>NC_141560.1:5012500-6262500 GCF_036417535.1 Chlamydotis macqueenii | reverse complement strand
ACCACAACAGTCCAGTGGACTAGATCGCTGAGGCTTCCTTCTTGGTGTGGTTCCATTTAAGAGCCCATTGGTCAAAGCACTTATGTAAGGCTGGAGACACCAGAACCAAAATTGGAAATGGATCCCCTGCAACACATTAAGTGTCCTAGAAACTTGGCTGTTGATTATTCTGAAGAATAATTAACAAAAACAATGAATGAATACATGTATTATATTATTTTCCATTTCCACTCAAAGTGCAGCGATAGCATTCGGAAGATCTTCTTATTACAGATAAAGATAAACCAAGAAAAATTAACAGATTCTGTAGTATCTGTTCAGAAGTGCAGGCATGATTTACATTTCCATTTATAACTAGATAGGTTTCATTTATATTTAAACTAAAAGCCCTTTATACTAAAGGCAGTGAAAAATAAAAATAAACACGTGCTCAAATCCCACAGATACCTATTTTCTCTATTCTTTGACATGGCTACAGCAATGGAAAGGAGTTTGGAGTAAACAAAGATGAACCCTAGGGAGTTTTGACACAGCCTTTGTGATGATCAAGGCTGTGTTTATTGGATATGACTCTGGACCATGCAAGTTGGTAAGAAATTTTTATTAGAATGAGAGAAAGATTAAACCACGTGCATAAATCTGTGGTAGTAATCAGAATGATCATGCTAGAAATGCCAAACTGATATCACCTTCCTATTTTTTTTTACCAAGTTCCCGGTGAGGTTGACCTCTTGCAAATTCTTCAGAGTGTGTAAGTCCTGTGAATGTTTTAAACAATATAGTTCTAATCTAATATAGCACTGCAAATGCTGAAGAGCCTGTAGGCTAAGAGGCAGATCATTCAAATGTAAAAACAAATTTGACTGGAGTCTAAACAATGTTAGCCTCTGTTGTAAACTATAGCTTTCTTTTGACATGGAAAGAGAGAATGCATTTTGCCGAAAGGGAATTAGCTTGGAAAGCCTTTGTAAATGATACTGCAATGAAAATATACTAAGTCCCCCAGCCTTAGTTTCACAGCTGTGCATGAGAAACCTAACAGATCATGCCCCATGTCATGAGTGCTCATTAGCTTTTGGCTGCAGCCCGTGTCCTGGCCTCAGGATATCATGAGAACTAAATCACTGGTGTCAATCATTTCCCTCCATCATGACACTGCAGTTCTTTGGAGTGAGATGCCACTAGTGTTTGTAGTGTCCTTGCTAATAAATAATCATTTCTTAAAACACTCTATTGCTTTTATACTTGTACTTTGGCAGCTGTAATTTCTCAGTCTTCCCTCTCCTTCCCTATCATCATGCCCAGCTTTGATCTATCTCTCTTCTTTCCTATGGCTTTGAAGGTTCAGAGTGATCTGGTCTCATTTTTCCCTATCAGCATCTCCTTCTGCTCTAATGACTTTTATCTTGGTATCAGTATCTCCCTTTGCCTTTTTTTTTTTTCATGTACTCTCCCAAGGGAAAGTGGACTGAGATGCAGCAACTCCATCTCCCTGTTGGGGCGTGAAGAGTCAAGTAATTCAGAAAACTACATGGTCTCCTGCTAGAGACATTTATATATTTCCTCTCCCTTTACATGCCAAACTGATAATCACAGACCTCTCACTGGTTCTGGACTAGCCTCCAACTCAAAGGTTAGCATGAAGAGTACTAATTTTGTGGGGAATGGAGAGAAACCAATTTTTCATAGAAGCTAATTTAATATATGACAGCATGAGAAAAAGCCAGGATAAAACTTCTCCTGTCCTGGAGTTAATGTCTGCAAGTTATATAAAAAAAGAAAAAAATCCAAATGCTAAAGTTAAAATTAAATGGTAAGCCTTTTACATAATACTGAAGCACAGGCAAAAATTTGTGGTTATTAGAAAACTAAAAAAGTATTTTCTTCATCAAGAATCTCAGAGGTCTCAGGGTGATTTATTTAACTCTGTAGAAAACCTTGAGAGCTAATCAGTTCCAAATAATTTTTCAGCCTTAATTCTTATAAATTTAAGTTTAAAATTGTCCTTTCTGTTGTTCAATAATTCTAAAAGTATACCCTAATTATTAGACATATTTATATACCATACTATTTAAATACCATACATTAGACGAATTAGAATAAAATCAATCATAACAAGGACACTAGACTCACCTCTATATTCTTATCAATTTACTGTTCAATCAAAGTACATTCAGTTTTGTTAGGGCTTCCTGATTTTCAGTTCTGTAAATTTCATTGCAATACAGATAAAGCTTTTGCAAATTTACACATTTTTGTAGACCATGTATTTTCTGCAATAGAAGAAGAGGCATTACTTTGCAACACTGAACAGCAACATGTCACTCTTTTTTGTCAAGATGCCATTAACTTGCACAGAAAATTGTTAGGTAGTTCCAAAAAATTTGAGACCACACCATCTGTGTGGAATTCTGCTGATATAGAAAGGTTTTCAATTAAGGCAACAAAGAAAAATTAGTAGAGCTACAACGGTTCATAATAAATTACTGTTTTTTAAAATATAGTAGACATTTTCATTAAAATGTCTTCATTCTAACTAGCTTTCTGGAAAAGGTTTCAATGTAATTATTCTACTTTAAAAAATATAGTCTCTAATGAGAGAGAAAGAAATTCCAACAATGGGTTCAAAAATTACAAAACCCTCTAATACATAACAGATGTAATTTGATCCATATCTAAAATGGAATTTTTGGATACTTAAAGACGTGCCAGATCTTGACTCCTTTGAATAGTGCCTTCCTCCTTGAACAGATGAAAGGAGTGTTTGTGAAAGAACAGGATTATCTGTGTATGGGACTGAAAATTGGCTAAAATTGGCTAGAAAGAAAACTCATAGCTAACTTACCCCTAAACAGCATTCAGCAATCCACAGCTCTTTGAGCAACAGGCAGTACTCTAGGTCTGAAATCTTTTGAATGCTTTGTCCAGTGAGAATGAGAGTAGTTATATTTGGGAAATATTTCATGCCTACAAGTCTGGGATAACCTGAGAAAAACATCTCCTGTGCTATTGTTTTTATCCCTCTTGATCAATGTTCATGTAAAATGATCCATTACATGAGTACTGGAAATGAAACACAACTATTATTATCTTTATGTCCATGCTGTAAAAAATACATTGTACAGTAGAATGTCTTACTGCCATTACAGTCAATTAGAGATAGCTGTTTAGCATCAGTTGTGTCTTTTAAAACTTCCTCTACAGTAAAATGCATTTGCAATTTTGCCCATGTTCAGTACATAGCAATTAAGTAGCTTTCTCCTGCTCACAATGCACATTTGCAAAGTATAACGTGACTGCTTCATATCACACCTCAGAATGCACTTTCAATTTAAAATAAAATATTTTTCAATTGTGCTAATTTCAAGGAAAATTTTAAAATGGAAATCCATAACTTTTTCTATAAGCTAGTGTATATGTACACGTAAATACATATGTGGATGGGATAGATGATGGGCTTTATCAGTCTTATAATTTTCCTTCTCTGGAGTGGATGTATCAAGTAAATATAATGAAAGCTTTTGGCTAGGAAAAAATGAAAAATTTACATGGAATTGCATTAAGGGTGAGATTCAGTTTGAGATCAAGACATAAAGCAATAGGTATCCACACATGGGTCTCTTGCTCTCATGTTACTCAAGAGATTTAACTAATATAGCCAAAGGATCCTGGAGAGCCATTCAGATGACCAGATAGGAGGTGTCTACAGTACAATAAATTTACTTATTCCATAGGTTCCCTTGACTGTATTGGCTAAAGATGGTATTTAGAATATCCATTGCGATTTTAGAGACCTTAAAGTATCCCGCAGCAGCTGTTCCAGTAGGATGCAGTTTTCTGTATATCCTCTTCAACGTATCGTGTCTTAGATACCTTGAGGCAAGTAAAATGGCACTGCGCTATATATCTATGCAACCGAATCCTATCCTTGATTTCCACTGACTAATGAGGGCCAAGAAATGAAATGTGTATGTAGACAACTACCGGTAGACACCTAAATGAAGTTGGACTCCTTTTTAAAATTCTAACCAGTTCATTGTAGATAAAATTTCCACCCCGTTAGTTAATCACCTGATTCTGCTCGCAACTCTCCATTGTCTACAAAAATGCAGGACTGAGTCAAAATGACAAGATTTATTTTGATCAAATTTATATAACAAGCTTATTTCTGTTTCTATATGTATTTCTGCAGGGCACTTGAAACAGATACAAAGCCTTAAAAGTAATTTACTCTGAAGAGTCTCTCTTGAGAGGTTCTCATTTCTGCATCTTAAGTATTAACATATTTCCCACAGTTCTGATATGTTCAGTCAGCACAAACTGTTATTAATGCATCTCCTATGCCACCTTTGGGGTATTCCAGAATGGAGACGACCCTACAGATGATATCTCAAGAGAAGCAAAAATAATTGTATATTCTAGCAAGGATATTGATATTTATAGAAGTATGGAGATAAAAAAAAAAGAGAGATTAAAGCCAAACCCAAGTTAATAACTTACCAGCTCCATAATTATTTCCTCAAGACTGTGGTTTTGGTTACCATTTGCATAATCATAGAATCACAGAACCATAGAATGGTTTGGGTTGGAAGGGACCTTTAAAGCCCATCCAGTCCAACCCCCCTGCAAGGCGCAGGGACATCTCCAACCAGATCAGGTTGCTCAGAGCCTCATCCAGCCTGGCCTTGAACGTTTCCAGAGATGGGGCATCCACCACCTTTCTGGGCAACCTGTTCCAGTGTTCTACAACTCGCATTGTAAAAATTTTTTTCCTAATATCCAATCTAAATCTGCAGTGACTATTATTTCATAGTATATTCTTAGAAAAAGTACAGTAATATTATTAGCTGTGTAGCTACTCATATAATTTATAAGATAATTTATTAGATTTCCAAAAGTTTGGCAAGAAGATCTAAGTTCCAGAATTTGTATTTCTAATGGATCACAATAGAGATTACAACAGAACAAACATGAAATTTCTTGGAATACTTTGACTTCTTACTTTTTTAAATTAACTTTTTTACATTCTAAATGTCCAGAAAGTAGTTTACCATAAGCTATTCTGACTACCTCCACAAGGAAGGGTGAGGAATTGCATCCACTTATCTTTCTATTTGACTCGGTAAATTGTTTTTGCACAAAGCGTAAAGATGCAGTAAAAACAAACCAGCCAGAGCTCATAATTCACCAAAAACCTCAATAAAAGCCCCTCTGCATTTATGAAAAAAGATATCAGAATATAACTGAGAGTATAAAACCTCTGCTACATTTTTTTTAAGTAATCACACAGGTGCTACAATTAATCTTTAGAATTATAAAACACTTACTAGTGTGTAAGAGTATGATTGTTGGCAGTGGCTTTTTTTTTTCCTTTTGAAAGCACTTACATGGTATATTAACCACAGTATGCACAAACTACACCCTTAATATAGCACATCCCCACTGCTTTTGAATTTCTGCCGCAGTATTTAATGACACACAGCCCCTCCAGCGAGTAATTTAGGACAGGAAACGAAGAGTGTATTTTTCCATTTACATCAACTAAGGAAATTACATTAGACCTGAATTAGATTTGGGTGGATGCCTGCTCCTCTGGGCTTCGTAGGAGTTGCTCAGGGAATTTTTCTACCTCTCCTAGAAGGGGCACAGCTTTGCCAGCAGCAATCCTGGAATGCTACCTCCACAGAGAGCGTCCGTATAATACATTCCCACAGAGTAATGCCACCTATTTGGTGGCATCCTGGGCTGCATCAAAAGCAGCGTGGCCAGCTGTGGATTGAGAGCAGCCCTGAGGAGAAGGACTTGGGAATGATGATGGATGAGAAGCTTAACATGAGCAGGCAATGCGCCCTTGCGGCCCAGAAGGCCAACCGCATCCTAGGCTGCATCAAGAGAAGCGTGGCCAGCAGGTCGAGGGAGGTGATTCTCCCCCTCTACTCTGCCCTGGTGAGACCCCACCTGCAGCACTGTGTCCAGTTCTGGAGCTCCCAACATAAGAAGGACATGGACCTGTTAGAGCGAGTCCAGAGGAGGCCATGAAGATGATAAGAGGGCTGGAGCACCTCTCCTATGAGGACAGGCTGAGAGAGTTGGGGCTGTTCAGCCTGGAGAAGAGGAGGCTCCAGGGAGACCTCATAGCGGCCTTCCAGTGCCTAAAGGGGGCCTACAGGAAAGATGGGGAGAAACTTCAGCAAAGCCTGTTGTGATAGGACGAGGGGTAATGTTTTTAAAATAGAGGGAGGTAGATTCAAATTAGACATTAGGAAAAATTTTTTTACACTGGGGGTGGTGGAACACTGGCCCAGGTTGCCCAGAGAGGTGGTGGATGCCCCATCCCTGGAAACCTTCAAGGCCAGGTTGGACAGGGCTCTGAGCAACCTCTGGTGGAAGATGTCCCTGCTCCTTGCAGGGGGGTTGGACAGGATGACCTTTGAGGGTCCTTTCCAACCCAAACCATTCTATGATTCTATTTGCCCACTGCGGCCTAGTCAAGGCCTCAGTCCTGGGGCAGGCCTGAGCCCTCAGGATGGCCACCGGCCCGGCACCCCAGCTCCTCAGCTGCGCTGTTAGGCCAACGGTCTAACAGCAACACACTGGAGACCTCCCCCATCCCTTTTCTGGGCACCTGGCCCAGTGCTGGTGATTAATTTAAGCTGCAGTGCATTTTTCCTCTTGCTCTGGTAGTGTGTGGGGTGGTGGAGTGTAGCTGATAAGCTGGTTTGTGAAACATCAAAAAAGAGGGTTGGAGAGTTTTATTCTGGCTTGTGTATCTCCCTCGGTTGGGGAGGGTGTCGTGTTTTTGCAGCAGTTTATCTTTGGGGGCAATGTAAACTGACTGTGCCAAACTGCAGCACAGAAGCTTACTGTGGCTTAGCTTAAATCAATTAGAAATGTGAGCGTGAGATAAAATAGGCCATTCTTAAACCAAAAGACCGTGTTCACATTAATCCATTTGCACTGGATTAATTTTATCAATTTAAGAACAATAATAAACAAATCAGTATGTTTATTTTTTTGCATGCAGTGAGACCAGCTGAACATTTTCCAGTAGTAGGATTGCTCAGCAAAAAATTGGATCCTCACTGAAACAAATGTCATCAAAGATGTCTGATTTGTGAGTAAAGACGTTAAATTTATTGAAAATTGCAAATATTTCTGTTAAAGTCTTTGTATTAATGTTTCTTTTCATTTTTAATGGAGAGGGAGAAAATTGCTCGAGAATTTCTGCAGTTTGCCAGGGTGGATCAATGTCTGTAGCTCGTTACTTGCACTGCTTCTTCCGGTCACCAGATGTCTCTCCAAGTCCAGATAAGGCAGGGGGCTTCCATTGATTTCTAAAAGGTGAAAGATGTTCCTGCTTGGTTTTCCACTTCCCTATCCATAGGTGCTACCTTTCACTTACCGAAGACTATATATATACACACACACACACACACACACACACACACACTGCTTTTATCAGAAGTTTGTAGCAAGGTAACTCTATGAGTCCAAATATGCTCTGTTGAATTAACATATCGTTACAAATGCATAGTGGAACAATTTGAAATTAAAAAGGGGATGTTAATGCTCTGAAACCTGTGCACACTCTCTAATTCAAGGCAGAAACCAAAACAATTATCAACTCTGAGCCTTCTCCAGATAAATTTTTAAGCAATTTTGTTTAAGGGAAGTATGTTCTGTTCCCTTTACATCAGAACCTGCAAGAAAGTTGAGCTTACTTGGCAAATTACTACTTTTCTTTCCTTTCTCATTGACAAAGACTCTTAGGGGCAACCTTTTCATTAATTAGCTTAGACAGCTATGCCATCTGATACCATTTTGTGGTCTGTTTAATGTTTTTTAAACAGTAATTGAATGATTAACCATTAAAACTGGACATTGCATCCAAATTCAGATATTCATTGGTACCATCAGTAGCAAAATGCAACTGCTTTTGTTTCTGAGCATCTAATGGAATGACTCATTATTGGCAGTGAGGAAAGCCAAATGATCTAATTTGGGTATAGGGATTTCTATTTGACTGGAAAGCACTCCTCTGCTACCAGAAAGGAATTATTGTAAAACTCAACATTATTTTGCAATGCTTTTGGTTCTTTCTAGCTGAATCGTATCAGAGTGACCTGCCCTGGCAGCCTAAAATCTGTGTGTGTGATATCCCTAATCTCTTCAACTGCAGCAAACATGCAGGGCAGCATTACAATATTAATTGTTAACTCAGATCATTAAGACCTAGATAATATTACTGCTAGATAATCTTGTGTTGGTTTATAAAGCTGTTAAAATGTATATTTCCATGTACAGTTCTTTTAAAATGTCTGGCAGGAGTTGCTAGGTTTCTTTTTTTTTTATGTAAAGGACTTTCAAACCTATCTCAGACTGAATTAATCATTTCTAGTGTGTTATCTTTCACCTTCTGGTGTGGCACATTCTACTCTAATTCTGTTAAAGCCTTTTAGTATAATTTGAAATCTTTTCATAGCATAGTCAAAGCAACTGTTTAAGTGTTGATGGTGCTTTGCTGGTCTATATTTACTTTTGGAATTGTCCTTGTAGTTTTGCTGGTTACCGTAGAAACTTTTGAAACAGATGTTCATCAGATTCTCATGGATCACTGTGCATCATAGGCATGTGTTTCTGCCTCTGCCTTCTACTGATACTGGTATTTTTATAGGCTAGTAGACAATATGATTTCACTGGCATTGCTAAACTGTCATCATCGTGTTAGTTTGTAGAAGGGTCTCCATCCTTAAAAAAATACTTGCTATAATCTATGTGCAGCTTTTTGTTTGCTTCTGCTTTGAAACACTGAAATGTTTCTGACTTTCACTGTGACATTGATTAATCCAAACACTTCTGGTGTAATCTCTGCAAACCAGTGCGTATTTAGATGAAATGTCAGTTTCAGTGGCAAGAAGCAATGATGATAGACCTTGTGTAAATGTTTAAGAGAGACTACATTGTAGAAACTAGACTCTCTATGCCTTATCATTAATAAAACTTTAAGCACTTTAGCTAGTGGTTAATATCAGGTAAGATATATGAGATAGTTTTGGGCTGGTTTTTTCCTAATAATTTTAGCAGTATAAATATTTTCATGTGAGACATAGCTATATCTTTGAAGTACTTAAAATAATAGATTTCCCTTTAAGCACCTGGGAAATGTCACCCCTTCAGCTGTGATTGGAAGCAGTCAGGTTAGCAGGATAAGCATGAACAGTAGTTGGAAACATGATCTAGTTGTATTGATGTCTCCACTTAATAATGCAGAGTCCTTACTCTCACTGAGGTCAAGAAAAATGTTGCTGAAACACGACTGAGGAAGGTGTCTAGGGCTTGGTCCAGCAGCAGTGATGCATTAAGTGTGTTCACAGGAGCTCCATGAGCCACGAGCACAAATGTGGCAAGGGGAGAAGAGCACTTGCTTGCTTTTCGTGCTGTCAAAAATAGATGTAATTCGGAGAGCACTCTGGTATGTATTCCAAGATAGTTACCGCTTGACCTGCAGGACTGAATAGGAGAAAACTGTGTTGTCTCAAGGATGTCATTAGCGACAGACAGTTGTCACAGACAATCCAGAATCATGACTTTAAATGCATATGCACTGTGTTTTATCTGAAATAACTCGTATCTGAGCTCTGGGTGGAAAAGGCCATTTCCCAGCAGCTCTGGCTGCATCCCCATACCACAGAGTATATGATGCAGAATTAATGTCAGTGCTGTGGGGCTCTGCTTTCTGCAGCTCACCTGATTTTACAGACAACTGTTCACCATTTTTCTAAAGTAAATTAACTAAACAGAAGCATGATGAATATATATGTCTGTGCTTTGTATTTTGCATGTTTTTAGATCATCGGAATTGCTGTATTTTCTCATTGCTTTGGATGACAGACCATAAAAAACTGAGGAGTAAACTCACGTGGGCACTGACACCTCTGTGAAAATCCCTGTGGAACAGGGCAAGCTGCTGCTTCTGTATCTGTCAATACCATGTAGGAAGGAAGACTGAGTTATCTCAGATGACTTTATCTTGGGAGGCTGTTGAAAGTCTCCTGTAAGGAGATAAAAACCAAAACCAAACAAAAAAAAAAACTTCATTAGTGCTTCTAAAAACAATTGATAAGACATTAGTTATAGGATATTTTATTATTGCAGTAACTTCTTCAGCCAGCTTTGGACCGGATGTCATGCTAGCAGACAGAAATGAGCTCAGCATTGATCTATAAATTAGCAGTTGCCTAGTGACTCATGATCCTGGCACACTTGCTTTATGCAAACAAAAAATAGCACTATGCAGTAATGGATATATGCCAATTTTTTTTTTTTTTTGTTAGGGTCACAGTCCCAGAGTTTACAGCGATTTTTGACATAATTTTTGACAAGAAGAGTAACTTGAAAATGGAAAATGTCAATGAAAGCAGGGAATTGTTCAGAAACCATCAGCTAGGTACCCACAAAGGAATGTTACCATAAACACATTGCAAGGAAAAAAAAACACCACACACAAAAAATCTGGCCCAAAATGTATGAAAATAAGTAATGTAGCATAAAATAAAATTTGCAGAGTGCATATTAAATTGATTAGAAATTGTCTTAAAAGCAAATCTCAAAATGGGGAGAAATAATTTTCATGATTATTAATCAATTTAATGAAGCTGTCTAATAACTTTATTGGCCATGCAAATGATAACATAGGTCTCTGCCAGTTAAATCCGCAGAGGGTATAGGCTTGTTGAGTAGTAAGTAATGAAGTTACACCTACAAAATTATTTGAATCACCTAATTAAATGGTCCACAGTCCAGCAATATGCACTTCGATACAACTAAATGCAAGCAGATACACTGGGGCTATATGGGCTACAGCTACACAACGAGAAACCCCATCTTGAAATGCTTTGACTCAGGAAAGGGATATAGGGTCGTTCATCGCAAACTACTTCAGCCTAAGCTCCCACTGTAGTGCTCTAGTTAAATTAACCGGTGTGGTCTACGGATTTATCGAGTAGATGAACACAGAGAATGAGACAGAGAAGGGATTTTTCTTTTCTATGCAGCACTGATAAAACAGCTCCTGTAATGGTGTGTTCACTTAATGTGCCTTCACGCCAGAGAAGGAGGCCACAAACTTGGCCATGGACTGGAAACCACACCTGATGAAACACTGCTAACAGATCCTCACTGGCAAAAGGAAGGTTAAGACTGAACTGAATAGGATTTTATAGATAGCTATGGAAAATTACAGCTGATAGCAGAGGGCTTGTGAGTCTAACAGGGAATGGTGCAATAATATCCAGCTACTGAAATTTTAAGTTGAGCAATGTATTGTAACATGCATGTAATGTATTGTCAGCATTGGTGGGGTAGCGTTGCATCAATGCTGAATTCTTCTCTACCATTAATCTCAGTGGGATCTGAGTTAGGTTAGAAATCAGCACCTGTGAAATTTCATCCTGACATTTTCATGGACAATCTTGAAAAAGAAGTTGCAAAATTTGCTTTTTATTAATTTAAACTTTATCCTTCCTTGTAATCTATCAATAATAGCCAACCTGTTAAGCTCTTTAAAGTTTACAATCTATATTTTTCAATGCTTATGAATGATAAAGTAAATAGTTTCTCCAAGAGGGGGATCAAATTCTTCATGCTTTCTAATGAGGATCTGCAAATAGAGGAATGTGAGTGTGCCTGACATCTTAGTGGTGAATATTTCCAATTTTTATAAGAGAACAAACTTTGCTTGCATCAGTGCTTTGAAAAACATCACCTTTTTCTGTCTCCATGCTTTTTGTCTTTCTTTTTCTCTATACATCAAGGGCCTGAACAAGCTCCACTGAAGCAAATGTAAGTCTTCCACGGGACATGGTGTCATTACAGGCTCAGGAAGTCATAAGGGAAGTAATTCTGTCTCTAATCCGCAGTCCGTGCTTACTCCTATAGCTCCACTGAATCCCAGGGAATGATGCTAGTTTTGTGCCTGTTGAAGGCCAGAACTGTTTTATGGTCATATTCTTGCCTGCTGTTGGCTTTATTGTACACACAGGGCATTGAATCCAACCACCACGGTAGATGTGGAAGAACCATTTCAGTCTTATGAAACATCCTTATGAATCATCTTTTCCCAGACCCTGGTTACACTGACATCAAGACCACTCATTACAAAGTGGTGGGGAGAAGCAAACAAAAATATTCAAGAGGTTCTCAAGCGTATGCTGCAGTCACACTGTAATGTCAGTTACCAGAGGTCTCTAGGAAACATGAACCTCAAAAAGCACCAGAGAATAGCATTGGAACATTTTGTCTAATATCTAGGGCAAAAGAATTGCACTTGAAACCAACAATGAAATGCAGTGAAGAATTTTCGCCTGCTTTTCTTTTCTTGCATTTTTCCATGGTGACTAGCACATCTCTTTGTCTCTTAGACACAACGGAAATTGGAAACCTGCCAGGCTGGAACAAGTGCAGTCAGTTTTCCAGGATGAAATAATACCTTAATTGGTCTGTCTGTACGGATGAAAAAGGGCTAAGCCCTATCATCCCAGTCTGAGAGGTACGATGAGAAAAGCAACCTAGATCTGATATCAGCAAATCTTCCTTGAGCTATTTGTATCCTTTGAGGAAGAGACCTGGTAACATAATTCACAGGACAAGAATAGTATATGACTTATGTATCAAAATATTGTTTTGAGCATGTAACGGACTTCCTACATAACCAGCTTGAAGAAATCGTAAAAAAATACTTTTCTTTCTCTTATGTTTCCTTTTTTCATCAAACTTTTTTTTCCTGAATCACAGAAACAAGAATAGCAACCACCTTGAGAAGTCACCTAATTCACCCCTTTGCTTCAAGGCAGAATGGACTTTTTCCAAACCTTCCCTGTGTATTGTTTCTGTAATCTGTTTTTAGAAGCCTCTGGTAATGAAAATTTGAAAGCCAAGGAGTAATGGCAAATGTTAATCCCAACGAGCAGATGAAGTTAGTGAGTGCAAGAGAAAATAGTGGTATGCTCAACGGCACTTTGGTATTACATCACCTTATAGATTTTGCTGTAGGAGAGCAAGAAGCTGGAAGTTTCAAACGCGCAGCTGACTATGTCAGGAACTTCCATCATGTCTCTGAACTATTTGTACAAGTTTATATCCTTTTATGTTGCATAACGAATACATTTTTAGTTCAAATTCCTGAACTGAAGATTGATAGCAGGAAATTAAATGAGTATGCTTTTGACTTATTATTGTGATAGAGGGGAAAAAAAGCGATTTATAGTTTTGAACAGCTTAATGTACCAAAAACCTCCAAAACATAAAGTCATTTTCTAAATAATCTAACAGGGAATCATATTTACCTGTCACTAGGTTTCCACTGTACAAAAAGTTATGACAGTCTAAAGAACTCAAAATTACTAAAAATAGAAAATTAATATTCTAAGTTAATATTCTGAATGAATAAGTTATTGAAACATTCTAAGACTGGTAAACATTGTTATACTTTGGGCAAAGGAAGACTGACAAATTAACAACTTGTATTGCTATAAAACAGTTCTACTTTTCAAAGAACTTAAGGCTCCCTCTGTTATAATTAAAAAAAAAAATTAAAGAATTCCTGCCTGGTTCTGAGAACAAAAATTGATGTATATTTCTTTTGAAAAGATGCAGCAAAAATGTGTCTTTCATTCTTAATCCTGTATGGCCATCGGTAAAAATGTTTTAGGGCAAAAAGATTATGTCTAATTTTCTGTTATGGATGTGACTGTGCTCTGACAGGTTGAGATACTGACATTGCCAAACAAAGGAAAATTTTGAGAAGCCCAAGTGACTGAGTCCATCTGGAATGCAGAACGACTCTGTCAATAGGTGTGCCAGGCCTATGGAGCCCTGAGTATCAAAAGTCCTGACAATCGCCTTCAATTGCTCTGGGAGAGGGATTGTGATTTCAAAAGTGCAGCTGAAAGGCTGCACTCACATTTCTGGAAAATTATTTTAGCAATACACTAGTCTTTCTAAGCATTATGTAGAAACTAGATACTAGAGCTCAGAACACTGTTGTTTCATTTTTGGAGTGAAGAATGTGTCTTTCTTTGATGTTTCTATTGGTTCTGTGATATCTGATGTTGAAAATTTCGTGTACACACCATTTCGAGACCTTCATCTTACCACCTCTTTAATGATTTGTAAGTCACACCTGAACCTATATCTCCTTGCTCTTTTAAATGCAACTGGAAAAAGAAAAGGAAGTAAACTTTGGGCCTCCCACCTAGCCCCCAACAAAAAACAAAACAAAGCAAAAAAACCCACAGAAAAAGCAAAAACCACATATATGGGCCACATGGCCTAATGCTAGTCAACATTCATTCCCAGAATAGAGTAAATCATGAGTGTGTGTCTCAGTAGAGAATTTCCAGCCAGTACAACCAAGAAGAGAATTTCTCCATTAAGAGAAGAAACACAAACACTGACAGCATCAGATGCTTTGCTCCTTGCAGAAAAGAGGAAATGTGACTTCCCAGAACGCTGATTGTAGTACTGCATCATGTTCTTGACCACATCTTGGGCTAGCTGTGATAGAAATTATTTCTTCCGCTAACCTTAACTCCTTATAAGAAGCCCACTAAGCAACAGTAGCAGCGGCTGGTTTGCTATCTACAGCAACATGCGAGCAGAAAAAGTGCCTTCTGAGATTAAGAGGAAGAGTAGACATACTGAAGACAGCTGATGAGACTTGTTTGTTGGTTGTGCTTCCCATGGACCAAATTAATTCTAACAGATGAATAAAAGATGGAAAGACATGCTAATTAGCAGGATTTTTTTTTAATGAACCTGTTCTGTACTTCAGGATCTAATTAGCTTTCTAGATTATGTTGTCTGTGCTTTCAGAGGCAAAGGTGGCCAGGTTTCTCCAGTTCAATGGTTATGTTCATGTACTTCCAGTGCTTGAAGAGAACTGCTTCAGATTGATGAATATTTACTTATATAGTCCATATAGACTCTAAATGGTGAGAGCCCTCTTTCACTACAGCTCTGGGGGATTGTACAGCACAGTAGATTATACAAAGACAGAGAAAGTAAAGGGAGCATGAAAGGTTGAAAGTCATGTGTAAGACCATTATACCAAAGTGATGGAGAACAGTCATGGTTGTGAGACAATAAACAGAGGGAGAATAGAACAGGAGGAGCGTGGAGGAAACCGCAGTAAGAGGAGAAAAGCCAAGAGAAAACAGCCAAGATCTAATTGTTTTGCTTACATTTTATATGTTGATGGAAGAAAACAGAAAATATTTAATGGAAAACAACGATGGAAGGAAAAGAGAAATCTAGAGAAAAATATAACAACGAACTTAGCTAGTTAGATTAAATTGGCTGTGAGGGTAAGATAATTTCCTGGGAAATATATGCGAGTAGTTGTTTGTATAGCATCTGTACAATAAATTTGAGGGAAAAAGATCTGTATGATAAATAGTTGTGCTGGAAGAAATTGAGACCTGCTGTTTGCAGCCCAATGCACTGGATTTACTACCATGACACATGGACTTTGAAAAATTCAAAGCCATGCTGGCAAGTAATTTCCTTCCCAATTTTTATGTTGCAATTTGTGATCAATTAAGGTGTTTGAAAACCATGCAGGAGGCTGGAATGCTAGTTCAGGGCCAAGTTTGTACTAAATTTTGCATGAAGACTTCAGAAATGCTCAGTTATTTAAAGATAATGGGATACTATAACGTTCGCTGACTCATGACATCAATGCATAAAGCCACAGAGGAGGTATATGGAACTGTACTATAATGGTGGTAGCATATAGAGAATAAAGCCTTAAGGGCTGTCTTAGCATGTTTGGAAGACAAGCTCTGAGCCTCAAGACCACAAAAGTAGAGGATAAAGGTTAATTAATTTGTTACTGTTACTTGGCTTTGGTACTGGTCAACCACAAAGGATGAATTAAAAAGGCCACCCAACACCCCAGCAGCTTCTCGCAGTGTGACAGATCTAGGACTGTGCTGTCACAGAGATAATAAAGACAGGCTCAGGCAGCAGCTTTTCTCTTCCAAAACTAGCTCACATTTCTAGGGAAATACTGAACAAAATAGAGGGGAAAGAATGAGAAAGATGTTAAATTTGGTGATGATAATGAAACTGTGCATATCGAACTAGCATCAGGTTAGATTGATTCTCTCTTGCCAGGCAGATTTGATTGCTTTCTTAATAGAATTATTAAATGTAATGGAAAGAGAATCCAAAATCTGCCTTGTATTTAATGAAATGTGTGTTTGAAACAGATACCTCTCAAAACTTAATTCAAGGGGATTTAGGTGGGGAGACTGTCACTGGCAGAGAGATAACACCTGTATGAGATCTTATAATGAAACTGGCCATTGATCAAGTGAAGCCTTCAGCTTTCCAATAAAATAAAGAAATCTCAGCTTACTGTTTTGACAGATATCAGTGAAAGTGCTGCCTCAATCCAATCAGTTACAGAGGGGACAGGAGTATGCAGACGAACGCTGCTTCTGCTACAGAGGAAGGAATGGCCATGCTGATTTTCCTACCCAGATGCATCCTATGAGAGGAAACACCAAACACAGTCCACACTGTCTTAATCTGTTCCACTTAAAGTTATGGCAAAATTAATCTGCCTGCATGACATGTGTCCCTGAGGATTACTTATGAGACTATAGCGTGAGAGACAAATCAGAAATTGGTGATGCGTGGATGGGGAAGCAGCAAACAGTGTGCAACATGCTCCTAAATTCTGATTCAATGGTTAAAACATTCACTGCTCACTGACTGCAGTGAGGTTTGGCACTGGCAGTACTCTTAGCAAAACGTATTTCTACTTTCTGTCCCTTTCTAATGTCTCTAGAGCTCCAGTCACCATCAGAGGTCCAAGTTGGGTGGAAGCCAGGCAGAAAGCAACAGCTTTTTTTCAGCATTAGTTTACACATTGTTTGTAGTCACTAGTTTTCTGGGGTTGCAGCTGGATTCAAAAGGTGATTATGTGGGTTAGATCCTGTTGCCCCTCTGCCTACTGTTTCACCAGAAGAGGAGGAGATGGGCCAAACTTCTGTGGAGACAGCTGTAACAAATCCAGGCAGCCTCTCCAGCTGTTGGGACCTGCCTGCAAAGCTGCACACACTGTTCTCCAGCCTCTCCCATGGGACCCAAGTACCACTAGACAGAATCAGTGAGAAATGATCTTCACCCTTTTGTGCAAAAAGACTTCTGCCACTCACCATGCCACCAGATGAATGCAACGAGGGTCAACTTAGCAGATGCAGAGCTGCTTCATGCATTGCTCTCTGTCACAGCAAAGTGCTGGAGCAAAGATTTAGTACTACGAGAAGAATTAGCAAGCTGGGCATGGGGAAGGGGAATGGAGGGGAGGCTTAGTGAGCTGAGGGCCAGGAGAGTGGGAAATGATGGCTGAAAAGAGGGAGCACAGGGGGCATAGTGTTCAATGAATGGATCCTCCCAGTAATGTTCAGGGGGACATGTGCTGTGTATGTGCAGCTTGACGTACTTGTAAATGATGTGGAAAAGGGAGAACAGTGATGTGACAAGGATTATAAATGATGCAGAATTAGGTTAGTAAAAATAAACGCTATCTGCAAAGAGTTGCAAAAGGGACTTCAGAAAATTTGAGTAACTGGATGGTGAAACAGCAGATGAAACTCCGTAGCGATAACTGCAAACTGCTGCACATGAGGAGAAACAGCCGTGACTACAAATATACACTGATGAGCTCTAAATTAGCTATCACATCTCAGGAAAAAAGATCTCAGAGTCATTGTGGATAATTCAATGAAAATACTGGTTCCATGTTTGGAAGCAATGAAAAAAGCAGATGAAAATTAGAAACCACTGAAGAGGGAGACAGCAAAACATCACACTCCAGCAGCAAATCCCAGGTGTACCCACACCTTACATCATACAAGCAGTTTGGCCTCTTCCCAGTTCCTGCTTCAGAATTATTTTTTTTTAAATATAGCTACAAAATGCTCAAGGAAAGGTACTTAACCTAAGCAGCAATATGGAATAATTTCCTTATAGAATCATAGAATGGTTAGAGTTGGAAAGGACCTTCAAAGGTCATCTAGTCCAACCCCCCTGCAAGGAGCAGGGACATCTCCAACCAGATCAGGTTGCTCAGAGCCTCATCCAGCCTGGCCTTGAACATTTCCAGGGATGGGGCATCCACCACCTCTCTGGGCAACCTGGGCCAGTGTTCTATAACTTGCATAGTAAAAAATTTTTTTCCTAATATCCAATCTAAATCTACCTCCCTCTATTTTGAAACCATTACCCCTCGTCCTATCACAACAGACCCTACTGAACAGCCTCTCCCCATCTTTCTTGTAGGCCCCCTTTAGGTACTGGAAAGCTGCTGTAAGGTCTCCCTGGAGCCTCCTCTTCTCCAGGCTGAACAGCCCCAACTCTCTCAGCCTCTCCTCATAGGAAAGGTGTCCAGCCCTCTTATCATCTTTGTGGCCCTCCTCTGGACCTTCTCCAACTGGTCCATGTCCTTCTTGTGTTGGGGGCTCCAGAGCTGGACACAGTACTCCAGGTGGGGTCTCACCAGGGCAGAGTAGAGGGGGAGAATCACCTCCCTCGACCTGCTGGCCACGCTCCTCTTGATGCAGCCCAGGATGCGGTTGGCCTTCTGGGCCGCAAGGACGCACTGCCTGCTCATGTTGAGCTTCTCATCCACCAGCACTCCCAAGTCCTTCTCCTCAGGGCTGCTCTCAATCCATTCCCTGCCCATCCTGTATTTGTGCCTGGGATTGCCAGGACCCAGGTGCAGGACCTTGCACTTGGCCTGGTTGAACTTCATGAGGTTGGCATGGGCCCACCTCTCCAGCCTGTCAAGGTCCCTCTGGATGGCGTCCCTCCCTTCCAGCGTGTCGACGGCACCACACAGCTTGGTGTCATTGGCGAACTTGCTGAGGGTGCACTCTATCCCACTGTTCATGTTGCTGACAAAGATGTTGAACAGGGCTGCGCCCAACACGGACCCCTGAGGGACGCCACTTGTGACCGGTCTCCGCTTGGACATTGAGCTGTTGACCACCACTCTCTGAGTGCGGCCATCCAGCCAAGTCCTTATCCACCGAGTGGTCCATCCATCAAACCCATGTCTCTCTAGTTTAGAGAGAAGGATGTCGTGTGGGACAGTGTCGAAAGCTTTGCACAAGTCCAGGTAGATGATATCCGTTGCTTGTCCATTGTCCACCAATGCTGTCACCCTGTCATAGAAGGCCACCAAATTGGTCAGGCATGATCTGCCCTTGGTGAAGCCATGTTGGCTGTCACCAATCACCTCCTTGCTCTCCATGTGCCTGAGCATGGTTTCCAGGAGAATCTGCTCCATGACCTTGCCAGGCACAGAGGTGAGGCTGACCAGCCTGTAGTTGCCCGGGTCTTCCTTGTTCCCCTTTTTAAAAATGGGGGTTATGTTCCCTCTCTTCCAGTCATCGGGGACCTCACCAGACCGCCACGACTTCTCAAATGCAATGGCCAGTGGCTTGGCAACTTCATCCGCCAGTTCCCTCAGGACCCGCGGATGGATCTTATCAGGTCCCATGGACTTGTGCACCTTCAAGTTCCTCAGATGTTCCTGAACCTGCTCTTTGAGTACAGTGGGCGGTTCTTCATCCTCGCAGTCCCTGCTTGTGCCTTCCACAGCCTGGGTGGTGAGACAAGAGCCCTTGTGAGGAGATCCTAAATAGAAGTGCTCAACTTAGTAAGAAGAAGAGTCAATCACAGATGTAGATAATATATCTATACTATATATAGTTATATATTAAAATATTTAAAATATTATACACAAGTGGCATAGAGATGTAAACAAGGAACAATAACCTTTATTCCTTACTTTACATCATGAAATTGCCAGGCAGGTTCAGAACAAATAAAATGAAGTATTTCTTCAAGTAGCCTATAATAAAATTGTGGAACTCGTTGCTACAGGATGTAATGGAAGCTGAAAGCATAAATGAATTAAAAATGTGATTAGACAAATTTATGGATATACCTCCATCAAAGGTTATTAAACAGAAGTATGCGGTTTCACTATCTGACTCGGGAAGTCTTTCAGCAAAGGCTGCAGGAGCTCTGCAAGGATATGTTGAGGAAGGCGGGCAGAGATTTTCACTCACTGTGAAAAGGAGTGATTTTCACTCCTATTTTCCCTCTCCGTGTGCTGTTTCTCTAATCAGCTACAACTGGACCCTCTCAGAGACAGCATCTTGAGCAATCCTTTGGGTTGACTCTTACGGCTCTTTATAATTCTTACTTTATTTCTTTTCTCCTTTCCCTTTATCTGTCTTTAGTTTTTATAACCAAGCCATTGGATTAGCTAAGACTCCCAGTTGCAGAGCTTTTCCCCAAGTCGAGTCTGTTTTGCCCATAACGGTAACTTTAAGGATTTTTCCCTGTCCTTATCTCAAACCTTGAGCCTTTTTTTTCTTGTATCATCTCTCCCCCGTTCCCTCAGAGGGTGGGGGGAGCGAGAGAGAGACTGTGTAGTCTGGTCCCGATCGGGGCTGAACTATGACACTGACCAGATTTTACAAAGTTTTCTGACTCCTGGGAGTGCTGGACAGTTTACCCATGTCTTGTCTTAATGCTCAGCACCTGGGAAATGGGGAGGTTTTCAAATTAGCTGCTGGGTACATGAGCCATAGAGCTTGTTTTTGTTGACGTATCCCTGAAAAGTTTTTGAAGACACTGCTAGGCAAGTGTGGGCAGTTGTCTGAGGCAGACTGGAGTTACAGTTCTAATTACTGGTGATGTGCTCCTGGAATGACCGTGATAGTGCACAGCGACAATAGTCAGTGAGTGGACCTACGCTGAAAAAAGCTGCATTAGAGCTACTCTTCATGAATGGACTTCCGTTACCTAAAAAAGCACTTAAAGGCACAATTATAAAATGTGTAAATGATCCAGCTCTGGAACAGGATGCAAACACCAATTACGGGAGGCGGGAGGGATGGGGGGGGGGGGGGCGAGAAGAGCAACCAGGAAATGGAATCTGGAAATTAGTTTTAAAAAATGAGCTCTCTCTTGTAAACTGATACATCTGGGAATTGCTTAGCCCCTCCTTCTCCCCAAATTCCCATTCTCAATGGGAGGTAGAAATGCTAGTAGGTACATAGACAAGCAGAGGTTAAGTGATCAGGAAAATTAAATGACAGTGGTAGACTGAAACGGAAATGGGGATGGTCAATTTGATCTGCATATGTTGTCATGAAGTCTCTTTTGATATAACTGTAGTAAAAGCACGGCTATGCCACTGCAGCTAGTTTCAGAAGACTGTTAATAATAAAACCAGAACAAATTACATAAAGTTTAAAACCTTCAGCAAAATGAAAATAGGGAGTGACTTTTGGGAAGCTATGAATACATCAGCAAAGAAAACACCAGGGAGCGGGGGGGAAAAGTTGTTTAAGCTAAAGTACACTGTTGGCACAAGAACAAATGGCTGTAAACTGGCCATGAATAAATTTAGGCTGGAAATTAGAAGAATTTGTCTTGCCCTAAGAGGAGTGAATTTTTGGAACAGCTTTCCAGTAGAAATAAGAAGGACAGAACACTCTACCTTGTTTTAAAATGACAGTGAACAGTTTATGTGATATTGTTGCCTGAAATAGAAAAGGACTATGCCTGGCAAGCCAGGAAGTCCCTTATATTGTCATATTTTAAGTAATTCTGTTTTATAAGATGAAGGTAGATTTGAGAACATAAACATTTGAAGGACAGAGGGAGAAGAAGTACTTTCTTGAGAAAAATCCTGAGAGTGAAGTGGTTATGCAATATTTACTCAAAGAATTTCATGGATGACTCATCATTTGGGTTGACTAAAATTAAGACTGAATAAAGCAGTAATCCGTGTACTTTCAAGATGTGCCCTGTAGTCTCCAGTGTAATAAACAAGGCAAGTTGCTCACGAAACAAGTCCATTTTCGTCATGAATCATGTTACAAGGCCTTGAAGTTTCAAACCCTGGAGCCCACTTACAAAGATATGATACACAGGGAGATGGAGTCTCTTCAGTAGTTGCTGAAAAGGAGGAAATAGTGACAAGAAGTCATGGCTGTTGGGCTGGGGACTCCTGCCTGCTCTCTCAGCTTGCAGACAAGTGGTGTCAGGTTTCCATGTTGTGAGTATGAGCAGGGTCTGCATCCTAGAGAGAAGCCTCCAAAGAGATAGACATTTCAAGGGGAGCTTCAGGACCAACATTTCCACCTATGTGGTTCAAAATGTCGTGAAAGAACCTCAGATTCTGAGACCGAGTAGCTTCAGGAAAGTTCACATAACTAAGGCACTAACCATGGAAATCAGTACTTAAAAGATCAGACCTCAGGTATAAGGATTGGTCAGTGCAGACTACCTTCTATCTTCTAATTTTAATTTCACCTTTAAACAGCTCACTACTTCTCTCAACATGACTTTTTTTTTTTTTTTTTTTACTATTAAGCTGCCATCTAACATTGTGTTTCACTTTTGGAAAATGCAATGTTGAAAATGCTCAACGATCCCCTCTGCTCTTTCTCAGGCACACGAGCGGTTCTTCTGTCATCTGAGTGACAAACATAGCAGTGAGTTTTCTGTTTAGAGCTGCTGGAACATTTTTTTTTTGAGATCAATGGTGAAAGTGATGCTATGGAGTGGAAGATACAGTAGGATGGAAGAAAGGTCAAAACATTTTTATCTTACTGGTGCTCAGTTTTAGTGCACTTTTTAAATAACAGACTGGATCCTTTGTAGCGCATCACTGTGGCATTAGGCACAATGCATGTTTTAGAGAGTGACATTATTACACCAACAGGTAATGGCTCCACACTGGTGGTTTTAGTGAGCCAGAACAGACCTTTAACAGAGAATGAAGATAAAAATTCTAACTTCATTGGTCGTCTGTTTTAATGGAAAATAAACCTAGTAAAAGCAGACATATTTGGGAAATGAAGCTCTCTGAAGGAGTTTTATGATTTTAGTTCAAACTAAATTTTGATTCTTTACATTTTAAGACTTGTTCCTGTGGATATCAGTAGAAGATAATTTCATTGTCCTCAGAGAGATCTTTCAATCTACCCCCTTGACATTTGCATTCCTTAATTAAATAAATATGCAGTGGGGGTATTTAGTATCTGACCATGCTTACTTACACAATAGACATCAAGCAGTCGCCCTTTATTCTTAATATACAGTCAAACTGCTAAAAGCATTGAAATTCTGGGCTCTGTCCAAGACCAACGGATGAATAATTAATCTAAAAGAGACTTCAAGAGTTCTCACATTTCTTTTTCATGAACTCATTTGATGTAACTTTCAATACTGAGAATACCAGAGCTGGACAAAACACTATGAGCAATACTTTCACCATTAAAAATACAGGTTCAGAATAATGAGTTATCTCCTACTGATTCTGCTGAACTGCTTCAGCTGGGAGGTGGAAATGCAAATCCAGAATCCAAACCATTATTTTGAGATAGTGCCATTTAAAATGTTTAACTTTCACAAAGGTTATCATATTAACCAAAACTATTTCAGAAATTATTTAATATAAAATAGTGAACATTCAAAGGAAAAATACCATGTATCCACCTTTAATGAGCACAAAGGCAATTAAACTAGTAGCTTAGTACAGCTGCAAGTAGGGAATGCTAAGAAAGTTCTGAGAAGTCAGAAAAAAAACCCAGAATCATGAATTATTCCTCAATGTTTCCACAAGGCAAACCTCAAGCAGCCTCTTCACAGCTTTTAAGTTTTCAACAATATGTTCAATCATGTGGTCATTTATTTTGTGTTCCTTGCATTTTGCTTTCTCTCCCCTGGCTGGAAAGTCGGAGTTGCCAACATTCCTCCCTTTTTCAGAAGCCTCTTTAGGAATGCCACAAGAATTGGGTATATGACATGGAAGAATCAATCATGTTTTCCAGGTTAATTTTGTCCAGGATGGTCTTGTGAAACCAGTTCTACTAACAGCTGAACCCTTCTTCCATTTTTCTCTTTTTTTTTTTTTTTTTCTTCCCCTTGGGCCTATCTCCAGTTTGCTTTATTGATTGAGGTGCCAGAGCTCACAAAGGTCCTGCTGCCCATGGTAGATGACAGGGAACTTGCAGTCCTTCCACCACTTGAAGGCAGGGTGATCCCTAGGAAGGGTTCGTAAGACTTCCAAGTGTAAAGCACAGAAAATACTGAACTCATTTCCCGTGCTTGAATTTTTCTCCCCAACTCCCCAAGCTGTGTGAAGGGCAAAAGCTCGTTTTCTCTTACAGCATCTTTCACTGGCTTTTGTCTATTTCTGTTTTCTTATCTATTTCTTTACCATGTTCAGTGGTAATGAGTTGATAAGAATTTAGATAAGGAAATTACAGTGAATGGGATGTTGGTTTTTTTTGTTCTTGGGCATGATAAAGACAGATTCTTTATGCGTTACTCTGGGAAACCTTCCCTGTAATGTTGCTTGTGAGTGACAAAACCCACTTTGTTGTCACAGAGATGAATCGTAACCTATAATTCTGTTTCATAAACATAATGCTGATGGCCAAAGTTGTATGTTGATGCATACTATAAACTTTCCAAGGCAGTGATTCATCTCAGCATTTTGAGGAAGGCGACATTTTCTTCACAAACCAGCAGAGGGCCCTGGATCTGATGTCACTTTTTTTTTTTGGCAGAAGATGACTTTAATTACACAATGGAGTTGTTCATGGGAAACCAGCAGAGCCCTGTTTTCAGTTCAGGTTTTCATTGTTGCAAAACTTAAGTTACATTAAGAAGAGAACATGCCACAAGTTGTAAAAACAAGAAATCAGACTTACTTACTTATCTACCCACTCCACAGCAAAATGCAGAGAATGAAAATGATTATTTTAGAAGTTATTTATATCAGGGATTAATCCTGCCTGGTTGTGCTTTTTCAGCGCTGACATCAGCTAGAGTTCAGGGAATGTAGGCTTGTGTTCATTGCAAACATTTAATTCACAAAATAAAGCCACGGATGAGTAGAGCTTGTAAGAATTTGCAGTTTGTTCGCTCCGATTTGAATAATGTGATACACAGAATGCACTACAAAGTGATTTTGAAATGTAAAGCAATAATGTTCCCTTTGAAATGCTGATACCAAGTGCTAAATGATATATCAATTAACTGCAAAAACAAATCCCAACCCTGCAAATATTATACAAAACCAGCTTCTTTGAAGTCAATGAGACTAATTACAAATATAAAATAGAGCCTGGTTCTACAGCACTTCTGTTAACTGGAGTTTAATTTCATGAATTTAATAAAAAATAGATTAAAGGTCTCAGAACATCTCTAACTTGGGTTCACACTGGCAAAATACAGTCCCTGCCTGACTCAGTGATCTGTGGGTCTCTAGCATCCAGCACGTCAGAATTGTGTTTAACTTTGCACCGCAGAGCATTACCGTTCTTATATCATAGATGAGGTGTGTGGGCACCAACTGGCAAAGGGTTAAATTCAGTGTTATAGCCTAATTGTTCAGTATTATAGCACCTATCATTTAGGCAGGTAGAGCCAGCTTACAAGGGCAACTAGACACATCTGTTATTTGCTGTCTATTTCGAGACAGAGTAGCTGTGCTCAGGGTTGAGTGGGTATGAGCCGGCTAATGAGCCTCTTGCTCATAAGAATATTTAAATGAATAATTAGAAATGGGGAGTTCTGAGCCTGATTTTGATTTATGAGTTGGCCCTAGTGGCTGCTGTGAAGATGTTCTTCGTTCTCATTTGTATACAAAGCAAGAAAGGTCTGTGCTATAAAAGATGGAAGAAAAGACAAGTATAAGAAAAGACAAGATATAAATCTCAGCTATCAAGGTTACACTGAGGCAGCTATTGCGATGTTCAGTTTTATCATACGCAGACTGTCTCTGACCTCTTATATTAAAATTGTTCTCTCATCTTACCTATTAGCACCGTGTCTTTAGAGGAACCAGTGGCAGACATATAGGTATCCTCATAGCAACTATTAGAAGCATTGCTGGTTACCTCCAGGTGACAATTGCTTAGGGCTATCTCGAGGCACAAAGCATTATGTCTATCATGAATGTGTTCCCCTTCACTGCAGTTTTGTCAATATTTCCATATTGCAGCAGTTCTGGGTCTTAGGGGTGGTGATTCTCTGATACCCTCTGTACCATGCCAAATCCTAAATGAAAGGATATCAGGCCATTTCTGTTTCCTCCAGCATGCAGGCTGTAATCTTTAGCATCTATGAATTTCCAGAGATGTGCAAACATTACATAATCAACACTCAGAGTCTGATAAATCCGTGTACTGTATCAGCATAAATCAGGACTCAAATGCTAACCTCTAATGGACTTGCTGCGGAGCTGTGTAAGTGCACAGAGCACTCTGTGCACAAACACCTTCTGCTGTAATGCAAGGGAAGGAGAAGTCATAAAGAAAAATGTTTCTGCTTCTCTGGCAGCTGGCTGTACCTTTTGGGTACCAACAAAATTATCCTGTGATGGAAGCAATTCTGGATAGACCTTTGTCTCACCTTCTTCAGCTTCTCCCAAAGCAAATCTGTGGATATTTTTATTGTAGTTATTTTTGTTTTACTCTTGCTGTTTTACCAGTATCAACACCATTGCCCATATAAACTTCTGGACACTGTATGATCTGTTCAGGGCTCACATAGACTGTCTTGTCTGATACTTTCTTTTCAGCTGGATCATTAACAGTGAAATTAAATAGCACCAGACCCACTGGTGTCAGTCTGAACATTTTTCTCAGTGATGACTGGCCTCTGAAACTGCTCTGCCAGGGCTTGAAGAACGAAGTCCTGTTCCATGCAGCTGGGAATCTCTGACAAATTCTAATACTTCTTCTTTTAATAACACTGGGCTGGGCTCCCAGGATGAGCACTGTAAAAAGAGAAAAAGATTACTGTTCCGAAGACGCTCATGAACAACGCTTGCAGTAGCAAGTAGCACGCAGAGATTCTGCTGCCACATGGAGGATGTACTTGCAAATAATATCACCAGCTAAGATCGTGGATTCTGATGCAGACTCCTGATCCAGTGTCCTCTAGGACAGAGAGTCATTTCAACACACATATATTCTAGAGGTGAATGCAGAGCCTTTCGGACATAGCACTTGAATGGCAAGCACTGCTGAAACTAGGCCACTACTGAATGTATCTTGCATATGCAGAGTTCCCACCTACTCACCTGTTTACTCCGCTCAGCTCCCCTTCTCTACAAAGAGCCTGAAGCTGGGAAGAAGGGGGAAACAGGCCATGTTCATCAGAGGCCTGGTGGGTTTTCTCCTCTGTGACACCGAACACATGCACATCCCATGGCTCTGCCTGCTCACATGGTCAGCAGTTTTACTGTTTAAGCTCCTGTCACCGGATTTCCTTGTAAAACTCCCTTTTCAGAGAAACAGAGGTAATCCTCACTGGTCCTAGAGCGGCTGTTGATGTGGAGGGGGTGAAGGGCAGAGCAGTCAGTCAGGCTTACCAGGGGAAGGCACCACCTTTAATCACATTTCATTACAACTGGAGGGCTAGAGATGCCGAAAGCTCTCACATGACGTGGGAATTAAAGGGCCAGGCAGGGACTTTATATACTGCTGTGGTATGGCTCAGAGGAATGAACTCTCTGCTAAAGACTGTGGCTTTGAAAATGCGGGAAGGTTAAATTACACAATATGCAGTAAAAATGCTACTATTTAGACTCTAGTATTTTTGAAACTGCACTTAACTAGAGGCCCCAGTCGAACCAATCTCCTCATTTCACAGCATGTGGTAGGAGATGGCCCACTCCAGGAGATGATTTTCAGAGCTGCAGTTTTGGACAAGAATACCTGCCTCATCTCTGCAGTCATTCATTACAAAGGAGAGCACACTGTACCCAGCTGTTTGTCTGGGAAGGCTGTTACCATGGCCGTACTCAAACTTCTGTGTTTCCTGGGCTTAACCAGTTTTGCCGTTGCTTTCCTGGCACTGGGATGCTTGTGCTTTCAGGAGTAAAATTGAGTTCAAGACTCACTGGCTGACGCAGAAACATACTACAGGTTACAAAGCTGGGATAGGAGCACATCTGGTGGGCACCAGGAGTTCCGTGGGTGAAGCAGGAAGGTGAATGATGCCTTGAAGCTCTGCAGGAGGTTGGGGTACTATTTCCAGACAAGCCTGAACTATTAGCCTTGGCAATTGTAGCAGTGGGAGGAGCCGATGAAAAGGACCTTGGAAAGGCTGCCTGGCCCTGCTTCATTGCCAGAGCTTGTGGAGGTGGAGATGGAGAAGATATGAAGACCAAAGGTCCAAGGGGCTCCCTCAGAAGGACCACTGTGCAAGAACTGCTTGGTGGACTGAAAGATCACTTACAGCAGCCTTCCAGTACCTAAAGGGGACCTACAAGAAAGCTGGACAAGAACTTTTTACAAGGGCATACAGTGATAGGATAAGAGGTAATGGCTTTAAACTGGAAGAGGGCAGGTTCAGATCAGATAAAAGAAAGAAATTCTTTAGTGCGAGGGTGGTGAGGCACTGGAACAGGTTACCTAGAGAGGCTGTGGATGCCCCATTGCTGGAAGTGTTCAAGGCCAGGTTGGATGGGGCTTTGAGCAATCTGGTGTAGTGGAAGATGTCTCGGCCCAAGGCAGGGAGGTTGGAACGAGATGATCTTTAGGGTCCCTTCCAACCCAAACCATTCTATGATTCTATGACGGATGGGCTTTGCTGTGGGTACAGCAACCACCACGGGTCAGCTTTTCTCTCAGGCCGTTTGCGTCTCTGTAGTGACAGTTCTGAGTAGTTTGGCTTGGTCAGGAGTCATTGTTCTCACCAGGAATCCAGCCTTGCCTTGGGCATCCCAGTATCTCTCTGTGCCTTGTAGGGCAGCCATGTACCTAATTTACTCCACAGCATGGCTTCTGGGTTTTCTACTTGTCTGTGTCCGAATGAGATCTGATTGAATGCTGTGGAAGGAAATTCCCGTATGCTGGCCGGCCCAGTGCTGTCATACACCCCCAGAGGTTTGGCTCTTTGGGGAAGAGAGTGTGAGATGTGTAGAAACCAGGTGGTCTGCAGTGCAGATGTGGTGCATTGGAAACCAGACCATAGGTGCTACAGTGCTGGAGTCTGGGGCAGGGAGAGGTTGTTTTACTTACCTTTGTTTTCCCATTTGTGTCAGAAGCCTCTTTTCTTTTTTTTTTTTGCTTTGCTTTTTTCCTATTGCAATTCATTTATTCTAAAACCTTAAGAATAAATCCTCAAGGAAGAGGAAATTATTTTTTTTTCTATTGCTGAATCAGTTTATATACTCTGCCAGGTCCTATGCTCCTTACCGGTAATGTTGCATCTGAGACCAAAAATCCCCTCGAGGTTCAAAGTCACTTTGGCCCAGCAGCATCCATCAGCCCCAGAGCACAAAGGGCTATAATGGAAAGAGAAGCAATTTGTGTGTATATGTTTTCAGACTTCATACATTCAGAGACTTATAATGTCCAAAGGGAAGAGCGAGAGAATTAAATACCAGTGAGCAGAGAGAGAGGAGCCCTGTGCAAGTCAGTTTTCAACACAACACTATACAAACTACTGGGGGAATTTGTAAATTCGTTGAAAACAGAAAGGAATCATCTTTGTTCCTCTGTGCCAAGTATTATGTAAACTCACGCCTCTCTTAAGCACATATTTGATTAAATCTTCATCCAGCCTGATCTTCCTGCAGGGGTCTTAAAAATCCTGTAAAATCTCTGGTGACTTAACTTTATACGTGACAGCCCAGGTTGTGCCAAGTTCAAAGTTTTCTGTACAAGCTTTCTGAGCATCTATCCTGTTGTTCCTGTTGATATTTTTGTCATTCATCCTGGCAAATCAAAGCTTTGCTATCAGAAATGTATGTACCACACCTGTGATGGTCAGTGGGAGCCCAGATTTGTACCCAAGGTTTGAAATCAGACCTCTGGTTTCCCACCCGATATTACATGGTGATGAGCAAGGCTGATTGTATTGCATGAGACTGTTCCAGGTCACCTGGGGACCGTACAGGAACTGGTGAAATAAAGCCCTGGGTTGCACTACAATTGGGATCCCTGAAGCAAAAAATACTTTCTTGCTTTATTTATGTATTTATCGCTGGTTGTCCTCAGGTTGTCTCTTTGATAAGCAGAGCATACAGTTCACACTCTTTCCTCTACACTGTCTGTGTTCATGCTAGCAGCCCTCAGATCATGATAACCTTTTAGGTCTGTAGAAATGAATCATTCCTAGTGTGTGTCCATGCATTCTGATGATGCTGCATTGTCAGAAGACCTTTGTGATCACATGTTGCTCACACAGCAAAGCTGTCAGGGGCTCAGTACTCTTACAGACCTTCTCCTGAGCCCTCCAGTCCATTACCAACTCACACAAAGAGTATCATAGGGAGTGCCCCAGAGAGTGATGGACACAAAAGAAAACCAGAGAGTCTGAACAAGGACATGGATTAAGACCTATGAGAAGACAGTTTTTGAAAACATCCTGTACATAATTAACATCATTGCTAGTAACTTTGAAGTAATCAGAATCTCGCCAGAATCATCATCAGATAATGTACAGCACACAATATGGTATATGTCAAAGGGGGCACCACAAATTAGGTAAATTTATCTCCATTGCTCATGAGGTGAGCTTTAGGTGTGGGATTTGACAATACAATCATGGTGACTAAAATCATTTGCTACTGGATGGTAGCAAACACCATCCTATCTTGACAGAAATAAAGAAAACCCAGTGAGCCTGTGCCTATAAGGCAGGATGAGCACACTGGAGGGGTATATTTTCACCATTGTTTCACAAAGATATTAAATAACGCTTAACTAATAAATGCTTCATGTGCGAGTTACAGGAGAGTCAGTGTTCACAACAAGGGATTCAGCAGAGCTGCATGGTTCAGGCAGCTTTTTCCATTGTGGTACCATCAATCAAAAAACTTGAGGCTGGTATCAAAGATGAGTTTTCTATCTATCTCAGGTGTCTTTGGAGTGTGGATTACCTGGAAATAACTCACAAGTAAAGCTGAATTTGATAGACTATGTTGTGTGACACCTCTGTTTTAACACAGAAGTGGCTAAATAGGAGATTCCCTGGTAGTCTTTGCCCTCTGGATAGCCATATTTCAGCCAAGTGGTTTGGAGTAGTTTTCTTGTTCTAGCCCAGACATTCTTGCTTGCTGTGTTAAAGCATATGTTGCCCTGAAAGTAAAATTTCCTATATAATAATGATGATCTTGAAATAGGATGCAAAGCAATGAAAAAGGAGAAGTGGATTTCATGCCTTTGTTTTCCAGTAATTAATCATACTAGGAAGCTCAAAAGAAGGAAGTTATTGGTCCACACTGTTGAGATCTGCCTCAAGTACTAACTCACCACGCTATACCATGAGTTTTCACCTGTGGCTATCAGGGCACACAGAGGCTCAAGATTCCATGGGACCTTGCGCGTACAAGTGCGGTTGATGATGATATATCATGGATCATGTTTGCAGAAGTTGTCCCACAAGACATCAAAGCTTACAGGGCAGAGAGAGGACAGTACACTTGGTTTGTAGCTACTTCTGAAGTGATTTTTCATGACCATATAGAAACAATCATACGATTTCTCTTTCTAAAGCCAAATCTTGCTGGTCTTAGCCTACAGTATCTCCACAATAGAATTGTATCATGCAACCCCATACAGAATAATGTCTTGTTCTTTAAAATCACCCTTGCTACAGTGGAGTTTATCTGAATTCACAGCAGTCACTTATTTCCAGTGTGATCTGGCTGATCTTGAGCATGTTGTTCACACTGGCACCTTTGGCTCCACACCTCCGAAAGGACACCCCTGTCCTTGGTCCGCCCTATCTCTGAAGGGCCATGGGGAGGTGGGATTGAACATTCTGGACTCAGGCAGCAACAGGATGGCTCCCAGAAGTAGATCCTGGACTAGAGTGAGGGTAAGGGTGGCGATTCCCTGGGAAGATAACACAAATGGGAATGCTGGATGCTACTTCTAAGCCTCTTCATCTTGCAGTGTGAGCTTACCCTGAATTCACTCCCTCTTTGCATGGAGACAGTAGAAACATGCTAAGTCTTCAAACCCAAGCATAAGCATGCTGGAGTGGAGGGGGTCTGAAGCATGCTTAGGGATCCTGTGACACAAAGATTGCAGGCTGGACATCTGTTCCTGCAGCAGGGAAAGAGCCAGAGAAGTCTTCTGGCTGAGGTGGTTACTCTCCACTTTGCAGCTTGACCTGTCACGTCACAAGAGAGAGGTCCTGGAAAGTCCCCTTCTGCGAGACAGTAAACTCCTTACTTTGACCTGCCAGTGCCGGAGCTCCATGCAATGCAGGAATGATCCTGCACCATTTACTTGACTCTTTTTCCTCATCTGTGAAAGGATGGCAAGGATGCTGGTTCCCAGTACAACTGGGAAGTGTCATAGATCCTGCCTTCTACTTTCACCTTTTGTTCTGTTTCATGCCACCACTGCTCTGGCTAACAGCAAGGATCCCTGCCAGTTCACACCACCTCTGTAAGCGCCGGTTACTTCTGTCAGACAGCAAGCAAGCAAATACAATGGCACACCAAAAAAAAAAAAGGGAAGAAAACCAAAATAAGGCACACAGAAACCTGCTGTGTGTTTATTTTGACAAGTGTCATTTAGAAGCAATAAGCTGTGATCATCCCTCCGGCATGGCTGCAAACAGAAAGGAGCCAACTGAGTAAACAAACCCCCGTGCTCCGGAGCGGAGTGCAGCTTTTTCCTCTGGGTTGGGGGGCTGGCGGAGAGAGGGGAGAATGGGGAGCTTTTAGGATGTGCTTTGCTGTGGGCTGTCTTTCCCCTCTCCACCAAGCCTGGAGGTGCAGGAAGAACGCTGGTTCCCACGGCGGGTGCGTTGCTGTGAGGATGCTCTAGCGAGGAGGGGATGCAGAGGAGGGGGATGCTCGCTGTGTAGGGGGGGAGCTGCAGGAGAGGAGAGGGAGGCGTGTGCCTGCCTGGAAGGGGGCATTTCCTCCCTTAAACACACACCAGCCGATGCCTACCCTGCTGAAGCGGTTAAACGGGGGAAGAGCAGCAGCCAGGCTGGCAGATTCCTGCCCTGTGATATGCCAGCCACAGGGTGACGCAAGGGTTGGAAGGCTCCAACTAAACAAGCCATTTTCACCTGCGTAATAAGCGCCAGTGGAGATACAGCAACAGCAGCAGCCGCCGCGGCTCCCAGTCCCCGCAACCGGCCAGACCCCGGCGCGCCCGCAGCATCATCCAGCCCTCGGTGGCCACCGCAGCTTTTCCGGTGGTTTCCGCTGCAGCCTGAGAACCGGAGATCAGCGGCCACCTTTGCAGGCAGCATGTCAGCCCCGCCGGACCCCCAGGACCTGCTGCTAGCGGGCACTGGGGTGCACTGGGCTGCGGACGGGGCGGACCAGTACGCAGCTGGGGCTCCGCTGCGGGATGGAGATGGGGCTCAGCAGCGGGAACAGCTGGTTTTCGGCTCCGCAAGGGAACACCCGCCCGTTGCCATGGCGACTGCATCCCCAGGTAAAAGGCGAGGGGTACCCAGGGATGCTCAACAAAGGGGCCCTGGCAGCAGCCTCTCCTGGTTATCTCGTCCCCGTCCCTTCCCTGCTTCTTCTCCCAGCCTGGCTGCTTGGAAACATTACTAACGAGTTAGTGAGCCTGTGTAGGAAAAGAGAAAATAACGAGCGATTGCGGCCTTTGCACATAATAATTTTTGCTGATGTGGGGGAGGGAGAGCGCAGGACCCAGCCAAGTTCTCTAAAGCTCTTTGCAGTTTGCTAGGCACAGGACATCCAGACTTCAGTCAAATGTTGGAGGGTATTTGATTTCAGCTGACTTGATGGGGCTCTGTCCTCATTTATCGTACACCTGTACACATCTGGAGTGACAGATCTCAAAGGAGTTACTTCAGAAATTCCCCATGCACCTGGAATTCCTGCATGGCCTCTTAGGTTATTTCAACATGAAGCTTTTAATGGAGTGCCTATTTTGAAGTGTTTGTATATTTTCTGCATGCTTTTGAGACACATCCATTTAATCATGGACTTTCTGGTTGCTGTGTTTTCCTCTTTTTGTTTTTTTTTTTTTTGGTGTATTTTACTTAAGGTACACTTAGTTTAGCTAGGGTCTGCAGGTTCATTGATTTTCAGTTTACTTTTGGGATGTATTTGGTTTCCCTTGGTTTAGGGTTCCTTTCTTCAGTGATTGTATTAATAGCAGGTGTGTATCTAATAATGAACCCTAGAAGGCTTCAGCTTCCAGTAGCTCCTGGTGGAAATATTTTGGGGAAAATGGCTCTATTACTTCTTGGGGACACTTCCCCACCTTCTTTCCCATTGCTGCCCGTCAGAGAACCCAAATAACCCAGCCCTGGGGAAGCTGGTGGATCCCATCTAGATTCCTCTTCACCGAGAAGTAGATGTTTCCATTATACAGCCTGACAGCATTAAACTTGTCTGGAGTAAGTTGAGGGTCAGGGCTTGGGACGGGAGTCGGTCTCCGTTATGCAATAACTGCAGGAGCATTAGGAACTGCGTTTTTGGGCTGAGTCCTTTCTAATTCCCTCCAGTCAATCAGCACAAAGAGTAGCTGGCCAGAAACAACACAGGCTGCGTGACTACGTGTATTATTCCACTAATACTCATCTGTATGTTTTTTTCGGAGTCTGAATGTGCGTCTGTGCGTGCGTGTGCTCTCAACATGGATGTTTCCCTGCTGCTGTTCTGTCTGCTTGATGCTGCTGAGTTCAGTAGTAAAATGGGATCTAACGCCCATCGGCTGATGTGGGAAATGTTTTGCTGTTTTGTAGCTTTGGGCAGGCAGCAAATCTGCTGATGTGCTGCTCATTCGCTGATCGGAGTGGTAGGTTGTGAAACGTGACTTTGTACTGGAGAGAGAGGCAGATGGCTTGTAATGTAAGGCTGTTCTACGTGCAGAGGGTGTGTATGTGAAGAGGGGCAGGATTGGGATCTCCAGCTAGGGCTGCCTCAACAGTATAGTGACGTGAAGAAGGGGGAAAGGATCTTGTGAGCTTTTGTTGTTCACTGATGGATAAAAATGTGGCCATGCTGAATCTTCGTGTATAGAACAAAGAGGGGTGGTCTCTTAAATTGTCTAAATCCCTCTTAAGTTGAATGACTGTGATATTGCTTACATTTAATGAACGCTTCTTTGGGCTTAACCTGATCTGTAGATTCAGGCACATAGTATGCAGAATAGTCAGAATGAAAGAAAGAAAGAAAGAAAAGAAAAGAGAAAAAGAAAAAAAGAAAAAGAAAAAAAAGAAAAAAGAAGAAATAACAGGAAAAAGAGAAGGAAAGAAAATATTTTTTGGCTTTTGGAATCCTCTGCAAAGGGGATTTACATGTGTTTTTTGGCATGTTTCAAACTGTGGCAAGGTGGAGATAAAGTGAGCAATACAGACCTCTTTTGGTGTTTGCTAGCTGTGGATTGACAGACTGTCAAATTAGCAATCATAAGAGTAGTAATGTGTTTTAAACATTTCCTGTTCTGTTGTTTCTGTTTAATAAAGTAACTGTTGTGGGTTTGTGTGTGTGTCTAGCAGATCATGGCAGACAGAGTAGCATCCCAACCAGTGCAGTCCTGCGCACGCAGTCTTTTTTCTGTTTGTGGCTGCAGCACCTGTACTTCTGTTCCACATTACCTAGACAGCTACAGCTCCCGCTCCCTTCACCGGGGGAAGTAAATAGCTTCCCTGCTCTCTCTGTATGACTAAATATTCTTCAGTTACTGAATAAGAGGTCTGTCATATTGCTGAATATCTAAAACTGTCCAATATTTCAGAAAACTCTTTCATTCTCCTGCTCAGAGGGGGATTTGTGTGTGTTCCTAAGCTGTAGGAATGGACTCAGTAGGAGATATTGAGCTCCAGCAACTTAACAACCCTGCCATAAACTGCCTTAAACTTACAACACTCCCTCTACAATGGGGCACCTGGGGACACTTTAGACAAGGAACAGTGCATCCAGACAAGAGTGAACTGGACAATATGTTTCCAGGTAGTTTCCTGACACATCCCGTATCTTTTCCCACCCCTCCAGACCAGTCCTCTTTGTGAAAAACATGGCTGTGGGCTTTGAGGCAAGAGCAGGGTTTGGAGACTGAGAGGTTCTCCCAGCGTGAAAATAACTGAAAATAAACAATGGGAATTTATCACAAGTTATACTGAAGTTTTCTTATACAACCTAAAAATTTGCAAACTTTCCCTGGTCTCGCCTTTTGTTTTAAGTTTGAAACTCAGCCAGGGATTGTTGAAAGGTTCAGGAATATTTTCAAGCTGGCTGTGGGCCCGGCTTTGAGCCAAACTGGCTTTATGTCAAAACCTTGTGAGTGGTTTCTGAATGACGAAAAGCAATGGATTTCACTCCCTCTTCTTCAGATCAACCAAAATCGGCAATGATTGGGACTGCAGAAAAAAAATTCCCATGAGGAGTGGAAAGCTCTGAGATTTCTCAAGCAAAGTCAGGGCAATGAGGAGCTGCAGACCCCACGTCTGCTTCTCCTCCTGCAGAGCTACAATGAAGATCGGCTCCAGTAGCTTCTGGGCAGGGACAAAGCAGTTTCTCTTGCTTTTATACTTGGCCTCTGGGGTTTGCAGAAAATGTTTCTCTCCTTCAGATGGAGAGTTTCTCATCTTCCCAAAGATTAATTTGATTCAGGTTGAGGAGCTCGGAGGCAGCTTCTGCAAGGGCTGAAGACTGCAGCAATCCTGAAAGGCTGGTGAGCAGTTGCGTGTTGGTGAAGGGAGCCCCATGTCACCCAACACACCATCTGGTCACAGATTCTGTTATTTATTTTTATACATCAACAGTGATTAAAATTCCTTGAAAAGAATGATTTCCAAAAATATTACACAGGCAACTGGGCATTCCCCAGGATAAATACATATGGTTTCCTTTAGAGAAATGGTAAAATGTAAGAATGGACTGTACCTCCCTGGCGCAGGTGTGCTTAGCTGGGAAAAGAGGGGGAAAAGGGCAGGAACTCATACAAATGGTGATTCCTGGGTCAGGATCTGGGAAGTTGTAAGCTGCCTTGTGCATTGGTGGGTATCTGCAGGGTGATTTACAGGTGGCAGTGGTCTGCCCCTACATCTGTGTAGCTGAGATTGAGAGAGCTACCAGTGAGCCTTGCCTGCTGATGCTCACGCCAGGAGGCTCTTTGCCTTCAGACTGGCCACAGCAGTCAGGACATCCCTGGCAATCCTGATCCATTTCCAGCTGACTCCGAAGACAGGTTGCAGGTGGGGTCCAGTTGCCCAAAGGAGAGGTGGCCAGTGCCTCAGGAGGTGGCATTAATAACCGAGACATGTCTATGGGGACACCATGGGATGGCAAATAAGGCTATGGGAACTCTTCTGGAACAGCAGCCAGGGGCTGGTTGGGATCCCCAGGGGTGCCTCAGCGGCACGAATGTCCTATGATTATGGGTCTGAATGGCACCCATGTGGTATGTACCAGCGAGGCGACGTGGGAAGGAGAGATTGGAAACTGCTTAGATGAAGCAGATGAGTTGAGGAGCAGCCTCTGCCTGCCAAGGAGCAGTGAGATACCAAATCCCAGGAGTGTTCCATGCTCTGATGGGTGTAGATGGAGCGCTCAAGACCATGAGTGGTCCTGGTTGCTGCTGCTCTGTGACAAGGACAGACTCTCTAGGCTCAGTGCTTTTAGTAAAGACATTTTAAAAAACCTTTCTAATTTACATGATTTTTAGAGGTCGAAGTTTGAAAACATGTGCTGTGGACCTACGTGCTCTCGCCATGAACTAACCTACCAACTCCTTGCCAGTAAGGGACACCAGTGAGGTGCTCCTAGCATAACCGTGTGTTTGTACTGGTAATGCTTCATCTGTAAATCTCAGTTTACTGAGCGAGTGAGTTACCGGCAGCTTTACACCTCAACATGAAAGAGGTTTTTGATGGTTTTCAGACCACCATCTCCTGGGCGGAGAGAAGTGGGTATGAATGTGAACGTCTGCACTGCTTGGGTTTGGCACTGATGCTTTTTAGGGATGTCAGAGCACAACCAATCGCAGCAGGTTCCCCAAGGCAACTGGCTCAGCTACTCTTTATGGCCTTCCTACCCCTTTCCAAGTATTGCTTTAGCAAGAGCTCCCCCTCCCTAAGTATTCATACATACATTCAATATACTGCTCAAGGCTGCATGCACTGTAAAGGTCAAAACCTGATTTTTCAAGTTGCTTTAGAAAGAATCTTTATAGAGTGGATTCACTGACCTAAGCATATGCCACAGGGGACCCTAAGTAGCTCTTTGGAAATACGTCCTCAATTGCCAGGCATTTTTGCTCAGTTTTAGTCAACTGAGGCCAGATTTAGTCTCACTTTGAAAGAGTATATATTTGTGCTAATTCTATTATTGACATTTTAGTCCTTCCTGATTTAGATAATTGAATTTATTTTTTCTCTGCTCCCTGGATTAGTCCCTCAAAACCTCTGACATACTTGTGTGAGTGAAGGTGATGGAGATCATTTGGTGCAGGCTCTGCCCATTCCCTGGAGTTCTGTGAGTGCAAGCAGATTTTTTCAGAGAGGGGCAGAAACACAGGAGGTTTCTTCTTGGATCCTTCTGTTCCTGTAATTATGAAGCTTCATCACAGCCCACAATCAGTCACCTAATAAAAAAATCCTATTGAATTACCATCCTTTGTTCCTGCTTGAGCAAAGTAGGAGCAATGGCTCGTATTGGGTTCCTCCAGCAAGTGCTCTGCATCTCGGGATAAAAAGTGCTATCAGAGGTGCATAAAATCTTCTGGTTTAAAATCTGTGCAGCAATGTAGTTCTCAACTCCATACAGATCAAAATGCAGCTGTCTTTGCCCTGTTCCCCACAGGGATGCTGGTAGCTCCATCCCCGCTTTGACTTCCATGCTGATGAATTTTCTTCAGCCTTCAGGGCTGCAAATGGGTTGAGGAAGAGGATGAGGCAGATGAAAGAGTGGAGTAGTACCAGAGAGGGTAACTCACCTGCCTTATTTTAATCTTCATCACTCAGTAATGAAATGTTTTATTTATAGGTGAGGAACTGAAGAGAAGAGGGGAGGAGAAGAATGGCATGGAGGGGAGAGGCTTTGGATGTCCCAGTTGTAGCAAGCTTTGAGTTTTGCATGTTGCAGTATTTCCTGGGCTGCAAATCTCCTCTGGGCTGGGTGCTTCAGTATATCTCACTGACGTAAGGATCTTGGATAGCACATCTGCCTCCTTTTTTTCCTACAGCTCTGGAAATGCTGTTCAATGACATGTCTTACACCTTATTTTTCCCCTCAAAACTATATTGTGCAGTAGTGTGCTCACTAGTGTTGTGTGCAGCTCGTGCTCTCAGTCTGCCTGGGGGCAGCGACCATAGCAAATGCCTGGGTGCTGTTTCTGGCTCTGTCCTGTCCTCCTGAAAAGTTCAGGCAGTTCCCACAGGTCAGTTTATCATGTCTTCACAGACTTGCATGAAAGGATGCTGGCCCAACTGTGTGGCATGGATTGGCCCGCGATGCTCAGGATTAGCGTTTGGCTCTGCTTTAGGCCCTGAAATCTGATTTGGCCCCAACATCTGATTATTTTGTGCACATGTGATTTAGCTCAAAGTTCCTGAAATACGCATAGAGTTGTACTGCAGGTCCACATCATCCACAGGGAACAGAGGTTTTTAAATGGGTGACTTCTTAGGAATTTGCCTCAGTTTGCCTCCTGAGCAGTCGGTACCTCTAAAATGGGCCAAGTATGCACTAAGCCTTTTTCATTTTTAGTGTAGCATTTATGTCCTTGTGTCTGTTTTTCCTGTTGTATTCTCTTACTACCGGATTAGAGCTGCTTACAAAATTCTGAGGGCTCTTGTTTTTCTTGAATTGTTCGTTGTGTTTTTAAAAAGAAAAAAGGTCATCACATAGCAAACCATGTTCCAAGTAATGAAGCATTATTTGTAATTAGTCTTCTAATTTAGGGAAAGTAAATATATGTGCTGCTGTAGACTTGGCATGATTCAGCACTCAGGAACACACCTCACATTTAGTATTCTTGTTTTCTAAGACACTTCAGATTTATGGTCAGCCTAATCTTCTAAGAAACGCCATACCTTCAACAGGGAGAATAAATTCTTGGCACTCATCTGCAAGACAAGACTCAAAAGAGAGGGGACCTTAATCACCTATTTCAGTCCTCATTGTTTCAATAAAGTATTTATGATCCTAATTATATGGAGCATAAGTGCATTCTTAACTGCTTTAAAAAATTAGGATGGTCTTAAGCATATGCTTAAAGGTGAGCATGTGTTTGCTGAATTTAGAGATAAATGAAGTAGGAGAGATATAATGCATAAATTGGCTTTATTACCCATTAGACCAGACTGCTTCAGGTCACTTGTGTGTAAAATGGAGGCACCAGCACTTACGTCTTTCATTACAGCACTGTGAAAATTAACATTTAAACACATTGAAAACTTAGAATGAAAATCATTATAATGTTTTTGTTGTTTAATTGGATCTATTGGGTGTGTCCAGGTGAGACTAAAAATTTTTGGAAATGACTACAGCCTTCATAAGCCTGTCTCTTTCGAATATTAAGGTGTTATCTCATAAGCATTGCCTTTATACTTTAATATTCCTTAAAAGTGGGCTTTTCCATCTTTATTTAAATAACAACTGCTAGAAGAGTGCATTGGATATTTCTTTCACTGCTGTAATGAGAGACCTGCCCTTGATACAGCCTCCAATTATCACGAGACCTTGTATCAGAAAAGGCAGCCGGTTCTTTAGAGATTATTCTGACACAATTGCCGTTAACAGCTGCAGCGTTCCCAACATCTCCTTCACGTAGCAGTGACTCCTGTCCTGGATGCAGTGCTGCAGCGGGGTGTTTGCTTGGGTACAGGTGAAGATGGAGCGTGGGAGGATGCTCACCGAAGGATGCTTTCTGTGCCAGAGTGACTCCCATGGAGTTATATCAGCTCGAGGCTTTACTGTGCCATTCAGGACATGAATTAAGTCTTCTTTGTCAGCAGTGCTCAATTTATTAACTGCAGCTGATTTATTGTTGGTAGCTTTAAAGACATTGAAGGGCTTGTTAATGTGGCCAGTAAAAAGTAAATGTATGGGGCAGCCTTGTCAGGCTGGAAATCTTCCTGCTCCCATCCCCTGGGGATCTTGTGATTCTCTTGTCTCTGAGGTTTTTTTTTTTTCCGTGCAAATATCACTGCCAGTGCTGGCAGGGCTTTGTCTCTCAAACACAGCCCAGGGTGGTTGTCCCTCACCCCATCAAAGCACCCTTCTTATGCCCATTGCAAAGCCACAAATCCAAAAGTTATAGATCTCAACGACATTCCCCAACCTTACCCTGCCTGCGCTGCGTTAGTCACTGGCTGTACGACCAAACAGCCTAAAAATCCTCACCCTGGGCAGCCCCTGCAGTACAGCTGTGCAGAGAAAGGCTGCAGACAGCCCGAGCCATCGGATTTTCTTTTGCTGAGCTTGGCCCCTTACACACTGTTCCCAAAAACACTCGGGGGTACCTGTAAAGGAACTGGTGGAGAGACAGACTGCAGTTATGGCTTGCAATCAGCAAGGGAGTTTTGCCTTTTACAGGCCTAATCCTGCCCGCAACTTGGAGGCAGCGAGGCTGATGCGGGGAGGATGCCTACACCCACCATGGTGGGTGTAGGCATTTTGCATGCCAGGCAGGTGGGGAGTCCCTCACCCCTCCATATAGGTCCCAACATGCACATAGAATGACTTTTGGGCTTTCCTCAGGATCTAGGCCTTTGGCCTGCCAAAGAGCTTGGGATTAAAAGCATTTCCAAGCAGAGTTGCTCTGCTGGCTACGTCTGCCGCCGCTGCACAAGTGTTCACCCGCATTCGGGTCAGTGACGTTCCGCTGCCTGTGCAAGGAATGTGTACCGATGCCGCAGCCAAAGTGGAAAGTGACAACCTACAGCAGACAGACCTGGGGAGCACAGCATCTTCTCTCCCCTCTGATCTACTGAGCAGCATCCCCATGTGCTTTGTGGGAGGGTGTAATGAGGTTTCATGGGTACCATGTCTCCACTGACGACTGATGTATGAGGGGGTTTGAATTCCAGTAAGTCTTAATTAGGTCTTTCCCTCGGTGCCCTTAATTTAGAGGCAAAAGAGATGCACTTGCTGTTCATATGCATAGGAAATGTTCTGCATTTCAGGACATTTTCATTCCTGTTGACTTCAGCAATGAAATGCAATGCAGCACACTGGAAATTAAACGTGCACTTCAGCTGAACTGGAGACTCAACTGCTCTGTGTGCAGGTGTAGCTGTATGATATGCACAGTAATCATCTGTTATTTGCAGACTGATTGTAGCAAAAAGGGAGATGCCTTTTCTCACTCCTTATAAAAGTTATAAAAATGTGGATCCCAATTCAGCTCACCATTTCTTCATCTCTAGTTTGTGCCCATCTCTATTTTTGGATGTATCACATTTGAAAGTTTGTTTTTTTTTTTTTTCTTTTTATTACAAAGGTTTATATTTTCAGTAAACATTAATGACCAGATAGATGCTCTAAACTGCAATATTGCTGTGCACTAAACTTTAATTGAAACAGCTGCCTTTAATGTGGGGCTGACCTAAAACTGAGGCTGGTTCCTCTCTTTTGCAGCCTTTGCAGTTCTTTAAAAAAGCCGTAATGCCCCATTCATGTTGTTGCTATTTTCTTCACTGCTCTAGTGAAAGTATCACTGTGGCTGGATAGAGAATTGGTTTCTCAGGACCTCCTGGTTATCCTGAAAGGCTGTGTTTATAATCTGTGATTTTCAGACCATAATTAGTTTGTAGGAAAGGTGTTCGGCCCAAAGGCAAAGCTCCAAGATGATGTGTGAGAGTCAGGAGAAGTCCCAGAGGGGTCAACCTCCTGTGAACACGTTGTTTCTGAAAGAAATAGGGTTCCTCACTTTTCACTGATCAGAAATCCTTATATCAAAATGGCTGATAAGGGGCATCTTGGTTACAGGCAAGATAGATAGGATTTTAACACTGCTGAACAATTTGGAGTAGATCTTTAGTAAGTGGTATCTAATTCTCTACTTTAAAAGTTTCATGTGTGTTTAATGTGGATACATTGCATGCAGGACTGAAAAGTCAAGCAAGCAAATAATTGTTCATGTGCACAGATGTGGAGTCACTGAGTAAAAACTGGGTTACCTTTACATGGATGAAATGGGAACTCTGCCTTTGAAAGTGCGTACCTATCTCTGCTGATGCCAGGAAAAAGGACGGAATTTTCTGGAATTTAAATTTTTTTAGAAACTTACCATCAAACAAAAAAATCTTTCCACAAGGGATACATGGATTAAAATAATATTTTTAAAAATAGTGAAATCTTAGAAATCCATGTATATGTTTTCAAATTATTCTCAAATCAATTCATATGATTTGATTTGGTTGGCAGCAGTGTTAGACATGTACCTGGTCTACATTTAGTTTCATAGTAGGACATCTATTCCAAATACACATAAATTCCATTTAAAAAGCACTAATTCTGGCCCTCGTAGTTCTCTATTTTATTTTAGAGTTGCCATGCCATGCACATTTTTTCAGAGTTTTTTTTTTTTTTGTACCTTAAAAAGTACTGCTGGAGATTACAGTGAGCAACTATCATAATAAAAGCCAGTTGCCATTTTGGGAATTTTTTTTTTCCTTCAAAGTCTTTCTGACATTAGCCCTTATAATTTGGTTGCTGTGTAGTAGAAGTTCAGGTCAGAACTAAGGAGACAGGGTTGGGGATTTACGCTGTGTGAAATATATGCAATCTCCTCTCACTTTGAACGTGGTAAACAGACCATGTATAATCTCTGGAATATTTAGTAGATCTGTCAGGCCATGAAGATGGCATTTGTAATATTCATCTAGCTACATGTATTTTTACATGGTTGTCCATCCCTATGACATCCAAACTCTATTCAAAAGCAACTTGAGGAGAAAGGGCTGAACAAAGAACGAAAAGAAAATACATCATTCCCAGTAGGAGATTTCAGAGTTTTGGCTTCTTTTTTTTCCCCTCTCTCTCTCCTCTTGCTTTTTAATGAATTGTTCTTCTAACCTACTTTAAATCGCGCATCTAGCATGCTAGATGTTTTGCAGATGAATCACACTGTGCAATGCACTTATGCATATCTGCTGTGCAAGTACATTGTCAGCTTGTATTTGATAACCTACCAGCAGACAAGATTTTTTTTTTTCTTCTGGAAGCTTGGGATACTGGCGTCATTCTCCAAATGAGAATAATGCAACAACTGTTAATAAATCAACCTGGGCCCAAGGATGTTTCACCACTTTCACTGCCTCCTTGATTAGCATTATCCTCAGAGGTATAAATTAAAGAGGAAAATATACAATCTGGGAAGCTTTCCAGCATCATCATTGAAAATATGAGCTCGATGCTTTGCTGAGATTTCTTTGGTGGAGGAATGCTAATAGCAATGCTGAAGATGTGCTCTGATTGCACCCTAAAGAGTAGGAAGATGCACAGAATGGCTTTGTTCCTTTTTCCTTTGTCATCAAGATAATTTCTAATGCGATCTGTGCAGGATGAATCTCAAACTACAGTTTCTGCACAGGTCTGTGAACTGGTCCCAGAAGTGCAGCTTTGGTTGCTCCCTTTTCTACTACTTGTTCTCGTAGTCTGACGTCTGCATAAAATATGTTACACATTTTCCCATCTCAGCTTACAGATAATTGCCTGCAGCTGTTAGCAGAGAGTGGACATGGTCCCTCTGCTGTATTGGTCAAAGCCTGATCTTCAGCAATAAGGATTTCAGGAATTTCTTCTGGCTGTTCCTACAAGGTGTCATCACAGCCGGGTGGTAACTCCTAACGCCGCCCTCCGTGCCAAAGGAAGAAAAATGTGCTGCAGAATGTGCTGATTTGCAAAAAATATTTCACAGGGAGGGTTTGATTTTAGCAAAGTTCTCCAGCTGTGCTAAATGAGCAGAGAAAGGATTTTCAGCGTATCAGCAACATCTTGGAAATGAAAATGCCGCATCCTCCAGCACTTTCCTAGGAGTCAGTTTTTGCCTGCCCATAACCTGCTAGGGTCTTTGGTGTTTACTGGAACTGGGAGTTTGGCAAGACTGTAGTACTTGGCACCTTGCTTTATAACGTCTCTGCGTTTCTATTTGTTTTCTCTTGGCCAGCTCACTGCCAACATCATCCTCTGCTTTTGAAGAGATGGTGAAAAGCGCAGAACGCAAGACTAAGCTGGTGCTCCTCAGGTTGCATTTTGGGGACGTGTAAGGAAATAAATACATTTATTACTATTTTGCTGATGGGACAACTGATGCACAGTGGAGTCAAGGGTCTTATGAATAGCCCCCAACAGCTGCATTTGAACTAGTCTGGGTCTGCTGAGGCCCCGGCAATGCCAAGCTGCTCCAAAGGGGTCTCAGCTTCATCATCAGTGACTCAGTTTGTGGGGCCTCTCAGGCTGAGACTCCAAAAAGTCTTCCTGAACTTCCTGAAAAATGTAGGGCAGCTATTTTTACTTAGGTGCATGAACATAGTGTTTTGGGTTTGTTTTTTTTTTTTTTCTGCCTGTTTTTCACTTTTAAATTCATATTAAGGATCCTCAGTTATGTTTTGCAAAGACATTCACCCTTCCAGCTGAACAACACAGAGGGAATACCATGTGTGATTTGCCGCCTCTACTGACATTGCTAAATTTGCTGAAGCAACGTGTTTCAACATTTCCAAACATTTTTTCATGTGGAGCTTTCTCCTACATAGAAAGGTTTGTTGTTTTCTCTTGATTTGAGATGAAAAGAAAATGGAAAATAATATGAGATTTTCCCACAGGACAGAATTTCTTTTGCAATAGCTCCGCTTCCAGCTAATATCAGGAAAAACACAAACAACTGTGATCAGTGTGCTTAATTTCAACCCTACATTTGCGCCTTATTCTTTGCTGTTGCTGTCTGAAGAGCAATGACATCAACACACTTTACTCTCAGTTTGAAAATACCCATGAAATCAGAGAATTACTGCACTAGCAAGTAGGATGTGTTACCACCTATTTTAATACACTCAACAGGAGTGTCACCTTGGTTCTCTGTCACTGCTGAAAATGAAGTTGTCTCCTGGTCCAGCCCATCTAATTGCTGCTGACCTATAATATCAATCAGGTTCTTCTCTCTTTATGATGACTTTGCCACCACCATGGTAAAGAAAGCATGAAGCCATCAGCATTCCCCAACCTAGCAGCTGCCCAGCATCCTTGGATTCAAATAATTATATAGTGCTCCCTCCCTTACTCACACAGAAATGTGACTTGCATATCAGTGCCGAGCAAGGGGAGGAAAGCCAGTGAAGACAGCAAATCTGACTCCTTCTTCTTAGGCTCTGTGCAAGACACCTTATTTTTGAAAAGCCCTCCTCTTCTGACTTTGTGTGGGCAGGAAAGCAGTGCAGGCTCCTCTGTGAGCAGGAAGTGAAGTCTTTAGAAGCCATCAGGTTCCCTTTCCCAACCCTGCACTTGGAGCTGCAATGACAACTGCTTCCTCAGCCTTGCTGTGCTGTGTGTTTTAACCAGCATTTTAGAAAATAACAAACGTTTTCAACCAATTTCAGACCCATTTATCTGCATGGTGGTAACTGCCAGAGAAGGTAAGATCTAAGGCTTCCTAGGAGTCCTCTGCTCCTGCCTGCGCCCAGCACCAGGTGCCCCAGGATTTTGTGGCCTTTAGAAGTGAAAAAGCTAGATGTGAGCAAAGCATCATCTTGCCTCCAGAGTTCCTTGCTCAGTTATCTGGTCACAACTGCTCTGCTGTGCCAGGTACAAACCAGTTTCTGAGAAGATGGGTTAGAGGAGCTGGTTTCTAACTTTTTTCAACAGAAAGTTGAGAGGGAAAGGGGTGTTTGCTCCTGATACTTGGGGCAAAAAACCAGGAGAAACGAGCTGCACTAAAAGTCAGTTTAGGCACAAGGGCAAAATTGTATAAATTGGACAGGAGTGTTCAGGCTGGGGAGGAATCATAGAATGGTTAGGGTTGGAAGGGACCTTTCAAGGCCATCCAGTCCAACCCCTCTGCAAGGAGCAGGGACATCTCCAACCAGATCAGGTTGCTCAGAGCCTCATCCAACCTGGCCTTGGATGTTTCCAGGGATGGGGCATCCACCACCTCTCTGGGCAACCTGTTCCAGTGCTCTACAACCCTCATTGTAACAATTTTTTTCCTGATGTGTAGCCTAAATCTACCCTCTTTTAGTTTTAAATCATTACCCCTTGTCCTATCACTACAGGCCCTACTGAACAGCCTCTCCCCATCTTTCCTGTAGGCCCCCTTTAGGTACTGGAAGGCTGCAATAAGGTCTCCCTGGAGCCTCCTCTTCTCCGGGCTGAACAACTCCAGCTCTCTCAGCCTGTCCTCACAGGAGAGGTGCTCCAGCCCTCTGATAATTTTTGTGGCCTCCTCTGGAGTCGCTCAAACTGATCTATGTCTTTCCTGTGCTGAGGGCTCCAGAGCTGGATGCAGTACTCCAGGTGGGGTCTCACCAGAGCGGAGTAGAGGGGCAGAATTTCCTCCCTTGACCTGCTGGCCACACTGCTTTTGATGCAGCCCAGGATACAATTGGCCTTCAGGGCTGCGAGTGCACATTGCTGGCTCATGTCCAGCTTTTCATCCACCAGCACTCCAAAGTCTTTCTTGGCAGGGCTGCACTCAATTCCTTCATCCCTCAGCCTGTATTGATACCAGGGGTTGTCCCGACCCAGGTGCAGGACCTTGCACTTGGTCTTGTTGAACTTGGTGAGGTTCACATGGGTCCATTTCTCAAGCTTGTCCAGGTCCCTCTGGATGGCATCCTATCCCTCATGTGTGTCGACTGCACCACTCAGCTTGGTGTCATCTGCAAACTTGCTGAGGGTGCACTTGATCCTCTGTCTATGTCATTGATGAAGATGTTAAACAGTACTGGTCCTAGTGTGCACCCTTGAGGGACACCACTTGTCATTGACCTCCATCTGGACATTGAGCCTTTGACTACTACCCTCTGGATGCGACCATCCCACAATTCGTCATCCACTGATCAGTCCACCCATCAAATCCCTAATTCTCCAATTTAGGGAGAAGGATGTTGTGGGGGACTGTGTCAGAGGCCTGACAGAAGTCCAGGTAGACAACATCCCTAGCTCTTCCTTTGCCCACTGATGTAGTCACTCCATTATAGAAGGCAAGGAGAGGAAGTCACGATGGAGAGAAAAACAAATAGCAAGAAGAAGAAATCCAAAGTACTCTCAAGAGTTTGGTTTTCTCAAGTGATGGATTTCTCATCAGTTTATGAAGGGAATTAGGTATTGTAATGCTGGTAGTGGTAGGAGGTTAGGCTTAGAAACTCACCAGGTGCCTTCTGGTCCACTTCTTTGTTCATGAACTCTGGGGGCAGACTTTCATGGCAAAACCATCTCACCCCATCCTTTCTTTAGTTGGAGCTATTAACATAATTTCTTTTAAAAAACCCTTCTGAATGCATTTTACTTTTTCATTTATTTCTCTTACTTAACTGGAAGGGGATAAAATCCCCATTCTTTAAGGCAGAGACAAATTCATACAACGTTTCACCATGCAAGTGCTATCTGAAGGAGTGCTGTGCCACAGCAGGACCTGGTGCGCTGGCCTCACTCTCCAGACCCTTGGAGACTGGCTGACCTCTCCCAGCTCCTACATCTTGCACTGGGAAGCTACAAGGAAGACCATGAAAACTCTGAATGATGTTGGCCATCCGTATCAATGGTCTGAATAAATAGGAGAGGTTTCAGCAGGGAGAGGGCATCTCAGCAGAAAGATCCAACTTCATAAACACAGGAGATTAACAGTACGGTGCCTGCATCCAAGGAAGTAGGAAAAGGGAAAAGGTCCAGCAAGTACAGGCTTATTACTTTGATCTAATTAGTATTGTTAAGAATATTAAGGTAAATGGAAAATGGGAAAAATGCATCATTGATTTATAAATGTGGACTGTGAAGACAAACTTGATAGTTCAGTAAGATAGTGATTGTCTTCTGACTGGGTTTCAGTGAAGTGTAAAACCCAGTACTACACGGAAAATTGCTGGCCGAAGAAGATAGAGGGCAATACAGCCACGGCATGCTGCGTGTTACCCAAAGAGCAGAGAACTTATGCTGAAAGGAAAATGCTCAGGCAGCTTGGGAGCTGCTGGTGGGGCTCCTCCGTCAGTCTTGGAGCTGTCTTATTTAATATCTTTGCAAAATATTTGGTACCAAAAGCTAGAGCAGACTATGGGCGTATGCTGGGAGTTAGGGCGAGAGGCAGTTGAGCATCTTACAGGGGAAGCTGGCTGAGCTGGGCAGTTGTGAGCTGTAGGAATACACCCTGACACCCTGCAAGGGTGAAAAGAGCTGTGTTTGTTGAGGTGTGTCCTCTCTAGAGTGAGGTTGTAATGCCTTTCTACAAGTGCTGGTTCAGCTTCTGCTTTGACCTTGGGATCACCACCGTCATTCAGTGCTGTGGGTAACTCTGCACTGGTTATGCAGAGTCACTATTGCCCTCTGACGAAATGCTAAAAGCAATAAGAATGACATCAGAAAAAAAAAATTGAAATGTTAAATACTTGACACTTAGTTTTGATGTTTTCCAAAACAAAAATACATTTGCTTGGAAAACGTTTTAATTCAACAACTACAACAAAGTCTCATTTTACCGAAATGACTTTTTCCAGCCAATTCTTTTAACTAAGATTTTGTGACCCCCTCAAAGGATGAGGAAATAATCAATGAAAGCAGTTTTGAGAAATGTAGCACTGCTTCCCAGCTGTGTTAATATCCATGAGAAAACAGCCTTTCCTCAGACCAACTCATGAGCCAAATTTGGAAATGATTCCCTTTATATTTGGGCTCTATGGGCTGATCATGAATCGTTGAAATATGAGCTGTACCTCTTAATTGCAGCCTCTTACATGAGTCACATGGTTATTTAACGAGGATTCTTGATTGGAGGAATGAGCAAACACCTCTTTTATACATACTTGATTGTGCCAATTTCACTGCTTAATTTCTCTTGATGATGAAGACATACACGTCTGTCATTGCCCTTGGCAAACATTTCTTTGCCAAAAAAATAATTTCTCAAGCATTGACAGAAAATGATATATGGATTTAGCTAATATAAAATCATTTTAACCTCTAAGAGCCACCGAAAAATTTGTATCATTCCTTCTGTACCAAAATTAAGAAAAGAACCCTAAGATTCACTTGTGAGATACATCTGAGTGGCAGCATTGTTTGTCTCCAACTGTGGAAATTTTATTAGGTGAAGTCAGAACCAGCTTCAGGAAAGGTCAATTCAGCTGCTTTCTTCTTGCTGTAAGTTGGAGACTTGGGTGGTTTTTTTTGCATTTCTTATACATTTAGCTTTCTCCTGGGCATTAGGGTGGCTGTAATTCTCACCCCAGAACAAGAGTGGGTGTTGCAGCTCCCGTATAGCTGCTCCAACATCGTATCTTCTGCTGGTCTCTGAATCTCACCCGATATGCAGCATTAACAGGGAATCACAAGGTCCACAAAAGATCACCGTGCAAGGACATTTGTAGTTTTACCATTTGTAGTACGCTGCTTGTTGCAACAATTTGTCATAAAAGTTTGTTTATTAAGTTTGGGGAAAAAAAGACTTTCTTTTTCCTGAAGGTGTCATTAAGGCATTCAGCTATGACAGAGTTCAGAAAAGCCTTCTCTGAAGTACCTTTTCATTGGATTTAAAGCTCTGTTTCACGAATCTAAACCACAATATATGTGATCTTCCTTCTGCTCAGCAGCAAAGGCTACTGCTGAGGTAAGACAGAGTCAGTGAACTGCCTGGATTGAAAAATAATATCAATTTTTCACATCATAAAGGTCAGTACAGCTGCAACAGTCCAGGATACCTGACCTACTCGATTTCTGAGGTTATAATTTTTTTATATGGTACAAAGATGAGAATTTATCTGTTTGCAATGTGTCTTCGCAGGTAGAACACACTCATTTTCTGTCCCAGCAGAGATTTCCACCAAACATTGATGATTATTTCCCAATTCAAGTGAATATTGTAAATTCATCTTTGTGGCATGAATATTTCAAAAATTCCTTGGTGTATGTTGGTTTATATTATTAACAAGCTGTCCTTTCAAACACTGCTGCCAAGCTGGCCACAACCCTTTGAACCACAAACATAATAAAAGGCGAATTCTTTCCAAAAACACAATACTATTTGTTGAATAGATTCCGCTCACTGACCAAAGGAATGACAGATTAAGTAAGAAAAAAGGGAAAAAAATAACAGGCTTGGAAATCTGAAGCTGGGCATGGATAAACAAGCAGGGATACTGGCAGTGCTTTATGTACACAGAAAACATACATTTGGGAAGAAAAATGGAGAATGTTTAGGAAAACATCTGGAAGGAGCAATGCCAGATGGTTGTTTCCTTTTTGATCGGACTAGTATTTTTCTCATAAAATATGAAGACCTAATTTTCATGTTTGTCAATATTTACAGATCTCAGTCTGTATGTAAGGAGGAAAATAAGGTCTCAAATAGAACTCTGTGCATACTTAAAATAACCTTGATATTCTGTGTTTTGCTGACTCAACCTAAATGGCCTGTGATTTTGAAGTGCTGGGAACGCCTAACTCCTTTTCCAGTTGCTGGACTCTAAGAATGCTACACCCCTAATACAGAACAGATTTTATTTGGAGGAGCAAACTCCAGGCACTCATGATTAGAAAATTTTAGCTTACCTTCCTACCACATTAAAATCTTGCTGAGCTGGTAGCAGGGTGGCATTGACTGGGATCAGCTTTCCTTGTTTCTGCTTGTTGCTGGTGGTGCAGTGAGAGGTTTGCTGCTTGAGAGATTTGGGACCCTGTCTAATATTGCAGAGCGGGGGGGGGGGGGGGGGGGCGGGCAAAGAAGAGAAAGAGTGTATAAAATTGGCTTGCAATGAATATTTCATTATTAAATGTTTTCAACTGCAAACATTCACTTTCTCTCATCAAACACTATGATAAGCCAAGGACAAAATAATTTTTTTAAATAGCTCCCTAGATTTTTGTTATATGTCTTTAGGGTAACGTTGTTTTCCACACTCACAAGCGAACATACCCATTTTATGTAACCTTGAATTGCTACAATTACCAATGAATCTGTTTTCTACCAAATGTTTGGGTTTTCTTTCACAGATCAATGGTCTTAAACTTATAAGACATGCCATTGAAGCAGCGTTGAACTAAGAGTATTTTTTTCATTTCTTTGTATGCAAGATTGGGAAGAACTTCTATCCAGTTTGAAATTCAAATGCAGGAGTTTGAGTGGGACTAGTAGTTAGTGTCATTGTCCCATGGGGCAAAAAGGATTTCCGAGGAATTTGGAGAAATTTTTCTGCCATTTTCCATCTGGGGCCTTTCCCTGGGGATCTCTGGAGGATATCCTGAGGATGCTCCAACTGAGCATCACCAAGTGAAGCTTCCATTCAGCTGGACATCACCTTTGCAACACAAGATGCTGCCACATTTCAGGGACCCCCAGGTGCAGCACTACCTGCTGAGAGCCTTGTATTTTGGGGGAGGATGTGACATGGTCGTGGGTACGTGACCAAGCCAGGAAGGCTTCAGGCTCTGCTGTCCTATTCCAGCCCTGAGTCGCCCTCCCCATCGCAGGCATGGTCCTGCCCTGTGGCATGTCCTTGGTGCCAGGTGGATCACTGAAAGAAGGCCAAAAAACTGTGTTATGGGGCACTGAAAGCAAATCACTTCCCATACAGGGAGTGAATAGTGTTATAATTTTTTAGGGTATTTCTTAGGATTTTATGAGACTTTATTAATTTAAAATAGTTTTGTCAGAATGATGTGCAAATGTTCTGGTGTTCGGGTGGCCAGTAAGTTGCGCTGGAGTGAGCAGCGTGGGCTGTATTAGCGAGAGCAAAGCCAGCGAGCTGAGAGAAGAGATTACTCCCTCTACTCAGCCAAGGGTGGACAGAAGGGAAAAATTGAACAACCTAAGCTAGCTTTGAAATACCTCTGCTTTGAGCAGGGGTTGGACTGGAGACTTCCAGAGGTCCCTTCCAGCCTGATTTTTTCTGTGATTCTGTGACTTTTAAGACTCAGCTCTATCATCTTTTTATCTGCTGTGCTTCTACCTGACCACTTCCACCTGTTCTCCCAGTATAAATATAACAGGGCTATTTTAAAAGTTGTCTGCGGTCCCTCAAGGCACTTCTGCACCAACAAAGGGTTTGGGTTGCTTCTCAAGCCCAGCTGGGTGTCTTGTTGCTCTGCTGGGTGAGTCCCTTCTCTCTTTTTGGTTCACAGACTGAATTAATGAATTAAAAATATGTGTATTTCTTCAGGTCTGCCCGAGACAAGGAATTTTCAGTTTCCTCAGGAAAGCAAAAAACAAACAAAAAGTTGTTTTTATTAAATCACAAGTGTTCAATTTTCTCTCCAGCAATTCTTTTCACTTTACTTTGGAAACTATTTACTATTTTATGAAAAGTCAGCTTTGGCAAAGACGGTGGACATAAACAAATTGCAGTGCAGTTTGACACAACCAGTGTGCAGTAAATGCAATCCTTTTCAACAAAATCTTTTTTCTTAGCTAAAATTATTGACTGAATTTGGCAGAAACTTCCAAACATCGGAGTCGATCATGTCTGAGCTTTTCACCAAATGAACTATCGAGCCCCAGAATCTCACCCGTCTTCAATTCTGGCAGCGTAGCAGGGAGATCCCATATCCATATTTGTGCTACAAACTCCATTTTTTTAGCAGGATAAAGCAGAGATTTGCCCTTGTAAAGCTGCTGCTGGTTTCAAGGAGGAATAAGTTGGCATGGAGTGTTTTTTCTTGTTTTATAGGAGTGAAAAGCTGGACTGAAGCTAAGGAGAAAGGTGAAGGGGCAGTGATGAGTTTTCTGTGAGGCAATTTGACCAGGCAACTGAAATGGGGACAGCCACTCATGATCCCAAGTGCTAATCTGTTCAGGACCTGGGTGCATGTCTTTTTTCCTGTCTTTCTCCCTCTTTTCCCCGTCCTCAGAGATGAGCAGTGGTTGCCTCTTGGAGCTGGCGCTCTTTGCCAGCGGTGTTTTGTGCAAATGGGTGGTGATAATAGAATAAGGGCAAGGTAGTGACAAAAGTGCTGATGTTTGCTCACATGCTGTGTTATCAGCTCACGGGTGGAAGACTCGATTAACACTTGAGAAAACTTGATTTATCCCGAGGAAAAGGTGTTTGGCCACGAATATGTTCCCTCTGAGTGTTACTGCAGTTGCACAGCGGTAGGATCCAGCTCACACCAACTGATTTGGACCAAGGCAAAGGGAGGAGAGCAAGTCTTTGGGGCTGCCACACCTATCCTGCTGTGGCTTGGTTTGTTTATTTTCTGGTTTATTTTTCACGAGCAATGTGCACTTCTCCCGCTGTTCTGCTCACTGCAGGGTCGTTAAACATTTTAGCAAGGCAGGAAAGAAAAAAGAAGCACCATTATCTATCTCAGCTAGTAGCTGGTTACATGAGGGGAGCTAAGAGGGCATGCTGGACCCCAAAGGTGCTGTGTGTGATATGGTGGGATGCAGGCTGTCCTTTCACCATCAGGTACTGACTTTGCATTCCTCAGGCCTTGACTAGCTCAGGAGAAACTCCCTCTGGCAAATGCTGTGATAGGACAAGGTACAGAGTGTCATGTGGGGTGGATATTCCCAGGGAGCCTGGCCCCAGTAGAAGCGCCGCAGAGGGGATGTGAGTGCTGCAGATGATATGGAGACACAAAGAGAATCTCCAGATAGAGAGAGAGAGTGGAAAAGTGGTAAGAGAGAGAGTGGGAAAGTGGGACAGTTCAGACCAGGCAGTAGCAAGCAGTGCACTATGTAGAAGCCATCTGTCCGTCCATCCCAGGCAACGCCACACTCTGTGGAGGTGCCGTCTTGGCCTTGCCAATGAGCTTCTGCAGTGCTCTGCCTGTCTGGAAAAAATAAACCTCTCAGCAGGACGGAGCAGCTGAGGCTTAATGCTGTGCTGCTGCGGTGATGCAATGTGTTCTTGGGCAATGCAGATGTGCCCAGGGACAAGCCAGACATTTTCCACCATCCAGTTTGCAAAGGGTGAATGGATTTGAGAAGACAGCCATCCTCCAGCTTGTGATGGTAACTGGTCTGCAGGAAGTTTGGGAAATAAGAGGACACTCATCAGGAGGTCCTGGTATGGAGGATTGTGTGGAGTTTGTAGGTCAAGTGGAGGACAGGAAGGACACACAAACATTTGGAGAACAGAGGGATGAAGGTATGCCAGAAACCTCTACTGTGTATTGCTGTTGGTTTATAGAAGCTATGAGGTGTGCAGCCCCGCTGTATAACATCTGGTTCTTGAGTGCAGTTTTCCAGAAGTCAAGCTGTGCTCCTGAGCCTTAATTTCTTAAGTAACCTAATACAGTCTGCTCCAAACATAATCTGCTGTGCCATTTATCTGCACAAAATAGAGTATTTTCTAATGGCAGAAACTCCAGCAACCCTTAATTGGGGGGAGTGAAATAAAACATGTATTTAAATCCTGAACAAAATATGAAGCCTATTGTTAAGCCCTAAATGTATTTTGAGAGGAGATTTAAATAAAGCAGAAATGTTTACCACAGATATTTACTAACTCTTTTTTTTTTTTCACAAGACTGCATCTCTTGTTTCCTTTAAAATTCTCTGCTGGAGTTCCCTCAGTAAGACCAATGACATCCATAACATCTCTGCCACCCTGCGTGGGCCATGCCTTGCTGTAAGTACCAAGGGCGACATGTGGGGTGGCAGACCCAGACCCTTGGTGACTGTAAGCCAGCAGAGCTCCACTGAGGTCTCTTCTCTGGTTCTTTGAGTTCAGGTGGGCCATGGATTTGCAAAGGCCTGTTCCGAAAGCCTTCTCTGCCCTTAGCCTATCCTTGGGAAGGGTAGATCTAGTCCCTCACAGCTTGCACATTGTTGACTCTACTGCATTCCTATCTCGATTTTTCTAAGAAGATATTTGGCAATTGCTTGGAAGGCTTTTTGTCCCCTCTTTCTGTTTTCTTTGGATTGCAGTCATGGAAAACTGCATACACAATATGCTAAATACTTTTATTAATTTCATATTGTTTATGAGCTACCCCGTCTCCTGACGTGTCGCAGCAGCAGATTAAGCTGCGGTTGACCTTTCTTTAATCTGCAAATTGAGAAATTTGTCAGCTATATCCCTTAGTTATGAAACTGGGATTATTCCAGCAAGGATAAAATCTGAAGGCCATCAACTCTGGCTGAGCTCCTCACCAGCTGGGAGCAGGAATACATTTTCCCCTACTGTAAAATAGCTGTGTGCATTGTGGGAGAGTGTTTACCATGTCTTTTAGACGTTATGCTTAAGGCTAGGATATTCTTTGTTTATGTTCTGAGTAGGAAAATAAAGCTCTTGGCACCACGGTCTGTTACTGTAGGAGTTAATACGTGGTTTCGTATCCAGGCCATTTCCAAGGAGATGTGATGTTTGCAGGTCATTCTGAGCATCTGAGCTTGTCCTACTTGCAAGCAACCTTGCAATTCTGCTTCTGCTGGGGACTGTCACATCATCAGGCTCGTTTTTTTCCTCCCTTTCTCTCCTGAGCATCAGCTGGAAATCCCTTTGTATGCTGCTGCAACTCCCTGCATAGGAAACGAGTCACAGGGTCCCTGTCAGTGCTTCCTGCCGGCTGGCAAAGCCCCAGTGTCAGACAGCCATCTTCTCCACCAGCCCGTCACAGCTGGCCCCTTGTGACACCGTGACAGCATGTCTGAGATGCCTCCCTCTTCTCTTTTTTCCATCTGTCTCTTGGGGAAAAGCGCAAAGAGCATCGTTATCTACTGTGACAGGCAGGGTTATGCAGAGGAGAGCTCTGGGACAAAGCAGATGGCACAAATTGAGAGTGGACAGAAGATGCACTAAACAAATCTGGACCAGCCAGTGCATCAAGCAGGTGGTAGGGAGGACACGTGCCAGGAATGGAAAGGTAACCACCATTCACAGGCCTGATTTTTGACTGTTATAAACTGGTAAAACTCCTGTGCAGGAGATCTGGGAAGTCAGGGACATTGTTGTATACTTATTTATTTCCTGCTGTCTCTACTGAATGATAAAAAACCTCCCAGGTCGTCCTTTACAATACTATTTCTGTTATGGGAGTGGTTCAGCTGAAAGCAGGTGCTGTTGAGTAGGACGTAATGATTTCCTCTGCAACTGTGAAGACGGTTTGTGTGGTCTCCTTGACCCATCCAGGCAGGCACCTAGGGTTCAAGAAACAGTTAAATGGATCTGCAAAGTAAACTAGGGAAAATAAAAGGCCCTTGAGGCCTGTGAGCAAGTTTCAGAAATATTTCTGCTGCTTTCTTTGATCTGTTCAAAAGAGGAACTGGCTGCTGTTTCTGTGTTTGGAAATAAACTGTGGAAAGGTGCCTCCTCTAGAAGATATTGAACTGTGTGAGAGGGGCTCACGCAGGCTGGGATGCTGAAATTAAGGGCAAAACCCCACTCCAGGAGGCAGAGCTGCAGTCTTGGAGAAGGGCAGTTTTCCTGACCCTCTCACCTATCCCTGCTGTTATGTGAAGCCAGGGAGAGTCCCAGGTTGGTACACGGCAGTGCCTCGTAGCGTGCACAGGCAAGGTCACTGCCCCAGCAGTCTCCACCGGCACCAAAAAGCATCCCTGTAAATACAGCAAGGGAATGTTTTCCCTGTCTGTAAAGGGGAAAGCTCCTGGAAGTGTTTGAAAAACATATTTTACTTGCCATAACTTTTCTTGACATTTTTCACAACATTTTTTCATGTTGTTTGCTCCTAGAAGCCCAAATCTCCAGGTATTTGTTGCTGAGAAAGGGGAAATTCTTTGATCTAGGGCTGTTGAAAGCACAGAGAGACACACTGCAGGGCAAGGAGAGGAAAGGGGATCAGAAATGTCTGGCAGGAAGGGGGACAGTCTTCCCAGAACAATTTCCATGTCATCAGATTGCAACTTTTCCATGTTTGGTAGGAAAACCAAAAGGCTTTGTCCCAATAAAAACTCAAAGTCCTGCCTGAAATGGCTTCTTTTATTTTCTGTGTTAGGTGCTTATCTCCATCATTATTAGACTGTGGGTGCCTGGTAACAACCGTTATGTGTCTGACTGCCCCTTACACATCTGACTGCCTCTCCATCCTTGGTTTGGTGTCTCTCTTTATAAACAGCTGGGCACCTTAAGGCAGACAGGGAAACCCTGCTGAGATGCTGCTATTTTTGCAGTCCGCTGGTTTTGAAGCATTTGCTTTGGGGTTCACCTTCTAAAGGACAAAAATACTGATGAACCTGAGATAAGGCTGGCCCTTGGCCATCCTCAGGAGCCATGTCTGGTGTCAATCATGAAAATCTTGCAAGAAGGATTAACGTGGTCCAGGGCTGCTGCTCTCAGTGTGAGTGGATCCAATCCTCTTGCAAAATCCAGACACGGGACGTAGCCTGTGTAGAGGAGCCTGCAGTGTTAGCCACTAACATTTATTCCCTGTGCACTGCTCCTGTAAAGGTTAATGGGAAGCTGTTTTTAAGGAAATTTTTGAAATATTTCTTTAAAGGGAAATTATGTTAGATTAACTGTTTTTCATTGTCTTTTAGTCTGGTTTCCTGCCATTCAGTGTAAAGGGGTGTAGATAGGAAGGGACTTGTCCCCTTGGAGTGATAATCCTGCAGACTTTAAAACATGCCTATTGTAAAGCTTGCTGGAGTGGAAGAGTTATATGAAGCAAAGACTCCATCAAATGCAAAATCAGAAGAGCTGATTGTGAAACAAAGGAAGGAGTTTTTTTCCCACTCTTTTCAATTGGAAAAGTGTATTTTCCAGTAGCAGTTCTACCAGATCCTCTGCAACTTGCAAAGAGCTGAACAGCTGTAATAAAAAAAAAAAAGAGAAAATGGAAATAAGTCTTATACTTCTGTTGTGTTTTTGCCCTCACTGTGCTTTTGGACAGCCATTCTTCTTGTGGTGGGAGTTTCATTGCATCTCAGGGGATTGCGCAGAAGGGTCAGGCTTTACTGTTCCTCCTCCGCTCACTTCATTGCATCTTTGCAGGTGGCAGACCCCGAACTGCTAACTTTGTGTGGTCTGGGGGTTTCCAGAGATACCTGAGATGTTTAAGTAGCAGCTTTTCTGGGCAGCTGAGCATACCAGGCACCTTGTTCACCAGCCTAGTGGCAAACTCTTTCAACTGCTCTCCTGGACCAGGAGGGAAGGCTTGGTGGATCAAATCTGACTCCCCACCACCCTAGTCCAGGTCTGAGAGGAGAGGAAATTTCTTGAACTGTTCAGAGCTGGTGGGTGAGCATTGGCAGGCAGGAGCATGAAGGTTTTTGGGATGTCTGTGCCACACAGGGCACTTCCTGCTGTCAGGAGAGCATCCTCTGTAGGCAACAGTGCAGGGAAGTGAAGCCTCCATTTACTCATCAAGAGAGTCCAGCTCAGCAGGCTCACCTGCCTCAGCGAGACACAAGGATGACCTCCACGTCTGCAGCTTGTGCAATATTTATGCCGCTGATCTGGTAAACAGCACGGTTTACTCTTTGTTAAGTGGATGAGTGCCCCTCAGTCCCTCAGCTGTCCCAGCCCGGTACCTCCAGAGAGCTCTGTGGCTGCCTAAAGAGAGATTATGAAACATCAATTCCACATCCTGTGCATATTAAGTAGGTTGCAGAGAGCTCACACCCAAATAAATGCTGGTCTGGGAACACACAGGTTAGCAGTGTTGTGGCTTAATAAAACCTGTGGGGCAAAGAGATACAAGCATTATCTGAAACTGTGCATGGAACCTCTGAGGAAGGACAGATCCACGGTGAAGAGCAACAGCCCTTCCCAACAGCAGAGGAAATACCTGAGAAAAGAGGAAGGTATGGCAATGAGGACAAAACCTGGGGCCTTTGCTTCCAAGCCATAATCTACAGCAGCCTATGGCGGGCTCAGGAGGGGGGTGTGCCCTGGAAGCCCAGGCCCCTACAGCCCCTGCCCTGCTGATGTTCCTTGAGAAAACTTGATTTATCCCGAGGAAAAGGTGTTTGGCCACGAATATGTTCCCTCTGAGTGTGACTGCAGTTGCACAGCGGTAGGATCCAGCTCACACCAACTGATTTGGACCAAGGCAAAGGGAGGAGAGCAAGTCTTTGGGGCTGCCACACCTATCCTGCTGTGGCTTGGCTTGTTTATTTTCTGGTTTATTTTTCACGAGCAATGTGCACTTCTCCTGCTGTTCTGCTCACTGCAGGGTCGTTAAACATTTTAGCAAGGCAGGAAAGAAAAAAGAAGCACCATTATCTATCTCAGCTAGTAGCTGGTTCAGAGCTGGTTCAGAGGAGGAAGAGAAGGAGAAGAAGGAGGAGGAGGAGGAGGAGGAAGAGAAGAAGGAGAAGGAGGAGGAGGAGGAGAAGGAGGAAGAAATCTCCAAGGCTTTCCCTGCAATGTAGTGGGAGGTGTGGGGAGGCCCTTCTCCCAGGGGATGTCCTGAAAAGGTCTCCTTTTGCCAATGCAACGTGCCTCTTGTGCTTCCCCTTTACCATGCCTCACTGAAACCTCAGTTACATGCTAATGCTCGGTCCCAGGCTGCTTTCTGCATCGGTGTCTGCAGGAAATTCATCTCTGCCCCGTGCCAAATGTGGATGTGTGGAAGAGCCCCTACCTTCACTTACCGGGCAGGGACTGAACTGCTAATTAGCAGCCCAGGGTGAGTCTGTCAGGTCCACCCCAAACGGGGATTTGGAGACATGCCTTGCATTAATTCTGGTGCTGTTAAAACCAGTGGAAGTAAGTACCTGAGCCTAACACAAGACACCTGTCTGCATCTTAATCTTGGAGCTGGGTGTCTTGCTGTTGCCTCTCCATCTCTTCTGAGATTTCCCTCTAGCATCTTGCAGGCTGTGCTAAGCATGCTTAAAGCCAGCTTTCACCCATAGAGAACGTCTTGAGATTATTTGGCGGCAAGCAAAGAGACACACAGAGACCATGCCCCTCCAAATGATGCCCTTAATGGTGCACTCTTAAGGGAAGTGCAAGGAAACATGCTGGATTTTCCCTTTTGTCTAGTACTGTTCGCTCATGGAAAAGAGCAACTACGGGCCACAAACCCATTACATGCATATGTACTTTCCCATTATTTGCAACCCAGTTTCACATGACTGCAGGTAATGTTACTACAATAAACATTTGTTAGAATGTATTGGATTCCAAACCTGCTTGGTAGTGAATTTCTCTGGCAGAGGGAAGAGCCCTTTGTCAGCAGCACATGGAGAAATGATGTTGCAGAGTTTCTCTCCAGTGAGCAGAACCTTCCGAACCAGAACCCTTATGTAATTATGTGGATTTTTTTGTACTCCAGATCCTAAGAAACTCTCTCTTGAATACTATGTTTCTGGCTGGTTCGTTCATCTGTGAATTTCCCTGGCAGGTAGCGTATAAATAGCTCTGAGGCACAAGCGATCCACGAGTTCTTTTCAGAATACAGTATTGAGTCATTTTAAAGCCTCCTACTGTAGCTCCTTTAAAGATGAACTCATTATTTTAAGTGTAAGATTTATGCCCGAGAAAGAATGAGAAAATCCTGGTTTAAGTTGTCCTTCCAACAAAGTACCTTGTTTAAAAACCAATAAAGAATAAAATCGCGTGTGAGCTGGCCAATGAAGTGAGCAGGCGACATCTGCCCATCCCTGCCGCGGGTTTTGCTGTTCGTCACCAAGAGGCTATACTGCTTTCCAGAGCCAGGAATAGAAACCAGCGTTCCTTATTCCCAGGAGCCCTTTGCCATCTAGGGCAGAGCAATCCAGCTGGATCCCTCCAGCCATCCTTTCTGCCTGACCTCAGACACCGTTCAGCCTTCAGTAATTAGGGCAGAATTAGGGCAAGGTCCCCAGGGACAGAGGCTGCTGGAGCAGGGCTTGCACAGAGGGCAGAGCTCATCTATATATTGAGCTGAGCCTCCTTTACCACCTGGAAATCTTGTCCAAAGAGAATTAGGGGATTTTGTACACTTGTATGGGCCTGGCATCCCAGCAGGTTATAGCAACAGCTCTGTCATTGCCCCGGGATATCTAGAAATATCAGATGTGTCTACACTGCATGTTCAGACAAACACCTGCTGTCAGTGCACTGGGCATCCAGAGCTTCCACTGACAGAAGCTTAAAAACTAAAGCAAGCAGGAAAACAAAAAAGAGGTAATTTCTCTACACTGCTGCCCATGGACTGCGGTGTTAGTTGCCCAAGGAATGATTACAATGTGGCTATGGGGCTGACTGCACACATTAGATGAGTAACGTATTCCGTTCAAACAGTAGGAGACTTCTTAAACAGACCAAAACGTACTGACCTGCTACAGAAACCGCCCAAGACACTTCACTTGTGCAAAATATCACTACACTGCTCATGCGTAAGTAGTCAAGGGCTGTTTCACGCACTGGGTTTTGGTATGGATGTACCCTATCACGGTTTTCAAGGGATGAGTCAGGATTTACTTGCCCATTAAGTCAGAGCAACACACTTTTCTTCTGGGGGGGGGAACTCTGAGATTGTATATAAGTCTGAATTGGGATATGTGACCAGATTAAACCTGTGAAGGGAGTTTTAATACGATATCTGGGTGAAATTTTCCTTTCTTTTGTCATTAAAACATGCCTGACTGCCCTGCCCAGAGCAGCTATCTCCTTTGCTAGATGCACTGTGCACGCATATATTGGAATTGGTACTGTGTCTTCAGTCCATCTTCCTGCTATGTGGCATCCAAATTCTGCCCTCAGCATGACGTGCAGTTGTCTCCTGTCCCTCCTGTGCGGTCAAAGGAACGCAGACAAATCCTGTGAGCCATAAACATCTGTAACTTCTCTTAAAGCTCAAGGTGAAAATTAAAAATAGCCATTTGATGCCTGAGACTTCTGATACGTCTTTAGCATGTGGTTCTGCTGACATGAGCCGTGTGAGTCACAGATGCCGTCAGCACTCTGCAGTTTCCCAGTGCACTTTTAGGGGTCCTTCTTGGGGCACTCCTGTCACTACTCTTTCACTGCCACATCTGCTGCGAGCCAGGGACTGAGCCAGGGGCTGCAGAGCAGCAAGATACAAAGGTGATGTCCACAGGGACGCAGTTTACCTGGGGCTGTTGTGCCGGGACTGATGCCGTTAGTGGGAATAATCTGCTGAAGATCAGACACCTTGTGCTGTGTTACAGATGGACAATGACATGCTGAAGTCTGTAGTCTTAATGGCTGCTGATGTTATGATATAGTAAAATATCAAAGTAATAAAATATTCCTTCTTAATAACCACGTGAATAGATTTGAATCCATCTGTTACTGAAAAGGCAATAACCAATATGTGTGGTGAGTCTCCTACAGCGACACCCTAATGCATTAGTGCATTGCTCCTTGCCTCAGGAGGTTACACAACTCCAACTCACAGTTACCTTCCTGGTGAGCTAAGGATGGCTGAAAATACATTGGGAATTGCCACGCCTGATGGTGGGCACTTGGGATACAGCAGAGATGAGATGGAGGTGCAGGCAGATGAGCACATGGCCTTTTCCACTTGCCGCAGCAGCTTAATGTGGAGAGAGAAAAAAAAAGAAAGCGAAGCTAAAGATCAGTTGCATTTTATGGATGGAGGGTTACTGGTGGAAGGAAATGCTCCTTCATGGATTTACATCAGAAGAAAATTTTAGATCATTTCATCTGACATCGTGCAGAATTCATGCTTAAAGATTTCATCTTGTGGTGCTATGCCAAGGTCAAACCCACTCTGTGAGTAATTATCTGGGAAGTAAGCATGCATTTCTGTGCATATCCGTATTTGAAAGGGATGGGAGCCTTTTCATTTCTTCCTAGCACTTGGTATATTTGAAATAAAAAGCTCCACCTAATTTGTGTGGTTCTTCAACATTTTCATATGGATTGTAACTCACACATGCTGCCTTCTCCCATAGTGGGTGTAGAGGTATTAAGGCCAACTGAAAAAACAGAAAGAGAAATTAAATGGAGTGCCCAAAGCCACATACGTCTCCCAAAACCAGGTATAGCATGAGAGTTTGCAGCCCTGCATCGTCTCCGGGCTGCCTGACCCCATCCCCCTCTTCTGTACCATGCATCACAGTGAAAACACTTGGAGACTTGTTTATCAAGTCCTCTTCTGCTCTGTGGCTTAAACCTGGAAATGATTTCACAATTCTAATCTTCTTTGACAACTTCTGTGTTTAAAAATAAAGCAGTTGGGACACTGGAGTAAAGCAGCACTCACAAGTGTTTGCTTAACTTCTGTTCAAGTCCTAGGCGGATCACCCAGACCCCAGTACACCGACAGGAGAGCAATGCTCCTCTTCATTTTTACAAGGATGTTTGTCGATAATAGGGATATTTGTTATTCATAATCTGCTGCTGGTTTTTCTCATCATTAGCTGAAGGAGACGACATCATGCGAGTTAATTGTTTAGTTCCACAGTGGCTAATGAGTAGCGTGTATATTCCAAACGAGCAATTTGCCACAGCTCCACAGGAGAGAGACTATTAAATGTTCAGTGACAATGTGCAAATAATGAACATATTTATAAAAAGCAGAACTGAGGGACAATAAAAAGGCCCAGGTTTCTGGATGATTTATTCAGAACTAACAACATGATAGTAAAGGAGATCCAGATTAAAAGTGTAGGTATTTCATTTGGGAACTCAAGTGAAATTCCCAGCTTTACAGAAGTTCAAGCATCTCGCAGGTACTATTGAAAACGGTGGGAGGATATCTGTGAAAGATGCGGCTGTTCAGTGTCTGCTTAAAAGCGATCCAGGCTTTTTGTCTGGCACTGGTGAAATGGTTGCCTCCTAAGCAGATTTCTTGCCAGCATATTTTCAGCAAGGCAGTGCTTGATTTTTATGCCCAGCCTTCGGAAAACTGTGGATCTCAGGTGAGGACACTCAGAAAATATCTGCCTTATTATTATTGTATCTAACTTATAACATCATGCAAGGTCAAGGTGCTATTGAGATTGGTACTCTACGGACATGTATAAGAGAGATCCTTCCTCTGAGGGGATCATAAGTGCAAGGTCCTGCACCTGGGTCGTGGCAATCCCAGGCACAAATACAGGCTGGGCAGAGAATGGATTGAGAGCAGCCCTGAGGAGAAGGACTTGGGAGTGCTGGTGGATAAGAAGCTCAACATGAGCAGGCAATGCTCCCTTGCGGCCCAGAAAGCCAACCGCATCCTGCATCAAGAGGAGCATGGCCAGCAGGTCGAGGGAGGTGATTCTCCCCCTCTACTCTGCCCTGGTGAGACCCCACCTGGAGTACTGTGTCCAGTTCTGGAGCCCCCAACACAAGAAGGACATGGACCAGTTGGAGAAGGTCCAGAGGAGGGCCACAAAGATGATAAAAGGGCTGGAGCACCTCTCTTATGAGGACAGGCTGAGAGAGTTGGGGCTGTTCAGCCTGCAGAAGAGGAGGCTCCAGGGAGACCTTATAGCGGCCTTCCAGTACGTCAAGGGGGCCTATAAGAAAGATGGGGAAAGGCTGTTTAGTAGGGCCTGTTGCGATAGGACAAGGAGTAATGGTTTTAAAATAGTGGGGGGTAGATTTAGATTGGAAATTAGGAAAAAATTTTTTACGATGCGAGTTATAGAACACTGGAACAGGTTGCCCAGAAAAGTGGTGGAGGCCCCATCCCTGGAAACGTTCAAGGCCAGGCTGGATGAGGCTCTGAGCAACCTGATCTGGTTGGAGATGTCTCTGCTCCTTGCAGGGGGGTTGGACTAGGTGACCTTTGAAGGTCCCTTCCAACCCTAAACATTCTATGATTCTATTCTATAACTGAAACAGTAAATGGTCCCAGTTAAACTGACACAGCTTCTCTGTGTTCCCCATTTCTCCTTTAGTTTCTGCCTCTCTCTTTTCTTTCAGACTTTAGCCATTTGGGGCAAGACTATCTTCTTTGCTCAGCATTCAGCATATGGGAGCATAAGTCACTATTGCGACTCCTAGGGTTTATTGAAATTCAAATAATTAGTAATAATTGCAGGTGCACTGCACTTAATGGATTGTGTGCTTGCGTGCAAGTGTATGTGTTTTTATAGACTTAGGGTACCAGATGTGCAGAGTGGCAGATTACATTTTTAAGAGCATTTATCTTTGGAGGCTATGGCTTTAAAGTCAGGCTTGTCCATTTGACAAAAAAAAAACCAACCTATTTTGAACACCCTACTCTTATGTGTCCTAAGAACAGTGTCGTGTGGAGACAGGTGAAGCTCTTATGTCCTGTTGGCACTGCATGAGACAATAAACCCGCTTGCAATCCATGGTGGCTGAGCACGGGTGGGGAGCAGTTATATGTCCTCATACAACAACATTTGCTACTGCTCCACCTCTCCTTTTAGTGAGCTCAACAAAGCCTTTGAAGAGCTCTTGAAATGCCCACCTTGCTTTTTAGGAGGCAAGGCTTTCCAACCTGACTTTTTTAAAGGGTATCTCGTTGTAATTGTCTGTTAAATCTAGATTATTAGAGGTGAGTTTCATTGATCCCTCAACACAGTGATCAAAGGACATTAGCCACGCTTGACGGGAATGACAGCCATTGACTTCAAGTAGGAAGATAAATGAATTAATTGGGTGATTGGTTTCTTTCTTTCTTTTAAACACCTAAGCCAGAATCAATCCTTATAGTGATAAGGCTTAGTGTGCTAAATTCCATTCGCATTACTAACTTGCCTTTTCTTTCCTGATCGTTAAAAAAAACCCCAGGCAGATATAGCTAATGCTGTGTCGCATCCCACGCACTCGTGTTGCTCCTGCAGTCTGTTGCTTTTTCAGATCCACACACACATTTGCATTTGCAAGCGCCACTATTGCTTTACAGTAAACACTGCTCATGCCTCTCTCCTAAGAGGATCCAAATGTCTTTCTCTCGGGACTGTGCATTTATTTTTGGATTTTTGTGCCCATTGCTGCATACATTGGATATTCTTTGCTTTTGCATATAACCATTGATCCTCATCATAGACATTGCATTTTGGGGTGAGGAGAGTGATGGGAAGTGAAAGATAAGGTACGTGCAGGTGTTTGCTGGCCTTTGGGAGCTGAATCAGAAAAGAATTATATTTCTTCAGTAGCTGAAATGAAAAAAAAAAGAGAGAAGACCTTCAGCTTTTTTTTTTTTTCAGCAAAGGAAGGAGCAACCTGGATGAAGGAAGAGGTCAAACTCCTCTTTCTGTGAAAGGAATGATGAGTGAATCCCAATCATGCTGAAGTCTGGTGGAGTTCCCAGCAAGTGCAATGATCAGAATATCACCCTGTGAAGTTTTACTGCAAGTTCAGTGAGATCTGGAACAGGGTGCATGGATTAGTAAATGCATTTGGTCTTCCTTTCCCTTCAGCCCAATCTTTATGTCATTATTAACACCTCAAACTTAGCCATCAGAGCTGTTTACCAGAACCATAACAGTATTGCAGCTGTGATGGCCTGAGGATACATGCGGCAGACCTGGTAAGGAGCGATAACAACATCTAATGGACCAGCTAATATTGGTAGGGAAAACAGACATGCTTTCAGGCACAAGTGCTTCCTCATGTCTCCTTCTGTTTGCCAGGGGCCCATCTCCAGCATCATGGGCATTCAGAATGAGGGTTTGCTTCTTCAGGGCACGAAGTTAAGTAGTAAAGGAAAGGAGAGGGTTTTTTTTTTAGCAATCAGGAGGCTTTTCTTAATCCTTCTAGGAGAGATGTGTGGGAACTGTATCTTCTTTAGCCCCATTGATGTGTGTCTTCATGGAGGTCTGGAATTATCACAAAACAGTGGAAAGTCTAGCAAAATAATAAAAACGACAGCATGATAAAAAAAGCCAGTTGAGTGATGGCATTGTGCGTAGTCTGGTGTATACTTGAATAGAGTTATAAATACATGTTTATGAATGTACCAGCAGAATGCCTGCTAAATGAGAGACATGAGTAAGAAGAACATCAGGCCAAAAGATGGTTGCACAGTGAAGGCACTCAAGGACATTGGTTTCACACGAGACAACTGCAGAAAGGGAGAGAGAGAAAAATATGTCTCTATTACTACATTGTTTGCTACATGCAACCACATGCAAACCTCCAGTGAAACTCTGTGGAGCCATTAGGGTTACACATGATCCAGTCATTGCGTGAGAAAAAGCTTTTTAACAACTTACCATGTGAGTGGAAATGCCCCGTAATGCACCCTGCTATGCCCTGTGTGCTCTTTGATCCCAGCAGTATCACGGGGCCATGTCTCAACCCTCCTGCGCTGCTTCTCTTGGCCCTAGCCCCCACACATGTCTCAGCGCTGGCCACAGGGCTGGCCATGCCACTAGCATGTCTCCTGCCTGACTTGGACTCGCCATCTCCTCTCTCCCTCTCTCCACAACTTCTCACGGGAAGGAAATAATCTATTGGAGCTTGATATATTGCTGTCTTTCTTTTTAGAGGTGGGAGGAGTGGGGAAACAAGAAGATTATTTTATTTTTTATGACCTTTCTCCTTTTTGTCTACTTTATAACCTTGACCTGTAGAAGAGGAGTTTTTGTATGAGGAGACCAAGAAGACTACAATGTCCAGTACTGGCCCTTTATCAAGGAGAGTGAGATTGACCTGTAATGCAGAGAGTTTTTATTTGGAAAATACTTATTGTCACTACCAAAGGCCAATGTTTTCCATCCTGCATAGGCAGTGACTCAGCTGGTCTCATGCATGTTGAAGATGAGGGGCTAAACGGGCATTGCATTTAGCATGTCCTGCTGCATCAGCTGTCAGCTGGTACACATGGTTTCCATAAGCTCACGGCTTACCAAATTGTGTGCCTGGAGCTGGGCAGAGGATTCACAGCTGACCCGTTACTGGATTGTTAGTTTGCAGATGGGGATGTTGTTGAGGTAGTGTGCCTTTGGGTGAAGATTTGTAACAGGACAAATGCTGAAACTACCAAAACTGGGAGCTGATGTTTTCAATGCATCACTTGTGGATGGAGCTGCTGACAGCCAGATGCTTTAGCAGACATACTGATCCCCTTCACTAAGTCTTGTTGTCACCTGCTGAGCCAAAGCAGAGTGAGTTAACCTGCTGTGAATGGCCCTCTCCTACGTAACCCCCTTACTGCACATTAGTGACATATTCTTAGTATAGACTAACATCTTCGTGTCTTAAAATATGAAAGCTTTTGCCAGTGCATTTGAAATGCCAAAGTCAGAGCTCCATCCATCCACCACCCTAAGTTTTCTTTGAACTGGCCCATGCGGAAGAAATTGGCCTCGTTTCCCTGCACTACAGCATCACCATTTCTACTGGGGCTGCATTTGGAGGGCAGGCTCTGGGCCCCACAGGAAGGACCTAGGAGTGACAAGTAGCAAGGACAGGGCTCCAGGCTGATCCAAGCCATGCAAAGCCGTGCTATCTTCTGCAGAAGACAGATACCAGAAGGAACAGCTTATTTAATTCCTGAAATGACTGGATACAAAACTCACTATTTCCCCCTAGCAGTTACAGAGCATGGAAGTTTCAAAGCTAAAATTTGGAAACTGAAAAAGCATCTTAGATCCTTTTTTTCCCCCACTTTCTTAAGTGGCATTGAGGATTACCACATTTGGTTACATAATAATTTCCCTCAGCCTGAGCTTTTTAGCAGTTAATTAGTCAGGGATTTGAGAGGATAGATGTCTACACTGTTGAATATTTGCTTACTGGTCCACAAATGTACTCTATTTTGTTGTAGCTGCTGTTCTAAAAGCCTCAATTTTTTTTTTCTTTTAAAAATGGGAATAATCCATGACATCATTTTTGGCTTTCATTTTCTATATCTTTATTCAGTAACCACGGGCAGGGAGGGTATGAGAAGCTAACGCATGGCTAGCAAGGAGAACACCAGTGCTAGTGCCAACAGGTTATGCAGAGCCTCTTCCACCCAGCCAAAGGATTCAGGTACTTCACTTTCTGGAACTGCTTTTCCTTCACTGCGTGTTTCAGTCAAAGCACTCCTGTAACCCTCCCTCAACGTGGCTTCAAAGTTGTTCAGAGCTGAGGAGTGTGAGAGATCTGCTTAATTCAGTGCCTGAGATCAAAACCATCCAGATTGTTAACACCAGCCTCTGAGCCACGGAACAACCCGCTCCAGCTGGGTCAGCCAGAGCCTTTTAAAGCTGCTGTTTCCTAACAAGCTTTGTAAAACCTTTGGCTGCTTTGAGATCTGCAGATGAACTGTGCAATATAGAGACTCATTTATTTACTAGTATCTCCCATCAAAACCCTTATCACGAGGAAAAATCACTGGGATTCCTTAGCTCTGAGGGGAAAGAAAACTGTGAGCTGAAAATAGAGGATGTGCCCTGATGTTACAGGTATCTACAGATACATCTGTTAAGCATAGCTGCATTATTTCAGCCCAATATATACTTTGCTGAGATGTTCCTTATCCTTTAGAAGATATCTTCACTTCTTTCTCCATTCTTGTCCTTCCTCTATGCTAAAAAGGGCCGTAGAGCATCTTTATCCCTAATACAGATATCACTGAAGGAGCACTTCCAGCTTTACGGGCTTCCCTTCTTATTTTTGCCTCCAGACACCAGCTCACAGCAGTGTGATGAGTGGGTGCTAATTATGGAGAACTACATTTCAACAACAGAGCCTTACCGCTGGTGAATACAGAAAAATTGCTCATTAGAGCAGCATGGTATTTAGTCAGATTTGCTTCCCTAGATATTAACATTCTGGCATTAATGCAGGCTGGCAGTGTAATACTTGACTAAAACGATCTCAAGATAATATACGCAGAAGGACTCGTACAACCTGTAGGGTTTGCTAGGCATTTCTGCTGGGGGCTCCCAGATGCTGCTTCTGCAAAAAGCCCCATCCTTGGATTTCTGTAACTTACATACATAATTTCTTGATGTTCTTAAATAAGACGCAGCTCACAGGGCACAGTGCATCATGTATATGATTTATTTCACTGGAATGAATCACGCTCTGCTTGATTATTTTCCCAGAGATCCAACATTTAACCGTTGTTGGTTATCATCATACCGTTGTTTGGTATGATAACCGTGCTGTGCCCATGGTGCAGGTGGCACGGCTATCTGCTTTGAGGTGCAATGTTGAAGCCAGCCTGGAAAAATGCATTGTTTGTACCTGTGGCACAGAATAACATGATAAAGGAAGCTCAGCAATAGCTGATGTTCGAACACAAGAACACCTTGGAAGCTTTAGGTGCCTTGTTTTAACACGGAGAGACTGCAGGTTGGCAGAAGACTTTGGCACCAAGGTTTTCCCAGGCTGTTTTATAAGCAGCAAACACAGAGGCTGTGGTTAGGGTTCACAATGGAAGCAGAGGTGCCTCTGCTTGGACACGGCTCTCTGCTCCTCCCTCTGCAGCAGCAGCAGCATCTCCAGCTCTGCAGAGCTGCCCACATCTCTAAAGCGGTGTGGGGAGAGCCGGTGGCTCTGCTGGGTGCATGGACTGGTGCCTGTCTCTGTGCAGCTGCGTGAGCTGCCACTGCAGAAGCCATAGCCACAGGGAATTCCTTGATCCTACTTGCTTCTACCTCTGGGTTTACACCAGAAATAGCCACTCCAGCAGGCTAACAAAAGCAACATAAACACACACAGAAAGGACATAACTCTTCAGCAGACAGCAGTGCTCATCCATCCACACATACGCCAGTTTCCTCTTTTGCAGCCCTCTGGGCTCCCCTTTGACTTGAACACCAGCTTTTGCTAATTAGCTCAGCTTTATCTAATTAGCACCCAAATGGGAGTGTCTTCCTCAGCTGCCTCTGAGCTTGCAAAGAGCCCAGAGCTAAAGATTTATGTGGAGGAGCAGGTGAGGGTTCTTCCCTGGGGTTTGTGTGGTGTATCTTTGCCTTTGTGCACTGGGAAGGTGTGGGAGTGTGTCCTTGTCCTGGTGTCACTCTGTTGGTTGATACAGAAGCTGGATGGGCCTGCACCAAATTGTCACTGTCTCATCTAACCTGTTTCTTTCCAGTGAGTTTACTGTATGTATGTAATTTTTTTTAATTTTTTTTAAATTTTTTTTAGGGTGGTCATGGTGTTTTGCCCGTAGTTTGCCCTGGGAAATAGAGTGTGTCCTACATCCATATCTATTTTAAGAGTCTGTTCTGGTGCCTGCTACCAGCTGGGGACATGGCTGGAAGGAGCAGTGGTTTCATGTTGTAAGAGGAAAAAGTGGGTAATTCTAGGGAGCCTGTAGCTGTGTGATTCTGTATATGTTTATAACCTATATAATCCAGAATATTATGCTCTTAGGGATAGTACTTCTCTCACTTAACTTTAATATTTTAAGAGTTGGCACTCTAGTTTAACTTAATTGAATAAGATCTATTTGCAGACAATGGAGAATGAGGCACACCCAGAAAGCAAATTATTGTGTTTCCAATATTTGTGTTAAGAAGAATATCCTTGTTCTTTGTGTTAGTTCTGCTCATGCTTAATTGGGTTTTGGGGGGTCAGCAGAGATTAAGTTATCTTAATGATAATACAAATACCCGGTTTAAGAAGGAATGTGGATCAGAGCTGGTTCCAGGTGGGAGTTCAGGGGTTTGGTTCCACACTGTGTGTGCATTGGCCCTATCCCAGAAGGTTTTATGCCCTCAGACTCTGACACCCGTGGGTGCTTTCTGGCCACTGCTCTGATGTGCATCACAAACGCTGCTCTGCTGCATGGCATGGTTCTTGTGTTTACAGATGCGACCAGAAAAGGTTAAATAAATTTTTAAAAATTAAAAAAACCCACAACCCAAAACAAAACCCCCAAGAAACCCAGCAAAAAATTTTTGGTCAGAGGTGGGTCAAGAGGAATCCCAGGACAAATGTTGTGTGGTGTCTCTGGATTTGTGGTTTTTTTTTTTTTTTAAAGTGCGGTGACCTGGGTGAAAAGAGGGACAAGAATACATGAATGTGGCTCCTTAGCTCAAAGATGAGCAACTACTCAGTAAACTTGGCATAAGTTGTTCCATGGTTTAGGGTGGGTTTTCTCTGAAGTGTTGCAGTGCGAGATTGCTGCTGCAGTACCAGGTCTGAAGGTCAAAAATGCCTCCGCTTCCCATGCTCCTAGTTCACCTGAACATCTGGTGGCTCCAACTTTTCCTCTGCCTGCTCTCATGGACAATCCTCTCTCCCTGGATTTAAGCCAATGCACTGGAAATGGTGGGGAAAGATTGTACTAGTTTTAGTGAGCCTGTCCTAGTGAGCAGAGAGGATAGAGGCTAGAGAGGAGTGCTATGAGCAGATTTGGGCCAGGCAAGGTGACTTGGAGGGGAGGCAGCCAGTATTTGTATTGGCATTGACCTGTGCTGCATCCAGCTGGTTGTGAGTTAAAGAAAATAATACCCTGGGTCTGTCCAGCGTGTGCTGTTCAGGTATTGCCAGGTAACACTTGCTGCTCTGAACAGTCTTTTGCTGTGTTCAGTGATTCTTCTGGGTTTTTTCTTCTGGGGAGGTCCAAAGTCACTTGCAAACCTGAAGCTCACCTCTGAGATTGTAAAGGAGGAGAAGAACTTTCTCAGTCAGCTTTCCGTGCACTTTCATCTAATATTTAAGACACAGCATAAAAGTTAGAGTTTATACAGTAGTACTGGGGAGTGAATTTTGTATTGATTTAAAAATTAGTCCTTTTTAGCTTCCTATTTTATGCATCAGAAAATGGCCTTAGCTTCAGTAAGAATGCTGTATATTATTAATATAGATCATTAATTTATTCTTGGCATTAGGCTAGTAAAAGCACTTAATTCATTGGACAAGTGAGATATCATTAAAATTGTGATGAGGAGCAAAGCTATTTTGAAACAGAGCTGTGGTCCCACCCTTCTGTTCTTCGAATACCTCTTCCTTTGGGGGTCACTTGCATCTCTGATTGGATCAGCACAACACTGGTGTGTCTGGAGATGCTGGACTTGCTGGTCTGTAATCCAGGTTTGATTTTGGCACCCAGGCCACCTGTGCAGAGACTGGGAAACACAAATGGCTGATAAAGCAGCTGATTTGGGTTAAAGAAAAGGGATGGGTGGGAATCTTGCCTTGCCTGGGCCATCAGTGCCTTAAACCTTGTGTTCAGGAGGGCTGGGTACAACCTGCGCCCCGGCCAGGTAAGTGTGTGAGCCTGTGTGCGGCCAATCGGTGATGAATAGTGCAAGTGCTTCAGGCAGGCCTCCAAGGCAAAGGACCTCAATTTCAGTCCCTGTTCATCTGCTGGTTTATTTATAAGCTGTTAAAGATGTATAAAGTGATTTTTGGAGCAGGCAGTGGAGCCTGCATCTCTCTGCTTCCAAATGTGTGGTCTGACTGACTGGTTACAGACTCCTGCTTGCTTTCCTGTGTGGTGGTTTTTTTTTTTTTTTTTTTTTTTTTTTTTTGTGTGGGATCCTCCCATGTTGGACACTGTAGTTGTTCCATTGATGTAAAAACTGAAGTTTTGTGGGGTATAGTTCAACCAAAGCAATGAGCAGCACAACATGGAGTGAGTTTGTTTGGTGTTTTTTTTTTAAATCTGCAAGGAAATGCATCCCGATAAATCACCACCCTTTCTGTGCGGGGTGTTTCACATGACAGTCTCCACCAGAATTGCTGGTGGCTGTATCCATGCTGACTGGAGATGGCTCCATCTCCTCTGCCAGCCTTGCAGACAAGTGGCACTCACTAATTTAAGGGCGCTCTTGTTTCAAATTTTCCTTGAAAAAGAGCAGCAATTTTGCTGTTCACAGCCTGCTTGCTTATGGAATCTTGAAAATTATTTTCTTTTTAATTGGTTTGAAAATGTACACAGAGGACCTGCTGCATGTGAAAAGCATTCTTCTCTACCAGGAATATATTTTTTTGGTGATATTGTAGTAAGGCTAACTTTTTTAAAAAAAAACAAAGCAACAAAACACTTCATGGGTGTCATGATTCTTCAGAGTTATTTGCTGAGGTCTGTTGTTGCACAGATATTGAGGTGTGACATCTGAATTGGACTGATGGTGCTTCCAAATATCTCGTCCTTCTTGATGTTAGTTCACGAAATACAGCGTCATGACAGATGACGTTGTTTTAAAGGCTTGAGAATGCACTGTGTAAAACACTGATGAACCCTAAGCTTTAGAAAAGGCATTTTGTAAATTGGTCGTTTATAGTCTTTTCAGTCTGCTGCAGGATCCTTAGCATCATTACAGCTGGTCACACGACATCTAGAGAAGTGCTGCGGATGTGCCATTGGGAACAGCCAACAGCAGATCATTTTAAGCTTTTAGATACATTAGGGTGCACAAGGCAAATAAATTGTATTACTATTGTGTGGTTTTATTGTTGTAAAAGCACTTGTAGTAAAAGTTACAGTAATCCCTGGTGTTCTGCTCCAAAGGCCCTTGAAGTCTGCATAATGGCTCCATTGAATCTTAGCAGCCTTTGAATCAGATTTCCCATTGTAGGATGGTACTGATCAAAACCTGGTGCTCCAAAGCTGTCTTCAGAAATGTCTCTCACTACTCTCTTCCTATTCCCCCAGCAGTTACAAATGCTGGCACAACAAGCACTTTGAAAGTTTTCTTAGATGTACTGATGAAAAGGACTGTTGAAGAGCTAGATATTATTATTCTGCTGTCATAAGTCAGGTTAGTGGGTTACAAAGTCCGTGCTACAGTGAGGATCTTGCTGCCTTGGATGTCTGTGTGAACCCATTCACCTCCACTTTTAAGCAGTGATGATGGAGCTTTCCTTTGTGGGGGAAAAAACCCTATTATAATCACTCTTCAACTAAGCTCAATAAACCCCACTCCATTGCTGCTGCTGCTTTGTCTGAATGCAAGAGCAATGCCCTAAAAAAGGTTTTTAAATTTTAAAACTTGCCTTTTCAAAGACCTTGGGTCTGTTCTGAACACGGTGCTGCAATAGGTAAGTGCAAACCCACAGCAGTGTTTGCTCTGTGGCTGTAAGGTGTCCTTCTGCCACTTGTGCACATGAGTGAAGGGCCAGGTGGAAGGCACCCATTTTGAGGGGTGAGCAGTGACTTGAGATGGCCATTCACTTCCTTGATATCCCAGTGTGGCTTTGGGCATGTCATTTAAATTTTCAATCCCAGTTTCCCACTTGTAAAATTGGAAGAGTAACTACTTTCCTGGACTGGCCCTGCGCAGGGTCGCTCTCTCCAGAAAGGATGCTCTGCCCAGTGAGTGCAGCCCCAGATTGCTGGGGAGGAAGCAGGTCGGAGACTGTCCCTGCTCTGACGTATCTGGAGTGCTCCATGGTGTCAAAAAAGGGGACGCAAACCTGCAGCACTGCAGTAGAGTTGCTACTTTCCACAAACCTGGCTGCGGTTCTCTGTACTGTGCCGTGCTTGAGCTGTTTGTGCAGCCTGATGGAGTGCATTGCTGTCTGTATTTCCTTTGCTGAAGAGGAGGCTTTTAGCTTTTTTTAACGGACTTGGTGATACCTAGACATGCATTTTCCAATTTAATTGTTTTGACAAAGCCCATTATTGGCTGAGTGGGGAGCTCCTTTCTTGCACTTAGCAGGGATGTGGTATCAATTCAGTGTGGGCCTTCCTGAAGCTGAATTAAAAGAACAGTGTGCCTCTGCTCAATCCTTGTTTAATAATGTCTATGGGGAAATTCCCAGCACTGAGCACAGGCTTCCTCTCTGCCTTTGCGCTGTTCAGATCCTCCCAGGGAGTGCTGTATCTAGAATGTGTCTCTGTACCATTTCTGGGATAATTCCTGTAGAAACTTATTCATTCCTCCCGTGTTTTGTTCATATAGGCGATGGAGGTGACCTGACTGAAAGCTCTAGCTTAGTAGAAATAATTCAGTCTGGCTTCACTGAATTTCCAGTTAAGTCTCAAATATGTGAATACCTGCAAAACTGGGATTGCCTTCCCAAAAATCACTATAGGTAAAAATAAAGTTCATAGCAGACTTTGGCTCTCAGTTTGCTGTGATCATGCAGCTGGGTGTGGAGCACAGTTTAGGTATGTGGGGAATGGCCAATGATCAGCTAAATACTGTGCTGAGCTGCGCCCCTACAGAGACACCCGAGCCTATAGCATCTGCCATTTTATGTTAGAGACCTGGTTAGGTAGCTCTGATACACAAAATACATCCCCAGCCTGTCTGTGCTGTAAGCAGAGACCACGGGGGCTGCTGCTTTGGAGGGCAGTATAGACGAGACAACACTGTGACTAGTTCTTTACTTACAGCTTCTCAGATCACAGCAGAGCATGTAAATAGAGCAATTGGCTCTGATGTCAGAGAAAGAGAGGACAATGTTGTCCATCAACGTGTTAGAAGGGCAGGAAAGTACCTGTCTGATGGGCTCCAGAGAGAGGAGATGATCCTTTTGGAGAGGGAAGCAGGATGTATTTGCGTCTTGCTTTCATTATGGATGGAAGAGAAGATCCTGCAATAATGGGAAGGTATTGAACAGCCACTAGCTGAAGCTTTTTAAGCTGAAAGGGTTAGGAAGAGGACTGGCCAAAGAGACTTTTAAGAACAGGGAACAATGAATTTGAACCCCCTCTGGAATGTAAAAGACAGGATGTGAATAAAGCAAACGTGATGGTGATACTTGTAAATAAGGTAAATGAAGCAAGGTTAGCCTAGAGTTGAACAGACAGAGTGCTCTGTTGACCCATGGGGGAGGTCACAAACTTGCTCTGAATTTTTGCAGGCAACCCCTATCTCAATCTTGTCCTTAATCCTGCAGAGAAAGAAGAGCTGCCGCTGGTCTGGAGGCTGTTCTCACGGCTTCACGTCTGATGGCTGTGTTGCTGTGCTGAGCTGGCTTGCAGCTATTGCTTTTAGTGGGTCTGTGTTTGGCTGGCCGCTTCTGCAGGCTTTTTGTTCAGGATTTGTCAGCGCCAGAGGTGGTGTTGAACACAAAGACCCATGGATGCCTTGGAGTGTGAGGTTTAGTGGAAAATATTATGTCAGTGGGCCTGGTGATCTCTGGAACAAGAGGGCAGTGAAAATGGAGGGAGAAAAAAAAAGCTTTTGAGGCCTGCTAGGTGAAGAAATAGCTAGAGGGCTAAGATAACCTGGGAGCAAGGAAGTTCTTTGGGAGGGCTGGGAACTGGAGAAGGAAGAGCCTAAGAAGGATTGATTTATTGGCAGTAAAGGCCTCAGTTTAGCTTGTGAGTCACACCTTTTTCTGTTTGGTATGGCTTAGCAAAATATGGGCTTGCATTCTACCTACTCCTGTGTTTTAGGTTAAACATACAATTAAGATATCAGAATAAGAACCTGTGGGCTCTGCAGAAATAAGCAAGCTGGCGCAGATCACGTCTACGGAGGTGGAAACTCCAGCACAAAGGTTGGGAGCAAGAGCCGGGCAACACAGACTGAGAACTGCAGCCTCTCTCCACCTGATCTTCCAGCCAGAGGTGCCACAAAACACTGACGGCTTCCTGGGGTCTGAGCTTAGCATTTAGCCTGTCACAAGTTAAATAATCTTGATGGGGAAAATGGCTTTCAATTCCATGATGTGAATGCTGAAATTCAGGGATGATGATAAAATAAGCAGCACCCAGAAGATGAGGGTAGTAGGACAGAAAGCTTGCAATTAACGCCAGAGCTGAGGACCTGACTTCCAATCGCCCGGGCCCTGGATCTCATCAGGGTGCTGAAGTGACTCTTCTGGAGGTGGGCCAGGATGCTTTAGCACCTCCTGAAGCCTGGGACATGAAAGCTGGCAAGAAACACAGCCCACAGCTTGCTGGTTCTGGTACTGTGCTGGGTGGTGGGAGACCCCCGCCAGCTGCTGTTGGCCTGGAGCTGGATATGGGCTGGGGATCCTGTCATGGGTGCTGGCAAAATGCTGTTCCAGTATGATAGCCTATCCTGATGTGTGTTTAACATGATCTGTCTGTGAATGTTGCACTGATCCCCTTTTTCCTTTGATGCAAGTAGGATAGAAGGGAGCAGGGGTGGGGGAGTGTCTACAACTCCAGTCCAGCAGTGGATGGTCTCCCGGGATCTACAGACGTGTAGTGATGGTGGTAGCAGGTGATGTCCCCTTGGGGTGAATGTCCCGCTCTAAACCCTGCAGAGCTGTGTGGGTGCATGCAGCTCAATTTGAGGGGCAGGGGCCAGACAGGCAGCCCCCACTGCTGCCTTCATGCTGTGTCCTCCTTGCCTGAGAGCTAGAAAAGGCGACTTCTCCTCCACATGCTTGGGGAGGTGATGCTGGGGTCACTGGGCCCTTCCTTGCAAATTAAGCTTGTGGCTTTGCCAGAAATGACATCATTTGTTAGCCAGATTTCTTCATTAGGAAGCTTTCTAATCTCAGACAAGAGCAACACAGAAACCCTCCCCACCCCCTGAGCGCTGAGAAAGCTGAGCTGCATTGCCAGTCTCTGCAGTACGCTTTGCTTATTTATCATTCATGGCATCATGTTTGTTTTATGACAAATGAACTTAATCATGATTTTCACAGTGGAATACACAGGAAAATACCCAGGATAGCCATAGCTGCAGGTATAGAAAACCAAACTTAATTTAAAAGGATATACAGGAGCAGTCTAAGTTGCTGAAGAATTGAATTAATCTAATAAAAAGACTGAGCTGTGTATAATTCTTCATGCTGGAACAATAGCCCCATGAGATAGGATGGTGCTCAGATTCTGCATTAAAGGTTTTTTTCCTTATATGCTTAATGCTGAACCAAATAATTATCATTATTTGTTGCTGAAAAGTGCATTCGGGTGTTGGGAATAATTTTTTCCCCGATGTTGCGAAGTGGACGAGGGTAGGAATAGCAGATCATTTATTAATGCTCTACTCCATTGTGGTCTTAATCTCAAACAGATGGGCCAGGACGCTCTGGCTAAAATTCCGTGTGAGCATGCTGACTTGCACAGAGCTTTCCATTTCAAGTACAGCGATGGAGAGACTGGGCCAGGGCGGTGAGTGTGATGATCACCCAGAAATGTGATTCCAGAAATTTTAGAGGCTGCGAGTAACTGTTTCCTGGACCCTGGCAGTGCCGTATGCTTCCAATTTCTGCATCATTTCTGACCCTTATCAGTATTTTTCTTCCCCTCATGATACCAGAGCAGAAATTACGATGGTTGAACTAGGAAGAATAATGCTTTAGAAACCAAGCTACTGCTATCAGGGTATTTTCATGCTACTCCAGCCAAACAAAATAATGGTGTGAGCTGTCTGAACTGTGCTGAAGTGTCTTTACGGGTGTAGAAACATCATTAGAGAGTGGCTTAAAGTACCTAGCACTAAAGAAGGATTTAGGTCAGAAAACAGAAGAAACTTCCCAGAGCGTGGCACCAGGCATCGTAGACTTTTCATGAGATTTAGTGTCAGGGGGTGGAGAGCTTTCCTTAGGAGACTAGAGGCAGTGATTTGTTCAGTCTAGCAAAATGAAAGCTACAAGGGAATGATTGCTTCCTATAAATATTTTCAAGGGGCAAAAGCCAATGCCGACAGAAGAACTAATTGGATGTAGGTTGGTGATGAATAGATTTAGGCTGAAAATTTAGGAGACTCCTAAACACCAGAGCAGTCATGTCATGGAACAGGTTTTTTATGGGTGTAAGGAGTCAAAAGTCAAATTGCTTTTTAGGCCAGAGGCTGTTGTCCTGAAAAGGTCCTGTGACAGTGTTCAGCATCAGGGAATGGGATGGCTCTTCTTAGTGACCCAAACATTCCCCACTTACAGCTTTATATTTTGTTGAAAACTGGCTCCTTTGCCTGTGAAGACTCCTTAAAATGTGTTGGAAAGCAGCACGCTGCCATGTGACTGAGCAGCTTGGCTCCAAAAGTCCACCTCCTTGGTTTAAAGGTGTTCTAGCTGGAGATAAATAGGATGCCCTTGTCTCATCTGATAGCCCCAAAAAGTGCAGTTGAGAAGCAAGGTCATGGAGATGCAAGTCACGGTGCGGCTGCAGAGGGCAGAAGCTCATAGTGTACGACCTTGTGGTGTGCAAGTCCTACTCCCTTGCACATCTGAGAGATGTTTACCCCACTTCCATTATCCCCTTTGAGCACACCGCCATTCCCTTCCAGCAACATGGGTAACTCCGGACTCCTGCCAAGTGGTGATAGAAAATGTTTATTTTTTGAGGGCTGAAGTGCTGTTGAGCAGAAGGGACCTTCAGCCATTTCCAAGGCTGGCAGCAAGTCTTGGATCCAAGATATCCTGGCTGCTTCTTTACCTATGGTATCAAGGCAGACTGTTTGAAAGCCTGCAGAGATGTCTCCCACATCTCAAACCTGTAAGCATTTTGTTTCTGCGTTGCCCGTGCTCTGCATGGATTTGCACGGGATGGATGACAGAGGAGTACCACAGGAGAGACCGATTCCCATCTGGACACTCGTGTATATCTGCATGAGCCATTGAATTCACCAAGAACATGCTCCTCCAACCTTCAAGCAGCACTTTTGCATCTTCACAGCCTCTGTTGCTGAGCCACAGCCCTGCCTGGAGTTCAGCACTGCTGCTGCCACATTTCCACCCACCTTCACCCTCCTGACATCTCCCTGCATCTCTGGCACTCTCCTCTGGCCAAGGGACAAAACCCAACCTACTAACTTCATTAAAGCCATCTCTGCTGCACTCAGGACCTATGGGGCTCCAATCCCAGAGACTTTGGCAATGGACCAGAATTGTGAAACCTACCAATTTTTAAGCAAGAGTCTGTATCTTCTGAAAGAGCAGTGAAGGGATTTGGGAGCCTCACATCCATTTAATGAGTATAAGCTGTGCAGGCACTCAGACTGTGATGCACATTACCGATATTTTTAGTGTCTGGACTCTCAGAGGATGCATCTCTGTCAGCCCAACTGCTATAAGACGCAGCTGAGTCGGATTGCAGATGGACAAAAGTCTTATTTTGTTTTTAGTTTTCAGGAAAGTGAAGCTTCCAGTGCCATCTTATAAAATGTATCAATGTCCTGCTTCATACACTTCCAGGTGAATACGGCTGCATAGTTCAGGTAATCAGTAAAATATAGCAGCCAAAGGGAAGGAATGTGTGAGTAAACGGATAATCAAAAGATGGTTGTGTGAGTACTGCCAAACCTTGTTTTAGCTCCTGTGTCTCACCTCATGGTTGTCCCCAGCCACCTCCCAGGGACAGGGACAGGTGCTTTTCAAAGTAGGCTGAATGTACACAATAGTATGGTCAAATTGCACATGGTCTGGAGGGGGTGCTGTGTCTGGGGGAGGTGGGGTGAGTAGAAATGGCTTTGTGCATCTCCATGTGCTGCTACTCCATGTAGACTCACTCTCCCAGTGTGGAGCGAGAGCAGCAACAGGCAGCACAGAGCAAAGCATCCTGCCTCCCTGCTCCCTCCAGTAGTGAGTCTGCTCCACCCAAGGTCCTCACACCTGATGTGGAACAGAAATAGCATCAGACTGGTGCTGCTCAATCTCTTGCAGGCTATCATTCAGGAGACTGGTACAGAGGCCATGGCTTGGCCATGGTGTGAGAAAGAGCTGCCTTGGTGCAGGCTGCAGGACCTGCACAACAGCTCACATGTTGACCATGTTGTTCCTCTGCCTCTGTGTACGTTTTGCTCCTTATACCCTTTACTGCTCCAGACTAGAAAAGACCCTTCCCTGCAGGAAGTCAGATAAAATGCCTGAGCCATACAGGGCTTGTGACCAGCACCTTCTTGTTCACTCCCAAACATCCTCTTCTTTGGGGCTGTGTGCGCATCTGAGAATAGCTCCTTGCCACAGCCTCCTCCGCAGGAACAGTTATTTATTCATAGGCGTTGGGTTTGCTCTGATAGTCTTTCTGAATTTGTTCTAAAAAGAGATTTGCCTTGTGCCTGGGAAATGCCTGGCCCTTCCTCCAAAATGGAAGCGAGAAAAGCTCCTAGTTTGTTTTTGTACATGGTTAAAAATAGTGTCCCAGAAATGTATGATGGATAAACATGAATGAGGGAATGTAGTAACCTTCAGACTGTACACACAGACAGGTATGTGTGTCTATCCTAGCGCTTCTAAAATTTCTTCTCTCTCTTCTTGCCCATTTCATGCTTCAGCCTCTGCTTTCTTTTCTACCTCTTTTGTCCTTTATTCCCATGACTTTGTTTTAATTCTTCTACATCGCTCTCCTTACATTTAATTCTCACTCTGCTCAGTTTCTCTCTCCATATCAGTGTCCTTTTGCTCCTCTGCTTTCCACCCTGCTCCCACACAGCCCATCTTCTCCCTCTCTCCCAATACCTCTCCCTGTTCTTAGCACTGAGCTCTTTTCCCTGTTCCTCCCTCTTGCCTCTGCATAATTTTAGCTTCCTTTCTCAGCTGTTTCCTTCTCATCATCACAATCTGTTGGGAATGCTCTACCCTTGTAGTCCATGGGGCAGGTAGGTGCCAAAGATCTCTGGTGCATTTTAGCCACTTGGTACAGAGATGGCCAAAACTTACACACCAGCTTAAAAGCGACTTGAGAACTAGCTGAAAGATGCAGAGACTGCGTAAACCGAGCTGGGGGATGAAGCATGTTGCATCGAGGTGACCACCCATGGTTAGGATGGAAAAGCCATCTCTGCTTTCTCCCTCAAAGACCAATCTGACCTTGGTCTGCAGTTTGGGTGAGACCCACCTGGAGATACCTTGAGGCAGGTCCAGGCAGGAGATAGGGGCTCTTGTTCCCCAAAGGTGGGGGTCTGACCTGGGTTGCCAGCACAGCTTTTGGCTTGGGAACAGTGATGGCAGCCAAGAGAGGTGTTTCATTGCATCCTGGATGTGTAGAAAGAAATATCTCACCAGCATGGCTGTTTACACTTGTCATCTTGGTCAAAAGCCGGCATAAAATCCTTAAGCCTTTTTCTGATGTATTTAAGTGGATGAAAACACTAAAAATGAAGAGTCTACCCATATGTTGTGGGTGCCTTACAGTGACAAACCTGAATGTTTATCCACATGAAGGCCCTTTCACACCACGAAACAGTGTTAAATGGCTTCAGGGTAAGTGGAAGTCGAGCCAGTAAGGGTATAAATAGCCTGTTGGAAATACTCTTCACACAGTCTCCCAACCTCAACTTCCCTTATCTCTCGTGTTTCCAGTTTTTAAGGGAGGAAAAACATCGGTTATTGTCATCTAGCTATTTCAGATCAAGCTGGGAGCTGTGTGGACCTCAGAAGCTTTTTGTGGTACAACCCCATGGCTGATGTGGACATCTGCTGGCCTCATGGGCAATAGGAGATGCAGCTCTCGAGCGATGTGGTGTTTGAATAAAAGTACATCAAATGCTATTTAAACTTCCTGAAATTCTTAATGTATTGTGGAAAGCCATTGCCTAATAAATTAGTTGTATTTAACTGATGAACCCCAGTTTTCCTCTTGGAAGAGGAGTTCAGTGGAAAAATGTAGTGACTGGTGTTTTAGAGCAAGTTGCAGCCTGGTTCTTCCTCCATCCAGTGCTCTCTGTCTGTCCTTAGCCCTGTGCTACCTTAATTTCATGTTTGCTACAGAATGAGCAGTGTTCTAACATTCAACCTCAGGAAAAAAAAAATAGTGATTGTTCTTTTAAGTAAAAGGGAAATGTTCAGAAAGGTCTGCTACAAAATTCAATCTCTGCAGGGTTGTACTCCAAATTCTTGAGAACAATGGAGGGGAAGGGGGCTTAGATTTTCCTTGTTTGCTTGGGCTAACAAAAATACCTGTTGCCTGCATTTCAATTAGAGCATGTTTTGTTCATTCACTTTTGGAAAATGCGTAAGCAAGTTGCTGTGAAGAAGCAGCTTTAAACAGTAACTCCTTTGAAGAGGCTGGGCCAGCTGGAAGTGGGGTACAGGTTGCTCCTGGCACTTCACAGCTCAGTGCTGCAGCTGATAAAGCTGGGGAAAGATAGGGCATGGTTAATCCACCACCCGGATCATCTGCTCTTGGGAGCTATGGGGAACGGAAAGCTGTGCAGGCGAAGATGGCTCTTACCCTTGCTGCACAGCTCCTTCCAATATACGGGATTTTGGGGACAGTGATTTCTAATAATACTCAATAGGATGTTACTATAGCAACTATACGATGTGGTGAATAATTTAATGGGCTTTAATCCAAAATGCTGGGAGCTAAGATGGGTCTGAGCATGATTTTAGGACTGCCTGCAAACTTTGTTTGTGTGGGTGCTATGCTGAAGTGATTGGACTTGGGGAGAAGTTAGAGAAGCATCCCCTCTGACTCTGAAGGGAGGTGCACCCTGCATCTGGGGTAAGGAAAATGAAGGCCACCCTGCAAAGTCCCCCTGCATGCACCATGGTGTGCGTGCCTCCATGAGGGACGTTGATGCACGGTGTTTCCCTTTGATATTCAAAGTTTGCTGTAAACCAGATCTGACATCTAGCTTCAGGTCAAATTGAATTGATTTGACCTAGAATGATTTTTATTGGTTTGTTTGTGTTCCACTTTTTTTTTTTTAAAAAAAAAAAAAAATCATTAAAAAAAAAAAATCTGTTACAGCTCAGTTCCAGAATTACTTCCCTTTAATTTTCTCTCATGCCAAACTGAAGAGTCTCTTATTTGCCCAGATTTCATCTGAAGTGCTAACGTACAAGAGGCAAAATGGGGCTATCGACAGTGGTGCCAGAAAAAGACATCTGGAACCCCTTCCCAGGGCAGAGCCGGTGTTCATTCCCTGCTGAGGCCCATCCAGACGCACTGTAATGGGGAGAGGATATATAGGCACACCTTGTGCTCCCTATTCCACTCCTCTGCCCTTTTCCATCAAGAAATACACCTTGACATGTAGCCTAATTTTATATTTGAACTTCAAGCCATTGCTCTTTTTCCTCCCATCCTCTAAGATTATGACTAATTCCCTCCCTTCGCTTATACTGGTACCTTGAGAGTATTTATAGACTGGGATCCTGTTCTCCCCCTCCCTTCCCCCTTCCATACAATATACATTTATCTCTCTTATTCCCCTTTCCAGTGTCATCCAGGGTGTCTTGCCCTCCAGTGCTTATGCCACCAGCATCTTCTATAGCTTCCATGCATCTTTCTGTGCTTTTTTTCTGAATGAAGAAAAGAAATTACAAAAACACCTGGCTCCTGGTTCATCTGTGCCAGAGGGCAAACTACAGTTAAAGAGTGGGAGTGTCTTCTCCCTGACCTGCCCATCCTTGTTTGGGACCTTCTTTGTTTTACGTTGCAGGTCCATGAGTTCTCATTTCTTTTGCTGTCTGTTCCTGGGCTGCCTCTTGCCTCTTTTCGTGTCCTGCCTGGGTACTTAGTTGTACGCGTTCTGCAGCACTGCATCCTTGCATTCTGGGTTTCTGGCCAGGGAAACATGCTATGTCCCTGAGCATAGTGTCATCTGCTGATGTGTTTACGCTACCCTGGCTGAGGTTTTTAGTGCAATGAATGAGTAGCTGGTATCTGATACTGCATGTGAAGAACTCACTCCAGGACATCTTAGTGTCTTAATTCCTTATTACTTTGTCCATTTGACTAATTTTCTGTACCTATGTTATGAGTTGATTACTGGAGAGGACCAAGTGTCAAAAATACAAGAGAAAGTGAAGCTTCCCACACTCACTATGTTTCCTTTGCTTCCTAACACCAAGATTACAGCCAAGAAGGCTATTAGGTTGTTTTTTTTTTTTTTAAAGCACAGCCTAATGCTTAATCTTAGCCTAGTAGTCATGCTTTTCTAAATGCCTTCTGGTTCACTCACTGTGGTAGACTCTCAAAATGGGCTTTTCCCAAATGACGTATTACTTCACTTAGAATCATAGAATAGTTATGATTGGAAGGGACCTTTCAAGGCCATCTAGTCCAACTCCCCAGCAAGAAGCAGGGACATCTCCAACCAGATGAGGTTGCTCAGAGCCCCATCCAACCTGGCTTTCAATGTTTCCAGGGATGGGGCATCCACCACCTCTCTGGGAAACCTGTGTCTGTATTCCACCACCCTCATTGTAAAAAGTTTTTTCCTAATGTCCAGTCTGAATCTCCCTCCCTCTATTTTGAAACCATTACCCCTCATCCTATCACAACAGGCCCTGCTGAAGAGTTTCTCCCCATCTTTCCTGCAGCCCCCTTTAGGCACTGAAAGGCTGCTGTAAGGTCTCCCCAGAGCCTCCTCTTCTCCAGGCTGAACAGCCCCAACTCTCTCAACTTGCCCTGAAGTTTTCTGAATGACCCCTTCTGTATTTGAAAACACAGCAGAAAAACTGCTTCCCATATTTGTTTTTTCTCTTTAGCCACGTTTATAATTTTGGCAAAAAGCTGTGCATGAATCAGCAATATCTGCAGATACATCCTGTCTAGAACTTTATCTAGAAGCTGCTTTCTTCTCAGATGAAGCACTGTAGCTGGTGTATCTGCTGGGATGGAAAGGTCCTTCTTTGTGATCATAGCTGCAAGTCTGACTGTCCTGTAGCAGTTTCCAAAAGTAGCTCACGCTAGAGCCTGAAGCTGGAGGGCTGCTGTGGAGGTCGTGTATTTATCCTGTCTCCCCAAGCAGGACCACCTGATAGCATCTGAGAGTTACTTGTGTAACTACTCTTAAAAACCTTCAGTTGTTCAGGATCTGAAACTTCCCTGGGTTGAACAGGAAAATATTTCAGTGTTTTCTGTCACTCCTAAGGTCAGGATGGCAGCAAAATCAGAGATCTTAAAATTTGGAGTCTTGGATGTTTCACTGGAGGAAGGGATGTTCTCTGGAGGAATACAGACCTCCCTGTGATTGAAAATCTAGGTTTTCATTGCAGCTTTGAATAGAAATCTTCCAGCAGGTGTACGTGAGGCAGTGGTGTGTGATAACCGCTCCACAAGAACTGCTTCAGCAGCACTGTCGGCACATGGATGGGAGGTCAGGCAGATGAGGGGAGTGGTCTGCCCCTACCTTTCATTGCAGCTTCCACAGTTACCTGGCAGCTGAGCTTTTCTGTGTGGCAGACTGGGAAAGCTGCACGAGGCATCGTGATCTGGGTAATTATCCCCAGCTTTTCACTTGTGAAGCCAAACACCAGGCGATGCTGCTGAAGGCAGAGAGAAGTGCCTGTCAGAGAGGTTGGTCCTGGCGCTGCTGTCAAGCTGCTGCCTCCCTGCTGCTTTAATAACACACCATAATTCCAGCAAATGGTTGGTTTGTATCAAGGTTGCTCCGCCACAACCTCAAAAGCTTTCAGTAGCGCAGCCTTTGCTGTCTTTAAACCTGCAGAAGACTGTGATTTAGCCACCAACTCTGACTGCGGGGAGCTGGCTCCCCTTGCAAACAGCAGAGGCGTGACTTTGCTTTGGCTTTTCTCCGCTTTTCCGGAAAAGGGGCGATCAGCAGCTGCCTGCCCTAGACAAAACAATTGTCCCCATCCCTGCTCTGCTGGCTGCAGCAGGACAGAAGAGGGCCAGAGCCAAAGATCTCTGTGCCCTGGATTTCCTTATCTCATGAAACAGTAGGTGAGTCTGCAGTGCTGCCCGTGGGGATGCCTGCATGGTGAGGGGAGAGGAGCTGCTCCTTTTCCTCCAGCTTGGAGTTATCCAGGAGTGAGGAGCTTGTGGATGACATCCAAGGTGTCTGTGAAAGGTGCCCAAGGACAACCCAGCCTGTTTACTGGGCCCCAGCTCACCACAGAGGTCCCACATTAGCCTTGCAAGCTTTCAGGATTTGCAAAAGAAAAGAGATGTGAGAGCTGCTCAGTAAGGAAGGAGCAGGACCTTCTCCTGGGCTTTCAGGGAGGGAGACAATCCAAGTAACTGGTGTTCCTTGAGATCTTAATTATGCCTCTGCTGAAAGTACAGACTTCAAACTTGCTTACTGCTCTCCCAGGTGGGTGAATGTTTTTGGTGTCACATATTCACAGTCAGGAGATGAAGGGGTTTGTAGTTTTATTGGTTCTTCACTAAATTTGAGTGATGGGTGGGATAAGTCTCTAAAAATGTCCTTCAGGGAAGTGAGATGTCTGGGGAGGACATTCCTGTCTCTGCTTGGAGTAAACTCATCTTTTACAGGCGAAGAGATGTAGTGGCAGGTAAATAAAGGAGAGACCTTGAAGGCAAGGACATCTGTAGCATTGGTTATAGCACATATGGCCTGATCCTCCTTAAGCAGAAGCTGGAGCCTGCAGGTTGATGCTGATTTATGACTGCAGTGGCTCTGCCCCACATTCTGCACTACTTTGGGAAGTTTAACTTTTAATATACTTTTGAAAACTTTGATTGACTTTCAAATGCACCCTTCCTTCTAGAAACAGAGAGAAATCACTTAACATGCAAGTAAACCACATTAGTGCTTGGATCAGAGCCTGCTGCCTCAGCAGAACCTCTGTGTTGGATTTTTTTTTTTTTAAATCTTTTCTGATGCTGCTCATATTTCCTCACTTCTCCTTTATGTTACATATTTTGGATCCTACTTGATGCCATACAGGGTCTTTTCTGCTAATGTTTCTATTGCTGGGAGCCAGCATATGGTGGTCCTCCAGTCTTCCTGGTGCAGGTCATGTTGCAATGGAAAAACCTTGGGTGAAAAGAGAGTTAGAAGGTGATTTTTGAGCTCTGTCTCTTTCCCTGTGTCAGCCTCGCGCCACCGTGTCCTCTCTGACCTAGATTTCCCTGCTGTCCCTTTGGGCATTGGATTTTATCCTGATTTGTGGCCAGTAATGCCTTGTCTTCAGACTCTATTTGTTGGCTCCCAGGGCCTTGCGCTTCCCTGGTGACAGTTTTATGCAGGTGTAACTCTAGTGCCTTTGGTGGGGTCGCTTCTGATTTACTCCAGCCCTCAGTGCCTGACAGCTGGTTTTCTCCCTGAATTATCGTGCCTGACACATCGCTGTTGGTGTTATGCATTGTCACAAAATTAATTTTCCTCTCGAGAGCCCTCAGTAATTTCAGCTGAACTTCATTGCAATTTGTTGCTCTGTCTCCCTGGAAGATTCATGCCACTGGGGTGGCATCGACCTTAGAGGATGAGGAGCCAAGCCCAAGTGCAAGGTGACCCTTTCTTCTCTTTTTTCCTCATTTTTTGATGGCTAGATTTCCATGAGATGTGGAGGTCAGGTATGAGTGGTATAGAGAAAACTCAGCATTCTGTACAGATGTGTATCAAATTCTTACTCAAAGACTCATATTTCAGCAAAGGCCCTTCTCCAGCACTGGCTTTTACCTCCCTGTGGAAAAGCCTGAAGCTGTAGGGCAATGATTTCTGTCCTGGGTTTATCACACCATCAAAAGCAGCTGGCATCGGCATTTCTCTTTTTTCCCAGGCTGATTTTGAACCTGCAGCCGTATGGCTGTGGATTGCCTTACAGCAATCGTGAGAAGCTGAATTTATAAGTAACTGGGACCCAGCAAACGTGGGGCTGGATGGGTAGAAGGTGCTTTTGGTAGGGCCCTGGGATGGAGGCTGGGCTGGGGAAGAGGATGAAGAGGAGGGGGTGTTGAAAGACAACCTGCTCCCAGTTTGGAGAGTGACCAACTGCTTTGTAGCAGTCTGGGGGTAAAAAAAGGTGAATAGCTGAAGTTCCTAAATCATGTTTGAAATGGGATTTGGGTATTTTAGAACTTAAAGATGAAGGACACTTAGCCAAACACATCCAGATTTTATGAGATACCTTGGTGTCCTGTGCTCTAAGGGCCCCATTTCAAGTCATTGAAAAGCATGACTTAGGTGCTAACTCCCTTAGTGCTGGGAGTATTTTTGTCATGGGATTTGGTGGAGTTTGTTCATTCTAGGGGAAATGTGACTACAGTGAAATAAGACTGAATTATTCTCATTAGCAATTGATAGCGTTATAGGCAATACCTTGGTGTTGCTGAAAACTACCATCTGTCATGTTGTTCCTATCACAGGAGTGAAAACCTGCCTTTTTCCTGAACCAGACTTCTGTTAAAACTTACTCGATGATTTTTGGATTCTTTTCTGATAACTATGAAAATGTGCTGCAGCTGCACTTCTAGCAGGAGCATTTGCAGCTTTATGCACATTTTAAACAGTTCTTGTGCTCCTCTCAGGGCTCTTTTTTCAGTGTTTCTGATTTTTCATGCTGTCTAGAGGGAGGGCTGTCACGGACCTTATACCAGGGTTTTACTGCCAGGTCAAATTTGAGTTCTCTGAGACCATTTATTGAAGCAGAAAGTCTGGAGGGCGTGTGGGGGTGGGAACTGCTGAATCATTTACTGTGGGCTCACAGCCTGGTTGGCTTTGGGGGACCTGCTGAGCATCCCCTGTCAGGTGCTGTGAACTCTGTGGATGTCCGTGGGAGCTGAGGATGTTCAGCATCACCAAACCAAGCCCTGCCCTTGTGTTTGACCTGGCCTGGTGTGGGGTGCACCATGACACCCACAGAGCCTGTTCAGCAGCAAAAAGGTGGACCTGGTATCTTTTTGAGTGGTGCTGGCAGGGAGATGATAGCTGTTGTGGTGCAGAGTCCGTGACAAAAAGAAAAGATGCTGTTAATAGCCTGCCGAGATGGCAGTGCCAGCAGCGCAGTGCATCCTGTGCTCCCCAGAGTGGATCTGTCTTAATCTTATTAAAAGCTCATCACTGTTTCCTACACACCCCTCCTGCAGACAGAGCGGTAGCTGAGCTGGAGCCTGATCCGTGCCTGCCCAGTTTTTGGAAGAAACCAGAAGTCAGTGAGGGGAACAGAAGAAACCCCTAGGTAGGGTCTTGGAAAGCCACAGGAAAGGACCGTGCTTCCACTGAACATGATGGTGACCTGACACCAGCTGCTGGGGGCAGTGTCTCACCCAGGCAGCCCCCAAACTGCAGCTCCCCAAAGTGTCAGGCCCTCCAGGCATTGGGCTCTGAAAGGAGTTTGCCTCCTGCTCCAGTGTCTTTGCTTGCTAGAAGGTGGCAAGTTGCTAAAGGATGCTCATCCTCAGCAGCCAAGGTTTTTAGGGGCTGGGATCCCCCCTGCCCCTCCCTCCACCCCTGCCATTTATTTCACCCTGTCCTTTTGCCCTCCTACCTGTCCAGGCAGGACCTGCCTCTCTGCATGGCAGTGTTTTCTCTGGCTGCTGCGAGATCTGGAGGGGAAGGATGAATAACTTGCACAGCTGATGCACTGACTCACTCCTGTCCCCAGGAGCTAAGGCGCAGAGCTGTCAGCTGCTCAGAGACAGCGGGAAGCAGCCGCCTTGCTGCTCTGAGTTTCCCCAACATCTTCAGGACCCATGCAGACAACCAGGGGGAAATAATAATAGAATAGGAGCATGTATCCTTCTGATAGATTCAGTTTCCTTATAGCATCTATTGTGCAAATGAATCCCAAAATGACTTTTGCAGTATGACCATTCGTGTTTGTGAATGCTGTGACTTGCGGAGTTACATCCTTCCCTCAGTCAGGATCAGGAGAGTTCTGGAGGAAAAGAAGTTGCTAACCTGTAAAGTGGGTTTGCAAATCCTGAGCTAAAACAAAGAGCACCATCTCCTGGCAGCTGGGAATAGCTGGCACTGCTGCCAGGGATGCAGGCTTAGCACAGTCCCCTTGCAAGCAGCTTGCTGCTCTCTGCATCTCACCTGGAGCTTCTGGAGGTGGGATAGCACGGGGCGGGCAGCTGGCTCTGGCTGTTGGAAATGCTAATCCAAGGGAGGCTGAGAGTCGAGTTAGTAGTGTTATCCACAGCATGGTGATGCCTGCGCTTGGCATGAGGTGTCCTGGATGTTTGGGTTTCAAGCTCTCCTTGAGTTGACATACAAGTGCTCGAGTACTTCTGAGGTTTGTCTGGATATTGAAGTGTCTTGGGTTAGAGAGTTCATGGAGAAGGGTGCTGTAAAATTGAGATTGTGGCTTCTAAATGGTACACTGAAATATCGCCAGGGGTAGCCAGCTTACTTCAAAGCATCGTGTTACTTGGCTTTGGGGCGGAGAGATGCCTCTGCCACCCATGCAAGCTGCCCCCACCGCTACTGGGAGCGGTACCAGCAAAGGACTTTTGGAAATTTCTGGAGCTTTCCTGAGATTTGAGTTTAGACTTGAAATTAAGCAGAGAGGAAGAAACAGCTCAATTTAGATCTGAAAAGATGGAGTGCTTTGAATTTGGAGATAGACTTGGGACTGCTGGTCCATCTGGGTACTGTAAGGAGATGTGGAAAAGTAATAAAACGCTGAACATCTGTACAAAAAGACTACAGATGAGAACATAATAAGAGGCAATATAATGTGAGTTTTTAAAAGGGAGGTAACGGAGTTGGGAAGCTATAAAGAAACAATGAGACATCACATATTGGGGTCAAAAGAATAGGAAAAGTCTTTCCCTTTTTTTCCCCTTTTCAAGTGTAAGTTAGGAACAAAAAGAAGCCAAGGTCAAGGGCAGGCTTGTTGCTAGTGGCTGATGCCAAAATTGTAAGTTTGGTACAGAAAAGGCAGGCCTGTTTAATAGCTACTTGTGTGGTGTATTTGAAAGAAAGCAGAAAGATGCATCTATCTGATGGTCGTGGATGAACAATAAAAATGGAGGGGCTGGAGCATAAGTTGCTGAGGTTGAGCTGGAAAACAAGTTTTGGGCTGGTCATCAGAGAGGAGCCCGAGCTGTGGTTTGCTCTCCAGATGTTTAGGTGATGGCAAGGTCTGGTCAAGGGGACTCTCCTGCATCACTGTCAGGTGCAATGGGAGCCCATGATGGCTCCTTGGGTTTAGACAGACAGCCTTGCCATGAAATCAGCCTTTTTAGGGGAGAGGGTAGTTATAAAATAAAATCTTGGTAAAGTGCTGAACTACCTTCTTGAGCCTTTAAGACAACACAGGAGATCTTTTTAACAGCCAGGCTTTAGTGAGTGCTGAAGGGAAGCCACTGTGTATCTCCGACTTCTGCGGTGCCTTGGGGGTCTTGGATCAGAGCTAAGTCACTGGGCTGGAAAATGCCTGTCGCTTAGTTTTGCCCTCTGTTATCTGAAATCTCTGGATAATCCCTAAAGAATACTGGGACCTAGGAGCCACATGTGGCTCGAAAGACCCTCTGGCATCATTTTGGGCCAGTCAAGCAAGAGTGCTCCCCTTGTTTATGGGGCTTTCATCAGTATTATCTCTAGTCCATAAATTACAAAAGGTCAGGGATTGTCCAAACAGGGCAAGGTGGGCCCTGGTGCCAGGAGGCTGTGACCTGCGTGGACACAGGAGAGAGCTGGGGAGACCCTGCTCCTGGGAGCTAGCAGCCCTGCAGCACTGGGGTAACTGATGATGACTCCTGAGGGTCAATATCCAAAGCAAAAGTCAGAGCCAACTGCTTAAAAGACTTACGGGAATTTGCTGGAAGCGGCTTGCTCACACTGTTCTGCTTTTGTCTGAAAAGGTTGCTGAAATCTTGACTCCTCCAGTTGCAACCAAAGATCCTTTCTCTTCTGAGTGCAGATCCAGGCTGTAAAAATAGCATAATCCAATTAAAGATTAGTTCCCCCTCCCCTCTTCTGAAAAATTAATAGTTCTGACCAAATCACTGACACACAATAAATACTGAACGTCGCGTTGCGGTGTTGCCAGCTGTTCTGCAGAACTGAAATATCATGTCCTTCTGTGTCAGTCTGTCTGTGCCTCTGAAGGTCACCAGAGTTACGTGTGAAGATTAAGAAAGGCAGGTTAATGTGGAAACTGGTTATTTTATTAAAAATTGAACACAACATTCTGAATTGATCAATTTTAAGAAAACTGAGCATACTGTAGTTGGGAAAAAAAAGCCCAGTTTTATTTAAATTAGCTCTTTTTCTTGTCTGTTATCCTCAGCTAACTTTTTGTTTCTTCTTCCAGTGTGCTGCAGCAGTTCAGCTTGCATTGATCCAAACAGGGCTTCAGCTGCTTTTCTTAAATTAAGAGTTACTCTGTGTGGAACCAATGATTTCTAAATTATTTCCTGTGTCAATTGCTAAACAGCTTTAAATCCAACGCTGTAGGAGAGCATTTCTGGAGCATTCACTTAGTTAGTCTGAGGAAACAAAACAGTAATTTTCAAATTTTTTTTTCTTTACAGTTGATGAAAACGCCTGTAACTTGCTGAGCGTCTCAGCTGCGCTCGAAATGATTGAATCAAACCCATTACTTCTTAGCTGGTCGCAGGAAGCGAAAAGATTTCCCGAGGGCTCGTATTACAAGAAAACGTGACTGCTGCTCTCAGGCACTGAGTAGTTTTGCTATACCTGAATGGGCAGGCAAGTTTTTGGGCATGTTAGAGGGAAATCCAGATTGAAAAAAAAACCCCAACCCTTTGTAACAAGGCTAAACTCAGATCTGATACTGCCATCCATTACCAGTGCTATTCAAGGCTTCTCCTTCCCACGGATATTGAACTAAATAAACTTAAAGTTGGAGAGGGCGTTGCCTGATCGCCATGCTCTGAATGCATCATTCTTCAGCAAAACCCTGCTCAGCTATTACAGGTTTCTGTGTCTTTAATAGCCAGCCTAATAGCGGATAGATTCACGCTTCCCAAATAAGAGGCAGTTTTACCAATGGCTTTAAATCATTCCCTGTGGAAATAGAGTTTCATTAAATCCTAGTAATTAGGCAATTTCAGCTGTCTTCAGTGCTTTTGACTCTGCGGTTGCCTTGAGAGTTGGGATCTCTCTGTCCTGCTGATGTGAGCCCTCTCTCTGCTCACACTTGTGCATGGACGCGCTCACGCACCCTTTAACTCTTTGTCTTCCCCAGTGAGAAACACATTTTCTCATTTCATTGTTATTTGCAAAACCACTGTAGAAAAAAAAAAAAAGAAAAAAAAAAGGTTTGTGATCAACAGTGAGTCCATTTTATATCAGCTCTTGTGTTAACGTCTGCTACAGTACAGTACATTTTGTACTATTTGAAAACATCAAGTGATGTTTCTATCTACGACTATTTCAGGGTTATTTTTCCTTTCTACTGATGAATATCATAAAGAATAGGATGATATTTTTCCAGGCTCTCTTCATCACAGTGGCTCTCCTGTGAGCTCTCCTGGCTTGCTATAACTCCTGCTATGAAGCACCTGACACAAACGCATTAGAAACCCTTTCACTGCTCTATTGATCAGCATTACTAAGAGCTGCAAATGCATGTGCATTTGGCTCATATATACTGTGGACAAAGCAGAAATGAAAGCTGCAAACGGCATCCATGGATATTGGTTTGACTGCGACTTCAATCTCCTTTGACTGTGTGCTCCCTCTTTACTAGCAATCCTGGGATGTCTGTAGACACGGGTTTTTGCTCACTGATGGTGTTGTGATGGTGTATTTTTCATCAGCACCCAGAGCAGAAAGTGTTGCACAGCCACCTTGAACTGGTCCAAAGCCACTCAGAATCAATGGGATTTTTCCAGTGAATTCGGTGGACTTTGGATCAGGTCCAGTAGGCACCGAGGAATCATCTGATGAGAGAGCAGCCCTGAAACCCCGTGATTTAGACAGCCACTCACCCAGCACAAATAGTAAATTACAAACAGTAGATACTGGCAGCAACAGGCATTGAATGGTCTGTAGTCAGCAATTCACAGCCTGAAATATGTTGGCATAAACAATGCATCAGATAATTCCAGCTAACCAACACATTTGTGAAAATCCAAGCCTCTTTATGAATAATTTTCAAAAAGGCAAGTTCAGCAAGAAAAACATTTGCAAGAAAAAGAACCTATCCCTTTTTGCTTACTGATTGTTTAGAAATGTTTTTGGAGTATGAGCTGTCCTTGAGAGGCACTGGATGACCTCAGGTAGGACCTGATGTGGGTGCTGGGCAGCCCAGCTTAGCTTTTCTTCTGCTTTGGTCTCACTGTGGTTTTCCGGTTAGGCTCTGTTCTCAGGTACCTTTGCTGAGGAGACTGAGTCATTTGGAGCAGCAAGGATGACAGCTGCCTGCAGCAAGTTGCAAAAGGATCTTGCATCCCTGAGTGAGCTGGCAGGAAAACAGAAGGTGAAATTTAGAGTAGGTAAAGGTGAAATTACATAGAAAGGGGGGAAAAAAAATCCCAAATTCACATGCATAGGAAAAATCTCCACAGTGACTCTCACCACACTGAAACAAGATCTTGGCTTGATCCTAAATATTTCTATGAAAAATTTGATGCAGTGCTCTGGAGTGGTGAGAGGAGCAAACTGAAGGCTGAGAATGATGATGATAATTTTTACCTGCTAGCTACAGCTTGCTCTGTGCTCTCATATGGCAAAGGTGGCTGCTGTGAATCCCTGGCCATGGGCTCTCGGGGTGTGGGGATGGAGCTGCTGTCAGCATCGCGTGTGCAGTAGCAGATTAGCGGCGAGGGCTGGCAGAGGACCAGCAGCACCCAAAGTCAGTGAGGATGGACACGCAGGAGGAGGTACCCTAGGTAGGCTGAGAGGCAACATTTGGCACTTTCGGGTTGCTTTTCCCCTATGCTACCAGGTTTTCTCTTTTAAAAGGAAGAACGTACTGTTCACACCCTAAAGGCAGCCCAGGGAAGAGAAGTTGCTTGCAAGTCATCGTAGCAGTGAGCAATGCAAAAGTATGGTGAGGGAAATGGTCATTCTGCCTTTGTGCAGGGCTTGGGTTGCGCATGTCAAATCCAGCAAGGTTGCGCAGTAAAATAAAGCCTGCAGCTACACGCTGCATAGTGTTGGGGGGGGGGAAATATTGCTTCAGGGCTCACTAAATGAGCTGCACGTCCCTAATGCATGAAGGGCTGTGGGAGAAAAATGGTTGTGATGGTATGTAGAGATGGTATCGTTATATGTGTGCAAGGAGAAAGAAAATAACCAAATGCAAGCAGCTCAGGAGCTTTCATGGTGACATTTCCCACCTTCTGGCTTTGCAGCTGCAGCCACATCCCGTTAATATCACTGTTAAGTTTGTATTGTGCGTGGTGGCCCAGGACACGGCACAAGTGGAGAAGGTCAGGAGCCCCACATCCCTTGCAGGGTGATGAGCGGAGGCTGGAGAAAGCCGGCCAGCCTCTGCGATGCAGTGTGTGTTGGCACACAAGTGGTTAACAGGCTACTGCCCTCCTACAGGCACCAGGTCCTACAGACATCAGCTTTGTTCCTCTACATCCTGACTCCTCTAGACCCCATAAAAATTTGTCTTCCCGCCTCCCTTATGGGGGATCTTGCTGTTCCTGCCATTGAGCTCTGCTTTATATTAAAGCTCCAAGTGGAGAGCAGCCATTGTTTGTCATTCGATTAGCGACATCCCTGGGAACTTAAAACATGACAGAGGGAATTAGAGGTGGTGTATGAAGATGATGCATGGGTGTGGGGGTAGAGGTTTAACCACTTTCATGCCAGCATGCTGTGTAGATGATGCACACAGCATACATCTTTCTGGGCATGTGAAAATCACTAAATGAGGATGTTGAGTCTTGGTGCTTCAAAAAATTAAGGTGGCTCCTGTTAAAAGAGAAAATGAAATCTGGAGCTGCCTACCAACTTCCCATCTCAACTTCTGTCCAGTAGAATTTTTTTCTTAATGAAGAGTTTCCTTTGGGTGAAACTCCTTTATTTCTCTGTATTAAAAAAAAAAAAATAAAAAAAAAATTGCTCAAGATTGGTTTTGTATTGGACACTAGATTTTTTTTTCTTTTTTTTTTTTTTTTTTTTTTTTTTTTTTTTTTTTTTAAGGATAGTGGATGGTGAGCCCCTGAGTCAGATTGTGAGGAAGGTTGTGGGATCGCCATCACTGGAGATTTTTATGCACAGGCTGGGCAAAGGTTGACCAGGAACTGTTAGCAGTTATCAGCTTCCTTACAGCTATTTTGAGATACAGCAGCAGCTGGAAGCCACATCTGACAGATGTGCCACTGTGTTGCCCAAAGGCATAGTAAGAGACAGTCCCAAAGAGCTTGCAAGTGAAGCTAAGCCTGGTGCACGAAGAGAATCTAAAACCAGTGGGGAGTGAGTGTGGCTTTGCTGAAAGATTGATGCATGCAATCATCAGTCCTGTCTCTTCACTTTGCACCATTTTTGTGTCTTCACTTTAGGTGTCACAGGCTCATCGCACCTCTTTGACTACGGCTCCACTGCCAATGGTGGTGACAGCTCCTTCTACACCTCGCTGATTTCGGACGTCCACTACACCACCCCACGGGACTCCACCTATCTCACGGGCATTTATCAGCAGGAAAACAGCCCCATTCCCTGTACAGGCAGCACAGAGGGGTTTAACACACTGGGACATCCTGTTCAAGATGTGACTGGGTTTGAGTCCCGTGGCTTGTTCAGCTCAGATTCGGGAATAGAGATGACTCCTGCAGAGTCTACTGAAGTTGATAAAACTTTAGCAGATCCCATGAAAGTAGAAGGTTATAAATACATGGACATAAGTGGATCAGAAGAAATAAAATACCAAGAAAAACATGACCCTGACTCAGAAGATGAGAGCCCAGACCTTAGTGATAAGTATCCGGGAATACCCACCAGGTCCAGTCACACTGCTGAACCTCAGCGGACGACTTCCGAGAACATGAAGGCAGCCAAAGAGCAAGACCTGCTTGAAGACACAAGATCTGGTGATCAGCATGGTGCCTCCATGGTTACAGCCCCTGTCAAGATCACGCTCACTGAGACAGAAAGTGCCAAGGAAGCTGCTAGCAAAGAGTCGAGCCCGACTCAGCCGGAGAGCGGCCTGAAGCCGGGCCATGAAGTGGTACCAACGGTGACGGTGTCAGAGCCAGAAGATGACAGCCCGGGGTCTGTCACGCCACCGTCCTCTGGCACAGGTAATGCCAACACATGACATGTTTTTTTTTTGCTATTCGGTGAGTGGTTGCAACTGTAGCCCTACACACTGGAGAATTACGAAGGGTTTGTGGGGTGGGTCTGAGGGGATGTGAGCAGTCGTTAACGGGTCTCTGTGGCTGGAGGTGTTTCTGCTCTGCTCCAGTTGCTTTACGTTGTTGAACTGAAGGGAGATGCGAGCTGTGCTGCCCATCACTAACACACCGCTCGGGGTGGGCTGCCCTTTCTGTATGAAAAGAGGGGAAGGCAGGGCTGGGGATCCACAGAAATAAGTTGCCAAGAGCCACTCAGGAGCAGGGCTGGGGTCTGATCCAGGCTTGCTGAGCCCAGTCCCCACGGGGATTTCTTCTTGAGGGCCGGTTCTGAGCTGGCAGGTGTTACTGGGGTATTGTCAGTCAGGTGATGGTTTGGGCTGGATCCTGGTGATTTTGGGGTCTCTTGGTCACCCTGGCTGGTCACGTTCCTTGGAGGAAATGCGGTGTGGGGGACCAGGGCACTGCAAATATCTGGTTTCTTTCTTTTTCTTTTTCTTTTTTTTTTTTCCAGTTTTAATGGCTTTTTTTTTACACACTTTGCTCTTGCAGAGAATAAGGTTAAATTGTTAAAAATAAGTGCTGTTCTCAAGTGAAAGCTCTGCTTTTAGAAAGTGCTGAGGAGGGAAATGCTGTCACCTCATTTACAAAGGGGACTGGAGGGACAAAGGGCCAGTCTCTTTTAAAGGCTCCTGATTTCTACTGGGGGGCACCAAAATCCCACATTTATACCTTTTCTTGTTGTCTGATTACTGCAGTAGTACATAATATCTATTCCAATTTTCCATATTATACACTGCTAAAACATGGAAGTAGTATTGTGTTTTAAAAAGGAATAAATTTCTGTGACAGGAAACAAAATTTTCAGACTTGAAATTAAATTTCAGTGTCCTGGATCAAAACCCTTTGACAATGAACATCCCTAAGCTGAAATTTCCATTGCTTTGATGGCATCTAGAAGCATTTAAAAACCAACTGAAGTTTCCTTAAGATGACAGTCTGGGATTGCCACCCACACTATCACCTACCCTTAGAGAAATACCTAGTTTGCATCCAAAACTGAGTGTGCATTTGCACACTTTCACACAAAAAAAAAGAGCCTGAAGCAATTCACCACAGCTGTGAGTTTATGCTGCCCACATCAGCCAGAAGCTTTAGATAAGAAATAAACCTTAGGGTCACATTTTTCCTCTTTTATTTGCCTGGGTGACATCATGCACTACTTCGGAGACATGCTGTTTTTTATCGATTTACACTTTTTGCACTACAAAGTAATTAAGAACTTCAGGCACTAATTGTTATTTATTCAGTCCTTGGCAACTGTTCAAGGCTGGCTTTCTGACACTTGATAACCGTACCCCATCGTAACAGCTGAACAGTGTGTGGCTGAGCCTCACGGCTGCTGCCTCACTGCTGTGGCCAGCGTGACTGCCAGCATGGAAATGTTTTTCTCCATGGGGAAGAGATGGAGAATGGATTGTGAACAGCCCTGAGGAGAAGGACTTGGGGCTGCTGGTGGACGAGAAGCTCAACATGAGCCAGCAATGTGTGCTTGCAGCCCAGAAAGCCAACTGCATCCTGAGCTGCGTCCCCAGCAGTGTGGCCAGCAGGTCAAGGGAGGGGATTCTGCCTCTCTACTCCGCTCTGGTGAGACCCCACCTGCAGTACTGTGTCCAGTTCTGGAGTCCCCAGCATAAGAAGGACATGGACCTGTTGGAGCGAGTCCAGAGGAGGCCACGAAGATGATCAGAGGGCTGGAGCTCCTCTCCTGTGAGGACAGACCGAGAGAGTTGGGGCTGTTCAGCCCAGAGAAGAGAAGGCTCTGGGGAGACCTTACAGCAGCCTTCCAGTACCTAAAGGGGGCCTACAGGAAAGACAGGGAGAAACCTTCAGCAGGGCCTGTTGTGACAGGACGAGGGGTAATGGTTTTAAAATAGAGGGAGGTAGATTCAGATTAGACATTAGGAAAAAATTTTTTACCCTGAGGGTGGTGGAGCACTGGCCCAGGTTTCCCAGAGAGGTGGTGGAGGCCCCATCCCTGGAAACATTCCAGGCCAGGTTGGCTGGGGCTCTGAGCAACCTGATCTGGTTGGAGATGTCCCTGCTTCTTGCTGGGGGGTTGGACTGGATGACCTTTGAAGGTCCCTTCCAACCCAAACCAATCTGATTTTGTGATCCCCAGCAGTGCCCAAATAGCCCTGGGGGAGGTCCCACTGCCTTGCATCTGAGTGCTGTGAAGCCAGAAGCCCTGCTTATCTACCACAGTTGAAAGGAAAGGAGCAGGTATCTTCCTTTAGGGGCTGGCTCTCACAGGGTGTTTTCTCTGGATTTTCCCCCTTTCCTGCAGCCAGGGATGTGCTGCACCCAGACTCTGCGTTTGTAAGCGAGGAAGAAATGTAAAACCTGCCCTCGCTATTTCTACCCAGTGACCCAGCAAAGCTGTTGCTCCTAGATACCCCTCAAGCATCCTGGCGAAGCCCCCAGTTCCCCCCTGCTTGGATCGGGACTTTTGAAAATGGTTTGCTTTTAATTACTGGCCATCATCTTTCTGGGGGAGGAAGATGTGATCTGTTCATGTTCTGCACTGGCGCTGAAAGGCGGTGGGCATTTCTATGCTTCCCCATGCCAGCGCTAAATATGACACCCTGCTGCTGGCCACAAAGGAATTTTTGTTCGCGAGGTAAATGCCGTGGCAGAGAGTTACAAACTGGCAGCGCAGACAGGAACGGGATGAAGCTGAGGGACGGCGCGTTGCTGCGCTACGAGGGCTGGCAGTCACATGCCCGTTTGGATGCGTGCCGGATTAAGTCATTGCTCGGGAAGAAAATGCTGACATGTGGTAATGCAGGAGAGCAGCGCAGCTTACGTGGGCTTCCTGCAGCCGGAGGAAAAGGATGCGCAGGCTCCTGCTTAGCGTGTCTGATTCAACAGAAACTTCCCGGCATCTGGACAGGAGTGTGTCCTAACAGTCCCAAGCACCTTTGTCCTGTCTGTGGCCATACTCTGAGTTGCAGAAGGACTTTCTCATGCGAGAGGGATCTATTAAAAGAGAGAGCGCTGTTTTGTCGGAGGAGCTGCAGACATGCCAACAATACGTGCTGAAGATGATGCTGATGATGTGTATTGGCAGACACATAAATCAGAACTGCTTGGACGGGTGTGGGGAGGTTGTTTGTCTTGCCCGTCTCCCAGCAGGACGTCATGGCTCGGGTGCTATCATTAAAACCTCCCCCTTTACCTACTTCATCTTGGGGAAGGCATGTGATCAGGAAGAAATCAGCTACATTATTGCCGTGAGAAATTAAGGCTGGAAACAGCCAGAAATAGTGGTTCTGTCCCAGGCCATGTCTGAGACAATCTCTTTCCCACCCTCTGTTGTAGGGGAGCTTCCAGAGGTGGCCAAGGCAGCTGGGTGGGCTCAGGAGGGCAATGCCAGTGGCTGTGCCCAGATCAGGGCTGGGCGGAAGGCAAATGCCCACCAGGAGCGGGTGCAGGCCAGCTCGGGGCTCCCCACACCTGCAACCGAGGGGCTGGAATCTCCCCCCGCTCCGCTGCGGTCCCCAGATGTGTGGACTCAGGCAGTGTCCTGCCATGAGCCTCTTTATCAGCATCAGGAGGAGGAAACTTGGGAGTCTCTTTTCCTGATGGCTTTCTTGAACCCTCATCACCTGCAATGCCACTTTGTGACCTCTGTCACGTTAATAATGACATAAAATCGGTGAATGAGCCCTTGAGAGTCCAGAGGACAGATTTTCCGACCTCATGCTGCCTCCATTGCCTTTTATTGTGAACAACTTACATGCAATTTTACTTTCTTTGTTATTTCATTTCAAAATCCCACAAGGTAAAGGGATATACAGGGAGGCAGAACAGGTCTGGTGCTGCTCTTCTAATACGGGATGTGGGCTCCTTGCTGCTCCTGGATGACCAGCCAGCCTTTTCAACTGCTCATTTTCGCTCTGAGTGTATCTTCTTCCAGTTTGAGCCAGAAAATGCAGAGAAATTTTTCTGTTTCAAATTTTAGGTGGCAAGCTTGTCAGTCATTATTTTGGTTAATATAGTTCTTGATATTAAGAATTACAGTAGAAAAATTTTTCATTTTTGGATCTAACTGAGATAAAAGCAAACAGGAGAATTCACTGCCCACTTCCCCACAAAGGAAAAAGAAAGGTCTGAGAAAAGTTTCTAACCTGTAACTTTTCACACCTGAAAGTTAAAGTTTGACAGAATTACTAGTAACTACACATGGGTTGTTGCGATCAGTGGTTCCAGGAACCCACCAGCCCTTTATGCCTGTTTGTCCCCAAAATAGGCGGGTGTCTGTTGGGCTCTCCTCAGAGGCCGACAAGGCGTCGCAGGACTCAATGATGAGCTCGCTGTCAAGTTCAGCCTCCTGCTGAGGAGACGCTGTCGTGTGTGGCTTGAGCCCACGTTCCTCATGACTGGTGATTTTCTTGGTGAAAATCATATTGCTGAGCCACTGGCCAAGCACTGACCAGCATTGCCTTGTGCCTCAGCTTTTTTCTCAGTAAATGATGCTAATGATACTTCTTTTATGATGAGTACGTGCATGGGAAATGCTCTGTAAGGACAAGCTGTTATTGCTGTTAGTCATCCCAGACGGGGAGACTTTCTGCCTGTGTTACCAGCCCTGCTAGAGGGATCTGTGCTGGCATGAAATCTGTGGTGTTTGTTGCCTAAGCAGCCAGAAAAGTCTAATTTTTAACAATTCTTTTCTGTTTTTTTCCCCTTCTTTCTGGGTGGCAGAACTGTCCGGCTCAGAGTCACAGGGCAAAGGCAGCCTGTCAGAGGATGAACTCATCAGTGCCATCAAGGAAGCAAAAAGCTTTTCCTTCGAGACCCCGGAGGTGCAGCGGTCGCCAGCCCTTGCTGCTGAGAAGAGAGACCAGCGCGTCAAACCTGGGCGCCCTGCTGTCTCCTCACCCCTGGATAACGAAGCCAGCAGCGCCGAGTCAGGGGACTCGGAGATTGAGCTGGTCTCAGAGGACCCGTTGGCTGCCGAGGAGGTGCTGCACTCCAACTACATGACTTTCAGCCACATCGGAGGGCCCCCTCCATCGCCTGCCTCCCCCTCCATCCAGTACAGCATCCTGCGGGAGGAGCGGGAGGCTGAGCTTGACAGCGAGCTCATCATCGAGTCCTGTGACGCCTCGTCGGCCTCTGAGGAGAGCCCAAAGAGGGAGCAGGACTCCCCTCTGATGAGACCCATGGTCATGGACATTATCAAGGAAGAGAACGGTGCGCGTGCTGACACCTCAGACTATGAAGCAAATAAAATGACAGAGAGCAGGATGAACAGGGAAAACCTGGCAGAGTCCGCGTCCTACCTGAAATGCTCCTTTGTTGCACCAAAAGTAGGTGCTGAGCCCCCAACATCTGCTGTCAGCACTGAGGAGCTGAAGGAAAGAATAATCCTGAAGAAACCCATCGAAGAAACTGTTGTTAACCAAAGTAAAGTGTCTTCCAAGGACTCTGGCAAAAGAAGTTCCTTGGCTTCGCCCCTACTGCCATTTTTAAATAAGCAAAAAGGTAAATCAGATGTTTATATTGGTTTTTTTTTACAGTGCTGCTGAGAAGGGGGAGGAGGGAGAAATGCCTGTTCCTTGCTGGGAAGATGTTAGTAGTGCTGAGCAGAGGGAGCTGCTGGCATTGGATAACCTCAGCTCAAAGCTGGGCACGCCTGTAACAATGCACATGTCACCTCTGACTTTCCCATCTTCTTTTTCTCCTTTTCCTTTCCCTTAGAAAAAAAAAATTAAAAAGTAAGAATAATTTTTAGGCTTAAGCATACAGGTACTGAATCAAGCAAGAACCCTAGTAACATAAGCCTGATTTGTACATCAGGCATCTGGAGGACAAAGAACAACAAATTATCATTTTTCCTTTGAAATAGTACCTGTCTTGCCCCAGGGAAGAGGTGCAATCAGGGAGGTGATCCTGCCCCTCCTGGAAATGTGAGGATAATGTTTTTGAGGATACATTTAAGAAAGAAAGAAGGATTTGGAGGAGGAAAGGGGTTGAGTTTGGTGGGTCTGATGTTTCTGAAGCTGGTGAAGCTTAAATGAATCTCTCTCATGGTGACTGACAGCCTCCATCCGGAATATTGAGGGTTTTGTGTGTGCTTCCAGGCTGGTGTAGGGAAGCAGGTGGCTTGAGGGTGCTCATCCCAGCTCTGCGTGCTTTGAGGGGGGCATCCTGTATGCCCCTTGGAAAGCCACTTCCCTAATCCAGCTCTGGAAGAGGGAAGGGCAGGACGCTTCCCTGGTACTCAGGTGAGCTGAAGGGCACTTGTGTCCCTGTAGGATCCCTTCAAAGCCAGTGCAGAGCCAGCCAGGGCCAAGCTTGCTGTGCCAGGCACTGAGCTCTGACTGAACCCGCTGAGCCTCTAGAGCCACCACCAGCTTTTGGCCTGAGCTAAACCCTCAGGACCAAGGGGTAGCACACGGTCACTGCACACTGACACTGCCAGGGGCCATTGCAGCCTGTAACTGGCTTAGCTCACAGGCGCACAAGAGAAAAAAGCATTTTATTCTTTGCAAGATGCCAGCTCTAAATAGCCAAGACCTTTGTGTGCCTCTGGCTTTGTAGGCTGGTGTGGGAAGGAGGGACAGGGGCTGCTCCATGCCTGCCCTGCTCCCCCTCTGCCATCTCCCCTGGCTGGGGGGCAGTGGCTGCCCACGGCTCTTCTGTCAGATGAGGGTTTGCAATTCCAAGAGCTGCTACTTCCTTGCAAACAGCTGGATAGAGATGGAGGGCCGGGGGTGAACCCCATCCCTGCTGCTTAGAGAGCATCTTTTTCCTCCGTCCATGTTTGTGCAGGCCTTTGACCACATGATGGCCTGGAGATGTGGCAGACACTTTGAAGTGGCACACTTTTACAACTGATTTATCTAGCGCTGTGAACCCAGGCGTGCAGGTCTAATACGGAAACAGCCCGAACTTGCACAATGTGCTGAGGACTGCAAGATCTTCAGTGCCATAAAATACATTAATACTGATAATCTTAGCCATAATGAACTAATGACGTTAATCGGCTGAATAAGAAATATATGATCATTGCTCCTAAGTATGGTTTCCTGCCAGATTCTCAGAGCTTGCAATGTCACGCTGTGCATCTCTTAGCTCTCTCATGGGTAGGATGGGTTCCAACCATTTCTCTCCCCCTTCCCAAATTCCGCTTTTGTAGGACTGGCCCAGGCCCTGCCCAAACCCTAGAAGCTGCAGAGCTGATTTAATTTACCCTGCACACCCGTACTGCAGTGTCTGGCGTTGGGTATTTGCAAACACACTGTGTTCTGTCTGCTGTTCTGGGCAGACGACTCACAATTTGGTCTTGGATTTGGGGAAAGTATTTGGCGAGCACCACACGGGCGGATTGTTGCCTGTCCCTCAATTTTGAGACTTCAGGCCTCGTTACAATTTGCAGTCCCCCTTGCTTGTACTCAGATTTTTTTTTAGCCTAACATTTATGTCTCATTTGATTTCTGTCATTGCCTAAACTGATGCTAGCAGAGGCTTGTTCTTATGCGGCGGTCGGAGAAAATCCCTGTGCGCGTGAGCAGACTTCCTCCTTGCGTCGCAGTGTGTCCATGTGTCCTATCTGTATTCCCGTAGGACAGTAGTGACAGGAACATTTCTTCCAAGACAGACACAAGACAGCTGATTACTATTTGGCGGTGTGTAGAGGACTATTTCAGGATGTGCTTTTCTCCCTTGAGACACTCCAGTACCTAAGGCAAGGAAAACAAAAACATAAAGCCTCTGAAGGAGATTATTGCTAAAACTTGTGTAACTTTTAAAAGCTGGTTTCAAGGTATGGGGAGGTGGCCTCAAGATAAGAAAATATGGATGACAAAGGGGTCCAGTTTACGCTACCTTGTAGTCATGGGTATTTCCTGCATGGGTCGCTGTGTCTGGATGCTCGTTAAATTTTTATGTTGAACATAGAGTATGGGGCTCTCCTTTTGACCTGAGAAAGGAGAGCTTGTCCCTCACGCAATGAATTCACGTTAAATCTTTCAGCGGTTTTCAGTCACCAGAAGTGAACTGAGGGATGTGTTAACCAGCTTGGTGGAACCAGAGCATCCCCCATGGACCCTCAGGACCAAGGGGTAGCTTGGGGTCCTCCCAGGGTCAGTCAGCCTGGTGCCGCATTGGCTGGCAGGGAAATGATGTGGCAGAGCACATCCAAGGGGACAGTGACTGCCTTCATAGCATCAACTTGAGGTCTTGGCAGAGCTTTACATCACGGCATCATATACATCATACGCCAACTGAGATGCACCTGGCAGGCATTTGGCATGGGCCACGCTCAGCCACAGTGACGAGAATCGAGGGAGATGTGGCTGTGCCAGACAACAGAGGTACAGCAGAATGAAATCACCCAAAGCAGGAATAGTATCATCATTCATTAACAAAGAAAATTATCTTAATTATAGTTATCTATCATTAAGAGAATACTTACAGCAGGTAGGTGCTAGCCCAGAGTTTCTGGAGACTCATAGATGGATCAGATGAAGCTGTTTGACGTGCCTGGCTGTGCTTTTGACATCCAGCTGTAGATCTTTCCGTGGCCCTTGGCCAGCTCAGAGCCAGGTATATGTCATTCAAAAATAGTCAGCCATCAGTTTCACATGTAAATGTTAACTATTTCACAGTGTCATACTGTAATACCACTGAGGAGTTTTTACTCATACCCATGTCATTAAATATACTTTGTGTGGTTCATCAGAAGTGTTTGCCCTGAGCTGGCGAGACAAAAGTTATTTTTGAGCACAGACTCCAGGAAATACATGGAGAAGGTGTACAAAGTGAAAGCCCAGCATTCAACCCAGCTCCAGGAACAGTCTTGCTGATCGTGTTGCTGCCAGCCCACTGCTTAATCCCTCCGAGACCTTTCTGGTGTGTCTGCTAGGTGTGCTGAAATCACAGCCGTTCCCCTAAAGAACGAGGTGGAGCACAGCAAGTCCACGTTTGGCTTGCGCAGCGATCACTCAATGTCTCTGCTTAACGGCTGTTGCCATCCAGTGGCAATAACAAAAATGGGCAGTGACTTCCTACCTCCATTTTACTGGAGCTGACTATCATGATTTGAAAGAGTGGAGCCATTCCTGTGCCGTTAACCGCTAAGCGAATTCGCTCGCTTTTCCACATAGTCCAAAAGATTACGTTCCTTGCTGCAGCACAGGCTTTGTTCTGGCCAATTGCTATCTCTGTTAGTATTACGGATTCCCTTGCCTCCTGCAGAGCAAAGAGGGGAAGGCAGAGCTGTAGCAAGACAGTTGCTGTTCAGATGTCACTGCCTCCACAACTCTACCGGCATCTGCTCCCAGATGTGGACACAGCCCTTACACAACAGCACTTAGAGCCCCTGTGGCTCTGGCTCTGCAGAAAGAAGGTTGCCAGCTCAGTTTTCTTTTTTTTTTTTTCCAAACATTCAGCCACAGAGAAGGAAGACCAGATACATTTGTGTGTTTTCCAATAGGCAGAACAAGGAATGCAGATTTTTAGGTTTCTTCTAAGAAAACCCTGTCTTGCAACAGATTTTCACCAACTTTGGAGAATAATGCAGCTCATTGGTATGGCCTGCTCAGCGCTGGGACATTGCATAGCCCAGGTGAGTCCAGGCTGGGCTTGCACATGGCTTGGGCATGCAGGAAATTTCAGAAAAGACCTGCTCTTCTGGAAACGTGCATCTTTTGGCCCAGGGCAGTTTACAAGAAGCCCAAAAGAAGCCCGGACCAAGGCAGGCTAGGAAGGAGCTTTTTGGCCGAGTCCTGTCCTGTCTGCTCTTGCCGTGTCTACCGGTAGCTCTTTGCCAGGGTGGCCTGTCTTACTCCTTGCTGCTGTCCCACAGCCCGAGGACCTGGTCCTGAATGGAGATTTCCCTTAGGCTGGGACATCGTGTCTCTCTCCAGCCTCTCCTTCAGTGACAATATTAGGAGATTGCTTCAGCTTGATCCATTTAATGAAATGTGCAGCGGCTTATTACCTTTCTGATCAGATGTCTGAGCTCAAGTTAAAAAAAAAAAAAGAAAAAATGTGGACATTCATAGTAATCTTTCCTTTCCTTTTTATTTTACGATGAAATTCAGTATAGGAAAAGGAAAACCCAAGCCTGGGGCTGTGGGGTCATGCTGTCACTCACATGCTAGATGGCACAACTGGCAGGACCTGCTGGAAACGCAGTCAAATAAAATTCTTCATTTAAAACACTTCATTCTGCAGCACGGTCCTATGCCACCCTGTTATGAGGCATTCTGATTTTTAAGCCTTATGAAAGACTTTTGTAAAATTAATCTGGTCAGTCCCCTACAGAAGTGTGTCTTTACCACACACCCTTCGTGGCTGCTGTGGCTCTAAGCACCCATGAGGGACACCAGTGTTCATGGCCACCCATCTCTATGTGGTGGCCCGGTGTCTCTCAGGCAGTGTCACAAGCTGCAGTCAGGATCACTTCTGGTTTTGGGGTGACACTGGCAAGTGCTCTGGGTTGAAGAACGTGTTTCCTCTCCTCCCTGGTGCCTCTCGTGCCATCCCATGGTGTCCAGGGCTGTCATGTGGTGGACAAACACAAAGCAGTATGGGCTTTTCCCCTTTAACCTCTTGCTTTGTCCACCTCTGTTTGGTGCCACAGATAAGCTAATTTTACACAGTTTCTCAAGGAGGTGATTTTCCAGCAGAGATCTGGGAGAGACCTTCAGTTATTTGGAATGATTTTTCTTCAGCAAAACATCAACTGCATCACGTTAGCACATCTCTGCTGTTGGAGGAGTTGCTAGTGAGGCATTTTTCCGCTGGAAGGGGATGTTTGCTAGGGTGATTTAGCAATCTGAGGCTCGTTTCTCATCTGTGTGCTTTCACCAGGCTGGCTCTGCAATCAGCAGCAAGCCAGACTGCAGCTTAAGCATACGGTAATGTTCGTTTAATATTTTAGTGCCATCTGCTGTAAGTGCTTCCACACTCTGGCCCATCTGTTTTGTGTACTTCAGTTTGCTTTTTATGGGGCTCCGGTAGCTTTGCATCCTTTGGAAAGTCCCTGCATGGAAAAGGTGTGGAGGAGAGGGATGTCCTGCCTGGGGCTGGAGTGTCTTCACCTTGCGATGCTGTAGGAGGAGCGAGATAAAACCTGCCTGGAGAAGTAAATATGTGAATCTAGGCCTGGCCTTGCCACAAAATCTTGGAGTACGTTGGTGAACCTCTGTGCACTTGCCTCCCACATGGAATAATTTAGGTGGTAAGGGACCTGTGGAGGTCTCTAGTCTGACCCCTTGCTGAAAGCCATTTGATCAGGTTGCTCAGGGCCTTGTCTACCTGTCCATCTTCTCAGCAAAGGCAGAGGTTTGGGGGTGGCTGAGAGCTGATGCCTGCAAATCTTGGTCAGTCCCCTGATGCCACCTGAGCACCGGGAGCTGCAGGCACACTGCAGAGCAGGGTAGAGGAGGGATACCACTCAATGTAGCTTCATACAAAGGGGGCTGGTAGGAACTTCACAAGGTCCAGAGAGCCCACCTCCTGGCCCGCAGACAGTAGAGCACTCTTGACAGATGCTTGTAACTCATTTGGAAAGGCCTCTGTTGGCAGATCCTCCACCAGCTCCCAGATGTCTATTGAAAGCAGTTGCTGTTTTCCACCCTTCTTTACTTTGGGCTAAGCAATTCTAGCTTCTTCATTTTTTTCCCTCTCTGGTCACATTTTCGAACTGTCTTATTTTTCTCTTTGTTGTTTTCTGCCACTGGTTGAATCCTTCTTGAAGTGAACTGGAGAGGGTGCTCGCATGGAGGCTGTCCCCATGCGGATGATGGGTTACTTGCCTGTCCTGCAGGCTAGGACTGGGCTCATAGAGCTCACTGCAGCAGCATGACATTGACTTCTGTTGCTGCAAGAGGGATCTCTTCCATATTGCTTGGAAACATCCATTCAGACTTCTGAGGCAGGCAGCACTTGCCCATCTTTCTTGGTCTACTCCCTTTAGGAACTGATAACATGCACCCTCAGTTGCAAACTGGAGAAATACCTTAAGTATAGAGGGTCTTAGAGGAAGAAATGACACTTGCATTGCTAAACCCCATGCTAGGGACACACCTGGAGCACTGGCAGTCGGTCTATTGGCCAGGCCAGTCTTCTCTATCCATACCTCTACTTGACTACCCCGATGTGAGGTCAGGGGTGAATTTAGGATGAAGGCAGTGGGCAGGAGAGAATGCAGCTAAGGCACGCTCCGGCCTGCTTTTATCTCCACTTTGTTGTGTGTTCTTCTCTGGCTACATGGCCTAGCAGCCCAAAGTTATGGAAAAGATAGCCAATTAGCCATTTATTAATAAAGATTTAAAAACCATTTTAAATGAAAGTGTCTGAGGCAGGTAGAGCTGTAGCCAGGAGTAAGGGGTGATTTTCTTATTGTGAATAGTTTCATGCCAAGGATTCACCTTTCCATGGTATATTCTTGATATTTTGGGAGGTTTTACAGTAGGTTGCTAGACCAAGAGGTCTTGACTTCCAGCTGCTTTGCACTTCTGCTTTTGCTCCATTCAAGGAATCTAAAAAAATTACTCTGAACATATGATAGGACATAAACAGTGAGCTGTGATGATACGGACTCTGCAGACACATTCAGATGGCCTCATTTCACGGGGTCTCACTCCAACAACTTTAAAACCACCGGGGCAGTGGGGTCCTAGACACTGTTTCCAGCCACTGTGACTGGAAGCAGCTCTTCATGGGCGTGTTCCTCCGCCCATGGAGGAGGAGAGGGAACTTCACAGCTATCCCTTTTCACTGTGGGCCAAGCAGTTGGAAATGTTTCTGCCTTTGTAGCAGGCTATGGCCTGCCTCTCCATTTCTGGCCAGTTAATGCAATTCAGCTGCCACATGACAGCTTGTTATAACCATCAAGCTGTGATAACTCAACCGGAGCGAGCTGAAGAAACCTGGAGATGTGCAGGTCATGGTGGTGGAATGAGCAGTGTGCACACTGGCAAGTTTGTTTTGTACATGATTTCCCTTCCCTCATCCCAGACCCTTTTTTTTTTACAGGGAAGGAGGAGTGAGGAGGAGGGCACTCTCTGGCCTCAGGACCAGGGTCACCTATCCTCTCTGCAGAGTGGACCATATCAGAGAGCTGATATATGGTCAGATGCTGGCTCTGGGCTTCTCCTTGGAGTCCTGGTCTGGTGGGAGCATATCAGGGTCTTTGAAGTGAGGAGTGATCACTTAGTGGAGATGCCTGATCCCTGGAAAGGGTCAGAGCAAAGCAAAGAACAGGGGATTTTCTCTCCCCTCCCCACATGATGGTTTGCTTTGGCAGTAGCTGGGATCAGTAACCACCAAGTGCACTGGTGGACTGCCATGATTAGCACCATGCACATACACCAGAACATGGCCTGTGTTGTCCATTTGCTTGAGCTTCTGGCCCATTTCACCTCTGGTGTCTGTTTCCTCCCCTGATATTCATCTGTGCTCGTGAAAATTACTCCCCATGTGTTGCATAAGGTCAAAATTTTTAACGCCTGTCAAAGCATCAGTAGCTGGAGGCTTAGAGGTGCTTTTAAAATTGGTCATAGCTTAACGCGGGAGAATCATCCGCCTTCTCTTGGGACTGCTACCTGCTCCACTACCTGTGTGTGAGTTAAGTATAGAGCCATAAAAATTTATAGGCCTTAACCATCCGTTTTCATATATCTTCCCTTTAAGAGAAAGGACTGCCTCTGAAGAGCGGTCGTAAGTCATAGCACTCAAACAGAAGTATATCGACCTCTCTGATAGATATGACACAAGATGGTGTTTATAAAATGTTTCTGCTAGTTCAAGATTACATCGTGACAAGGAAAAAAAAGAAAAGAGCTACTTCTTCTTTGTATACAGGTGCCTGATGGTTATGTCAAAAGTTTAAATATTGAAGCCGCGAATGGCAAAGTCTAAGCCACGCGCAGCGAGTTGGTGTGTGTCTGTATACAAACAGGAACCTGCTGAGAAGAAATCTAAAGAAGAAAGATGTGTCGTGTGAAGACCTTTCTCTGCAAGCTGGGCTGCACAAGCCCACTGCTCTGCCCCTGTCCATGTCTGTGCTCTGTCAAGCCCAGCACCCAAGGATGGTCCAGTCCTGCTCCTGGGGAAGGCTGCGAGGAGACAACCACTCTGCTCATGAATGATTTTTCTGTTCATGCGGACACACCTCAATTGCAGAATCACTCACAGTTTAAGCACGTTCTGAAAGACAAAATCTTAACGTGGTGTCCCTTTCGGTGTCTCTTGGCATCAGCGATCAATGACTCAGCTCTCAGACAAGGCTGTGACACTGACAATCTGATGGTAGCCAGTTTTTCCCAGCTGGCTAGATAGAGCGATGCTTTGCCTGGATACTCCCAGCAGATCTTGGAGATCTGTTATTGACTGAGAAATCCTAACACCTGTTTATAGCTTTTCTGTGGCTGACACAATATATCGTAAGGAGAGGTGTTTATTCTGGCCATGTAAAAACAAGAGAAAAAAACCCCAAACCTGTATATAATAAAGGGGAAAAGTGATACTGCTGGCAAGGCTTTTCCATAGATGACGTTAAAGACTTTTCTCCATACCAGTTCAAGTTTTCAGCTCAGAAGATGCTTACGGAACTTTATATTCTGTCACCAAAAAAAAAAAAAAAAAAAAAAAGAAGAAAAAAATAAAAATCTTTTGGTTTTATTTATTATCTTGTGATAAATATAGTGTTTTGCTGGGAACTTCTGGAATATTTTGTTTTCCAGTTTGCTAGAAATGCTGCTTCTAAATCTCTGCAATGCTCTGTGAGCTAGGCATCATGGGTTTTCACCGGTTTCATTGATTAATTCAAATGAAGAGTTCTGACTCATTTCAGGTCAGATTTCAATTTATAATTAAGGTCTGGTGATATAAAATACATATCTAGTTCTCATGGAGAGGTGAAACACAAAATTTTGAACATCTCTGCCTGTTTCAGGCTGGCTCTAATTCTTCAGATGTTAAGCAGAATAAGGATTTCCCTGAGTACTGCCATTTGTGTCTGAGCACGAGGTTAAAATTAATGTATTTGACTGTAGCGAAGGGAGGGCATGTGATAGAAGATCTCCACTGGGAATAAAACTTGGAGGTGGGTATTGATTTTACTGGTGTTTTTCCTTAGCTACTGAGAGTGCACTGCTGATTGGGACGTAATAGCAATATTGACTGAAATGGGGATTTTTATATTTTTTTTATTTTCCTTTGGGAGGCTGCTGTGTTTGTGTCGATTCAGGAAAGGATAGAAAATAAGGGACATGCAATGATTCAGCAATTCAAAGGGCTTGATTTCCCCCCTGAAGAAAGTGTGTCAGATGTTTTTGTCACTTTGATTCTTAATCTTCTCTTGATTACCAATTTCTTTTGTTTTATTCCTCTGCAGTAATTTTTTTTTTTTTAACTCTCTTGACCTTTACCCAACTTGGGCAATTTTGCCTGCTGTTTTTTCCAGAGAGGTATCACAGATATTTTTTCCCCCTCTGGCTCTGATAGCAGCTTGGTGGTTACATGGGAACTGTAGCAGTGAGAGGTCATTCTGGTGTTTTGCTTTCCCAGCATTTCATTTATGTGTGAGGAATACAAAGAAGTCTGGAAAAAATTAATGCTACAAGAGAACAGGTTGGTTTGGACGGCAGTAATCTTCTACCTCCACCACAGGTCTGCCAAACACTAGCCCGCCTGTGGTGGGGACATTTGGTGATGTCAAGGTTGCTTAAATCAGCTCTAGCAATGAAAGGAAAGGTTTGTAATTTTGGTAGTGATGAAAAATTTCACGAGCGCTATGAGTCTGGGAGGCTGCAGCCGAGTGTTGTTTATGAAAATTAGGCATACAAATATCCCTGTGCTTCTGAAATGGGTGTTTCTCCGTTCAAGAGGAACAAGCGTTTGTTTCCTGCCTATTCAGGGCTCAGAAGACACAAAGCATGAGTGCTTTGAAAGCCACAGTATGCAGCAGTGACTATTTCGAGGGGAAAACCCTCCCAGTTGGGTTGCTTTTAGGTTAAAAGCTCTTTGCTTTACCAGAAACCTCATTTTAGGGTTTATCTTCCTTGCAGCTTCAACTTGACTCACAGGTCTATGCACTGAAAATCCTTTGGTATCACTTGCTCATTTCCCAACTCGTGCCTTGTGATTTTATGTGGAATTGGTGCTCTCTTCCAAAGGTTTCAGCGAGTGCTGGAGTTTGCTTCACATCACAGCTCCCTGTAGGAGTCTTCTGTAACATGGGCACTGGTTAGGTCCACCTGGGCTCTTCCAGTCCTCCAGTACATTCCTGCAATTCTGTAATATCACTGGAAAAGATGTACAGCTTTCTCACAGTTCATATGAAAATAATCGACAACGCAGTTCATTAGAGTGCAAACTACTGGGAGAGGTGACCCGAGGAGTCCTCTAGAGCTGGGGTAACTTGGGAGGCACAAGAAGGACACAGATAATTACCTTTGCAAAAAGCCATATCTTAGAGAAAGAATGCTTCCAAGGCAGCAAATTCAGCTTGCATTAATAATTTGGCATTATACCATCCAGATTGCCAGGTAAAATAGGAATCTCTGTAAAGACGATCCTCTTTCAAACCAGATCCTAAAGAATAATTTGCCAGGGAAACAGCTCTTGGTGTTGCTACCTCATCTGGCTAGATGTAAACACTGTTGGAGCAGCACATTTCATACAAATGAGCAAAATGTAGATTTTTTTAATTGCTGCTTATCTTTTGAATAGAAGGTGCCGTGAGACTGCAGAATTTAAGGGAAAAAACAAATGCAGATTTCCGAGGTCTGATACCACTCACGGCCTGGCTGGTGTCAGCCCTCTGCCTCGCTTGATGTTGCTTGGGGTCCACAGCGATGTAAGATCAAAATCCAGCCTCTGACCATCCCGGAGACATTGTCTTCACAGCAGTTCATTGAAAAGCAGCCTAGGATCTGTGCTCCCTCATTGAGTGCTGTTGGCAGAGGCAGGCATTGAACAGACAGGATTTTCTGCTCTTTTTTAGAAATATAGACACTTCCTTAGGGCGGCAGGGGGAAATTATTGCATCCATCCTAATGAAATGCTGATAACATCCACAAAGCAAGGTCTGTATCTGGGCAACCAGCAAGGAGCAGGGTATGAGAGCTTACAGAAAAGCCAGTGGAGATTAATAGTCAGGATTTCTGCAGGTTACTTTGTCAGCTAATGTACCATTGAAACAAGAGCAGCTATGCATTCTTGGTTAGGTTAAGTGCAAGAGCTTTTCCAAAGAATGGAAGTTACTTCCCAAAGTGAGAGAATGGGGCTGCCGTTGCTGTTCGTCTCGGATGCCTGCGCTGGAGCTGCTGGAGCTTTGCTGCTGCCGTTGAAAAGCAGGCATGTGTGTACCCTTAGCTGAAAGCAAAACGTTTATTGCTCCAACAAGGAGTCATAAAGTGAGTGGGATTTAATAAAAGTCGTAGCAGCAATTGTGCCTTCTGAAACGAGCACTCACCTATACGCTATGTTTGCCCAGACAGTTATTGCAGCTGGATGCAATGTGCTGACTCCGCTGCCTGGTGCTCTCAGACACGGTAATTGCACATGCAAACTGGGTCAGAATTTGTGTGTGCAGTTATGTCTGGTGTTCCAGAGAAACAGCCCTTGGTCTTTGCCAGGAAAGAGTCTGAGTTAGTGCCATTTTGGGGGGGCAGAAGTAAAGATGGTTCAATCTCAGTGGCAGGACTACTAGAAGCAGTGAACCTACAGGTTTTGTCTGTGCTGAGAGCTTCAGTTTTCTCAGCATTGCAGGCTGGCAGCGAGGGACAGTGAAACGGTCCAAATCTCCAGGCAAAGTGAGAAAGGAGATGATATTGTCATCTTACAGATGGGATGCTGAAACATGTGCACGCCCATCTTACAGCCCCTTTGTCTAGAAACGCTGGTGAAAAAGGGATTGAGATTGACTAATTTATCATATGATGAATGGATTTATTGGGTGTGATGAATTAATTTCACTGCAATAACACAAGGAATACACAACAGAACTGGGAAATGACCTCATGTTCTCCTGCATCCTGGTTTGTGAGATCATCTTTATTGCCTGGTTATTGACCCTTACGTCCAATAGATGTCTGAAAAAAAAATAGTGGGTTTCTCCATCATTCAAAGTGGCAGTGAGCAGGGGCAGCAAGGCACCATGCATCGAGCAGAATGGTTAGCAGCACACCATTTCTATCAAAGGGTTGATTTCCATATATATAGCTATATTTCCATATAGCTCTGGCAATGTGCTTTCTACTTGTAGATCTTGCTCTCCTGCAGTAATGAAGGGGAGATTATGTTGGGATGAAGAAAAGGGCCAAAGAACTGTTGCTACTAAGTGCCTAGGCTTTGGCACGTGCTTAATAATGCTGAATTATTCATTGAGCTGGCTGGGCAAACTGACATTGCAAAGGGAAGTAAAAGAGGGTGCTGGAGAGAAAATGCCAGACGATGTATTAGCCAAATACTTCAGTGTCACAGATTTCACAGAGGATCTGGCCTGGGATCCCACCTCTTAAGTGCCAGTTGTTGCCAGGTGCAAGCCTTTTGTAAAGGAGAGAGTGAATGTTTTGGCCATGCACACAAGTGTGACTTTGGTAATGCCTGTGGCCCCAGATTAGCTCAGTTTGTGATGGGAGGCCTTGCCTTTGAGGGGAGGTATTGCAAAGAGTAGGGAATGGCCAGACTAGGGCCAGAGGTGTTGATGAGACAACTGTGATACAGCAGCTACAGCCATAAAATCTGAAAGATTAACCCTTGTCAGCCACATCTGTCTGGAGAACATGCCATCTCTTATCCCTTTTAAAGGTGTCTTGCTTTCTTCTGTTCCTGCACCCCTGGTTAACACTCAATCACAAGTTTTGCAGTGTCTTCCCCCAGTGCTCGTTCTCCAGATGAGAGCCCCTTTCCCTGCCTAATCTGGGCAGCTGTCTGCAGGTATCCCCCCTTTTTCCCTCTTCAAATCCCATAGAAACAGGGGAAAAATGTCTCATCAAACTGTTCTGCATTACACCACTGTGTTTTGAGGGAAGGGAGGGAACTGAAGCCCCTTCTTTTGCATGGTTAGGACCTGACTCTGTTCTCAGGGACAGTCTGAGCAGAGGCACTGCCTTTGCCGTGTTCACTGCACTGCAACCCACAGCAGTAGCTACGAGGAGTATCTGGGATGAGCAGTAGCCTTGATGCTACATAGCAGAGCTGAAAAGATCAATCTGCTAATCATGGACTCACAGGTCTGGCTATGCTGTGGTTTGAGTCCTGCCTGGGGAGCAGAATGGTTTCCTGGCACCTCTCTGTGTGCTAAGACTAGAAATGTTGCCTCAGACACTGTGTAAATGGCTCCGCTACACATAGCCGAGCTCTCCCGGGTATTCTGGAAGAAAATATTCCCAGCACTTGGCTTCAGCTGCTGTTGTTGCTCTGATTTGGAGATGCTGGCAGCTGAGATTTTCAGGATTTATTCAGATGCAAGCTTTGCTTTTGCCCTGTGGGCAAGGGTGGAGCTTGGATCTGCAGTTTCTATTCATGGATTTGAGTCAGGTGTAGATATGTATCATACCTATATGTATAATTCTGTACCTAAGCCTTCCCATCTCCTCCTGCCTGCTCTGTGCTCAGTAAGAGAGAGTTCCCAGTGCTGCTAAATGGAGGTTTTGCAGAGAAAGCAAGGGGACAATCGTGCAACAGAAACATGTTCAGCAGGAACTCTCTGGCCCTTTGTGAAGCCAACATCCAGCTGTGCTCAGCTGCATCCAAACACCATGTCCTTGGTTTCTTTGGGCTCCTTCCTGTTTCCAGAGCCCAAAGCAAAGCAAGCCCCTGTGCCATCCCCACCAGAGCTGAGCCCCACTGACACCCAGGGGTAAGATCATCCCATCCACTACCAGTAAATACCATTAAACAGTTGTGACTGTTGGGGTTTGTAGCTGACCCATCTCTAAAGATGTCCCTGCTGGGCTGTGCTGTGGTGAGCTCTGAGGTCCTGGTCCCCATCACTCTGGACACAGACTCGTCAGAAGGACCCACAGCCCCCACTCAGCCTGTGCTCGCATTTCCTTGGGATCTCACGGATCTCACATCCAGGTCAAGCCAGGTGTGACCAGGCGTGTGGGCCAAATTATCATATCATCCCTATCAGCACTGGCTTGGGAAAAAGAGGTACAGATAAAGAAGCATGCAAAAAGCATACGCATCCTAAACCACAAAGGCTTCTGTTTTCCCAGGATCGGTTCTCCCTCCTCAGCGACAGATCCTAAGAAATGGAAGAGTACATCTCTGTTAGCTTATCTTGGGTAATCCTCACCAAAGTGAAAAGAGATTTGAAAAATCAAGTCACTGAAGAGGGTTCTGCCACACACTTTGGTTTTGTGCAGTTTTTTAAAGTGAGATTTAACTGGAGGGATTTGACTCTTTCCAGAAAGGTGAGAATGCAACACGCTTTTGGCTTTCACTCCCACAGGATTTTGCTTTTGCTGACCAACGTGAAGAATTTGTAAAATGCTGAGGCCTCCCCTGTGCGTTCTTTTAGCATATTTGAAACCAAAATAGGAAGAGAGGGGATGTAAATATTTACTGGAATTGTGTATTGGAGAGCACCCAGGGATCCACATTTGGATAATCTGCATTGCAAGAGAAGTTAGGGGAACAGCAGATGACTTTGAAAGGCTGCAGTGCTAGATGTGTTTCTTAACACACACAAATTGCTCCCTGATTTCATAAGGAAAAAGAAAGCTGATTATTGTTCTTAGATCTTATTTAATTGTAGTGCCTGGAGAGCCGGTCAGGATCAGGCTCTTTTGTTAGCCAAGATAAGAGCATGTAGTGAGGTCCTCTCCTTGGAGAGTCTGCAGGATGAATTTCAGTCTAAGGAGGATTGTTTAATGCTTGAATCCAAGAAATTCCACCATTTTGTGCTGGCTGAGGGTGAGCATTCCTTTGCCTGGTGCCCACTCCTTTTTTCAGTCCCCCGATCCCCTGGCCATGGTGTTACCCTTCAGGTGGAGGTGTGGGTGGAAAGGTGAGGGAGAGTGGACACAAGCAATGGGGCTGGGGTCTGTTCTGCTTTGTTCCCAAACCTTTTCCATAATTGGATCCATTTGAGAAGTGAGAATTGGTAAAATCTTGTGCCAGTGAGTCACTACATGCCCGGCAATGTCAGTCAGCCCCACGTACCCTGACTGTACCTGTCCCATCACAAAGACAAAAGATGAGGAAATGTGTGTAATACCTGCTGTATAAAACAGACATATAGAAGTCTAGACACCTCTGTTTAAAGATGAGATGAATCTCTCCTCCTCTTCAGGAACTGTTTTGGCCCATTACTTGTAGGTAACGTGACCAAGGGACGTTACCTCCAATCCCTACCCTTGCACATGTTTTCTGCATGGTAAGATGGGGCTGCCTTTACACCCAGGTCTCTCATCAGTCTGATTTGAAGATGCTCCTATTCCCGTTATATTTGAGCTCAGCTTTAAATACAGCTCATGGAGAAGGAGGCAGTGGGTTTGGTAGGAGATGAAGCGCAGCCAGACCATGTAAGCGCATGTTTCCTCCTATCACATACTATAAATGATGCTTCTGCTGTACATCAGAGGAACGGAACTACGTAAAGGCTGGAGGACCAAATGGTCTGCTTTAATTATTCACCATTAGCAGTAGCTATTATTATTTAAGAGCTGCCTTTTTTTTAGCCTGAAATACTAACTGCTAGCCTGTTTCTTTCCTTGGCTGCCATCATCCAACACCCTGCTGTATTTGCTTTTGAGGTGGGCCATGGTAAAGGACTTCTTGATCAAGCTGGCTCCAACCCATTGTTGTCCCCCAATAACCCAGATCTCTTGAACCTGTCAAGGCTCTTGCTTGCAGTAATTCTCACCACGCCAGCCAGTGCTTTGCTCCTTGTGTTGGTCCCAAATGTGTGCTGAGTTTCCCTTGCTGTGCTTCATCAACATCCCTCCGAGCCTGACTCAGATGCTGTATACGATACGTTCGAGGGAAGAGTTCCCACCGGCGGTGCCAGCACGCCTTACTGTCATATCCATTTCTCCCTGAGAGGCACAGGCCTTGTTTACTCTTCTTTTAATAACACAGATGGTTTTAATAGTTCTCTGCCTTCGCCCCCAGTTCTTTCTCCTTGTCTGTAGTCTGTTTAATGCTTCCTTCTAAGTGATGGCTTTGTCACTTAATCTCATTAAAACTTCTCTTCATTGAACTCTGTGAGCTGCTTATCAGACCGTAAGCCTAATCTTCCATTTGTAATTAATTTGTTCTGTGCCTCCTACAATTTGGCATCATTAGATAATGGCATCACTCTCAAGGTCACTGATACACAGCACGAGGTAAATGCCCGTGGCTCCAGTGCTAGCTGCCCTGCTTGCCTCCTCCTTCCTCCTCTCTTTGCCACACTACTTGATTTTATTGATAGCTTTCTCCCTTTCCCTCAGCCATTTCTGATGCATTTCGGATGCTTCCTGTCCAGTGTGTGCTGCTGTGTGACTCTGCAGATCAATATCCCGCACTGTTTAGAGGCAAATACTTTTCTGCTGTTCTCCAGACTCATCGGCACTCATTTTCCACTCGCTTTCCAGTTCATTCCTACTTGGTCCCAGAATTTAGGGGCACTGTTCTTCCTTTGCTCAGTTACATGTTTGTAAAACTTGCAGAGCCTTGTCCTCCTGGGCTCAGGGGTGGGAATGGGATGGAGGAGCCTTTCACCCCTCACCATTGGGACCAGCGAGCACTCAATGGCTCACTCATCAATAGCATAGAAACAAGCCACAAATCACTATTACGATTTAATGTCTGTATTTTTAAAAAAGGAAGAAATCCTGGATTGTTAGTTCAGGGTACCAGCCAGGTCCACCAGGCAATTCTTGATGGTGGGATGAAGATAGACACCAAGCACTAACCAGAGACAAAAACCAAACCAGTGCTGACTTACTGCATGCGGGTCCTGCTGGGATGCTGGTACTCAGCACCACCGCAGACTTTGCTTCCAGCCTGTGCATAAAGGTATTTGCAGAACCCTCCCGTCTGGGTTTGCTGGCTTGAACCCCTCTTTTAGCAATGAATTTCACACTAGAAAAGGCAAGAATGACACATTTGGTGACAGTGCCATTTGCTCCTTGGGATTTGCTGGTATAGAGTTGTCTGGCACTTTTGCAAGCTCTGGAAGTAGGGTCAGTCCTGGTCCAAGCTAAATCTCTTTAATTTTCCCCAATAGATTTATTCTCATCTTGCATATTTCCCTGTTTGGATGCAGTGTCTAACAAACTCAAGTTGATTTGACCCATTCTTGCAATTTTTGCTGTTCTCCCCTGAAAGCTATCTGCTAACCTTAAGCAATAGATGTGCACAGAGCTGTCATGAGACCATAGGTATTGGTATTCAATATAGTATTGATCACAGTATTCAGAAATTCAGGGTTCAAGCAGCTATAGAGAACAGCTCTGAATCCATTACATAGAGCTGTGGAGAGGAAATCTCACAAGCACGAAAAACTCCGGATTTTTAACTCACTAGAGTCTGCAACTATATTTTCTAATTGGCACTTTTTCTAAGTGTGCCTAATTTTTCTTGCCCAATAGTCAAGAAAGGAAAAAAATAAATATAGCGATGAGAAATCCTGCTGCCTTTTGGGAGAAGGCAGGCTGCTGTAAAACGGAGATCTATTTTTCTGAGGGAGGTGAATGCAGGAAGGACATCTTGCACTTGTTCACGTAATGGCTGCACATCTATCAGCCCTGCTACCTTGCTGGGAGCCGGCGCGAGGCGACTGGGTGGATCCAGCTCGGTCGCTCGAGAGCAGCTGTGTGGAGCGGGTGTGTTCGTGTTGCTGAGTGAAACATTTTGGGTAAGAGGCAGCTCTTACCTGAGGATATATGGTAATTGCTCCCAGTGAAATGTGCCTGGCTCAAAAACAAGCTCCTAACACACTTGCAGGCTGCTAGGAGCTGCATGTTTTGTTTGAATGCAGTGATGCCTCAGGATTCTAGTTTAAGGCCAGGAAAACTTTGTGATTATTGTCAAAATCAAGTTTCTGCTCAAAGGACATGTTGATAAGAGCAACTGACTGACAGACAAACTGACTTCAGGAGACTCACCCCTGAGATCAGAACTGGGTTTGGAGCAACAGATAAACCTTCCATTCTCCTAAACAATCTGTATTTCCTAAACCATCCTTGTTTTGATCTCTCTCTGCAATACACTCCTCCAAACCATGCTGAAAACATCTTTTTAATCCGTTTATATAACTCCCTTTGTGTGCTGCACTGTCATTCTCTGTGCTCACACAATCACTACACCAATGCGATCAACAAAAGAACAAAAATCATTTTATTCCGCGCATACTCCGTTTCCTGTGAGAATGAGCCCAAGTTTGGTTTCATTCAGCTGTGATGTGCTTGGACCCCGGTCCCTAAAAATGACATCGCCTGCACTGATAATCAGCTATCTACTATCAAAAGGGATTTTTTAAATTTCAGTTTTGTTTTATTTTTAATGATCCATTTGTCTCTTCAGACTGGGGAGCAGACACTGAGATAGCTGTGATTTGCAGCCGCAGGCTGCCCGCTCCCTCCTCTGCTTCCATGGAAACATGTGTTGGATGAAGTGAAACCAGGCATAGACTTAAAGTACATGATTTCCAAAATATTTTATTTTCCTTGCAAGGCATCCTTTACCCTCTGTTTGTACAAAACACCGAGTTAGGAGAAAATCCCTTTACATAGAGGCGACTTTTCGAGGTGCCTCACTGGTGTTGCTGCAGGGGTTGAAAGCATCCTCGCTGAGCACGTGAATGTGCCCCTTTGCTGCTCCGGAGGAAATGCATGAGGTAGGGCAGGGACAGTGGGTTTTGGAGCTGATGTTGTTATGGCAGTGGCATTTGGGGGTCAAGAGAGTTCAGCTTTAATGTAATGCTTTCGCTTTACCTTCATCTCCTCCCTGGGGAGGTGAAGGTCATACCCACCTCTGCATTTCGGGACCCCAAAGATACTTCTCTCCTCCCTGGGTCATGGCAAAAAAACCCAGATTATTTGCAGTCTGAGGGCAAAATGAGGGAGGGCTGGGGAAAGCGTGGAGGCTCACGCAAACTTGCATGGCATACGCAGGGCTCAGTACAGCTTTTTGGGTGGCTGGCTTGTTTTGTATGGGGAATTGATTGAGAAAGAAAGAACTTGTAGAAGAAAATGGACCGCCAGCTCTTCCTGCATCTCTCATGCAGCAGTCTCTCACTAGAAGGGCTCTCACCCATCACAGATGTCAGCTTGCTCTGCCAAGCTGGAAACCCACAGCCTTGGGCTTGACTCCACAGGGTCTGATCCTGCTGCGGGAGTCAGGTCCTGCTGTGGTGGGCTGGGTTGCAGGAGCTGAGCCTGACCCCTGGCAGCTGCACACCCGGTATCTTCTCCTTGACCCCTGTTTGTTGGTGAGAGGGGAAAAAAGCCTCTTAGATGTGGTGCCTCTAACAAGGCACTGAGGTGAATGAGATGCGGGATGCCTTTCCTGCATGGAAAAGAAGTGTATTTTATTCTCCATCACTTGCAAAGCATTCAGATTTTGAAGGCTGCTTCTATCTGTGGCAGCCTAAGCACAAAGCAGGGCAGAAACCTCTTCCAAAACAAACCCCAAACCGAGCCCTTTCGGCTGCAGGACAGCCCCCCATTTTGGTGGCCAGGCAGCCCATCCATCCTTGGCCTCTTAACAAAGCCCCATCCCAGGTGTCGAGAGGTAAAAATAAATGTCACTCCACGCTGTCTGGTGATTCCACAAGATTCATGCTAATCAGAACCCTTCATTAATTATTTAGCTTCAGGGAAATGTGCCAAAGGCTTCTGACACTTCAGATGTGCTAAGTAATTGCCACGTTTACTTCCCAGCTAATGGGGAGGCCAAAATAAATTGTACTGGGCTGAGTGGGTATGTGTGGGTGGGCAAAGGAGGGGGAGGCAGGACCTTCCTGCCCTTGTATGTGGTTTCATCCATACCCCGGAGCCCACAGAGCTTCACCATGTCTTGAGGGGCTCAGGGTTGTCACCCTGTGTGTTGGCGTGGGTTGGGTGTGTCACAACACTCAGCCACGGCCATTGCCATCATCCCTTCTGTGCATCCCCATAAGCAGCCTGTCTCCGTGCATCACGCCTCCTTTTGCTTTCTGCCCGCTCCAGGGTTGCTCTGGCTCCTCGAGCCAGCACGGGGGCTGCTGGTTAGTTTGTTCTGAGTTGCCAGGAGCAGGATTGGACCCCACAGCCCTGGGCTGTGCTCCTCCCTGGTTGCTGGAGCACGTGGTGATGAGCAGCAGCTCTCCCTGCTCCGAAATAAATAGGTCTCGACTGCAGGTTTGCAACCTGAGGAAAACAAACAAATGCAGAGCAGTGTGGCTATATTTATCTGAAACTTAGAAGCTGTGGCTCACAGGAAACTTTGATCACTTTGAATGTCAGGTAATCTGGGAAAAAAAAAAAAGGAGAAAAAAAAAAAGCACAGTTAAAAAGCAAGTTTTTGGGAAAAGGCAAGAGCTGCTGATTAAAAAATGAAGTACAATCCTTTCTCTTCTGACCCTTAGTACTCCACATCCTAATCTAGAGGGCTGTGTCTGTCAGCTTCAAGCTGGTGGTACTCAGGGGCTGAGGTTTCCAAAGCCCAGACCTGTGGTGGCTGAGGACCAGCGGGACTCAGGGACCTGCCTGGCATCCAGCAACAGCTCATCACATCTGCCGGACCTGTGAAAGATGAGGTTCATCCAACCCAAAATGTGGCATTTGGGTTTGGGGTTTGCATTTGGTTTGTTTGCATATACAAAGACTGTGGTTTTCTTGAATTTAATTTCATAATTTAAAATTAATGTCATGCCATTATGTTTTATCTCTGATTCATTTGCAAGAAATTAAATTCAAGTATCTGGCATATGAAATGCAAGAGCCTCAAATGGTCCACAGGGATATCGTGCTTTTCGTTCCTCGATATTTTTATTAAGAGCAAGGTGTCTGATATAGTACAAAGGGGTGTTTGGTGGTACCTGTCTCAGACATGGAGTTTCAGCAAAGCCCCATGTACTTCAGTGTCTGCAAGGAGTGAAACACTTAGGGAAAGCAGTTCAGAAACCCCAGCAGACCTTTTGCCATGCACCCAGACCTATTTTACTGTTCTCTTTGGAATTCCCCAGTTTCTGCAAAAGCCAAACCTGTTGCGAGGGAATTCACTATTCATGCGGAAAATGTAGTGTGCTATCCTTCCACCTCACGTTGTTCATGGGCAGCGCTCTGGGATAATACAGCTATTTCTGTATCTCTGCAAATCTACGCTGTTACTCTGAAATCACTGCCACTTCTACCCTATCCATGTGCTATCCATTACCGAAGCAGAGTGGTTAAATTTACTGTGGTACAAGGAAAACATTTTCCCCTGTTCAGTTTTGTCCAGTGAACTTTCATGCTGCTTATTAATTGATAAAGATGGCAAAATCATTCCATTTTACATCTATATATTCAAATTCACTCTGTATCTCCTATTACATATTCATGCTCATCCCAGAGTAAAGAGCTATCATTCCTTTACAGAAGCAATCTGGAAAATGTGGCTTATGGTGTTTAATGATATTGTCAGGGAAATCTGAATTCCTTAGGCCTTTTAGTTTGGTTTTCTAAATGTGAAATGGTTTTGCTGATCTGTCTTTAAACCTTTGGCCTTGAGAATGGGAAATGAAATTGTCTTTTCTCAGATACTCGACGTCAGCATCCAAATCAAGACTTTCTCACTGTGTGCAGAGAGGGGGAGCGAGGATGCTTGATATTCCCGTACTCAGAGATGGATTCTGTTCTTCAGAGAGAAACCCATTTCCACAAGTTCAGTGGGTTTATCTGGGTTCTGCATATTTTTTCTTCTTTTTTTTTTTTCCCTCATTTTGCATCTGTATGCATAAGATAGCTAGTTTTCGGGATGATTGATGTTAAGTTCCTAATGAGCTGGCTCCAGGGTGTGGATTTTCTTTGCACATTTTGCTAATTTGATGCTGGAAGCTCACTTCATCTTGCTTATGGTATCTTCCATAAGATATATACAGATGATCCATCCTTTCCTCTTCCCTCTGCCCCACATGAGGGATGTGCTGGGGTAGGGCCAGCCCCCACAATACTCAAACCCTAACTGCTTTTCTGTGTAGCACTTCCTCCAGCTGATGTCCTAAAATGCCCCACAAAACCATTTGCTCATTTCCCCAGCAAACACAACTCTGACCACTTCCCAGGCAACACTTCTGGCACATTGTTTCCTGATCTAATTCTTCTAATTACCCTGGAGGCCCATAATAACATTTAAAAATCAGAGTGCTGCTTCCAAACAGCGTTTGGAAAAAAGCGTTTCTCTAGGCAGTGCTCATACCGGCTCTCACCAGAGCCCTTCTCATACTCTCTCTTTGCTTTCCCCCTCCCACAGCCTTGCATTGACATTCCTGTGTTAGACACCAGTATTTTATGCCCTTCATTTCTCCTTTTGTTATATTTTTTTTCCCTTGGACAATACCAATCCACTCCTCGTTCACCAGCCCTTCGCACCGCGCAGCACTGTTAGCGTTGCTGCGATAAGCAGCCGTGCTCTCTGCCTCCTCCGTCGCCTTTGCACATGCTGTAGGGTTGCATTTGCTCAGGACAGGAGCAGCTGCTTTCTAACCGCCTCCCCCTGACCTGTTCCCCCTTCCTCTGCAACCTCAGCCAAGATTTTTCCCATATTAGCAGCTGACTTCCCAGCCTGAGAATGATCTAAAGCTGTGGCTCGGCGAGCACCGTCCCTCCCTTTGCAGAGGGCGTTTTGGTACCCAGGTGCCTCGCATCCATGGAGCAGGCGGCCGTGGCTATTGCATCCAGCGGTGTATTAGTGATCTATTGCTGTTTTCTGGGGAAAGCTGAGGTTGCCATGACAATAGTGTGTTGGTCGAGCTGCTGCGTGCATGGCCACAGCATCCATGCACCTCTGCCACTAATGCATTTATCCTCCTGGCCCCCTTGAAGTGGGGTGGGGGCAGCAGTGGGGAATGCAAAGATGTCCATGCTGAGATGCTCAATGCAGCTCTCCAGCATGGTGCAGGCGGGTAAGCAGCTCAGGGTCTGCTGGCTCACTCCCTTCCCCAAAGAAAATTTTTTTTTTGGGAGCAAGGGCTGTGGAAAGGGGGCTGGTCTGTGGTAAGTCATTCTGCACCTTTGCCCACCCACCTGGTTTGGGCTGGCAGGAGCAGTGCAGGGTATGGGAGCAGAGGAGCCAGCAGAAACCCTGCAAACCAGAGCCCATTTGCGAGCAGCCCTGGCTGCCTGTGAGAATCCCAACCTGAATTAAGGATTGCAAGTGCTGCAAGTGAAACCTCAGTCTCCTGAGCCTCAGCCTGCAGGCTGTTGGTTTAATTTGCAGTCACGTTTGTACAATTTGTAGTTGCATTTTGCACTTGGACAGAGCATCCCAGTCCCTGCATCAGCACCTGGAGCTTCAAAACTTGGGCCTGACCTCAGTAGGGCAGGAGCGAGGGGTGGTCCCTGTGAGCTGGAAGCAAGGCTTTGGGCATTTCTGTGGGCATATCTTTCCTGGGGACTGCACTGGAGCTGCCTCAGCCCAGGACCTGGATGTGCGGAGAAGGAAAGGGCAGGACTTGACCGGGCAGGACCTGTCTAGTGCTGCTATGTGGCAGACCCGTGTTGAGGTGGCACTGTGCCTGGGCTGGCAGCAGGGCCGCCTGCCTGGAGCACGGCTCTCTGTGCATCGCCACGCTGCGTGCCTGCGTTCTTGTACCAACACGGTCCCCGCTCACCCGCTTATTTCTGCCTCTTAGTGCCTGCTTCTCTCAGAAAAGCAGCTCGGAGGAACCGTGCCTGCTCTGGGGCCACCTCCTCTGCCCCCAGCACGGGACCTTGCCCACACAGGGACAGCGTCCTTGGTGGCTTGCGGCACAGCCATGTGGCAAAGTCCAGGCCTAATTTCCTCAGCTCAGGCACTGGCCACCAGACCTTGCTTCAGGAATTTGCTAAATGTGTGTCTTCTTCAACTCTTCTGGGCATGCTTGGCCAATGAGGAGCCTCCTCTGTCCCCCAGCATCCTTGCCCAGCACTAGGCAGGATTTTACCATTTCCAAGAGCGATACAGTCCCAGTTCATTTTTACAACCTTGCTTGATCTCCACTGGTCCAAGAATGACAGCCAGTAACACCTGCCTGCAGCTTGTATTGCAAAAATGTGTGGGGCTCCTTTGCTAGAGCAGCAGATGTTGTGCTGGGTGCTGCAGAAATAAAGCTTAAAAAGCAGATGATGTCCCAAATTTAAATAGACCGAGTAGACCCAGAGACCTAAGAGAAATGATTCCCAAGGTCAAGTAGGAAGCCTGTGGCAGACACGAGGACTGAACATAGATCTCCTGAGGCCCAGCCATGCTGTGGTCTCAGGACTGTCTTCTCTTTTGTCTTCCAGTCCATTAGGAAGATCAGTTAATGAAATGGAATTAATAATGCCAGCTGCAGCACCAGCAATGCTGTAAGGGAGACAAATTTAGCAGCATAGGCTTAAAAGTGGCAGGCTTGAAAATGGGGGTAGGCTACAAGGGCCGTAAGAGCCTGCTGTAATGGGGAAATGCAGTAGGTCAGCCAGAGTTTTAGGGTCTCATCAGCTTTACTGATCAAATCTTAAAGGAGGAATGAAGACGTACCAAGTACCTCCCCCAAAGGAGAGAAACACCCAATTTTAAGGTTCCCAGCAACTGGAAAAAGTAGTCCCACTGGAAAGAATCAAAAGACTTTTCTAGGTCAATGGCAGGAATAAAGCCTTCATTTTTATGATCCTCACGGTTCAAAAATAACATTAAAGAACCAAGAAAAAATTATCTACTGCTGAAGAGCCAGGAGTAAATCAAAATTGATTATTATGTGTTAGACGTGCTGTTGCCTGCAGTAGTCAGTGAGCTCAAACGGCACTGCGGAAGTGCCAGCCATCTCCAGGGTGGCTGGTGAAGAGGATCTGTGCCAGGTTTGCTGAAGGACTGCTCATCAGCGGTTCAAAAACTGAAATGGAAAATTGTATTTTAACAGTGGAACAGGTTGCCCAGAGAGATGGTGGATGCCCCATCCATGGAAACATTCCAGGCCAGGTTGGATTAGGCTCTGAGCAACCTGATCTGGTTGGAGATGTCCCTGCTTCTTGCAGGGGGGTTGGACCGGGTGGCCTTTAAAGGTCCCTTCCAACCCAAACCATTCTATGAATGCGCCTAATCTAAGGACTTCCCCCCAATGGCTCACTTACTGAGATTCAAAGAAAGGTCGTCTCATTCCCAGGAAGGAAAGCAAGTGCAAAGTATGTCTCACGTGATTCTTTCACCCACTCATTTGACTCATGTCACGTGGTTGTTGACGAAGACCTTATGATAATCTCAGACTTTGAGCAAAAATGGGCGTGAGGAACAGTTCTGCTGAGCAGAAAGTGGAACAGAGGCAGCAGAGCAAAAGCTTAGCAACATATCTCAAAACACACTTCTTGTCCCTGAGAAGAAACCAAATATTTTGACTGATCATTTTTAAAAAAACCCTTATGAACCCAGGCATTTCAAGACTCCTAAAAGAAATCTCAGGGAAGCTGGAACATTATGTGACATGCCAGGACACAGGGTTTCTTTTGTTACCAGTATTCACCTCCATACTTACACTGCACCAGTTTAAGACAGTTTTTTACCCGCTTGTTGATTCCTTTTGTGATCTGAAGATCTGAGAAAAAATGTAATTAACCTCCTAAGAGAAAACACCAAAGACCCAGAGCAAAAGACAGGAAGGACAGAGCTATCTGTGTACCACCTACACCGTGAATAGTGATGGACCTGAAACAGCCGTCAACATCTCCCAGCTCATGGCCTTTTCACCTGAGCCGCCTCTGAGCGATTCTGCAGCCCAGAAAATGTGTTGTGCAAGAATGACTGCAAGACAGCGGGAAGGACAAGAGCGGAGCCAGGATTTGGCCCATCCCTTTGCTATTGACAGCCTCCTCACAAAAATGTAATTGCTGGCTGCCCTTGGCTTGAAGTACTTAGGCAAAAATTCCCCATTGCTCTTTAGAGCTTCGAGACATATTAATGCAACTTTTAAAATAGCATCCCCTCTATTTTTGTTGCTAATGCTAAGAACAAATTAGCTTAGAAGAAAAACCCAATGATCTTCCTTAATGCTATTGTTCTCCTAAAGTGCTAAATGTCAGGATCTTACAGCACCACGTTGCAGATCTGGCACTGCCCTCAATGTGTCCTGCGATGCGTTGACATGGAGTGATGCAGCACGCTGTTCTGAAAAACATAATCAGTCCAAAGTGTCTTCAAAGTCACGGCACTTAGAGCAGAATTGGCAATGGTTTTGGCTCTATCTTTGAATTTGTTATCATTAAATATTCTTTGAAACCAATGCTGATTTCCATCTTGCCCTCCAGCAGGATTGTTAAGGGCCAGCCTTGAAGTTTAAGCCCATGTGTGGTCCTTCCCTTGGTAGAACAATGAGTACTTCTGAGCTCTCATGGACTGTTATGTAAATTCAAGTATATTTACCTAAAAAGCCATAAATGTTGCTAACTCTGGCCTCATCACAGCTCATCCATGGTGCACAGGCAGGCTGGGTCACTGTGGAAGTGGGAGGACCTTTGAGGGGAAGCAAGGTAGGGCTGGAGAGCTAGTGGTGATGTAGGGCTTGTTGTGTCCCTGTAAGCAGCACAATTCTGGTGGCTCATGCACCATGGCAGGGGACCTGCATCTTTTACTGAGCTGCAGTCTGCACCTCATCCAGCAGTCCTTGCTGAGGTTGGAGGGATGGAAAGAAATGAGGCAGACAACAATACTCATGTATTGACAGGCTGAGAGAGTTGGGGCTGTTCAGCCTGGAGAAGAGAAGGCTCCAGGGAGACCTTATAGTGGTCTTCCAGTACCTAAAGGGGGCCTACAGGAAAGAGTGGGAGAAACTCTTCAACAGGGCCTGTTGCAGTAGAATGAGGGGTAATGGTTTCAAAATAGAGGCAGGTAGATTCAGATTAGACATTAGGAAAAATTTTTTTACCCCGAGGGTGGCGGAACACTGGCACAGGTTGCCCAGAGAGGTGGTGGATGCCCCATCCCTGGAAACATTCAAGGCCAGGTTGGATGAGGCTCTGAGCAACCTGATCTGGTTGGGGATGTCCCTGCTTCTTGCAGGGGGGTTGGACTGGATGGCCTTTAAAGGTCTCTACCCACACAAACCATTGTATGATTCTATGATTCTATCTGTTAACTTGGCCAGAGGTTTCCCTCAATGGGATGTTAGGATAAGCTGAAAGCAATCAGGTAAATTTATTTTACTGAGTCCTTACCCCACACATCCTACATACATGGGTCATTATCTTCAGCAAAGCTACTTAAGAGGCAAATACTGATGAGCCCACTTGGCTTGTGGCTGTGCCATCAACACTGAGCTTTAGGTGACCTCACTAAAACATCTTAAGATCTGTAATCATTTTAGTAGCATCCTGCAGCAGAAGGAGGCTTCCCATGCACAGTGCTCTGAAGGGAAGGGAAGCAAATTCCAGCTACCGCTTTTAAAACTTGCTTCTGTTAATGATCACAGGAAAACTCTCCTCCAGCACTGCAGTATCCTGCAGTTGATGCCAAGTTCTCTGACCTGTGCGTGTCTCGCCCTTTTAAGATTTCAGGCAGTGCTATGTTTATTTGTGCCTTCCTGTCTGCTCAGTAAATGTTTAGTTGATGGTGCTGGTTTAGTTCTGTTGCAAACAAGTAGTTCTCACCCTCACTCTGTTGATGGCCAACTGCTTAGTCCTAATTCTGGCTCACTCTTACTGAATGCATAATTGAAATTCTCATTGTAGAAATGCGTTTTTTTATCAGTTGCCATTTTAGTCCTGGATCCACCCAGTGCTGATTGAGATTTTTGTTAAACTTTTTGTGCAAGTCTGTGTAGACACACACACAGTGTTAATGCCAGGTGCTGCCTCTGTCCCCCACCTGTCTCAGCTCCTGGGATAAGTGGGTGCACACTGGGAGACCTTCTTAGATCATTCACGTTTTCTAAGTATGTTCATCTCAGTTCCAGTTCAGTTCTGTTTCTGACTTAAATGCATTGTTCTTGTTACTAGTGGTAAAGTGATGGGTTCTGGTGCCCATGGGTTAAAATAGCTCTGGAAGTAGTGTGGGATGGTCCAATCACATGGGCCAGGTCTGAGGAAACATTTTTTACAAAGGGAAGTAAAAATTTAAGCATGAAGACTGAGGGTATGGGTCGTTTTGGTAGCCTGGGGAAGGAGATGGAGACCTGAAGTCTAGGGCAAGAAAAATCCCTACAAACAATGAAGGAAAGGAGAAATTATCACTGTTCCATACAACACTGGGATGTTAAATGTACATGGACCAGTCTTCTGTCCAAAGGGAGCTTGTCTTTTGTATCTGACTGGGAAATGTGGGTTACAACAAGACTAAGCAGAGATTATGTGTGTTCTCATTGCTGTGTTGCTGGTGGTACGTACCCAATAGCCATGAGTTTCACTGACGCACTAAGTTTGAGTTCTCTTTGGCTTTTTTCAGGGGCTCCAAGATTTAGGAATTTCATGTGGATGAAGACTCTGTTTTATATACACTGCTTGTAAATACCTCATATTATGGATTGGTGCTGGGGACCCCCATCACAGAGCTGCAAACAGGTTGCAGCGCAAAACATATGAATAAGGGTATTTTCTGCTCTTGCGAAGGGTCTAAACCAGTCAGTCCATGCTGAGAAATCATCCCTTGCCAACCTGTTTCTTCCTTTTTTTTTTAAATAAAGATGGGAACAACACAAGATCAAGACTTGTAACATTGTTTGTAGATTATTTAATCTTACTATATGCAATAACAATTGAAGTCAGTTCTGCACCAATTAGTTAATTATTTCCCTGTTCGGGGACTTTAGGTGCTGGATTCAAGCCTAGAGCAAGTCTTTTGGGGGATTTCAAAGACCGTTTTGAAACACGAACAATAGCTATTGGCCTCTGTAATCCCAGCAGAGTTTCCTAGGTAAAGGTTGAGATCACACTGTGGTGGATTTCTCCTTAAATTTTGGCTTTCTTCTATGAGATGAGTTACCTGAGGGAAGGATAAGTGATGTACTACTGCTAGTTGGAGATCTCTGTTAACTCAGACGTTAAAGACTCTTTGTTTTCAGAGCCAAAAGTGCAGAGAGGTTCAAACTCCGTCCCCCATGCCGATGTGTACTGGTGTCTGTGCTGGTGTCTGTTTCCATATAAAAAAGCTAAACTCAACATAACATGGCTAAAGCAGGAATATTTAAAGAACTAGCATGATCTAAAAGATGAAATACAGTCTCAGAGCTGGGAGATCCCCAGCTGGGGTGGTTCTGCCAACAATGACAGGACCGAGTGTGATATGCTGTATCTCAGGTCACTCTTCAGTGAAATGGGGTGACTTTTAAGGGAGTTTCTTTGTGATTAATAACTGTCCCACCCCCTAAAATCTGAAAAGACACGTAAGTTGAGTGAGTGTAAAGAGTTTTCTTTCCAACTATTTGGAAACTATGTGGCCATTGCTTAGTTATGACATCTCTGCAAGGTTACTTGCAGTAGTTTATTGCTGGGGAAACTGAGGCAAGTCTTAGCTGGGGGAGGAGTGTCAAGGCTGGTGTTAAAATTCAGCCACAGTTTCTACTGAGAGCACACACTTTTTCACAGATTGTCCTGTATACCCACACTCCTGCACCTCAAATCCTGGTTTATGCAACATTTTGACAGAGGAAGCAGCGCTCGCACCCTGCGCACTCTATCCCGGGTGCAGCTTGGGGTGCTCGGCATCCCAGTGTGGCAGGGCTGGGGCGCTGTGCGGGTCACCTCATGCCTGAGGGTGCTCATGCCTGCAAGGGGAGAAGGGTGATCCCTGGTGATGTGGGTACTCCGCTGTTTTCTTCTGTTTCTGGAATAATTTCGGATAAAATAGCAAAATGGGGCTTGCTCTGTTGGGGTCAGATCCTTGGTTTTCTCCTGCTTGCTCCCCAACCTCACCCAGCTGGGTGGAGGAGAAAGGGGCATCACAACCTGGAGGGGTTGGGTGGAATTTGGCCCTCACAAAAAAAAAAAAAAAAAGAAGAAAACACCAGATTTCATCACTCCCAAGAAATTTCTGGAACATCAATAGTCACAACCATACAGACACATAGGAAACACTGCTCACCCCCCCTTTCCCCCCCCTCCTCCACCCACACCCAATTTGTTTTTATTTCTTTGCCGTCAGGTTGCCTTAACCATTTCGATGGCTTAGGAGGCTAAGCCGCCGAGCGCAAGCTTTTGATTTGAAAGGGGACCGCATCCCCTTTTCAAAGGAGCCTGCTCCCTAGGGCAACCACATCGCACTGCTGATTTGCTGCAGTGGAGACCGCAGCGCGTACAATATGCCCTCCCCCCTCCGCCTGTGCTGCTTACAGCATCAGTCCAGAGCCGAGCGGGGAGACGGGAGCGATACCCGCTAACCCACCCATGCTCGGGAATGCCTGACTGGTAACGCACTGCCTCCGACGAAAGGACCCACCATTCCTCAGCCTTCCGAGATGCAAGCCAGTGCCGATTCCACCAAGATGGACTGTCTTTGGAGCAACTGGAAATGTCAGGGTATTATATCTATTCTAGTGTTGCATGCTAGAAGGACTGCATGTCGGAGGAGGCAAAGGCAGGATCCATCCATTTTTGCATTGTTCACCTGTGGGCCTTTGCATGCTGTTTTCTCTCCCTCCCCATGAAGCTTTTCTTTGGGGGTAATTTAAGAAAGAAAGATAAAAAACCCTTAATTATGTTCTTTGAATGTATTTCTCCCATCTCCAGCTGCCTCACCCTGAAAGCATCCAGGATACAGGACCTTCCTTCCCACCTTACAGCTCATTCCCAGAGCATCCACCCTTGCCGTTAGCGGTATCATTTCTCATCCCTGACTCTCTCCGTCGGGCTGCCGACATGCTTTCATACCTTTTGGGTTTTAGGAAAGCCGGGCGACGGTGATTTTGTCCCTGCTCGGGCTCATGAGGGTTGAGGCGGTTGCGTTGGGTGCCTCAGTGCATCCTGCCCACGGACACACCCATAGCGAGGGCTTAGCCTAGCGTCGACACAAAGAAAACGCAGCTTCGGCAAGAAGTGCCGTAGCACCGAGGCGGCCGCGGCATCGCCACCCACTTTGTACTTTGCTGTAGGATTGCTTTAAAAACAACAACAACAACAACAAATTTAATCCCTTCGTTGTGCTTTCGAGCATCGCACTGAGCCGTTCGGGGGGGGAAAGCATTGCGATGATGTTGTCTTGCTGCCAAGTAGGCGAGGGGAACAATAGCATCTCCCTTTTGGGCTTATTTTCAGCTTATTTTGAGCGGGTCGGTGTCTGCGCTGGGTGGGGCTGGCTACCTTCCTGGGCGCCTCGGACTGCTTTTCAGCCATTTTTAGTCGGCTTCACACTTCCCAGCCAGCATCCAGCCTTTGTTTTGATAAAAGACAGTCTCTGTGACGCTGCTTGGTGGGCAGATTAGAGGGAGAAAAGCTCGCGGCTGATCCCGGCTGCTGGCTGCTTCGGGCAGGCTTTGTTTGAATGTATTTTTTAATGTTAAGGTGTGTTTTTATGCTGAATAAATGGTAAATGATGTTGATGCTTGCAGCAGAGTCCCTGGGAGAGAGATTACTCCATAGCATCGTCTCATTAAAGGGTCCAGGATGCTGGCAGACATAGTTTCATAAATGCAGCTCCATGCAACAGAAGCCAGAAAACCTTCCTAAAGTATTTTTTTTTGGAGAGCGGAGGGCAGGGGGAGACCTTTCGGGCAGACACTTGTCTCTAGGGAGCTTGATATTTTTACAATCTTAATTCAGCACCTAATTTTATTTACGGTCTGAGGGTTTCTTTTTTTCTAAGGAGTAGCTGGAAAGTAAACAGATTGCACTTGTTAAATGCCAGCCTCCAGCAGCTTTCCATCCCTTCATGAAGGGCTGGGCTTTTCTGTAGGATTGCATGATTCCTTAAGCTTGGATGGGAGAGCCACAACCAAACTTCAGGGTCTTTTCACCTGAGCTTTGCAGATAAACTTCCTTCTTAGGTGGGGTTTGGGTTTTTTTTTGTTTGTTTGTTTTATTTCCAAAAGGCTCAATATTTTGCTGATCCTTGTAAAAATGTTAACTTGCTGAGTCAGATTGCTGAACCACCTGTATTTAGAGGCAAACTAAGTATTTTCCCTCTTTATCAGAAAAAAAAAATATTTTTTCATAAATTAAAAAGAGGGAAATAACAAAGGGCATGCTGCTATTGTTTAATTAATAATAATAGTGGACTTTCTCTCCTGTGCTCTCCTTTTTGGAACCAAGAGGTAGATTTGCTGAAAATTAAATAACACAATATGTCCCATGCTGACTTGAAAAAAAAAGACAGATCTGAAAAAACCAACGCAGCTGAAATAAATCACTTGCCTCACTTCCACATCATTTGCATATTTTTTTTTTCTTTTTTTGGGTGGTGCTTTATGATTCAAAAATGATTCTGCAGGAAACATGAAATAGTCATAGAATATTATTTCTGTCGGCAAAATTCTTTGATCATTCCCAGATAAAATAGAAGGAATTTATAATTCAGAAGAATGAAGACTACAGACTTGATTCATTGATTCTTTTAGTATCTATTATTCATGTAGTCTCTGTCTCAGCCCAGAATATCAGTTTCATGCAAACCTAGAGTTGTATAATTTTGCCAACTTCATTATCGACGGAATTATGGTTCCTGTCTGAAAACTCTGGAATATGTCTGTGAATGTGAAGGATGCAGACACAAACCTTGGTAGATACAGAGCATATTTTAACTGAAATTATGGAAAAGCAATGTTGCGGTTAACATAAGTTTTAATTAATAAACAGTCAAGCCTGCAACTAGCTGTATCATTGGTTTGCTCTTACAGTGCTTAAAAATGGTGTAAAATTAGGTGGGGATATTGAGAAGCTGCAGGGACGCTTGGTGAAGCTTTGGCTTTGCCCCTCTCACTCAACATACTGTTACTTTCCTTGCAATGAAGCAATTGATGCTGCTACCTACAGTTAGAAATATTGCAACATGTTTCACCCACCCATCCTGCGGGTACGGCGTGATTGTGTCAGTGGTAGATGACGACGCAGCCCCTCGGGGGAGCGGCAGAGTAATTCGCCCCTGCTGGGGGGCACGTGCTTCATTCAAAACGTGACCATAGGCGGCTTTGGGGAATTGCAGCTGGCTTCCACACCCAAGTCATCTTTCACACTGGAAGGTGATGCATTTGAAGGAGGCTGGGATGGAGCCATGCATAATGCATGAACGTGCAGGGAAGCGTCTCCGACTGGGCATGCTGGTCGATGTAGGCCTTCGTGTAACAATCCATAGCCAGTGCCAGCCGCGTGACGCATCGCAGTGTGCAGCTTCCAGAGGGGAGCTGCTGGGTGAGGTGTGTCTCCAGGTTGAGGTGGTGGAGAAAGTCTCTCTGCCATCCTCAGAGACTTGCCATCCTCAGCAGGACTCATCCTCACACCTTGCTGGAGAGGTTTCTCTGGATTAGGAAGGTCTTTGCACCCCAGCTTGGTGGAGCTATTTGATGTCAGTACACAGGTCCCCATGAGTATTGTCTCTTCCTGTATTTCTTTTATGTGCCAGCTCTTCAGTGGTCATAAGTGACATGCTTGTTCCTGCAGCTTCAACCTCGTGCAAAACTTATTAAAAAACAAAATGTGAAAGATCTAGAGAAAAAGACCTCTGAACCGTTCATAGGAATGATCCTAAATGTTATCCACATCATAATTATAACTTAATGTGGAAAAGAACTGCAGACTTCATCAAATCCATCTGGCTGACATAACTCCACTGGGACTGGAGTTATTGAGCAGCATTTTCTTGGCAGCTGTTTCCAGAGATTGATATATCAATTGGTTTCCAAAGGGTGCTGAGAAGCTGCACCAACTATTCATGGCAATGTTCCCCGCTTTAAGGCTGATTAAGAAGTTCAATGGCAATACTATGGAGGCATACTATTAATCTATAATCTTATTGACAGTTCTGAATTACTAATTACAGCTATTTTAATGAGACTATAGCTTCAGCCAACTGGTACCTTTGGTGCTTTCCTGAAAATACTGTGGGCTGACCTCTCAGCTGGCATCTACTTGCCTTGCTCAAATGAGGTCTCCCTCTTTTCAGCAGCTAAAGATCTGTCCCAGTAGTTGGTTCTTATGTTGAACCTTAGTAGAGTTAAAATCTCGGAACAAAGTCATCATCTGATGTAACCAATTTAGCTGATAGTTTCACAAAACTACACTAACTTATGAGGAATATACTTCCTGATTTCACAGTTGATTTCCTGTGAAATTGGAATGAAATTTGCCAAGATTTTTTTTTTCCACTTTCAGATTTGCTTTCAATTTTTTGTCACTGCTGCAGAAATTGTATCAATCCTTCCTCAAGCACATTCCTGTTGATGGCAATACACTAAAAAATCAAGAGCTTAAAGTTAGAGGACAAACTCTCTTAAAGAAGCTTCACACTGTTCGACTGCCAACCATCCCAACAAACACCTTGGCCTAGGTGGTATCAAAAAAATCAGAGAGATTTCAATAGCTCTGCCAAAATGTGCTCTGCACATGTGCTGTGCCATGTCTGAATGTAATTTTTTTTCTTTTCTTTTAAGAACAGAGGCACAATATTCTTTCACTGCCAGAACAAGGAGAAAATTCCTCCAAGTACGATTATTTTAAGGTATTCCCTGAGAAGTAATTTAAACTCTAGCAAGAGGGTGATGATGGGGCAGCAGCTGAAGGCAACACTGGAGAGCTGCTTTTGCTTTTATTAGGTCTCTGGGAAGTGAATTTTGGTGAGGCTTTTTTTGATATCAGAAGGGATATACTATCCACGTCATATTTAATCCTCACAAATAACATAGGTCAGAGCCATTCATTTTGAAAATTTGCAGATTTTCAAATGTTTGGATAGAGTTAGGAAGGGTCCTGATCTGTTGTTTTGGTCCAGGACTGTCTCAGGAAAATCTTAACATTTCCATAGCATTCAGGGACTCTGCTTGGTCTCCCTGGTTTCTGCTCACTTAAGGTGAGAGCAATAACATCCTCCATAGAAACTGGCCAAGGCAGGTAGTGATGTGGTTTGATGAGCACGAGGTGTGTGGAGGAGGCTTTCTCCTGCTGCTACGTTAAATCCTGGTCTTAAAGGTTCTCTCATGTCAAGATGATAATAACAGTAACAACAATAACAATAATTATATCAATAATAATAATAATAATAATGCTAAATAATACTACAATAGACTTGTGTGCAGCATGGTTGTAGAGCTGAAATTTTGTTGCCAATCCTCTTCTGTCTACCCAAGCCCACTCACATAAGGCAACCAATCAATACTTTTTTTCTCCCGTCTTAATCTTGCAGATGGAGTAGGACATGATGTAGAGGGCATCCTATATCAAGACTTTCCTTTTCCCTGGTCCTATTCCTGCTTCAGGTCTCCTCTCATCAGAGTTTGGGGACCAAGAAGGTCTGAACTTTCAGGTTGAATCTTGGGGCAGGTGCATGATAAAGACATAAAGCTGAACTGAGGACAGGAAGTTAATGGACAAAGTGGGTACGAGAGGTAGAATTATGGAGAGATCCCTCAAGGCTGGAGATAAAGGATAAGGAGAGATGCCTCATGAAAACAGCACAGATATTCTGTCTTGGCTCTGCTGTTAGTCACAGCAGTCTCCTGAAGGCACCAGACTGCTCATTAAGTGAAGTATCCATCTGTATTACATTTGAATCAGATCTGTTGTGGGGAGAGAAGCAATGACCATGTTGGATCCTTCACTGGAGAGAACAGGGAAAGCCTGGTCCTGCAGCCTGTGGTTAAAGCTGCAAACTGGAATTTATTTTGAGCGTGAGCAATATTTACTTCTATTCAAAGACTTACAGCTTTGTTGCAATTGTTGTCAAATATTGTTGTGACAATGCTATAAACAAGATTGCCCTTCATAAATTATATTCCCTGATCTTTTCACTTCCAGTAGGTCTAGGAAATTACTTATTAAGTCTTTTATATTTATGAAGTCATAATATTATACTGTATACAGAATTAAAGGCTTTGTGTAGACAGGTTTTTCTCACTTTTCATCAATACTAATGTTACATAGGGAATGAAGCTGTACAACTCTCCTAAGGAGGCTCAATGGGGCCTCCATTATGGAGAGGGCAGCCTGATCACATCCAAGGGTGGTATTAGTATGCTGAAGAGCATGTCACCTTTTATTCGATCATCAAGGCCCATGGGCCTGATTTGAAAGCTGGGTAGAAGGGGTTTGCGCACACTTTAAATGCCGCTTGATGCATGTTCACTTTTCATACAGTTGCAGCAGAGGAAAAACTTGCAAAGTCAGAAGTAGAGAACAGAGGTTTTCAGAGGAAGGGAGGGAGAAGCTGTGGAAGATGTGGATTGTCTGTAGAATCACAGAACGCTTTGGGTTGGAAGGGACCTTCAAAGCTCATCCAGTCCAACCCCCTGCAAGGAGCAGGGACATCTCCAACCAGATCAGGTTGCTCAGACCCCTGTCCAACCTGGCCTTGACTGTTTCCATGGATGGGGCATCCACCATCTCTCTGGGCAACCTGGGCCAGTGTTCTACCAGTTTGTGCTCAGCTGATCTTCATTAATTTTAATCTGAAAATGCTTTCTTTGAGACGTGGAATGGAAAGATCTCTCTTACAAAAGTATTTTTCCAAAAACATAACATGCAAGGTGTGAGGGCATTTTAGCTACAAGTTGATTTGGATCCTCTATTCTCCCTCTGAGATCTCTGCTCAGGAGCCTTGGGCTGCAGCTGCCCCACACCACGGTGCTTCTGGGGACCACATAAACCACCCTCACCAGTCCTCACGTTTCCACCAGGTCCCAAGGACAATGGATTCAGGAGCATCCCTCCTTAGTCCTCCTGGGCAATCTCAAGTTCCTCACCCCTTGCCTCCAGCACTGCCCTTTCCAGCCCACAGGTCTCTTTTCTGTCTTTTTTTTTGATGCCAAATACCAAGGAAGCAGAAACATTTTCTGCTGAAAGCCTTGACAAGAGCTGGAAGAGCTTTCAGGCGCTTTACTCAGGAGCAGTTCCTTGCTGGCACAAGATTTGCATGCTGCTGCTGTTACTTACATTTGTGAGGTTGCTTTTAGCTTGCCTCGCAAACATGGGTATTTCTCAGCTACTTCTGTTAACAAGTGGTTGCTTGTATCATGGAGTTTACGTTTGTGCATCGTTAGTCTGGGAGCTGGCCCCAAATGGAGAGCTCATATTAGTTTAATGAAATTAAGCTATACCATAAAGTGTAGCTGAGACACTGATTTGGCACCCATGAAAACTTTTTTTTTTTTTTTTCAAATAGAAAGCTACTGGAACAACATTTCACAAGTTCTGCTGTCAGTTAGAAAACATGGGCAGGTGATGCTTTCAGATAAACAGCTCATCAGACATGCTTCTCCAGAAAAATTCTTCAAAGGCAGTTGCAGTGACCTGCAGCACTGCTGTCTTAGAGATGGCTGGCATGTCCTCCTCAGTAAATACAAATACTTTTGAGTCTGAGGCAGCTCTGGCAAAACCCAGAGTCCTTTCATACCTCCACAAATGAGCCAGAGCTCTGGTGTGTTGTACTGGAAAGAGTGCAAAGCGACCGACGCTGCTTCCCTCCTTCCAGGAGGCGAAAGGGAGATCGTGGAAAGCTACAGCTGCACAGCTTCTGCATGTTAATGGGCATGGTCAGGATTTTGCAGCTGAGATTTTCAAAACAGAGGGAACTCAAGCCTCAGTGAAGCTGAGGCTGCTTTCAGTGCCTGTTTTCCGAGCCCTGTGTTCAAATCCTAGCTGCAAACCTTAGGTGGTCTGAAGATGGCATTTTGGTTCTCAGAAAGGCGTCTTGTTGAGCCAGGCAGATTGACCCACTGTCCAGTTGCGTGCACATCACAGATCGACAGGCTCACGTGGCACCAGCCCCCTGCTTCATGCATATTCAGCGTGCATTGCTCAGAATCGTGCCATTGTCATCGGGTCTGGGCAGTGCCGTGCACACGCACGCTGCCTGCAACACACCCAGCACTTGCAGGACCCTTCACCACGATAGGACCTTTCATTCTTTCCCTACGGATTGACCAAAGCACTTAATTATTTTGTCATTAACTCATGCTGTGAGGGGTTCCCACTCCTTTAAAGTATCTGGGGAATGCTGTACCTGCTTAAAAGCCGGACTCAGCCCTTTTCTCAGCCTGGGCGAGCGTGGGCCCAGCGCATGCCGGCAAGCGGCTCTGCAGAGCGGTGAGTGTGTGAAGGTGTGCAGCTCCAGCTTGGCTCCTGGCCCTGCCGTCCTCATACTCACTGTGTGAGGGGAGGCTGGTCTGACCCTGGTCGGTCATCTCTTCAGCATGCAAAGGAAGGGGCCCAGGCATGGACAGGCAGCTACCCTTCGTCAAAGACTCAGGCCACCGTTTCTGTTTTGTGTCCTGTTGAAGTGCAGTTAAACCCATGGGGTCAGCAAGTGTTTGAGGGAGTTGTTTGCTGTCTTAATCAGTTTTGTATGAATATAGGATGAGATGAAACTCAAAGCAGACATAGAAATGTGGAGGACAACCTCATCTTTCGTTTTCATTCCTTTTCAGAATAAAAAAAAAGAGTGGATGGGGTTGATGCACCCAGTTCTGGGTTCACATGATGGTGAAGGAGCAAATTTCTCATTCCTTTGCCACTTGGTATCTATTTACAACACCAGACACCGATGTGACAGGTATTTTGCTCTGGTGTAAATGGTTGCAGGAGAAAATGGCACCCCGAGGAAGCCAGGCAAAGGATCCCAGCTAGGGGATTCTGCACCCAGTGCACCTCTGCCTGCTTTTAAGGGAGACTTGTTTATATAAGGAAATGTAGGACAAAAATATGTTTGACCACCCTCTCGGTAAAGAAGCATTTCTTTACTGAGAGGGTGCTTGAACACAGAACAGCCTTCCTAGAGAGGTGATCGATGACCCAAACCTGTCAGTGTTTAAGAGGCATTTGGACAATGCCCTTAACAACGTGCTTTAACTTTTGGTCAGCCCTGACTTGGTCAGGCAGTTGGACTAGATGATGGTTGCAGGTCCCTTCCAACTGAAATAGAAGAGTCTATCCTATCCTATCCTATCCTATCCTATCCTATCCTATCCTATCCTAGTAATGTAAAAAGCCTTTAAAGTGACTGAAGCTGTGGCTGAAGGAGCACACATGGCTCAGGTGTTTTCAGCAGCATCTAAGTTCCAGGGGAACTGATACAGCTCAAATACCTGAGGCCTGTTGGCAAAAGAAATGCTTTCTCCAGGGAAGCCCACAGACCATGGCTGGACCCCAGAAATCTTCATTGATTTCTGACTCTGAGCTCTGCTTCTCCCCCTTCCCTGCCCAAGAGCTGTGAGGTTCACCTCCCTCCTGCAATGCCTTTTGCAAGGCCATTTGGCTCATCCCCTTCTCTCTGAGGGAGAGGAGAAGGAATGGCTGTGGGAGCGGCAAATCCCGCCTGAACAGCTGGACATGGCAGCAGTGCCGCAGCTCCCCGTCCCTGCGAGGGAGATGAGGAGAAAGCAGATTTGATTCCTGCCCTTGAAAATCCTAACTGACCTACTGCAGGCGGTGGTGGGGGGGTTGTGTTCCCAGGCTGGACCTGGGCACCGGGACAGCCACATAAAAATCATTCAACTCCTATCTCCCTCCTCCATGCTGAGATTTTCCACCTAGCCCTCGGCACGCATTTTTTTCCATGCACATAGGAATATTTGCCTCAGGTCTAAGAGACACAGGATCCCTCTCTCCCAGGTCTCATTTGGCCGGCGAAAGAGGCCAGCTGCCTTTTCATCTCCTCTCTCACGCATGCACATATCCCCAGAACTGTGTCATTTGGCCTCTGTCCATCTTGCTCTGGGTTGTGGCAAGCTTTCCTTACCTGATAGAGCTTAGTAAATATTCAAGTTGTTTAATGGCAAAAAGGGGCAAGTTTCAGGATACACACACACCTGGTCAAGTTTGGCTTTGAGTCATTCAGCATCTTCCTTGCTGAGGGGAATGAGAAAATGCAGTTTGGCATCTCTCTGCATGAGAATACAGCCCGATTCCAGTCTGCAGAAATATGAGATGGAACATCCTCAAAGGAAAGAGAGTGGGCTTAGTTGCTCATTTTGGGTTTTATCATCAGTTGGGACTGACTTGGGGAACTCTACTGAATTTGGCTTTTGTATTCTTTGGCTCAGCTCTCATTTGTTTGCCTGTCTGCTGCCTGTGTCCCAGGTAGTTTTCCCCTGGTGCACGGCCTTTTTCTTTCATCAGCAGATGAGGTTCCACGTACAGCGTCCTGAGCTAGCTCACCCGTGCTCATCTCATTTAACGTGAACGTATTGTGTGATATAAAATTTAAGTATCTCAAAAAGTGAGATTTGCATAGATTTCCAATACTGTCTTCTGGTAGATGAATTTTTAAGCATAAAAATGGTCAGGGTGGGAATAGTACCTCCTGTCCAAATGCTCACTGGTGAAAGCACCCCAGTTGCTGTGCTGCAGAATTTTGCAGCGCCTTGACTGAAAAAGAGTATGAAAAATGGTAAAAACTGCACACTTGTGTTCTGGATGCAATTTTGTAAGAATGGTTTGCGAATTGTGTACTCCAGCACCTCAACAGTGTAAGCACTTTGCAGAGATCCAGCTGCAGGCTGGGTCTGCTGCTAAACTCCTTGATACAGGTGCATGCTCTGATTATGCTGTCACTGCATTTTGGAGCATTCCCTAGTCCACGCCCCTGCGTTTCTGCAGGAAGGAGACCTGGGCTTATATCTGGAAAGACTCTGGCCTGGTCCTTGATTTGTAAAGTCAGGGTCCTCCATCCCTGGCCTTCCATGTAGCCCATAGATCTACTCACGCGTGCTCATGATCACAGGTCCAGTGCTGAACGCTGACACTTAGAAATACGAAAGAGTAATTATATTGTGTATTGGTGGAGAATATAGTGGGATGTGAATGCTGCATGAAGAGAAAAGAGCTCAGTAATACAACAGCAATTTTTTGCATACAAGACCATCACTTTGAAAAGCAGTGCTAATATGTGTCATAGTAATGAGTAATATAGCTCGTTGACTCAAGGCGAATGTGCCGTAGTGACTCACAATTTCTGGAGATTAGAATGTAAAAACTACTAGGCTGGATTAGTTTTGCTTCTTTTTGTATTTGTGAATTTTTTTTTTTGGCATATTGCAGTTTGCCTCAATTTACTCTTTGTTCAGAATTATTTGACAAGTGGCATCTATGAAATCTGTCTGGCTGGTGGTGTGTTCAAGCTGTTCATGAGGACTTGTGCAGTGTGTGAAATTAAAACTGTTTTGTTTAGGTTGTCAAGAGCATGTTCTTTGGCTGGATGAAGAGTCCTCTCAGAAACAGGTTATCAGTGTAAAGAAATGAAATTCACCTTTGTGGACCGGATATTCAAGAATAATTTCATAAAATTTTGCTTTTATAGTGGCTATTCCTGATGGTAAGATTGTTTGCTGGAGGAGCTGGAATAAACTATACAAACTGGGTGAAAAACACTTTCAAAATTAGCTCATTACAAATGTAAGAATGTACTGTTTTTTCTGCACTTGCTTTGTTCTAACTAACACCTCCCATGGATCTAGACAAGGAAAGCTATCTAGCAAGCAGAAAGTTTATTTTTATGTTTCTGAGGTGGTTGGATTTACAATAGCAAAAGATTTCAAGTAGATCATTGTTTGTCATTTCCTCAGTGTGTTGCTGAAGTAACTTCACTGCTTCTGTTGAGGAGCTCCTGTTGATGCTGATATGAGCAGGAGCATCACTCCTTCCTTTACCGTCCTGCAAGCCCTCTGAGTGTTGCAGTGGCCATGGCGGCCATCCTTGATGCCCTTCCAGCTCCTGCCTTTAACATGTTCGTCTTCTCTCCCCAGCTATCGACCTGTTGTACTGGCGTGACATCAAGCAGACAGGGATTGTGTTTGGCAGCCTCCTGTTGCTGCTCTTCTCCCTGACCCAGTTCAGTGTTGTCAGCGTCGTGGCCTACCTGGCCCTCGCCGGCCTCTCAGCCACCATTAGCTTCAGAATCTACAAATCGGTCCTACAGGCTGTGCAGAAGACGGATGAGGGCCACCCCTTCAAGTGAGTGCTTTGCAGTCATGGCCAGGAGCCATTTATCTTGCAAAGGATCCATTCACAGTGGCAATTCGTGTTTCTTTAGCTGCTGCTGTTATACTGGGTAAAATTCTTTTCTTGCGCATAACAGGGGAAATTATTTTTTCTGTTGTCCAGTGTCTCAAGAGCGATAAGGCTGTATTGGCTCAGATCCTGGGACCAAAAAAAAACCAACACAAAAGCCATCATTCTCTGAGCATGGGATTTTTTTTTTGCTTAAATTCAAAAGATCCAGAAAATTTTAAGCAAACAGAGGAGAGTGGCATTAGAACTAATGATAATACAGTATCTGTGCAAGCAGGAAGGCTGTTGGTTTTGGGCACACTTTTTGGGGCATAGAGGGAAACTATTTATATCTTTTCTCCAGCACTGCTTGGTTGTGGTGTGGCAATCCATTACCCTAGGTGATGGTGCCAATGCCAGTGCCGGTGCCCTCCCCACCCTCCACAGGGTCTGGGTGTTTTGCTCCAGGAGACCAGCGATCCTTTCTCCTCTACTGTGCCAACAAGTTGGTGAACCAGGTCATGGAGCTGGTCTGGTTTGCAAATATATACCCTGGAAAAAGGTCTTGTTGGGTTGCTGCTCCTTCTGTTTCACTTGGGTTGGTTCTGAGATGCGACTCAGAGAGAGGTGCAGGGCACGTGGAGGGATGGAGGAGAGAGAAATGAGCATCGCTACCAGAGGTGACATGTGGCCAGACAGCAACTTTTTTTCCTCCAGAGGCTGCTAGCTGGAGGAGATGTCCCCTTCTGTGGCAGCAGTGTTGCACAGAAATTTGTGGGGAAACCTCCCCAGCTAGGATTTGCATTCACCTTTGGGGGAGTAAAGACGGAGATCCCACCAAGACCAGGCCTGCTTCACGTGGGGAGAGGGCAAGGCTGCAGGCGAACAGCGCCAGCACACACTCCAATTGCTCGGGGAGATGAGTCTGCAAGGTGAAGACAGAGCTGGTGGCTCTGTGCCTGCAGGAAGGGGGACACGTTGCTCCAGCGCAAAGCAATGAGGTCTGGGGAGGAGGGAGTGATGGGGTAGACAGGCATGAGTGTGGATGGCAGGTGAACCTGCCTAGGTTTGTAACTGGACCTGTGTTTCTGGCAGAGCCTACTTGGAGATGGAAATGAATCTTTCACAGGACCAGATTCAGAAATACACAGACTGTCTCCAGCTATACGTCAACAGCACAGTCAAAGAGCTGAGGAGACTCTTTCTTGTTCAGGACCTCGTGGATTCTTTAAAAGTAGGATTGCTTTAAATATTTTTAACCCCTCTCTAGAGGATCAATCTACATTTCAAAGTGCTGCTTTCCATGTTGAGAGTGTCATCATAAAACCTAGTTTTGTGTAGCTCCAATGTAAAAGTTGCTCTCCTTTTTGGTTTCCAAACCGCTTGCTTCCAGCAGTTCAGAGGTTTGGCAATCTGCATTTATTGACTCATAGTACAGGAGTTACAAAAGTTGCAGGACCAGCTTAGCCCCACTGCAGTTCTAGAAGCATCTCTGTGTTATGCTTTCTATGACTTTGCCACAAAATATTATGTTCCCCTCTAATGCCACTGTTAATCTTGAGTTCCTCTAATGGTGGCGTTTCCTGCTATGGAGGAAGGTCTTCCTTCCCTCCTTGCTGAGATAATTATTTATTTTCAGCTTTGCATCCAAGTTGATGTTCTTCGGACCAAAGGGAAGATCCTTAAGAAAGCAGACATGGCTTAGGCTGCTAAATTACTAAATATTTTTAGAAAAACGTACCCATCTCCCAGCCTCAAGAGTTTCCAGTCACTGGAATTATCACTGCAGGGTTGTGATTAACCTGTGTGGGATGACTCCTGCCATCATTAAAACTGGATGCAGAAATCTGCCTATACCATGCTCAATGCAGAGTCCTAAATGTGTGCAATTAAGCCCTAAATATAAGTGAAAGCTCAGTTAAGAGAGTGAGAAGCAGTGAACAGCGGAACAGAGAATGAGGTTTATACACTCAAAAAAAGTACCTAGTTCCTAATTTGCCTTACTTAACAAGTCCCCTTACACATTAAAAAAGGCTAATGTGCCATTATGTTAGCTAGTTAAGTGAACTAATTTTTTTTCTTATGCTGACACTGGAGTTGATTTAATGATCCATCTTTAATTTAGTTTGCAGTACTAATGTGGCTGCTGACTTACGTGGGAGCCCTCTTCAATGGCCTGACTCTTCTGATAATGGGTAAAAATCAACATTTCTTTGAAAATCTATTTTTACTTTAGCTCCCTCACGATTTCTACTTAGACAAAACAGCCTGTCATTGTTGTGCCTTCCCCACCATTAAACTATCAGCTTCTATTTCCTTTTCCAGTAAATATTCATTATTCCCATTCTGTTGTCCCCGCTGCTAGAATTAATTTGTGTTTTATGGTTTCGCCGCCGCTAGTCCCAGAGCAACGGGAAATTCCGTATCTGGGAGGTGTGAGCAAAGTTCATTTTTAATACAAAGGTCCCTGGTGGATCAGCTGACCAAGTGGCATGATATCTGTTTGAAGTAGGTCTCTTCTCTGGAGGAATTTGATCGGCAGGAATATAACAGTGTGCTCTTTTTCTCCTCAGCTGTGGTGTCTATGTTTACTCTCCCCGTTGTATATGACAAGTACCAGGTAAGTCTGTCCGCACGGTGTGGTCCGGGTGTCTGGGTGGTCCTGCCTTGTTGATGCCTGGTTGACTTGGTCTCCTTCTGCTCTTTGCAGGCACAGATTGATCAATACTTGGGACTGGTGCGGACCCACATAAACACTGTTGTGGCAAAGTGAGTTTCATGGCAAACTTGATGAGACTTGCTGTGAGGTGGCAGTGCACTGGGGGTGGCAAAGAGCTGGATGGTCCCAGGGACAACATGCCCTATGAATGATGTCCTCCCCAGCTCCTGGCATGCAACAGCGTGCGGGAGGGCACATCCCTGAAGGAACACAGTCCTTCTCAGCTGAGCGTAGACTGAGGCAGATCTGTGACCCTTCTCTCCCCTCTCCTGCCCTTTGGGGGAGCTGTGAACAAAGCCCAACCAGGGACCAATGTCCATATTTTCACTTGGCCAAGAGAAACAAGGATAAATGTGTTAACTCCCTTCCCAAGCCTGGGATTTTGCATTCAGGAACTCTGTCCTTTAGAGTTAAGAATACCTTTAATGAACAAAATGTGAATTAGAACACCACCTTGTTACAGAAAGAAAATACCTGGAAGCACTGTGATCTTGAGTGTTTCAAACCACCATGGAATGGACGGGAGACCTGGATGAAATTTTTGATGCAATCTGCTCTAGTTCCTAATGCATTGCCTGTATCAAAAACTTTTGTGGGATCCCTAAGGGCACAGTGAGGGTCTAAGCATAGTTCTCAACACTTGAGAATTACTGAAGCAGGATGGCTGCTCTGGAAGGTAGATCCATACATCTCAGTAGTTTGTATCTGTAGCTTTGAAAAAGCTGGCTGAATAAGAGGTGGCCAATGGAAGGTTACAAAATGCTGAGGTAGAGAGAGCAAGTGACCAACAGGGAGCTGCTGAGGAAACTGGGATTGTTTAGCCTGGCAAGGAGTGAGCTAAGGAGTGGTTTCCTACCAGTCTGTAAGTACTTGAGGGGAAGTTACAAGATCATAGAGCCAAACTCTTATCAGTAGCGGCAGATGTTATCACAAGAAGCAACAATGTAAATCGAGCTTAGGAGGTTGATGTTGGACATTAGGAGAAACTTTTTCACTAGGAGATTAGGACAGCACTGGAGCAGGCTACTTCTGGCAGGGAGGTGCCAGAACCTCCTTCCTTGGAGGTTTTCAAGATGCAGCAAGACAAAGCCATGGCCAACCTGATTTAACACTGGCAATGGTCCTGTCTCACAGAGAAATTTGATTCGAAGTCTTCCAGGGGTCCTTTCCAGCCAATATTTCTGTGATTCTGCAAAACCCTTAGGCTTGGGCAGGACTAAAAGTCTGTGCTGAAAATTCTTTGTTTAAACTTCGTTCCTGGCTTCCAGTAGACCATGGTAGAATAATGAAGAGGGAGAGAATGTCACTGAGCATATCCCATGGTTACAGGAACCACCAAAATCTGGGCCACTACAACCAGGGGAAGATATCTACACGCAGGTTATCACAGACCTGGTGCATATGCAAGGCAGGAGTTGGACTGGTGTGTCCTCCCCCCTACCTACACTAGGGAGGACCAAATGCAACAAACCTTCCTGACGCCAGCAGCATGGGGAAAGCTGAGCACTCACCTGGCATGGTCCCCCCACAGGCACAGCGAGCAGCTTTCTGCCCTCCACTTGAGCAGAATGTGCAACAGTGAAACACGCCTCGATGCTCACGGAATTTTTTCACCGTCAGAGTGAACGGAGAGCCCTGCAGAGGACAAGCAAGCAGAGAGGCTGCTGCAGTGGATGCTATCAGATGCTGTGTCTGCATTTTCAAAAACCAGCTGGGTGATCCTGTCAGTCACAGATCACTAAGCTGAGTCCTAAACTGCTAAGTGGCAGAGGTAATCCTTAGAAAGACTTGAAGAAAATACTTAGAAAAAAAAAAGTAGGTAAAGAAGAAGCAGTGCAAGAGAAACAAGAAACGCTACCTGTACGTGCTGCCCTTTCACATAGATGCAGACAGCATACAAGCCTGGCTCCTCAGGGCTGTAGGAAATATGGTAGGTCCCATCACCATTATCACACACTGTTGGTTTGACTGCACTACGAACAGAGAAAAGTCCAAGAGGTCAGTGACTAGCAGAAAATTGCTCTACATGTGAACCACTGTTTGGCCTAGATCTGTGGTCAGTTCCTTATCCTCAGCCTTGTTCAGCGGCTGTGAGTCTCAAGCGAGCTTAACAGGATGCACAAGCAATGCTCAAGCATTGAGTAGCTTTCACACACACCTGCTACTGGGAGCTGCAATAACCATACAAAGGAAGTCACCCAAAGCTAGCTGCGCTGCAAGGATTTGTAGCAACCTTGAGCCCTGAAAGAGCAGAAGACTCTGTAGTTCCTAATGGACTTAATTATGGACTCTGAATATTTGCACTTATGTACTTGATACCGAATGCAGAAATAAATGTTACTAAATGTAAAAGTTCTCCTCCTTCTTACCACTGGGATTATCTTGACATTTGCAAACTGGACACGTACTGTGCAGGAAGAAGCATTTTCTCTTTCTCTCTGTCTCACCTCTTGTGATCCACACACACTTTGCCCTTACAAAATGGTGCAGCTGGACAAGATCATCTGTAGTAAGTAGCTCATCTATCAGTTTCACATCTTGATGAGTACAGAAGTAGAAGAAAGGTCTTAGCGCAGAGGCAGGGTTTTTTTTTTGGTGGTGGTGCTGTTAGCAAATAACAGGAATGTGAATAATTGTCTCTTCCTCCATTTGCACATTGTGCAAATCATAGGCAACACACTACGGGAGTCCTCAGCACAACACAAAGGACTTTTCTATTTCCTTATCGTCGTGTTGCTCTCTTTTCCGAAGCTGTTGTTTGAAATCTGCTTTAAACTGTGGGATCAATACTGAACCCAGAGGCTGGGAACTGAAATAAACATTTGCTCTTGTTCAAAGGTGAAGGTTTTTAAAAATGGGCATTTGGTGTTTGAGAACCATCAGACAAGAGAAACAGCTGTTGAACATTATCTAAAGTACTTCAAAGCAAACAATTTGTTAAGTGCTGAATGATTTCACTGTTTGTGGAACATACCTGTGGAAAATATTTTTTTAAATATATAAAAATGTGAATATAAAAACATTTTCAGGCAAATTGCAGTTTTTCTCTTTTTCTATCATGAAAGTTTTTATGCAGAACTTATTTTTTTTTTCCACAGAGCACTAGATCCTTAAACACTTACCTGGACTTTTTAAATTGAAGTCTTTCCTTAGATTCGTTCATGTAATTCACCTTCATCTCAGTGACACATGGACATGGTGACATCTGTCCTGGGTCAGGCTGCAGTTGTTTGGCTGTGTATAAATGTACAACTCAAATGCGCATGAGGAGTGTGCGAAAACATCAGTATGGCTGTGGGCTAGTTAATTCTTGTGATGAGTCTCAAATACCCTTATTTTCATTTGAGGTTTATACTTAAATATTCTTCTTTGCTCTTATTTAAAAATACTAGAGCGTCTTTCAAATGTCACCTGCAGCTAGATATTTTTTCTCAATGAAAAACTGAATGCTTCAAAGTGACATACGTTACTTTTGATCAAATGGAATACGTGTACTTTGCAGCCAGGAGTTCAAATTCAGCACCTACCCCCAGCTTTATCTGTTTCTTAGACTTTCCTGCCAGTGCATTGAAATGTCCAGTATACATCCTGTATCTCCAAGGAAGACAGCACAGCCTGTGCCAGCGTCCTTGAGGGTAAAGATTGACTTTCAGAATTCTTATTACTTACAAGATGAGTGCGTGAGTCCAACATGTTAATTTTGAAAAGGAGCACATTTAATGCTGCATCCCACTGGTCCCATAAATGTGCCCTTCCCGAGCACCACCAATGCAGTTATATCCAAGAGTAGCCTTTTGCAATTTGGGAGCCTAAGCAGGATTTAAAGGCTGCGTCTCCTGCACACTTCAAAACCAAACAATATAAAACCTTCTTGCGGAGTACAAATATTCTTAAGAGCCTAAATCAAGAGACCAAGAGCCCCATTCTCATCTCCTCTGGTATCACACTCTCTCAAAACCCACAGCCCTCGACTCCAGGCCCTCATCACCCTGACTGCAGACCCACCTCTCCAACCCATACCCTTTACTTCTGTCTTTTCTCACATCCCACTTTTACAACCCATCTCCCAAACTTCCTTGCAGCCACCACAGCTTTACAGGTACTCAGCAGTAACAGCCTGCAAGTGGGCAAGTGCTGCTGAGCAGCTGGGGTGGGTTAATATTGTGAGTAGAACCAATTTGGGAGACCATACTGGGACACACGAGAAGCAGAAGACTTTAGCCAGGGTGTGGGTGGCTTGTGCTGCCCATGGCCATTGTTATGTTACTGGGATCACAGCAGCACTTCCCATGACACTTTTCAACATGGAAGCTTGGAGAAAGCCATCATACCCAAAGCTCCTGTGAGGCTTGTTTGCAAACCTCTACTAACTGATGGTCCTGCTATACAACTTGCAATGACAGAGCCCTTGTGCATACAGGGAGTGAAAGCTTGTGACGACCTTGGTATTCCCTCATAAGTGTCATTCATAAAGCAACACTATGGGGATAGATTATAACTCCATCTTTTTTATTTTTCAAACAAGTGAGGGTAAAAAAAAGGACACTATTTTAGTGTGACTACAGTAGATGGCTGAAGATACCACACTGGCTTACATTCATGAGCTGAGCTGTGCTCTGGGATACACAGGCTGTAAAGCCCTTTTGTTTCTGATCTTCATTTGCATTCAAAAAGTGGCATTTTGTGAGGGTTTCTAGCCAGGTGAAACCTAGGGAAGCAGCTCACACTGCCTGGGTAAAATGCAGGGGAGGATATTAAACCATTCTTTTGTCCTCAAAGTGTTCCTTGCCAGAGGAATCTGGACATCACACTACATGCCCAGTGCTTTACGAGTCAGCTTGTCCTGGTTCAAAGGCTGGTTTAACAAGATGTGCAAGCGTACGGCTGTTTTGAAGACCTCCCTGCCCAAGTGAGGTTGTTCAGGTGGTTGGCGTGAGGTGTGTGCTAAATAGCATGCCCAAGCAGTGTCTCTCCTCCTGTGTCTCTGAGTAGTTTTAGACGCTGATGTTCCCTTTCTGGAGAGAAAGCTGAGAGGTTGCTGAGGTGGGTGTCTCAACTGGGAGGTGTTTAGATGCAAGGATAGGTCTGGACCAGGCCTTTCCATGACTGGGAATTGGCTGGCTGATGTAAAGAAGACACATAAGAAGGTTGTGTTCTGATCTGCTCAACAAGGTGCTGACTTTTAAGGAAGATAACAGGTCTACCTGCCGAGCTTACCTTTGAAAGCCAGCTCAAATGACTTCTAATTTACACTGAAGCTGGTTTAACTCTAGCTTGAGGATATGAAATCTGGAGGGTTGTGCTGGTGGGAGAAAAAAACCTGTTAGAACATCTATACCTACAAATGTGTCCTTTTTAGTCTCTATGACTTAAAAATATCTTCTTCATGGTTTCACCTTCCAAAAATTTTATAAGCCTGCTGCTAAACTGGTGCTTGTTAAGGAGAGCTTTGGTAGTTCCTGAAGAGCTGTAAGTGCTTTATGTCACTTGAATGTCTGTCTGTGTACCTTGAAATGAATACTCAGTAATTTTTTATGTGAAATGCAAATGCTCTCTAACATCGTTGGTTTTGATTCCCTGCTTCTTGGTGCCTCAGCAGTATTCCCCTCTTCTAGCCTACCTACTTGCCTCAGAGCTGTTATTGATCTCTTTTTCTGCTTCCTCTGCTCTTTAATATTAATCTAGTGAGAGTAGGATCATAAAACACATTAGTGTCAGGAAAGCCCTGGAATGGGGAGGAGATAAGAATGATATAATATTATGTGAGCACCTAATCCAGTTAAAGATCATCTGTTTGCTTCCCCATGGCTTTTGCTGTCTCCCTGCACGCTTTCAGATGGCAGCTGGCTCCCATCCCTGTTGCGGTGGGTTACAAGTCAGTCAACTGTAAGCTTCTCAGCCGTTCCTTCTCCATATGGGCCCAGGGAAATACGCGGCAAGCCCATGTGTTTGCCCAGCGCAGCTTTGCAAACACCGAGTGTGATGTATTTCTTCCTGGCTCTTCTTAATATTTTCTCTCCTCAAGCACAAAATTAAAAGATGCGCCATCAGTGAACTTGCACGTGGGCTTCCTGGGAAGCTGGGAATCAGTGGAGTGAGGCTGCTGGCATGAAGGAGGCCGATAAGACTGGCTGGCACACACAGCCATTGCGGGACGTGACATTTGGATAAGGGTGAGACACTGACAAAAGAGTCGATAGCTGCACTGCCTGAAAGCGGAAGGAGGAATGGTCTCTAATCATTTCTGCCAGGCTTTCTTGCTGCTCAGCAAAGTGCAAAACCTTGCTCTCTGCCATGTCAGGGGAAAGCTATTGAGAGCGGATGATCCTTCTCCGTAGGAGCCCATGGAAATAGGAGTTGACTGTACGTAGGTACATGGGCTTGACCTGCTTCTCTCTCTTACCTGAGCTGTTACATTCCTTGTTTTTGGTGTTTGCTCATAAGTGAACAGTCAGGTCACCGTCTGTTGGTGCTCTCCTCTGCTCAGCATCTAATCTGAGTAACCATGGGCTAGCAAGTCAGGTGTCACTTCTACAACTGTATTTTCTTCTTTGTGTGGGGAGCAGTTTTGGGAGGAGGATGAGATCTGTAGAGCCAGAAAGGGCACCTGAGCCCCCAAACCTGCTGCAAGCCCAGCCGTCTTCACCAGCTCTACAGCTCCCCTAGCAAGAGTGCTGAATGTGGGGGACATCATTGTGTGTGCAAGGCAAGGTAAAGTTACGTGGGCAGGCAGATAACGTGGGTAGACCATTCTGTCGAGCATTCTGGCAAGCCCCCATTGACTGGGACGTGCCCGTTTCTGTGTTGCCTGTGTTCCCATCTTCCCTTCCACTCCTGCTGTGCCTCAGCCGAAATGCTGGGAGGTGATAAAGGGACTAGGATCAAAACAAGAGGATGAGGTAGAGCTGCAGAAGCAGTCTAGCTAAGAAAACCAAGAGACAACGTAGCCCTGTGCTAACATTCTCTCATTGCTTTTCCCTCCTCTCTGACCCTTAAGTAGCAAGTCAGACTCATTGCTCATGTTTACTGAATATCAAAGTGATTCAGCCTCAAGGCTGCAATTTATGTCTCCTCATGGCTCTTTTTGTTTAGGTTGAAACAATAATTCAGTCCAGTGAAGCTAATTGTCATTCATAATAAGGCCCATCTGCATGTATTTCCCTCTATGAGGGAGCTGTAAAGAGGATATTCGTTACATTTTTACTTCTTTTGTACAGCCTTCTAATTTAGCTAAAGTGATGTAAAGTAGCCCAGGCCGGTCCAAAAATGTCTATAATATTTCACAGACGTGACAAGAAAAAAAAAAAGGATACGTAACATCCAGGCAGTGGAGCGAGTTGAATAGCAGATGTCTTTGCACAAAATAGTCTTAATTTGCCAAGTCAGACACGAGGCCTAATTTCATTTCTCCTAATTCCACAGATGCTTACTTGGAGAAACCACCATCCATACGACTGTTAGCCTGTTACACCGAGGTAAAAGCTATCACCTTTGGCACAGGCTAAATGTGATCACGGAACAGTTACCAGCAGAACATCAGCTTAGCTTGTTGATCATCAGCAAATTTGCAGCACTTAGTTAGGAAGTGGTGGGGCTGTAACCTTCTCAGAAGAACTCATCTGGGGAAGCACCTCTTCTATTTCTTCTTGTTGGAAATCTTGAAGTCTTGGAAACCTTTGTCACCTCTCTCCCCTCAAAACCTAGACAATTTACCACTTTTTTTTTTCAGCTGAAATATGAAGCTATGATGAACTATGGAAAGCAAAATTATCAAAAAGTATATTCCAAGTTTTCACGTCAGCTTAAAAAAACTTTAGGACTATAAAATTCTGATGCTACTAGTGTCACTTTTGAACCCCAGACTTTCAATATTTAAGCTTATTTCGCTTAAATATTAATTCTGACATCAGGAATCTCTCTTCATCTCAAGTGTTTTATCGCCCACTTTCCCAACAGCAATCACAAGTCTATGACTCACATACTATACCAATAGTGTAAGTTAAAATAAAACATAGTTTCTACTGCCGTTTAGCCAAAGATACTCCTACAGCTCTCCAGTCACAAGAGACTTGAGTAAATCTGCCTTCTTGAGTGAAATGCTGTTGTCTCTGTTGTGCAGGATGAACTCTGGTATCATAACTTACGTTTTGCAAAAGAAATCAGAGAGAGAAGCTGCGATTGAGTTGTGTACCTGGAGACTCTGATATGGTGCCATGAGAGAAATGATGAGTGAAGCAGATAAAACTTCAATAACAGAAGATTTTAAGGGAATCTTCAGGAGCAGATGGTAACTGGTAGCATTAAAAGGAGAGGTCAGTACTGAAGTTTTCCAAATATCAGCCATATTTCAATTTTTCATGCCTAAAATCAAAATAAACAAAATATCCTAAATGTAGACGATGCTAATAAGCTTTGCTAAAGATACGAAGTGATGAAGTATCAGAGGGGACCACTGTGATGCCATATGGAAGGAACGGGATGATCTTGAAACCCATGAGCAATAAAAATTGAATTATATTTTGCATCACAAATGCAACGTTATGTCTTGGATTGATAACGGAAAATTCTTTTGTTGGCTCGAAGGTTGCTGGTTAGAAACAAATGTTGATGAGAAAATCCTGGTCAAACACAGGATGAATGTGCTCAGTGGGGCAGAGAAGTGGTATTAGGGGTATCCAAGGAATATAGGTGCCGTTACAGGAATTGAGTCCAGAAGAGTTTGGCTTCGTTATGCTGTCAAAATGAAGGCTGGGAAGGGAGGGTATAGTTGCTCTTTACATGTACACTGGGGGTAACACCAGGAAGGTTGAAAGCTGTTTAGGCTGGTGCTTAATTAAGTTACTTAATGCTGACAGAGGAAAAAAATTACATTCCATGGTTTTGGTCTGGAAATTAAAATTTATTATTGGTCAGGGAAATTAACACTAGCTCTGAAATAGTGGTGAGAAACAAGCACTGTGAATCAAAGGGTTATTCAAGGTAGGAAATAGATTGCATACAGTAAGCAGATAAAATAAGCAGATGGTAATTCCCCACGTGGCTCTTTTTGTGCTGAAAGTGAGTTTACAAGAGAAGATTCCAGGGAATCACAAACATCTTTTTCCTGGCAATTATTGCATTAGTGCATTAACTATTAGAGAGTATCTGTGTGTCCTGGTTCTGGCTAGGACAGAGTTAACTTTCACCTGAGCTGGGAGAGGAACTGGAGCTGGTGGCCCCTGTGGCTGGGGAACACAGCTGGGATAGGTTACTAATTAGCCAACAGCTGGGACAGTTTGCCCAATTGGCCAAAGGGCTCTTCCATCCCATGGGACATCATGCTCAGTGTATGAAGTGAGGACGGTGCTGAGGGACAGGTTTGGCTGCCTGGGAGGGAGCTGGGCATCAGGATCTACTGTGAGCTATTGCACTGTAATTTACATGCCTAAGTACATTCTCTTATTGCTTTTAATTTCTGTTTTCTATTCCTCTGCTGTTCTGTTAGACCATTTTTATCCCAACTCACAAGTTTTTCTTCCCCATCCCACTGCAGGGGTGTTGAGAGGAGGAGTGAGCGAGTGACTGTGTGGTATTTTAGCTGCTGAGTGGGGCTAAACCACAACACTGTGTTTATTTAGCAAGAATAGAACCTTACAGATGCTCATCTGATATGGACAAGTAGATCTACTGAAGTCAGAGCAGGTTTTTCCAGATCATATGAACTGAAAATTTGTCCCGTTCTCTTTGGGAATAAAAGATTGCCCTTGTCACTTAGTATTAACTACTGATGTTTGTGATCCCAAGAAAGCTATTCTAGTCTCAGCAGAGACAACAGGGTACCAGCGAGGCCATCATTAGACTTGAGAAAAGTTATAAAGGCTCATCAACTCTTGTAAGTGCACATGGGGCTTCATGCCTCCTCTTGTTTCCTGGAAGTTAGGAAGATGCTATAAAGAAAGACTTGTCTTTCTTTGCTGTGACCTAATTTTGTATGCAGGGAAAAAGTTAACCAGATTAGATTCAGGTTGTGATGGACAGATTAATAAAAATGAGTGAAACAAACCTAAAGTTTTGTTGGTTTTTTTTTTTTTTCGGGCCTAAATAAATAAAGAAGAAAAAATCTACTGGAATTCAATTCTTAGTTTTTATTCCAATAAACTTGTCAAGAAGCAGATGATTTATGAGACATGTAAATTTTCATTCATGTTCAGACTGTGAGTTGTAAGGAAGGAGGAGATTCCAGCCCAAACTCTTCTATCATTCTATGAAAGCTTCAAAATGCAGCTCATCTGTAGCCTGCAGACTTGGAAAAGAAAATAAAGAATCTAAGCTTTATTATTAATATTTTTAAATCTTGCATGTTTTGAAAGGTTGAGGTGCCAGTGTAGTCTCCAAGGCCAGAAGCTATCAAGTTTAACTGCTAGGACCTAAAAGTACTGTATGGACTGTGTTTTGTGAGAAGGCCATTTCATATGTCAGCCAAGACCCTTCTAGGTTTGTTGTAATATTTTGTTCTAATCTTGATGCGATTCATTGACTATGACACAGGAAAGCTCCAAACCAGAAGCACAGAGGTTGTAACAATGAAGAAAATTCCTGATTAATCATCTGCTTCCTGAAAATGACTTCTACAAGGAACAACAACTCTGGCCGTTGTCCCCATGGATGCAATGTGGGGAAGGTGGTGAGGTCTTCTCCTGCCCAAGGTCTCCCTTGGATGCCTGTGGACATCACAACCTCCCCATTGGCACCTCTGGGAACCTGCCATGGGGTGGGGGCTACACCCTCCATAACCCTGGGAAGTCTACTGAGGGGACAGACCCAGACTGAGCTCCCAGGAGGTCTGTCTCTCTGCCCCAGTGTGAGGGGATGGGACACGGCCCTCGGCCCTGAAAGCCCGGTTGCATGGCAATGGTGAGGCCTGTCCCGGACACCATGTTGAGACTTGGCCCAGAGGCCACGTTGGGGGCTGGTCTGTCCACCACAGTGATCTCATCCTCTGCAGTGGGGCTGGCCATCCTCAGTGGCCTGTGGAGCCTGCGTGGGCGTGTGCAGGGCTTGGGTGGGGGGCTGCTGAGCTGCCTCCTGCCCCGGCACTGGGAGTGAGGGCTGGTTTCCGTAGGGACAACATGCCCCCAGCCACGGGCAGGCAGAAGCAAGGAAAGCCCCAGACTTTGTATTGTACATATATTTTCTACTCCGACAATGTGTGGAGCCAGGGCTTAACAGGGAAAAGGGATATTATTTTGCCTTACCTTTCTTTGCTGTTTTAAATATCTGCCTAAGAAAATATGACTGACGTTATCCCTATGGCTGCAGTGGCCGTGGACTGTGTTTTCCTGTTTACCTGCAGCCTGCTTTACTGGGGCTAATGTAGGAGACCTAGAATCCAAATGGAAGAGTCACTGCAAGTCTTTGGTGGGGAAGGTCCATGTGTAGGCCATGTGTTTCTAAATGAGATGGCTGCCATGGTTATTAATACATTTCCCCCTTGTCTTTTTGGTTTCATTATCACATATGGGACCATCTGGTTCCTCTGTGGGACTCCAAAGACTTTTTGGCAAGCACATGTGTGAAGATGTCTAGGGTTTTTCCTCTTCAAGCCTTTTTACTACATTTTATTTCTGGAAAACTTGATTAAAAAAAAGAGTTTTCATAGACAGCTGCAATCTCTACCTGTATCACAGACCTCCTTGCTATCACCAGTGCTGACATCGTAGGGCAGCATGGAGAAAAATCCTCCTTCCACTACAAGTCTGGTGACACATTAAGAAAACAAATGCACTTTGCACGGTGCTTCAGGCGCTGTGGCAGGTGGCGTGAGACAGATGCCTGTGGTCCCCTTGGCCTCTGAAATGGCATGGTGTCTGAAGGCACTAGGAAATTTAAAATATGCTCAAAGGACAAATTCATTCCTTTCAGGTCTTGAGAGGTTAGAAGCCCTTCAATCATCTTGAATGTTATTTTTTTTTTTTTCCTGTGCTATGTCAGACAAGAACCTGTTTGTGGAGCTGTTGGGCCTTCTGGGAAGATAAATTTGACCTATAGAACCACATTTATCATGGTGTCTCTTGTAAGATATACAGCCTGCTTTCAGGGTAGCTGGATGGATTACAGAGATGCAAAACTGGAACAATTCAGCAATCAGCAGCTTGGTGTGAAGGCCTTTGTGACGGAGATGAAGCAATAACTAAAAACAGAATAAATTTGCTTTATAGCAAAAGATTAATCATCATGCAGGAGAAGGATTGCTTCAAGTGTAAGCAAGGAAATTGCGCTGTGAGTAATAAAGTCAGCCAGAGAAAAAGCACCAAATTAAGTACCAGGAGATACATTTCAGATAAGTTTTATCTGGCTCTGAAATGCTCCTCTTTGAGACGTAGGGGGAGATGTGTATTACGGCTGAGGAGTCTCAAGGGATGGATTCCACTCTAGGGACATTACCTATGGTTATCATTTCAAATTTTCCAATTTCAGACCATTCTAAACTTTCTATTGCTGTCAAATCTGTTTAACTGCAGTGGAAAGTTACTCTTGCCTAACAAAACTGGTTTCTTATAAATAGCCAGGATTGGGCACAGCTTGTGGTTATGGATGTCTGTCACAAAACGGTCACTTCTGACAGATTAAGGACTGTATGAGACCAGGGCTGAGCTTCTCTCTTGCCTTTGAGATTGGTTGCAGGGCATTATCTCAACAGCTTGGTTTCAAAGGTTGTGCAGTTATAATGTCCCTCCAAGAGCTTACAACCTAGAAGTCAGAAAAAGGCAAACACAGATGAGAGAAACGGCATGGGGTGACATAAGCTGTAGTATGAGATCCAAGATGATGTGGAAACATTTCAGTAAATGTCCATGGTCTCAGTGCTTTTCCACCGTGGCCACTGTCAGGTTGCAGTTCATCCCGTGCCCAAAGGAGCCAGGGGTGTTGAGGAGGGATTTCAGGTGGGACAAAGCAATGACTACAGTTTTGGAGAACGTGGTGTGCAAGTAATGCTCTGCTGTGCAGGGAGGATGAACTGATGCTGTTCTGAACCCAGAAGTTTGTGCCGGTGGCAGTGATTGAGAGATGCCAGAAGGGACGGAAAATGGAGAGCTGATGTTTTTTTGCACATCACCTTGATTTTTATGCCACATTTAGAAGGCTTAAAGTTTTGATGAGGAGAAGAGTTTTGGCAGTGAAGAGGATGGGATAAAAGGCTGACTGAATTTTGGGGCAGCATGTAGGAAGAAATGATAAGACTTTTTTTAAAAAAAACCTCTGTATTTGAGAAACTTACACTTCAGTAACTTTAGTTTATATCAGCCATTTAGTTTTGGTTTAATAACAGGCAGAGAAGGAAATTGAAAATACCTGAATGCTTTATCTCAACCTTTTTTTTCTGGAGATGTTTCATCTAGGAAGGACATATTTTTGAGAGAGTAAGTGTAAGTACAAAAGGGGAGAGAAAATCACATAGATAAAAAGCAATCAAGAGGCGATCTGGAATAGAGAAGACCTAAAGGACTGGGAAATAAGTCTTCACAAGCAGAGCTTAAATTATATTTTAACATGGATTTTGATTTATGTGCAATATGCCTTAATTTTTGTTATGTTTCTGAGGAAGTTTTGTTCATTTTAAGGTTATATGACTATGACTTCAGACTGTGATTGTTAGAAAGAATTGCTTGGAATTGCTACTAATTGGTGAATCTGGGGCAAATCCTGCTCTCACACCACCCACTCTGCTGTTTGCTGCATATACGGGCTTGTTTTTCTGGCATCTCTCCCGCTGATGGACAACAGAAAATGCCATGCTGGGAGGTGATCATCGTCAGGCCTGAAGATGGGCAGGTAGGGCAGCGGTAGCGGCTGCTCCTGGCCGTTGTTCCCATGAACTCTGGATAAAATCCTAGTGAAATGGGACAGCTGCTAGTTTTCAAACAAATTAGTAGCTCAAATTAAAAACAGAGCTCTTATCTCAGTTGGCTGAGTGCCTCATCTTCACTACAAATTCACTTACCCTTGGATTATGAATTTTCTTTTTCCCCCTCCTATGAGGATTTAGTCTCTGTTGCAAAATCAGGGTATAAAAAAAAATTCATGCCTCTGTTACAGGTACAAAAATCTTTTGGATTAATTTAAATCCCTGCAGTTATTATTCCAGCTCAAGCTAAATTAAATTTAACAATACAAAGAGTAGCTTCTGGAGTAACGTAAATCTCACTTCAGGCATTGATGAATCCGGATTAGTATTTTTGGTTGGAAAGAGACATAATGAAGCCATGACTGCCTGGAAAAAATTCTAATGATTAGCTACACACTGCTTAAAGGGAAATTATTTTGATCCACAGCTTTTACTTCAGTTTAATAACCTCTGCAAACTTATCTGAATGACTCTTTTTCAAGATTAATTCTGCAGAACTTAAGATGAAAGCATTTTGTGACTGAAAATTTTACCAGGTCCTGTGGACTTCATATGCCACTTGTGCATCTGTGTTTTCTGTGCACCAGGAGGAGTGGGAGAGATGCTGACCTACTTTAGAACAAGGGAAAACAGATTTAGCAAATAATTAAAGAATAAATCCTTCTCTGTCAGAATAATTCATGCAGAACAATAGAGCAGTATTTGAATCTTAAAAGCTATACATTCTAATTTCACTAGGTTTTTCATTTAGAAAAATGCTTGAATAATGAAGACTGCATTCAGCGGGGAAATTGTGCAGCATCTTGGAGACACTGTTACTTATTGGTAAGAAAAATCTAACATTTTGTTTCAAATATATAAGAAAGAGTTAGTTGGTAACTGTGAGATTAATCTTTTACAGTTGTACTACGAAGTGTTCTCTTGTGTGAGTTATATTCTACCTTAAGAGAGAGAGAGGCAGTTTGGAGTGAATTTGGTGGGTGCTTGCATGCACTTTGCTGTCTGCAGAAGTCGGTCCGCGATAGAACAAAGCAGCCTGGCTAGTATAGATCACACAGGTGTGAAATTTGAGGCATGCCCAGACTTCTGACAAAGTATAAAGAGGAAGCATCTTATGGTCAGCAGAGTAAATCAGGACTTAGGGCTGAAGTTTTGTTCCCAGCTCTGTTGTGTCTTCATAGCCTGTTTTTGTGCAAGCAGTGTAAGCTCTGAGCCTACAGCGACTTAGTAGGAGCATCACAAAAATTGATTGAAGGCAAAGGTCTACTTGTGTAGGGCTTTTTACATCATAAGGGCCTTAATGCCATTGGTGCGTGGGAGAAAGAATGCTTCCCTCTTGGGGTGCTGTGAGGATACACCCACGGATGTTAGCGCACCCCGCAGAATGACTTCAAGCAGAAGATATTTTAAAAGTATCTCCATAATGTATTTCTCTAGATAAGTGTAAATCTTGTAAAAAACTTTCCTTTCTCCTTCAATAGGCTTCTAAATCATCTATTTCAGACCAGCTCCGCGTTAGTCTATCAGATGAGTGTTTTATGTAATGTGCTGAAATCATAACGCTGTTTTCCTTTCCGCCGCTTCAGCTAATTGAGGATGTAACTCATATGGAATTAAAACCTTTTACACTTTTATTTTACACCTCTAGATATTTCATCTGCTCAAGGAAATGAGGGTAATTTATATGTATGTATATAGAATTTGCTCTGACAGTAAAATTCAACTGTATCTTTTCTTCCCAGTGTCTCTGCAGGTGATTATAACTGCTAGCAAAACTGAAGGAGAAAGATAGAAGTGGTTTATGCATAAGTTGTGATGCCAAAGTCAGCATCCATTTAAGAACTGATTCATTTTTGCCAGACACTCAAGGCTCCATCAACCCACCTACAATCCTCAGTCATACAAATGTGGGGGTTAATTTGTTTGAGGGCTCTTCCCACAGTCACTTCACTCTGTTTGCTCTTGCTCCATCATCACTCTAGAAGAAGGGACCCTTCTCAAACCATTAACCACGAATGAGAAGATGACCTTCTAGTGTGTCTCAAGGCTGGCTAGAGTCCCCCTTCCTCCGTATAGCTTCAGGCCACAGGGAAATGAGGCTTTTAATTGTTGCTTAAATAACACTTGTCATGCACAGTGGCAGAAGCTGTCCCTGCCAGCACAGCTTTTTTTAGCAGAGATGTAGGCAACAGCTTCCTGTAAGCCTGTTAAGTCAGAAGCCAACAGTTCCTGCAGGTGCATGGGCTTGTTCTGCTCCCTGTACAACAAGTTATTGTCTGAAGAGTGAAAGAAAGAGAGCAAGGATGAGCAAGGGGAATGATATATCTAGGCATGGAAAATATCCTGTATCAACTAAATTAAAAAAAAAAAAGTTTTGTAAGGAAGGAGTGCTTTTTCATCTGTTGCATTACTTGGTTCTCACTTGTGTTTTTTTTAATGGTCTGGAAGGAATTTGAAGGCGTACCCTTCTGTAGCCTAGAAGAGGAGGCTACAGAAAAACAGCAATCTTCGCTTCACAATGCAGAGTTTTCCAGGAGAGGTTGTTGCAGAGGTAGCAGGTAGTACTGACTTTAAAAGCTCTCAAAAAAGCCCAAGAGAATTGAGTTTTCTACGCACTTAAAAGATTTGAAATATTCTGTAAAACAAATCTTACAGGTGAAGGTAAATAATTTTCAATAATAAGAAGATAGGTGTTTGCTGATGTATGATACTGTGAGGGATTGTTCCCTCACCTAGGAGTATAAATGAGAGATACCTTCACTGAAGACCGTGCACAAGTGCTGGAGGAATGGCTGGAGAACTGCAGCATTCTGCTCTGATCCCAGCCTGCCACAGCCTTTCTCTGATGCTGGAGATGGAGCACCTCAGTGCTCTGTGCTGCAAGTTCCCTCTGTGTGAGGGAGGGATCCTAATGCCTGTCTGATGTGGCATTACTTTTGGGTGAGGTTCTTCTGACCAAATGCTTCTAGGCATCATTCATCTCACCCTAGAAGAGATGTTTAAAGCAAGTCAGAAGAATCATGAGCTGGAAGTGTTTTCTCTCCACTGGCTCTGAAGGGAGGGTGAAGCCTTAGCTCAAATGTAGATATCTAGATGAAAACAAAGTTTGAGCTCCATTTCTCTTTTTTCCTCAGGTATGGCTTGACTTTTAAGATGCCCAAGGCATATTCTGCTACTAGCCTTCTATGTGCACCGTAGTCACAAAGCAAAGTGGTCAGGGAGTTGATCTAGATGAATGTTAGGATTTCTTCTGTTTGGGAGAAGTAAGGGTGTTGGAGTTCTTTGTCTGGCTAACCAGGAAGCTGCATGATTGCCAGTGGTGGCACAGGAAGAGGGATGGCAATGTGGCAGGGTGGCCACGGAGAGCAGGACTACTCCTTTTGGAGACAGATCAGCTTTAGGTTCATCATGAAATAGCAATCAGAGCTTTTCTTTTCTTTTAAATTTTCTTTTCTTTTTCCCCAGCTACACTCTGTTTGTTGATCACCTTCTTACACCAAGTTTCCTCCCTCACCTTCTCTCTGCCGATAGCACGTGGTTGTTAAGTAGTCGGTCAGTTTTTTTTACTAGCCGAAGTGTTTTTGCGTGGGTGGATGTACACTAATGTGACTGTTATCTCACAAGCTGAGAAGATGCTGTAGTACAACGCCCCTGCACAGAGGAGCTTTAACCACAGTGCCTCTTTGTGCAGGCTCTTCACCTTCACACAGCGGTGGCTCTTCTGGGAGAAATGCTGTTGAGTTTCAAGGTGATCCTGCTCCTTGTTCCTGGCTGCCAGAGCTGGTTGTGCAGAAGATTTTTTTTGGAGGGGAAAGGAGTAATTTCCATCAGTTCATAATATGTCTAGGGAATTTCCTATATAGTATGAAAAAGAGCAACTGTTCTGTGAGAACACAGCAAGCTTCTTGTTGATAAATACAAATGACTCATGGAAAACGTGATAAGGCTAAACTACTGAAATAAGAGATGTGATTTCAGGGATGTCGGTGTCTCAGAATGACAGCTGTCCCTTACCAGGTGACAGCACCAATAGTAGTGAATTAAAGGTTACGGATCAATATCTTAATGCATTGTCTCATATGCACCTTTTTACAGCTACGAGGCTTCTGTATGTTCTGTATTTATTTATTAGCTCTTGTGAGCTTTATTAGCTGCACGTGAATCTAGTGCTGCTAAGATACATCATCTGCAGTCTGCACTGAAAAGCATCGCTGATGAGATTGAGGCACTGGATGAGAAGCAGAACCTTCGTGAAAGGCAGAATGCTGCTCTGTGGTATGTATTCCTTTGAACAAGGGAAAATGTACTGGGGAGGTGATTAAGGAGAACTGAAATGTTATCAAACCATGGTGAGCAGTGCTTGTCCCTCACCCCTGCAGCTAGCCACAAGTGTTCCTAGGCAACTCTTCGCTGCAGCAGCAAGCCTGATTTTTCAAGATCTTGCTTCTCGAACTTCGGAGCCTGTCTGCTGCTGCCTGCCCTCTGACAAGCTAGCTAATTGGCTGCGGCTTTGCTTTGCATACTGACAGGGAGAGTTTTCTTTCAACAATTGATGTTAAGGAATTACTACAAACAAAAATCAGTTTTCAGCTTAAAAAAAAAAAAAGAAATGGAAGGAACTCTGAATCAGTAACTCTGCTAGAAATCCATCTTCCTCTTCAAGAGTTACCCCGAGAGCATACAGAGGCTTGGGAGATATTTGTTTTCTCCCTGCCAGATTTCATGTTACTGTCACCTTCTGCCATGCTGCTAGAACTGTTCAAAAATAAATCACAAGGGGGCTTCTTAGGGGAAGCCTGCTTTCTTCATTCTCTCAGTGCCTGCAAGCAGTGCTTCCATTTTTAATGAAACTTGCGGGAAATATTCAATTCAGAAAAAGTAAGACTTTGAAAAAGTGATAATACAGATAACTAAAAACCGTTTCTTTGGAGTGCAAGGTCATAGACGGTCTTCATCACAGGTATGGGTGCGTGTCATGCTCTATGGTCTGTATAGTGCCATAGTATTTGAGTTGACAACATATGGATAGGCAAGTATTCATTTCAACGAACATCTGGACCAAGATTTTGATCTGAATGAATGGTAAGAAATATTATTTTCATGTATTTTTTCCAGTTAGGAACAAGAATACTTGTAGATACAGTATACATAAAAAAGTAGACTTGCTGAATGAAAGGGTGGCAATGAAAGTTAACAGAAATGTTCTCTTAATTGAGACTTGTGATAAAACGAGAGATGCGGAAAGAGAAATAATCAGAGTAAGGGCAGCATGAACAGAATTGAAAGAAAAAAATACCTGAAAAATAAGTAAACTTGATAAGGAAGGATGTGATAAAAAGGTAAAGGTTTTTTAATGTACTTCACAGTTTTACAGAGAGTTATATAGTGCCAGAGCTGAAATGACCTTAAAAATTACTCCAGATGTTGTATTTTGCTTTCTCATACGGAGCTAACATATGTCTCCGCAGCAGCACAAACAGAAAAGCGACTCTCTTGCCATCGGGTGCATACATGCTATTTTGATGTCTGCATATGAGTGTGTGGTGCATATATATATAAAAATATACAAACAAAAAAAATTCACACATCAAAATTGCATGGTATATGAAATTTGTTTTCTATCAGCACATCTCAGGATGTCATATCAGTATCGATGCTTGTTACTGACTGTAGGACAAATAATTATGTACTGGGAATTCAACCCCTTCAGGCAAACTGCTTAAAATAAAGGTACCTATATTTTCCAGCAAGCTCTGAGATAAGGTTTTACTGTTTTTTATATTCTGCCCTACTTTCAGGTTTATATATTTGATATCTTTTCTAAACAATCACATAAAATGAGATGATCAGATTAAAGGAAATCTTTCTAGTAGAAAATATGGTATAATCAGGTTCCTACACTAGAACAAAATCACATGAAATTTTGACAGATCAGGTCCTAATTTGCATGTTATATTGTTTACTTTTGTTTCTTTTTATTTTGCAGGAAATTATTTTCTTCCAGTGTACATTTTGTGCACATTTAATTTCGGAAGGCTTCAGATGTTTTAATATAAATTTTTAAACAAGGCACAGTACATTTTTCAAGATAAATTAATTGTATTATTTTTAATGTAGAGGAGAAATGAAAAAAATCCTTGCTATGCAGGAGGTAAAAAGTTCCAAGAAACATCATGATTTTGAAAACTGGAATATAAAGTTTTTGGACCGACAGAATTTGATAAGTCTGAATTCAGTGGTAAGTTATATACAAAATTGTTTTTCTTCATGAATGCAAAGATAAAAAAGAAATTTCTTAATTGGTCAAAGTGAGGGGAATTTATAGACAAATGCAGTCCCTACCTTCTAAGCAGACAAAACAGCTTGTGTCACATCTAATTGACATTATTTATGGTTATTTACTCGGTTATAAAGTCACTTTCAAAAATAGAAGGTCCACATAGAGTGTTTTTACCAGCTTAAGGAAGCAGTTGGCTACTCTGTGCTAATCAATCTGTTTATTAGGACAGTCCTATAGGGAACATTATAAGAAAAAAAAAAAGAGAGTCATTGAGAAGATGATTTAGACCCCAATGCTGCACGTGCCTTTGGTGGAACCGGTTGAAGAGCTAGCTGAAAAAGAGAAATGACAATCAGCAGAGATTCAGTGGGTACAAACTATGATATAAGGGGAAGAAATAGGAAGAAATTTAGAAAGGAAGGCTCTGCTCGAATATTATAAAAGAATTTGTACTGGAAAAGTGTTTGTAGAAGTTCGAATAAACAAGGAGACGATGTTCTGCTGAGCTGCCTGGGAATGCGCTCAGCAGCGTAAGTCACTCCACGCTGGTGGACAGGACAGTTCTGAGGAGGCTCAGGATCTGGAAAGTCGAACCTGAAATACAGCCAGGCTTTCTCTGCCACCTACTTAGTATCGGCTTCCAGGTGAACCCTGCCTACTCCAGAATTACTTCCCCAATTTTGCAGGAATAACTTAGCAAAGTAAGCAAAGATCAGTGTCTTCATCTTTCCTTTCATGACTTCTCGCAGAGTTAACTCAAACTATGTGCGTTCAGTTTAGCATCTGCCCAGTCACCTCAGCGGTACTGAAAGCAATCCTACTGCAAAACTAACACTTGTGTAATGAGTTGAGCCAAATTGAGATGTAAAACATCATTTTCTGCCCTAATCGTGCCAACTTCTGCTGCCTTCCCAGTAAAAGTCCTTTCTGTCTGAATGAGTATCATGTTAGTAAAAATTTCAGAATTGTACCCGAGTTAACTTTGCAGTGAGGTTCCCTTAAATGAGGGATTTCATGGGTTAATTTTTTAAACTTTCTTTTCATTATTGACCTGCATTGATTATTTTTTTTTAACTCTTTCAGTGACTGAATGCAATAAATACAGCCTTAGCCACTCTGTATTCTTTCTTTGCAGGCTGTAGCAATTTTAACTCTGAAATCTCAGAGTGGCTAGAAAACACTATAGTCTCTAGAAAATGAGCTGCAGTCGGCATCTGGCTGTGGCCCTTGATCCTGTATGCAGTTATGAATTTCTCATCTTTACTATCCTGAATACTAACTTCAATAGAAACACTTGTGCTAGAGAAGCTGACCATACTTGTTTTTTGAAGGCGCAAATGGTTACCATCTGGTGGTGAGCCCAGAGCTGTGGGCTATGGTGAATTTCATAGCCTGAGTGTAACAGAAGCTTTTTGTGCTGTATTTTAATAGCTGCTCAGTGTTGTGAAGGTCTTTATTTTAGATTGTTTGTCCTTCATATCTCAATCTACTATTTAATGTAACAGATGAGTTAGGCAGTTGAGTTTAAAGAAAGTATCTGGTCAATGTATTTTTTGCCTTCACAGTGTTTGGCACATACCAGTTCTGTATGTCCTTGCCTTCTTTGCAGGTTTTACTCTCATCAGATATATTAGAGGAAAGTCGTAAATAAGAATATCTGTCTTCTCATTTGATTATTCTGCCATGTAAAGTGCAAAGAGATCCAGAGATTTCTTCATCATCTAGTCCAGTCTGGTTCTGCCCTGAATATTACATTGTACTTTTGTCTTCAAAAAACAATCATGCTCAATCCAAAAAGCCATTGTTGCTTTCCCCCCTTACTCTCATTAAGATGTCATTCTAAAATCTTATTCTTTTGATGACTAAATATATTTTTTTTTTCTGATTTCCAGTCTATATTTTCACAGAGAGAGGTGGTGTCTTTTTGTTTTCTACCTTTCTTTTATCTTTTTCACAGTTTACAAAGCCTGTGGTTTTATGAACATGAAATCTTGTCCCTTCCAACTGTTGGATTTGCTAAGCTAAATTAACCAAATTATTTGATCCAGACTTATACTAACTAATTTTAGGCACATAACAGAGGTACTTAAGTAAGACTAGTCAACTTAAGACTCCTCTTCCAGTACAGAGAGGCACTTTATGCGTTTCAGACATCCCTCCTAAATTTTGCCAGGATCCTAGACTTCTGTCTGAATCACTTTGATTGTACTCCTGAATTTACAGGAGATGTGTTTGAGTCTTCCAGTCACTTAAATTAGGCTTGCAGTGCCTCATATCATGTTGTCTTCCTTTTCTGTTTTTCTCCCAATTTCAATTTATTTCTGCTTATGTGTCTGTCACCAGAGCAATGCTTCAGTGGAAGCTACTGTAGTCAGCAAAGCAGAGAAAACTCTTTTTCTCAGAGGAGGAGAATATAAACAGAAGAGTTAATGAAAGAATAGAGGCTGGCAAAAAAAGGCAAGCTGAACTACTTCTGGAGGTATGTCAAACAGCAGGTATTGTAACCCATTACGTTCATGGTGTAGGCAATCAGAGTAAGCTGATACCTACGTAACCTCCAAGGACCAAATCTTTGTAAGCTATTAAACATGATATCAGTTCTAAAGATTTTCAGTATCTAAAGATTTAAATATCTCAGCTCTTGGAGATATTCAAAAGCCATTTGGACATGGTCCTGAGCTCTAAGTGGCCCTGCTTGAGCAGGGGGGTTGGACCTCCAGAAGTTCCTTCCATCCTCAACCATTCTGTGATTCTATGATCTGACCTTAACTCCTGCTAAGAACAATTTTAAAGCAATTATTTATCTTAGTAGATGCTGTGTTTTAAATGCAGATTGCTCTCATTTTGCTCTAATTGCTTATTTCTGAGTGGTCCAGGTAAACATTCTGTGTTTCAGAAATAACTGACCTTTTGCTTTCCATTATGAGATTGAAGACCTTAAGAAAGAGTTTTTTCTTCCTGAAAACCAAGTCAAAGCCCTGAGTGAAGATGCAAGTACAAGGGAAAATGATTACACAAATGATGATGTGGATTTTACTAACAAAATAAGATGTCTGGAGGTAAGTTTTACTGTACTTTTTATTAACCTAGGGAAGATACGTGATGGATGAACTGGTAGTGTTTGTTGCATCTCATTGCAGCTATTCTCATTGGAGCTATGCTCAAATGTGACCTATCTATCAGTAATTGTTTCCAGAAAATTCTTTACTTTTCAGGTTGGTGTTTTGGATTTGTTTGGTTTCTTTTGTGGTCAAAAGCACTTAAGCCCCTCAGACTGAGACACTGGAATCGGTACACACCCATATACGTATGCGTGCATATATATATTTATGTACATATGGGCATCTGTGTCAAAAGATTGCTGTGAAGGTGTAGAAACATCACTCATTTAAAAAGAAAAATATGTGCAGGACCAATTTCAGTCCTAAGATGCATTCAGTTTGGCTTTGTACCCCTTCCAATGGGTAACCTGTTAATGTAGAATTTGTTTCATAATTTCTGGGTAAATACGCCCACATTCATGGAAATATGACAGCTTGATTTTAGACACTGGTCAAATTCTCCTCTGAAGTATTGTTGTTGAAAATCTACTGGGGTGACTGGTGGTGTACAAGACAGAACCCAAGGCTACTTAGTGTCAGAGATCTTTAAAACACTGATGAGCTTTCTTTCGCAAAGTAGGACACTGAAATGCTGAATATGAACTATGCAGAGCTTTCAAAGATTTCAAGCACTTCTCCGATCTTTGGGATGCAGCATACACTCTGTCCCTGGGGAAACAGTCTGACTCTTGGTTGCCAGTCTGATCTGAGTTAGGATAAATCAGATGCGAGGAGTGTAGGAAATATCCTCTTTGCACATCTGACCTTAGAAAGGTAGATTTACAGATGGCCTCGAGGATCTTTCTCATCTTGCTGGTGGAGAGGTCATGCTCCCATATCACAGAACATGGTTATGGTCATGTAACTGCTCAAGCTTCCCTAAAAATCAGGGCTGAGACTGTCACTGCTAAATAAATTCTGCTGCAGTCATTCTCGCACTCTTTCTGGCAGTTGACCTATACAGAATATACAACAGTGCTGCTAAATGTACCTCAGCTCTCTGTCTTTTCTTTAATATGATCCACTCTAATTGAGTTTTTCCCTCATCTAATGCAGTGCTGATGAAACTGTTATCAGAGGGCTGTCCTTTCTGTTGTGGCCTGGACAGAGCCAGGTTTAAAAAGTGATTGTAACTGTTTACTTTCATTCAGTGGCACACTCTGTAACATTTTCTCCTTTTCAAACTATTTGCCTGCTTTGCTTTTATTTCCCACCATTTTGATGAAACAATTGAAGATACTTTTTTCTCTTCCTCATTTTTCTTTTGGAGCTTTCAGCATTTTCTTGCACTTGCTCTCCGCTATTTTCATCTGCAAAATGATTCTGTGTGAAAGCTGTCTGATGGAGATGGTCTGTACAAGGGGAATAAATTCTTTTGTAAGAGTCATGCCAGATCAGGTTCATTCTGGTCTGTTTGGAGCATCGTGGTGATGCATGATATGAAAGTAGTCCATAGAAATGAGGCTCAGATCACCTTTCTTTCTTTCTGCACCTTCTTCACTTATCTTTTTCTGCGAAGGGAGCCATTTCATCTGTTCTTCTCCGTATTTTCTAGTTTTTTAATTCATTCACCCATCCTTCTGCTACAGTCCTTAAAAAAGAACACCTCACAAGCACATCCAAACATCTATACTTTGAGGTTTTCTGGTATTTCTAGTCTTTGATCAGAGCTGATATGACTTACCTGACTTTAGAGCCTCAGAGGGAACAAAACCATTTAGTGCAGCGTTTGACGTTAATGTCCTGTAAAGAAGCGAGTTCGGAGCCCTGGTGTTACTTTGCATCCTGGGCCCAGTTTCATTACTTTGTATGGTTTTATTTCCTGGCTATCGTCTTGTCTTTCTCTTAACATTGTTCTTCAAGTCTCCCAGTCTGTAGAGGTTGCTCCTGTTCTCCCTTTCTGCGTTTTCACCCATTGCAGCAAAAGAGAAGAGATATATTTTTCCACTGAAAAGTCGTTTACCTCCTGAGTTGTGTTTTGCCATGACCAAGATGAGATCTGACTATGCTGAGACACGTACGCACAAGGAATTAGAGATTATTTTTTTTTTCTACGAAACCAAAGGTCAGATTTTTTTAAAGCTAAGGAAAGAGACGGAGAAAGATTAAAATGTACAGATTTGTAATGGTATTTAGGTGATGATCTGCTTAGTCTTTAAGACGTAGTAGTTGTTCTTCCCCATGTTGATGTAACAGTGCAAAGATTCCTAGGCTGTTAAGTCTGTGCAGCCCTGTTATAGTAGGACGTACAGCTCAGATCCGGAAGCAATGTATTTACATTTGTATGGACAAATATTAGTGTGACTGAAAAATATGCTTGTAGTTGGGCATGAAGCAACAATGTGATTCAAGTCAAATCACAGAATTAATGCTGATAGGAAAGGACATGTGGAATAACATGAGAACTCTCCATATTTTTGGTATGAAGAATAAATATTTAAGTTTGTTTCGCTTCACTGATGGGTCAGCAGAATCAAATGCCTAGTATACTAGTGCCAGGATCAGAAATGTAACATCTCGTGCAAGGGTAGGGAAGGAACCAGTTATCAAGCATGCCTAGAGAACTCAGTCGCCTTCAGATCATCTGAGTCTAATGAAATTAACCTTCACCTAGTTAAGCAGCTGAAGTAATTTCAGAGCTATTCATGATTATATTTAAGTGCACATCAAGAACAGGTGAAGGTCAAATCAACCTCCGTTCCCAAAATAGCCATACTGGTAAGACATTATGTTGGTCCTCCCAGGATCCTGTCTTCTGCAGTGATCAATAGTGCTGCTTGGAGAAGTAGTGTAAGAACAGCCAAATATAGAATGACCCTTCTTCTGTGTAATCTTCATGACAAATGACATGTCAGGAACTTCTTTGGATGGAGATGATATCTGCATTTAATAGCTTTTAATGGAATTTTATGCCATGCTGGATCTTCAGTACAATATTCTCCTATCGCTGATTCTTTTAACTCGCATATATGTTTATCCTCCATAACAATCTATAATATATATATTTTTTTTAATGAGGACAGGAATTTTCTTTTGTTTTAAACCTGCTGTCTTGAAAGTTTATTGGCATCTTGCAATTCTTGTGTTATGAGAAACAGTGAATAACTGTTGTCTTATCTTCTCTATCAAAGGTGTGTGACTTTACACACCTTCATTGTGTGTCTCTTTAGTTATCTCTTTTCCAGGCTGAAGAATCCCAGTACAAAACCAGTTGGAAAATCATCCTAAATTAGTTACCCATGCTTTACTGAGAAACAGAATAGTGGTCCCTGTTAGTTTGCAGGAGGTCTATTCTCAGACTGGAATGAGTCTGTAGTTTCCTTCATGAATCAGGTGGTAGGATAGAGCGAATGCTTATCGTATCTGCAGATGACAAACGTGATAGGAGAGGGAGCACCCTCTGCAGGGCAGAACTAGAATTCAGAATTGTTTTAGCAAGTTGGGAAGTAATTTGGGGGGAAAAAGGTCATAATAATAAAAAAAAAAGACATATTTTTTGCTTTTAGGGAGAAACACTTGTCTGTACAAATCCGTCTTGAAGGAGGTGTTTAGGCAGTGATAAGTAGGAGTAAAGCTGACAAGCTGAATACAAGTCAACAAAGATTTGTAGTAATGAAAAAGGCAACTGTCAAACCAGTCTGCATAAAGAGGCAGAGAGCCTGGCAAGGCTTATAATTTCAGTTTTCTGCTCCGTTTGGTTTTGGTAGGACACAATACAGAATAGAATAGAATAGTGTCTGGTACTGATCACCTCATTTAAAGGAGGATATAGATTATTTTGAGAGCAAAGAGGAGTTCAGTAAAGATGATCAGGAAAAAAAGGTTGAAGAAATGTGTAGCTTTTCCATTTAAAATCAGTAAATCTAAGAGAAGACGTAGTAGTAATTACCAAATAAATAAAAATTGATAGCAAGATGATAAACTTTTCTCCTTCTCCATCTGCTGAGACAAATATCAGGGAACAGAATAGATTTAACTTAAGAAAAACTTAGGCCCTCAGAAAGCATTGGCAGCACAAATGGTAAAACCCTGGAATCAGCTGTCTGAGACGCTGGTATCTCTACCACCAGGGTTTTTAAGGACAAATCAAACATCTGTCACGGGTACTTAGGTCTAATTGATTCTGCTGTAGAGCAGAGAGATGGACTAAGATAACCTCTTGGGATCACTTCCAGTATTCTTTCCTCTGTTGCTTTTTTTTTTTTTCCTTTGGATGTGTTGAATTATTAAATGCTGCTTAGATAGATTACTAATATTTAGTTTCATTAAAGAATTACATCAAAACTGCAACGGAGAATCTGCTTTAAAAAGAACAAGAATTAAACCCAAGCAGGCTAACCTTGGAAGAAACACAAAGAGAAACAGAAGAGAAGTATACAAAATATGAAGAACTGATAAAATAATTTTCAGGTAAGTATTAAGTAGCTCCTCTGCATAGCGGGGCTTTCTCTTGTTGTTCCCCAAAATGGTGTGCCATAGCTCTTTTCCTGCCTGCGGCTCAGGTGAACTATGAAACACGAATAAATTGAGCTCATTGCAACAACTGGAATCTATAGACATGGCCATAACACAAATATAAAGCATTCTAAAAAAACATGCTGACCTGTTAAACAAGTCACTGATAGAACCTAGTTTTATTTGTAACAGCTTAACTCTAATGTTCAGTCATCACACTGTCTAAAAACCCTTTCTTTGCTTTGTAGAAAAGAAAGATGAAGAGGTACCAGTCAAAAGAGCCATTCAGCAGTCAATCAAAACCACTGGGAAGCTCAAGGAGGACAGAGTAACAGCTTAAAACTTATTTCCACCACTGGCTTTATTTCCTCCCAGTAAAGAACAGGCACCCGTGGAGATTGGGATGGAGGAAGACAAGCTGGGGCTGGTGACCTTCCTCTCTGTTGCTGTGCTCCCATTTGGGGGATGCCTCAGACCTCAGCCCAGCCTGAAACCCAGCGTTTATAGCAAGCTGCCCTTGTGCTTGATTTTGCATTCCTTAGGCATGTGAGCAAGTCAAAAGCTGGTGAGCTAAAGGCATTTGTGAACCTGCTTCTATTCAGATGCTTGCTACTGCGGAGGCAGGAATTTCTCTGGGCGTTAGGCAGCCCAGCCAGAGCTTGCTTCGTCTGGGCTGTGCATCCCAGGCAAACAATCAGATTGCTTCTGCTTTCTGTTTCTCTGCCAGAACAAAACTTTTAGGTGAAAGAGGAACACTGTCACACCTTCTGCTGTTAATATGAAGAATTAAAATGTCTTTGCTACTGAGAAGTATAAGACAAGCTCAATAAACTACACCCAGGGCTGTGTTATGAGGCTGGTCAGATTGCCAGATTTGTGCCCCACTGGTCTGGTAACGGGCAAATCTCTCTGATGAGCTCCACAGAAGCTACATCAACACAGAAATTGTCTCTTCAGAAAAGAAAGACCTGTTTCTCCAACCGTATTAGAATAGGAATAACACACAACAAAACAGTTGTGTACACCTGAGCCTCCAGTGACTGAAAAGTGATGCCCCGTCATTGGATGAGCCTGCAGCAGGAAAATCACAGCTGGTACCCTTCCTGTGGACCACAAGCAATCACGTCCCCACTCTGTGTCTCTTCCTCCTTGTTGGTAAGGGGTCATACATACCTGTCTCAGATGGTATGTTGACATTTTTAAATTAAAGGTCCCACATCACAAAAACTCTTTTCACATTATTTAATTACACAAATCCCCTGTAAAGATCAGTTAGCAGCAAAGAGTTTATCGTCAACACCTGGAGCTGCGGAACAAATTGCGGAACAAGTGTGACGCTGCAATTGGCCCATTGGAAAATCATACCGAGAGTCTGAAGCTGCTGGAACGAGACTCCGGAGATCAACCGGAAACTTGATGACATGAACACTGAGAACTGCAGACTCAAATTAGTGACTATATTGAAACTTGACAGTGCTCCTTCTCTGTATAAGGTTCTGAAGTTCTCTGTTCATTTTTCATTTCACAGGGCACTAGCCATGGAAGATTGTGAAATGTAAACAGCACAGGGCAAACCTGGCCTTTTAAATGAACATGTGGAGCTGTGTTTACTTCAAAAGAAAACAGAGAGGAATATCCAAGGGCAAAGCATCTCCCTGAGGCACAATCAATATCATAAATCTGCTGTGTTCAGTCAGGGACTGTAGGAAAGGCCTTCCTGACACGTGAAGGGGGCTGAGATGAACATGAGATGTAGAAGAGGCCTGTGAAATTTGGAATACATGCTTTTGAAAACATTCTGTGCACCTTCCAGGCCCATGGCTGCCAGAGTAGTTGAATCTCCTTCCCCGTAAAACACATGAAGTAAACTAACAGAAGCTGAGAAGCTCTGATTTTTCTGCTGCCTGTATCGCACGAAGGAATGCCGTTCATTCTGCCTGACCTGGGCCACCCAACACGTATCAGCCAAACCTTGGAGAGTACAAGCCGGGTGCTGGTGGAGCAGACCCAAGGTAAATGGGTCCATGCTGTTTTCGGGGAGGGAGTGAGGAAGAGTTTCCCTGTTTGCACACGACCTGTGCTGCTCCAGCTGTTCTCAGTATTCTCATCCATTTTATCTGGTACCATGGACATAGCTGGCTTGTGTTGGTTTCGGCAACTGTTAAAATTTGTTCAACAAGCTGAAATGGATGTTGTTGTTGAAAGAAAGCGTGTCCGCAGGAATACAGTGACCTTCTGTAAGGTAAAACTCAGCTTCTTCCTCCTGATCTCTTTAGAAACAGTGAAACTGGAAATTATTTAGAAGAATTATTAAGTTTTAATTATTTTTTCACAGTGCAATGTGCAGATAAAAGACGACATTTTTGCAATGAATGCTGAAGCAGAAAACCCCAAGTCAGCAGCAGTCAAAATCCTGAATGACCTAGCAGTGCTTCATGGTAACATCTTAGCAATGGTTTCAAACCAAAAAAGTGACTTTTTTTTTTTTTAAGAATATCTTTCAGTCCTTATGTCTTTTTTTTTTTAGCACAGCAATCTACCACATTTTAACGGTTGACTCTGTTGCAGATCTTTTTCTGATGGGGTGATCACGGGAGAGCTTTATTCAAAAGGTGAATTTCAATTTTCTGTCATACTGTTTTGCATAAATATATTTTGCTTAATGTGTAAAAAATAAAATTTTGTATTGCAAATAAGGCACTACAATCTTTGAAGTTATATAGAAGCAAAGTAGTAAACTTATATTTTCCAACACTGTATAAAAGTCCTGGTTATAAAAATAATTTTCCCCAATATTGTTTTTTTTGTTGGTCTTACGTTCAATTCTTTCTTAACCTGCTCAGTCTCTCTGTATCCAATAACATTGTTGTTGTTCTTCTACATTCAGATCATCAGCCTTTTAACATTTTTCCACTTGGGGACAACTTTCATTTTGAACAGGAATGAAACCAAAATATCACGTAAGGAAGTTTTTCACCAGTTATTCCATTAGAAAAGCAAATTTTGTGTTTTTAACGCAGGGACTGGGTAGTTAATAAGAAATTCTGCACCTCCCTGCAGAGCTACAGGTCTGGTGGCCAGTCGAGGTGTGGGAAAGTGAGATAAACAAAACAAGTTTCTTAACATTTTGTGAGGGTTTTTGTTTGTTTGGTTTTTTTTTTTTAAGAAAAATAAATTCCACTTTGTGTTGTTACAGGAATTTCTGGAGAATGAGCAGGAAATACTGAATGCAGTGACAGCTCTAACAGCAAAAATTCAATGATGAGAAGAGATTGGTGATGTTACTAGCAGGCTACCAAACAAGCTGGAAGGACTTGACAAATAAGTTTGTCAAAAAATCTAGAATGGATGATCACTGTAAGGTACACTAAACTTTGTATTTTCCACTCTTTTTACATTTTTTAATCATAGAATATGTTAGTTCTTAGCAGTTTGTGATAAAACACAAGGAGTACAGCCATGTTACATCCAATCACTCTGCTGCAGATTGAGACCTAGCGGTACATTTTGTGCTTTATAACCTGGCCTGGATATTATAATCTTTAATTCCCACTTTCTAAAGGATTGTGGTGATAACAGTGAAGGGGCTGTAAGATAGTCTGAGCATCACTGATCTTTCCAGAACCATATGTTTACTTTTCCACAAAGGACAGGTAAAACTGACAGACCCCAACTCTCACAGCTGGTGGTTGCATGGTTATCGTTGTCGGACTGTATGGTTAATTGGTTAATTAACGTTTATGTTCTCTAGAATTTTACATGTGGGCAGTTTGTACTGCTGCTTCCATTTAAATGAACAACATTTTATATTCTTGTCTTGGAGAGGGGCGATAGTACACAGAGGCCTTAGGCACAAAAAAAACCCCACTTGCTTAAGGGCCTTCTTCTAACTCAAAGCCTATAGGTATCTGCTTTAGCTGTTGGTTCACAGGCGTCTCATTTCTAGTGAGGCACAAGTTTGGTCACTGTATGACCATTGTCTTGTTACAGAATGTGGTTTTTATACATATTAAAGCTACCTAACTCTTTGGCTGCCATTACATTTTTTTTTTCTGTGCTAGTGAGAGAAGATGATAAAAAATTAATGTATTGATTTATGTTTTGCATTCCAGGTTTTGCTGAAGGCTAAAGCACTAGAGCCAAGCAGTTGTTACTTTTTCTGTTTAAAAACAAGATATAGCCCAGCATTTAGACTCAATACATAGAGCCCGTACACGGAAATGCACGTAATAGTGTACGTTTGCACCTTTGCAAATGGCTTTTCCTGCACAGCGCTGCGCTGGCTGCTTACATGCCTTCTGTGCCTGTACTGCTGCGACAGCTCGTCAAATGTAGACACAAAACTGTGTTTGGGACATTTTAAAGAAAAATATGCCTATGACTCTGTCAGTTATGGAAATGGTGTTTTAATACATGACTTCTAAACCCATACTTTTAGAACTGTCCTCTAGATTATTATGTCTGCAAATTACATATTGTACAGAGCAGTATGGACAGAATTTGATTTCCTTAAGGAGATCAATTCCTCCCTTAATCCCTAAATAAAAACCTTAATGCTGCATGCAAGACCTAGTTCATTTGCACTGTTTTTTTAGAAGAAGAGAACCTGTCAATCGGCATTTCACAGGACAGAAGCGATCAGGCAAGGCGTATCAGATGTAATAAAACCAAACCTGCCATGGAGAAAGAGGAGAGCGACATCTTGAGGCAGCCTGGATCGGATGACACTCCCTGAAAGCCCCTGGACTGCTGACGGGCTCTGGCCTCAGCAACGTTGATGGGTAATAGAATTTAAAAAACGCATTACTGTCACACTGAAATACAGACATATAAACTGTTATTTGCACTGCCACAGCCTATGATCTATACAGTAGGAAGAGTTTAAGTTGAGATCTTCCTACTACTCTTCCCTCTGTGTTTAGACCTTCAGCACTGCTCTGCTTCTTCTTCTAGGCTCTTCATAGCACTAAACTACTGGGGACGAATACACAGGATACACGCTTTGGCTACCTACACGTACAACACCGAGAGACGACTGGAGTCTGACAGAGGACATTTGGCTTCAGCAACACCAAAACCTCACATCTCAACAACCTCGGAAGTTTTAGCAATACTTATCAAGGTGTTCACATAAAGATTTTTGATGAATGCAGAGCACAGATAACGGTATCTATTTACAGAGATAAGGCCTCTCCAGTTCTTTTTATTAAATATGTGCTGGTTTTGCACTTCAGCCGCTCCAGCAGTTTCTACTATTGCAGCGGTGATACTGCATAAACAGCTCTTCCTTTCTCAGCTGCTACGCTCCACTCCTGGTGCTGTAGTATAGGTACAGCTGTGATCACACAGCAAGAGCTGTGAGCTGTTGGCACCAGTGACCAACAGATGAAACAGGAACGCAGCCCTCGCAGGAAGAAGCGAAGGTGACTGGGCTGAAAGGTGTCGAGATGGCTTCACGTGTATGTAGTTACAGATGCTTCCCAGGCTTAGCCGCAGCAAGTGGTTTGTTGACAAAAGGTGTATGCTATCAGGAAAATAAAATCCTTAATCTGATCTTAGCTGGAAAATTATAGTTAGGGCGTAAGAAAATGAACAGCCTAGCACTGTTTAATCATGTCCAGGAAGAGGTCTCCATACATGAATACTTTATAGAGAACTTTACAATGCGTTTCCTCTCCTCACTCCTAGCAGTCAGACTAAAGCATCATGAGGAACAAATGAGGAAATGCTCAACATATTTTATTTTTTGGTGGAAGGAAGATGAAAGTCTGTTTCCAACAGAAGCTAGAGTATGTAAAGAGAAAACTAAGCTTCATGTTATATTCAAGCTCTCTCTCTTTTATTGAAAGTCTACTGAAAACCAGGCTCTATTGTTTTATTCAAACAAGAGCTACAATAATGTATTAGGAAATAAATATATACAAGCAAACTGCTGTGCTAGAATGTGTCACAAGCTTTTTCTACAGGTTCACAGTGACCAACAGATACAAAGACATTCATATCTACCAATACTCATGAAGAATACAAAGTGCAGTTTTTTAATATTATACAGTCTCACTCACGAGGTGTTCCACGTAGAAGTCTTGTACATAAATAACTTCTTTTAAAACAGAAGTTTCCAAAGCACTAAAATGGCTTAATCCAGATCAGGACAGCGTTGTCGGCACCGGCTCCTTTTAATGTCCGTTTCCACCCTCTGAGAGTATGCGTGATGGCTCGGTGTACTTTGCCGTCACTAAGTAGAAGAGGGCAGGTGCAGGTACCAAGGCAAGCAACGGCAGGTCCTGCTCAAGCTTATCCAGTTTGGAAATGGAAATGATCCCATAGGCATGAAGTAACCAGTGGCTGAAGAGGACCACAAGCCTTTTCTTCCTGACAAGAAGATCCTTGAAAGACTTGCAAAACAAAAACAGTATCCTGTTAGCGTTCAGCCTGTTACCTCCTACCTGATGTTTAAGAGATGTTACAGGTAGCGCACAAAACTGTATGAAGCTGTCTGGGTTTGAGCCCTTCCAGCACAGAACAGTTTCTCAGTGCACCACAAGAGGGAAGTCTCACAGGAGCTTCCTCCAGCTAAGAGGACAAGTCACAAAGGAAGAGGCTTAAACGTAGAATACATTGCTGAGGAAAGGCAAGAGACAACGTGGTCTCTTCTCATTCAAGTATTTTATATTACAAGTTTTAACATAGGAAACATGTTTACCTACCTCCACTTCAGAAGCAGACATGTATACAGCCAGTGTAACCAAAGACAGCACCAGTATGATGTAAGGAAAGGCGTAATCTAAAGGCAAACATTGAACACATTAGCAGGAAAAAGAATGCATTATATAAATTTCAGTGGAGATAGTTTTTCCTTATACAACCACGGGTGTGAAGTAAACTAAGCTACTACAGCCCACCTCTTATCATCACCTCAAACACACACAGCAGTCACAGACAAGCACGACTATTCAGTAGTTCTGTCTTAAGATTTCAAATTTAACTTTTGCCAAAGGCAACCGATGCGAGTATTTCTCCGTGGAGTTACTGTATGCTTAAACCACCAACTGGAAAATGCAGATAATGAGAAAAGTGGGCTAAGCAGGGATGTTGTGGCACCTGTCCTCTTTGTGTGACAAGTATGTTGGAAGCGAAACCAAAGACAGCCGAATTCCCCAAATTTATACTTGAGTCCACCTCTGAACTCAGACAAACTCTGCCTCAGCAGGAAGTGGAACTAACTCCCTCTGGATCTCCTCTCACAGCCCCTCTGTTCCCTTTTTTGGGAAAGGGACAGCCTCTAGCAACACTGGCAAAGCAAGGTTGGTCAGGAGCCTGGTTAGGACAGGGCTAATAACCAGCAGCCTTTTCTGTCAAGACTGCTCACAGTAATCTTAAACAACACAAAAAGAGAGGCATGTCCCTTCCCTCCCTCCCTCAAGTCATTTGCTAGTGTGTGTTTACAGGCACGTTTATATTAGTGTTATCAGGTGAGAACTCACAGAGCAGGCCTCCTCCAACAGCCTGAAGCACGGTGAGGACAGGGAAGAAGTACAGCGCTGCGTAAATGCTTTTAAATCGATCAGACTTCCCCAAACCACAGGCAATTTTCTTAACCAGAAGAGGCCGAAGTAGCATCATTAACACAAGACAGAAGGCGTAATATATAAACACAATGGTGTACCTGCAAAAAAAAAGATAAATTCCTTAAAATGTCCATTTCTGATTGTCCTGCAGACTCAACTCAGAACCATGGAATTTGGGGCCAGTCAAGTCTAAAGATTTTACAATCAAAAGACGCAAACACAGAACAATGGGCTCGCTTTCCTTAGAGCAAACTGGTGAGATGCAGCAGTCATGGAACTATAGAATGGTTTGGGTTGGAAGGGACCTTTAAAGCCCATCCAGTCCAACCCCCCTGCAAGGAGCAGGGACATCTCCAACCAGATCAGGTTCTCAGAGCCTCATCCAACCTGGCCTGGAATGTTTCCAGGGATGGGGCATCCACCACCTCTCTGGGCAACCTGTTCCACCCTCATTGTAAAAAAAAAAAGTTTTCCTAATATCTAACGGGGAACAAAATGAAATCTTACACTTCACAGCCTGGATGATGCCACTTCTTTGGTGACTCAGAAAGTCTTTAGGTGTTGCATGCCTAAAACAACTGGATGCATGAAAGGACGTCAGGGGATTGATACTCATTGGTCCAAGCTACATCTGAATGCTTTTTGCAGCTTTGAGAAGAGGCACGGACAGAAACACACTTGTATGAAAGGAAGGGACAGCCAGGAGTACAAAAGCCTTCACACTCACAGGGGATAGACTGCTTCGTGCGTGCAGTGCACTGTGGTGATGTAGTCGGGACTCGGGTTGTAAAGCATCGTGTACCAGTCCGAAAGCTTCTTCACCTTGCAGGAACGGATATGCAGAGAGCCGACGGGGTCGCTGACGAGCAGGGTAACAATTGCGGCAATGCTGCACTCAAACAAGGCAGTGACATGCTGCAACAACGCGCTGGAGCTGCGGAAGGAGAAAGAGATTTACCACCATTCTGCTAAAGCTAAAGGAAATCTAAATGCCAATGAAGAACTGGAGCCCCATGCAGTACAGAACATTCTAGAGAGTGAATATTTACCAGGACGAAGGTAAATGCTTGAATAAACTCTGCTTGAATAAAAAAATTACGTATTTGAAGCTGAATGTGAAAACTCATTTACAATCTCAGATTATTTAGAGTGTAAAATGTGACTGAACAACCTTCCAGTTTCTTAAATGAAAGCTTGCTGTAGCACAAGCATCCTGTCAGGTGAGGGACAACATCACTCATGCTGTTGAAGGCTGCAAAGAAAGCAGCAGTGAGGATAAGACACCACAGGTCTCAGAAGGGATGACATTGTTACATACGATACGAGCAAAATTTTTAAAGCTCTAAGTCTTTGTTAAAGATGATGCATATTAATATATTAAACTCTCTCAGTCTCCTACATTTACAGTGTTTAGTACACGCGAGAGTTATTCTTAAACGTTCCAGTCTAGCACCTAATGGCAACATGCAGCTGTGGTTTGAAACCTGTTTTACAGAACTCCCTTAATGCACCATGCAGATGTAAAGGTTCCATCAGCTATGCTACCATGACCAAAACCCAGTATACTTATTCCCAAAGAGAAAACTCAAACCCATTCTCTCGCTGCATGCACACAGCACTGCTGACTGAGGCCTCTGCAGGTGGTAGCTCTGACCCAGGAGAGAGGGGATGACACAACGCACTGCTCCTGCCCACGACTGGGAAGCCCGATCCAGCCCAAATTACCAGATGGACTGCCCAGCACCACATTAAAGATACACAGACCGTGTCCTGAGGGTTGTGACTGGCAAGAAGGACCTGAAGGACTCTTACCTTTGTAAATAAAACCCCCATCCAGCTGCCCAAAGCTTACATGCTACCATATCAGCTCAACCAACAGCACGAACTGCCGGACAGTTCAATTCTGCATCTCACATTGATCACTCATGGATATGAGATTTCCTTTTTAAAAAAACTTATTTGAAGAAAGCGTATACGAACCTCTTTTTTCCTGAATACCATTCAATAAAGAACCAGTGTAAAACCAGGGGAAGCATGGCCATGAAGCCAAGGTACAACCAGTCATAGCGGTCCGGAGATCCCACACACTCCCGGCAGATTTTGTTGTCATCGGTTCTTTGCCCTCTAGGACATACCTACAAAAGGCAGCGCCTGTATTTACAAAGCGTCTGGGTACCAACAACAAATCATTGCAGTTCCTGAAAAAACAGCTTGGAGAAGTAGCGGGGCAAAAAATGTATCAAGTTTTTAAAGAGATGAAACGTTATTTTCTCAGCTTACACTGGCCTTGCTCTCTCTGGTTCTTGCTTCTTAATACAAACACAGGTAAAATATGTTTAAAAGGCTTAATCCAAGGCTCCCTTTTCTTCTGCTGTCACGCCACCTCCCTTTCATCGCCGAGCGCACTCAGCGGGCCGCTCACAACCACTGCTCCCCAGAGTTTCTTGCTCCCCGTTCGTTCCACCCTCCCCGGATCCCGCTCTCCCTTAGCGCTCCACTAAAACCAGCGAGCACTGTGATTTCAGCTGCCAGCTCTCGCAGCCCCTCCGCTCGCCTCCGGTTTAGCACCGAGCCTTCGGCCACCCCCCCCATCCCCCCCCACGCTCCCCAGGCCGAGCCTCGCCCGCGCCGCACTCACCCCGCACTCCCCGTAGATCTCCGCGGAGCCGTTGACCGACAGAACGGTCCTGCCGCAGTACAGCCCGAGGCAGGCGGGCTGGATGTCCACAGCTGCGGGGAGAGCGCGGCCCGCGTTACCTCGCCGCTGCCATCCGCCCCGCCCCGCCCCGCAAACCGCGCCTCCCCCTCGGCCGAGAGGCACCGAGCACCACCCACGCCCCGCTCCAGCCGCTGACAATCTCCCCGGCTCCCAGCCCGGTATCGGTACCGGTACCCCCAGTCCGGCCCGGCCCATCCTACCGGAGCGGAACATCCCGGTAACCCAGCAACCGACCCTCCGCCAAGCTACTTCCGCATACGCAACTTCCGCTTCCGGCGCCGATACAAGCTCCACCAATGTGTGGGCGTGGTCACGCGCAAAGGGGTGGGGATGCTCCGCCCAGAGGGGGCGTGGCCGAGGTGGGGGGGCGTGTCCCGCGCTGTCCCCGCGATGGCGGCGGAGGGTGGCGGCGGCGGCGGCGGCGAGGGCGGGGGTGGCTGTGGCTGTGCGGGACGGCGGCTGCCCCCGCGCTCGCCCTCGGGCCCGGTGCTGCAGACGGTGGAGATGCACACGGGCGGCGAGCCGCTGCGCATCATCCCGCGCCTGGAGGCGGCCGAGGAGGCGACGGTGACGAGGGGGTTGTCGCTGCTGTCGCTGCGGCGGGAGATGGCGGCCGCGCAGGACCACGTGCGGCGGGCGCTGGTGCACGAGCCGCGGGGCCACGCCGGCATGTACGGGGCCGTGGTGGTGCGCGGCGAGGCGGCCGCCGCCGGCGCCCACCTGGCAGCCCTCTTCCTTCACGGCGCCGGCTACAGCGCCATGTGCGGCCACGCCGTCCTGGCCCTCGGCCGCTTCGCCCTCGACTACGGGCTGGTGGCGGCGCCCAGCCGCCCCGAGACCGCCGTCCGCCTGCGCTGCCCCTGCGGGCCCGTCACCGCCTTCGTGCCCTGGGACGGCCGTCGCAGCGGCAACCCCGTCCGCTTCCACAGCGTGCCCGCCTTCGCTGCCGCCACTGGTGGGAACTGGGCCCGCTTGTGCTGGGTTTTGGTGGGGGCGTTGGGTGGTGGCCAGGCTGGGGTTGGGGGCTGGCAGACTGACTGAGGGGCATTTGCAAATCTCTCCCCAATTCCGATGTTCCCCAGAGGCCATCAGGGATGGCATAAGGTGTCACAGGCTGCTCTCTGGCATGAGAGCACTGGAGTCATCGTCCCCATTGCACACAGCTGCGTTCCCTCACTCCGCGTGCGAGCCCGTGGCTCAGCATAGCTTCCCCTCCTCACCGCTCTCCCTTTCTCTGCCCAGATTTGGCCATCGATGTTCCTGGTCACGGCAAGGTGGTGGTAGACATCGGCTACGGTGGCACTTTCTACGCCTTCCTCAGCGCTGAGCAGCTGGGCCTCGATGTGTGCTCTTCAAAGACCAGAGACCTTGTCAATGCAGCAAGCGCGGTGACTGAAGCGGTGAAGAAACAGGTATGGCGGAGTGCCACGGTACCCCAGAGTGTTCCCTTTGGGGTGACTGCACCAGACCAAGGCCCTTTATTCCCCTGAGATGCTCAGCATGGAAGTCCCGTCCTTCCAGCCCCATGCTGAATTTCAGAGTCCTCCTCCAGCCTCACAAGGACGTGAGAAGGAGCTCGCTTTCCTGCTGCTGCGTCCGTCTCTGTTACTGGAGAAGCAGAGGCAGAAACGCAGCAGTGTGGCCTCGTCCCCTTCCCCTGGTCTCTCGAGGAAGCTGTACTGCACGTAGCGCTGACTGCCCAGCTGCCGCGTGCATTGCTGAACCTCTCTGTGCTCTTCCCAGTTCAAGCTTCATCACCCTGAAAGTGAAGACCTGGCTTTCCTCTACGGCACCATACTGACAGATGGGAAAGATGCCTTTAGTGAGGAGCCCACCACCAACATCTGTGTGTTTGCAGATGAACAGGTACAGAAACGGGCATCACCTTTCTCCCTTCTTACGTCCTCTGCGGAGAGGAGGCACAGTTCTCTTTCTTCTCATTTTGGGCAGTGATGATTGCTTCTGCTGCAGTGATGTCTTTGAAGAGCTGAGTGTCACTTAACACATGCTGGTTTAGTTCCTAATGACATAAATACTCCTGTACATCTTAGATGGTGGGACTTTTAAAAGGTTCATACCCATGCCGCATAGCTAGGAATTTCCCAGGGTTCAGGGGCTGAGGCAAGGTCCCAACATAGTGCATGTTCTTAAGTCCTAATCTAGGGAACAGCTGCTGAGATCCACAGAGCACGAGAGAAAAGGGGGGGTGTGAACTTCTGTCCTTGTCTGCAGTGGATGATGTATCACATAAATAGCAGGGGAAGTTTTGATTGAACTCCCAGCAGCGAGGCATGGGGAGCGTTGTGACAGATCCCCTTGGAAGCTGGCCAGCCTGGTTTTTCAAACCAAAAATACAGTGCTCTCAGTTAGCGTAAGGAGAACTGATCCTGCCTTGGTGCGTGAGAACGGAGAAGGTGGCCTCTGCCCCTCTCACTCCTTTTGCTGTGATGCTGGGAAGCTTTCAAGTGCTCCCTAAATAGCCTCGGTATTTCTTAGATCACTCATCCCTACACGTTTGCCAAAGCTGATCACAATCCAAAAGTACCCCAAGCCTGCTTATTTTGTCTTCTCATTTGTGATGTGTCCGGGGTCTGTACAAAACCTGGGCTAGAGGGGTTTCCCTCAAACGCAGTCTAAAGGTGGCAAAGAGAACTAAGGGGAGCAATACCGTTTTCTATTGAAACCCCAAATACTAGAGCTGGTTCGTCTTCTCTTCTAGGTCGACCGAAGTCCGACAGGTTCAGGAGTGACAGCTCGCATCGCCTTGCAGTACCATAAGGGACTCATCCAGCTGAATCAGACCAGAACCTTTCGGAGCAGCACCACGGGGTCCTTGTTCACCGGGAAGGCAGTGAAGGCAAGCGACTTGTGTTGGACTTTCCCCTCTGTTTTGCAAACTGCTGGGAAAGTGCTGTTGCCTTGGCTCAGCAGAGAAGCAGAAAAGCTTTTCTGTGTCTGGGGAAGGGCGTGTGGAAGGAGGGAGGTGCCTAGGGGTCTTGCCTTCCCACAAGCCTCACGCTGCAGGATTTTTTATTAGGAGAGCAAGTAACAGTAAGACCTTGTTCTACTGCATGGCTTCCCTTCAAATCCTCCCTCAGCCATCAGGAAAGGACTGGGATGACAAATATCTTGGATCCTGATGTAGATAAGTGCCGTAGTTCAGCCTCGATTGGGACCAGACTACGCAGTCTCTCTCTCACTCCCCCCCACCCTCTGAGAGAACAGGGGGAGATGATATAAGGAAAAACGTCTCGAGGCTTGAGATAAGGACAGGGAGAAATCCTTAAAGTTACCGTTACGGGCAAAACAGGCTCGACTTGGGGAAAACTATTCATTTATTACTACAAACAGCAGGATAATGAGACAGGGAACAAGATAACCTCCCCCCACCCATCCCTCTTCCCAAGCTTAACATTAGCTCTACCACCTTCCCCCTGCCCCGAGCGGTACAGGGGAGAAGAGGGAATGGGGGTCGCGGTCAGTTCATCACGCGATGCTTCATGCCGCTACTTTGTCGTCGGGGGAAGAACTCCTCACATTCCTCCCCTGCTCCAGCGTGGGGTCCCTCCCACGGGCTGCAGTTCTTCGTGAAACTGCTCCAGCGTGGGTCATCTCTTCCACGGGGTGCAGTCCCTCCAGAACGGCTGCCCTATCATGGGCCCTCCACGGGCCACAGCCTCCTTCAGGCATCCACCTCCCCTGGTGTGGGGTCCTCCACGGGCTGCAAGTGGATCTCTGCTCCTCCGTGGGCCTCCATGGGCTGCAGGGGGACAACCTGCTCCACCATGGTCGTCACCACAGGCTGCAGGGGAATCTTGGCCAGGAGCCGCATTACTGCTCCCCCTCCTTCTGAACTGACCTTGGCGTCTGCAGCCGTTCCTCACAACAGGCTGGCAGATGCCTCTCAGGATCCTTTTTACATGTCACTCACATCTCATCTCCTCTCCACTTCTTGCAGCCAGGCCGGACCGAGTCGGGCCCAGTCGGCTGCCCGGCAGGAGACCAGAGGTGAGGCCTGCAAGGCCCACAAGGCTCGCGCCTCCCTCTCTCCGCCTCTGCCCCCGCTCAGCTGCTTCACATCTTTCTCTTTTTTTTTTTCTGTTTTCCCCTTCTTAAATATGTTATTGCAGAGGCGTTATCACTGCTACCAATCGGCTCGGCCTTGGCCAGCAACGGGTCCGCCCTAGGCCCGGCCGAGCCCACTGAACAAAGGGGAGCGACTTCCAGCAGTTTCCTACAGAAGCTACCACCTTAGGCCCCCCTCACTAAACAAAACCAGAACAACAAGTCAATCTGGTCCGTTCTCAGTGTCACCTAAGGGTGGATTCCTGGTTTAGTCCCCTCTTCCCTGCTTAAAGGCTGAGCGCGTTGTTTGGAGATGTAGAAGCTGAGTCTGTGCCTCTGGGATTCCAGGTCTAGCCCTGGCCCCGTGGGATCTGGCACGAGGTGGCTGTGAAGGTTTGGATGTGCCCCAGGGAGCTTTTAGTCTTTGGGTACAAGTGGCCACCAGCTTGTCAGCTTCCTTTGAGGCAAACCCATGCTGGGACAGCGTGAGGTATCGCGAGCTCAGAGTGGGAGCAACAGCAGTTGCGCAGATGTGGAGCTCGTGCAAGCAAGGTGAGGTGGTGAAAGGGCTGCTGCATACTTTGGGGTGTACCTGGGCAAGGCAGAGCACTTGGTTGGTGGTAAATGCCAGGTAGCGCTGGCATTTCATGGGGCTGGGAGAGCGGAGAACCTCCTGTCGCTTCTGTCCTGATCCTAATCCCTCTGCAGGAAGCCAAATTTGGGGACTACAATGCTGTCATCGTGGAAGTCTCAGGGGAAGCCTTTTACACCGGTACAGCCACCTTTACTGTCGAAGAGGAGGACCCGCTGAAATACGGCTTCTTCTTCAAGTGACCTGAGCCACTGGGCAATGGCGAAGTCTCACTGATGGTGCTGCGCGTCTCCTGCCCATGCGTTCCTGTTCTGCTTCTCAACGCAGCTTGTTGCAATGTGCCAGAGCATCAGGAACAGCCTTTGGTGGTGTGACAGCACCCGCCCTGTTTGAAGATAGCAGGCTGTGTTCCCTTGCTGTGATCAGCGTATTGAGCGCAATGTGATTAAGCGTGTATGGGCTGCTCTGAGAAGCTATAATATTTTTCTTCTTTTGAAAAATAATTTTTCACAGAAAATGGAGCTCATCTTGGAGAGATGTCTTCAAATTTACGTGCCTTCTCTACATCTCCAATTACTAATTTCAAAGCTAGATTTCTATTAAACGCTAGCTGAAAGCACTGCCTTTCTCCTCTTGTTTTCACCCTTTCTCACTGCACTCGCTTCTTCCTGCGTCCCGGAGCTGGATGCAGGCTTTTACTCAGAACTTCCTACTGTCTCCGCTGTGCTGCGTGTGCACTGCACTGCTTCCCTAAACCTTCCTCTCTTGCTTATCTTGGACCGTTGCCTGCAAATACCCCGTGGTTAACTTTCAACAGGAGCAGTTGTATTTGAAGGTCTGAGCCATTATGATCTTTGATTGCTAATTATTTACTGATTATTTTGTCCCAGCCCGGGGGCAGCTTGCACAGCAGAGTGCGGTCAGTTCGTGCTTAGCCAGAGTCTCTCCAGGAAGGGTTGCCAATGGAAAAACCAAACCAAGCCCTGGGCTGTAGGCAGGCGTTTGCAGTGGCAGAAGCAGAGCTCCAGAGGACTCCGGGCCTGTGATTTCACTGTGTCTCCGGACAGTATGGTGTTCATTTATTGAAGACACTCGTGGGAGTGTGCCTCGTTAAAATGAGACATGAAAATGAGAATGATAATCTCCCAGTAGCTCATGCAGCAGAAGGGAGGAGGTCACACTGGAGAGCTTGAAAAAGGTTGGCATGGAAAAGCCTGAAAGGAATTTCTTCTGTCAAATTAAAAATTGTAACTTTGGAAGAGGAAGAAACAAAAATCCGCATGTTCAGAGAGCGGTGCTGCCAACGGAGGTTTTCTAGGCAGGTGTCTGAAGCTCTTGCTCCTAGCCTTCCTGAAACCCCCAGATAAATTCCATATGGCCTCTGATCTAGGGGAGAAAGAAGTGACACACGCATCCTCCACGCCTGCAGGAGCAAACGCATCCCCGTGTTTCCAGCTTCTGGGCATCTCCCTTGTGATCAGCCCCGCAGCCTGACTCCCGGGGAGGAGCTGGGGCAAGTCACGAAGGCAGAATAGAAAAGTCGAAAGCTCTTCAGCCATTAATTGGGTCGCAGCCTTCATTATCTATTCACTATCCTCATCCCTAAGAAATTTTTCACGTGGGGGCAGGCAGCTCCAGCATGGCTGAGAGCGGGGGAGCAGGGTCCTGCTGCCTGTGCGGGTTCCCCAGCCTGACACCTCCACGCCTGAGCTTGTGAGACCCCAGCCCGGAGAGCGTGGCGGGTGGTCCCGGGCTCCACCGGCGTGAACGGGGGTAGCTGGCCCCTGCCCTTTCGTGATGGGGAGAGGGGCTGTGAGGGGAGAGGAGCCGTCAGAGGCCTGTGAGGGAGAGGCCCTGTGGGGAAAGGGGCTGTGGGGACCCATCCCCGACTCTGGGGGGGGACTGTGGGGTCGAGGAGGGGTCCCCGTTCCCCGTCTGCCGGCCCCGCTGTTCGGCAGTGGGGGCTCCGCTCCCCCGCTCCCCCCCCCCCGCCTCAGGCCGCAGGGCGGGCGGGCGGGCCGGACCGGTTCCCCGGGCAACGGCGGCCGGGCGACGTCAGCGACTGGCGGGGAGCGGGGCGGGCGGGCGGGCAGCGCCTCTGCAGCCGCGGCGCTGGCCGGGGCATGAGGCTGCGCATGGAGCCGGCGGCGGCCCAGCCCGGCAACCTCTCCCGCGGCGGCGGCGGCGGCAATGAGAGCGGCGGGGCGGCGGCGGCGGCGGCTGGGGCGGCGGGGTGGTCGGCGGCGGCGCTGGCCTCGCAGGCGCTGGCGCTGCTGCTCATCTTCGCCCTCTCGGCGCTGGGCAACGGGGCGGTGGTGCTGGTGATCGCCCGGCACCGGCAGCTCCGCACGGTCACCAACGCCTTCGTGTTGTCGCTGTCGCTGTCGGAGCTGCTGGGAGCCCTGCTCTGCCTGCCCCTGGCCTTCCTCAGCCTCCTCAGCCGCCCGCCCGGGGCCTGGCTCTTCGGGCAGCGCCTCTGCCTGGCCAGCGCCGCCCTCCACGCCGGGCTGGGCATCGCCGCCACCCTCACCATGGCCCTGCTCTCCTTCGACCGCTACTGCGCCATCGTCCGCCAGCCCCGGCACAAGATGGGCCGCCGTCGCGCCGCCCAGCTCCTGGCCGCCGTCTGGCTGGCCGCCCTGGCCCTGGCCGGACCCTGGTACGGGTTGGCGGGCGAGGGGTGGCGGGAGGCCCGTCCTGGGGCCTACCGCTGCGTCTACGTGCTGCCCTGGGGCTCCTCTCGGCTGGGGCCGCCCTACGGCGCGGCCCTCATCGTGCTCTGCTACCTCCTGCCCTTCGCCCTCATGTGCTTCTGCCACTACAACATCTGCAGGGCCGTGCGGCTGGCCGAGAGCCGCGTGCGGCCCCTCACCACCTACGGGCACCTGCTGCGGGCCTACGGGGAGATGCGCACGGCCACCACCGTCCTCATCATGATCGTCTCCATCATCTGCTGCTGGGGGCCCTACTGCATCCTGGGGCTGGCTGCCGCCGCCGGCCACCTGCCCTTCTCACCCACCATGGACGCCGTAGCCAGTGGGATGGCTTGGGCCAATGGCGCCATCAACCCCCTCATCTACGCCGCCCGCAACCCAAACATCTCTGTGCTGCTGCGGCGAAGCCGTGAGGGCGGCTACAGGACTAGGAACAACGTGGCCGCCTACCTCTCGGCCCCAGGCCACCGGCCAGAGCCCCGGAGCCAGGCTGACCGTGTCCGGGAGCGCTACGTCAACCGGCACAGTGGCCCCCCAGGCAGCGCCCCGTCCTCCTCCAGCCCGGCAGCGAGCGGAGGAGAGGTGGCCATGTGGGCCTGCAAGAACCCCGCCGTCCTCTTCTGTCGGGATGGGCAGCCAGACACCATCTCTGAGGCCAACTTGCAGGCCAAAGCGGGCACCATCAACACCAGCCTCTGAGGAGATGGGGGACTGGGATGGAGGCATTGTGTCCCGGCTCTGTATCCCTGAGGAAATGCAGGGAGCTTCGGCACTTGGAGCACTTTGCAGCCAGACTACCAGGATATCCGAGAGATTGGACTGCTTGAGCCACAGTGTGATTTCTTCTCCATTGTGTGAGCTCTGGTTTGGCATCCCAGCTTACGAGCAGCAAGATATCCAGGAAGGAAAGGAAGTTCCCCTTCCCTTTCAGCAGGCTTGACGCACTGGTGGTAGCCACTGAGCCCAGCCATCACAAGAGCTTGACTGCAAGAAAGAAACAGCAGTTGCTCCAGTCCTGCAGAAAGTGCCACAGTGAAGCTAAGAGACAGACATACAAATACAGCCCAACCCAACTGACTGTGTGAGCTGTTTGTTAAGTGCCAAAAAAGCAGCTGAAAGCTGAGTGCTGGCAGCTGGAAGAGGCTCTGAAAACACCACACTGTGAAAACTGCATCATGGCAGGATAATGTTGCTTTAACCCATTTTATGTGGAAGTGCTGATAGTCAGAAAGTCATAGACTGTCGGACAGGCTAAAAAAGCAACCTCTGAAGATTATTTGATTTTTTTTTCCAAACTCGCAGGCGTAACGAAACAGTAACTGTTGTGACAGGGAAGAGACATGATATGGGAGGGAGGGAGGAAAAGGAAGATGAAACCTCAGTTGTCAGAATTTAAGCAAACTTTTTGGTTTTTTACAGGTACAGTCAGCTTAAAATACTAGGAGTTTGAGAAATGAGAGCTCTTCAGACAGAGTGAGGAAAAGGATGTAGGTGTAGACTATGCTGTCACTGAGTTTGTGCCAAGATGTGTGTGTTCTTTTTGAGCTCACCCGAAGTGTCTCACATCTCGAAGAACGTTTAGAGGAGCCATGTGAGAGAGGTGAGTATCTGAAAGGAGGGGTAAAGCAGTACCACGCGCTCTTCGTGTGCTCTTAAGCATGTGAAAATGTGTATATGCAGAGAGCAGATATTATTGCATTGATGGCAGCAATCCATCTGGAGTATAGTATTTAAAACACATCTCTGCCATTGAAAAAAAGGAAAATAACACAATGGAAATGTGATTGCACGGCGTAAATTCATATGAATTTATCAGTATAATTTTTTTTTTGTCCAAAGGCCTTAAATTAGCATTTTTGAATCAGAAACTAAGACTGGGCCTTCCTTCATCTTTGCCAGAGTTGCAGTCTTTTTCCTTGTACAGGCTTTAAAAATACAATGTTGCTGTTTTACCAGCTTTTTCAACTGTTTGTGACCCAAGTGAAACATACTGGCATTATTTTGTAAGTGGGACAAGAAATAAATTGTCTTTTACGCAGGAGATTTAAGAGTCTCAGCCTGGCGTCATTCTCAGCCCAGCCTTGAGAAGGGAACTTCTATAAAAAACTGCCAGATGAGTGACAGCAGAGAGAGTCTTAATTGTTTGTGAAATTTTAATGCAGCTGGTTTTTTTTTCATGCTGTGAGCATTAGTGTAATTTCCTTCTGTGATGCTCCTGAAGTCCTCAAGGAAAAGATTTGACCCTTGACTACTTCTCAGCTCTGATACTTCACCCTGCAGATCCTGGGTTTTGCAAGCTGAGCAGTGTTATTTGTGCTATTCCAGAGAGAAGTTGTACAGAAAAAACACAGCTTTTCACAGAAGCTGTTTGGCAGCGAGTGAACACTAGTGACTTGTTAGAAGGGTAGGACAGGAATTTTTTGCATACCTGCCCTTCCAGGTATGGCTGGTGTAATGTGAAAGAGGTGGCTGTGAGTGATGAGATTAGATTTAACCCTTACCTAGGTAGCTGGCAGCTTGTAACAAGGCGCTCGGTGCAGGCTGATTTGCCATACAGAGCGCTCCGGTGTTTGAACAGCTTCAAGAGCTTTTGCCTAGGTTCCACTAGTCATTGACTCCTGTGTTCTCCGCAGAAAACTTTATCCAGGAGATAGAAAAGAAAACCTGTGGGATTCTGCCTTCCCAAAAGGGACGTTTCTCCATGAGTTGTAGCAACAGCCCTTAAGAGTAAGTTCCTGTGCTCTGTAAAACCGTGGGGCGGACAGAAGCAAGGAAAACTGTCCAAGCTCAATCCTCATCAGCCTTGTACAGCGTAGAGAGCAGGCAAAGGCAGAGCGCTTGTAGTTGGTGTATCACTCGCAGAGCAGCACCCTAACTCCGATCCCAAGGCCATGGTACAGCCAGCATGTTTGCCCTGTATCCTTACTGTGGTACAGAGTCCACGTTGCAGGAGAAAGGATGTCACTTCTACTTCCTTCTACTCTGACCAGAAATGATCATTTAGAGCCCTCCTGTCTTGAGCATCACACAGATTTACAGGTTGAAGTTTGGTTTTGGTTTTTTTTTTTTTTTCACTTTTTGCATGTAAGAAGAGCTTTTTCTGCCAATTGGGACAAACTTGGTCGGAGTAGATATACCGAGGGGTAGGGTTAAGAAAATGAGGAAGATGAAGGTGCAGCACTGCTGTGCCTGGCTCGTGGCGTGCCGTTCAGTGCATTTCTGTTAAATACGAACTTGGGCTGTAGCAAGGGGAGATTCTTGACCAGGTCCTTTTTGACGGGGACCTGCTTCAGCTCCAGTAGAAAGCCAGCCTGTGTTTTAAAGCTATGCCTGGCCTGTACTTCTCATAGTCGTAGAGTCGTGGAATCACTTAGGTTGGTAAAGACCCGTAAGATCATTGAGTCCAACCGTAAACCTACCACTGCCGACTCCACCGCTAAGCCATGTCCCTAAGCGCCACGTCTACACATCTTTTAAACGCCTCCAGGCACGCTGCCTCAACCACTTGCCTGGGTGGCCTGTTCCAATGCTTGACAACCCCTTCAGTGAAGATATTTTTCCTAATATCCAAGCTAAACCTTCCCTGGTGGACATGAGGATGTTTCCTTTCGTCCTATCACTTGTTACCTGGGAAAAGAGACCCACCTCACCACAACTTCCTTTCAGGTAGTTGTAAAGAGTGGTAAGGTCTCCCCTGAGCCTCCTTTTCTCCAGGCTAAACAACCCCAGTTCCCTCAGCCGCTCCTGATATCGCAGCACTGTTGACCAAGTCAGGTGCACAAGTCTCTACAGCCACCTTTTTAAAAGTATGTTTTAAAAAATACAACCAAAGGGTGAAGTGACAACGTTAGTCAAAGCCAAATTAAATATTAGTCCTTGGACTCTTTAGTCCCTCGTTGACTTTCCAGCGCACTTACCCTCAGTTTAAGAGTGCCATACTATCTGGCAATGATACACATGCCACTGATACAACTAATGCATTATGTCTTAGAAGGAAAACATTAAGTTGTGATGAATGACAAGCATTTTAGAAAGCACTGTTCCAGCTGAAGTCAGTGGTAGTTTTGCCATTGATTTAAACATCAGATTCATTCAAGTCGTTATTTTCCACTCCTTTCCTAATCTCTGGATGAAGTCTTGATTCAAAGCAAATGCTTTGTGTGTAACTTAGGAAGAATGAACAACTAGCAGCTGACAAGTGACAGCCTGGTGGGCTGTACTAGCTGGCAATAATCGCCAGAACCAGAATAGCTCATGCGAATGAGATCCGGCATCCCCACTTCTCTTTCAGCACTGGCCTTGGCTTGCGTATCCAGCAGATGCCAGCAGAGATCTGAGCGGCCAGCCCAGCCTTTCCGCTAACGATCCAAATTAAAGCCTCCTTCTGTTAATGAGATCAACCACTCTGCCTTCAGGACTGTCGTGTCCCAAATAAAAACATTCAGAGCAAGTGCTGTGATCGACACAGTACAAGCCCTAAGCGTACCTCTCTAAAACACGGTCTCAAAGACGGATTCAGTAGTTATCCTTAAACTTGCTACTCTTTGGAAGTTTGTCATAGAGGCTGAAATGAATAATTAGGAAAGCACGTCAGAAAAGTGGCATTTTGTGCAAGGCTGGCTAATATCTGTGGTTTCACAGCTGCAAAAGTTGCAGCCCAGATGCCGGGTGAGATCAGTCCTGATGCCGGCAGGATGCTTAGTTCAGCGGCAGAGTTTCCTCTTCCCCCTCACTGCATTTGTATTTTTATATGGCGCCTCTGATTATTAATAATAAACAGGTGCACCTTTAGATCTGCTTGCAGAGCATTACACCACCACAAGGCAGTAACTCAGCTCCAGAAGGATAAATGGCCTCAGATCCTGCAGGAGTAGTAACCCAGAATGGAATCCAGGCTTGGGTGACCCAGCTGCACCGTGCTGCTTTGCTGCTCCAAGCCCTGAGCTTGCCAGGACCAGTGGCGTGAGTCCCAGTGGCTCCGCTGGGGCTGGATGTGGGAGGACAAGGTGCTACCCATACCATGGCCGACCCTCTTGCTGTTCCCAATTTGCAAAGGAGCAATGGGTTTCTAATGCCATGCCTGCTGCCTGAGCTTTGAAGCATCTGCAGTCACTCCAGCTAAAGTGCTTAGGGAAGAGCTTGGCGTTTCTGAATGTATTTTTCCTAGGAAATCACCACTGTGAGAAGCAGGAGAAAAAGTGACACGGAGAGACAGACTGTAAGTCCCTCTCAGTGGCATAAAAATGGATGAGTCACTGGGGAAATCAAAGTAGCAGAAAGCCCAGAGCACAACACCAGGGCCTGCATTAGTCTGGCTGGGGAGTGATGGATGATCTGCTCAGCTGAGATGACCCCAGGAGGCTGCGACCAAAGCCAGAGCAGATTTAGCAGGGAGGGGCTCAAAGGTGAAGGGAATGCCAGCACAGCATGATGTGTGCTGAGGGTCAGATCCTGCACTGGGTTCATTCACAGAAATCCTCTCCAGGTAGCTGTGCCAGAAGGTGGTGACAGCCTCCAGCGTTTCTGTCCTGAGGAGCTGGCAGCAATGTTCCAAGCGGCTGCTGGGCCAGGCTGGTGTGTCTGCACGCCCCATCCCTGTGGGCATTGCCGCTCCGTGCTCAGCTCCACATGCCTCAGGAGTTGGTTTTTTTTGGCTGAGCCTTAAACCCAGGCTCTTCTAGAGCAATCTGCAACAGCCACAACCGAAGAACAATCCCTGTGTTTTCTGCAGGGATCATCGTGTCAAAGCAGTCAAGCCCTGAAGCTTTGCTTGGGCTGTACTGGGTGAAACAGCACAGCAACGTGCCCACAGGCTTCTGGGGTGATCGTGAAAGATGAGCTGGATCCAGCTATGATTCAGCAGAAGAAGTAAATTCACTCTGAGAGGAGCCGTTTGTTATTTGTGCTACTTGTTGGCTTGCTGGCACCGAGCTCCTCCAGGTTTGGCTGTTTTCAAAAAGGCAAGCACTGGCAGAAGCCCAGAAAACTGATTGGGGAGCAATTTCCAAATACTTGGCACCATTAATTTTATGCATCCATTATTGTTGCCTTTATAAACTATTTCCAGCCTTCTCTCTTCCATAAATAGTCAGCTCAGAAACAAATAAAGAAGCAAGCATCTAAAAGGATTGATAAACTGAAAAAAAATGTTGGTTTTGATGTATCACTGTGAAAAGAGGATTGCACCTTTTCTCAGAGGTGTTTTTATTGTTGTCATGCTTTAGCCCCACGCAGCAACTAAAATACCACACAGTCACTCACTCACTCCTCCCTCACTGCCCCCCCGTTGGGATAGGGAGGAGAGCTGTGGAAGGAAGAAAGGCAAAACTCATGAGCTGGGATAAAAACAGTTTGACAGAACCGCAGAGGAATAGAAAACAGAGACGGAAAACAAAAGCAATAAGAGAATATACTTCAGCACATCATTTACAGTGCAAGAGCTCACAGTAGATCCTGGTGCCCAGCTCCCTTCCAAATAGCAAAACCTGCCCCTTGGCACTGTCCCTACTTTATACACTGAGCGTGAGGTCACATGGCCCTTGGGCCAATTTGGATAAACTGTCTCAGCTGTGTCCCTCAGTCACAGTGGCCACCAGCTCCAGTTCCTCTCCCAGCTCAGGTGAAAATTAACTCTGTCCTAGCCAGAACCAGGACAATTGTTGTGTGTGCACTGAAGAGTTAAAGATGTTAGCAAACGTCGGTGCTTCACACCTTGTCTGCTTTCCCTTGAGACATGGGGACCCCCTCTCCTCCTTGCCACCATAAAGAGCAGCAGAAAGTTGCAGCAGAGGTGACTTTGGGGAGGTCACTTCAGAAAATGACACTCCTCAGCTCCTGGGGTGGAGATCTGGAGTGGGAATATTCAGCGCTGCCCTTCCACATCTGGAGGAACATCCTTGTTTCTCCCAGGGGCCAGAGCAAGTCTGGCTGAAGGCAGCAGGAATCTCTCCACCTGCTTCTGCCAGCAGTGCTGATGCGCAGGCTTGAACACTTTGGTTTGTGCCTGGGGGCTTGACCAGAGGGTTTCACTGAAGTGTGGACGCTCAGAGCAGATGGAAATTGTCCCTCGGTTGGGACTGCGCATGGGGAGATGGGTTGGCTCCTGGGTGAGGCTGACAGCTAGCAGTGGGCTAGCCCAGCCCACCCCACCACCGCGGGGAAATGCTGGTGCTGCAGCTGGTGAGGAATGAAACCTGGATGGGTCCTACAAATTAAAAACCCTCAGGGTCGTAGACATGAACAGAAGCAGAAAGATAAATTCCTCTTAAATTGCTCACCCAGCAATTCCCTCACAACCATGTAAATGTAATTTGCTTACTTGACCTAGCAACGTGCTCTGAACCAATCTCAGCATCAGGGAAAAAAAAAAACCGCTCTGAGTAACCGGGTCAGTTATTTCTCCAGTGAAATCTGATGTGCAGTGGCACTTGTGCTCCTCGCTGACCTGCGCCTGTGGCTGCTGTGCTCAGTCGGATGCATTTTACAGAACATTTGGTAATATACCACCCCTGAGGTCACGTCAGGTTTTGAATACAGTGTCTGAATTGTGGATTCTTTCCAGAAAATGTAACTGAAACAGTAATTGCCCCTTGCTATTAAATTGGAAAGATTTGCCCTAGAAACTAGGTCCTGCCTGCGTGCTTCGCACGCAGATTTCACAGTTAAAAGGGTCCCAGGCAGAGGCTGGGAACTGGGTGAAACACAAGGCTGGGTCTTCCTCACCTTTCCTTCAGCCCAGGGGATGCTCTGCACAGAATTTGGCAAAGTAAAGCCGTGTGAGCATACACAAGGGCAAATTCAAGCCAGTGGAAAAGCTCCTGGTATCGTGCAGTGCTCAAAGCCCGGGGAAAGCTGTGGGCACCATCCCAGCCCAGCTTTGCTTGCGGCAGCATCCTGGAAAGCCAGAGGGATGGGTTAGGTGGCAGGAGCACAGCTACATTCATCTGTCTCGTGTCCTCCAGGCTTGCTGTCGTGGTGCCCAGGATGATCCCGGTTTAGGGAAGCTCTGCTCTCTGTGCCCAAATACACAGGGCACGTGTCCTCCCCCTCCTGCAGAGCCATGGCTGAACTGAGAGCACGGGCACGTGAGCAGAGTTGGCAATATGGGCTGGGGAAGAAAGTCATGGACAATTCAATGACCTATCTTCGCAGAGCTGCCCTGGGGACTGGGGAACCCCATGTTCACATCGCGTTCATGCAACATGAGCGCAAGGAAGGCTGGGTTTTAGCAAGGGGAGCCTGCACGAATCAGGCTCCCAACACAGACCCCGACGTCGGGATAAGTCCTGGGGGGAACTGCAGTGGAGTGGGGCACGCTACGGTTTCAAAAGCAAGGGAGGGAAGTTTGTGGCCGTCAGATGTCCCATGAAAGCATTGTGCATTAGTTTATCTTACACACGTGCATTTGTGTTGCCTGCGTGCACACACCCCAAGTGCACCAACCTGAAGCTCAGGCAGTGAAGAACATCGCAGCGAAGACACATGTTGTGACCTTTGGCTATTTGACTAGAATTATGAGGGATAGAGTTAAAATTATCCCTCCTCAACTACGTTGACGGAAATGTAAATATAAAATTTTGCATTTTGAGTTTCCACAGCCAGAGAACACTGAGCTTTTCAGACCACGGTAGAGATGTGGGAGAGGAAAGCGGAGGCAGGATTGGGTTTGTACTCGGGAGAGCTCTAAAACCACGAAGTCTGGAAAGTGCCAGCAGATGGTGGTGCTGCCTTTCCTGAGGCTCTGCTGGCTCCAGCCTTGCTCCCTGGCTCACCTGCACTCATGCATCCAGCCTGGTTTAAGGCTAAAAATAATAGAAAATGCTCAGAGGTGTCATGTTAGCTTAACGTCTCTCATCTTCCCAGAAGCACAGCTGGAAGGGCATGTTCACCCCACAGCGTAGGCTGGTACGGAAATACCCAACTGCTTTTATTGCATTTTGTTGCTACTCTGGTCTGTGAATCGAAGGACAAAGCTGTTCCTGCGGTGCTCCAGCAGTGCCAGCCCTGCAGAAGGGCCTCAGACCGAGTGATCGGGCAGTGCGAGATCATGATCTCGACAAAGGGTGATATTATCCCAAAAACATCTGCTTGAGCTGTGACATGGACACCGGCGTAGGGGATGAGCCAGGTCCAGCCACAGCGCAGGTGGGAGTAGAATGGGCAACGTCCCCGCTTTGCTTACTCATTCCTGAGGGTCTTCAGTCGGGATGTCAAAGCCTGACAGCTCCATCGGTCCCATTGCATCCTCCCTTGAGTGTAAATAAATATTTTTGGCCATGAGGTTAAAGCCTGAAGGCTGTTCTCTCCTGCTGGGGAGGAAAGAGGGTGCCCAAAATGTGCCAAGCACCCAAGAAGCTCCCACCAGCCTGGCACCCACTGCTGCCGGGGCTGCGAGCCCGGTGTATCCCCATGAAGCCACGTCTGCCCTACTTCCCAGGCTGGGTTTTGCCTGCAAGGTTGTGTCCACACCAGGTTGTCGCCCCAGCCTCTTGACTCATTTTTTCCGAGCTGGGGCGTGATGCCAAGGATAACAGGTTGAGCATGGGAGACGACACCTGACACTCCTCGCTCTGGCGAGACTCCCAGCCACCCCAGCCTTTGGCAATGGGGAAAGTCGCCGGGCTGGAGTGGAGAAGAGCTGAGGCTGGCTCAGCAGGTTTGGTGCCACCAACCTGGGTGGCCCCATGGGGAAATTCCTCCAGCAGTACCATGCCTGGCAGCTCCCCTGGCACCGGCGGGTCTTGGCAGTTTTGTCCCATCCAAGACACTCTCCTCATGGGTTTAACTGGAGGGAGCAGCTAGGATTTGGGGCACAGAAGCCCTTTTTCAGGTGAAAACCCTGGTGGACATGAGCTCCTGGTGACACGGCCTCACACAGCAAAGCCGTGCCGATCCAGTCCCCTTTCCTCTGGGTTGACAAAGGTATCTCAAATTTAGGTTCTCAAGCCATAGACACTGCTGTTTCAGCCCTAAAGAAGGGTTTGTGGGCTGGGAAGCTTACACATTACTAGGCTTTTTTTGATGGATAAAAAGCTATGCTGTACCTTTCCTCACATCTCCCACTGCCACCCAGTTCCCATCCTGGGAACTGTCCTGCATCACACAGTGACATGGCCCAGGAAACCTGCAATCTGCCATCAACTGGAATTTCAGGTCCTCGTCGGGTTGTAGGGTTTGGCTGGTTTGTTCACATCCATTTATGGATGCACCCAGATAGGGAGGTGTGTGGGAAAGGCAATGGTGAGCGTGAAGAGGTCAGGAGGGGTTTGGGCTACCGCCACAAAAACATCTCTGGTGTGTCTAGATAGGCTTGCTGGAGGGACACTGGCCAGCCCAGCCAGCACCGGCTCGGCTCCGTCAGCTGGAGAAAGGGAGATGATCTGATCCTGTGACGCAAAACTGGCGGCTGCCTCAATGCAGGCTCCTAAAAAAGCCAGTCACCAAGGGGGGAACAGGCATTGGCAACAGCGCAGCGGGGAGAAATGGCCAGGGCTGCTAACTGGGAGGCGTTTCAGAGCCCACAGGCCACGAAGATGCTGCGAGCCAGGAGGGCGGAAAAGCCCCCGACTGCCTAAAACCCAGCGCACACGAAAGCGGTGAGGTGGGGTTATTAGCCAACCCCAGCAGTGACCGTAAATACACCCCAAAAATAGGAGGGAATTTTCTTCAACCTCTGTCTCAATCCCCAAATATCCCTTTTTCTTTTTTTTTTTTTCCCCCAGTGACCCTGGGGAGATGCTGCTGATTTGAAAAATAACTCGCGGTGCTGTCACGTACACTCACCGAAATCGTTTTTCTTTATTGCATATTGCCATCTTAGAAAATGTACAGTCTCAGAACATTACACAGCATTGCCCGCTAGCGAAGACTACGCACATCCTTGCACCTAACAGACTACCTTGGTCACTACGAAGCTAATAAGGTCCAAGACATATACTTCAGTTTACAAATTTTTTTTTTTTCTTTCCTTTTTGGCATTATTAAAAAAAAAAATCATCTTTAAAATACACACCCAAGAGAAAAGAGTGGCTACTTACACCAGCACCAATCTAAAAGTAGTTTTCGACAATGGCACACGGAATTACCTGCACACAGCCTTTGTATTTATTTATAGAGATAGAACTTTTTCTTTTTTCTTTTGAAAGAAAACAAAGAAATGGCAAACTCAGCCCGATAACGAGGCTGGCGTAAAACAATAATAAAAGAAAAAACAAAAGGGGTTTGGAAGGGCAAGAGGAAACCTGTCAGGAAAGGTCCTGATGTGGCACTGGGGTCGCGGAGGCAGGAGCCGGGGTGGGTGCTGTCGACTGAGTCTCGCACCGAGCGACCCCGGGAGGCGATCGCCCGTTCCAACTCCCACCGCCGTTCAAATTAAACACGTGTGACCAACCATTCCTTAAACCATGAGAGGCCAGACTTTTTTTTTTTTAAACCTTCTTTTTTCTTCTTTTTTTTTTTATATATTTTAAATTCCCCCCCCAAAGTCCATTCCCTCAATTGTATCAGCCCCATTTTTTTTCAGCCATAAATAAAAAATATAAATAGAGGCACTTTAGTTAAGGAATAGTATTATCATTACCTTTTGTCTTTATTTCCCCCTCCTTCTTAAAGCAAAGTGCTTAACTCCACCTTTGAACATAATCTGCAGGTTTTGCAGCTGCTTGGATGCGAGGTGCTGAACTATTTTTTGCGCTTACCTGCTTTATTACTGCTTTAAATGCTACTTAGAAAGGTTTTTTTTTTCTTCTTCTTCTTCTTAATCTACAGTGCGTCAAAAGTTGCAATGAAGAGAACAAAACGGTAAAACCACAGCTCTTGACAACTCTGGTTAGAGAGAGATTTCACAGCTTTCACTCAGCACGCAGACCCCGTGGCCTTCAGGTGCTTAGAACCTTTTTTTTTTTTAACACAAATTAGTTTTAAACAGCACTTTTGCTATACAGTACATATAGTCAACTGACATCCCATAACCCCACCAGTAATACCGATTATCTGACAAAAAAAAACCCCAACCTTATTTCAAATAGTGTTCATATCTAGTGCAACAGGGACAAACTCATCTCTCCACAGGAAAAAGAACAAACAAACAAACAAAAAAAGGATCATAAAAGTATTGGTGGTATAAAAAGGTTTTTTTCCGTTTTTCTTAAAAAACACACCACAAATAAATAAAAGTAAAAAGTAACAGTCCTCTATATACTTAGCATAATTTAAGAATAGAAATGTTAATATGTTAATGGTGGTTACTTTTTATTCTCCAATTCTTAATTTTCTAAACCTTTAAATTATTACTCCCTGAGAGCTTTGAATTATTTTTATTATTATTTTTTTTTTGTCTTTTTTTTTGGACTGACGTTTGACAGGTAGTTCTGCTTACAAATTTGCAATCACAACGAACAGCAAACCAGTCGAAAAAGGACCTGGCTAAGAGACGAGTGATTCTTGGCATCGCTGCTTCTGTGTGTCCGATAAAGAAAAGAGAAAAGAAGACGGGTGAAAGCCGGCGGGTTTCGCACCAGCCCCTTCGTACATCAGAGACCTTTGGTCCTGACCCACCTTTACAGAGGATACAGTTTGTCCCATTGAACAGAAAGCAAGAACAAAAATTACAACGCAAGAGTTTATGCTCTTCGTCTCCTCCGAGAACCGACCTTTCCCACCACCTTGGGCCAGAAAACGTTATAAAAGTATAAATACGTCTGTGTGGCGTTAGAGCGATAAGCACTTTGGGGTAAAGTTTTTCCTTTAGTGAGCTGGCGGTAAGAGGAAAAGAAAAGAGCGTTTCCGAAGGACAACGGGAAGAGCATCGCTGGGAGCGCCTGTGGCGCCGAGCTCGGGAACCAGCGCGAAAGCACAGATGTGCGAGTTTTTTTGAATAATCATGACAACGAGAAAAAAAAAAACAAAACAAACAACACATTAAAGTTCAGTCAGCTTTGTTTTTTTCTTTTCCTCTTTAAACTGCTCGGCTTGTGCGCGAGGCGTCCCCCGCAAACGGCCCGGGGGGGGTCCCAGCAGGAGAGCGGCGGGGAGCGGCTTCCCATTGTCTTTGGGGACCACAGGGACCGCCGGCGTCTCTGGGTTGAGTCCTCTCTTGCTCCGCGGACACGGCATTGTGCTTGTGCATGGGGAGAACTACTTTTCGGAGGGGGTCGGAGGGGAGGAGATGGCTCTGATACCCATCAAGTTGGGCTGCCCACACACCTCCATCCGCACCCCCGACCCGACTATATACACAGTATATACACACACACACACTCGCCCGCGGGGAGAAAGAACGTGCCACTGTTTCGCTTTGAATCGCAAGGCAGTATAATGGGAATTAAAAAAAACTCCCTAGCCACTTCAAAAAGACTAACCCACGTTTCTTTGTTGGGTTTCGTTGTCGTTTGTTTTTCAGAAGTTGAGCTTGGTGACGGGCCTCTCGCGGCCGCTGTCGGCCAGCTGGTTGGCGATGCGCTTGCGGTTCCGCTTCAGTTTGGAGAGGTCCTTGTCGAACACTTCACCCGAGCGCAGAGCGGAGACGAGGTCGTCAAACTCGCCGCCTTCCTCCCCGCTCTCCTTCGCCTTCCTCGCCTTGCGCTCCCGCTCCCGCTGCTCCTTCAGCTATGTGCCATGGCGAGGGGGGAAAGGAGACATCTCACTCACATGCAGGTGGTTATGGAGGTGCCCAACACATGTGTAGTGACCCCCAAAGTCATGAAACAAGAGCTGTTTCCCACCCCAGTGCTCAGCACGCAAGAGCTGGTCAGGGTTATTGATGTAACCCATGGGCTGAGGTCCACAGCCCCATGGCTGCTGCTGGTGGGTCACAGCAGCCCACAGGCAGCACCAGCTCTGCTGCAGGTTTTGCTCCAAGATCTCACCAACTAAAGGTTGTTAATTAAACAACCAACAGTGAAAATCAGTGGGTCTAAGAGCACAGAAGCTCCTTGTCCAGTCTTCAGTGCTCCCCATACCACCATGGCCACCACGGGGACAGCACAGCACAGCTGCCATCCCCAGGTGCCCTGAGGGTGCTGCCGGACACTCCGATGCCTGCTCACCTGTGCCTCCATGCGTGCTCGGCGCTCCTCCTCCTCCTTCCTCCTCCTCATGTTCTCGTTCTCCTGCTTGGCCTCGGTCACAGCTTGAAGGAACTGGTCGAAGATGCCGAAGAACTCGTCAGGCTGCATTTTGTCTGTGTCTTCTCCAAAGTGCTTCACAGCCTTGGAAAACTGGGAGAGAGAAGACAGGGGTTCATCAGTCTCGGAGATACCCACTGCACTGACAAAACCCGCCATGGGAAGGAGCGGAGGGGAGGGAGAGAAACACTTCCAGTGGCCATGGTGGAAAGCAGGGCTTTGCTTCATCAAGCCTTGGCTTAAATATGAAATAAACAATCTGAAGTTTTACCCACTGTCCTGCAAGAGCCGTCCTGGATCGCTCTGAGCCCCCTCTCCCCTTCTCGCTTCTGGCTTTGCCAAGCCTCCCCCTGCCCCAGCTCAACTTCATTAACTACGCAGCAGTAAAAACAAGGAAGCGAAATATTGTGGGACCGAAGATCGAAGACATAAAACTAATTGTAAACACGGCAGGGGAAGGGAAACTCGCACTTTTAAGTTTTTCTTTGAAGTATTTTTGGGGTATTATTTATCATTGCCACATGCTCTGCTATTGAAACCAAATGTGTTGGTGAAACTTCTAAAAGACACTTCTGTCCAGGCTCAGGCACAGCCCTGGGTACGGAAATAGGGAGTTTTCCGGCCTTTCGTGCTGTTTGCACACCATTAATGTAAGGGAGTCGAATGAGGCCGTAGCAAAGGTTAGGACAGGACATCCACGATCTGCCGACACGTCCTGGTCCGCAAGGAGCCCACGAGTCGTCCTTGGGACTGACATTCTTTGTTCTCACTTCCAGTTTGAAGGAGACTCTTTGTGCACAGCAAGTTTGTTAAAATTGTGATGGCGCATTCTGGAGATAAGCATGCTTAAAAGAAAAGAAAAACAAAATCAAAGCACAAACAGATTTATTAGTTGCTTTGATTTTGCTGAGTAGACTGAGAGGAACATTTTTAAAGCCTGGCTGTATGATTTAGCTCTATTTGCAGGGGTGCCCCAAGCTCTTCAAAAGACATTTAGGGCATTTTTATTTCTTTGTTTACGTAAGAGACTTAGCACTTCAACATGCAGGCAGGAATCTGAGAGGTGCCACTATATAAGTCAAAATAAATGAGATTGTTGTTGTTGATTTTCATCAAGTTATTAAATTTTCTGCCATGTTACAGGAAATTCTGGTGGGGGCAGAAAGGCTGAAAACGTTATCCTCGCAGGATATAAAGTTTATAAAACAATGATGCTTCTGCTTTCCTAAGAGAAAGCAGTAACACAGTTTGAATCTGCACGTGTGTTTAAAAAGCAAAGAGCCAGCGCACTCTGCACAGCCTGTCCTATCCAATAACCACGGAACAGCTGCACATTACGTAGAGTGGACCTCGATGGGTGCTAGGAACCATGACCAAACCTTCTCCTCCAGAACCAGCCAAGTCAGCAGAAAATGCCACAGTTTGCAGAGCATTTGTCACCATCTCCACAGTCCTAACGGACCGCAGAGATCTGCCAGGGTACCATCAACAGTTAAAAGGGTGGCCTGGGTTAGCCATGGCCTCAGGAAGGTAATGGTCAACCATAACCTCCAGGCATGGGTGGATGGTGTGAAGGACAGTGCCAACTGGATATTGGTACAAGCAGGGGGAAGGAGGTAGTGTCATTTGGTAACTTATATTTTTGAGACGGAGAGGTAGCACATGTAGTGGGACAAGGATGGGACCTCTAAACCAGCCTGTGCTGGACTATCCCTCTGCCACTTCAACCAAGATGAAGGCCAGGCCAGAGAGGAGATACTGGAGGAAATGGCAACCAGCTGTGTGTCCCTTTGCTGAACGAGGGGAAGCAAAAGGTGCTCTGGAATCACAGATGTCAGTGAATAGCAACCCTTTGCTGTGATTTAAACCAGCCTGGTAGGGAGAAAAGGACAAGATGGCAAGAGGTTGGTGGCAAAGCAGCCACCAAGGCATTACTCTGGGGAAGGCAAACCTTTTAAGTAGCTTCTCTAACCAGGTCTGAAGTCGGTCTCAATTCACGTCACTGAGCTCCTCTCCCTCTTCTCTGGAGAGAAGAGCTGGGCAGGTCTCAGATCAAAGTTACGCATCGGATGTTACTTTGCCACTATAAGAAGTGAGGTCACTCAGGCAGCCTGGGTTGTCTCTGATATCAATTTCTGGGTGATCTCATGTCCAGCCTGAAGATCTGGTTGCATTTTTTCCTCCTCTTCTATCAGCACCAGACAGAACAGCCTGCTTTCTTGCCACCTTCAGCCTTCACTGGCCAAGATGCCCCAGCTGCCACACTCCTAACTCTAAAGCCACCAAAACGGATATTTCCATTTTAAGACATGGAAAGCAAAGTGGGCCCTCTAGGCTTGAGTGAAAGCTCTTCACCAAAACTCAGATCCTCACAAATTACCTATCGTCTCCTCCCCTGATGGACACAACTCTCCCATGGCCAGCCCCTACCTTGCACTTCCAAAAGAAAGATAGGTCTCTCATGGATTTCACAGCACATCTTGCATCCCAGAAGCAGTCTGTTGGCCTGACTTGCAATCCCCTGGCATGTTGGGTTGTGAAGCAAGAAAAAGGCCTTGGAGGGGGACAGATAGGGATGTACCCACTCCAAACAAACCATGAAGAGCAGCCCAACAGCTTTCTCATGTCAGGGTCTCAGCAGGACACTCGCATTATCTTGTTGACATCTCTTTGAGATGTTAACACACAGCATGTGATCTGGGAAGGCCAGGACCATCCTGCCCCTGTTGGCTGGAGGAAAGGCTTAAAATGCTGCCCGGATCTCAAGGATGTTGGTGACCTTACCAGCTCTTTCGCTTCCATCAGAAGATCTTCGACATCCGAGAAGCTGAAGCTGGCTAATGTGATGAACTGGCTGACGACAGAGACAAACTTGTCGCCTGTTTGCTGAATCTGAGACTTCTGGAAGTCCAGCTCCTTTGGGGAAAGAAAAATGCAAATCTGGTCAGGCCTTGGCTGAAGAGGGACACAAATACCACTGGTAGTGCCATTGAGTGTGCGCCTGCATCCGTGGCATGGGTACTGGCGGCACCACCACTATTGCAATATGCTTTTAAGCCTGCAGTACGTTTTTAAGGCCAACTCCTACAGGAGAGATCGTGGAAGTAGTTTAATTTAGCAAGACACTGAGTCCTTCGGAACACCTCCACCATTTCATCACCACTCCAGCTGAGCTGTAGAAGCGTTCCCCAGCCTGAGCCCCAGCCCTCTGAGGTTTTACAGCCAAAGGGAGACCCCTCGGCACATCACAGGTCCTCCACGGGCATCATCACTAGACTCACTCAGCCTCCCTTGGCGTTATTAGATAGAAACCATGCACGTGCCTAACCACACACAGTAACTGCGGTGCCAGAACGGCCCTAAGAGGACAGTTGCACGTGCAGGGCAGGAAGGAAAGACAAATGGATCTCCAGGATTTCAGATAAAAGCAGCTTCGCTGGGAGCTCCCTCGCTTGCCTCCCTAAGGAGGGATGTCGCGGCGCGCGGAGCCAGGCTGGACTATATTTGGTTTAAATAATACTTACGTTCTCCACCGCTCTCAGGCCGCTCCTCAGAGTGTTTATTTCTTTCTCCAGCTCGGTCATGCTGTTGGAAATGGCAGGATGTTAATTTTCAGCCTTCCCCAGCAAATTCTACAGCTCTCTGACCGACTCAGCTGTATTTTTGCACGGAGAAGTCCCCAGCACTGCACACATTGCCTTCTGTTTGCGCAGCAGCGCGTCTCGAGCAGTAAATCATGCTGACAGCCTCTAAGCGAGGACGGCCACTCATCTCAAAGTGTCTGCACTTGCTGGTTTTAAAGCAAAGCATTTTTCTGTATTTTTAATCAAGGGGATTGTGCAGGCTTAGCAAACTCAGCAGCTTCCAGGCCAGAGGAGAGCTCAGCAGAGGGCTTTGCTGAGCACAGATTTCTCTTCCGCTCTCGAGGGCCGGCAGAAGATGTGCTGGATGTCCCAGCGCACAGCAGACGGCTTTTCAGGGCGCTGTGGTGAGGTGGATGCCACGCAAAGCATCCTTCCTAGCTGTGAGGCTTTCACAAAGGGAGACAACCCAAATATAGAGAAATAAAAATAAATCATCATGTCTGGCGCTGACTTTGTTTACATAAGGCTCAAGCCCTTGATGAGCTTCGAGTTCAAGTGCTTACGGGTTTCTAGTACCATATCTGAGGGGAAGCTTTCTCACAAAGACTCGATGACCACAGGCTTGACGGCTTTCCAGGGGTGTCTGTCCTAGGGCTGGGGTCTCTGGAAACGCTGACGTCAGGTCATGGGGCAAGTGTTCCTGGCAGGTTTAGTCTGGGAAAATGCAGTTTTGGGAGCTCTGTGCTCCAGCAGTTCATTACTAGTGGTGGGATTGACAGATTTTGCTTCACAGCTGCAGGGCTGGGGGGAATTTAGGGTTTTCCAGAGCTTTAGAAACTTTTTGGTTTCGCTCTAGATTGGACCAAACCCAAATATTACATATGGTGTCCAGTTTAGAGGAAAATGATAAAGTCTAGGGGAAAAAAAATCCCCTCTGTGCAGATGTTTTCTTTCCCATACGTGTATCTGTACAACTGTAGATCATGAGCATGAGAAAGCCGGAGCCTCCACCTGCGAGGAGCGTGTTCTGCTCAACCACGTTCTCAGCTGTTGCCTACAAGTGCAGCCACCACACACTCTTCGCATGCTAAGATTTGTCCTTGTCACTTTGTTTAATCCCTATGGCTGACAATTATTTTACATTTTAAACGCAAGGATGCCTGCTCTGCACGTTACAGATCTTCTGCGGGGAATCAGAATAGTTTGGGTGGGAAGGGACCTTTCAAGGCCATCCAGTCCAACCCCCTCCGCAGTGAGCAGAGACACCTTCAACTGGATCAGGTTGCTCAGAGCCCCATCCAGCCTGGCCTGGAAGGTTTCCAGGGATGGGGCATCCACCGCCTCTCTGGGAAACCTGTTCCAGTGTTCTACAACCCTCATTGTAAAAAAATTTTTCCTTATGTCCAGTCTGAATCTACCTTCTTTTAGTTTAAAACCGTTACCCCTTGTCCTATCACAACACGCCCCACTAAAATGTTTGTCCCCATCTTTCTTATAAGCCCCCTTAAAGTACTGAAAGGCTGCAATAAGATCTCCCCAGAGCCTTCTCTTCTCCACTATTGCTACAAGAGCACTTTGAAACTTGAAAGACCCTTGAGCAGCCATAAACTCTGTGCGTATTTGCCATCCCCTCTCTAAAAAGGTGCAGTTTCATGTCCACAGCTAACATGAATGCAACTGCAGAAATGTGTGATCTTTGCTGCTCACGTCCCCAAAGCAGCAAAGCCCGTAAGCTCCCACTGAACTTTAAAAGCGAAACAGAGCCTCATTGATTTCAGAGGGGCTTCAGCACTTACTTGAGGGCTTTGCAGCGCAACAGCAGATTCCTCCTGCACTTAAAAGTTCACTGTGTGTTTAAGGGCTTTGCTGAACCAGGGCCTCCACCAGCAAGGAGACAGCAGCAGCCTGCTCCGAACAGGTCACAGGGAGGCAGGCAGGGTTTAAAAGCTCATTGCAAACACCAGAAGCTCCATGTTGGTGGTGAAACGAGGGCCAGGTGAGCCCCTCACACCGCTGCCCGTGCTGCAGGCAAAGTGTCCCCACTACATGCAGATAAACAGCTGCCCTTTATCGGCAGCCACACAGCAACCGCTTCCTCCCGGATTACTTAACCTACCATTAGAAATTAATTAAATGCTTCTGCGGTGAGATAACAACAGGAAACGGCTGCTCCAAGCAGCTCCCCTCCCTTGTGGTGTCGGAGGCTCACAACCCTTTGCTGCAAGGGCTGAGATTTAAAGCCACCAGTCTTTGCTCCTGCCTCTGGGGTTGCTTTCAGGCCAGCGTGGCCAGCCCGGCAGCGAGGATCTGGCTGGGAGCGCGAGCAGGGGAGGGTGACACGGAAAGGCAGGGTGAAGCGAGGGGAGAGGCGCTCCCAGCACTCCCTAAGTGCCACCTAAATTCCTACTTACTTGACTTTGGCTGCCTGTGGGATGTCTCGCAGCTCCTCGTGCAGGCGGAGGACTTTAGGGTATTTCTTTTCAACGATGGTGATGAGATAGTGCAGAAGGGTGATGTTCCTAGGAGAGAGGAGCAGCGAGGTCAGCTTGGCAGCACTGTGGGGAGCCGAGAGCTCAGTTGAAAACACTATAAAAAATCCCAACCCTGGTAATGAACTATTTTGGGATGCTGCTCACTGCCTGTCTGGCGACATGGGATGGGTCTGTCCCATGCACAGCCACAGTGCAGAGCAGCCTGGTCCCTGCAAGCGAGGGACCCAGGGGAGGCAACCTGCGCATCACCGCTCCGTCCTTCATTGTCTTTACTGACGGATGAGACCAGGCGGGTTTGAGACCTGACCCAGCTCCTCTTGCTCTGTGCACAGAGGAGCTTGGTGTGGGAGAGTGAACCAGGTGATGGCTGCGGCAGCTTGACGGGGGTTCCCATGGAGAGAAGCCCCTGGGACCCCTCCTCCAGCCACTGCGCCACAGCATGATGGCTCTTGACTTCTTGAAGGGTCAAAAAAGCATTTGGAGGGTGATCCTCCTCATCAGCCTTGGTTGCTGTTTAGGCAACCCAAGAAGGAAAGCCCCCATCAATCCCCGTGCTGATCTGCAGCTCGGCTTCCCTCAAAATCTGTCCTGCTCAAAAAACGGATGCTTGCATCATTGGATGTGCCAGACAGGGCAGCAGGAGGGAGGGGATCGCTCCCACCTACTCACATCCCAAAGGCAACACCCCTCCATTCCCAAAACATCTCTGGGGCCCACGGATGCTACCGAGGACGAGGGCAGAGGCTGCTCACTTGTCAATGCTGGACTTGGTGTCTGCGATCTTGTTGAGGCTGGAGATCTTAAATCCGAAGGCGTTGCCCCTCTGGCCCTTGTTCATGTAGTTCCCGAAGGCCAGGACCACCTCTAGGAGCTGCTGGAGGCTGCTGCTCTGCAGCACTGCCTTGGACCCGGCACGGATGGCTGAAAGCAGAGAGGTGTGGGACATTACGCCCTGCCACACAGCACACCAGTCCCATTTTCTTGCAGCAACCCCTTCAGTGCCCCCACGGTCACAGAATGACCACCAGCTCCCTCCCTTCCTCTGCACCACTGCAACCTCCACATGGACCAGGCTCGCCCTGGCATGGAGGGACGCGCCTCCTACAAACGCTCCCCGTGCCGGCACAGAGCCCCTTAGCAGATCCAGTCACTTGCCTTCCACCTTGGGTTTGACTTCTGCAACTCTTTCTGCAAACTTCTTCTTGAAGTAGAGGGACTGCAACCTCTGCTGATAATGGTTTATCCTGGAAAAAGAAGAGGTGCAGGTTGAGCTCTGCTTGCTCCAGGCAGAGCTCAGATCCTCTGCTGCTTGCAGCTGTACTTACAAAGCACGTCTGAGCCACAGTGATTAAAAAATAATGACCACGTTTCTCCCTGAAACTATGCTGGGAAGGGAAAAACTGACAACTGAAGCTACAGCTGTCCTGGGGTGGATCCAAGTGGGATCTTAAGCACATGCTTAAGCCCATCCTTAACTCAGCAGGTTCAACAAGTGCATTTTTACACTCTATTGCTATGAACAAACAGTTCACTTACGACCACTCCTTAGCAAAGATGCTGATGAGGTCTGGGCTCCCAATGGCTTTGTGATGAGCTGTGGCTGGACACAGGCACGCCAACTACCCCCCCGAACAAAACTGGATGTTTAGATCCTCAAAATGATGGTCTGGGCTGGAAAGCCACCAACACAGCCCAATCCAGCCCTTTCCTGGGCAAATTAGGGACAGCTCTGCTCATGTCAGTTGTATTTAGGCTAAACAGGATCTCACTTGTATGCAAATTGCAGTCTCATTTGAGTCATTGGGACCAAGGACCCATGGGAGACATGCTCACAGACAAGGCCATGGGCTCCGCTGCCAATGTACTAATCAGAGGTGACAAAGACATCACACTCAGTTACAGGCCCCAGGACAAATAAAAAAGCCGTGCTGGAAATCAAGGAAAATATTTGCATCGGCAATGTTGTGCTTTGCAAAAGATGAAGGCATGGGAGCAACACTTGGGCAAGAGGCTGTGAAGAAGAAAGGTGACCTGTGATAGGAAAGCTAATTCTGAGCATCTTCCAGCCCCAAGGGCTCAGGTCTGAAATTCACAGCTTCATCCTGCCTGTCTTTGACACTCAGCAACTACACGGTGCACCGCCCCAGTGCTCATCGGTGCATTTCTCAGGGAGGACAGAGCATTTCTATTTTTGATCTCCCAGTATGATCTCAGATTGTAAAACTCACTGACTTTGCAAACAAGTCACTTGCTTGAAGATCAGCTAAGAAATTCAAAGAGCTCAATACTCAGTTGGATTTAAATAGGAGCTTCAAGATTTTAAACCAGCATCTCTAGAGGATGTGCATGCAAAAGATAAGGTTATTCATCCCTGAAGACTTCTAAGCCTTAAATGATTGCTACCAGGAGCAGGAAGAAATGACATTTCCTTTCCATCTCATATATTCTCAGGAGCCCCAGAGACAAGTCATTCCTGAGGTGAAGAGTGGGATTCATCTACACAGCAGGGAAAAAATTACATACATCAGTCTTAGGTATTCATGAGGATATGTTGGTGTGAAGGGGAAAGGAGCATCGTGTTATCATTCAAACAGCACTTCCCACCTGGGCCATGATGCAGTTTTTCGCAGAGTTGTGCCAGACTGAGCTTTTCTCCTCCAGACAAGAGGGGAAATGCATCGAGATATCCCCTGGGAAGCCAACACCTCTCTCCAGAGGATCCATCTCCCCATCCCTCTCCCCTCTGCTCCATCCAGCTGCTGCTTGTCTGGTTTTAGGAGCACAGCATCACAAGTGACCCTTACGGGTGGTAACACCTTGCTTTTGCCCAGTCATTTCTTGACATGAAAAACAGCAAGCAGGGCCTATTTCCCAACCAGGCTCCGTGAAACCGCCACCTCACAACAGCTTATGCAGCCACTGGCCAAAACACGTCTCCTGGGCCACTAACCTGCTCATTTCGAAGAGGAACCGGTCAGCCTTGGCCATACGGTCAAGCTCGTGCTTATGCTCTTCCAGGAGGTCAATGTCACCCTTTTCAGGAACAAACTTCAAGAGCTAAACAAGGGAAAGCACACTTGTGGACATGAGGTCTACGCATGGTTTTTCAGAAGCAAAATGGTGATACAGTTGCTTGAATCTACGACCTTTCCGTATGTACAGAAAGTGACCCCAAGGCACCTATGAAATAAGTGTTATCGCTGTTCCTGTGACCTTCCTCCCATGACTCCACCACATTAGTGTCTCTTGCTTCTGCCTTGTCATCACTCTGGTTTTACAACAGATGTATTACATCTGGTCCAAAGAGGTTCTGACATCAGCTCTGCCAGAGGAGATCTGAGGGACTCTCATTTGCTGCAGCTCTGCCTGTTTGCAGATGGAAATTTTGTGCAATGAATCCTCCCATGTCTCTGCTGAAAGTGCAATTACCAGCTCAGTTTTAAGGACAGGTGAATAAAATGCTTCCAAAGGGATTCAGAGAGGGTGAAAAATGCGATTCCCTTTTTGAGGACTGCACAAATGCTGACCAAGCTTTCAAAAATAAACCCCCACCAAGCACAAACTTCAAGCTGCAGCCATAAAATGGGCAACTGGCTCAGCCTCAGGGTCTCAGGGCAGACCTGGGTACAGGTGTGGCACACGGAAGCCATGCTGATCCCAGTGCCAATGCTATGACCGAGCTGCTTTCCTGCTGCTCCAGCCCACTTGGGTGGTTTTTCAACATGCAGTTGGTAAATAATCTGGGGCCCTGACACACTTCTCAAAGCTGAGGTTTGGTCCCAAGCACAAGATACGTTGCTTACCTGCTCCAGCATGTCTTTCGGGAGGTCCTCCTGCTCGTCCATTGTCAAAATTGCTCGTTTGATCTCCTCATTTGAGAGCTTCAGCCTGGGAGGTGGAGCAGAAGGAGAGTTATTCCCAGCCCAGCAATCAGGAAAGGTTCAGGAGCATTTCCTTACACACCCATGGAACATGAACAGCCTAACTCCCAGCCAGCAGCAGCATCACAAATAACTATGCATTATACAGCCTGCTGTGAAGAAGAACGTGTGAGAAACGAGGTAGGACCGTGCTCTGCCAAGGCACAGAACACAGCAGGCCTGGCCCTGCTGCGAACGAGAGGGTCAAACCCCACCTGGCAATTCCCTCTCCCTGCACCACAGGTGCCGTCCCCTGTTTTACAGTATTTTATATAAACATCCTAAGTATTATGTTATACATGTATTAAAAATACATCACATTTATATGTAACTCTTGCCCACAGCAAGGCTGCTCCTGCGGTGCCAGCATCCCTGATGGCCACAGGGCCAGTGAGAGTCACGTTCCTTGTTGGCAGCACAGCCCAGCCCGGGCTCAGGAGTGCAGCTCAGCGCTGCGCCTGAACCCATTGCCACAACCCCTAAGGAAAATTTGGCCGATTTCTGCTGCTTCTCCTGGATTTGAACATAGCCTCCCCCACCTCTCCCAGCTGCCTTTGGAGTCTCCCTCTAGGAAGAAAGAGAAAGAAATCCAAAATTTGGGGAAACGGATGCTCAGCATCCCAGGAAACCTATCAGGCTTTTTTTTTTTTTTTTTATGGGTGGGGATTCTATGTGCTTCAAAGTGTAATGGGTTGGAAACCAGCTGCCCTCGCCTTTTCGTCCACATAATAGGAATTGAAGACGTAGCCTTAAATGGGAGATTTCTAAAACCACGGACCATTGTATCACAGCAAACAACAACGGGCTGGGCTTCCCCCAGCAGCCTGCACCGAGCTGAGGCAACAGATAGCTAGAAAGACGTCCTCAGCTCTTCCTGGGCTAAAGCAACCATTAATTACAGCTTAATACGTCTGCAGCACTCCCCGTGACCACTCCCTGCAACGACTTTGATTGCAGAACCACATGTATTTTTCTTCACTTTTTTTTTGCATTGTGGTTGATGAAATAATCTAAATGCAAAAGAGGGAAAGCCCAGAAACTCTTGCAACTCTGTCTGCCAGTCCCCTGTCTATCCCTTGCCCAGCTTGCAGTGACGGTTAAAGTCATTGCAACAGTTAAAAAAAAAAAAAAATCCCCTGTTCTTGCATGCAGGAGTTGGAAAGACCCATTTGTGGGTGTTAAGGAAACCTATTGCCCCAGTCTCGGTGGTCAGCACTGCCAAGGGATGCTGAAACACTGGATGTGACTCAAAGGAACCAGAAACACATCCTATGGCGGGACAGGAGGCGTTGTGTCAGCCTGATCAGCAGATCAAAAGGAAGATTGGGAGCTGACTTGATCACTCCAAGTACAACAAGGAGAGTGTTTTTCATCCTGGCATCTCTTCAGGGAGCAGACTGACATTGTAGAGTTGGCTTTTGGAAAATGAAGCGGAAGCAGGAAGGGTGCTGGTCTCTAAGGCCAGGGCAGCAAGATCTTGATTTATCTTGAAATCTTTTGCTTAAGACCTGACGTGAAGGATTAGCTTTATCGAGGCTGGTGGATCTTACAGATTAGGCAAGTAAATATTTGTTCCTTATGAGCTCATGTTTCTTGTCCTGTACACAGTCCTCTCTCACCTCCTGCTCAAGGGAGGCTCTCAAGACAGGGTTTGTTAAGCAAGGAGTGAGTTAAACCCCCACCTCAGCCAGAGAAGGAAGCACAAAGGTTGCACTATGCAGTGGCCAGGACAATTGCCAGGGTCACCCCACGAGGAGCAAACCCAGGATCCATGGAAAATGTCCCCTCTGATGCTTGCAGTGACGAGTAGCCATGTCCTGGGGACTCCCTATGAGGGCAGCGGCCGGGATGGACACAACCTGAGGTGGGATATGAAGCTGCAGGAGGACTCCTTTTACACCCAGGCAGTGACATGAGAGCTCAGACCACCAACAAATGTCACATCAGTCCCCACCTCGGTGAAAAGCAGATGCTGGCTGGGTTTGGACATTTGGGGGAACCCTGGGAGGCAAAAACACCCCTGGGAGAAAGGGGCAGGTAGGCAGCTACCCCTCATCCAAAGCCAAAGTGAACACCTAAAGCGCACACTTTCAACTGTGATCATCTCCAGGAGGGTGGTGAAAGATGAGAGTGACTTTTGTGAGCTCTGCTCATTAAAAGCAAAGTCAATAATAGAATATATTTAAAAAAAAAAAAAAAAGAAGCTGAAAAAACTTTTCTCAGGAATCATCAAAACCCAGTGCCAAGAACAAGAGCCTGCCCCGGCATCGGCAGAGAGCAAGCGCGGGGCGCCAGAAGAAAACAGCCTCTCAGACAATTTGATGGGAAAGGGGCCAGTGAAAGCTAGAAGCTTATCTATAACCACAATAATTATCATTGTTGGCAGCAGCTGTCGAACGCGAGCCGTCTGAGAGGAATGGGGTCACAGGACTCGCTGTCACAGGGATTTAAAGCCAGCAGCCCGCCGATGTGAAGTGACAGCTCGCCAGCTTGACAAGCGCGAGGCTGTTTTGCGTGGCTTTTGTAGAATCCCGCAGAGGACGTAATAAGTGTGAAGGGGAAAAACGAATTCCGCCGGGAAAGGGACGCGCCCTCTTGAAAAGCCACATTCATTTGAGAAAAATGTTCCGTGCCGCCTCGCCGGAGAGAGGAATCAAACGAGCCATTCACCGCCAGCACGGGCGGAAAGCGATGGAACAAGGGCTTGGTTTGCGTCTTGCAGAACGCAGCACTAAAATACACACACGTACACAGGAGCAAAGGCAAGGACATGGTGGGTTCACGGAGGAAGACCTGATAACGTACTGACATCGGCAAAGCATTCTCCAAAAAACACGAAGAAAAAAGCAAGTGTTAAAAATATTCTTGTGCTGCATTACAAGCCAGAGGAAAATCCAGTGATCTCACTGTGCAGTAATTTCTCCCAAAGCAAGGGAAACAGGCAAAAAAATAAATCTACAGAGAGAGATAAAGTATCTCACTGGCCATAATCTTTCCACGCTACAAGCCAGACAATGCCTGGTAAGCTTACAAATGTCTGGGCTAAATCAGGGGCCAAGATTGCAGGTCCTTTCGCATGTGAAAGTCTGCTCGTCCCCGCGGTGGCCGCACGAGCGAGGCAGGAGAGCAGCAGCCCAGCTGCAGCGAGCCACCCTGCAAGACCAGTCCCTTTGTGACACTGGGACCAGAGACCCACTGCTCTGCCCTGCTTAAGGATGGGCAGAGAAGAAAGGGTTTGCCCAAGGTCACATGGAGTCTGCTGGAGGTGCAGGGGCTGGACCTGAGCCCACCAGTGGGATGCTTGTGCTTCATCCCAACACTGCCCTTCTTTTTAGCTGCTTGGCATCATGAGTAAATCACCCAAAGGGATTTTGGGCAGAGAAACTCAATTGTGGTCCCTTGCAGAAATAGGGGAAGGAGTAGATTTGGCTGCTGCAGTGCTAGAGAAATGTCCTGCCCAGCTGGCCCCTCTGCCCAGGTGTCCCCGAGAGCACCATGGGACGAACCCCAAAGCACCTCCAAAGCAGCAGCTGGCACGAACTACTCCTTCCCCAGAGCCACTCATCCCCACAGGGCCCCGATGCTGCGGGACGCGCCTGGGAAAAGCCGTCTGAGAGTCACAGGGACCACCCTGCAGGGCAGGTCTGATCCTGTGTCTCCCCTAGGAAACGACCCAAAGGGGAAGGCAGACAGGCAGTGGCCTCTGCTGTGCCCTTTTTGTGTGATTAATTATTGGCGACTCGTTTCCAGCCAACACTTTCTTGGAAGAGAAAGGTTTGCCGGTGAGATGAAATTAAGACCTTTACTCAGCAAGACACGCAGGACGCCTTTGAAGTTAAGTGTTTAGGTAGTTCCCCTTCCCACTGAAGGGTCTATTTGTGTGCTTAACTTTCAATTATCCTAAAGCCACTCTGACTACACTGAGCCTAAGTACGCCAGGGAGCAGCCCAGGCAGCACCCCGAAACCCATCACTTCACTTGCTAATAGCTGGCTGCCACAGGCATACTCATCTGCTTTAAACTCTGCTTTAAACTCCGCTTTCATCGTTACTTGGACTGCTAGGAAGTACGAAAATCCCCAGAAGCAACCCAGAGCAGAGACAGCCAGAAACACGGCAGTTTTACCACTGAACGCTGCGGCACACAGCGCGCTGCACTCATCGCTGCCCATGGGGCTTGGACCACCTCCGGGAGAGCTTGAAGGAGCACCAGGGGCTGCCAGCTACCCACCCAGAGGGCTTTTTTTTTTTTTTCAGACATCAGCCTCTGCACGCTTTCTAGGGAAGGAAACCAGCCAGCCTGCCCAGGCGAGGCACTGGTTCTGCCGACCCACGGTCCAGGAACCAGTTTGGCTGCAAGCCCAACTTGCCAGCGATGCTGCTCCATCCTGGCTGGACCTGAGTGTCCAAAAAGCTTCTACACTTCCAGGCAGCACAGCAAACATTTCTGAATGGAGCTATATTTTACTGCTGTTGGGAATTTTTTTTTTTTCCTGGATGAGTCAGAAACAAGTGGCGTTTGCTGCTGCTGTTTGGTTTTTGTTTTTTTTTCCCCCAAGTAGCTACACTGACAGTTGATCCTTCAGACCACCGCAGTCTGGCTTCTCCCTTCTCAGAAGTCAATCTTATTGATTGCCAAAAAAGACCCTTTTTATACTCTTGGCAGCGAGCTGAAGATGGGATTAAGTTGCTGGTAGCAGGGCAGGGCTGAGCTTGCCTCACGAGGGGTGAGCAGGAGGCTGTCATCCCAGAGGGGCTGGGCAGCTGTAAGAGGGGGACATCCTCTTCCCAAAATTCCACAGGACACCTGTGCAGGCAGTCAGGCCCTGGCTGAATGACGCTGCTGCTCCCCGCACCCTGCCGATACCCAGTGCTTTCCCCAGCCTAACAGAGAGCCTCTTCAACTGCCATCAAAGAGCAAACAAAACCCAGGCTGAGGGAGATAAGAGGTAAAACCAACCCCCCCTCCCATCCCCTGCAAAGGCTCAGCCAGTACCCCAGCCCCTCTGGGGCTTTCCGGGGACACTGAATTGCCACGTACCCAGTTAATCTCATCTCCTCCCGTGCCACCCCACCATGAACGGTGTAAGGCTATAGCTGGGTTCAGGTGTCACTGGCTCTCCTCCCGCGCTGGCTCTTGTCATTAAACCCCTCCCCAGAGACGAGGAGCAGCCCCCCCCAGCCCAGGGTAGGGTATCAAACATCCCTTCGCTCCCCGGAGGGTGAGAAGGCATTAACCATACCTGGAGAGGAGAATGTTGCAATTCTGAGCTCTCCGGCCATCTATGACAGAAAGCTCCTTGACTTTATGCCGGGAACTCAAGGTGTCATCGATAGCATCTTCCTTCTACAAAAAAAGCAAGAGAAAAAAAAAAGCTGGAGACAAGCAAAGACACTTGGTACTCTCAGTACACAGCAGCACGATACACAGCGGATCCCCATTAATCAGGAGCGTCACCACGGGTTACGGGTAAAACCCATCGCCTGTAACTGAAACACAGTAAGCCGTTTCATACACCAGAGCTGGCTTTGAAGCCACTGGTTAGAAATGTAAATATTTTCTCAGACAGGGAAGATTTAAGAATCTGCAAACACACAGGCGCTGCTGAATAAATAAAGCTGGGCTTTCTTAGCATACATATTTGTGATACTTCATTAAAGCCTCGCCTGAAATGTTTCATTATGGGCTGCTGCACACACACTCAGCATCGCTCTTGTTCTTCACCACCGCTCCAAACATCTGCAGTCGCCCTTCACGCATCAGTCCTCCCAGCCAGCTAACCAGTGCAAGCTACCAGACTTGCAAACACAACCTGCAGCATCTGCTGCTCTTTCACAGAAATTCTCCCCAAATAAGGGATTTGAAAGCACAAATTGGTGTGGCATGAGCACCTACATCTCATAAGCAGCTTAAATACGTTACCTTCCGATGAGTAACACCATACCAAAGTGAGATTGCACTCGAATGGGCAGATCTAAATAACAGCCATTTTGCAGGGTTGCCCAAGGGATTCATGTTGCCCTGGGTTTTATTTTACCACATCACATGTTTTAGTAAGGTTAATCAATTAAAAGCTGGCTATTCAATCCTTCTGGAAGGAAGACAACCTGGAGCTGCAAGGTCCCACGCAGTACAGATCCGTGCTAAACGGCTGCCAGCATAGGAGACCTGGCACACAGCCACTGCACGGGTTGAGAGTGAGCACAGAAGTTCACAAGTTTTACTCTTTTTCTCGTTGGAATGATAAAAAACAGCCATGAGAAGCAGGAAGCTGCCAGGACACGTGGTGTAGAGTGAAGGCAGTGGCAGGTGAGGGAGGCTGAGCCCCGAGTCACCTACCATCAGCTGCCCCTCCTGTATGCCTTGCTCTGACTGTGATGAAACAGTGAGCTTCAACCTGTAGGTACGAGTTTATTTATTTCCATCTTTTGAAAAGCAAAAATGCCCAGTGGTAGGAGCTTCTCTGTGTGAAGCTGCGTCTGAAAAGTCAATCCCTGTACTCAGATGTTGGCTTTGACATCTGACCAGACAGCAGAGAGGGCAGCTTCTTACTTACCAGCCTCCCTGGCACCAATTTTCAAGCTGGTCCTCCTGGTGATCTTTGTACTTCTCTGATTTAAACCCCACTTTGTCACACGTTAACATCTGGCAGCACCGCACGCATGCCCCGCATCCCCAGTCCCGCGCTCGCCCTGCCCTTGCCTCTCGCGCTCCTGCGGTTGCTGGCTTACCTGTCTGGAGTTACCGTTCACAAAGAAGTCCTACGGCCATAGCAGAAGCATGGAAAAAGGCAGTAAAAACACATGCAGTTCAGTGATCTCAGCAAAACCAAAAGGAATCGAAGCACAGTCAAGGGGAGGGTGCAGCATGTGGGCTTGGCACCACGGGGGTCTGCCAGTGCCGAAACAGGGAGGATGCATGTGAAAATGCGGCGAGGATTGAGGGATGTGCAGAAGGGGAGGGCTGGCAGGAGAGGGAGAGGCGGCTCCATCAACGGAGCAGGTCAAGGCACTGCTGTGCAAGGAGGTGAGGAGGGGACGTGGGGCGAGGTGGGAGGACGCTGGCCAAGCCCTGCCACCGCTCCGTGCAAGAGTCAGCGAGCGCTGGCCGACAGGCACAGCCCTGCTCAGCCTGCCATGCCGGGGAGGAAAATTGCTAGTTTTTGTGAATCAGAGAGACTGAAATGCCAACGTGACTGCCAGGAAAACCAGGGCTTTCAAGTGGAAATAACAAGAGGCTCATCCCGGAGCAAATCTGGCCGCAGCAAAACTTTACCATTTGCCATGGCAACACTATTCCCCTTGACTTCTCCTCCGACAGGGACAACTCCCCTTCTCCAGGGCCTGGCAGCCTGGCCAAATGCCACTCCAACACCCTGCCGGCACTGCACTCCTCCAAAAGCCTGATTGTCCTGCCGGGCTGCCCCCATCAGACTGGAAGCACATGTGGCAAAGCCGGCATCACACATGCGCACACACACACACACACACACAAGGGTTTTCCCTCCTTGTTCCCTGGGCTACATCATTTTATTTTTTCTGTGCACGGCTCAAGAGACCATCCAGAAGCTCTGTAATGGAGAGAGAGGTTTCAAGGCCAGGTTGGATGAGGCTCTGAGCAACCTGATCTAGTCAAAGATGTCCCTGCTCCTTGCAGGGAGGTTGGACTAGATGATCTTTGAAGGTCCCTTCCAACCCTAACCATTCTATGATTCTATGATAAATAGTTTGTTTTATTTTTTTTTTAGCAAAAAGAGAAGGCTGTCACTGAAGGGAGGAGGTAGGTGGATCCAAACGCAGTTGGCTTACAAGGATGCTTCACTCCAGCTCCTCTGTGCCAAGGTGGCCAACAGCCCATGTGCCTCGTTTGAGTGGGTCATCTCCAAAACAGCCCATCACTGCTGCCTTTGTAAAGGAAACCTTGTTTATGCAGGTTTTCCCCTGGCTGGCTGCCGAGGCTGGATCAGCCCAGGACCCACACATGGCTCTGGGTGGGAGGATGGAAAAGGGCTCCATTAGATGCCACCAAACACCTGGGGCTGGGCGACTGGCACTCACTGGGGGCTGAGTTGTGCTGACTGCAAGCCCTGTGCCTAAAAACCAACGCGTCAGGCTTTTCTTGAGCCCACAGAAACACTGTGGTCAAGAAGCAGAACAAGATGTGCCATGAGGCAGAAAACATCAGCCAAGAAAAGGAGCAAGTGATCTCTTCTTTGGTGGAGGGATCGGCACCCATGGGGTGCAGTGTGGGCACCCCAGCACAGTGCTGTGCCGAGCGGTTCCCCGAGGCATGGTTGCACCGTCTGTGCAGAAACACGTGTCAAAGAGCTGCCACAACCATCCCCAGGAGCAGAGCTCCGGCAATGCCACCACACCAGGGGCTTTGCAAGGCAAGGGGGACCTGCAGACTCTCAGTAAGGACACTCAAGCTGATACTGCTGTACTTCAGGGAGGTTAGATGAAAAACCACAACCATGTAATTTAGCTGGATGTGAGGCTATTGTAAAGGCAGAATTAACTTGTAGATCAGTCACAGTTGTAAAGCATCGGTGTTTCATAAAGGAACCTCTTCCCAGCAAGCTCCTTCATGGAGCAGGCACAAACCACACCCAGAAGCAGCAATGGGTATCTCCTTGTTCGTTTAACTGTCCTTAATTAGGAAGCCCTCTTTCCATCCCAAAGTTCAGACCTGCTCCATGATGCTCAGACTTGTCCCATGCTGCTGGAGAGGAGAAGGACATGGTGGTCCTCCTGCAGCCTCCTGCTCCAGGAGAGGGAGGGCTCCCCGTGCATTCAGGTAGAGCAAACACTCGTTACAAAAACCCTCCCTCTCTGCCTCAAACCAGCCCCATCTCCGCTCCTTTCCCTTGCATGAACCACAATTAGCTTCTCCTGCAGGATGGTGCTGTAAGAAGGAGCAGCTTTAAATCTGCTGTCACTGTCCCCACAAATGTTCCCCACCCCTGCTGCCCCTGGCCCCTGTGCAGGTCACTCTCGCTTGCATGGAGGAGCTGAAGGCTTTTCTTCTTTCACCCCTTTTAGGGAGATGAATTCTCTCCAGCTCACTGCTAAGCTCCTGATTCAACAACATGTATTTTTTCCACTTGGCCTTGGCTCTTTTACATCACTCACCGCTGCGGGACCTGCCAGGACTGCCCCGGCCATGTCACTGCCACTTATCAACATCACTCCCAGCCTCCTCCCCTTGCAGGCCCTCAGAACATCTCTGATGGAGGTGCACACCCCATCTAAGCCCTGATGGCCCTAGACTTGCTTTTCTCCATCACCGCACACAAGTCCTTAAGCAGTGACCTCCAGCCCTGCCAGGTCCTCAGGCCACAGCCTGAAAAACAGACCTCCTGCTGGTTTTTCTGTTATTTCTAGCAAGATTGGTAAATGCTGGTATTAAGTACAGCTGCGGGGCTGAGCCCTTCTCTGGGAACAGGGACATATGCAGAGCCTTGGCAGGGAGGACGGGGAGGATACGGGCTCTCCTGACAGCTCACGGCAAGCGCCCACGTTTCAACCAGCACGGGGCAGGGATGGTCCTAGGCTGAGCCCCAGGAAGCCCAGAGGGCTCCTGTCCTCCCGGCGTGGAAAGGGCCTTTCCTGAGAGCTGCAGAGCTCACTTTATAGCCTGCGTTTGCATCCCAGCCTGTGGCGTGGGAAAAGCATTTAAAGAGATGCTTAAAATTAAGTCCGTCATTAAGGCTTGGGTCTGTGCACTACTGAGGGATTTCCAGGCACTATGGCAAATAAAAATAACCAAACCCCATCAACAACAGCCCTGCAACAGCTACTCGTGAGGGGTCTGAGAGCTCCCTGCACCACGCACACCGCTGCACGCTGCCCCCAAGCCCTGCTGGGACATCAGCCACAGCGACGTACCACCCGGCCACGCTATTTTGGAGCCCTGGTTTGCTCAGGGCACAGGCAAACATGCAGCCCCTCATGTTCGACATTGTGTCTGAGGACAAGTGAGAGGTGTGATCACCAGGGAAGTGATTTTCAGTCAAGGGCTCAAGACAGGGAGCAGGGAGGAGAAATCCCTGCTCCTACACAGCTTGCTCAGAACAGAAAACAACTTTTGCTAGACCTCAAAATTGCTGCAAATTATCAAGGCATTAGTTCATCCTCCTTCCCTGTAGGGACAGGCCACTCGCATGAAGCTCCCCCAGCCCCACACTGTATGCAAAGTGCTCCGTGGTGGGTGTTATCTCAAGGAGCACGTCTAACCCCGCGTGCTGGTGCGTGCATGGCAATCGTCTACAGAGGCGTGCTGCTGGCAACGCTGGGACACCCAGCCAGGCACCCCCTCCCCACGGCGGGACTGCAAGCAGGGGCAACTTGGGGACTCGCAGGTGAGCAACGATATGTGGGGGGACGTGTCCCATCACTTAACTCGCACAAACTGGTGCTACCACGAAGCCTGGATGAGCCATGAGGAAGTTGTGTGTCATGCTCCCAGCGTGGCTCCAGCCCCAGCAGCATCTCACAGGTGGGATTTCACCTCCTCTTTCCCAATCTCCCTTCTGGACACTCTCACAGCACCTTCTGCCAGTCCTGCCCCAGTCCCCTGTTCCCACTTTCAGCTCCCTTTTGGTCCTCATCCCATCTGGAGTGTCACAGCTCTCCTTGCAGCATCTCTCCCTTCTTTGCTGGCCTTGAACCTAACCAGCCACTTCACTCAGCAGGACCTTGGCCAAGCCAAATTATTTTTAAATTCCTGCCTGGCAATAATCCACAGGTGATTCATGGACTCGGACAGGCAAGCCAGAGGGCAAACCGTCCCGCTGACACACCAGGTTTCTATTCTTGCTCCCCTTTCATTTCCATTTCTTGTCTTCAGACGTGCCCTTCAGTAGGCATGAGTCAAGCTCCAAAAACCCAGGGGGAAAGAGCCAGCACCGTGTGTTTCCCAAACACACCGGCGAAGCACGTACATCTGGTGGCTTACTCTTGATATTTGCCCTGCTTTAATCCACCCTGATCTTTCCCTTGATTAACCTCTGGAAGAGATTAAACTCTCACGTTGCCTAAGGAGCTTACATGTTGAGTTCACTCCTTCCCGGCACCATCCCTCCACCTGAGCCTGGCAAGAGCAGGACAAGCTGTCCTCTCCTCCCAGCTATGCAGCCAGACGTTCAGCAGGTGAACATGACTCTTTCAGCCTCTCTCCCCTTGCTTCTTCTCCTGCCTTCTTGAAAAACTCATTGCTTTTGCCCATTGTGGTCCTGCCTTGGGGTAAAATAAGTGTCTAATTTTCTTCATGTGCTTTGATGCCTTCCAAGCTGGAGCCATATTGCTTGAGCAGGAGATTAAAAAGCAGAAACTTTTGCCTGCAGTGTCATTATTTTGGTTTGGGATTTGCTTTTTTGTTCAAAGCTCACATTTTGCTCTGGGCTCACTACAAAAATAAAAGAAGAGATCCACCCATGGTAGATGTGGGCAAAACTTAGCCCTTCTTGGTCAGAGAGGGATAGAAATTTTCCACCCAATAGGGAGACACGAAGCAGTTGGTGTTAGGAGCAATCCAAAAACATTACCCAACCGTGGCCACATCTGGGGGCTATTTTCATACATTCTCTGTATTTTTTGGGGACTGTTTTTTTTGGTAATCCATCTTCATGACACATGTGGTCAGATGCGTGGGTAGGGGCACACTGAGCTGTGAATGGCTGCTTCAACGCAAAGGCACTGACATGTGGATGAGGATAAAGCAGATCGAGTTGATCTGGCAAACACGGCATTGGTATGAAATAATGACAGGAGACATGTTTTGAGACCCTGAGAGAAACCGTGCGATCTCGTAACGCCGGTGCTTTACCCAGATATCCGCATGCGCCCTGGGCCAGCCGTTACCTGCTGTCTTTGGTAGGCAGAGAACGTCCTCTCCAGGTCTTCAAGATCCAAGATTTTGAACACTTTTGTGTCATCTATGTCGGTCCACACGGTGCCTGCCAGCTTGTTCTGCAAGACAGTAGGAGGATTGCAGGTTGGGAGTCCTCTGCCCACCTGCCCCTGTGGCACCAGGTGGCTGTCTGGCACCTCCGGTTTTGCTGCCCGAATTATTGCCTGGTTTACCTCTGGCAGCTTGGACCAGTTGAAGGACTTGAGGGCATTCGTCGGCTGTGGGATGCTCTTCTTCTTGAGGGCCAAGCCCAGCGGTGCTCCAGGGGGAGGCATCACCCCATCCAGAGGTGGGGGGCCAGGGGGTGGTGGTGGACCACCTGGAGGGGGTGGCGGTGGGGGAGGTGGTGGGGGACACCCCCCTGGTGGTGGCGGTGGTGGTGGAGGGGGAAGGAGGGATCCTGGAGCTGGACAAGGTAAGGGGCCACCAGGAGCTCCTGGTGGCAAGGGAGGTCCTCCAGGGCTGGCAGCACAGATCGCCCTCTGGGAGAGAAAGAGAGGAGGGATCGGTCACACAGAGCAGGATGACACCACCCAAACAATGCCTGCATGCCGATTTTGAAATTTTTTTTGCCAAAATTTAACCAGTATAGGAAGCACCCAAAGGTGCACCCCCGCTGACTAAGGTCTGGTGCAGCCAGAGATGAAATCACCCTGTCACCAGGGACAGACATCTTGGCCCTCCCAACAAGCACCTTTTTCAGCCCCCGTGCAGCTCAGCCTCTAGAAATCACCCCGTGGTGTTTGCAGGGGGATTGGGACTGGGTCATGATGGGGAGGAGGTTCGTGGCCTCACCCTGCTCATCTCGTGGAGCTGTGCCGTGAGATCTGCCACCTGCTGCTTGACCTGCTTGTGCTCGCTGGACTCTTTCTCCAGCTTTTCCTTCATCTTGTTCAGCGTCTGCATCATTTCTTCCTTCTCCTGGGCCTTGGCGTCACACTCCCGCTCCTTCTTCTCCAGCTTCTGCTGAAGCTCAGTGTGCTCTGAAACAGCCCCATGAGACCACATTCGGGTGACAAAAACTCCTTTTTGGCAAACAGCAGCACGTGAGGGACTAGCCCCCACGCTACCCCGTGGAGAAGCTGCGCAGTTAAGAAGAGGAAGCGTGTGCTATGCCTTAATACCCCAGCCAGGGCTTCCCCGTGAGGAAAAGGAATATCTGCTTTGCCCATTTCCCTTGTAAGCCTCATGGCGTGATATTATCTCAGCCACTCAATAAAGCCTGCAGAGTCCATCCACGTAAATACGCATAAACGTTACCTGTTTAGATTACTGTGCGCGCTATGGTTAAAGTTAACGCTGTATATCTCTCCATCACTCACCTTTTCGCATTTTTTCTGCTTGCTCTTTCCACTGTTTCACTTCATTTTCATTGACTAACCTAAAAGGAAAAGACACATAGCACGTGAGACAATCCTATCGCAGTAAACAAGTGACATCACCAGCAAGAAACACGATTGATTTGGGATTTAAGGGATTTAAGTGGCATTTAAGGTTCTCAAACTGGTATTTCCAGCATCTCCGCTCTACCTCCCCCTGACAAGGTTTTGCAGGCTGGGATGCAGCGCTGTCTCAACAGCTCCAGGAATGCTGCCTTGTCCAAGCAAGGAGCAGAAACATCACTGGGTGACAGCAAGTGATGAATAAGGAACAGTGACAGCAGCAGTCGGGGGAAATAGCTCACTAAGGACACACAGGCTGAGCTTAATTCACCTGCACATTGTGCTTAAGAGGTCAAAGTGATGCCAGCCGGGCAGGGACAACCCTCAGCCCTGTCCCTCTCGGCTGCTGGAGGAGGAGGCAGCAAAGCCACGGTGGCCCGTGTTGGTGCTGCCCGGCAGTCATCCCGTACTTACATTCGGACGACATTTTTAATGTTGAAGTTTTCCAGGGGAGTGGCGTCGGGGTCCTGCCCTTTGTCACTCTGGATGACGATCTGCTGCACGATCCTGTCGAGCAGCAGCCAGTACTGGACAGTGTTGCCGCTTCTTTTATCTGGAGGGTGAGGAGGGGAGAGAGTGAGGAGAGCAGCAGGGAGGTCACTGCCGCTCCCGGGCAGGAGATGTGGGCTGCCAAGCTCCTGGCAGCCATGGGTTTCCTCGCCCCTCCCGGGACTCACAAGGCATTTGGAGACAGTGGTGCAGGATAGACATAAAGTGCGGGTACGCCTCGGTGTGTGTCAGCCTCTTCCTTGTCAGCTCGAACATCTGAGTCGCACTTTTGGTGTCGATGTGGACCTGCAGACAGGAGAGACGCGAGGTCAGACCATCAGACTGGTGACAGCACCGGTTTCCACTGTTTTGGAGCTCTTTCTCAGCTCCAAACCCCACGATCCACCCCACGGCTGAGGGACAGAGACCCCACTGCTCTGCAAGGGGCAAACAGCGCTGGCTGGCAGCCAGGGATGAAGCAGGCTGTAGAATGGAGGCTACAATGGAGCAGGGCAACAGGAGACAGATTTCCAACCTCCAAATTTTATCCAAAAGACCACACTTTGTCCTGGGTCGCATAGGTGCTTTAAAAGGAACCATGACATGGAGTGCCAGTGTCTGCAGCAGCAATGTTCATACTCACCAGCTCAAATCTTTTGGCAAATTCCAGTTCATCTTCATTTCTAAGCATTTCGAAGAAATCTAAGTGCCTGAGGAAAGAAATAGAAAAAAAAAAAAAAAAGACTGTTAAACACAGATATGAATGTGACAATTAATAAATTACAGGCAGCCAGTTTGGCAGCAGCCCAGAGACAAGCGGGACTTGAAACACCAACTGGATCTTCAGTCTTGAGCTCCCAGTCATTGCAGCCTGTCCAAGGAACTTTTGGGATAAGGGAAGGAGGAGGAGGGCTGGCAGCATCCCCTAGGACTCTGATGGCACATCCTTCCCGGCTCAACCCTGAATTACAGTGTGGTGAAATGCCGCTGGGATTCTTCCCTTCCCTCTCTGGCAAAGAACTTCCTCAAGAGGGGACAGATCTACAGTCTAAACCCACATGCTTTCCCCAAAGGCCAAGTCCAAAAATCGGAAAGCAAGGGCACAAGGCAAAGCCAAATATAACTGGCAGGCCATGGGTCACTACTCACCGGTCAAGGGTTGAATTTTCATGCTCTCGTAATTTATCGATGACCGGCTGGATACCCAGCATGAGAAATTCGTATCTCAGGTGGAGTCTGAAATCCAGACTTTCCTGCAAGGGACAGTTGTAGGGTCAACACAGTAAGGTGCAAATCCTCAGAAACCTTACTGAAATAAAACCACCCCAAACCCACAAAAACACCTCCCTCTCCATGAGCCCAGCACTCACCACGCCTGCCCCCTGGCTCAGGACTGCATTGATGAAGGACATGATGGCTGTCTTGAGGCTCACTTCATCCCGATACCGCCCCGTGCTCTTGTCCAAGTCATTGATCAGCGTCTGCCAAACACGCAACATCAGTTAAACGTCCAGTGACAGCCCCAGTGCTGCACAACCAGCCAGGGGATGCATGCACTAACAACTCCTCATGGTGCTCCAGAACTGCCTGTAGCAACCTGCTTGTGATGGATCATCAGCTGCTGCCTGCTGTAATGCACCCCACTCCGACACCCATTTCAGCTAACATCAGCCCATCCAGATGTGTTGCAGCTTTGTAGAGCTGCAATCCCAGTGACTCTGCACAAGCAAACATTATTTTTTTTTCAGAGGGTGTTGCCTTAAATAACTGGTTCTTCACTCTTTGCTCAGCTGCAGAGCTCATCAGAGCAGGGAACCGGTTGCCCAGAGAGGTGGTGGATGCCCCATCCCTGGAAACATTCCAGGCCAGGCTGGATGAGGCTCTGAGCAACCTGGTCTGGTTGGAGATGTCCCTGCTCCTTGCAGGGGGGTTGGACTGGATGGGCTTTGAAGGTCCCTTCCAACCCAAACCATTCTATGGTTCTGGGGTAATTGTCAGAGTATCTAAGATGCAAACAGCCATAATAAATAATTTGCAAGTGGCATTTAGATATCCAGGAAGTGACAAGAATGCTGAATTTCAGGAGCAGGGGGGCGAGTCAAGACCCACCTACCTGAAAACGAGTCCGTTCGCTGGCGTATTTCTGGTAGTGCAGCATCGCCTCCAGTACCTTTTTGTGGCCCCCGGGAACCAGGCACACAGCGCCCATGATTTCCAGCACTGCCACCTTCGTCTTAATATTCTCCGTGCTCAGACTCTGAGCGATTACGTTAATACTCTCCGAATGGGCCAGGACGTGAGCCCGGCCCAGGGAGTTGTTCATTAGTGCTTTTATACATCCAATGAGCGAGGTATGTATTCGAGACTCTGCTGTCTCATAGTCCATGCTTTTGAGAAAGTTCAGAATACACGACAAGCCATCCAGGTCGATGAATCGGGTCACAAACCTGTAGAAAGAAGATTTTTAGCTTTATAATCCAATGCTAAAGGATGTTTTTACCCTCCAACAGGGCTGATTTGTCTGTTGTTGCAAACATAGAACCTTCCTATCTGTTTTTTTCCTGGACTTTGGATAGCAGAAAGCCTGCAAGCTTAGAGTGCAGGCATGAGATTGTGAAAATCTTAGCAATTTAATTGGTGCCCGGTAGTGTAGGCAACCAGGCATCATCTGTAGAAGGTTGTCCAGAGCTAGGATATTCGGAAGAGGATCAGCAAACGCAGTCAGTCAGTCCCATCAGCACAAGCCCCAGGGTGGAGGTCAGGAGTTTGCAGCCCCACTGCTGCAAAACCTTCCCAGTCCCCAACCTGAGTCTTAAATCCCACCCACTTGGGACCAGTTTTACACCACACAGGAGTGGAAGAAGCTCCCAAGCCCTGGAGTTGTCTCCTCGTCAGCTGCAGACACCCAAACACCAGCCAAGCCCATGATGCCTGTCAGACTATCTCTTCTGCCTCAACACCCACATCCTTCTCCTCCCTTAGGCACAACTCACCAATTTTAAGGGATTTCTGATTTTTATGATGACTTAGAACACCACTAAATAGAAAGCAGACAGCAAACGCACGGCAGTGCCCCAGGCAGATTCACTAGAACTTGCAGACATAACACCGCACACCGCTCAGGCATTTTAGGACCTCCCCGCCCGATGCCATCCAGCCTGGTTGTACTCCGGTTTGGCAAAAGGCACGGGCTCAGAAAGCAAATGAGCCAAGAACATCCCAGCACTGGGATGATTTTAATTCAAAACAAGCCATGCTGATGCGCAGCAACAAAAGGGGTAATTGCAGGCTTGGGGAAAACTGATTTCTCTGCTTCAAAGCCTGCTCTTCTTCCAGTCAAAGCCAATAGGAAATTTGATGTTCACTTCCCTGGGAGCAAAAGCAGGTCTAACAGGTAAAATTGTCTATAGAGCCTGCAGGATCCTTCTGACTTCCAGTAAGACAGACTCACAAACCACTTTTAAGGACTTTGGAAAGTTTCATGGCCAGGGACTAGCTCTGCTCCCTGAGTGCTCACACTTGACTCTGAATTTTTTACCAAGTACCATCACCAGAACCATTGCCAAAGAGAAACAGAAGAGGGGAATGTATTTGCAAGCAACAGCAAATTTGTTTCTTCCATAACCAGACCAGGTCACGCATTTCCTAATGAAAGATATTCCCATCAGAAAAAGTCGACCTGAGGCATCTTAAAGGCTTTGCAGATGTGTGCATGCAGACTCCCGAGAAACTGAAGTTAAGAAAAACTACAGACATTCAGGAGGAGTCACACCCTTTCTTCATCCTCACCGTCCAAACTTCCTAGCAACATTTTTTTTGTATTTCACAAAAGCCTGAAGATTCATGTGATTTCATTCCTTTAAAAAGTGCAAGAGAAGTTGAAGTTGAAACAAAGGGCCTGGTTGACCAACAAAAATGGATTTTTTTTTTTTAATTCAATCTGGAAAGAATTTTTACATTCTGTTCCAATGAGAACAAAAGCAAATTTGTAAAAAAAAGAAGTCGCCTGATTTGCTTGAACAGATGTGAAGGACCTGGTGGCTCTCAACAGCTAAAAGGACTGAGGAAGAGGAACAAAACGACAAGAGGTGAATGGAATAAAGTAAGTGGCACTTCAGGGTCCTTGCCTCTCCCACCCTAAGCAGCTTCCATTTAAGCTTCTATTTAATCCCACCCCCCCCCCCCGCCGACCAGAGAACTCAAACCCAAAGCCACGGCTGCAGTGATAAAACCAGGAAACGGAAGGGAATTGCCTCATTGGTTTTGTCCGCAGTGCAGTCTTCAAACTTTCAATTGTTTTATTTCTCTCCTCCTCGTCTTCTTTCTCCAAGGCGATCAATGATTTTCTCTGTGAAGGGAGAAAGGCAGATTTGAGAGGAGAGGTTTCCCTGTGAAGCTCATGCCCGAGGAGCAGGAGTGCCCGCTGCCCATCGTGCCAGGCTGCGGGGACGGAGCTGGGACCTTAAACTGACTCTGGAAGTCTGAAAGTCCAGATCCTTATGGCAATCACAGGACTCAGGAAAATGGGCAGTGAGGAAAAACCCCTGCAGTCTGCAAGGAGATGGCCTGGACTGGGGACAGCAAGATGGGATGCTTAGAGCCAAGAACATCCCAGCCTCCCAGCAAGCACCCAGACAACTCGCTGGCACATGTACAATCAAGCTGTGAGTATTTGGGGCATCACAAGTTAGTGACACCCCACCCCACGATGGCTTTGGTGCAGTGTTGCCGATGGCCTTGCATTTCCCCAGCCACTTGGGTTTTGTTTCAAAGCAGCAGGAAACGAACATCGTCTGGTGCCGAGCGACGCCGCAGGAATCCAGCACTCTATTCCCCACCCCGAGATGACTGGGAGGGAAAGTGTCTGTCTGAACCCTGCTCCGAGACACTGCAGATGACATCTGGGTGACATGAATCTCAGTGGGTTTCCAGGGCTGGAGGGGGCTGTGAACCAACACTAACTGAGGGTCCAAAGAGGGAAGCTGCTAAATTGGGGCAGAGGAGAAAGAGGGCTCCTTTAGCCTCGCCTGGTACCTGTGCATCCCAACAGGTACCCGTGTGCCCCTGCAAAGGACGTGGGGGGCTCAAGGGACCCCTCACAGCCCGGAGGGGACAGGATGCTGCAGTCACACTCGAGGTCAGCCACGGTGGGTCCTCCCAACCATGCTGCTCCCAGGTCTCCCAGTGCAACCCACTAATGGGCATCCAGGCTGGGGACAGTGGCTGTGCGCACGGGATGCCCTTGGCATCTCCCACACTGGATTTTCCTATCAAGCTGGCCCTGGGGGCTGGGACCCCAGCTCTCATGGCTGTACCCCGCTAGCACAGCTGCCTGCAGCCCCAGGGTATGGCTTCCTCACTCCACCTCATGCAATGAGGGCCACAGCTAAAGCAACACCCTGGGTGCCTCCTGCACCATCCGATGGCGCTGGGCCCTTGGAGGTGTCAGGGTGAGCCCTGTCAGCACCAGCTGAGGGCAAAGCAAAGGAGGGAGAAAGAGTCCCAGTAGACATAAAGAGCTGCGCTGACCCCCACATTTAATCCAGCTCCTCTTCGGCACCATGTCAGAGACATCAAAGCCACCCTCCAGGCTTCTGGCAGGCTTTGATCACAAGCTCTGCTCAGGCTCAGGGCTTTGACTGGCCGGCAGCCCACGGCCAGCCCTGGGCACCCCTGCCTTCCCAGACGAAAGCAGCATGCTCCCTTCCTGGCTCCCAGTCCCCTGCTCCCCCACCCAGCCCTACCTGCCCTGTCATGGCAGGGCAAACATAGGGGAAAAAAAAAAAAAAGAAACCCAATGATTTTCTTTTCCATTTTCCACGCTGCTCCCATTCCTAGTGCAGTGGCTGTGAACCTCAGAGCACCTTCAGCCTCTGAAAGCAGGAGGGAGGACAAAGGGGCTCTGAACTGTGCAGCCTTGAAGGAAATAAACTGTATTTCCTACAGAAAACAGTGCTATTTCTGTCTCACCCGGCATGACATCAACAAGAAAGTATTTAATAAAATTACATCTAAGCACGTCCCTCGTGGGACAGACAACCCGCAGCGTCGTGTTTTGCCGTGGCTGCCCGGCACAGAAGGGTGTCTCGGGAGCAAGGCAGTAGCAGGCGTCCATGAAAAAACACAGGAATTATCGGCTTCAAAGCAACCACGGCAGCTCGGTGCCCCACCGGCATCGCACAATCAAACGGGGTCTTTAAAAATCAGCCTGGTGGCTTTATACCGAAAATTGCTGTTTGCCATCTGTCTTACAGCCTTGCAGTGCAGGGCAAGACAAAATGCCCCTCCTGCTATAGAAAATACCTCCGTTTTCCAGCTCTATCTGTTGGTCCTTAAATCCTTAAATCCTTACATCAGGGGTTTCTGAACTGCTGGGATAAATTGCAAGCTACTGCCAGCTCCAAATGGTTGAGAGGTCCACAGACCTGAAAGGCTGAAAACAGCCAGGTCACAACTTGGTGGCTACAGCACTCGTCACCCTCTCGGGTGCGACGCTGGCGATACCGCAGATCGGCATTGCCGCGCTGCTGTCCCATACGGCGTTCACAAGTGCCAAAGCATCGGGGAAATACTTACAGCAGCCATCAAATTCAGCTGATCAATGTAAAACTCGGGCCAGCTGGTAGCTCCTTTATTTTCTTCCTGGTCCTGGATGGGGGGTGGAAAAAGTGAAACAAAGACAGCAGATTAGTAGGAATAGCATTGACATCCCTTGGCATTCATGACCAACCAGCTCTGAAGTGCCCTTGAGCTCTCGCATTACTTTATATCAATATAAGCTCGACTTTCTACATTCTGAGCTCACCACTCTGCCCCAGTGATGCTGCATCAGTCTTGTGGTTATCAGCTTTGGAGAAACCACACTGAAATTTTACATCCAGATTTCACTTGTACTGACTTTACAGTGCCCTTGGAGTTTTGGCTGCACAGCCTTGATGAATGTGCTTTGGTGGAAAAAAAAGAATCTCTAACAAGTGAATAAATGGGACACGAACTAGGCTCCACTCTTGGAGGAGGACTAGGACTTACCAACATCCTAAGAGAGACTCCAGGCACAACAGACAACTCCCCTGAGGGCTTCATTAGTTGTTAGGAAGGAACATGCACCTGGCAATGTCCCCTGTTAAAGGACGTCACCCCTGGGCCCATGATCTATGACAGCAAATGATGCACAGCCTCATTTGGCCATCCTGGTCTACAATGCACTGGGTCTGGTGGGACTCACAAGGGGGTTTAGGTTCTACTGTATTCTTGTAGGACATGACCAAAGCCCAGCTCAGATAAATTATACTTTATGTCCCCAGGGACTGCTTGGAGCAAGTAGGCAGATTTTGAGGGAATACTTTAAGATCGAACTTTTTCCCACACCTTATTTTCCTAAAAACTTATATCAAAGGAAGAAAAATGATTCACAGAAGAAATGCCACTCAGGTCTAGGCTGGAGAGTCAACTGATATTACACAAATCCCAGACATCTTCTCTCAGTAATGGTCTTCAGTTCACAGCCCATCTCACTGCACAGCTTTGCCCCCTCCTTAATTTTAAGAGATGTTTGCAAAGGTCATCCTACACCGCAATCGCCTGCGACGGCAGGAGCTGGACGATCTACTCTTCTGCCCCCACGTCCGTGCGTGCAGACAGCTACCGGTCCTCTGGCTGATTTCAGCAAGCCCAAATATTTACTGCAGCTCGAGAGGCATACGTGGGAAATGTTCATGCATCCAAACTTCCCAAACCGCAGCGTGCCAAGATGGGAACATATGGAGCCAGCGATACGTAATTTGGACAGGACCCAGTTCCCCCACGGGCAGCGCAGCCCGTCCTCGCAGACCTGACCCTTCATTGTACCTGGCTCTGGGATGGGGACAAAAGAAGTTTGGGAGCAACAAGGGACCTGGCAACACCTTGGGCGTCTCCTGCGATATGCTGAGGGCCAAGAGAAACCACTCGTCCACCCTCGTGGCCACCTCCAGCTCTCTCTGGGCAGCTGTGATCCAGCCTGGCAGTAACCAGATCGCCCCAAGCAGCTCTCTGCGCCGGCTGCCTCCAGCTCTCTCTGGGCAGGCTGCCCGCTGACAGATGCACATCCACAAGCCTCTTTTTTTTTTTTTTTAATCTTCTATAGATCTAGTCAAGTTTAAAGCAAATAAAATAACATCCCTGAGCAAGAAGACTGTATTCAGCCCTCCCTGCCCTCTGCTTTAGTGATTTGGGCTGTTCTTCCCTTCTTCTCCTGCCAAGAACTGAGGTTTTGTATGAAACACTTGATTCACCTGCCCTTTACATTTCATTTTTTTCTTACCCAAGTGGGAATCAGCAGAGAGCAAGAACTTTTCTGAGATGTTAGAAAACAACAACAAAAAAAATCTGTCCTATCCATGTTAGTGCCAAACCTAAAAAACTTGAAGGAGGTCCCACCATCTGCCTCTCCATGGATGGAGGACCATTCACAGTCATGCTCTGACAATTAGTTTTTGCCAGTAACAAATAAAACCATCCCCTTCCTGTCCAAATAGTGCTTAAAAAAAGAGAAATGTTCATCTGCTGGCTGAGTGTGCAACACCCAGCCTGATGGGGAGAGCCAGGGATGCCTTTGGTCTTTTTGCAGCCATGAAAAACGAGATGTGCTGGCTTCTCTCTGCTGTCCCCTCTCCCAAAAACTCGCCTCCAGGCAAGAGGAAGGATGGGCAGAGGTGAGACCTGAGACCTCTCCATTGGCAAACGGACTCAGTGAAGCAATCCTCTCCAAATAACCTGGGGACCGTCTGGCCACCCATCCTGCTGCATTTCTGGTTACATCTAGGACCACACGCAGGGATTGTCACCTGCCAGCATCAAGTCTGGCCACCCAAAGCCATGACCAGGAGGAAGTTTCTGCTGTGAAGGGGGAAACCCAACCCCTTTCCAAGGGGCTGGAAAGGGGACATCCATTTGCAGCTGTCTGCTCGGTCAGAGCTTCAAGCTGCTGGATTGTGCAGAGAAGCATCTGCTGTGCCTGCAGGAATCCCGGCAGCCGGAGTGGCCACTCACACAGCCTGCCAAAAAACATCCAGGTTGTTGGAAAGATGCTCAGAAACACAGAAGAAGTGTCAGAGAGCTCTGAGAAACAGAGGTGTAATTTATATTTATGAGCCGAATGGAAAGGCACAAATTATACCACCACCTCTCGCAGGGCTGAAGGAAGGTCTTCTGCTTCTCCTGAGTAGAGTGGGAAAAGTAAACTGTCATATTTTGCAAAGTATTTGTTACCCCAGGAAAACACACATCATTTCTGCAACTTGTGGGTTAAAGCCATCAGTTTAACCCAGGTGGGACCAGCAGCCCCCAGGTGTGAGGTGGGAGCAGGATACAGGGGACCTGCCCACAGCCAACCACCGTGGGGACGTGGGGATGTGAGGTCAGGCTGCACCTGACAGCAGGTTCCATCTGCAGAGCATCACTTGCATTATTTTCCTGCAACCAAAGGGCAGTTTCGCAGCGCTAGCCCTATCTAGTGCCGCCCACTCGTCCTGCTGAACCACCCCATGGTCCCTCAGTGGTGCTAAGCAGCCACGGTGAGGCTCAGGCCACCTTCCTGCTCGGTGACAATTCCATCTGACACAGGCAGCCAGGTCTTTCTGGTTTCTCAGCTGACATCGCACGCCTTCCTAAAGGACACTCCCATCTGCTCCTCTGTGCAAAAGCCCAGCCCTCCCTGGTACACACAGCCACAGGCAGCATGCAGAAAAAGGAGAGAGCACATACATGTGGCGGACGCACTGAAGAAGGGAGGGACGCCAGGGAGCCGCGAGCCCCGTGCACGTCTGCCAACCCACCCCTCCGAGCCATCCTACGCTCTGCTGCGGGAGGGCTCTGCACAAACTCTGCAAAGCTCATGGGCAAAGGTTTTGATTTTCCTGCCCTGCTTTGGAGGCTGGCACACAAACAGTGCCCTGGGGGATGGCAGAGCGGGGGCACTCACATGCGCCTTGAACAAGGTCCAAGAAGGGACCAGCTCCTGCCACCTCCTGGGGATGTCACTGGAGGTCCTCCCCATCATCCTGGGGTACCATCAGCATCTTTTAGAAGGAGCATCCCTCTCCCACCAGTGCTCCCAGCAGCAACACTGACTGGGAAGGGTGGCAAAGGACACTGTGGGACAGCACCAAGAGGTGCCCAGATGCACCCAGTCAGGAGATTTGGGCAGAGAGTGAGATCCGTGCCGTGGCACGAGATGGGAAGGCAGCAGAGTCGGCTCATTCCATATCCCAGGATCTTCCCGCGTGGTGTGAACACCTGCCAGGCGGGCAAGGATCCGGACCTGCTGCTCGTTTAGGGCTGAAAAGAAGCGGTGGAGCAAAAAAATAAAGGTCTCCGGGGGGCGGAGGGGAGGCTGAACAACAAGATTGGCTAAACTGCTCATTTATAATTAACATGCTGCATTATAAATATTTCCCTTTGCTCGGCTCCCTCGGGCTCTCGCATTTCCTCCCTGAAACCCCCAATTTAGAAAGCACTCTCAATTAAGTGCAGCAGAACCTCATTAATTCAGATGAGCAGCCGGGCAGGCTTGGCGGAAAGCAGCTTCCCAGGCAAGGGGGGACCGCACAATAAAGCAGGCAAAGATCAGGGCAGGGGCTTCCCTCGGCTCGGGCTTCCCTGAGCTCGCTGCAGGACGTTGCTGAGGGGTAATTACAGCGGCTAATGGTCTACAGCACACTGATAAGTGTTCTTTGGTGCATTCGACCAGCCGGGAGGGAAGTGACTCACAAGGCAGGAGGGGGGGAGGACCCTCTCCAGGCATCACGAGTTGAAAGGGCGAATTTGTAAAATGGTTTCCCAGCACCCAGGATGGGTTTTGGGGATGTGAGTTTCGCAGCCTGCCTTCGATGGATGCCCAGACATGGAGCTGAGTACTGCCAACATCAGCTCTCCAGGATGCTCCATAGCATCGTGCCTGGCTGGCACCAGGGACACAAACATCTCCCAATTTCTTTTTCTCTGGGCTGTGTTTAGGTCTTTGCTGTGTTTGCGCTCTTCTCAAGAAGCACAGAAGTGAGGGCTGATCCAAACCCTGCTGAGAGCCCGGTGCCATGCTGTGGCCTATTAAGAGCTGCTTTTTTAGAGCAGGCTGATGGCTGTAATTGCACGGTGCAGGGATGGGTATCCCTTCTCACCTGCAACATCTGCATCAACATCCCTCGCTGTGCTCCGGGAAATGGCCCCAGTGGACACATGTGCTCTGCTGCAAAACTTAGGCAACGCCAAAGCCGTGCAGCCAAGGGCAATCTTGCTCTGTCCTCTCCTCTGTTTCCCATCCGCTCCCTGCTGACACCCACTTCTTCCTTTCAGGGACCTGGCAGAAATACAAATCACATCAGCTGCCGCCCCGGCATCGCTGTGCCCTCTCCTCGCCTCCGCTGCCCCTTCATCCCCGGGCTCCACGTGCAAGGCTGACGGATGCTGCTGTTGGCTGTTTCACACTGTGGTGGCAGTGGTGGTGGGTGTCGTGGTGTGAATCTGACGAAAAAGCTCCATCCCCTCTGTTGGCATCGGGTGCCGTGGGGAAAGCAGCGCCCAGTCAAGATGCCTCATTAGCAGGAGCTCTTCCAAGTGAAGGTCACTGATCTGCCAGCTCCAGACATCCCTTCGCTCTTCCCGGGGAAATTTCACACTCCCCAGCCCTGCCGCGTCTTGGTGACAAGCCTGACACTTCCACAGTCTGCATGTCTTCCCCTCGGGGTGTCAGCAGCTCCCATAACCAGTTTGCCTTTGCTCTTCTCATCCTTGGGACACTGGGCAGCAGCAGAGGAGGTGGTGCCTCAGCCAGTGGTGGTTCACAGGCTGCTCTCAGCTGTGTTCGGGCACTGTTATTTACACCTGGAAAGTGCGTCTCCATGAGCTTCCGCCACTGGGAGTAATGCACCCTTCTGCTCACAGCATGTCCCCATGGCAGTGGGGAGAAAGACACCAGTGAAGCTCCTCAGTGCTTTGTTACGGCTGCTTTGCTTCCAAATCAAGCTTCTGGCGACACCTTTTAGATGCCCAGCCTGCAGGTGATGTCTCCACCCTGGTCCAGCAGCCTCCTTCCCACACTCACAGTCCATAGTGGTGATGATGGATCTGGAGCTGCTCTGGGATAACTGAGCCCCAGAGAGCAGCTGGGCAAGATCCCCACCCATCTGATGTCCAACGCACCAGGTTAGATCCTTCAAGATGAAACCAAGTCAGAAGGAAAGGGCTGGCTCACAGCAGTCAGCTTCAAGCAAAGCCCAGACAGCCCTTCAGCCACAATGCTTGTGACTTTGATGATTCACCTCCCCTCTTGGCACCACCTGCAAGGCCAGTTTGCCCCTGGAGAACTTCACACCAGGAAACTCACAGCAAGAGGTTAAAAAAAAACCATCTTCAGTTGGCACCTGCTGCAACCCCCTTTGTTTTTACACATCCTTCTGGTTGCATTTTTATTTGGCACAGTGTTTCCCATCCCTTCCTGCTGCTCCATAATGGACGAGCAAGGGAAAGCTGGCCGCACAGCTGGCAGCCCACCGCATTTGGTACATCCCTCCTCCCTTTCTGCCATGGATGATCCACCCGGATGCTGTTTGCAAGGTCAAAAAAAGAAGCAGACAGCGTGTGATGGGTTTTAAAACTGACAGGTCTGCAGCCTGCATGGGAGGTTTAAATCCAGCCCTGCTCCATCAACATAGCCAAGTCATCGCCAGTTTTGGCCCACGGTAGCCCTCTGGGTCTTCCTCATCCCTGCAGCCGCTCAGCTTGCCCAGGTATCCCTGCAACAAAACCTAAACGATGCAACTAGAGCTGCTTTCCCAAGGAGCGATCCTGCAAAGGGCTGTAACTTCACCAGATTCTCCCCAGGTTGGGATCTTGGAGTCCAAACCGTCCCATCCCAGACCACTCCAGTTTTCCGTGTGCTAACACTTCCTATACCCTCTTCTCTACAAATACACAGATGCTCTCTTACGCTTTTCCCAGGGTTTAAAAATTATGCTCCCCACAAGCAAATATAGCATGACCAGATGCCTTTTGTAGTCAGCTGGTTCATTGTTTGAAAAGCTTCGCTTTAAAATCCAAAAAGATTGCTAACAGATGCATTTTTTGGCCGGAGAGAGAGAAAAACCTCACTTAAACAAAAGTGTGTTGTGATTGGAACTAAAAAGGGAATTACCTTTAAAGATAAAAACTATAAACATTTCCTATTGAAAAATACCCCCAGCCATGCAAGCGGCCCGTTTCTCTTGGTCAGCCTGAGAAAACGAAACCCGAGATGATATTTCAACCTGCTGCTGCCGTAACCACAGGTACATCTGGATGCTCGGGGGCCACCAAATGCTTCTTGTCCATCCCAGGTGACCCAGGAGCACGGCAAAACACTGAGCTATTTTCACCTCCTCCCCTTGCATGCCACCTTTGTCAGCTTTTGCTCTTAGTTCTGCTGCTGCAGCAAAAAAAAAAAAAGTGAATAATTGATGTTTTTTAAATGAAGGAAATAGCAACACGCGCCCCGCGAACGAGCTGCAGGAGTGAGCAGGACAAGTGGAAGAGCGAGCTGGAAAGCAAAGCTCTCTGGAGAGAGTGGGTGGAAGGCGCAGTTAGAGGGGAAAGCGGCTGTCTGGCCGCGAAATACGCTATTACTGGAGAGCCATCACTCATTTCCCTATTTATCACATTTTTCTCCTTTCTCCCCTGCAAAAGCACCATCGCTGCCTCCTCCCAGTGCAAGGGGATCCTGGTTTTATATCTAACATCTGAGGAAATTGTAGATGTAAGTTTTGCTTGCAGGGGATAGCTTAACATTGCTGAGAGCCACGCACCGAGCGTGAGCGATGCCAATGGGTTTTCAACACAAGCTTAAAGAGTGCAGCATCGCTCGGCATCCCTGCAGGTCATTTTTCCCCTACCCCAGCTTTACAGATGCTCAGAGAGCTCAGCCGAATGGAAAGGGAGTGGGGCAGAGCACTCACATGAGCTGGTTTTCCCTACTGACCCCTTCCACCTGGTTATTTATGCTGAGCTTCTGCCTAAACATCCCTGTATCCACTCATATTTTGAGGCTTATAAAAATCACCCGGCGAGATGCTTTAGTAGCTTGGTGTACATTGGTTGGCAGCAGCTAAACCTCCTGCAATTAAGAGGTGCTGCAGACTAAGCGCAAAGTGTTAATTATTAACTCCCTTTGGAGCGTGGCCTTCTGAGAAAGGCCATCCGGAGTCACCCTCTTCCACCGAAGCAAACCCGCAGCCAAAGAAACAGTAAAGCTGGAAACCCTCCTGCTTCCTCCCCGCGCTTCCGAGCAATATCCTTTCCTGGACAGCGGGGCCAGCAGGGGATGAAATATTTCGGGATGAGGTATGAAACGAGTCATCGTCCAGAAATACCACTTCTAAAAGCAGATTTCATCCCGCTGTTAATGCATCTCCACCTTCGCATTTCCCTGCTTCATTACAGCCGTAGAGGGGGCCGACGACTTCAAAGAAGGTCTCTCCAATAATCTCTAAATCTCTCTCCTGACCCGAGTGCTGCGTGGCTGCTGGATTTAATGCAGACTTCAGTTCCTGTTCGGGTCACTGCCGACAGACTCGCCAGCCCCTGTCATGAGATGCTTTTTACCTCTTTGCCCCTCACCAGAGCATCAGAGGGTGAAGCAGGTGGGACGGGACCATGGGGAGTTCATCTGCTCAAAGCGGCATCAGGGCTGGGATTAGACCCAGCGTCTCCATGGATGGAGAATCAGGGAGGACGAAATCTCCACCCTGCCAAGCCAGTGCTGTGGGCTGGGATAAAAACAGCTGTTTGTGGGGCAGAGAAACCAGGATACGGAGCTGCAGGGCAGCAGGAAATATTCCAGGGAAGGAAATATGATGGTTTTCCCTTATTTCCTCTCGATGAGCACTGCTGAGGCCAGGTGCTGCCAAGTCCCTTGCCAGGACAACACAGCACCACAATATCTCATTTTGGTCACCTTTTTCTAAATATTGCCTATCACAGGAATATATAAAACATTCAGCAACTGGGATGTGCTCTGCAGCAGATGCCACCAACAGCAAAGCAGAAGTGCCAGACGTGGCACACGGCAGCAGGGAAACGTGCTGAAAGGACAGATACTCAGATGCTTTCTGTGCTGCACACACCTTTGCCGTCGATGGAGGCATGGGAGTGCCACAGCACAAGATATTTTGTAGCCTGGAAAAGCTCATTTTCAAGGGAACTTTCTGGGAGAAGGCTGGGCAGCATTTCTGTCCTGCCTCACGCTGCTCTTTCGAGGGGGAGCTTGTTGCAACTGGTCTCAAACTGGACTTTTGGACTTAAAAGTCCGACGAAAGTTGTCCAACTCTCAGCAGCTTGTTTTCAATAGGAGCCAAAACTGGCAGCAAAGGAAAGAGCAAAAACTTCTCAGGGGACAATTTTGAATCCTTGGTAATTGAGGCAGCTGCCTGCAACTGATGTCCAGCTTTGCCACCTCCCCACTAGGCAAAATCGGGTGCTACCAGCATCTCAAGTGATGACTTGCTATTAAATACAGGTAGGCCAAAGGGTTTGGGTGCATCCTGGCCTTCCCAAATCACCACCGCTTAGCCTGCAGCTGAGGTAGGCAGGTAGATAGGACCCCAGCCCTGTTCCTAGCTCCACCGCCCTGGCCAAAACCCAGCCATTACTCTCAGCTGGAGAAGCCCAGTCCCTCTCCTTGACGTCAGGCTACCATGTACGTGGTTCATCCTCCTAAAACAAGAGAGGTACATGAGTAAGATTTACCACAAGCTGCTGGGATAGCCACTGAAGTTTCTGCTGCATGCTGGTCCTCATCACATAGGAGCAGGGCTGCCTAGAGCCTGCTGTGCATACAGACATGTTCCCCAGCCCACGTGATTCCCGGTTTCCTCCACTGTTGGAGCCTCCGTTGATACGGTCTCGCTCATTTTTAATTAAAAAGTAGGACAAAAGCATTGTTTGCCCCTGCAAACAAGCCACCAGCACATCTCCTTCAGAGCAAGCAGTGGCACGTACGCTCTGCAGCTCACTGGCATCACATGTAGGGAAGGAGCGGCTGAGAGCAGCCGGAGGAATGAGGACCAGAGCAGAACAGCAGCCAGGATCTGGCCTTGGATGGGCACCTGCTTCAAAGATCTCAGAAGGATGCCACGAGGCGCTTCGGTAGCTCCTTTCTCCAAAACTCAGGAGCAGGGTGTTTCTCAGCACAATTTAAAAAAAAAACTATGAGTGTAAAGAGGTGCTGGAATGGGAAAGAGGCACCATCACCCCCATCTAAACCGTGCCCTGGGAGATTACATAGCACGTAGTCTCCACTCACAACAATAATCACACGGCTTTGCTTGATTTAAGTTTCCGTTGTCTCCCCTTATCCAGACGCACCAGAGCACGGCTCCGCTTATCTGCCAGGCGAGCATCCCCTGCCTGTTTTCTTGTTGATTCAGACCAGTGCCTGTAATTTGTTAACATCTCTTCTCCCCCCCCCCGATTTAAACCTCAGGCATGGCAGGCCTCTGTCTAACAATAATACAGGGATTTCAGGGGTATTTATGAGAGGCTTAAAACTTAATCCTACATGAGCAAGGTAAGCCTGCTCTTGGCCTAAAACGTGGCTGGAAAAATCTGGTGCCATTGCTACAGCAGGAGAAAAGAGGCATTAATGGCAGCGAGTGCCCTTCGAGCGGGGCCAGGAGACTGCCAGCACTGCCGAGCCAACTCCTACAGGCAGGTTAGGGGACACAGAGGTGAATTTGGGAACTTAATCACAGAAGCATAGGATGGTTTGGGTTGGAAGGGACCTTTCAAGGCCATCCAGTCCAACCCCCCTGCAAGGAGCAGGGACATCTCCAACCAGATCAGGTTGCTCAGAGCCCCGTCCAGCCTGGCCTTGAATGTTTCCAGGGATGGGGCATCCACCACCTCTCTGGGCAACCTGTTCCAGTATTTCACCACCCTCAGTGTAAAAAATTTTTTCCTTACATCAAGTCTGAATCTACCTCCCTCTGTTTTAAAACCATTACCTCTCATCCTATCACAATAGGCCCTGCTAAGCAGTTTCTCCCCATCTTTCCTGCAGCCCCCTTTAGGCACTGGGAGGTCACTCTAAGGTGTCCCCGGAGCCTCCTCTTCTCCAGGCTGAACAGCCCCAGCTCTCTCAGCCTGGCCTCACAGCAGAGGTGCTCCAGCCCTCTGATAATTTCTGTGGCCCTACTCTAATAGGTCCATGCCCTCAGCTAGGGGCATTTCCCTCACTGGCTTCAGTGTCCTTCCACGTGCTTGTGAGATTGAGGATTTTTGCCTCATTTTTCCCCATGGTGATACGTCCTGCAGGATCTCTGCTTTGGCCAAGGCTGGGAGGAAAAATGAGTCCCAGCACAGATACCTGGGAATAACTCCTGTGCCAACATACAGGGGCAAAAATCCTCAGTCTACGGGGGGAAAAGAGTGATTTTGGCCACCTCGCAAGCAGCCAGCCTATGGTACCCCACATTGCTTGTGCTGCATGCTCCCAGGAGCAAAAGCAAACGAACCAAGGGAGAGAGGCAGTGAGGTGGTCTCTTCCATCATGGATAGACCACAAGAGCTGGCACCAGCATTGCTGCACGCTGCAACCATGCACCTGCCACAGCCACCGCAAGCTTTGGCTTATAGGTCACCTGGGTGTTGATTTGCTGGCAGATGAACCTCAATTCTTGACCACTATCTAAAGAGTGACACAACTAAGCTCAGACATCAGCATATCTCAGCATTGGGAAGACATCCGTGCATGTTTTCAGCTTGAGAAACGCAGCTGCCAGGGCAGCCTCACAGAGCAAACACATCATGCCAGGAGCTCACCAGGCAGATCAGCGACTCACATCAACCCTGGTTTCTTATCGGTTCTGCCCGTGAACCTAGAGCCCTTCATCGCCCCAAGGGTGACACAGCTTCACCCTAAAAGCAACATCCACACCACCGGGCTAAAGCTCTCGCAGGCTGCACTGCGGGGACTCGGCTTCCCCGGTGGCGCTTTCCATTTGTGCTGTCCTCTGGGAAGAGCCAGTGGGAGGACAAAAATGACACCCAAACCTGTTTCATGGCAGCAAACTGGAAACTCAGGGGAGAGGGAGGCTTTCGGGAAGCTATAATCAGGCCCCTAGACAGCAGCAGAGAAGAATGGAGCCACGAGACAGGGTGAATGGAGCAACCCCCTACCACGGCAACGCCAACCTCAGCAGCCACAGAGCTCCACGTGGACCCACTCACACTGGCAGGGACCAGCATGGGGTGGGGGGACACCCATGCAGGGTCTGGGGACACCTCCTCCAGCCTGAAAGGGCTCAGGAGGAAGAGCTACGCATTTTGGAGACTGAAGACCTCCCTGGTTGCCCTTGCTTCCCCAGGGCCACCCTGAGGAGCAGATGTATTTCTTCAACATCTCAAAAACCACTCGGCATCCCAAGAGAGCTGTGTCCCTCCCCACATCTCCTCCCCACCCTCCATCATAGGGAAGGGGCTCAGCCCCTGACCACAGTGCAGACGGGTGTCTTACTTTCTTCTTGCTGCAGTAGATCTGCCACTTCTTCTCCGCCGGCAGCGCAAACATGGCCTCTCTGTGCTTGTCCGTGAGGTCAAGTTCATCCTGGAAAGGGGAAAAAAAACCCACAAAACATGCAATGTAAGTACAGAAACGGGTGATGGCACAGACATAACCCCCCAGATAAGTGGTGTAAATCAACACGGGACCACACCACTGCGCAGCAATGGCCCCGCAGCATCACCCCGTGACTATCGATTTGTCAGGGCAATGATGTTAATTCTCATCCTGCTGTTGCTGACCTTCCCCTGACTCCTGAGCTACAGCTGGCTGCTGGGAGGATGGGGCTGCAAACCTCCCTGCCTCGCTCCTCCCGGACATCGCCTTCATTGCTTTTAAAGGCAGCAGGCATTTTAGAAAGGAGACCCATGAAGCCGGTACAGCTGCCTGCGAGATAGCCCCGCACAGAGGACTGAGTGCTCCATATGACAGACCACATCTAAGATACGTACAGCAAAGAACAATTCAAATAGGACCTTTCTTCTTTACCACCCCAGATAACTGCTTCACCACCAACACTCTGGGCGGTCCAGCCCATTTCCATCACTGACACCCTCATATCATTGAAAATTGGGGGTTTTTTTTCAGCTTTTGGTTTGTTTTCCTGTAACTAAAAATGGAAAGCATATCTCCTAATGTCTACAGTTCATAAAGAGGTACGTCCTCTCCATCAAAATTGGACTACGTATTGCCTGGCAGAGATAAAGCTGTTTACTGACTGAAACCTCTATGGGTTTATCTGATTTTATTTTAAAGGACACAGCCATTTTCGACTTGGAGCCTCAGTTAGCGGCGTGCCCTCCGCCAGGATGCCCGAGTATTATCAAAGCCTCGTTGCTTCCTGGTGCCAGATGTAGGTCAAAGCTTTTATCAGAGAACTAACTAAATAAAACATTCAGGCAGGGCTGGGAGGCTCGTTGCTAAAGCCAACATTGATCTTACAACCATGGATGTCTCTTAAAATCACCACTGCTGATGACAACCCTTGTGCTGGAGGGGTGTTGGCGCAGCAGTGGGAGTGCTGTAGATGCTGTAGAAGGTTGGAGCAGAGCCCTGCTGTGGCCTCCAGCCAACTCATCCCACCCAGCCAGTGGACTTAATTAAGAGGATCCCCATTAAAAACTACACACTTAATTCCAGTAACTTTTTTTTAGGGGAAAAAAAAAAAAGAAACCACATGGAGACCTATTAAAGTTTCCCTGCCTGAATAATAACAACAAAAGCTGGTAGCCTCTGGTACCCCAGTCAAAGGCAAAAGCCCCATCTGGCGAAGGCTGAACAAGATGCCTACGGGGAAAGATGGGTCACTGCATCAGCAAGCCCACGGGCCATGAAGAAATTCAGCTGATCTCAGTAAAGCTCATATTGCATCCAGTAGCCAAGGAAGGGAGCTTTCAGCTGTCTTGTGACCCAAACCCAAAGGCCCTCCATCAATACAACTTGCAGAAATGGAGGGCTGCAGGTTGCCCTGAATATATTGAAGTGGTCCACACATCTGCTTGAGGTATTAGTTTCCCTTCCCGATGAAGTTACTCCTCAAAAGGAAAGGTGTCATGGAGCTTTTTCTGTTACATATGCAGGGAGGAGCTTTGCCTTCTCCTTGACTTTTTCCCCATGTATCAACTGACTCTTCAAACCACCATGCTGCATAGAGCTGACATTGGTGGAGCTCTGGAAGAAGACTTCCAAGACACCCTTACAACAGAAATAAATGTGCTGCCACAACAAAGGTTTGGAGAAAAGTTAGGACTGAGAAAGCCTGAGCCCAATCTGAGACACCTCTCCTCCCTCTGCGCCCAGGGAGGAGACCCTGGCTTAGGGACTCCTCCAACGAGTGCTGCTTTCAAAGCTCCCCGTGCCCCTACAATTTGGGAGGTCAGGGATTCATATCCAAGAAATGATCTCCTTCCCAGCCTTGGCCAAGTCTTGTCAGCCTTCCACATCTTCTGAATGTGAAAAACAGACATTACAGTCAATGTCCTTCTCTTTGTGTCTCCTCAGGCTATGAGCCGGTCAGACACCCAAGCTCTGCTTCAGCTCCAGTTCTGGAGTTCTAAAGATGGCCAACAGAATGACACCTGATACAGGGACTTGGCTGAAATTCAGCTCGTTGGAAAAGTACATCTGGGAGTGTGGGAGAGCATTATCTCCTGACAATTATTTACCTCTGCAGTGAGGGTTTGAGTGAGTGCAGGAAAATGCTTCCATTGCGACCCTGCCACAGCAATGCGGGACTCAGGCATGAAAGCACCAGCCATGCGCATTTGTACTTAGGTTCTTAGAAAATATTTACTGAAACTTTCAAAATATCCTTACCTTAAAAACACAACTTGTGCAAGCAGGAAGATTTATTAACCAAGAAAAAAATCTAAACTGAGCTGAAGCCTAAGCGGGAGCAAGAAGGAATAACGCAAAAGAACATATTAGGTAGTGGTACATGACAACGTGCAAACGCATCCAAAAAAGGTGCAGAAACACTTCTGAGTCTCGCACATCATGTTCCACTGTGCCCTGGCTCTAACATGTCCAGTCATCACAGCCCTGCATCACTCAGCAACACTTACCTAACAATATCTTGCAGGATGCTTGGGAGAGGTGTTTAAATAAACACCACATGGCACCCAGCAAATATGAAAATCCTCGTAATCAAACAGTGACTAACGACTGCTTTTCCGAGCTGTAACAGCAACTTAACCATGAAGTCAGGTCTTTGCTGGTTTTATGTGCATGGGGATTCCTGCACCCACCTCCAGCCCTTCGATTACGCTCACTGATGGGTATCTCAGTAATTCTTGGCCCCGAGCAAGCTTCTCACAAACTGCCCTTCAAACTCCAAAAGATCACGAGGGGACAGGAACACCAGCCATTCCCCGGTGGCTCACAGACCACCATACAAACACAACCCTGACAGAACCTTTTGCAATTGCACAGCGGCGTTGTAACATGGCAAAGAAGCCTTGCACAACCTCAAACCCACATGCGCTTTCAATTAATCATCACAAGCTCGATAATTATGTGATTCTAACTGGCAATTAATTTTATAGGCCATTTGCAAGCCACACACTCCCGCTACAGCGAGCGATGTTGGCAGCTGTTGAAGAATGAGAAGATAACCAGTGAGTCAGTGTCCCTCACCCTCAATTCAGCCCTACCTTTCACAGCTCTGCCCCTTCCACCTGGCTGCCTCCCACAGCAGGATTTGCCAACTTCGCTCTTTTAAATATTTTTTTGGAATTGAGTCAAAGGCACGTAAAGGAACAGCCTCATTTTGCTACCAAAAGGAAGTCTCTGCCCAGAGTGTTTTTACTGGAAAGAGATACGCTCCTGTTAAATATTTATCCCGTACAGTTAAACTATTCACCTTTAGATCAGGAAACATGTTTCAACATTAAATCATCATTTGAATATGATTTTAAAAAAACCTCACAGTGAGAGATTTGATTCTCAGCATCTATTTGCTATTTCTAGGAGGTAAAATACTTCTGGGCGGCTTGCTTTGCTGATGGCTCTCAACTCAAGCCAAGCAAACCTCCTCCTGTGTCCAAGCACAGCACAAGCTCCAGTGAAGGCGACTCAACGCCATTCTCCTAAAGCTCAGCTCTGCATGCTCTGAGCACGATCCCATAGGTCAAATAAGTTTTCATTCCTCCCTACGCCTTTGCCTTAGAGGCGCTCAGAGCGAGAGACGTTCCCATGGTCCCTCTCTGAGCTAGCAATCAGGTGATATGTAGAGACCAGGCCACTGCAGGTCCTCTGGTCCAACCCCCTGATCAAGCAGGGCCACCTAGAAGCGTTGCCCAGGACAATGTCCTGACTCCTTTTCAGTATCTCCAAGGAAGGAGACTCTACCACCTCTCTGGTTTGCAGTCAAGGTAGTCTCCAACCATCTTCTGAAGGCAAAGCCAGATCAAGCAGAAAAACCAGGCACATAAAGGCAAGATAAATAAAGCATGACAGATCCAAAAAAAAAAAAACAAAATAGAAAGAAAGAAACAAGTGGGAACTTTTTGGCAACATTTGGCATTAACTGGTACAGCACAGGAATTAAAAACTAAATAAATAACAGCCTGTTAAAGCCTGCATCAACTTCCTTTCTCAGGGGTCATATCGCTTTTTCACTCTCTTCCAGGCATTCTTCTCCAAGTTCATCAATTTGATTTATCCCAGAATGCTGTGGTGTCAAGGGAAACGGCAATCAGCAGTTTTCCCCCGTCCCTCATCTAATCTTCTTCCGCTGGGCGAAGGCGCTGCCCGCAGCCGCAGCTGCCCACAGCCGCAGCCCTGAGTGCCATCCGCACCGGCGCGCGTTAAACCTCCACCTCAGAATCGATCTTGGCTCATTATTTTCTTTTTAAGCTGTTCTCCTAAAGAAACAGACTTATTAATCAGCGGCTGTTAGAGTGCAAACAACAGCCGCCTTCACACGCATCCTGCACCGCAGGAGGAGCTCCTCTCTCCGCCACATTTCTTTAGGCGATTACAATTCTCAACCTACGCAGATTTATCTCCGCTTTTTTTTTTTTTAATAGGAAGGTAGTGAATGAAGTCTTTTATTTTTAGTATTGGTACTAAAAATACCTCCTCCCTAGCACACAACTTTTCAGCCACAGCACCCTGAAACTTAAAAACAACCCCCCAGACAAACTAACGCCAGGCAATATAATCACTGTACATTTTTCATTTACTCATGACAACGTGCAGCTGGAATTACAGAACACAAACAAAAATCAACTATTCATATATCATATGAATAGGCAGAACAGATAAAAGATTTTTATTAATTTTGTTTTTATCATGTAATGAATTTTTTGAATAAAGGAAATTGCCTACAGCAAGGGAATGAGTAACAGCAGCAAGGAATAACGTGTGAGCACTTTGAAGTGCTTACACCTCGTCGACCTCTTCCCACACTGAATTTTTCGTCTCAGAATGGAAAAGGAAAGACCCCAACCTACCCTACTCTGCAGCTTTCAGTTACTGACCTTAATGCATGGGACAGAGGTAAATAAAATACGTATTCCTTTCTTCTTCTGCAGGAATGGTTACGGCCGTCAACAGCCGATTTAGCTCCTCCGTAAACTCCAGCTGCAGCTGGTTCATGCTCCCATCAGTCCAAACACCTGACTGAGGCAGACACACCTACCGCTTTACTATTATTTCATTTAATTAATTAATTCAGTAGGCTAAAGGTTTTTAAGGTGTTCATATTTCAATACTAATGGCTTCTAAAAGAGAAGTATCTACTTAGGTTTCTCAATCTTTTTTATTGCAACATATCTCTATAACTGCATATGTGCATTTTTTAAAATTTATTGAGCTCGGCCTTCTGTGACCTTTTCACCGACATCATCTGGAAAATCTTTCTCCCATGTTAATTAACACTGGCTGCTTTCACAGCCTGAGTTATTGATCCACACAGTTTTACCCTGAAGAGCACTCTCAGATCCAGAAACCCTGCAGGTGGATCACCAGCATGCTTCTTCCACACAATTGTACGTAAACCACAAAAACAAAAAAATAAGATGCTTTGGCCCATTATTTACTACTGTGATTGCTACAATTGACCAAATTCAAGTCAACCACAGCTAGGCATGACTGTTCTTTGGTGGGTGCAGCTCATACCGTAACAAAGCACAGCTGGCAAATAAGGAAGAAAAGGTTTCGGATGTGGACTTCCCACTTATTTATGGACCCAAAGAAGCAGCTCCCTTTTCACTCTGTTTTTACATACCATCTCCACTGCTGGTATCGCTGAGAGCTACTGGAGTTGGAAGTCAAACCAATGGGTCAAGGGTGGCTTCAGATGTCCCCTGCCCAATAGGGACGCTCACTTAGGAAAGCTGTGCATGGTTGGTCTGGGGCTAAAGCCAGAGAGGTAGTTGATGCCCCATCCCTGGAAACATTCAAGGCCAGGTTGGTCAGGGCTCTGAGCAACCTGATCTGGTTGGAGATGTCCCTGCTCCTTGCAGGGGTGTTGGACTGGATGGCCTTGAAAGGTGCCTTCCCACCCAAACCATTCTGTGATTCTATAAACCCCCAGATAACATCCTGGGAAGTGCTTCCAAAAGGGAGCCCCATGCCAACTTGATCCTGAAAGCTTCCCAAGATTTACCACTCTGCACCAGGACCTGAGGATGCAGCCGAGGGAGGCAGGAGTCAGCTACAGCCTGATGTTGATGGGCAATGTTAAGATGGAAACAGGCTCCTTGCATACCCATGGCTTGGGTGGGACAAGTGGTCCTCATTTCCTCACAACCCTGGCTGTGGTCACATCTGGCTGCTAAGCTGATTTTTAAGAACTCAAGCAGGTGCAAAGCAGAGAGTCACCCTGTGAAGAGGCAATTTCTGACCAAGGTTTGACATTCAGCAATACGCCTAGGACAAGCAGATATCAGACAGGCTTACAGACATTAGGTGTTATTGGGAAAGGGAAGCTGATCCCCATAAATGACAGCATTGATTTGAAGACTAAAGTTGATGGGAATTAAGACCCATCTTAATGGCGCTCAGGTAGGATCCTGCCCGTGGGGCTGCAGAAATCCTCAGCTGCCAAAAGCCAACCTCAGTGATGCTTGCACACCAAGGAACACCCAGACTCCGCCAGCAACAGATACTACAGTGGTACAAACAGCTTTCATTTGCATCTGCAAAAGGCTACAAGAGAGGCACAGGCTATTCCCAGCAGGAATGTTTCCTGCTGAAGTTGGTGATAAAGCACAACCCGCGTGCTCCTCAATCCTGCCCATAACTCCAGCAACATCACCCAGCCACTGAGCAATCAGGAAGGAGAACATCACTGCTGGAGCAGATGCCCCACCCAATGAGGCCGGCACCCTCCATGGTGACCTGGAGCCAGCACAAGCCAAAAACCTAAACGTCCCAATTAAAGTCAGCGATGCGTTACCAAATGAGCTGCCCAGGCATCTCCCAGGGATGCTGCCTCCTCTTTTACAAAGTGCAAAGTGGAAAGCACTTAGCAGGCAGACCATATAATTTTTCCACTTCAGCTGTACTTCTCCTGGAAACAAAGGGGTCTCTGATTTGCTCTCTACCTTCAGCTGAGTTCCACATTGTGCTGTAACACAGCTCCGTCATAAAATTATGAGTTAGGAACAGCACGGTTTTTGGGCAAGTCCCCACACTGGTTTGTAGCTGTAACAGATACTGCAATTACACGAATTCTTCAGCTGAAATAGAGTGTTCCTCAGTGGATTACTTCATTCAGGTCCGTGAAACGTGTGTAGGCAGAAAATCCTTATTTTCTCGATGAGTAGGTGTGCGACTTCTACATCAGATGCTTACCTATCAGAAAACATGTTTAAGAGATTATCTGTGAGGGTGTAACGCCACGAGGTGATGAAAACAGGCGCTGTGAGCAGCGGGCTGGGACGGGAGCGTGGCAGGTCCAGGCTGTTCGCGTCTAATAAGTAGAACCTGGGCAGCCAGGTAAAAGTGTCCCTGCAGAGTGAATTTAAAAGCAGATGTTACCAAATCAGGTTTTCTTCCTTAAAAATGATTCAGAAGCTCAAGGGAGCTTGGTCTTGGGAGATGGTGGTGGGACGGGGTCAGGAGCCTTGTGCTGAGTGTTTGGCCCTGTCAGACTCTGCAGGAAGGGATATTTTGCCCTGGACACAAGGGCTATTGTAATTGTATTTTTTTTTCTGGGTACTAATTGCACACTTTTCTTTGCAGATAGAGGGGAAAATGACTTCATCCACCATTCAGCAGTTCCCAAAATCCTGAAGTTCTTAATGCTGCAAAGACCAGGCAGCAAAAAACGACAGCTGACCTGCAAGCATGAAATGCAAAGCTTGGCTTTGCAGCTGATCCTTCAGCTGTCACTTAAAAGCTGTTTTGTTTTGCAAGGCCCAAAACCTCACACTTTCTCCTTATTGGATTAGAAACCAGGGGAAAAGCACCTTACTTAAGTTCCTAAGTAAAACTGGATATTGCTAGCAATGAGTTCCCAACCCGGCGCTGCTATTAACACGTAACAGCCCTCAGGCTGTGATGCATGGAGCATCTTACCCAAGCAGCCCACGCCGTGAGGCACAGACCGATCGCCCACCACGAAGCATTTCAAAGGCAACACAGAATTAATCTCTGTGACGGGGGATGCTATCTCCTAACAGATAGCATCCAAAGAGCAGCTCTGAAGAAACGCATTAGTTGCCTCAAGTACAGCAAAAACAAATGCTGTGATAAATCTTGTAAGCTGCCAGAGACCTCTTATTTTTGTTCCCCAGGCTCCTGAGTTTCCACTACTTCATAAAGCAGCAGGGACGGATGGAGTAGCTTTCCATGTCACAGGAGGGGAAGGCATAAAGCCCAGCACTTCAGAGATTGTGTGTGAATATCTCTCCTCCAGCAGATCCCAGTGAAGGTCCTGTCCTCTCCGGACCAAGCTATTTAATCCTCACCGTGCCTCCACCCTGCTGCCTGCTGCACATCCCGTGGGGCCGATGCACACCACCGCACACGGAGCGTTTCGTTACAAACCTCAGAGTGACAAGGAGTGTTAAGCAGATATAAAGGACATCAGTCATTTACCCATCTGGTGGAAAGTCTAGTTGCTGGCAGAAAATAGAGAGGATTGTTACGGCAAGATCTACCATATGGCACCATTATGTGGAGCTTTGCAAGCGCTTTCTCTGAGCGTGCAAGCAAGATTTCAGCCTTTGAAGAAACACTGTATTGTTAGCCTGGATATGTAGGAGCCTCTTGAAAGAAGCCGTGGCAGATGGCACAGCTTTGTTCTCCTGGTTCGCAGGCAGCTCGTGCAAGCCCAGATATTCCCCCTCGCTGGGGCTGAGCAGCCCCACGACACAGCGATCCTCCTGATGTGTCCTACGGGAGGACCAATGGCTCCTGAAACTCCTTAAATCTGATGGATGCTGCCTGGCAGGTACCACACCGCTGCACGAGCCCCAGGAAGCAAACACCATCGACCTGAGCTGGTGGGATGCACTGGTAACCACGCAAGGAGAGCTGCACGAAATTGCAAAGCCTGTCCCAGCTAAGGGAGCGGCAAATTAGTAAATCTTCCTGAAATACCCCGCTTTTGTATGTGCCTCCCTGCCAGCACCTGCTCCTCCCTGGGTGGCTGAGCCTGGCCGGAGCCCCGGCAGGACAACAGACAAAGAAAAGCCTTTCAGATGGGGCCGGTGCCCGCTTGAGCGACATCCCAACAATAACCCGACGAAAATCCATTCCACCCAGGCGAGGGGAAAGGAAGGGAAAGGGAAAAGGTCACTTCAGAAGGAAGCAGTGATCAGTCACTGACCACAGCAACAACATCTGCATCTGCCCTGAGCCAGGGAGAAGCCCCTGCTTGCTGTGTGCTGGGATGGGGCACATCATTCCTGCATTGGGGATTTCTTACAGGCTGATTGATTCCTCTTTGTGCCCAGGCCAAAAAAAAAATGCATCCTCTGTTTCCCTGTTGTTCCTCCTGAGAAGCACTTGCACAGCCACAGAATAAAACCCTAACTCTTTAACTATTCTATTTAACTATTCCAGTTAAAGTCTGATGTATCCATATAATACACAGCAGGCCATGAAACACACACTGGGAGAGCAGATGGAGCCTTTAGCTGACCTCGGAGTCAGCTGCTCCAAGTCCCTCTGCAGCTCAGATCCTGGTCCTCTGCCACCGGCACGGGACAATCACCGATTTCTCACACTACAGATGTTTCCGAACGCAGACAAACAGGCACGCTTAAAAACATCTGAAACCCAGAGAATATTTTGTGGGATGGCTCCAAAAAGAAAGAGGTTTTGCCTTTCGATGTACACAGCAGGCTGGGACTCTGCTGCATCGTTGGTCTCTGTGGGAGGACTGTCCATCCCAGTGACCAAACTCACCACTGCAACATCCCCAAAGATACTGCCTGTCCCACGCCCGAAATCTTCCACCCCTGCCACTCTGAGTCCCTAATGGGAACAAATGGGGCAGAAAAGTCACTATTAAGCTGCAAGAGAAGAGCTGGCCAAGGACCAACCCGAGCTGGCAAGGCCTCCAGATCCCCTCAAATCCCTTGACTTCCCTCAACCCAACTGACCGAGACAACCAAGGACTTTGAAGAGGGCTCTGGTCCCACAGAGCGAGCACAAGCCATCCCGCCCCGGACGGTCGAGCATGACGGGCCGGGTGGCATCAGGCTCCCGCAGGCGTAAAAATCAGCCCAGCGCCTCTGAGTGCTTTCTCTGTCTCTCTTCCAAATATTACACAGTGGGTTTATACAGAAACAGTGGGACACTTTCCAAACCACTTAACTAATGCTGAAATTGAATACCCGGCACCAACAGGTTACCGAGAGTAAGAAGGAGCTGTTGTAATGGAGGGGGGGGATTTGCAGCTTCACTCCCCCTGAATGGGAATCTGCCCTCTTGCACCCACGGGGCAGAGCTCGGCTTACCCTTCCCTCCCACTCAGCGCTGGGTGGGGTTGAGATCTGCTTGATGGTTTTTTTGAGGAGCCAGGGAGTTGCAGCTGCTTGCATGGGGGCATGGTGGGCACGCACCGTCCCCACTCCCTGTACGACTTCCCGAGGAGCCAGCATCGCTCCTGCTGTCAGTGTGCCCTGGAGTAGCAGCTGCCTCTGAGCCTTATTCTCACTCTCAGTTGGAGGAAAAAACCCCAAAATCGCGGCAGCACGGAGCAAGGGATGGAGAGCAGAATGGCCACACCAGGGAATGCCCCCAGCCTGGCTGGTCCCTGCGAGTGCCGCTGGGCTCCTGCCTCACCACACACACACAGTGGTCCCCTCTGGCACAGCCTCGGCACGAAGCATCCGGCTGAATTTGGGGGAGATGCTTTGGAAATCCCGGGTTGAGGAAAGCACCGCAGGCATGCAGGTTTAATGGGGATCCACTGCCTTTGCAGATGCCTCCTTCAGCCCGGCTGGCGATGCCGAGCCACAGCACAACAAGCCCTCACGCTGTCTTCAGCTGGAGCATTGGGAGAGTTTTCCATGGGAAAGAATTTCCCCAGGAAAATCTGATTTGGCCAAGTTATCAGTGGAAAAAAACATGGAACAGAGGCATTTGCTCCACCTGAACAAACGAAATCTGACTGGCAGTGTTTTGCTTCTTTGCAAGAAGAGGTCCTGCTGCAGGGACATCTCATCCCCACCGTAATGCATCAGGTGTCCCAGTCTGTCTCTTCATTCCCCCCATGGAGAAGGACGTTTGGGCCAAACCAGTTCTTGTAATACAACCTGGAGCTCTCCTTTAACAAGTGGCCCATGCTGCCTGGCATCTAACGGGACATGCTACACCATGAGGTGTGACCGACCAACATCACGACTCCCAGCTCTCTCTGTGCATCAAGGCACCGTAGAGAAACTCCATTTCACCGCCCAATCAACTCAAAGTGGAGCACTGGGTCCATCCAAACCACACCAAAATGTTTTTCATCTAGAGGAAATTAAAGCTGGTTTTGCCTGTCCATTCTTTTTTTTTTTGATCCATGTTTTTCAGAGTTTTGGTACCGAGAGATAAAGAAACAACATCGTAACTCTCCAAATCTCAATTATTTAGCCCACACTCAAGGATTTCTGCAAAGTAGAGTGCCCAGCAAATAAAGTCACTTTGCACCCATGGCGGGGCGGACGACAACCTGTTTTACCGGCTTGGACACCCCTGTATCACCCTGGAGGTTCACAAAGTCAGACCAGCCCCCAAGCCCTGCTCTAAGAAATCAAGGCTTTCTAATGAGAAAAAGAAACTACTCCAAACTGGCAGGATTTCAGGGACGAGCAGAGCTCAAGGTTCAGGGCAGCACTGCTCCCAGCAGCAGTCCCTGATGCTCCCTTCACACCAAAGCTTGCTTGAAAACTCAAAACCAAGCCTGAGAAGACAAGAAAGAGGGGGAAAAAAAGAGAGTGGGGTAGGAAGAAAAATCAAAAGCATCCTACTTACCACCAGCTCGGCGAACATGACGTCCAGCTCCTCCACCGGCGGCATGGGCAGCGCGGGCTCCATGACCTGCAGGGCGAAGCTGCTGTCATTGCGCAGCCGGTAAGTGATCTCAGGGTGGTCGCTGCTGCGAAAGCAGCAGAAGATGAAGGAGATCCCCCGACTGCTCCTCTTCCTTGGGGCCATGGCCAAAATCCTCTGCGTCCCTCCCTCCTGGGCACTAGATCCTGAGGAGAAGAGAAGAGAGGAGGCTTGAGCAGCCGCCCCGCAGCGCTGCGCTCCCGTCCTGCCGACGGGAGGAGGAATCAAAGCCACCCACGCGCTCAGTGTGGAGGGGAAGAGCAGAGATGGTTTACATGCCAAATATTTCTGTTCAGATTTGACATTTACGGTCCTGGCAACCTTGACAACCCTGCGTATTAAAAAAAAATGCATTTGTTCGCCTTACGCTGAAGCAGGCAGTGGCAGGGGGACGTGCTGCTGTCCCTGTGGGGAGAGGGGTCCTGAACCCTCACTACTGCTGCAAATCCTAGCAAATCCCCACTGACCTCGTTGTGCCATGGCAGCCAGGTCAGTCCCCACCTCAGTCCAGCCAGGGTTATGGCAAATTTGGGAAGCTGCTGCCAGGAACAGCGGAACGTGCTTGGGGCCACCAGGTTCATGGCTCCCACCACAGGTGACTTGGTGCTTGAAGACCTCATGTGGCTCAGGATGCCACAGACAGCAGCAGAGCTGAGGAAATATCCCATATTCTCCCCTCAGCTCTTAAATGTGTCCCTAAACATCCACTGGCAACTGCTGGTTGGGTGGCTCCTCTTCACGGAAAGTTTTGCTTGGCTTTAATTAGATAAACCCTACTTGAAATTTCAGTAAATATTTACAAGATGCGGCTTCAGCTGATAAAAATCACACGGTGTTGGTAACTCAGACTTTCCTACGCAGTGCTTACGTGGGGCATCGCTTGTGCTGGCGGTCGCTTACGTTTTGCTGATTTCTGAAACTCAGGTTGGAAGCAAAGCTCAGGGCAGGAAGGATGTGTCTTGCTTGACTAATAATCATAGAATCATAGAAGCACAGAATGGTTTGGGTTGGAAGGGACCTTCAAAGCCCATCCAGTCCAACCCCCCTGCAAGGAGCAGGGACATCTCCAACCAGATCAGGTTGCTCAGAGCCCCGTCCCACCTGGCCTTGAATGTTTCCAGGGATGGGGCATCCACCACCTCTCTGGGCAACATGTTCTAGTGTTCCACCACCCTCAGTGTAAAAAATGTTTTCCTAATATCTAATCTAAACCTACCTCCCTCTATTTTGAAACCAGAAATAATGGTAAGGACCAGGCAAATACTGCCCCAAAACTGGAACTATCAAGTCAATGACACAAGAGGAGGGCCACCTATGAGGGATGAAGACAGCAGAGTAACACCCTAATGACAAAAATCAACCAGCAGAGCAGACAATTTTTAAAAAGCCTAAACATTTGTCTTATAAAACCACACACCCACACATTTTATCCCCATGGAACAAGACGCCGAGATGTTAAGAGACAAGATAAACAGCCAAGGTTAATGCAGAAGGTTGAAATATGGATGACTCAGATTTATTAACAAAGCTATGAAGAGGCTTGGGAAAAAAAAGGTCATTACTTGGAGAGAAGTGTCTGATGTCCCTGGAGCCAGCCATTCTCCCCTGGCTACGGATTTATACACCCAAATAAAGAGCCACTGTGCCCCACGGAAAGCCAGCACTGGAGGCAGGTCGGGGGCAGACCTGGGGTCAGATTGTGCACCACGGCTTGCATGGCAAGCACTGCCCTCCCAAAATAGGGACCTTGCAGAAAATTCAGGCTGTACCCACTTCACTTTAACAGACGATCTGGCCCTTGAAATGATCTTTGATGGCATGTTTTTAGCACACGGTGTAATCATCTGCTGAACCACGAACAATGGGATACAGCTACTGGGTCTTCACGTGGGATAATCCCGCTTTGCATCCAGTCCGGAGGGATCCCCTTCCCAAAGAGCCCCAAATCTTATTTCACATTTAGCATCTTGCACGCAGAAAAATGCAGCCGCTTGAGGAATTTCAGCTGCCACGAAAGCTCTCTCATCGCGGTTCCCCAGCAGCCAGCACCGCAGCAAATCCATTAGCAGCCTGCTGGCATACCTTCAGTGTTAGGAGGGCTTTGGGACCTGCTAGGGAGTTTCTTTACTAAAGGAGGGAGGGAAACAAAAACCCAAAGGCACACAGCCCTCTGTCCCCTCCAACACGGAGTAAAACATTGCAGGTTTGAGTTTTAAAGAGTCAAGAGGAGGAGGGGGCAGAGGGAGATGTTGGTGGCTGCCCAGCAATTTGTGCCTGGTGTGGGAGCTCGGTCCCAACCCACACGTTCTCAGTCGTGCAAAGTTTGGTCACTTGGTCATTCCCACACTGTGGGTACGACCATGCATGCCCAGAGCAGTGCCTGATCCTGCTCCTGCAGATGGTCCAGAGCAAATGGACCCATTCTCTTCTTCCACAGGGCATTTTCCATCCCCTTTTCAACACCACATCCACCTCCTTGAAACCCGCTGCTACGTACAAGTTCTGACTTGGGTTTGCGAAAATGTACAGAAAGCTTTTATCAGAACACCACCTGCTCTTCAGAGATACACGCTCCTGATGATGTTTTACAAGGAGCTTGAATGACAGACCAAAAGGCAAGATTTTATTTTGGGTTTTAAAGCAGATAGTCGTGTAGGAACAGAGACAAGGTATTTTTGAGCTGCTTCCAGCTCTGGAGCTATTGAGGTTCCTCATTTTCATCTATAAACAACTAAAAAAAACAAACCACCCTATAGTGTAGGCTGAGTGGGCTGTAGGTTATTAGTAACCAAGGGTAAAAAAGGTTAGAGAGAGAATATGTTAGCTACCAGGCAAACAGCATTAAACCTTCAGAAGGCTGATGAATATTCATTGACGTGATGGATCAAAATCAAAACACGGCTCCCTGGCTGCAGACAGTGCAGATTGCATCGTCAAAACAAAGTTCAGCTACGCAGCCTTCTCCTTCTCTGCAAATCCTACAGAAATTGGTTATTCATGGAGAAAAAACGACAGCCCCTGGCAGCCTGGAGGCTTGCGTTAAGGAGAGCAGAAGGGAACAGTTCCACGCAGCATCACATGTTAATTGTCCTTCTCCCACCTCCCACTTATACCTTTGAGCACTAATTAGATCAATAAATTTAAGTCAGATTGTGATCTAATAGTGCCTTCTGGCCTTCACTATTGAGCGAGCCAGAATAAATTAAGTTTAATTGCTCCTGCACATACAGAGCCAGGGAAGATAGGATGGGAAGGGTCATTGGGGGAACTTCCAGCCAAACTCCACATCCCAAGGCAGGACTGATGGGACTGAATCATTCCCAGATAACTTTGCTTCCACAGAAACAAGGGTGGAAATGTGTGTGCGATGGGCTTGGCCTGAAAGGTCAGGGAGAGGAGGAGGAGGAGAAGGAGGAGAAGTTCCACCATGTGTGCCACCAGGACCTGCCAGGGTCCCTACGCAGGACAGAGGCCATAGGCTGCAGTTCAGCGACACACAGAGAGACGAGTTTTGTTGTTTTTCCCAGCCTGAAAAAAAACCACCAAGCCTGTATCGCCCTGAGCAATGCTTAAATGAAATCAGTCATTAGGAGAAAATTGGACCCCAGTGTCGCTTCCGCCTTTGCTTCAAGGAAAGGAGAGCAGCAATTACCGCTTGCATATTCAACAGCCTCCTCAGCAAGCTAAATTAGCCCGCGTGGAGCGACGTGCTGCCAAAGCCTGTCTGTGACCGATGCCTCAACAAGCTGGTTTAAAACCAGCATGGGTATCGCAGCATTGCGGTCTGCAGCCTAAAAATACCCAGCAAGGGTACAAACACATGCAAAAGAGCGTGCACGCTCCCCTTCACACCCGCCTCCAAACCCGCCCAGAAGCTAGGAGCTAAATCCTCAAATATGAATATTAGCCTGTTGTTTTTCTGGCTCCTCTCCCATCCCCTCCCAAAAGAAGGATGCAAGATCCTGAGTGAGCTCTTTCTCAAAGTTTAGTGCCTTGCACAAGGGGAGTGTCTTTTTGTGCAAGTGCAGTAACGCTTACTGACCATCTCTGCCGAGTCCAGACCTATTTTGGCATCTTGGACCACGCAAAGCTTTGCTTCCCCCACCCCACAGAGTTTCGGCACAGCCTGGGATGCTCTCGACCGATGGAAATTTTCTGACTCTCTTCCACTGCTGCAAAGTGATCTCCTTGGCTGATGGTGGCCGGGAGGGCAGTTTTGGAAGACACCGTCACCCACAACCAAGTGCTAGAGCCAGGTCTCCTGGACCACTTTTTACAGCACGTAGAAGGTAGAAATCTGGCATCCCACCCATTGCACCCTATGCTTGTCCCACAGAGCAACAGTGCACCCTCCCTCAGTGCTTCTCCCCATGCATGTAACACCCAGCGCACGGCGCAGTGCCAGGGTGTACATCAAACCCACTAATTAGTTTGCATCATTTTTTAAACAAACAATTCTAGCTCATTTTCCTCCCACGATAAGCCACGTCCAGACCTCCACAGCAATAAAACCCAGATGCTCCCACAGCATTTTTCAGACAAGCTGTACATTTGAAGCATCCCTCGAAAAACAGCAAAGCCTTCCCTGGACACATTTTGATTTTTTACCTTATGGACCCACGACACCCGGCACCCTCCTCGTCCTCACCCGCTAACCTGGCCTCTTCTCGGGTTCGGTCTTGATTGTGAGCCCTCCAAAATGTGAGCGTGGTGCTCTGCCCATCTGATCAGGCGGCAGCATTTGGGCTCATCCCTCTCAAGAGTAAGAAGTGCTGCTCTGTTTCATGTTCGCACCAAAGCTGGTGCAAAGAAATGCATTTTAATGAGGAGGATCCAAGCATTATTTAATTTTTAAAATAAAAGTTTTGAAATTGATCCCTTGATCTCAAAAGCTCAGAAACAGGATTGCGTTTCCCTAAGCACGAGCCACCTTCCCTCCAACGCAGCAGCCTGGAGGACCTGAGCCCATCACCAGCACCTCCAGCACGGACCCTGCGCTGAGCACAGTGCCGGCATCCCCAGTACGGCCGTTCCTGTTCAATGCAACCAGGATGATTTTTTGGCCATGCTGATTTCCCAAAGCTCCTATATCCAGTGTAAAGCTGTTTTCACGCACAGGCTGCACAGGAGGGGAATGTTTGTGTTTGGTCGAAATTCGTGCAGGAGGGAGAAAAAAGCCAAAATGCTTGGCTGAAAGGCTTCAAACTGTTTGGTGATTGCCTTTTCCCCCTCCATCCACTCGTGAAACAGCAGCCATGAAAGAGGATGGAGACAGAACCCTTCCCGTGATGCCACAGGAAATCAGCTGCCAGGAGGAGCCTGACTCATCACTAAATCACAAGAGCCATAATTTTCAGCCTAAGCAATTCTCAAAGACTTGGGTTTCACGGATTTATAAATACATCTGCCAAATCCTGAATTAGCCCAGATCCTCCTTCCCCTTCCCAGAAAGTCTGTTGTACTCCATGAACCCAACAAAGAGAGTTTTGCATCTGTAAATCCTGCTCGGGCTGTCCGGTACCCAAAGGATGCTGGCAAGGAGCTGCCTGCAGTCACAGGCTCTCAGCTCGCTCCTGGAAAGCCCCATCTGCCAGCACTGTCAAAAACCCAGCACTTGCCAAAAACATGTCACCTCCTCTTTGTACTCTGTCCTTTTATTGTGGCATTCGTCACAAGCTGAAGCACACATCTGGGCCTGCTGTCTTGCAAGAAAACATTTTGCTCTGCTCAAAGGCAGACAAGCTTCGGTGGCTCAATGGTGAAATTCAGCAGGAAAAATCAAACCAGTTTATCCACAGAGCCAGTAAACACTTACTTGTCCATCACACTGCAAGAATATCACGGCTCGGCTTGGAAGTCGCCTCTCCAGCGTGCGAGCGAGCTCCCCGCCAAGGGAAGCACACGCGCTTTTGACTCTGCAATCCAGTTTTTGGGAGGAAGAGCGTGGCGCACAGCAGGGTGAGAGGAGATCTGTCTTAACGCTCTCCAACTGAAATCAATCCTGGGAGCAGGGCCGCTCGGTTTGGCAAGCCAGCAAAAATCCGGAGCAGGGGATGGTTGCTGGTGTGTTGCAGGACCACGTCTGTCCCAGGGCGTGGAGATGGGTTCGGGTTCAAGGAGAAGATGCTGAGGGCTTGCAGCATCCATCCTCCGCAGCAGGAGCTGCCCCAGGGATCCCCCCACAGCCCTTTACCCCCCTGCAGTGGCAGAGACCAGCACAGCTCAGTGCATAGATGAATCTGATCAGTGAAGATGCTGCTGGAGCAAAACTTGTTTTAGTTTTTGAGGATTAAAAACCAAACCCTGCTGGAAGTTTCCCAGTCAGCCAGAGGGCGACTGGCACAGTAACACCGAAGGAGGTCACGAGTTCTCCACTAAAAGGGTAAACTTAATCGGTGACGAGCTGAGCGCCGGCGCCAGATCCTCTAAACCGCTACAGACCGCTTCTTACGGGAGCTCCAGCAGATCAGCTCAGGCAAATGCCATTTATTTCAGGAACAAGGACAACAAGCGTAGAACCACAGACAAGACCCAGTTTGAGAACCTATATAAATACAGATATATTTCTTAATACTCACTAGGGTGCCAAACGACCCAGTTCTACAAACACACACATGCCTTTATTCCAGCAGCCAGGTGGATTTGTGGTCCTTCTTCAGCAAATGGTGGGTCAGCAGTGAGAGGAAGAAAGAATTTTCAACTCACATATTCCTCCCTTAAACACCCTTAGTGATTTGCGTCCTTAAACTCAGGCACAACACATGGGTTAAGCCCAAGAAACTTCCCAGGAAAGCGGAGGGAGGCAGAGGTGGCGAGAGGCTCTCTGGGAAGGATGCTGGAGCATCTCCCTGCTCTCCTCGTGCCCAGGTCCGGCTTCAAAAGGCAGCACAGAAAAACCCGGCAGAAAGGGAACGCAATGCAAGGGATTGTCTCTCCTGGTGCTCCTCTCACCCCGCTCTTCTTTAGGGGCAGCAGCTGCTGGTGTTGCATTGTGGTGGGGCTCAAAGGAGCAGAGATGGCCCTTTCAGAGCCGAGGTCACACAGAGGGAGGGATTAACATCGACCTCGGGCTCTCCTGAAAGCCCGCAGCCTTGCAGAGAAGACCCTCACAAAAGTTATCCTTTGCCATTTGAAACCAGTCTCCCAGGGAGCCTCTGCCGGGGTCCAGGCTGGGTGATGCCAAGCCCTGGCCGGGCAACTCTCAAGGCCAAAAACAGTCAAGAGAAAGACACAAGACCCCCTGGGTAGCTCACGGGGCTGCTACAGTCTCACTAGGGCGAGCACCCTCCTCCATCCCAGCTCCATCCCCATCACCCGGCACAAGCCAACATCCAGCCGCCCTACATTTCCATCGCTGGTTTTGGCCCCAGCTGGGGGAAAACACTCTCACAAAGCATAAAACACCTCCAGGAGGTTGACAATATCAAGCTGTGAATCCGACCCCAGCACATCACAAGTTACATATAATTAGCCAGGAAGAACAGCTTCAGTGATCATAAACCTCCTGAGATGTCAGGCGCTGGGACCACCTCCCAGTCCAGCTGCTGGAAGGAGCAACGTTTCTCTCAACATTTCCCTCTCCATCTGAAAGGATGTGGATTTAAGTCACTTCATTTCCGAAATCATTCCCGGCTCTGACTGCTCCCTTTGACGATGCAAAGCTTTTGTCAATAAAAACTCAATGGGCTAGTAAGCGGGGAGAGAGGAGCTATATTTCCCAGTGGAGGAGGATGTCTGTTTGCCAATTAACCTTTTCCTGGAGAACAATACCTCAGTAAAAGCTTTCCTTTATTTTCATTCTTCCTTTTTATCTCCCCTCCAGCCTCAAGCCCCGCTTCTCCAGTGAATATTTGGGTTCTGACTTTGATTTATAGTATGCAAAGCCTCGCTCCTGAGCTTTCCATTTCACTGCTCCCCATTTCAGCAGTAATCCCCGGGGTGAGACGAGCTCTCTGAGTGTAAAACCAGGCAGGGCTGGGGAGGAGGCAGGCAGGCTCTTCCTCTCTTAAAGTCCGTTAATTAATTTGGCTTCACAAACTGGAGTTCTGAAGTTGCTCAGCAGCAGATGCTTCCAGTCCATCAGCACAACGTCTGCTGTGGGGCCACCACCACGGCAAGGCAATGAGAGCTACCAGCTGAGTCTTGATGGGCTGGTTTTGGGTTGTCTTTGGAGATTTTTAGGATTGTCCATGCTTAAGGTGAAGTTTCTGGAACCACTGGTGCTCATGCAGCTTGTGGTGCTGGTTTTTTTTTCTCTTTCAAAATGGAAACTGGATGGAGGCTGCTGTAAATAGGAGTCCTTCCTAACAGGGACCCTGAAGGGCAGATATCATTAAACTTCAAGATATCATTAAACTTGTAGTCCAGAAAGTGCCCAAAGCAAACAAAACACATTTGTCAGATCTTTCAGCTGGCCTACCCATCTGCAACGCTGATTTCCCTTTAAAGATTTTTAAATCCTGATGTTAATCCAGAGTGATTTTTCCCCCTAAAGTACAAACCTGGGGTTGACAATTCCTTGAGAAACATGTCTGATGGCAGAAATGGCCCGCCGGCCGCTTTCCTTCCTGTACGACACTAATACCTCCCTGTGCTTCAGCAGATGAACGTTGAAAAACAATAAATGTGAGCGTGGATCAGGCATAACGCGATCCCAACAGCGACGCCTGCTCCCACCCGGCCTGGGAAAAAGCAGTAATTTTTATCACATTACACTAAAAGACTGTTTGCATTTAAACATAATAACGAAAAGCGGGCGAGCACAGCAGGCAAGACGAATTGGAAGGCTTGCTCATATTTTTTTAATGTCGACGCAACACGAGGTAGCTTATGGCAGAAGCCCCGCTTTGACTAGGATGGAGCTGCACCACCCCATGCCACAGGACGGCAGGACTCGAGTTTCCCAGGAGAGCTGCTCAAACCCACTGCCTGCAATTCAGAGTACCTGAATTAACAGAAGCACGCCGATTTAATTGCTTAACTATCCTGCCTCCTGCCTACGGCAGGGAGCAAGGAAAGGCTCGCTCCGAAGTCGGCCGACACATCGCTGCTGGGGATGGACTGAAAGAAGGTCCCTCTCCCCCACAGGAGCATCCAGAGGGGAACATTCGTCCGGTCAAGATCCCAAGGGGATGCATTTAAAAATCAATAGAGGCTATTTTAATGCTTAATCCAGGAAAGTATCAGCATCAGCAGCATCGATACAAACCAAATTTAAACACACCGAGTACATGCGCAGGATTTTTATTTTTCCTTTTGTGCGCTGATTTAACCAAATCTGCTTTTCCCCAGGCACTTTGAAGTCCAAACAGGGCATCTGTAGCATTGCCAATGCTTCAGGTATCCTGCCGGCCTCCACCTCTATACGCTGCTTAAAAAATGAGCCTCTCCATCCCACTGGAGCGAACGTTCCAGCGAGGAAACCCTCCTCAAAGGTGCAACATCGCAGCGACAGCGGCCACCTCCCCGCAAGGGCTATGTACAGAAGCGGATTTCTCTTCTTTGCAGGTTTTCACACTGCACCTGCCACAAATTGCAACACAGGCTTCCCATCCCCGTAGATATTTATACAATGATATCCCTTTTCATTAAAAAAGAAAAGAAAAAAGACTCACAATTGCAAAGAACTGCTTGAAAAAGTGTCCTAAGGGGATCCTGAGAGGCTCAGACACCCTGAGAGAAGATAACTGTGTTTGAAGTTTTTAATTTAATCCAATCTGCTGCAGGAGGGCAGTCTGGGTGTTCATATACTTGGGACTAGACACGCTCCAGACATGCTCACAAGCACAGATGTACCACCACAGGCATCACACAGGATCAGAAAGCCACGATGTTACCCATTCCTGTTGGACTACAGCACCACGCTCTGCTCTCTTCCATCCACCAGCTCCCTCCCACGTGCCCACTGCTACCTCTGCAGAGATGCTCCACGGTTCTACACCATCACTTTGCTCTCCTTCCTGAGTCTTTGAATCAGTCCTCGATGCTCCTGGCCCTTTCCAAGCTCACAACTCCTTGCAGATGACTTCTTTCTTGGGGCTGGAGTCACCACTTTGGTCAGCAAAGTGAAAGTATTTCTCCCCATCGACACCAGTCTGGTTTGCTCACAATTTGAAGCAACAGAGAACTTCACCTCTTGAAGGGTTGCCGAGTCCTGGTGGTGGCAAGGTCTTGCAGAGGTCTTCACATCAGCTGCCTGGGTAAGGCTTCACGGCGCTGCTGTTGATCAGTGCCTTCAGAACATTCCGTCAAAGCTCACCTCCCTTCCCGGCTTCAGGGCGATGCATTTGGCTGACATCAGTTCTGCCCAGCTCTCCAGTGAGAAAGTGCATCTCCAGCTTCCCAAAACACATCCCCATTCCTTTAGCAGCTTTGAAACTGAAATGACTCTAGCAGCGGAGGTCATGACTGAGCTTCCTGCCCAGAGGAACCACTCAGGGCTGCAGCTTTCCATTAACCAGCTCAACAGATCTTTCAACACGGCCCAGACAACATCATTGATAACAAAGCCCAGTAGGTCCAACCAAGCTTGAAACCCAGTGAGCTGAGCCTTATTCCTCAATGCGTATTTCCTCATGCCCACACTATGAGGGTCACAAGCCGGCCAAGCAAAGGCTTCAAGTGGAATGAGTCAGGTTCACTGGTCTCCTGAAGTAGCAAAGCAGAGCCCTAACAATAAAAAAGCAAAGCCAAGCCAGCGGGGATGATGCTTTCCAGCTCAGGGGCCGCAACGACATCAGAGCATCTCTGTTCATGCACGCAAAGGTATCGTTGCTGTATGCTTCACCATGAGATGGAGGTGGCCATGGGAAGGGGCTGGATAAGGCTGTTTTCTATTCCGCTCTTAGCACAAGCACATCCGTCTGAAACCCTACCTACAACAGAACAAGAACATCCAGAACCTCCAACACCCAGAACCTACATCTCAAAGCCCTCCCTACAACGCAGAGCCTGCAAGTTTGCTGCCTAGCCACTGCCTTGAACCTTGAAAAACATTCCCCTCCCCGCCCCGTGTCTACCCTCAGCACCTCATTGCTCCAAATTAAAACTGCAGTTAGGATGTCCTAAACACATCCTAATGAAATTCCTCAAAGAGAGAATGACCTCGAGATCATCCACAACCTCGTGACGGTCCACAGGGGAAGGAAATTAAATAGCTTTTGGCTAACAAATCTCCACAGCATTTTCCAGCTCAAGACCTGTAACACTGCAGTGAAAACGCTGCACATTGGATTTAGGTACCAGAAAACTCCAGATTCACTCCACTACGGCCAGAGATACCACAGGAAGAGAAAACTCCCTGAAATAACTGCCTCTACAGGCAAAAACTTTCAAAACCCCATCAATGCAGGTTTTTAGAGCTGGCAAGAGCCCCATCAGCTGCAACATGAGCTGTGAAAGCAGGAGGAGGGGAGAAAAAGCATCTTTCAGGCAATCACACACTTTTTTTTTTGCCTAGCTGAGTGTCTCGTGGGGGGAGGAACCCATGCATCAACAGGAGCACTTGAAGCACACCGGCGCTTTATAAATTCACTTTCAGTAGATTTACCAACACGTCATAGGGAGAAGGAATGCGTGCTATGCAAATCCAGCCCCAGACTGCTCCCTGCCTAATCTAGCTTTAGATTCAAATGCTTATTACCATGGTGTCTAATCGGGTAATGCGTAATAGACAGATTTAGTTTGGCCTCCTAGTACTTCAGCTGTGTTCTTACAAATGGAGAAAAAAAAAAAAAAAGAAACAAAGAGAAAAGAACACAAAACTGCAAAGAATTCAAGTCCTGGTGGAAAGCAGAGAACAAAAACCAGGCATGGAAAGAAGTATTGACACCTATCAGTAAAAGCCAGGCAGATACGCAAACATTTGGCAGTTCACCAAGAACACAAGGAACATTGAGTCCTGCTCACACCCTATGGTACCCCTGCAAGGAAGCAGGTGGCTGGTCTTTTGGGGTCTCTCCCTTCCCCTGCCCCATGAGACATAAGGTGATGCAAGGATCTGACACACCCAGGTAGGATATATCTGCCAGCAGCTAGCTCCCACCTAGCTCCCAGCTGCAGCACTGAGTACAGCTGGTCACGCCACAACCTCCAGACTACCTTACAAATGCTCTGGGTACCCACGCCAGGACCTCCAGAGCCTGGGTAACACCAGGAGCTGTTTGTTGGTTTGGGGAGGAAGGGGTTCCCTTACTGCCTCAGCATCTGCAGCAGGACACAGGGACCATGGGAATGCAATTCCCAGATGACACCACCTCCCTGTTTCCTGGCACCAGCCAGGCAGCACAGCCCACGCCACGGCCAAGGTCATCTCTGCCCTTACCTGCACCAGGCAAGGTGATTCATTTCACCTCTAAGTTTGTCAAATACAAAGCAGGCAGACCTAAGTAGGTCTGTTCAAGTCATACGCTACCCCAGTACCTCCAGGATACAACCCAGATGCCAAACTCTTACCTCCACCATGCAGCTAGAACTCAGCCAGTGTGCACCAGAAATAACCCAGGGGCAGGGACACAGGACCTACCACTTAGGGCTCACATGTTCTCCTCTCTGTCTGCTACTCATCTGCCAGGCTAAGCTTTCCTGCAATGGAAGATGGTGAGGTTTTCAACACCATCGTCCAGCTCCCGCCTTCAGGATGCCAAATCCCAACAGCTTGTCCTCGCCAGCCTCTGCAGCCCTGAATGGCACACAGACCTGCAACCAGCTCCAGTAAATGGTCAAGACATGCAAATGTTGCTATCAGCCTCTGAAGACCCTTCAGGACTGTGCTGACCCTGCCACATGACAGAAACTGCACCTGGTGGGGTAAGCAGCACTAGGGACACCAACACTGACAAAGAAGAGACTTTCCTCTGTGAACCTAAGCAATGTAAGCTACACTCATATTAAGGCTGCAGGACGAACTTACATTTATCAGACATCAGAGAATTCACATAGGAGCACATCCCCCCTGCAACACCTACGTGTCTGTGCAGAGCCCTGCTGCGTGGGCTCTCTGGTGTCCCGTAACATGGGAAATCCAACTAAAGCACTCTTTATAGCTTGGATGTTCGTAACATTTATGTGTATTCCCTGATGTCTAGGACTGACTGGGTTTTCATTGCATCCCTTCCCTTAACAAAAAACCTCCACAACACCTGACGGCTGCTTTGACAAAACTCGCAGCAGCAAGAGAGGACAAAACCAGCCAATGGACTTGACAAACTGTCAGTGACGGGGGAGGAGGAGCAGATGGACAGACAACTTCCATTCATTAGGAAACGAAGCTCAAATCATAGGTTAGCTTTCAATGATGCACGTTATTACTGAGGAAAGTGAGGCGGCTGATATTCTGCCTCTCAGGCACATGTGCTCTACGTTTCGTTATTTACTGAATTAATATTCAAATGCTTTGAAAGGAGAAGGAAAACAAGCCCAAAGAAACCAGAGGTTGCAGCTCGCAGTGTTTTCATAAGCCTGTTCAAAGACCGAGCCAGATTTACCAGCGCCTGCGTCACCTCCCGGCTGCGTGGGCGGCTGGCCGGTCTCTCCCTCCGGCTCCGCACCTCCCCAGCTCACGGCAGCACCTGGAGCTGGTCTGGGGGACTTTTTTCCTCACTCCTGTAGCCAAACTGACAGCAGGGATGGTTAAATGTGGTGGAAAGACCCCCTTTCGCACGGAGTCCAGCCCGAGGCGCAGAGGGAAGAAACCCTTTGGGAGACACCCTGCCCAAAGACACGGATTGGGATGCTAGTGAGGGAGTCCTGCCCAGCACCAAAGGAGCCACGCAAATCGTATTTACCTGGCCACGGGGACTAAGTACCCCAGCAAAGTCATACTCATTTCTGAGCCAAAAAAACAAAGAGTTCTGTGTTGGTTTTGTTTAGTGAGGAGGGCCTAAGGTTGTAGCTTCGGTAGGAAACTGCTGGAAGTCACTCCCCTTTGTTCAGTGGACTCGGCCGGGCCTAGGGCGGACCTGCTGCTGGCCAAGGCCGAGACAATTGGTGGCAGAATGTTCCCTGATAACGCCTCTGCGATAATGTATTTAAGAAGGGGAAAAAGAATTTAAAAATAAGAAGATATGCTGCTCGGGAGGGGAAAGAGGTAGAGATAATTGAAATTCAATTAAGCCCAAGAAGAGGGAGAGGTGGGAGGAAGTTATCTTGCTCTCTTTCTCATTATCCTGCTTTGATTTTAGTAATAAATAAATAGTTTTCTCCAAGTCAAGACTGTTTAGCCCATAACGGTAACTTTAATGATCTCTCCCTGGCCTTATCTCAAACTTCGAGCCTTTTTTGTTATATTTTCTCTCCCCCGTTCCCTCAGAGAGTGGGGGGAGTGAGATAGAGACTGCGTAGCTTGGTCCCGAGCGCGGCTGAACTACGATAAATTCACATTCCTGTATTTACAGCCACTATTGCTTCTGGAGCTCCATCTACAATAGTCTCTGGGACAGGGTGATTCCCAGTGATGACAGTGAAGAGGTTCCAGTGAAGAGGTTCTTCACCCCACCGTGGCACAGGGATTTATGGACAGTTTACACACACGTATTTGCAAGGGAAATAATATTTCAAAACCTCAGAAGCTCCATTTGGAGCTGTGGATAACACACATGTGAAGAGCATGGTTCGCTTATGGTAACCCGTGATGGCAACCCACTTGAGATGTAAAAATCATTTAATGAATCAGTATATTTAGATTTATAACCCTACAGCAGCTTTATTTATAGGGATGCCAATCACTTTTACACAGATATAAAATTGGCTGGCAGAATGCCTTAGACTATATCCAGAAACCCATCTGTAACAAATCTAAGCCGTGATATCTCCGCATACGTTTGGCCAAACAATAACGCTAATGCCAGCCATCTTGACTTTCAATGTACAGATGGGCCGGGGGGGGCTCGCCAAGTCTGCCACATGGATAAAGATGGATGAATTTTGCTATCACCTACTATAAACTGGTTGGGGAAAGGACCAGATGAAGGAAAACCAGTCTCCTTCTGGGCTGTGTGGATGTTAATACCAACACAATGCTGGCTGGAGAGCAAGCCAGCCTCCAGCTGGCTACAAGTGAACCTCTTTCAAAACCTTTCATCACTGAAATGGGGAGCTATAACAGAGGGAAAAAAAGACCCATTGGAGCTCTGCAGAACCTTTAAAGGGTGAGGGGATTAAGCTAGAGCTCATATGTATATTTTTTTTGATCCACTGCTCAAGACACAAAGCTGGGAAGGAAGATGCAGGAGAAATGAATTGAAAGTCATTGCTTGGCTCTTGACCTCAAAGCAGACGGTGACTTCTAATGAGACTTCTCCTCTCCCATCACTGCCCAAGATCTTGCAGCTTTATTTAAACCTGCAGGTTTTAAGGGGAGAGGTTGCCGTTGATTTCCATGGGGCGGGTGTTGCAGCATCCCAAACTACCCTGTTATCAGGGTGAGCCTGGGGGCTTCCTGTTGCTGCCCCTCCAGCTCACAAAGGGACCACCTGGAGAACTGAGAAGTCACACCTAATTCACAAGAAACAAAGAAAAAACTGCTCTTTATCCCAGTGGGGCTTCTGGGATCTGGTTGTCTCAGAAAAGGGGCAAAACAAGGATGGCTCCAAGTCAAATAGAGACTCTGGGTAAACACATCTCATCCATGAAAGTCGCAGTATTTTGGCAAATGCCAAGGTGGAAAAGGTTACCCTGGAATATTACTTTCAATAGCTCTGGGAAAAAATCCAGCATTCATTTTCAACACTTATTCAGCAAATGATTCAAATAAACTGAGGGAGGCTTGCGCATACATACTGACAGCATTATTTTGTAGATTTTTGCCTCTGCTCCTTAGATAATTTATAAGAAAACAACTCCCAGCAAACACGATTGCCTTCCAGTTCGATGCATGGATTCAACTGACCCTGCTTTAGGGACAAGGTAACCTCTCAGGATTCCTTCCAGCCCAATTTTAATGCCATTTTACACCGCAAACTGTTTACATGCTGGCATTTGCTCTGATTCATCCCTGGAAATAAATATGTCTGAAAGAGTAATTGATGGAAAAAATCCCCAGAAACTCAACAGCAGTTCCCCCTCTCAAGGACAAAGCAAAGGAAAACAACCAGACGTGGAGCTATGACATCCTCGATCTAAATGTTTTCCAAAACACTTCCAAATGTTTTCCAAAGCTTCCAGCTGAGGCTTTCACAGCTCGGCTGTGACTCCACCAAAGCCTCGGGCTACAGTTGCAGCCATGCCATTGAGTGTGGCATCATGGCGCGCTGCAGCGCACACCGAGGAGATGGTTGGCGATGACTTTTCCAGTGACATGCCTGCCAAAACACATCCAAGACCCTTGTGCAGGAAACACAGCGTTTCGAAGAAAAACTGCCTCTGCTTTCTCAACGGGGCATCCTCCAACGTGACAGAGCTTGATTGCTCCACGGGCTTTCAGGAAGAGAGAGTCAGTGCATGTACGTGGCCAGATGTCCTCACCTCAACGGCAGCCTTTTGAGTTTATTCCAAGCACCTTAGGAAACTCCTCTGCCTCTAATCCTTTGAAATTATGGAAAATAATAAAATAAATAATAAAGTAATAATAATAAAAAATTATTTTAAAAGTCCACTTATGGAAAGCAAAGACAGAAAAACATTTTCCACACTTACACTGAAATTCTGTCCAAACACCAATAAATGTGGATATTTATGGTTATTACACAGCCAAAACCGAGACGGTTGTGGGAGATGCTGGTCTGTGCAGCTGACCCCAACTGCAGCAGCCAAAGGGCGAGCAGCAAAGTCTCAGCAGTGCTCAGCTGCATGAACTGACCATTCTGGGGACCAAGGGGTGGGCACACAGCAGGTCCCCTTCCCCAGCCTCCTCATCCTGCTACTGATGTGACAATTTCCACCCACACCAACGGCCTCATCAGAAACAGCAGTGCCCACAGAGCAGAGTCCCAGGAGTTCTTCAGAGTCCAAAGCTGATCTCCACCTCTTTCAACTTGCTTCTGAACACAATCAAAACCCGAAGCCTTTCTGAAGGAGCCCTTCTATGAACTGTATGTGGGCTTTTGATTAGTTAGACCTTCTGTAGAGCTGAAAAAAAAGCCTTGCTTGAGGATGATAAAGTCTAGACACTACAATATATTTTCCAGCTGATCCAGCAAACCTAAAAAGCCCTCCCTTGATCTCAGACTGCCGTGATCAAAGCCATTATCCCATTCGGAGCCCTTCTGAAACTTTAGCTTCCAAATGTGCAAGTTATTTTTAAAATCTAAACCAGGCTAAGCCTCTTGGTTGGAGTTTTACGAGGAAAACGGGGTGTGCTCCTTCCAAACCTTCTCCCCTGCCACGTCTGGAAGTGTCTGGTGGGCACATGGTAGATGGCGAGAGCAGGGAAGTGGCTCCAATCCTGGGGGCACCTCAGTGGCAGCTGGTGGACTCAGTCTGCTTGCATGGAGGGACAGAGCCCAGGCCCCCAAGAGTGGCTACAGTCCGGGGAAATATTCCCAATCCTTAACTGAGATTAAGTTTTCTGGAGAGCAAACATCCCTTGCAATCCCACCCTTAGGATTTGTGCCTGCATTTGGCATCCTCCATCACACAGTTGTGTTATTCTGGGGCCCAAGAAGAGGAAACAGCTTGAAATATCTTCATTTTCTACAGGAATTAAATTAAACTAAATGCTACGAGTTTCCTTTACCAGGTAGCAGGATGCCCAAGTGCACAAAGAACAGACAGTTCTGCACCAGGGGACAACTGAGGAAACAAGATATTCCAGGAAATAATGATCTTCCAGTTTCCCGGAGGAGTATTTCAGGTGGCTGAAAGGAAAGAAGAAATGCACAGCCCTGCAAAAGCACAGGAAAGCCAAAGGAGCATCAGCTTAAGAGGGATGCTCAAAGAGAGGTGACGAAATACCAGTCAGCCCATCCCAGGCCAGACAGCACCACATGGTGAGCACCAAACTTTCTGGCATGAAGTGGCCACCACAGGAGAGAGGACCTGTGGCCAGTCCTGATGGCCAAGGCTCGCAGTGGCCAGTCTGGGAGAAGTCAAAAGACGGGCAATCCAGAGTGATGAGGAGCTTGAGGACAACTGGAAGGGCTTTTTGAAAGCATGTGGCCACCAACCTGCAACTCCCATGTCCCAAGGTGGACTTCCAACAGGGAGATGTTCTTCAAGAGAGATGGAGACAGGAGGTGACTTTCACCACAGAAAGGAGAAGAGAGCAACATGGAGCATTCACATGCTCCAAAGCTATTTAAAAGCCAAATTTATCTCCCTAGGGAATGCTTCATTTAACTGAGCAGCTTTTTCTAAAGCACCAGGCAAACAAGCCACCTTGTCCCACTTTCCTCCCAGCATTCGCCTCCACAGCACTGCCCACTTCCCTTCCCCTCCATGCTTTCACCCTTCTCAACTCCCAGCAGCTCTGCTCCTCCTCCCCACCACTCCCTCTTCCACACCAAGCAGATCTGTGAAAAGCTGAGTGAAGTGGGCAGGCACGTGCCCGGAGGATGGGGATTAGCGACCTGCAGCCCCCTCCGGCATCCCCTGCTGCGGCTGGAGGGGCCACACTGGGCAGGAGCAACGGCCACGCTGCACATCACACATCCCTAGCACTTCGGGAGGTGTCGTCTGAACCTTCACCAGCTTTCCAGCTGGTTAAACATCAAGGGAAAAATCAGGTTGACAGCCTTCCTTAGGAATATTTCCATCAAATCGGACTTTTCCCACCCCTACACACACTGGAGCAGAAAAAGCAAGGACCACTGGCAACCCAGCACTGGTTGTGACAGCTGCCACATCAGTCCCTGACAGGAGAGAGGATTTGCCAGCATCTCCCCAAAATGTTGCTTGAGAGCTGGGTGAAGTGGGTGGGATGTAAGGAACCTGCCCAGCTTCAGCTCTGCCACAGCAGAGTCCAACACGTGCCCCAACACAGTGGTTCATCTTTACTCTCCCCAACAAACACAGAGGAATGGACTTCAACCTTAACCTCCATGCAAGCACATTTTGCTGGGTCTACTGAAGCCAATAAAGCCGTGTAGATCCCAATGGTCCCACTCTGCCCTCGCTCTGGCCCCTTCCCTCTAACGAGCTTCTCCCGGGGTAGCTGGAGAGAAAAGTCTCACTGAGCATCCGTAATCCCCAACAAGGGCTAACGTGAAGTTACTGACCTCAAAAATTTATGGTCCCCATCACATGGGAGAGCAGAGAAGCCCATGGGCTCCTTTTAACGGGATTTAAAAGGATCTAAACCCACCATGGAAGCAGTGTGCACCCCAAGCCCTCACTCCCAGAGTGTGCACACCTGACATTACAAATGAGGCGGTGAGGGGAGCCGACGAGCCAGCATCCCGGTACCCAACCCTGATCAACCCCTACCACTCCAGCTCAGGAAGAAAGGGAAACCAAGGGAAAAAAAAAAGCAAATCGTCCAGCTTCATGCTGTCATCAGCACAGCGGCCACCCTCAGATGCTCTCGGTGATAAATACTGAGGGGAAAATATCATGTGGTTCATTTAGGTGCCGAGCATGAACCGGGGCGGGTTCAGCACCACATCTGTCTCGTTGCAAGGCTTTCCAGCCATCCTGTCCTGTTCTGCAGCGTTTTCTTGTGTCTTTCTCATCTCCCATGTTAAAGAGATGGGAAATGTGTGCATCATCAGTCCCCCTTCCCACACCAAACACACAAATATAGGCTGAAAAACACTCCATTTCCAATCCTGGCAAACTTAGAGCAGTAACTTATGTCCAGGCAGAGCTGTGGTTTTTTCTAAGGGATACCACCGGGTTAAGGAGTCAAAGACATAACTGTACAAGTGAAAGCAAAAGCCCTTTATTTCTGTAAAGTTCTTTTTTTTTCCCCCTTCCTGAAATACAGGGAGTAACACAGCTCTTGCCAGTTTAGTGGGGTATACACGGAGGCTTGGCTGAAAACAACCTCATTAAACCGGCTGGGTCGTTAAGCACCAATTCAAACACGCAATCCTCTGATCCCCGCATGATGGGCTGGGAACCAAAGGCAGCTCCCAATTAAACTCATGACAGTCAGGAAAAATCCTTACAAACCCCCCCACGCAGAGTTCACAAACACCATCCCCACCCCTTTTTTTTTTTAATTTTTATTTTATTTACTTACATAAGCAGCATGACAGATAACTTGGAGGAAATCAGATGCTTAATGATTAAGCGACACTAGGCAGCTCTCTGGAAGATAAATACGCCCTTTGGAAACCCTGCAACAAAAACAGAAGGTACAAACAGACAGTAACTAATTATTCTGATTAAATCTTGGAAGACCTGAAATACCCGACCGCAGCAGAACAAAGCCGGCGTGCACCGGGGCTGCTCACAAAAAAATAAGTCACACCCTTTTTTAAAAGAATTCACCCAAATAAACCTAAGTGCTTCTGTGTTGTTTTTTGTTTGCGTGCGTGTTTCTTAAGGTCTGGGCTGATAGGAAACCTCCGCCGTTCCCCGGAGGGATCCTGTCGCCTTCAGCTAAAATTAGACTTCAAGGAAAGCAGGCGAAGGCGGGTATCTCCAACCTGCGCCGGCATGGCGAGGATCCCACCGCGCGCTTGCGTGTCGGGGTTTTTCCTCCCCTCCCATCGAAACCAAAAAGAGAAGGTTTTCTTTTTTATTAAAAGACATGAAGGAAAATAAATAAATAAGGCGTGCTCCTAGGGAGAAAGGGGCAGACGGCGTGTCTACCCCGCTGCCGGGCTCAGAGGCATCCGAGCCGGGACTCAGCCAAGGGCATGGGATGGGATGCGATGGGATGCTCAACCCAACAGTGAGGGGAACTGGCAAAGCCCACCAGCAGCTCACCCACCACCGTGGATGCAGAGGAAGCTTTATCGTGGTCCATGACACCAGCGCCAGGAGCCCCTGTTACAACACGCAGCATGCAGAGCAAGACAAGGGGCTGTGCTCAGTAGACATTCCCCGACTCTCCTTGCCTTGGAGGAAAATAATCATTTTCCTCCTCCCCTTCTTTCTGCCCTCCCCCCACCACATTAAATGCCAGTGGAGCTCAGGGGAATATTTAATCTCAAACCTCAATAATCAATCAGTTCACCCTCACGCATGAGAAAGAGTCACAGCAGTAAGCATCAAATCCCATTTCTACCCAGCAATACAATGTTTTAATTACGTACATAAAATTTCCCTTTTAACATAAATCCTGAACAGACCCAGGCAGCCCCCGGGTGGTGGGTGGGGAAGGACACGGTGCTGGGGAAGAAGATGGGGACAAGGGTGGAGGGAAAGGGAGGAGAAACCATCCTGCCTATTATTTAAAATGACAACTTTATATGGCTGCTCCAGTTTGCCGCTGGCAGGACGACGGTTTGACCTTGTGTTCGCTGTCCCAGAGGATGGGCAGCAGCGTGGCGAGCAGCAAGCCCACATCCAGCCCTGTCACCAGAAGATGCATTGGTTTTATCTCAACACGCCAGCAAACACGCAGGAAAACGAGGAGAGAAAACGCACGACGGACATAGGCGGAAAGGTTTGGGCCGGGCTGCGACACAAATAACAGCGAGAGGGGCTCGCCACCGGTGCTGCAAGACTTACTCCAAAAACTGTTCCCATCAGAGGGAGCCTTTCCAGCTGGGTTGGAGCAAGCTTGGGATAGTTTCCTGTAAACACATGTTTTTTTTTTCCAAGTGCAAGCACAGCTGGACCACCAGGACCATCACACGGCCGCCAGTGCAACAGGTAGGTAGCTGCGAGCAACATCCCTCCTTCACCCAACCAGCCCAGTCCCAAGTGGCATAGCTCACAAAGAAGCTACGTTAAAAAAAAATATATATTTTTTTTTTTAAATACAAACACATGCACAGACGTTTCTCATCTATAGGAACAAAAGACTGGACACCCCGCTGGAACCCCGTGTGCAGCTCAGCTGCTCTCTGCAGTGACGAAGGAAATGAGAAGCAGAGAGCAGGCACACACCCGCCCGCCATGGCGTGGTTCGGCTCTAGAAACATTTCGGGATTTCCCAGCGCGAGCTCTGACCTCCAAGAACTGCAAAACAGTTTCGGAGACACTCTGGAGGAGAAGCAGAGGGGTGCCCGGCTGCTCAGCTGGGCAGGTGGAGCGAGATGGAGAGGTGGGCTCTGGGTGCCCAGGGGGACGACTGCCCCCAGTCCACGCCCCATCAGCTCAGAGGTCCCTTAAACACCTGTGGTGCCCCCAAAAAAAGTCAGAAAACACCTCCTGCACACGACAACAGCCTTGCACCCCTCACTGCAAACAAAACACCCCAAACCCATGGCGTGCGGCAGAAAGCAAGGTCACCTCTTAGGGGACGAACCCACCCATGACCACCGCTCCAGCCCCACCAGACCACAGTGCTTGGACAAAGCAAGGGAAACAAGCTGGGAATTGGGGATCTTGGGATTATCTTTGACTTCTCTATGTGTAGCAGGGCTCGGTTTTTGAACTCTGTTTTTTCAGGCAGATTCTGTGGTGGACGTCTTCAACACATACGCATCACTTTCAGAAGATGCGCACTCCTTGTCTCACAAAAGCAGTTTTTGGAAGGGCGTGTGCATGTGGTGCAAAAGGAATTTTTCAGTTCCTCTCAACAGGAAACACCAGACAGAAATCTGCAACAGACACCTACCTGTAACAAAGATTTATATCCTTTAATTTTTGGCTTCAGTTTCCCCAAGACCTGTAACATCAGGAATCGCTTGGCACAAGGGACAAATTCCTCAAGCTCCACACGCATACTTAGAGAAACTATTGCACCTACACCCTCCCTAACCTCTTCAGCCCACACTGGGAGATGCATGATTAAGGACTGGGCACCATCAGCTGCCTGCAGCGTGTTCCTGAAGGATCCAGCCATATCCCCAACCTCTCTCAAAGAGCAGGACTTCGCAGTGCGATTCAGGACAAAGACACTCAGCGCAGTATCTAGAGCAAATTAAGCCTCCCAGGCACAGCAGCAAGCACGGATTTATTGATTCATGGAAAATGTCCTTATAAATTACTTCATTCAGATCAACAGGACAAGACAAAATGAGGGCTATCCTCAGCAGTGAGAAGCTGCAGTGCTATCATTTCAATCCCGTACTCCAGGGAGGTGGGACTGCCTGCCTGATGAAGTATGACACAGATCCACGCTGGCCTCCTCTGTATTGTCCTCGTCCAGCCCCATGAAGCCCCACAAGAAGTGTCTGCTCTGAGAGTGATTTCTCCTGGAGTACGGAGCTCCCAAGCATCGCAGTCTGTTAATCTTATCCACTTCTCTCAATACTAAGGGCTGAATGCACTTTTGCCAAGCCCAAGCTCCCTCCTGGAGCCACCAGTGGTCTGGACCCAGGATGCTGAGATGAGGCAGAGGCCACTTCCTGCAAGTGTTAGCAGTTAAAAGTGGCATAATGGTTTTAAACTCAAAGAGAGTAGATTCAGACTCAATATAAGAATGAATTTTTTTTTACAATGAGGGTGGTGAAACATTGGAACATGTTGCCCAGAGAGATGGTGGATGCCCCATCCCTGGAAACATTCAAGGCCAGGTTGGCCGGGGCTCTGAGCAACCTGATCTGGTTGGAGATGTCCCTGCTCCTTGGAGGGGGGTTGGACTGGGTGGGCTTTAAAGGTCCCTTCCAATCCAAACCATTCTGTGGTTCAATGAAAAATAAAAAACCAAACAGATGTACCTGTGCCCTGTTCTGGATAGCACTCACCCCGCTTTGGCTTCCAGACACGGGCTGTTTGCTAGACTGAAGAGCCACTGGATGCCCACCATCACCCCCCTGACAAAGCAACATCCACCCACGTTTTTCAGCTTCTTCACGAAAAGGCGAGAGGAGTGACCACGTTCCCCCAGCATGAAGCATTTCCCCAGCTTTTATGCAAGTGCAGCACTTCTCTGCACCCTCATCACTTAAACCAGCTCTGTCAAACCCCGAGAGCAGGGCCAGGTGCCGCCCTTCCACCGCAGGCTCAGCAGCAGCCCCGCTCCCAAACCACCTTTTGCAGAAACGGGTGCAGCTGATCACGGCTCGAACTGCTTTCCACGGCTCCAAATCACCTCCTGGGATCACTTCCCATCTTCAGATTATCTCCTAGTTTTTAAAATCAGTGCCAATTTGAAACCTACTTTAAAAAACCCCGCCCCTGCTCCTTGCAGGGGGGTTGGACTAAACGACCTTTAAAGGTCCCTTCCAACCCAAACCATTCTGAGACTCTACAAGACCATCAGCAAAGATGCTGAATCACATTGGATGTCTCCAGGATGGTACCTGCGGAGGTCTTCTAGGAATGCCTCCGCCTCATCCAAACTCCCCCGCTGGTAACATTAAAACTACAATTATTTCGGCAGACTAATAAAGAGAATCGCATCTCTGGTACCGATCTGAGGCAGGGACTCCCAGCAGCGATGAGTTCAAGTTATGAGGGCACGCAGGCACACACAGCTGTGTTTGTGGTCCCCATTGCTCGCAGTCACCCACGCCCTGCCACGCTGCCTCACCCGTTCCCCAAAACACACCCCGTGCCCCCGGCACTGATTATTATTTTGATAAACAAACATGTCTCGTCACATCTATTCACCTAACTCGCCATCGAGGGGTTGCCATTCCCACATGCCTTGGCCTTGTAGAATAAAATGCTAAGGGGTTTTGCATCCCTGGTGTGACACCGTCCCTCCTCCCAGCTCCAGGACACAGGTCCTGGCTCCGCAGCATCCTTCTGGTTCCAGCATCCTTCTTTCTCAGGAGCTGCCACCTTGGATGGACCGCCTGCCCCCCGCCCTATCTGGGGATGGTGGGGAGAAAATGGCTCTTTTATGTGGTGAGAGTTAAAAAAAAAAAAAAGGATTCGTATCACTGCCGCATTTGCAAATGTCCCCTTGCAGCAGATGGGCTGTGCACAGCACCGGGGAGCATCCGACACGAGCGCAGTTTCACAGAGACCCCGGAGAGGGTGACCAAAACAGAGGACACTGGCCAGTGCTCACAACTCTCGCGGGCACAAGAAATAACACTGCGGAGCCCAGAGCTGGAAAGGCTACAAGCCCCGTCAGCCCTTCCCCAGCCCAGGCGAGAGGCAGAGCGAGCTGGCACTTGAGCTTTGTGCAGGTCCTTACGCTCCTGGCTGTCGGGTCCAAGAGCTTTCTTGGTCACACCATCTCAGAAACCACCCTCATCGTGAATACCACACACAGCAGCCTTTGGGGACCAATGTTCTCCACTGCAGTCCTAAAACGAGCTCTGCACTCTCGTCGTGGCACGGCTGGTACCCAGACGAGGCGGGTGAGCCCGTGAGCATCCCTGAGCGCCGCGCGCTTCCCTTCAGCTGCTGCTCGTGCACACCCAAAGCACCACAGAACAGGCTCAGAGATACCTTCAAAGTCAGTGCTATGCAGGAACATACAACCAGCAAACGCCCACTTCTTCGCTCAACGTCAGCAAACACTGTGGGGATGAAAGGGCAGAGGGCTGAGGACGTGCCACCACCCATCACGGTTTTCACCCTTGCCAGGAGACCTTCTTCTGACCATACGAGTGCTGCTCTGCTCCTGAGACGCCGGGAAAGCACAAACCACCCTGCCCCCGGAAAGCAACTCTCTGCTTTTCTCAACTAACAAACTCGGGCACCGCCACAGACGCCCAGGAGTTGGTCTTTCAAGGGTAAAGCTGATGACCCCTACTTCTATCTAAAATTTGCCTTCCCTCTCCATATGTAAGCCAAATCAAGGATAAAGCAGGTCAGTGGCTCATTCCTGTAGGCATCACAATTTTATATATATTTTTTTTTTTTAATTAAAGGGAAACTCATTCACTTAAACACTTCAATTATCCCTCTCCAGGAGTTTTTTTTTTTTAGACAACAGAAGCAATCAATCATCCCACGGAGAGCAAACACCCGTTTCCCGCGGAAGACCCCACCTCCAGCCACGGCCGCAGCCATCCGGGCTCCTGCCGGCACGCCGGGGCGGAGGAGCGGGAGAGTGCGGTGGGCTGGCATGGCCCACCATGCTGCCAACGCACAGGCGGATAAGGGGGTTAAATTCAGCTGCTCAGGGATAAGCTGGTCGCACACTGCAGATAAGCAAACGGCGATAGCGGTTTGCCAGCCTACAGTAAATACCACAAGTCACTCCATGACTGCCACTGGGTATTTAACTCAGAAGCTGCCGATATCGGAGATCCTGAAGCCACGTTTTGGTGAAGCTCTCCTGATGAACTGGGCCACAATTTGCTGATCTTCATCTCAGGCACTTAAATTCGCAGGTGGCACCTCTGGACTAATACATTAAATTTCCTCACCGGCATTTAACTTCCCTTTTGCCTTCCAAGACTAAAACTTCTTCCAATTGCTGCTCAGTTCAACCAACAGCTTTTTATTCCTTTGCAACCAGAATGCAGAACTTCTGCCTCTGGGAATTCTGAAAAGATGGAGAGGTCCCTTTTCTCTGTCCTGAAGCCACCAGCCGTGCCCAGGTAGCTGCAGCACAGCCACTAAACTTTAAAACCTGCCAGATGATGGAAAGCTTATGGCTACACTGTGAGACCTAGTGCTTCCAAAATCCACACTGCCCAAAAACCCAGACCTAGAGATCTCCATGCAGCTGCCTATCAAGCATCCTGCACCTCAGCCGTGGTCCACATACAGGTCAGCAGGAGAGAGCAAGAAGGGTCTTGTCCACGGGATGCCCCATCCCGCTCTCCTCCCGGCTCCGTTCGGAGGCAGCCAGCTGCATCCCGCGTTAGCGCGTTTTGCACAATCAAAGTTGGAGTTAGCCTCTGCAACCACAACTCGCAGGGTATATTTAACTCAACTAGAAGACAAAGGAGATCGGGTCCACCGCAGATTAAATTAGCTGAGCCTGCTTACGCCAGGAGCTGTCGTCTGCCACCAACCATGCCTCACATGGATTTACTCCTCCTGGCTCCACAATTTGGCTCATCTGCAGCAGCCACATCCTTACACAAGCACAACATCGTGATCCCCCCACCAACGCCCCGCAACCCACCAGCTCGGAGCCAGGGCGGCAGCACTCGGGTGGCAGCCAGGAGGGCTGGGATGGGGAAAACGGGATGCTTTTCCACAAAGGGAGCACAGTTCACCCAGTGTTTTCTGTCCCTCCTTCCCTCGAGATCACTCTCCCCACTGTTAGGCCACGACAGAGAAGCCAGGCATTCAAGGAAAAGATGTTATGCTGTGCACTGCAGTTACTTCACAAACAAAGGTGATCCTAACGAATGTTTGCACCCTAAAAGAAACCCTTCCCCCACCCACACCTCCCAAAGCAGAGCACAAATCCAGTTGCTCTGCAATCTTATCTTGACGCAGAAGCAGCCTGGGACAGAGATATAAGGGTGCCCTGAAGGCAGGGTTTATTAAAGGCATCTTTAGTCGGTTCTCTTCAAAGCCACGCTGAAGCGCCGTTCCAGGACCGGTTTTCATCGCAGCGGCAGCAAACACCACCCAGGCAGGGTCCTCCAGCCTGGGGATGCAACGTGCTCCCCACAGAAAGCTGTGGAGTTTTCCCAGGCTAAAAAGCAACCCAAGATCAAGGGGATACACTGAGGCCGAGGCACTTTGGGGGACCCACAGCTCAGAGTCGCCAGGAGCTCCCGACCGCACCCTGGTCTTGCCCAGAGGATGTTACAGCGGTGGGGACTGGCACATTAATGAAGTCCACAGGACATTCCCTATTTATCCAGCAGCTCTGCCTCCGACCCCGCGCTGGGCACGCTACCGCAGAGGTGTTTGCACGCTAGCAGCCATATATACCTAATCCCAGATTTCAAGAACCAGAGCTACAAAACGACTGCACAAAGAGGCAGCGGTTTGCACGCATCCCGGGAAACCTCCCCGCAACGAACGCCCCTCTATTTATCCAACACACGATCTTTACATTTTCAGCTATTTTCATCCCACTCTGCTATTAATGGACGCAAAAGGCAGTTGGGTACGGCGTTCGACAAAAATCTCATTTAGAGATCAAGACAAGCTTAATTGGTTTCTAGCCAGACCTGCACAAAGATGGGTTACTCCACAAATACAGTTGCTAATCTGCCCATTATACTCCCTAAGCTCCCACCGACAAAGAAAAAGAAAATAAAGAAAAGATGCACAAAGGAATGCAGTATCCTGAACATGTTACTCCCAGCGAGTAACGCATCAGCAGTGATGAATTCTGCAAAAACAAGGGCTTTGCTTCTCCTTGAAGGAAAAGGATAACCAAGTGGTAAACAAAATAACAACAAAAAGACCTAATGTAGACCAAATCTCCATTTTCCACAGGCAATCCCCACCCATTTCAGGTTCTTGAAGAGCATTTCCAGCAGCTATTGTTTCTGTGGGCAGGCAGAAGCAGAGGAAAAGCTTATGCACCCGAGGAGACGTCATGTCACAAGCGACGGAGTAGAAAGGACGGAGAACCTTGTGATTCAAAAGCACAGGACTGAAACCCTGGAGAGCTGAATTCACTTCCTAACTCAGCTGAAAAAAAAAACCAAAAACCAACAAGCGAGTTTCCTGTGTGATCACATCCTAGTTGATTTATTCAACAACCTGGTGTTGAAAAGCAAGGGAGGGGGAGGAAGCAGGAGGAGGAAGGGGAAGACTTGGTCCTGCGGGCTTTTAATAGGCTTGAGGTTAGACCAGCACTAGCAAGTTGTTAACATCCATCTGCGCTGGGCGCTGCGTGACGTGGAGCCTGCGCTGGGAAAGCACCGAGCATCCCATGAGCTCAGGTAAGGGACCACCCTGCTCCTCCGCCCAGATGTGCGGCATGGGCTCACCAACACCACATCCCCAGCAGCAGCATCCCGCAAGCTTTCACAACGCGGAACTCCAAACAGAAACAAAACCATGCGCAAAATGGAAAGTTTAGTGACAATTTCCCCTCCTGGAGTTACACAAGAATTTAGAAACAAGAATATAAAGCTGTCCTCCAAACGCAGCGTATCACAAATTAGATGGCAACGCAATTCCAGGGCTGCAGAGCCAGCTGCAGCAGGGGCACAGGTAGGGAGGAGATGAAAGGGCCATTGGGTTGTTCGTTTTTCCTTACTCCCTTGTGTAACAGCCCAGGACTCCCCCCTCTGGCATAGGCGGTGTTGGAGGTCTGTTTATTTTCCCGAACCTGAGCCAATTCTGCTCAGCGGGAAGTGCTGCACCCAAGGGAGAGTGGAGCTGCGGATCCTTCGACGGGCTGGAGCCGAAAGCAAGGCCAGCAGCGGAAAGGACAGCGGTCATGTGTTTTGGACCTTTACAGCAACATCTCTCAAGCTACAGAGCATCTTTGCAAGAGCCTTTTGCTGCAGGCGGGTTTGCTACAGGGCAGAGAGCTGGAGAGGTGTTTTTCCAAGATCTTCCTCAACCACCATGGATGCTCACAAATCCAAGGCCTGGTGTAAGCAAAGGGCAGCCCGGTCCTGGCCTTGGACAAGGGCTGCCAGGCATGGAGACATGGGGCTGGTGCAGTCCCAAAAAGCTGCCATGGGAACCCCAGAGTGAACGGATTCAAACTTTTATTTTCAACAGCAAGAGAAGTCATAATTAGCAGCACTGAACACAGACAAGAGGCTGGGTACTGACATCCCCATGACGTTCACTGACAAGGTGACTGTTGGATGTGTTTTGTTTGGCTTTTTCCCCACCCTGGAAGAATGAGCACCCATTTTTCACTCCCCCTCCCCACGTTGCCTAAAGAATCAATTTCCCAGAGCAAGAACATGCATCTCAGAACGCATTGTAACAGCCCACAGCTGTAGCTGGAACTCGACTCTTCGGATCCCCAGAGATGGGTCCCTCCTTAATTGCTCCAACACTCCACGGCATACCAGGGATGCCAGACCCCAAAGAGACAGTCTCACCCCTGACTCCAACCAAAACGAAAGGCGTAGTCCAAAACATGAGGCAAAGGGAAGAAAATGTGGACAGGAGGCAAGCGAGCTACAGCTGTGGGACATCATCACCACTGTCTCACGTCTCTCACCTAGTTCAGCCTCATCCTCAGTGCAAAGCCAAGAGAGATTCCTCTGATGCAACTACAAGCGATCCTTTGCAAATCCATCCACTGAGTATTTTCAAGCTAAAGCCCCTCTTTACTCTCTTTTTCTCATGCTGAAAGCTGTCACGCTACAGGATGGCTTGAAAAGCCAGGGAGATACGGTATTGTATGGAGGTAAGGAAAGTCCTGGCATGCCAACTAAGGGAACGGCACAATTTCATGACGGTGTAACCCAAATCACAGCACATCACTGCAGTTTGAACACAACTATGACCACCGCGGCATCACTTAAAAAATGGCAAATGCTGCTGAACTCTGCGAGTGGAAGAGCAGCATTTAATACAAAAGTAAACGTGAGACAACGCTGAGCATAAAGACTCATTTCCAGCTCCACACTCAAAAGCAAACTGACTGTAGGGATTACAATATTTAGTACGCTCCAAAAATTTTCCTTGACGTGTTTTTGCTCCGTGTGACGGGTAGAGATTTCTCGTGGCTCCAGAGCCACCAGCTATTTCCCATGCGATTTGCCAGGCAGCACTCTCCACAGAAGATAAAAGGAGCTGCAGTTTATAAATGGATTTGAGTTGTCCCCAGAGATTCTCCAGCCTTTTTGCAGGACACCTCGGAAACGCCGGAGGGAGGAGGTGGAACGTGGGCTGAGGTCTCAAAATCAACTCCTCGGACCCGGAGAGCTTTGGTAAGCAAATGGAAAATATCTGTCAGGATACCCACTTGAAGCACTAGCTCTTGTAAACAAGGTTGCTTTGGAGGCACTGGGGATTAGCACAGCTCAAACAGTCCTCGGCGTGACTTACCGGAGCACCCAGGAACAGATTTGCAAGTTCAGCTTTTCTCCTGCCTGACGCTCACCCGGCACCACCAAGCAACACCCAGGCTCCCGACAGCCTCAACCCTGCCGACTCCCACACGCAGAGGCTTGAGAAACAGGGAATGGGATGGGAGAAGCCCCGTGCTTGACCGCAGGACTTGATGGAAGAAGAAAACCCAAGGCGGCTTCGCCACGGGGCTGCTCTTCTCCTTTGCAGCTGGAGGAGGTCCAACACCAGGGTGTCCGCAAGCAAGCTGGGCAAGCGTCCCTTGGCAGAGGAGCGGCAGCCAAAAGTCATGCACGGGATATGCAAGGAGAACGGGGCCAAGCAAAACAGGGCAGCTGAAAATCACCATGCATCCGAAAGGCTTAACCTGGTATTAAGGCAGAGAGCAGCTTCTCTTCCCTGTACCGGGCACACAGCCGCAGCCAAGACACTCCTAGTGCTTTGGGGGCAGAGGGAAGGAAACCTCAGCAAATGAAGCGTCCTCTGCATGTGATTTCAGTGAAAGATGGGCACGGTGAGGGTATCCACCTTCCCAGCAGCATCTGCCCTGTCCTCAGCTCCAGCGAGAAGGTGCTGCTGTTTCCAGTAGCAGCAGCATGAAGGAATGGGAGCGCGAAGGGTGTTTGGCAACCAGGGGAGAGAAAGCTTTACACAAACAGATTTACAGTCGATTACATCCACACAAGCATCCTTGAAGGAAACAGCTGCACCGGACCTTCAGCTACCGCAGACTCTCCAGACCGGCACGCAAGAGTTCACGGCTCCTCTAAGCACTGTTTGCTTAGAAGATGCTGAGGCCAAGCAAGGAACGGGCATCCAGAAAAGAAAAAAAAAAAAAAAATTCTCATGACTAGGTGGACACGCGGCTCCAGAGAGCTGCCTCAGAAAGGTCTGCATGAAAGAAACACTCAGGAGCAGCAGCGGGGCAGACCCACCGCAGCCTAAGCTAAATGTCATGCAATGCATCTGAGCCAGAAAAACATCCTGGCTGTGCTGCTCCCACAGCCGTGCCGCGGCACGCAATTCATCTTGCTTGTTTGGGGTGGGGGAAGCAGCCTCCCAACTGTTCTTCCATCCTCCTCCTCCTCCCTGCTGGAGCTCAGAGCAAGATCTGCTCCTAGCAGAGGTTGTCCGTAACAGACACGGATCTGCTAGGACATCACCTGAGCAGCAGCAAACACCATGGCTCTTTCCACCACCCTGATCCACCGCGCTCTCCCTCTTACACCCCAGATCTGAGCGACTGCAGGTCCCACATCAGAACAATGCTCCTCTGCATCCCCCATTCTCACACTCCAGTTCTCCGTGATTTTTAGGACAGGTACCATCCTTTCCTCCCAGCCCAAGGGGTGTAAAGCTGGCTCCTGGCTGCAGAGCACAGCTCCAGCTCCCCTGCCCTGCAGCCTTGGGGTCCAGGTGGTTTTGTTCCTGTCCACTTTTGACAGTCTACCCTCAAATGCTCAACCCTAAAATCTCTGAGGATGCCCAGCTGGTTAGGAGGACCTCCATCGGGAAGGCATGCTGATCCTCACTCCTGCGAAGCACTGAAGGAACCAACGCCTCGCAGAGCCTTCCCCAAACGCTGCCAACCTCCGTTAGCTAAGTTTTGCATTTTGGTACAGAGCCCAGCTGTTGGCGTTTCATGCAAAATCCCGCCAAGTCAGCCTCTGAATGGCACAATTTTGAATTGCCTTCCTCCTGCCATAGCGCTCCGGGGCAGGATCTGCCAGCAGCCCAGCCCATCTCACAGGGAGACAGGTATGAAAGCCCCACGTGAAAGAGGAGCAGCAGGGAGGAATGAACACCTGGAGATCCCACTGCGTTCTCCTCTGCTCTCCTGCAGATGGGCACAGGTCAGGTGAATTAATTGGGTCTTTCCCCCCTCTTTATCTCACTGGTGTCTGGCTGCTGCCAGGTTGCTCTGAGTTTTGGCACAGCTGCTTTCTTCCCATGCAAGAAGGGACGAGGAGCCTCAGTGCAAAACTCCTGGCAACGGCCCAAATCCAAAGGTTGGGAATCGGGTCACTGGGTTCAGCTTCAGAAAACCATCCCTTCAGGAGGGGTGGCAAAAGCAGCAGCAGCTGCCTTCACCATTGAAGCTAGAGCTGGACACTTCTGCTGCTCCTTCACACGTTATTTCATCCGCCCTCTTGTAAAAACACTCACACGTTGATGGAGCAGCCTGGAGAGGGACAGCCCCGAATTCCAGGCGGCGAAGCTGCGTGCACAGGGAAGACATGATTCAGGTAAGCAGCATGTAGCTGAAAGCGTGTCGCTATGCAATGCTCACCCAGAGGAATGCAGAAGGCGAAACATGAATCCACTTGTCTGGCAAGGCGAATAACCCTTCAATCATCCGCCAGGCCCTGCAAGCACCGGGGAGCTCGGCGCCCTGGGTTGAGAAAGATGAGGACGCCTCCAACCAGCAACACACCACCTCTTACTAACCGCACTGCGGACGTGCTGCTGTACTTCCTCAGTGCCGAGTCCAGAAGAGTTCAGCGAGAGAGCTCCAAAACGACATAAAAGACAAATCCAAACAGCAGCGAAGCAACTGGCATGTCCTCTGGGAAGAGATGAGGCGTGAAGAGCAAGCCTGCTCCGGTGGTTTGACACGTTAGCACCAATCAGCACTGCCATGATGACGGGCTGGTGCGTGCCGCGGTGGGTGAGAACATGCCCGTCCACCAATACTACCCCTCCAGTGAGTCACGGCAATGTTTTGAACACAAAGATTCTCAAGGCAACTCAGTCCATGAGGAGTAATATATTGAGTAATTTATTGAGTCACGATAATTCTGACTCATCAACGACTTATGGTTGGACTTGATGATCTCAAAGGTCTCGTCCAACCTTAAAGATTCTTAAAGATTCTATGACTGTCACGCCATTCATTTGGCTGATGTAGAAAGAGGCCAGTAGTGACCTCCTCGCCCAGGTGCTCCAAGCAGCACAAACCTCTTCCATTTAGCAAATTCACAACAAACTCCTTCAAAGGGCTGGAGGTGCACAAACAGGACAGGGTGATGGGAGGCTCATGTGGAGCACATAGAGGTTGCTCCAGATCTGGGTGCAGTGTGGGACGGGATGCCCTTGGGAACGACCCCACCCAACTTCACCATGAGGAAAACACAGGCCAGATGTTCAGACAACTTCATGCGTTAATTTGCTATAATTCAGGTGGCTGGTGCTCAGGCCACACCAATCACGAAACAAAGTACTGTCAGTTCAGATCACAAAACTCTCCAGCCAACTAACCACGTCTTCATGGTGTGCCAGGCTGCTTCTCTCATCTCCGCCTCCTCTGGTTTTCTTCTCAGTGGCCACAAAGCTCTGAAAGCTTTATGACTCACTGAGCTGCGATCTTCTACGCTACCCCAGAAGTCCTAGGTCTTCAACGTATTCCAAAACATTATGACACACTACGAGGACAGATGATACCAAGCGCAAATGACCTCCTGAGAGGGCTGTACAGCTTTTCTCCCAGCCCAGCTCAGGTTGAAGAAGCAGTGGGGAGAAAGGAGAATCAAAAGCAAACAGCACATCTCACCCAGCATCTCGTAACAGGCTGAGGACCCTCTGTTTTTTGCATGAAACAGAAAATTAAAAATACGTCATGAAGGGTGAGGGGGCTAATGCAATATGCAGAAGAGCCTCTGCTGCCATATTTAACTTATTTCCAACCCTTTACTAGTTATTTCTCTCATCCTCTACCGCGGTAAGCACATGGAGTAAGTATATCTATACGGCTCAGCATCTAGATTCATCAACATAGAAGTCAGGATCAGACATTCAGTACTTCTTCCCCAATTTACACCTCTTTGTTGAGATCACCTCTTCTTTTCAGCACAGTGTTGATGTTTGTTGTGGTGCAGGAGTGAAAAGTACACATATGATTATCTTAAAATGGGGGGGTGGAAATCAACATGGACATGATTTGAATTTTACAGTATTTGGTTGCCACGACTTGCAAATAAAAAGCTGTCCCAGCAGGTCCATGCAAGCTTAACAGCACAGCAGTAAAACGCAACATTTTTCTTCACCCTTTAAAAGAGTTTTACTTATACAAAAAAGTGTACTTTAAAAAAAAAAAAAATCCGAGGCTGAAGAACTGTACTTAGGTCATACTCAGTTCCAAGAGAACAAGCGCATCCTGCTTCACATGGCCTCACCAGCCACTCCACGACAGTGACAGCCTTCCGAAGCCAAGTTAAGATATTTAATTACCAGCATCAAGTCAGAAACCAAAGCATCCAACAAAATCCTCATTTGTGAGCGAAGGCTGCAGAAATCTTGTTGAGCAGGCTTTGGCAATCTCCGAAGCTGACAGCTGGATGCCCTGGCTTATCGACTGCTAGAGCACATGCGGGGAGAAAAAAAAGCTCGGAATACTTGCAGTGCCGAGCAAGCCTGCCGGCCTCTTAAAAAGGCTCATATAAATAGGCAAGCTTCATTTATTAATACTTCAGAGATAAACGTGTCTGCGTAGGAGCGGCTCAGCCCATATCTGCCCAGCAGGAGGACGGGCAGAAGACCACCCGCTCTCAGCGGTGCGTCTGTCAGCATCCCCAGCCAGTTTTTAACCCGTTCAGGTTAAAACGCAGCAGGTACATTCGCTACCCGCACGTGCGGTGGGCGGCTGTAAGCGCATCAGCCGAAGACCTTTGGGCGGTAACCCAGCGCCGACGGTCGATGCAGGCAAACTGCAAAGCAGGAGGATGGAGCCAGAGGAGCCACGCTCCTGGCCGGCTGGTAAATAAAATTTGTGAGGAGCCCGGCCGCCCAACAGCTCCGCGCCTCCCCTGGGCTGAGTTCCTCAGCTGTGACAATGACAGAGCGGGAGAAGAGGGGGAAGAAACCAAAACAAAGCACACAAGCAAAGGGAGGTAAACATGACCCAGTTAGATCACTCATCCCCGAGGAGGGCTCGTCTGGGACCCAAGGAGCCGGCCAGCCATGGCAGTCCCTTTCCTGCTCCCTCCCACATACAAAGGGTCAGATAAGGAGCCAGCTCAGGTCAAGACCAGTTTGACTCCGTTTCAAGCCCAGGGGAGCAGATTCGGCGCTGATTTTGCACCTCACCCATCCTGTTTGCCTCCCTGGGGCGGAGGCCGGGACGCAGAGTGGCGTGTACGCCTGGCTGGCTGGACCCAAAAACCCCGGGGCCGAGGCAGGGGCACCACCGGCAGAGCCACAGAGCTGGCGGGAGCCAGGAACTGTCAGTGCTTCCTGCTGTCCCGGTGTCACACACGTCGGGCGGTCAGAGATCGTGGACTTTGGCTTTTGCTTCCTGCTCCTGACAGAGCAGGGGCAGGTCCCGGCATACGGCCACGGGGAGAGCAAGGCAAGTCACTCATTAATCAAGGAATGGCAAGGCAGACGCCTGACCCACCAGGCTCGGGGGACAACGCACACCGAAATGAACCCCAGCACCCACAGAAAAAGGCCCGGACGCTGCAGGACCCATTTACTCCTGCTGGGACCGAAAGAGGGGTAGGTAGGGCACGCCGTCGGCTTTGCCATACGTTGTTTTCAGAGAGGGAGGATAACGGGGTTGCATCGCGGCTCACCACGATGGCCTTAACACACACCACCGATCAATTTTGTATGCAGTATCAAAATCGACCTCTAGAGAGGGAAAAAAAATGAAAAAGCCTTGTTCTGCCATCCCTCTCAGTGCAGCCGGGAGAAGCTGGCTGGTTGTACAGTGCTGAGTGTCTGCAGTGCTTGGGCCTGGCCGAATCCACCAGGACAGCCTGTGCCCACGGGCTCCCCTCGCCCCGGCACCTGGCAAAGGGGGCTCGGCCGCACCCCGCGATCTCCCACCCGCCTCCGATTAACACGGGGAGCTCCTCGCCCCCCGTTTGGCAGCATGCAGTCCCATCATTCCAAGTGCCTTTTATCAGGAGGAGAATTATCACCCATTTTTGCCTTAAATTGACCTTGATTACTCAGACGCAGAAAGCCTGTTTCACACAGGCACCGACGCACAAGGCAGCATGGCCGTCCGCACGCGGTGTGGACCCCGAGGATGAAACCCCACTGTTAATACTGATGAGCCTGTACCAAGCGAGTCAAGATCAGGCAGGATCTGACCACGGCCATCGCATGCCAACGGCAGCGGGTGCCAACCCTCAAGGCTCGCATGCAGCAAGGGCATCGTCCTTCCTTCGTGCAGATCCCCTAATCTGAATCTCCCCGAATTTCCAGCCCGGTGCAGCCAGCGACAGACCCGACCTCCACATCTGGCAGCTCTCTGGCTGGCGCCCGAGCCACAAACCCGTTCATCCTCCACCGCTGACGCAGCCGTACCCCGATACCGAGACAGGCCGAAATCCCACTCCCACATCACAGCATCGGGCTGGACCAGAGCGTGCCTGCAGCAAGGTGTTTTACACCGGCGCTCACAGCTCGGTGCACACAGACCATTCAGCAGCTCCAAACTGCTGGGCCTGCTGGGGCGGGGCAGGGACCCCCCCAAAACCGGCTTTGTTCAGCCAGGGGAACCCCATCCCCGGGGTCCTGTGGGTAAACGAGGGGGTCACATCCCACCCCTAGCAGGGCCCGAGCCCGGTTTGGGAGCTGCCGCAGGGGTGGGAGCCGCCGTGCCGGCAGGAGCCGGGGACGCTGCAGCCCTCGGAGGCGTTGCCATGGAGAAGGCAGCGCAGCAGCATCCCGCATCCCACGCCCGCGGGTGGGCGCCCCCCCCTGCCCGGCGTCCACGGGGCCGGGAACCGCCCGGGCACGGTGAAGCGGGGGTCCCGCTCCCCTCCCCGCGCCCCCTCCTCCCTCCACCCCGCCCAGGCCACGCCAGGCCCCACGGGACCGCAGACCCGGGATGTCGGGAAGGGGGGCGGGGGTTGGGGCGGGGGGGGGCGCCGCTCCCCACCGGAGGGGACAACCCCACGCAGCGCCCCGAGGTGGGGTGGGGCGTGGGCTCGGCGGGGGAAAGGCAGTCCCCGCGCCTAGAGAAGCCCCAGCCCGCCGCCCCGATCCCGCCGGCACGGGAGAAAGACAACACCCCCTTCCCCCCTCCCCCCAAAAAAAAAACCCACCCCCAAAACCCCCACCCAGCCGAAAGGAGAGGAGCGACGGCGGGGCCTCGACCCGGGCGCGGCGGACTCACCCCGCGGGCGCGGACCGCCGTACCTGCCGGCGCGGCGCGGCGCTGGGCTGCGCGGCGCGGAGCGGAGCCCGCCCGGCCCCTGCCCACAATGGGCCGCGGCCGCCCCGTCCGCGCCCCGCCCCGCACGGCCCGGCCCGGCCCTGCCCCGCCCCGCGCGCTGACGTCATGGGCCCCGCCCACCGCCGGCGGGAGCTGTAGCGCGGGGCGGGCGGCGCCGTTGGGACGGCGGGGGCGGTGCCCGGGAGGAGGAGGAGGAGGAGGAGGAGCGGGGGGGGGGCCCCGCATCGGGCCGGCGGGAGGGGCCGTGCGGGTTTTTCCTGTGCTGCGGGGGGAGCCGCAGGGCATCTCCCGCCGGAGGGGCGGCGAGCAGGGCGGGGAGCGGTCCAGCTCCCACCGATGAAGATAAAAAAGTTCCATCCCACTGGCGACGCGGGCGGTCGCGGACACGCGGGGTCAGCGTCCCAGCTGCCTGACAAAGTTCTCCCAAGCTGCAACATTCTCCGCTTCTCAGCTCGGGTTTAAGAAATGGGTTTTCCAGGGGGTTCCCGTTTCACGTAAATCAGAGCAGCAACCTGATACACGGTGGGATTTCCACGGGATTTCCACGGGCACCCGAATAACCGGGGTGCATGAGCTAAGGCTGTGGGCTCCGTGCAGAAACAGTGATTGCCTTTGGTGCAAATCAAAACTCCACATCAAATTAATAGTGTGTAACGTTTTAGCTTAAGTAAACATTTTTTTTTCTGGATAAAAGGTCAAGCTATTTATATCCTGTACATTTTTTTTTTTCCTCACTAACAAGCGTATAGGAAGGTCCGAAAGGCTGGAAGGGGTTTACAGGGATTGCTTTTCATATGGAGCCTGCACAAATTCATACGGAGACAAAGGAAGAACCAACGATGGGAAAGTAAAGAAAGAGCATCCTTAGGGGAGGTGATGCCAAAGCATGGAACAAAATGTAACGTGAGAACCGGGACAGGTTATACGCGGCCATCCAGACTCCGAGGTGGCCTTCTGTACGAGGCAGAGACAGAAATGTTTGCATGTGTAGAGTCCACGCAAGTGCTAGACAGGTTAAGCACCTACAGGCCTGACACTGGCTTTTCCTGCCCTTCTGAACGCTGTCACAGGATTTGATCTGCAAAATAAAACCAGGGACAGATTCACAGAGTTGCAGCCCATCCTATACGGTTTCAGTCCCAACCCCCACACTTAATACCAAAATCCAGGTTCCAAACAAGCGGCCTGTACTACCCCTGGAAGAAAATGCAATAGAGTCTCAGGAACGGTTATGGCCTTTAGAGAAATCCTTAAGACATCAGCTGGACTTTTTTGTGTTTTTAAGGCAAGAAGGTATATTTCATCTCAACAAAGCCACAATTCCATGACATGGATTTTCTCCGTCGTCTCACCATGCCCAATCCTTTTCTTAACCTCTTCTAGTCTTCTCCAGCAATGAGCTCTGCAGGATCAGTGTGACTTGCCAGGGGAAAAAAAACTATTTCACCTTAATAGTTGTGAATTTCAAAGTCATCCCAATTCCCTGTTTTGGGCTGACTTCACCTCTAAGTTTTTTAAACCCGCTCTTCACAGCCCAGCCTTTGGCAAACGACAACCAGCCCCTGAGCTGCCATCCTGAGAATTAATCTTTCCTCAGGGAATCCATTCTGCACCTTCCTGGAAACTAGTCAATACTCCGAAAACTGACATAACCCCTTCTGAAACCATCGACGCCTTTCTATACACGTGCTTGTCTTGCCGAGGACTGACCACTCCCCCGGAGCACGAGGAGATGTGAACTGCCAGAGGTACCCCAGAACCTGTACCTGTGTGCGTGTCAGCCCGCAGCGAGAGATGCACAATCGTAATTCCTCTTCTAATGTGATGTGATGCATTAGGTGTCCCATCTGGGTCATGGTGAGCCTCGGGACGTTCCCAATGCTGGGACCTTTCTTTGCAGAGGGACACGTCGGAGGCTGCATCTCAAGCTGAAGTACCAGAAAAAGGGCTCACAGATCATACTGGCAAAAGGAATAATTACAAATGGCCACAACCAAATGGCTTTTGCACAGGGCTACTGCAGGGACCCAAGGTCCAAATAGCAACGTACTCATCGTAGTGTGCACGTGCCCTCTTAACGTTACCTCGCCATTGGAGGAACGGGAGGTGACAATCACAGAGGTGGTTTTGGGATAAAAGGTGCCAAAGGCAGGTTATTTGGAGCAGTAAACTCAACTATGGTGAAATTGTTGGGACATGAGGATAAGCAAATCTGTACTGGGGAAGAGCCAGCACAGCTTTTGGCGAGAGAAATTATAACTCACAAAATCTACCGCAGTCCTTGGATGGAGCCAAAGATTTGGTGCACAACGGAGATCTAATGGATATAACAGGTGTGGATTTCCCAGAGGCTCTGACAAAATCCTTCATCAAAGTCTCTTGAGGAAAGTAAGGAGCCATGAAAATTTAAGTGGTTTAAAGACAGAAACCACAAAGGGCAGGCAGGGATGGTCAGTTTCTGAAGTAGACTCCCAGGGGAGTTTGGTGAAGATCTGTGCAGAGGTCTGTGCTGCTCAGCATCTTCATCAATGATGTGGAAGTGGGAGCAGGTGGGGAGGTGGCAATGGTTGCTAGTGACACCGAGCTACTCGGAAAGGCCGACAGCAGCAAACCGCAGAAGGACCTCAGAACACTCAGTGATAAAACGACAGATGAAATTCAGTGGAGATAAATGAGATGAACCTCAGAGGAAGCACTCCTAACGTTGTGTACCCAGTGATGGGCTCTGAACTGACCGTTCCCTCGCAGGAATAGGATCCTGGGCTTATAACAGGAAATTCAGTGGAAGCATCAACTCACTGCTGACCAATAGTCAAGAAAGCAAATAGATGGGTAGGAGTTAATGAGGAAAGAGGAAAAACTACTGTACAAATTCCTGGTTTGCTCTCCTTTTGAATACTGTGAGCAGTTCTGGTCTCTGTTCTCACCAAAGAAATAATGATCAAAGATAAGGAGTACTTTTCACTTAGGTAACTGGCTAGGCTAGGACTATTCAGTACAATATTTCTATACAAGCCTCGGGCTCAGGAAGTCCTGGAGCTGCAGCCTGCTGCAGGCTTAGCAAATTTACAGGAAAATATCCCTGTACACTTCTAACACCCTTAGCTTATCACGCACCGTTGGCTATGGGAGAGAGATGATGCCGGGCGGGATGGTCCCCGTGTCTGACTCAGCACAGCTTTTCTTGCTCTCTTGCATTCATCTTTTTTCCTCCACAAAATGTCCTCCCAGGACTCCCCTTCCCACTCCTTTCCTCAAGGACATTCATTAACCATGTAGTGATGGTTTCATCTAGAGGCTCCCAGCCCGGGCAAGCAGCTGCATACGGTTGGCATCTGGAAGTACATCTTCCTCATCGAAACGGCTCAGCCGTTTTCTTGTAATTGCCTCCTCGGAGCTTGTTTGGAGGCTGCTTATCAAGTCCCATTGTGTTGCTTTCCTGCTTATTTTTTCAACAGTCGCCTATTAAATTAAGCTCCGATATTCAGACAGAAAAGCCCAATAACCAGCTGCCCAGAGCCTCTCTAACTAAGCAGGACGCATGCAATAGTCATCCTGCAAGGCAGATGAGCATCCAGTCCTGAGAAGGGGAGGATGTGGGCACCAAGCCTGCCTGGAGAATAATCCCTGTAATGCCTTGTAACAGGAGGGTTTTGATAGGGTTTGTTCACTAGATGCACAACTAAACCAGAACTTTCTCTGAGCTGAGGGAAAGAAAATGGGTTTCTTGCACTAAATCTGTAAGAATATACTTGGTATTGTTCATCATTAGCTGCTCACTAGACCCCATAAATGTTCTCTGAGCAAAATTTTTGCGAGATCAATGCTGTCTTATCCCTGGGGGAGAATTTTTATGTATCCGCTGCAGTGAAACTTAAAAGGACTTAAAAGGACACTCTTGATTCCATTCAGAGTAATGGAATATGGAACCCATCCCCTTACCAAAATGAAATAAAATTGATTTTGGGAAAAAAAAAAACCCTTTCTTCCTGAGGTTGTAGTCTTTCATGTGGCACAGATGATCTGCTCAGCAGAAAAATGGGCTGTAGTTTTTATTAATTGTTGTTTTGGTCTAACCTGAAGACTCATGCCAACGAACAAAGCCACACTCTGAGCTGCTACCACCACCCTGCTCCACTGGAGCTTACGGGAAGATTTCCATTGACTGCATTCAGGGCTGGTTTTAGCTCAAGGGTAGGAGACCGTGTTACACGTTTTGCTCTTTCTTTGATACGAGGCTTTTAGAGTATGTGGAGGACCGTTTGCGGCTCTGCATCTGAGCTGGGAGGTTCTGCTTAAAAACAAACCGCACCCTAAGCCAGCATTATCTCTAGCTGCGCCGAGCCCAATCTCACCCCAGGATTCACATCAGCTCCCGGCAGCTGGCAGGGGGAGGTGAAGCTTCAGCGTAGTGTTTCATAGCCTCAAAAGAGAAAATAAATGCATTCCCAAGGCAGGACGCAGCCGTGCCTGTGTTGACTGGGAGTGTTAGCAGAGACTCAGTGGACTTAGGCCCTGATTCTGCAAAGACCTTAAGCTTGTAAGGAATTTGTAATTTGCTTGTAAGCAAATTCCCGTTCGCTTCAATGGCATTTGATCACATGCACATAAATGCTTTATGGCGTGCAACAGAGTTGTACCTTGGTGGAGGTGGGGATATTTAGCCCAAGCAACTGACTTCTTCTTCAACATGTTCAGAGAAAGGTAAAATGTAAGAAATAATCAGAGAGCATATTGTGAGACTTCTTGCCCTCACCCTCTGGCCTCCCGCCGGGCAGCCGACTGGGCCTGACTCAGACTGGCCTGGCTGCAAGAAGTGGAGAGGAGATGAGATGTGAGTGAGATGTGAAAAGAACCTGAGAGAATCTGCCTGCTGGTTGTGAAGAATTTTTCTTGTGAGAGGAACGGCTGCAGACGCCAAGGTCAGTGGAGAAGGAGGAGGAGCAGTAATGCTGCTCCTGGCCAAGATTCCCCTGCAGCCTGTGGTGAAGACCATGGTGGAGCAGGTTGTCCCCCTGCAGCCCATGGAGGTCCACGGAGGAGCAGAGATCCACCTGCAGCCCATGGAGGACCCCACGCTGGGGCACACGGATGCCTGAAGGAGGCTGTGGCCCATGGAGGGCCCATGATAGGGCAGCCATTCTGGAGGGACTGCACCCCGTGGAAGAGATGACCCACGCCGGAGCAGGTTCACAAAGGACTGCAGCCCGTGGGAGGGACCCACGCAGAAACAGGGGAGGAATGTGAGGAGTTCTTCCCCCGACGGTGAAGCAGCGGCGTGAAACAATGTGTGATGGACTGACCGTAATCCCCATTCCCTCTTCCCCCTGTGCCACTCTGGGTGGGGGAAGGAGGTAGAGATAATAGAAATTAAGTTAAGCCCAGGAAGATGGAGGAGTGGAGGGAACTTACTTTGTTCTCGTTCTCATTATCCTACTTTGGTTTTAATAATAAACAAATAGTTTTCCCCAAGTCGAGTCTGTTTTGCCCGTAATGGTAACTTTAAGGCTCTCTCCCTGTCCTTATCTCAAGCCTCAAGCCTTTTTTCTTATATCATCTCTCCCCTGTTCCCTTGGAGGGCGAGGGGAGTGAGCAAAAGACTGCGTAGCTTGGTCCCGAGCGTGGCTAAACTGCGACAGGAATGGATGACTTGGACGAGTGGCAATGAGATATAAAGCACTCACAGGCGTTCTGGGGGTGTAGGAAGCCATTAATCATCTCAGTGCCTTGGCCAGGGTCTTTCACCCTGTACGTCTCTGCGGCTCCTGTGGTTGCCTTCCTCCCCTCTCGTATGATTTCTGCAGCTGCCAGAAGCACCTCGTGCTTCCCTTGCCATCCATCCTCCCGGCTGTCTCCCGCGAGATGCTGCGTGTGCGGCCGTGCCCTGGTTTGGATCACCTTGCTTGTGCCTGGCCTGTCTTCGGCAGGCTCCTGCCATGCAGCTCCTGACAGCTCATGAAGCCCAGGGTGAATCCTCCTTCCCAGATCCTGCTGCTGGTGCCAGTCTTCATTTGCAGCCTTCTGCCAGCATCAGTTGCTGGGTCTGGGGGGAAATGTACTGCTCAGGGTGGGCTGAGGGCACTATCTCTTCCCCCCTAGACTCCTCAACCCTACTAGAAACAAGCCATTCCTGATTAGGGATCTGTAACTTTGCCCACGTCTTTTTTCTCCCCCCTCTTGCTGGAGACGACTTTTCTTGCACTGAATTGCTATCAAAGGTACCAGAGAACCCCCCTCCAGTTTCAAAGCAGACAGAGCAAATTTGCAACAGAGGAAAGTTCAGTGCCCTGTCCTCACACCCAGGGTTATTTATCTCCTGAGAGCAGGGAAAGAGGTAAGGTGAGGGGTAGCAGCCAGGGAAGATGTGAAGCAGGAGGAAGAGGAGAGAAGGGCTGGGAGAGGGTGTATCTCAGTGCCTCTCTCTCAAGCCCAGAGACCGCTGCAGATTTACGCCAGCTGTTGCTTGGGCTGTCAGAGAAGGATTAACAGGGATGCGTGCGTACACAGCCTACAGGGAGAGCTGCTTTTATTTGTTCATATCTAGCAGAGGGTTGAATTTATTGTCTTTGCAGACGGGCCAGCAAAAAGCCAGGGCGTCACTTAAATTCCACTTAAAACCTCAGATTAAGGCTTTGCAGGAAGTGCAAATGGGGAGGTGGAAGTGGCCTGGCCAGATGCTGGCTCCATTGCTTGGGGGAGTGGGCTGCCAACCCACCTCGCCGTGAGGGTCAGTGAACCAAGTGAGGCTGTTGCCTTTTCAGTAGAGCATCCTTTGCTCCAAAGCTGTAGGAGAGACAGAGTGAGGAAGTGCCAAATGGCCTTAGGCTTATGCTGAGCCTCCATCCTCTTAATGGAGCATAAAACAGTTAACTCTCAGGTCACCAGGTGGGTCTCAGCCCAACTCCGCCATCCGTTATGGAGAGGAGCTTATCCAATGGGAATTAGGAGCCTTCATCAAGGGCCTAGCTGCATTTGAAATATCTTAATCCTCCTGGTTTTTGATACGATTCAGTCTTCTGAGCACCTATCATACTTTTGCAAGATGCCTAAGCCAGTTCTTGGCAGCATTTGTCCCTAATGACTCAGCAAGTGTGACACGTGGAGCCTGTGGTTGACCTGGGAACTGCTCCCAGATATCCCGAGTCCTGGTCGAGCGCATTAAATCACAAGACCCTCTCTGTCTTGCTCGCTATTTTGGTCACCCTGATTTGTCCTGCATCATTAAATTTTTACTGCGCCTGACTCCAGATGACTTCAAATTTGTGCCTCCTGTCTCCAGTAAGTGCAGAGCTAAGAGGTTTTGTTCCTCCTAGCACAGGGGCTGGAATGTGAAGACTCAGCGACCAGCACAGGCAGGAAAATTTCTCCCATCCCTGACAGCAGCATTACTGGACATACACGCTCCCAGTATCTTTCAAAGCAAAAGTGTGGCTTTTTCAGGTCCTCATACTAGATTTTTTTCTAATAAGCAGGATTCGAGACAGATCTGATACAAGACTTCTGCAGCAGAACAGCAGGTCCTGTCGCATCCCTGTTGAGAAATTGCAGGGCAGGCATTCAGCATGGATGGAGTGAGTACAGGACTGCTGCAGCCTCCCTGCTCCATCCCTGGGCACTCCTGAGGTAGCATCAGCGCCATGAGATCATCTCTCTTGGCTGAGCAGATTTCCTTATGGATTTTGGCTTCTGGTTGCTTATGGGTTTGGGCTTCTGGTTGCTTTCCCAGATGCAGTTTCTCTGCTGGGAGGACTTTCGCAGGCTCGCGTGCCCTTTTCCGTGGTACCTAGATGCTGCTCCACTCGAGGCCTTCTGCGCTGCTGTGGCTTCATCAGCTCGTCAGAGCCACTGTGCTGGGAGTGGTGTCTGCAGTGGGGAAGAAGTATTTCAGCCACCTCTGGCTGTTCTGACCTCCTGGAAGGTTTTCCTGGCAGGGAATGGGGTTGGGCACTGCAGGAAAGCTTTTATCTTTCCTCTGCTCAGCCTCTTCCCCAATCGCCCAAGCATACACACCTCTCCTCCTCCTCCATCTGCCTTGCAATAATTTTAGGTCTGTGCACAAGGCTCTGTCTGATATCCTGGCAGGACTCACGTCCTCAGTATCGAAAAGCCGTCCCTGGCTGGTGCTGGTCGGAGGTCTCAAACTCTGATTGCAGCCTTGGGAGAGCACTACCTCCCTGGCACAGAAGGAGCCCCAGGGAGAGCAGGGCTGAGTGGCTCTGCTGTGTGGTGGAGGGCTGGGGGCGGTGGGAGACGTGTTGGTGACAGCAGCCTCCCTGAACCACATCTGCCCTGGCACGCTGGATGGACCTCGGCCATGCCCTCCCTGCCCCAAATGACTGGTGACACAAGGGTGTTGCCAAGCTGGCAGAGAGGGAAATCACAGCAAGGGGGACCTCCCCAGTTGCAACCTCCTTAGTCACAGCTGGATTACTAAACCCATTCTTATATTTTCCACGGGGGCGACATGAGTAAGAGCTGACTCCTAGGGCTGGTTGTTGCCTCCAGAAACCTTTAAGGAGAGAAATGCTGATGGGACTATCAGGTTGTTTAAGTTTTGGGCCAAATCAGAGGAGCCGGACGGTTGCGCTGGGAGCAGGATGCTGACTCAGGTGCAGGACAGAGCCAGCCCAGGGGGGCCGGGATGGAGAGGGCTGCCCCAAGCATCCTCCAAGGCAGTGTCACTAGGAGGGCATGGGCATGTATAGGTTAGCCTTTTCCAGCATCTCTGAAACACCTCAGTCCTTCCAGAGATTCTATTCAGGACATGGACGTGTCTTGGAGAGGAGCCCCCAGCCCCTGCGGCAAGCCTGGTCTGTTTACAGCTCTCTCCATGTTGACCCACGGCGAGCTGGGGGGTGAGATCAGGTCTTGGTAGTGTTTTTTACACCTCCCAGATGACTGCTTTATGTACAAGGGACAATGCAAATGATGAGCATAGGTTACAGGTTTCAGGGCTTAAATACCTGCCAAGCCTCGCACGTCTCCTGCAGCTCCTAGGCGTGGGTATCGCAGCAGCCCGGGGCTCCCGGCTCCAGCTCCCGGCTCCAGCCTCCCCACAGCTGGTTGGGCATTTGCAGTGCAGGAGGTGGGAGATGGCAGCCCCCACTCCCTCCAGGGCTGCAGTCAGGGTCTGCTCCCAGACCCCGGGGCGATTCCCCTCCCTGTGCAGACCTGGGAAGGGAAGGAAGGGGAAGAACTCTCCCACTTGGGCTGAGACGATGGGAACGAAATCCCGCTCCCCCGGCACCAACTGCAGAGGCGGTGGGAACGTGAGCTCAGCCCCTAGGCGACTTAATGGGCTTTTAAAAAAACCCTTTGTATCGGATCCATTCTTCTCCCCAAAGCTTGCTGGCTCTACTCCAAGGGGAAACCTTTGATTCTGCAAATACACCACAATTATCATCCTGAGGAGTCACAGCTATCGGGCTCCCCCTCTCTGAAAGATCAGCAGGATGCCAGAGAGGTGCTTAAATCATTTCATCCTAAGAAAGCCTTGGGCTGTAACAGCTTCCCCGTTGCTCGGAAAAAGCCACCCCTCTCGCAACAGCTTGGCTCCATTTTTCTTCCACTGATCCCATCGCTAGTGGAGGCAGGGCAGGCAGCGCTGCGGAAACCAGGCCACCGGGGTTCCCAGTGATTTCATCAGTCCCGAGACCTGGGCTTGCAGTGATTTACGAGCTCGCAAGAATCTCGCTGTGGAGTTATCTCCCCCTCCCCACTTTTTATCGCTGTGCAGATAGAGATTCAGCGATAGAGCTCTTCTGTGTACCGTAGCAAGCTCGGTCTGTTTGACAGTTGCAAATATTTTTCTCCAACATTGCACAGGTCCATGTGCACGAGCTGCTCTTGCCAGCATCGCCACCACCCAGCACGGAGAACCTCAGCTTGGCCTAGGGGAGCCCAAAACCAAAAGCTTGCCAAGCACAGCACCCACTCCCTGACTCCTATCCCTTGCTCCTGACTTCCCTAAGCTCGCCCCATCTCCTCAAGGTAGGTTTTTATTACTTTTAAATTGCTGGCATTTTTTTTTTCAGAAATATTTTTATTTTCTTCAGATCATACAAATCCTGCCCTTCTGCAGTGCTTTCCCGTCTAAGGCTGGGATTTTTGAAGGGGATTTAGGGGAGTTAGGTGCTCCACTTCAAGCAGGAGCCCAGCACTTCTCTCCTTGTTGAAATCCCCCTTTAAAGCAGGTCATCATTACTTTTCTGCAGCTGTTTTTCTTAGCAGTCTAAATAAAGCTTTCAAGTTACGACTCATTGATGTGAGGCCAGATTCAGGGGCTGTCAGTTCCTTTGTGTATCCTCAACTTGTCTGAGGGTGTTTTGTTTTATTTTGGGATGGCTGCTTGCTTCTGGGGCTTGCTGCAAAGCAGCGCATTTAGCAGCCCCCTCCTGCCACGTTCTCCCGCTTGTCACCTTCCCAAGTGATGGCGTAAGCTCGTAGTGCTGCTGAATGCGGCCCCTGCAGCTGCCTTGCAATGCGCCTGCCTTTCTGCGAGGGCAAAGGGTTTTGCCAGCAGGAATTTGCTCTGGCCACCATGGGATCACCCTCCCTTGGCCACCGCAGGAGCCCCAGGGAAAGGTGTGATTCACTCCAGCTAAGCAGCCCAGCCCAGGGTCCTTCCCAAGTTGCAGTCGCAGCCCTCGCAGCCTCGGGACGCAGATGGGGTTTCTTCCTCATGGACACTAATCATACAGGGAACGCTGATCCCGTTTACTGACACACAGCTATTGCCAGGCTGAACAGGGGGCTGAAACGACACGGCGTCCCCTTCTCCACCCCATCCCCATCCTGTCTTCAACAGTGCCACTCACTTGGCCGTGTTGATGTGGCCAACCTGTTGCCCAGGCCAGCCCCAGATGAAGGCAATGGGAGCGCAGGAGGCAGAGCAAGCTCTGCCACGAGGAGAAACATGGACTCACAGCTTAGGGATCAACACAGTTCACCCCGGAAATCTGTGGGCAAGCAAAAGGCTGAAAGTAAAAATCCACACCCGTCCTTTATCAAAACCACTGCCGCTTACTTAGGATGCTCCAGGCATGATTCAACGCTCATTATCTTCATTGTGCTGGAGATTAGGCTGCAGTCTTTCCAGATAATAGCTTTATTAGCTCTGTATTATTCTTTCTACATTATTTATTTACACTAAGTCCAGAACACTCAAAGCTTTCACTGGGACAGTAAGATCAGTTCAGCGGATGGCATTTTACACTGTGTTTTTTACACGAGCAAAGATCCTGTCTAGAAGGAGCTATCCCGGGCCAAACATGCTCTTGCCAATGCGGTGCCTTTGCCTGAAGGAAGCTGTACATGTTATGGATGCCCCACCAGATGCTAATAGTGAGGGAACATCATTTCCTAGGGCTTCAGCACAGGCTGTTGTGTCCCTTTACCTGCTGCACTGGACAGATGGCACTTTCAGGGCTTCTCCTGGCCAAGGGACAACCAATACCCGTGGCACAGCTCACTGGGAGCTCTTTCTTGAGTGTCCAAGACCCGTCTGCCCTCCAGCCATCCGTCCTGCTCCAGCACAGGCTGGCACCAACCCTGTTTTGGCTGGCTCAAGCTTGCACTCTCCCCCACCTCTCCTGAAGCGAGGCCTGAAAAAGAAACTAGACTCCGCTAATTACTGATTTGATAACAATTACATGGGCTCCTGGCTTTGGCTTTGCTCATCAGAAAAGGTGGCACACAGGCCACTGCATACCCATGGCAGCCCAGTGTACCAATCCCGGGTACAAGGGCTGGTTTGAGTTGGCCTTGGGAAGGGCTGCCCGAGAGGTCCTGCTGTGAAATTACCCAGCCCAGATTTTCCTGTGACTGGGTGTCACCGCAGAGGATGACTGCAGGGGATGACAGCAGATGAGTCTCCGTTCACCTTTGCCCTGTCCTTGATGACCTTGGTATGAAAACCAGGAGCTGACAATCTGATCCTCCAAACAACCAGCTCCTCTCTGGGCTGCAAGGGTCTTTTTCTGGCACAGAGTACTCAAATCCCTCCTTTCTTTTCTAAGGGACTCTCATTGCAATCCAAAGTGCCAACCATGCTATTAGGACACCTCCAAGACTGGATTAATGGGACCAACAGGAGGCTGGCTGGTTTTTTGGCTCACATTCTCCCTATCAGCTCTTGGTACCCATTGCTTCTGGTGCTGAGCACTGCCCTGCATGACAGCTGATGCACCCACTGGGGAGGATGCTCCGGAAATGTCCTACCTCCAACCTGAGTTCAGTGCTGCAAAAGCAGAGCTGGAGACAGGTGCTTCATGCATGTTCTTGGTAGCCCAAAATGGCCCCATTGTCTCCCATTCACTCCTGGAAGAGGGATTCCCACTTGGAAAGTGAACACTTGCGATGTACCCATGATACAGGCACTGCTGCTCCCCCAACAAACCTGGAAGATGCTGTGGGCTAGCTTTGATGTGTATTTCTTTGCTATCCAGAACAGCCTCTCCTGGGAGGGCTTGGACTGGAGGCTGTTTATAAAAGCTGCTGTTGTTTTTATTGGGCTACCATCCCTCTGTTTAAAACATGGATGCCCTGAACAATTCTGCTGGCAGGAAGCAGAGGTGAAGAGGCTCCTTTGGATGCTCTCAGAAATTGTCTCTGCATCCATTTAGAGATGTTTAACATCACCCATCTTTCAAGCTTCCGACTGCCATGTCTCTGGGGTTTGGTATAAACACTCAGCTTCAGAGGTAGTGAGAGACAGCAGGGCAGTTACGAGATGTCCTGCGTCAGAAGTGGTGCAATTTGTAGCTGCGTGGAAACGCCCTGGCAGAGAAACAGGGGATCTGGGAGACGCACCTCTCTGTTCTCAGCCCAGCCCAGAGACAGCCTGCAAGCCTCAGAGCTGACGCAGCAGCACTGCCCGCTGCTCTGGGAGCACAGGGACGAAGCTCTCATGGAGCTACAATAGAGACCACGCTCATTTGTCTTTGCTTGCTGTCTGTACTCCATATCGACCAGAGCTGTCTGGAAGCAAGCTCTGGATAGCATTTCCTGGACTGTTCCTCTTCAAAAGCCCAGCTTTCTGGGGCTGCCAGCAACGTGCCGCCTCAGCACTGCCTCTAACTGAAGGTCTAGTCAGACAAGAAGGGACAATTTGGCTGGTACCTCCTTTGGAACCACAGGAGGGGAGTCCCCATCCCTCTCCCCACCTGCGGTCCACCTGCCTGTATCCCACCTTGGACTCTGCTACCCAACAGTCGGGTGCTACCACCCAGCCCAGCTCCACCTCCTCCTCTGTCCCTCCCTTTGCCATTGGGACATACCTTCCCTGGGCATAGATGTCCAGGGAGGTGACATGGCAGCACGAAGAGTCCTGGTCCTCCTTCTGGGGGGAGAGCTTCTGGGACTCAGACTGCAGCTAGGTAACTTGCCCAACACCAAAGAGAGGATCCATGTCAGAGGAGGGACGTGGTCATCTCTCCCTGCACTGTGCCTCTGACCCAGCCTCATTCTATCTGAAAAGCGCACAAACCAGACATTCAACTTACCACGTCTGTGCACAAGGCTGTCCACAGCTGGGGCTGCCAGGGAATTATCAGATGCTCTCGTGGCTCTGCAGAGCAGCCAGGAGTCGAAGGGAAGGGTTACTGTTTGCATTTTGACCCTGTTGGACAAACTGCTGTATAATCACTGCACGATCCAGCCTGCGGAACAGCATTGTAATATTTTTCTTATCATTGTGCAGCTTTGGAGGCTCTTATTTGATCTCCTTTATCCATGTGAATATTTCCAAGAACGCAGCAGCCTCTGCCTGCAGAATGGCTCCTATTGTTCCCTTTGTTCCCGTGTCTGGGCTGTTCCTCAACCTCCTCTCTCTCTGCCTGCAAAGAGACAAACTCTGCGTGATCAGAAAAGTGTCTTTACAGTTTGATCTCAAATATGAGCTCAGCCCGAGAAAAGGCAGAGAGCATATTTTCCTGAATATTCCAGATAGGCTTTCTGTGATCCGGAGGGGAGTGTGGTGAGAGGTGCCCTGAGCTCACACGGTGGATTATCTGCATTTGACTTCAACCAGGACCTACTCACTCGTGCCCCCTGCGAGCTGCTCTGAACGAATGCTGGAAATAGATGGCGTTGGATTGGGCATTTTGGCCGATCTATCTGTTCCTTCTGAAGTGCTGACCCTTTTTGTTTGAATAAGTCCATGATAACACAGTATATCAGCTTGGAAGAGAAACAAAGAATCTGAGGGACGTGAGAAATATAGTCTGCATTTCATTTTTTTTTTTTCCTGCTTTTTCTGATGCAAAAACTTTTACATGCTTTCATGCTAAAGTAGCCTGGAATAAACTCAGATTTTAGAAGTATTTAACTCAGAGCTTTTTTTTTTTTTTTTTTTTGTGAACATGGAACTGAATTCAGTGCTTTTTGAAACCAAGCCTCCAGCTTTTCAAAAAAGTCTCTTTGATTTCTAGATCAGCCCTTTCCATGTCTCATTTTGGACAGGTGTGCAGCAGTTTATCCCGACGCGATCTGCGCTATCTTTACACCCTGCTGAGTGCGCAGTTTCAAAACAAACCTCAAACAAACCTCAGCTCCCTCTGAAGACCCATCTTCTCTTAATCCTCCTCACAGAGAACCCGTAGGAAGATGTTAAATTATACAAATGAGAACTTTGGCACAGCTGGGTTAGAGTAGGCTGAATTAGTCATCAAAATTACAGCTGGAGGTTGTTAATCTGTCGGTGACTTCCAAGCAAATTATTTTATTTTCTGTTTACAAAATAAGAGAATGCGATTATTGGTTAGGCCTTGAGGCTGTTTTACCATCACCGCTGGTAAGACAAAGATGACGCGGAGCTCGCTTGCATGCGGATGAAGGTGTGCTCCTTCATTAAGCCTGAGTCGTCACTTCCATGAGGAGCAGGATGGAAGGACGGCGCAGAAAGGCTGCATACGTGCCGGAGCTGCTCGCTGCCACCGGGCTGCCGGCAGTGGCCAGTGCCTGCTGTAAGCCCTCGTCCTGCGCTTCGACACGTACAACTGGTTGGAAATCACTGGCCAAGGACGGATGCGTGCTTCAACTTTCCCATTTGCCTCACTGGGAATTGCTCTTTAGACTGAGCTTGTGTGGGCTGGAGGCTGAAAATTAATTTTTTTTTTTCTAGGTCTTGTTACTTTTTTGTATTGAATTAAGCAGAGGAAATCACTTACTGCTGTTGGTCACATAGATATGCAGTGCCGTTAATCTCAGGCTTCACAAATTGTAAAATTAAGCTTCCTCAAATCATGAAGGCTTTTTTAATTTTTTTTTTTTTTTTAAATAACAGAAGTTGGCTCTTTTCATTGGGGTTTTGTGCTTTCAGGACAGGACACATCTTGGTTTTTTTTCCCTGCAGATGTAGCAGCAGAAACAACCCCTTCTGCAAAAGTTAAAACCCGTAACACAATTGCCTGACTCCAGAAACAGGAATTTAGGAAAACACCCACTTCCTAAAGACCCACATTAAACCTTTGGACATGGGCAGCATAGGTAGGAGCAGTCATTTTGGTGCCCAGGGTCCAAGCTCTTTCTGACTTGATCTCATCGCTCTCAGCAATGAGAGGTCTCCTTGAGACTGCCATCGCTGGGCACCCATTGTTTAAGCTTCAGACCTCTCTGAATCCCTTCTCGTTAAGGAAAGAAAAGGTCAATATCGATGGTGTTGAAATGAAGCACAAGGACCGAAACACCTCCTGTGCCTGGTGCAGGGTGCTGAAAGAGCCAAGTGTGAACCAACATTTTCCAGAGCCTCCCTTAGCTTGGGGTGACTGTTTTGGCTTGCCAGTGTGCAAGGAAGGAGCCTGATTTCAGGAAGCAATTTGCAAACAGGCCCTTAGGAGGCTGGGGTGGGGTGGCGGGGGGAAAGCACCTGTGAGTGGGTCACAGCTTGGCCTCCCCAGACAGAGCTTTCAAAAGTGTCTGGCAATTTGGGAAATTCAAGAGGTGCTGGACACCCCCCACCAGGAGGATGTTGAGGAAATCTGAGGCTCGCCACACCAGAGAGTCTTCGGTGAGACTTCCCCAGCTCGGCCCAAGGCGCCTGCTTCCCTCCTTGCAACATCTGTTTGCCAGTCCATCCGTGCAGCAGAGCCCCCACCCAGGCCTGTGTCATCCTCAGCACAAGCGCATTTTCTCAAATGCTGCATGCGAAGGTGGTCTTTCCCATTCCACCACTTTACTCACCCACCTCATCTCTCTGCAGCTGTCTGCCAGCTCAGCTCTCCCCAGCACATCATAGCTTTTTGCTTCATATCCATGGATCAGCAGATGCTCTCCTGGCCAAGCATGGACTTGGTTCATGGTAACCATCTTGCTCCACTTTCATTCCACCACCTTCCTGTTTTCTCCTTTGCTTCTCCTTAACATCTCATCACCCTCTTTGAGACCTGCCCGTGGATCATCTGCAGTGATGGCTGCAGAGATCACAGCTGGTAGAGGCACCCAAGGTGCTGAGGTTGTACCCCAGACTCTTCTGCGTCCTTGTGCTTTTTTGTCTGTCCATCTCCATCCACCACTCATCTCTGCTTTTAAATCCCTAGGCACCCTAGGTGGAAGGAGATGCCCCTTTGGTCTGTACGTATCCATCATTGCTTACAATGCTGGCCTGGGTCCCAAGTGGAGCCTGTTGGGCTCTGTGCAATGTAGACCTCAAGGATGAGTTGAAACAGTGGAGTGCCAGGCTCGCACATTTGTGCTAGGCATTGGCTGGAGCTCGCTTTTTCCTACAGCTGGTCAAAGACTTCCTGCTGAAAGGCATCATTGAGGAAACAGCCTGTTGCTGCAAACAGAGACATCCTATGGGATAGTGCCAGTTTTACTGGCATTTTCCCATTCCTTATCTTAACCTGAAAATAAAACTTTTTTTTTTTTCTCATTTGGTCATTCCAGGCTTCACTGTTTCCGTTTGGCCAGTTGCTCTTAGCTGCGGTGAGTTTGCTGTTAATCTGTGTCCGTCTGAGTTGCTCTTTACTTGGGTGCGTTGTGACAGATGCTGCCGAAGCCTGGGCGAAAAACAGGGGCAAAAGCCCCTTGGGACCAGAATTGCAGTGCACAGCCTCTATGCTGCAAACCGAGCAGGGCTGGAGGGTTTAAACGTGCCCCGAACTTTGTGACAAATACTGTTCTGTGAAAAATGGGGTTTTTTTTCCCCTTTTCTTGCCCTGATTTGGTATCAAATCAACTGTTTAAAGAACCTGACATTTTCCTAGGAATGAAAAATTTTATTTTGGACCAACCTCTCAGTGGCAATCTTCAATCTGTTTCAGAATGAACCTTTCTTTTTTTTTTCTGTAATTCAATGAAAACAGACATTATTAGTATACCCCCCAAATACTCTTTTCTTCTCTACCAGCAACACAAGACATTACCTTGTCCTACCAGGTACAACGGTGCCCCGAGGGAAGCTGGATTAAGCCCTGGTGATGAGTTACAGTGCATAACACTTCCCAAATACAATTACTGTGATTTGTGGCTGCTGACACGACGAAGATTTTGTTTGGTAGTGAGGAGTGATGGCTGATGTCCCTCTAAATGCTTATCATTTCTGGCAGCTTAATTGAATCCCGTTAACAGATGCAACGACACTGAGAAACACTTCTCCTGCTAGCCATTCTCACCGGACCAGCAAAGCCTGGTGTTGCCCTTATTTTCCTGTTTTCAGGTATTTCCCTTTGAAGTCAGAGGGTTCAGAAACGATCTTCCTCAAAGAAATATGCTACAAGAGGAGTGCATTATTCGCGTATTTGATGTTAGGACACCCTGGCAGGAGAGCAACTTCCCATGATGAGTAGTCAGAGGGGACCCTCGGAGAGTTGCTGCAGTTTTCCACCATGGATTGATGTGTCCCTTACTTAGCATGAAAAGGACTCGGGCTTAAGTCTGGCTTGGACCCTTGTCCTCCTCTTGGGGATTTTGAAGCTCTTTGGACCAGCTGAGCAAAAACCCAGGTAACTGTGACAGCGAGGGCGTCTAGCCCTGGCCTGCGAGGTGTTTTGGGAAAAGCTCTGCAACACAAGAGCTCCAGCGGATGGGGTGGAGGAAGCCAAGCATTTCTGACAGACTTGCAGGCAGCTGTGACAGGAGATCCCACTCCCTTTGGGTGGCCTGAGCACTGCAGGAGATCCCACTCCATTTGAGGGGCCTGAGCGTGGCAGGAGGGCAGCTTTTCTCAGAACCCAAGAAAGCAGCAAACCCAAGCCCACCGGTGGCAGGTGGAGGGAGAAAGCTCATTGCTTCAAAGCTGCCGCATGCAGGAAGAGGCTAAAACGTGGGAGATATGGTTTTTAACAGGGTTCATCTATAGCAGCAATGGACTCCTGTGGCCCAGAGTGACTTTTAGGAAAGATTAAACTATGCATACAGCGGGTCCTCTTGCAGCAGCTGAGCCGGGCTGGTCTCCCATCCAATTTCATGCACCAGGGTGTTATCTTTTTCTTGGGAAAGCCATGGAACTGGGTAGAATTTAAATTATACCCCAGAGAAGTCGGCTTGCTTCTCTGACAGAGGTCGTAATGAGGGAGTCAGGATTCCAGTTATAGCTCGGCACAGCAGATGTAGTTGGTTTTGCAGATGATAAAAATACAGCCTTGTCTCAGGAATGCGGCAGGAGTGAGGCATGCGTGTGGGGTTATTTTTTTTTTTTATTTTATTTTCAGAGCAGTTCTTTAACTCTGGCTGTACTTTGCAACAGTTGTTCCCACTGGGAAATCAATTATTTACAGAGTAAACAGCGATGCGACATGGGCTGGGTGCCATCCATGCACGTAGCAGGACCTGCTCCGTCGGATGCCTGCACCTCAAACCCATCTCTCTTTTGGGATAAGAGTATTTTTTCATTACCAGTGATGAATATTATTCTATTTTTACTCTGCTCTGTATGCTTTTCAAGGCCTGCTTGTAAGGAAGGAGGCAGCCTCTGAAATACAGGAAGCTACACTATATATTCTGCTATATCACACACAACTCCCCTCTTTTGATCAGGATTCAAGGCCTGGTGCACAGAATTAGCCATCCCCTCAAATAAAAGCAATTTATTTCAGAAAGCAATAAGAACTGACACTTCAAATAAATATACTATGCTTCCAGCACACCTTGAGCTGCTGCTTGATCTCATCTGGATATTGGGGATCTCCTCAGGGCTCCTGCAAGTTCACTGCCTACAGAGACCCTCACCTAGGGGACAAACACTGTCGTTGCTCAGATGAGGCTCAGCTGGGACTAACAAAAACCCAGCTATGTGACCGTGGTGCCTTGCTGGTCCACAAGGCATTGCCAATGGAGGAATGCACCACAGGCAGAGCAGCACAGCCGTTCTCACTAGATGCTACGATGAGTCCACGTCCTCCCATTTTGCAACAACACTCTTGAAGGTGGCTATGAAATACTGCCGAGCACTGTATTCCCTCCTGTTTGCAGAAGCAGCTTGCAGCTGTAAGAAAAACTTACTGTTCTTTCTCTAATCTCTATTTACACAGGATGGTGATAAAGAAATTCCTCAACAATCACTTAATCTCCTTTTGAGCTGACACCACCAGCTTTGCTAAGCCCAGCTCCAAAGCAGCAACACATGCAAACACACCACAGTACTTCGTGGGCTAGGGAAGGACCATCAGGTGAAAACAAGCTCGGTACCAAAGTCTTTTGCTGAGCATGATGAGTGAGCAGTTCTGCGTGCTGCAAATGTCGCCTGAAACAGGCAGGATGATGCTCAGAGGAAGGGCAGCCCCATCTTTTGGAAGCTGAAGTGTTTGAAGCTCTTGCCCATTTTGGCACATGTTTTGAAGCAAGAAGTCTGCTTTTGGGTGGGTTTCTGCTGTAGATTCTGCCGGCTGTCCACAGCAGCAAGGCGCTGCTAGCAGACATGCTGTCCTCACCGTGAGCTGGCCGTAAGTAAGCTCTGAGCAAGCTCTGCGTGGACTCACCGCCTTGCCCTGAAGGACTGGAAAAACAGGAAACTCTTTCAAAGATGTCTAAAGATTTGATGTTGACATTTGAATTTCCCTTTCATATCACTGCAACATTTTTTTGTCCAGGCACTTTATCTCTGCACTGTGAAGCTGTCTTTTATTTCTAGTCAGATTTTTTGCTTTTGAAAATGAAACCAAAGAGGACAAAAAAATAAAAGTATTCCAAGACACTTCAGTGCATTAGACAAGTGTTTATTATGAGAAGGTGAGCCTTTCCAATCCTTGGGGAAAAACATATCTTGTGTACAAATAATTTAACAAAAAGACAAAGCTGTTCTGCCTACTGAGATTTTTGGTGCTATACAGTTTGAGGAAAAAACAGAACGTACTCATCAGTAGAAACAGAATTATAACAGAGTGACAATAACCTAGAAGGAGCTGAAGAGGACTGAGGACAATGCAGACTGCATGGCCATGCAGCTGGGAAAGCGGCATCCTTGCTCAACCGCAGCCCAAAGCAAGCAGATGGGTTGAGAAAACACAGCAGGTTATTGTGGGGGTTCCTCTGATGACAGTCCCACCTGTGAGATGGGCTCCGTTCACTGGCATTTGTGATCACGGAGGCTGTGGGCATGGAAGCAGGCAGAGAGCATCTCATCCTCTTCCCAGGAGCTGCTGGGAACCAGCTCGCAGAAGAGCAACTGGAGGTGACGGTTATTTAAAAATGCACCCGTGATATTGCAGCTGGAGCTGGCCATATTTTCCTGTCAGCAAATTGTGCATTGGGAGGAACTGTGGAAAAAAAAAAAAATCCACAAAGAATCTATGAATGTAATCCCTTAGGTGAAACTCCATCCCACGTGTAATCCAACTCAGCAGATGTTAATGTCCTGGCCCTGCATTTGCATTCCCATCAGAGTAACCTTCCTCAGACAATGGCCTTCTTTGCCCTGGTAAACACAGAAAGTAGGCATTTCCTCAGAGGAAATTAATTTGGATTTTTAGACCAAAAAAGAAAAGGAAAAGTGGGAAACAAAACTCTTTTCAGTAGTCTGGGAAAGTGTTATCGGACAAGACCTTTTCTGCTCAAGGGAAACACTTTCCCTGGGCCATTGAGAAGCTGAGGACCAAGGCGTTACATCAACATCGATTTTAAATGAAGAAAATTAGATGGCTCTGCATTTAATTTTACCAGTACACATACCGTAGTCATTGAAGTCCTGACTTTATTTTAAAAGAGTGATTCATGCATTTAGCTTTTGGTTCATTTCTGTCTTAGTTTAAGAGCCATAATAAATCTCACTTTGGAGGTGCAGAAGGATTAATTTCTCAACCACATTTTTGCTTTGAAGTGTCTACTGGTTGTTAATAAAATAAGCCCTTTTACATTCTCTTCAAAGTCACAAAACACAAATATACATGGATGCTTTGGGCCAAAGGAGGGAGTTGAAAATCTGTCTGGCAGTGAGAGTTTAGCTGAAATGAGGAGGGGGGGTCCTATCTCACCACCCTGGGGAAGGGTGTTCAGCCAAAACCACTGTGTGCGGAGGCAATGGGAAAGTCACGACTCTGGGTCTCCTGAGCTCCTGATTTAGAAGGTGGAGTCTGGGGTAATGAACATTACATTTTGTTAGGAAATCACTGGTGTTTTCATAGCACAGATTTAATAAAGCTAATTTATATCTGACTGAAAGTTAAATACTTTACAACCCTACACTCAGTGTTTGCTTAGTGGCTTGTACTGTAGGGTCTGTGTCCGACCCACAGCTGGTTTAACGAGGTCTCTAGAGAAAGACTTGTGTCTCTGAGACATGGAGAAACGTGCAGGAATCAGAGGAGCAAATTCCCGTCTGGCATAGCTGGGCAGCCAGCCTCTGAAGCCACCAGCTCACGCTGGCTGGGAATGAGCATCAGGCACTTGGGGGTTAGACATTCTGCAAAGGGCAGAATCAGAATGGAACTCTGAACTCAGGTGCTGATGCTCTGGGCTATTGCAGTTGTGCAAAGGTGTACCCCCTCGTCCTCAGGGAAGGATTTCTCCAGGAAAACAGGTGGTGCACAGTAACCTCCATCCCAGGTTGGCAGCTGTAGCGCAGGTATGGCACAGAAGGGGGAAGAAGGGAGAAGAAAAATCAAAGCAAGCTGGAATTAAGTCAGGGATATCCCATCAAAAGGGTTCTCTCTGGAAGATATAGTTCTCAAAAAAAAAAAAATCTTCCTTTTGCTAAAATATTTCCCCTTTACATTAGGGAAAGCCACATATAGATATTTCATTTCAGTCACTTATCTCTAAACCAGAAGATGCCACTGAACATGACATTTCAGTTTTAAAAAAGAGCTTAAGATCATCCAACAGTATTTCCTCATGATGTATCTGACCTACAAAAGCCACCTTCCACAGTTCAAGTCCCTTCACTGCTAAAATTCTGTGATGCAGTAAGGGAACTGCCCGACTTTTGGAGTACGGTGGGAGAGGAGGTTTGCCTGGGAAGTGAGCTCATCACAGAGGAAGGAGAAGTGATACTCTTGGACTACAGTTCCCATAGAATCATAGAATAGTTTAGGTTGGAAGGGACCTTTAAGGGCCGTCTAGTTTAACCCCTCTGCAAGGAGCAGGGACATCTCCAACCAGATCAGGTTGCTCAGAGCCCAAGACAACCTGGTCTTGAATGTTTCCAGGGATGGGGCATCCACCACCTCTCTGGGAAACCCGTGCCAGTGTTTCACCACCCTCAGTGTAAATAAAATTTCCTAATGTCTAATCTAAATCTACTTCCCTCTATTTTGAAACCATTACCTCTCATCCTATCACAACAGGCCCTGCTAAAAAGTTTGTTCCCGTCTTTCCTGTAGCCCCCTTTAGGTACTGGAAGGCTGCTCTAAGGTCTCCCTGGAGCCTTCTCTTCTCCAGGCTGAACAGCCCCAACTCTCTCAGCCTGTCCTCACAGGAGAGGAGCTCCAGCCCTCTGATCATCTTTGTGGCCTCCTCTGTACCCTCTTCAACAGGTCCACATCCTTCTGATGTTGGGGGCTCCAGAGCTGGATGCAGTGCTGCAGGTGGGGTCTCTACCAGAGTAGAGGGGCAGAATCCCCTCCCTCGACCTGCTGGCCACGCTTCTTTTGATCCAATGCGAAATGGGGTGCCGAGGGGAAGAGATTCAGGCTGCCAAAAAGTGCTTCCATGTGAGGAGAATCTTTCTACTAAATACATGAAACAAGGGAATCTATCACTATGAAAGTAGAAGGAAAAATCGGAATTTTCCTTGTATGAAATTTTAGGGTTTGGAGTGAAAGTAAGTGATGGAGTGTCCCAGGATGTCAGTATGTATTTTGCTAACCTACAAGGCTGGACTTTGCAGATGAGGTCCTTGCACCCAAGAAATCCCCAGCTGTTTGGTTTTCTTCCCTGAACTGTCAACTGCCAGCACAAGTGAGAGCTCTTCCTTGGTCTTTGCATTCAGCAGGGCCCCAATTTGGGCAAACTCTGAATTCCTTATCAAAGCGTGTCAGATCTGCACTGGCATGAAGGACAGCAACAGAGGACAGGCAAGCTCAACAAGCTGCTAATGCAATACAGCTTAGGCTGCAGCATTCTGCCTTTGCATCTCTGGAGCCTTATAGGGGAAGTCTGGCTCATACGTGGGCTAAGCTGACTTTCACCAGCTCTCCTGCTAACGGCACAGGGCACTCACTCTATGGGTGTTTTGTCTCGCCTGGTGTCTCAGCACAGACAGGAACCTAAGTAAACCCACAGCAACTTTGCCATTTGCCACAGTGGAACCATGGACCAGCGTGGTACCAGTAGCAGCAGCCATGAACCACAGCAGATGCTGAGCACCACTGCCAAAATTTACCACTACACCTGTGAAAAGCGACCGTATAAGATCCTCACACCCGCCGTGTTGTATAAATGTGCCCTCTATGTCCTCTCTCTGCTCTCAACATGTCCACCTTTTCTCCAGCTGAGGGTCACCTGCGGGATGGGTCCTAACCTAGGTGATCCAAGAAGCCCCATGGCTGGACTAACCAGAGGCCCTCACCCAAATCTTACACTCAGGCAATGGTGAATAGCTCTAAAATCACTCAGCAGCAAACACCCCATCCATATTAGCAACTGTGAGTATGTAGACACATGAGAGCAATAGCATAGTGCACAGTGTGCTGCAGGACCAGCTCAGACCTATACCTGGGGAGGCAGGAGAAATGATAGGGATGTTATTGATTAGGGTCTGAGTTGAAAAAAAAATCCTCCAGGCCCAAGTCTTTCATTTGTTCCACCACTAAAGAGATGCCACTGCTAATGACAGGATGAACAACTCGACAAAATATATACTATGGACCCAAAGGTCCTCATTACAGAGAAACTCGACTGCCCTGTTGCAGGGCGAGGCTCTGGACATGAGCATTACCTGTACTGCTGCAGGTCCAACATCCTTAACCCTGAGGAGATGTCAGTGCCCACAGGCAGCAGGTGCTGTGGACAACTCAGTATAGCACCATGAGGGGTACTGCTTTATCATGCTTGCACAGAGAGGAATTTGGGACACAGTGGTTGCACTCAGGCCAGGATTCAGCTTTGTCACCCTGCCAAAGTATGAAGACCTTGGTCTGGTTCAAGCTTGTCCTTAGGAGCTGCCAATCGCACCTCCAGTGGGACTGGCTCAGTGGTGACTGTTGTGCTTTAGCCCCAGTCAGCAGTTAAGCACTACACAGCCACTCACTCACACCCCACCCCCCTCCAGGGGAGAGAAATAGAACAAAAAAATAGAAGAAAAGGCTTGAGAGTCAAAATAAGGACATGCAGAATTCATTCAGCAGTTACCATCAATGGGCAAACCAGACTCAACTTGCGGAAAATTAACTTATTAACAATCAAACCAGAGTAGGATAATGAGAAACAAAACCAAATCTTAAGAACACCTTTTCCCTACCCCTCCCTTCTTCCCAGGCTTAACTTCACTCCCGGATTCTCTGGCTCCTTCACTCCAGCAGTGCAGGGGGACCAGGGAATGGGGGTTATGTTTCATCACGCGTTGTGTCTGCTGCTCCCTCCTCCCCGGGGGAAGCACTCCTGACATTCCTCCCCTGCTCCAGCGTGGGGTTCCATTCATGGGCTACAATCCTTTGTGAAACTGCTCCGGCATGGGTCGTTTTTCCACGGGGTGCAGTCCCTCCAGAACTGCTGCCCTATCATGGGCCCTCCACGGGCCACAGCCTCCTTCAGGCCTCTGCCTGCCCCGGCGTGGGGTCCTCTCTGGGCTGCAGGGGGATCTCTGCCCCTCCGTGGGCCTCCATGGGCTGCAGGGGGACAACCTGCTCCACCATGGTCATCACCACACGGGAATTCTGGCCAGGAGCAGCATTACTGCTCTCTCTCCTCCTGCACTGACCTCGGGCTCTGCACAGGTGTTTCTCTCAGTATCTTCTGCCTCCACTCTCCCCTCTGCCGGGCCGGGCTCAGCCAGGCTGGATGCAGGCAGGCACCTGGTGGGAGGCCGAGGACGAGGCCCATGCCTCCTTGCTCTTTCTCCGCCCTTTTACTTTGTTTTCCCCTTCTTATATTATCGCAGATACAATACCAGAGTATCTGCAGCCGATTGGCTCCAGCAGACAAAGGGGAAACTTCTTGCAGCTTCTTGCAGAAGCCATCTTTGTAGCCTCCCTGCCACCAAAACCCGACGCAGTGACCAAAAGCCCATGGCAGGCCATATGTATTCTTTACTCCGTCCTTTTGCTGAGGCGGTCAGGTCTTTTGTGCCTCTGCTGCTGTGGCCTGTTCTAGTCCTCCATGCTCAACACACATGAGTTTCACTCTACACTGTCCTTTGCAATGGATTAATGGATTAACGGATTAACCTATGATCTTTGCAGTGACCTAACTTGTAATCTGATTGATGACTCTATTTCTTTTCTTGCATTTTGCTTAACCAACACAAGAGAAAGGGTCATCATACAAAAGAAACAGCTGCTAGAGAGGAGAAAAGTATTTTATGAGCAATTCTCATCCTTTATTCCACAGTAGGTGTGATTTAGGGTAGCCAAACATTGGGAAATGGCTGTTTCTTTCTCTTCCACAGCTCACGTTGCTTTGGCAAAACTAAAGACCAACTATAGACAATGGAAGACTGATGTTTTGGAGAGGGCAAAAATATCTGTAGCCGTTCAGTTGTTATGCTTCTTCAGGCCCGTAGTGGCATACATAAATCTCTGGCTCCAGCTAGAGGCCATACATGCCTAGGTTTCCAACTGAAAAGAGCTCCCATTGTAAAGTATTGCTATGCTGTATGCATGGTGCAATATACCAAATATATCAAGGAGAATGAGAAGAGCAGAGCACACGGAAACTTTCACATGCTGACCACCCCAGACAGCCAGACTTTCCTCCTTGTATATCAAGCAACAAGACAGGATTCTGTTCCATTCCCTCCATCTAAGTTATAAGCCAATGAGGCAGTAGATAACATCATCCTCAGTGAAACTCCAGCCTTCAAAGGCTCTGCGTATCTGGCTGCAGCACCGGGAAGAAATTAGTTGGCAAGAGCTCTTAGAAGATATAGAGGAGGTCACCCACTAGCTCTTCAATCACCTAGCTCCTCAACCACCCAGCTCCTGTAGGCCAGATATGTAACTGATCACACGAGGTGCTTTGAAAACTCCGTATCCTTCTCATCACCAGGATCTTCTCATTCACGTAATTCCTTCTCCTGGTCTGTGTTGCTGCTGGAATTTTCCTCTGCTGCTGCAGTCTGCCTCACAGATCCTTTTCCTGAGTCACCCACAGAGCCTGAGGCTCTAAGCTGAGGTGGGGCTGAAGGGTGGGGTGGGGCGGCAGGCGTGGCTGTGATGCGCTCGGGCCCCTGTGACAGCAGAGGGGACGGGTCACAATGGGGACGGTTACCAGGGGCTGCGGCAGGCAGCGCTGCCCCAGTATGGCCTGGTCCAGCGGTGAGTGTGCACGCGGTGGGAGGCTGGGCAGGACGAGGGCCGGGGCAGAAACATGTGGAACGAGGGTCTGGGTTATCGTCCTGTATCGAGGGCCCAGGCGCTCGTGGGAGCGCCTTGGGCAGGGCACGGTGCTGCCGCTGCCGAGGCTGGGCGCAGGCCTTGCTGCCTCCCAGCTGCCTCGCCCCCTCTCCTACCTGCACCCAGGTCCCTCTGGCTCCCGTCCCTGCTCCCCCCGCCACCAGCTCCCTCCCTCCAAGCCCCACTGAACCCCTTCTCTCCCTCCTCCTGCAGGACATGGCTGCCACAAAATTCCTCATTGTGCTTGTGACCGGCATCATCCAGCACCTGCAGATGGTCGGTGATGAGCTGGATGAGGCCACGCGGGAGCGCATGCAGCAGCATGGGGAGCAGCTGAGCCAGGAGGTGGCTCGGCTGCCGCAGGAAGTGGAGCAGAGGATGCAGGAGCAAGATCGCTTGGCCCAGGTATCCCTGGGCTTTGCTGCCTTGCAGCAGTGGCACTTGTGGGCCACTGCTGGAGTCCTGGTCCTGCTCTTTGCGCTCTGCTGGTGGATCCGCAAAAGGAGTCGGGAGATGGACAACAGCGGCAAAGAGGAGAGTTCCAGCTGCAATACAGAGCAGGAGGAGGAAGAAAGTGATGGAGAAGATCTGGATGATGGGAGTGACATTCCCAGGATTTTTGCAAAGCCCACCCAGTGGTCAGTGCCAAATCTGGCCTACCGGAATCGGGTGGTAGAAGAGTTGGTGGGTGACCTCCTCCGCGTCTTCCAAGAGCACTTCTCAAATCGTTTCTTCCCAGTGCTGCAACCAGCCATCGGGGTGGGCAGGGCCTTTGAAGGCTGGAGTTTTGGTGAGGATGATACTGTCTACTCTCTGCTGGTGCCCCTGCAGCCCCCGCGTGGGCATGTCTTCCACCTGGAGCTGGGCACCATGAGGGAGATGCCGCTGAAGGACTCTTGCATCCGTGTGGAGCTGCAGTGCACCTGTGCGGGGCAGCAGCTGGTGGAGAACTTGCTGTGCTTCCTCCACCACCCCGAGGAGGAGCTGAGGAGGAATCAGGATCCTAGCCTCCTACGCACCCTCTGCACCGACTCCTACCTAGATGCGTGGAAAACTGCCCGCTGGTTCCAAAAATTCATCGGCTCAGCCTGGGTGATGATGCCTCAGTCACATCACTACACAATGCAGGTGCTGCCCTCCAGCCGCTCCTGCATTCTGCAGCTGACAAATGCCTCTGGGAGAACCCTCCTTGTTGAGCTGATGTTTGGGGTGCAGCACGGCAATTCGGACATCTTCCTGAGCAGCGGGAGTGCAGAGAGCCTCTTCACCTCAAGCACGACGTGGCCAGAGAGCTATGCTGTGGCAGAGGCGAAGTTCTTCAGGCATGTGGCCAGGCAGGCCCCACGTGACAGCTTCCACCTCAACTGCCTGCAGCTGTGCACCAGCATCCTGGTGGGCACAGACTTTTCCACCTCTACCTTGAAGACAGTTGTGATGCATGTGCTGACCATCCTACCCCTGTCAGGCTGGCGCAGGAGGGATCTCCTGCCACGGCTGCAGGATATCATGCGGTACCTGCACTTCTGCCTGGAGAAGAAACGCCTTGACCACTTCTTCTTGGGCAATGAGATGGTGCCTGAGGAGATTGTCTTGCCCCCATCCTCCCAATCAGCCAAGCCACTCAACCTCTTCCAGCACCTGGCACAGGATCCGGATGTCCATGCCAAGGCACTGCAGGAGTTCAATGAGCTGCAAGACCGACTCTCAAGGCTGCTGTTCTACGCGTACTGAGAGAGGACTTCATTCACAGGGCATCCATTGCAGGTCTTTCAGGTAAGAGCTCAGAATGACTTCTTACAGCAGGGAAAAAGAGGGGAGAATGCGGGACACAGGAAGGAAAGGGAACACCCTGCGCGGCAGCCCTCTGCCAAGAGCAGCGTTGTTCCCCTCACAGCAGTTGGCGACAACTACAGTGGTGACAAAGATGAGTTCCGTCCTGCTTTCCCCTCACGCTGGGGCTCTCAGGATGACGATTTCACATGGGCGCAGAAATACTTGCTGGCAGCCCCAGCTGTGGCGGCACCGAGCGAGAGGCACTGCTGATGGGCACTCCAGTGTGTTCACTGGAGTCCAGCTGGAGAATCTGCCCGTCCTAGGCACTCCCTGGGCAGCTGGTGCTGCTGGACTGAGCACGCTGCACGTGGAGGACACGCTGCTCTGTCGGCAGGGGAATTGCTACCGCACCTTTCCTCCACAGTAAAAACGCATCCTGGGGACTGGGACACGATGCAGCTGAAGACGCCGCTGCAAGGAGCCTTCCGACAGAGACTCCTGTTACCACCTGGACAGAGGCAGCACCCCCCATTTTGAGAGACTCCATTCCCTCTGGAAGCTTTACTCTGTTCCAAGATGTCAATAAATCCCTTGTTTGAACAAATGCTGCGTCTGTCAGTGTCCACACCTCACTTTGCCAAGGATCGTGGGCATAGGGTGCAGACCGCTCTGCTGCCGCAAAGTCAGGGAGCGTTTTGCAGAAGAGCTGATGCCGTGGGCTCTGGTTTGCTGATTCACTGGGCTTTGCCTTCCCAGGGCTCCTGGCTTAATCCCAGTAGGCAGTTTGGCCTCACAAGGCTCTTCAATCACCTTCCCGCAGCGGGATGGTGGAGAGAATCTGAAGGGTAAAAGCAGGATAACGTGTGGGTTGAGAGAGGACAGTCGAGGAGGTAAAGCAGAAGCCACACTCATTCACTACTCCCCTGGTCTACTGAGCCCTGATCACCGCTTGTGATGGCCACCAACTGCATTTAACTCCGTCCACCAAACTCTCTGGGCTCAGCCATCCACCACACTCTCAACAGGATTGAAAACCTCCGCATAAAGATCAGGGCAAAAGCTACTAAAGCAGCTGTTCTTGCAGGATGGTGGCACAGATGTATGGTTCTGTAAGGAATCAAGGGAAATCTCTAGATCAGTCACCCCGTGTCGCCTTTATGGATGACTTCAACTTCCCAGCTGCTCACTGGGACTGTCAGAGAGCAGACATGCAGAGGCCCAGCAAATTCCTGAAGCCCACGTCAAAGATACCTTTTTGACATGGGTACTAAGGGAGCCAACCAGGAAAGGTGCCCTCCTAAACCTGTTGATTGTATGTAGAAATGATCTTGTGGGTGAAGTGATGGTTGGTGGCTTTCTTGGCCATAGTGATCAAGGAACGGTTGAGTGGGAGAACGGTTCCGGGAGAACAGACTTGAGGCTGCTCAAGGAACTCGTTAGAAAGGTCCCCTGGGAATCTGCTTTCAAGGGTATTGGTGTCCATAAGTGCTGGCCCCTTTGTCAGAGTCATTTTGTAAGAGCACAGGAGCGGCAATTCCAATGTGTCACAAGTCAAGCAAGAGGGGTAGAAGGCTGGCTTGGCTGACCAGGAATCTACTTTGGGAGCTTAGGTGGCAAACCAGAGTGTAAGGTCTTTGGGAAGGTATCTGGGGATGGGATTGTTGGTACGCTCCATAGGAGGCATGTGCCCTGGCAGCTAAAATGTCCGTCCATCTCCTGGCGTGCATTGTGCAGAGCATAGCTAGCTGGCTGAAAGAAGGGATGGACTAAGCAGAGAAAGAGCTGGGGGTGTTGCGGGAAGTGGCTGTCCCCTTGTACTTGGCCCTGGTGAGGCCACAGCCCAACTCGCCTGTTTGGTTTTGGGTCTCTCACTCCAAGGAAGACGATGAGGTGCTGGAGCAAGTCCAAAGAAGAGCAGCAAAGCTGATGAATGGTCTAGAGAATAAATCTTATGAGGAGGGTCTGAGGGAACTGAGGTTGTTTAGCCTGGAGAAAAGGAGGCTCAGGGGAGACCTTACCACTCTCTACAGCTACCTGAAAGGAAGTTGTGGCAAGATGGGTGTCAGTGTCTTCTCCCAGGTAACAAGTGATAGGACGAGAGGGATTGGCCTCAAGTAGCTCCAGGGAGGGTTTAGATTGGATATTAGGAAAAATTTATTCACTGAAGGGGTTCTGAAGCATTGGAACAGGCCACACAGGGAAGTGGTTGAGGCAGCGTGCCTGAAGGCATTTAAAAGACGAGTAGACGTGGAGCTCAGGGACAGGGTTTAGTGGTGGAGTTGGCAGAGGAAGGTTTGCTTTCGGACTCAGTGAACTGATGGGTCTTCTGCAAGCTGAATGACTCTGTGATTCCACTTTGAGCTTGCCCGGTGTGGAGTGAGGAGAGACGACCTCTGGCAGGCAGATGATACTGAAGCCAAACTGAAGTCCACGCAAGCTCCTCTGAAGCAAATTAACTCTTGCGCAGCCTTAACCGCTGCACCAGGGCAGCTGCGGGGCGCTGAGCTGAGGTGGGACCGAAGGGCGGGGTGGGGCAGCAGGCGTGGCTGTGATGCGCTCGGGCCCCTGTGACAGCAGAGGGGACGGGTCACAATGGGGACGGTTACCAGGGGCTGCGGCAGGCAGCGCTGCCCCAGTACAGCCTGGTCCAGCGGTGAGTGTGCACGCGGTGGGAGGCTGGGCAGGACGAGGGCCGGGGCAGAAACATGTGGAACGAGGGTCTGGGTTATCGTCCTGTATCGAGGGCCCAGTTGCTGGAGGGAGCAACTTGGGAGGGCACGGTGCTGCCGCTGCCGAGGCTGGGCGCAGGCCTTGCTGCCTCCCAGCTCCCTCGCCCCGTCTCCTACCTGCACCCCGGTCCCTCTGCCTCCCCTCCCTGCTCCCCCTGCCACCAGCTCCATCTCTCCCAGCCCCACTGAACCCCTTCTCTCCCTCCTCCTGGAGGACATGGTTGCCACAAGATTCTTCGTTGTCCTTGTGACCAACATCATCCAGCACCTGCAGATGGTCGGTGATGAGCTGGATGAGGCCACGCGTGAGCGCATGCAGCAGCGTGCAGAGCAGCTGAGCCGGGAGATGTCTCGGCTGCTGCTCGAACTGGATCAGAGGATGCAGGAGCAGATGATGAAGGAGCAGGGGACCCAGGAACAAGATCACATGCTCTTTGGTGCCTTGCAGCAGTGGTTCTTCTGGGCTATTGCTGCCATCGTGATCGTGATTTTTGGGCTCTGCTGGTGCTGGTGCCTCAAGAAAACGCTCCCTGATGCAGACAGCAGCAGTGACGATGAGAGCTCCAGCAGCGACAGGGAGCAGGTGGACCAGGGAGAGGAAGAAGACGGCCATGACAATGCAAATGATGTGGGAAGGTTTCTTGACGAGCTGTTTGAGCTGTATGTGGCCGATGCAGAACCTGATCACAGACTGCCTGGGGATGAATGACCTGGTGTGCAACTTCATCCTTGTCTTCAGAGAGCTCTTCTCAAATAGTTTTCTCCCAGTGCTGCAACCAGCCATCGAGGTGGGCAGCGCCTTTGAAGGCTGGAGTCCCTGTGGGAAAGACCTCACCTTCCGCTTCCTCGTGCCCCTGAAGCCCCGCTATGGGCATGGCTTCCACCTGGAGCCGAGCACTGCAGAGAAGATGCCCGTCAGGAACTTCTACATCCGCATGGAGGTGGAGTGCACCTGTACGAGGGAGCGACTGGCAGGAAAGATGCTGTGTTTCCTCCACAACCCCGAGCCAGAGCTGAGGAGGAATCAGGATCCTAGCCTCCTAGGCACCCTCTGCACCGACTCCTACCTAGATGCGTGGAAAACTGCCTGCTGGTTCCAGAAATTCGTCAGCTCAGCCTGGGTGATGATGCCTCAGTCACATCACTACACAGTGCAGGTGCTGCCCTCCAGCCGCTCCTGCATTCTGCAGCTGACAAATGCCTCTGGGAGAACCCTCCTTGTTGAGCTGATGTTTGGGGTGCAGCACGGCAATTCGGACATCTTCCTGAGCAGCGGGAGTGCAGAGAGCCTCTTCACCTCAAGCACGACGTGGCCGGAGAGCTATGCTGTGGCAGAGGCGAAGTTCTTCAGGCATGTGGCCAGGCAGGCCCCACGTGACAGCTTCCACCTCAACTGCCTGCAGCTCTGCGCCCGCATCCTGGTGGGCATAGGCTTTTCCACCGCTACCTTGAAGACAGTTGTGATGCACCTGCTGACCACCATACCCCTGTCAGGCTGGCGCAGGAGGGATCTCCTGCCACGGCTGCAGGACATCATGCAGTACCTGCATCTCTGCCTGGAGAAGAAAAGCCTTGACCACTTCTTCTTAGGCAATGAGAGGGTTCCTGAGGAGATCGTCTTGCCCCCAGACTTACAATCGGCTGAGCCATTCAACCTCTTCCAGCACCTGCAACAGGATCCGGATGCCCATGCCAAGGCACTGCAGGAGTTCAATGAGCTGCAAGACCGACTCTCAAGGCTGCTGTTCTACGCGTACTGAGAGAGGACTTCATTCACAGGGCATCCATTGCAGGTCTTTCAGGTAAGAGCTCAGAATGACTTCTTACAGCAGGGAAAAAGAGGGGAGAATGCGGGACACAGGAAGGAAAGGGAACACCCTGCGCGGCAGCCCTCTGCCAAGAGCAGCGTTGTTCCCCTCACAGCAGTTGGCGACAACTACAGTGGTGACAAAGATGAGTTCCGTCCTGCTTTCCCCTCACGCTGGGGCTCTCAGGATGACGATTTCACACGGGTGCAGAAATACTTGCTGGCAGCCCCAGCTGTGGCGGCACCGAGCGAGAGGCACTGCTGATGGGCACTCCAGTGTGTTCACTGGAGTCCAGCTGGAGAATCTGCACGTCCTAGGCACTCCCTGGGCAGCTGGTGCTGCTGGACTGAGCACGCTGCACGTGGAGGACACGCTGCTCTGTCGGCAGGGGGAATTGCTGCCGCACCTTTCCTCCACAGCAAAAACGCATCCTGGGGACTGGGACACGATGCAGCTGAAGACGCCGCTGCAAGGAGCCTTCCGACAGAGACTCCTGTTACCACCTGGACAGAGGCGGCACCCCCCATTTTGAGAGACTCCATTCCCTCTGGAAGCTTTACTCTGTTCCAAGATGTCAATAAATCCCTTGTTTGAACAAATGCTGCGTCTGTCAGTGTCCACACCTCACTTTGCCAAGGATCGTGGGCATAGGGTGCAGACCGCTCTGCTGCCGCAAAGTCAGGGAGCGTTTTGCAGAAGAGCTGATGCCGTGGGCTCTGGTTTGCTGATTCACTGGGCTTTGCCTTCCCAGGGCTCCTGGCTTAATCCCAGTAGGCAGTTTGGCCTCACAAGGCTCTTCAATCACCTTCCCGCAGCGGGATGGTGGAGAGAATCTGAAGGGTAAAAGCAGGATAACGTGTGGGTTGAGAGAGGACAGTCGAGGAGGTACAGCAGAAGCCACACTCATTCACTACTCCCCTGGTCTACTGAGCCCTGATCACCGCTTGTGATGGCCACCAACTGCATTTAACTCCGTCCACCAAACTCTCTGGGCTCAGCCATCCACCACACTCTCAACAGGATTGAAAACCTCCGCATAAAGATCAGGGCAAAAGCTACTAAAGCAGCTGTTCTTGCAGGATGGTGGCACAGATGTATGGTTCTGTAAGGAATCAAGGGAAATCTCTAGATCAGTCACCCCGTGTCGCCTTTATGGATGACTTCAACTTCCCAGCTGCTCACTGGGACTGTCAGAGAGCAGACATGCAGAGGCCCAGCAAATTCCTGAAGCCCACGTCAAAGATACCTTTTTGACATGGGTACTAAGGGAGCCAACCAGGAAAGGTGCCCTCCTAAACCTGTTGATTGTATGTAGAAATGATCTTGTGGGTGAAGTGATGGTTGGTGGCTTTCTTGGCCATAGTGATCAAGGAACGGTTGAGTGGGAGAACGGTTCCGGGAGAACAGACTTGAGGCTGCTCAAGGAACTCGTTAGAAAGGTCCCCTGGGAATCTGCTTTCAAGGGTATTGGTGTCCATAAGTGCTGGCCCCTTTGTCAGAGTCATTTTGTAAGAGCACAGGAGCGGCAATTCCAATGTGTCACAAGTCAAGCAAGAGGGGTAGAAGGCTGGCTTGGCTGACCAGGAATCTACTTTGGGAGCTTAGGTGGCAAACCAGAGTGTAAGGTCTTTGGGAAGGTATCTGGGGATGGGATTGTTGGTACACTCCATAGGAGGCATGTGCCCTGGCAGCTAAAATGTCCGTCCATCTCCTGGCGTGCATTGTGCAGAGCATAGCTAGCTGGCTGAAAGAAGGGATGGACTAAGCAGAGAAAGAGCTGGGGGTGTTGCGGGAAATGGCTGTCCCCTTGTACTTGGCCCTGGTGAGGCCACAGCCCAACTCGCCTGTTTGGTTTTGGGTCTCTCACTCCAAGGAAGACGATGAGGTGCTGGAGCAAGTCCAAAGAAGAGCAGCAAAGCTGATGAACGGTCTAGAGAATAAATCTTATGAGGAGGGTCTGAGGGAACTGAGGTTGTTTAGCCTGGAGAAAAGGAGGCTCAGGGGAGACCTTACCACTCTCTACAGCTACCTGAAAGGAAGTTGTGGCAAGATGGGTGTCAGTGTCTTCTCCCAGGTAACAAGTGATAGGACGAGAGGGATTGGCCTCAAGTAGCTCCAGGGAGGGTTTAGATTGGATATTAGGAAAAATTTATTCACTGAAGGGGTTCTGAAGCATTGGAACAGGCCACACAGGGAAGTGGTTGAGGCAGCGTGCCTGAAGGCATTTAAAAGACGAGTAGACGTGGAGCTCAGGGACAGGGTTTAGTGGTGGAGTTGGCAGAGGAAGGTTTGCTTTTGGACTCAGTGAACTGATGGGTCTTCTGCAAGCTGAATGACTCTGTGATTCCACTTTGAGCTTGCCCGGTGTGGAGTGAGGGGAGACGACCTCTGGCAGGCAGATGATACTGAAGCCAAACTGAAGTCCACGCAAGCTCCTCTGAAGCAAATTAACTCTTGCGCAGCCTTAACCGCTGCACCAGGGCAGCTGCGGGGCGCTGAGCTGAGGTGGGACCGAAGGGCGGGGTGGGGCAGCAGGCGTGGCTGTGATGCGCTCGGGCCCCTGTGACAGCAGAGGGGACGGGTCACAATGGGGACGGTTACCAGGGGCTGCGGCAGGCAGCGCTGCCCCAGTACGGCCTGGTCCAGCGGTGAGTGTGCACGCGGTGGGAGGATGGGCAGGACGAGGGCCGGGGCAGAAACATGTGGAACGAGGGTCTGGGTTATCGTCCTGTATCGAGGGCCCAGTGGCTGGTGGGAGCGCCTTGGGAGGGCACGGTGCTGCCGCTGCCGAGGCTGGGCGCAGGCCTTGCTGCCTCCCAGCTCCCTCGCCCCCTCTCCTACCTGCACCCAGGTCCCTCTGCCTCCCCTCCCTGCTCCCTCCACCACCGGCTCCCTCCCTCCAAGCCCCACTGAACCCCTTCTCTCCCTCCTCCTGCAGGACATGGCTGCCACAAAATTCCTCATTGTGCTTGTGACCGGCATCATCCAGCACCTGCAGATGGTCGGTGATGAGCTGGATGAGGCCACGCGGGAGCGCATGCAGCAGCGTGGGGAGCAGCTGAGCCAGGAGGTGGCTCGGCTGCCGCAGGAAGTGGAGCAGAGGATGCAGGAGCAAGATCGCTTGGCCCGGGTATCCCTGGGCTTTGCTGCCTTGCAGCAGTGGCACTTGTGGGCCACTGCTGGAGTCCTGGTCCTGCTCTTTGCGCTCTGCTGGTGGATCCGCAAGAGGAGTCGGGAGATGGACAACAGCGGCAAAGAGGAGAGTTCCAGCTGCAATACAGAGCAGGAGGAGGAAGAAAGTGATGGAGAAGATCTGGATGATGGGAGTGACATTCCCAGGATTTTTGCAAAGCCCACCCAGTGGTCAGTGCCAAATCTGGCCTACCGGAATCGGGTGGTAGAAGAGTTGGTGGGTGACCTCCTCCGCGTCTTCCAAGAGCACTTCTCAAATCGTTTCTTCCCAGTGCTGCAACCAGCCATCGGGGTGGGCAGGGCCTTTGAAGGCTGGAGTTTTGGTGAGGATGATACTGTCTACTCTCTGCTGGTGCCCCTGCAGCCCCCGCGTGGGCATGTCTTCCACCTGGAGCTGGGCACCATGAGGGAGATGCCGCTGAAGGACTCTTGCATCCGTGTGGAGCTGCAGTGCACCTGTGCGGGGCAGCAGCTGGTGGAGAACTTGCTGTGCTTCCTCCACCACCCCGAGGAGGAGCTGAGGAGGAATCAGGATCCTAGCCTCCTACGCACCCTCTGCACCGACTCCTACCTAGATGCGTGGAAAACTGCCCGCTGGTTCCAAAAATTCATCGGCTCAGCCTGGGTGATGATGCCTCAGTCACATCACTACACAATGCAGGTGCTGCCCTCCAGCCGCTCCTGCATTCTGCAGCTGACAAATGCCTCTGGGAGAACCCTCCTTGTTGAGCTGATGTTTGGGGTGCAGCACGGCAATTCGGACATCTTCCTGAGCAGCGGGAGTGCAGAGAGCCTCTTCACCTCAAGCACGACGTGGCCGGAGAGCTATGCTGTGGCAGAGGCGAAGTTCTTCAGGCATGTGGCCAGGCAGGCCCCACGTGACAGCTTCCACCTCAACTGCCTGCAGCTCTGCACCAGCATCCTGGGGGGCACAGACTTTTCCACCTCTACCTTGAAGACAGTTGTGATGCATGTGCTGACCATCCTACCCCTGTCAGGCTGGCGCAGGAGGGATCTCCTGCCACGGCTGCAGGATATCATGCGGTACCTGCACTTCTGCCTGGAGAAGAAACGCCTTGACCACTTCTTCTTGGGCAATGAGATGGTGCCTGAGGAGATTGTCTTGCCCCCATCCTCCCAATCAGCCAAGCCACTCAACCTCTTCCAGCACCTGGCACAGGATCCGGATGTCCATGCCAAGGCACTGCAGGAGTTCAATGAGCTGCAAGACCGACTCTCAAGGCTGCTGTTCTACGCGTACTGAGAGAGGACTTCATTCACAGGGCATCCATTGCAGGTCTTTCAGGTAAGAGCTCAGAATGACTTCTTACAGCAGGGAAAAAGAGGGGAGAATGCGGGACACAGGAAGGAAAGGGAACACCCTGCGCGGCAGCCCTCTGCCAAGAGCAGCGTTGTTCCCCTCACAGCAGTTGGCGACAACTACAGTGGTGACAAAGATGAGTTCCGTCCTGCTTTCCCCTCACGCTGGGGCTCTCAGGATGACGATTTCACATGGGCGCAGAAATACTTGCTGGCAGCCCCAGCTGTGGCGGCACCGAGCGAGAGGCACTGCTGATGGGCACTCCAGTGTGTTCACTGGAGTCCAGCTGGAGAATCTGCCCGTCCTAGGCACTCCCTGGGCAGCTGGTGCTGCTGGACTGAGCACGCTGCACGTGGAGGACACGCTGCTCTGTCGGCAGGGGAATTGCTACCGCACCTTTCCTCCACAGTAAAAACGCATCCTGGGGACTGGGACACGATGCAGCTGAAGACGCCGCTGCAAGGAGCCTTCCGACAGAGACTCCTGTTACCACCTGGACAGAGGCAGCACCCCCCATTTTGAGAGACTCCATTCCCTCTGGAAGCTTTACTCTGTTCCAAGATGTCAATAAATCCCTTGTTTGAACAAATGCTGCGTCTGTCAGTGTCCACACCTCACTTTGCCAAGGATCGTGGGCATAGGGTGCAGACCGCTCTGCTGCCGCAAAGTCAGGGAGCGTTTTGCAGAAGAGCTGATGCCGTGGGCTCTGGTTTGCTGATTCACTGGGCTTTGCCTTCCCAGGGCTCCTGGCTTAATCCCAGTAGGCAGTTTGGCCTCACAAGGCTCTTCAATCACCTTCCCGCAGCGGGATGGTGGAGAGAATCTGAAGGGTAAAAGCAGGATAACGTGTGGGTTGAGAGAGGACAGTCGAGGAGGTAAAGCAGAAGCCACACTCATTCACTACTCCCCTGGTCTACTGAGCCCTGATCACCGCTTGTGATGGCCACCAACTGCATTTAACTCCGTCCACCAAACTCTCTGGGCTCAGCCATCCACCACACTCTCAACAGGATTGAAAACCTCCGCATAAAGATCAGGGCAAAAGCTACTAAAGCAGCTGTTCTTGCAGGATGGTGGCACAGATGTATGGTTCTGTAAGGAATCAAGGGAAATCTCTAGATCAGTCACCCCGTGTCGCCTTTATGGATGACTTCAACTTCCCAGCTGCTCACTGGGACTGTCAGAGAGCAGACATGCAGAGGCCCAGCAAATTCCTGAAGCCCACGTCAAAGATACCTTTTTGACATGGGTACTAAGGGAGCCAACCAGGAAAGGTGCCCTCCTAAACCTGTTGATTGTATGTAGAAATGATCTTGTGGGTGAAGTGATGGTTGGTGGCTTTCTTGGCCATAGTGATCAAGGAACGGTTGAGTGGGAGAACGGTTCCGGGAGAACAGACTTGAGGCTGCTCAAGGAACTCGTTAGAAAGGTCCCCTGGGAATCTGCTTTCAAGGGTATTGGTGTCCATAAGTGCTGGCCCCTTTGTCAGAGTCATTTTGTAAGAGCACAGGAGCGGCAATTCCAATGTGTCACAAGTCAAGCAAGAGGGGTAGAAGGCTGGCTTGGCTGACCAGGAATCTACTTTGGGAGCTTAGGTGGCAAACCAGAGTGTAAGGTCTTTGGGAAGGTATCTGGGGATGGGATTGTTGGTACGCTCCATAGGAGGCATGTGCCCTGGCAGCTAAAATGTCCGTCCATCTCCTGGCGTGCATTGTGCAGAGCATAGCTAGCTGGCTGAAAGAAGGGATGGACTAAGCAGAGAAAGAGCTGGGGGTGTTGCGGGAAGTGGCTGTCCCCTTGTACTTGGCCCTGGTGAGGCCACAGCCCAACTCGCCTGTTTGGTTTTGGGTCTCTCACTCCAAGGAAGACGATGAGGTGCTGGAGCAAGTCCAAAGAAGAGCAGCAAAGCTGATGAATGGTCTAGAGAATAAATCTTATGAGGAGGGTCTGAGGGAACTGAGGTTGTTTAGCCTGGAGAAAAGGAGGCTCAGGGGAGACCTTACCACTCTCTACAGCTACCTGAAAGGAAGTTGTGGCAAGATGGGTGTCAGTGTCTTCTCCCAGGTAACAAGTGATAGGACGAGAGGGATTGGCCTCAAGTAGCTCCAGGGAGGGTTTAGATTGGATATTAGGAAAAATTTATTCACTGAAGGGGTTCTGAAGCATTGGAACAGGCCACACAGGGAAGTGGTTGAGGCAGCGTGCCTGAAGGCATTTAAAAGACGAGTAGACGTGGAGCTCAGGGACAGGGTTTAGTGGTGGAGTTGGCAGAGGAAGGTTTGCTTTCGGACTCAGTGAACTGATGGGTCTTCTGCAAGCTGAATGACTCTGTGATTCCACTTTGAGCTTGCCCGGTGTGGAGTGAGGAGAGACGACCTCTGGCAGGCAGATGATACTGAAGCCAAACTGAAGTCCACGCAAGCTCCTCTGAAGCAAATTAACTCTTGCGCAGCCTTAACCGCTGCACCAGGGCAGCTGCGGGGCGCTGAGCTGAGGTGGGACCGAAGGGCGGGGTGGGGCAGCAGGCGTGGCTGTGATGCGCTCGGGCCCCTGTGACAGCAGAGGGGACGGGTCACAATGGGGACGGTTACCAGGGGCTGCGGCAGGCAGCGCTGCCCCAGTACGGCCTGGTCCAGCGGTGAGTGTGCACGCGGTGGGAGGCTGGGCAGGACGAGGGCCGGGGCAGAAACATGTGGAACGAGGGTCTGGGTTATCGTCCTGTATCGAGGGCCCAGTTGCTGGAGGGAGCAACTTGGGAGGGCACGGTGCTGCCGCTGCCGAGGCTGGGCGCAGGCCTTGCTGCCTCCCAGCTCCCTCGCCCCGTCTCCTACCTGCACCCCGGTCCCTCTGCCTCCCCTCCCTGCTCCCCCTGCCACCAGCTCCATCTCTCCCAGCCCCACTGAACCCCTTCTCTCCCTCCTCCTGGAGGACATGGTTGCCACAAGATTCTTCGTTGTCCTTGTGACCAACATCATCCAGCACCTGCAGATGGTCGGTGATGAGCTGGATGAGGCCACGCGTGAGCGCATGCAGCAGCGTGCAGAGCAGCTGAGCCGGGAGATGTCTCGGCTGCTGCTCGAACTGGATCAGAGGATGCAGGAGCAGGTGATGAAGGAGCAGGGGACCCAGGAACAAGATCACATGCTCTTTGGTGCCTTGCAGCAGTGGTTCTTCTGGGCTATTGCTGCCATCGTGATCGTGATTTTTGGGCTCTGCTGGTGCTGGTGCCTCAAGAAAACGCTCCCTGATGCAGACAGCAGCAGTGACGATGAGAGCTCCAGCAGCGACAGGGAGCAGGTGGACCAGGGAGAGGAAGAAGACGGCCATGACAATGCAAATGATGTGGGAAGGTTTCTTGACGAGCTGTTTGAGCTGTATGTGGCCGATGCAGAACCTGGTCACAGACTGCCTGGGGATGAATGACCTGGTGTGCAACTTCATCCTTGTCTTCAGAGAGCTCTTCTCAAATAGTTTTCTCCCAGTGCTGCAACCAGCCATCGAGGTGGGCAGCGCCTTTGAAGGCTGGAGTCCCTGTGGGAAAGACCTCACCTTCCGCTTCCTCGTGCCCCTGAAGCCCCGCTATGGGCATGGCTTCCACCTGGAGCCGAGCACTGCAGAGAAGATGCCCGTCAGGAACTTCTACATCCGCATGGAGGTGGAGTGCACCTGTACGAGGGAGCGACTGGCAGGAAAGATGCTGTGTTTCCTCCACAACCCCGAGCCAGAGCTGAGGAGGAATCAGGATCCTAGCCTCCTAGGCACCCTCTGCACCGACTCCTACCTAGATGCGTGGAAAACTGCCTGCTGGTTCCAGAAATTCGTCAGCTCAGCCTGGGTGATGATGCCTCAGTCACATCACTACACAGTGCAGGTGCTGCCCTCCAGCCGCTCCTGCATTCTGCAGCTGACAAATGCCTCTGGGAGAACCCTCCTTGTTGAGCTGATGTTTGGGGTGCAGCACGGCAATTCGGACATCTTCCTGAGCAGCGGGAGTGCAGAGAGCCTCTTCACCTCAAGCACGACGTGGCCGGAGAGCTATGCTGTGGCAGAGGCGAAGTTCTTCAGGCATGTGGCCAGGCAGGCCCCACGTGACAGCTTCCACCTCAACTGCCTGCAGCTCTGCGCCCGCATCCTGGTGGGCATAGGCTTTTCCACCGCTACCTTGAAGACAGTTGTGATGCACCTGCTGACCACCATACCCCTGTCAGGCTGGCGCAGGAGGGATCTCCTGCCACGGCTGCAGGACATCATGCAGTACCTGCATCTCTGCCTGGAGAAGAAAAGCCTTGACCACTTCTTCTTAGGCAATGAGAGGGTTCCTGAGGAGATCGTCTTGCCCCCAGACTTACAATCGGCTGAGCCATTCAACCTCTTCCAGCACCTGCAACAGGATCCGGATGCCCATGCCAAGGCACTGCAGGAGTTCAATGAGCTGCAAGACCGACTCTCAAGGCTGCTGTTCTACGCGTACTGAGAGAGGACTTCATTCACAGGGCATCCATTGCAGGTCTTTCAGGTAAGAGCTCAGAATGACTTCTTACAGCAGGGAAAAAGAGGGGAGAATGCGGGACACAGGAAGGAAAGGGAACACCCTGCGCGGCAGCCCTCTGCCAAGAGCAGCGTTGTTCCCCTCACAGCAGTTGGCGACAACTACAGTGGTGACAAAGATGAGTTCCGTCCTGCTTTCCCCTCACGCTGGGGCTCTCAGGATGACGATTTCACACGGGTGCAGAAATACTTGCTGGCAGCCCCAGCTGTGGCGGCACCGAGCGAGAGGCACTGCTGATGGGCACTCCAGTGTGTTCACTGGAGTCCAGCTGGAGAATCTGCACGTCCTAGGCACTCCCTGGGCAGCTGGTGCTGCTGGACTGAGCACGCTGCACGTGGAGGACACGCTGCTCTGTCGGCAGGGGGAATTGCTGCCGCACCTTTCCTCCACAGCAAAAACGCATCCTGGGGACTGGGACACGATGCAGCTGAAGACGCCGCTGCAAGGAGCCTTCCGACAGAGACTCCTGTTACCACCTGGACAGAGGCGGCACCCCCCATTTTGAGAGACTCCATTCCCTCTGGAAGCTTTACTCTGTTCCAAGATGTCAATAAATCCCTTGTTTGAACAAATGCTGCGTCTGTCAGTGTCCACACCTCACTTTGCCAAGGATCGTGGGCATAGGGTGCAGACCGCTCTGCTGCCGCAAAGTCAGGGAGCGTTTTGCAGAAGAGCTGATGCCGTGGGCTCTGGTTTGCTGATTCACTGGGCTTTGCCTTCCCAGGGCTCCTGGCTTAATCCCAGTAGGCAGTTTGGCCTCACAAGGCTCTTCAATCACCTTCCCGCAGCGGGATGGTGGAGAGAATCTGAAGGGTAAAAGCAGGATAACGTGTGGGTTGAGAGAGGACAGTCGAGGAGGTACAGCAGAAGCCACACTCATTCACTACTCCCCTGGTCTACTGAGCCCTGATCACCGCTTGTGATGGCCACCAACTGCATTTAACTCCGTCCACCAAACTCTCTGGGCTCAGCCATCCACCACACTCTCAACAGGATTGAAAACCTCCGCATAAAGATCAGGGCAAAAGCTACTAAAGCAGCTGTTCTTGCAGGATGGTGGCACAGATGTATGGTTCTGTAAGGAATCAAGGGAAATCTCTAGATCAGTCACCCCGTGTCGCCTTTATGGATGACTTCAACTTCCCAGCTGCTCACTGGGACTGTCAGAGAGCAGACATGCAGAGGCCCAGCAAATTCCTGAAGCCCACGTCAAAGATACCTTTTTGACATGGGTACTAAGGGAGCCAACCAGGAAAGGTGCCCTCCTAAACCTGTTGATTGTATGTAGAAATGATCTTGTGGGTGAAGTGATGGTTGGTGGCTTTCTTGGCCATAGTGATCAAGGAACGGTTGAGTGGGAGAACGGTTCCGGGAGAACAGACTTGAGGCTGCTCAAGGAACTCGTTAGAAAGGTCCCCTGGGAATCTGCTTTCAAGGGTATTGGTGTCCATAAGTGCTGGCCCCTTTGTCAGAGTCATTTTGTAAGAGCACAGGAGCGGCAATTCCAATGTGTCACAAGTCAAGCAAGAGGGGTAGAAGGCTGGCTTGGCTGACCAGGAATCTACTTTGGGAGCTTAGGTGGCAAACCAGAGTGTAAGGTCTTTGGGAAGGTATCTGGGGATGGGATTGTTGGTACACTCCATAGGAGGCATGTGCCCTGGCAGCTAAAATGTCCGTCCATCTCCTGGCGTGCATTGTGCAGAGCATAGCTAGCTGGCTGAAAGAAGGGATGGACTAAGCAGAGAAAGAGCTGGGGGTGTTGCGGGAAATGGCTGTCCCCTTGTACTTGGCCCTGGTGAGGCCACAGCCCAACTCGCCTGTTTGGTTTTGGGTCTCTCACTCCAAGGAAGACGATGAGGTGCTGGAGCAAGTCCAAAGAAGAGCAGCAAAGCTGATGAACGGTCTAGAGAATAAATCTTATGAGGAGGGTCTGAGGGAACTGAGGTTGTTTAGCCTGGAGAAAAGGAGGCTCAGGGGAGACCTTACCACTCTCTACAGCTACCTGAAAGGAAGTTGTGGCAAGATGGGTGTCAGTGTCTTCTCCCAGGTAACAAGTGATAGGACGAGAGGGATTGGCCTCAAGTAGCTCCAGGGAGGGTTTAGATTGGATATTAGGAAAAATTTATTCACTGAAGGGGTTCTGAAGCATTGGAACAGGCCACACAGGGAAGTGGTTGAGGCAGCGTGCCTGAAGGCATTTAAAAGACGAGTAGACGTGGAGCTCAGGGACAGGGTTTAGTGGTGGAGTTGGCAGAGGAAGGTTTGCTTTTGGACTCAGTGAACTGATGGGTCTTCTGCAAGCTGAATGACTCTGTGATTCCACTTTGAGCTTGCCCGGTGTGGAGTGAGGGGAGACGACCTCTGGCAGGCAGATGATACTGAAGCCAAACTGAAGTCCACGCAAGCTCCTCTGAAGCAAATTAACTCTTGCGCAGCCTTAACCGCTGCACCAGGGCAGCTGCGGGGCGCTGAGCTGAGGTGGGACCGAAGGGCGGGGTGGGGCAGCAGGCGTGGCTGTGATGCGCTCGGGCCCCTGTGACAGCAGAGGGGACGGGTCACAATGGGGACGGTTACCAGGGGCTGCGGCAGGCAGCGCTGCCCCAGTACGGCCTGGTCCAGCGGTGAGTGTGCACGCGGTGGGAGGATGGGCAGGACGAGGGCCGGGGCAGAAACATGTGGAACGAGGGTCTGGGTTATCGTCCTGTATCGAGGGCCCAGTGGCTGGTGGGAGCGCCTTGGGAGGGCACGGTGCTGCCGCTGCTGAGGCTGGGCGCAGGCCTTGCTGCCTCCCAGCTCCCTCGCCCCCTCTCCTACCTGCACCCAGGTCCCTCTGCCTCCCCTCCCTGCTCCCTCCACCACCGGCTCCCTCCCTCCAAGCCCCACTGAACCCCTTCTCTCCCTCCTCCTGCAGGACATGGCTGCCACAAAATTCCTCATTGTGCTTGTGACCGGCATCATCCAGCACCTGCAGATGGTCGGTGATGAGCTGGATGAGGCCACGCGGGAGCGCATGCAGCAGCGTGGGGAGCAGCTGAGCCAGGAGGTGGCTCGGCTGCCGCAGGAAGTGGAGCAGAGGATGCAGGAGCAAGATCGCTTGGCCCGGGTATCCCTGGGCTTTGCTGCCTTGCAGCAGTGGCACTTGTGGGCCACTGCTGGAGTCCTGGTCCTGCTCTTTGCGCTCTGCTGGTGGATCCGCAAGAGGAGTCGGGAGATGGACAACAGCGGCAAAGAGGAGAGTTCCAGCTGCAATACAGAGCAGGAGGAGGAAGAAAGTGATGGAGAAGATCTGGATGATGGGAGTGACATTCCCAGGATTTTTGCAAAGCCCACCCAGTGGTCAGTGCCAAATCTGGCCTACCGGAATCGGGTGGTAGAAGTGTTGGTGGGTGACCTCCTCCGCGTCTTCCAAGAGCACTTCTCAAATCGTTTCTTCCCAGTGCTGCAACCAGCCATCGGGGTGGGCAGGGCCTTTGAAGGCTGGAGTTTTGGTGAGGATGATACTGTCTACTCTCTGCTGGTGCCCCTGCAGCCCCCGCGTGGGCATGTCTTCCACCTGGAGCTGGGCACCATGAGGGAGATGCCGCTGAAGGACTCTTGCATCCGTGTGGAGCTGCAGTGCACCTGTGCGGGGCAGCAGCTGGTGGAGAACTTGCTGTGCTTCCTCCACCACCCCGAGGAGGAGCTGAGGAGGAATCAGGATCCTAGCCTCCTACGCACCCTCTGCACCGACTCCTACCTAGATGCGTGGAAAACTGCCCGCTGGTTCCAAAAATTCATCGGCTCAGCCTGGGTGATGATGCCTCAGTCACATCACTACACAATGCAGGTGCTGCCCTCCAGCCGCTCCTGCATTCTGCAGCTGACAAATGCCTCTGGGAGAACCCTCCTTGTTGAGCTGATGTTTGGGGTGCAGCACGGCAATTCGGACATCTTCCTGAGCAGCGGGAGTGCAGAGAGCCTCTTCACCTCAAGCACGACGTGGCCGGAGAGCTATGCTGTGGCAGAGGCGAAGTTCTTCAGGCATGTGGCCAGGCAGGCCCCACGTGACAGCTTCCACCTCAACTGCCTGCAGCTCTGCACCAGCATCCTGGGGGGCACAGACTTTTCCACCTCTACCTTGAAGACAGTTGTGATGCATGTGCTGACCATCCTACCCCTGTCAGGCTGGCGCAGGAGGGATCTCCTGCCACGGCTGCAGGATATCATGCGGTACCTGCACTTCTGCCTGGAGAAGAAACGCCTTGACCACTTCTTCTTGGGCAATGAGATGGTGCCTGAGGAGATTGTCTTGCCCCCATCCTCCCAATCAGCCAAGCCACTCAACCTCTTCCAGCACCTGGCACAGGATCCGGATGTCCATGCCAAGGCACTGCAGGAGTTCAATGAGCTGCAAGACCGACTCTCAAGGCTGCTGTTCTACGCGTACTGAGAGAGGACTTCATTCACAGGGCATCCATTGCAGGTCTTTCAGGTAAGAGCTCAGAATGACTTCTTACAGCAGGGAAAAAGAGGGGAGAATGCGGGACACAGGAAGGAAAGGGAACACCCTGCGCGGCAGCCCTCTGCCAAGAGCAGCGTTGTTCCCCTCACAGCAGTTGGCGACAACTACAGTGGTGACAAAGATGAGTTCCGTCCTGCTTTCCCCTCACGCTGGGGCTCTCAGGATGACGATTTCACACGGGCGCAGAAATACTTGCTGGCAGCCCCAGCTGTGGCGGCACCGAGCGAGAGGCACTGCTGATGGGCACTCCAGTGTGTTCACTGGAGTCCAGCTGGAGAATCTGCCTGTCCTAGGCACTCCCTGGGCAGCTGGTGCTGCTGGACTGAGCACGCTGCACGTGGAGGACACGCTGCTCTGTCGGCAGGGGAATTGCTACCGCACCTTTCCTCCACAGTAAAAACGCATCCTGGGGACTGGGACACGATGCAGCTGAAGACGCCGCTGCAAGGAGCCTTCCGACAGAGACTCCTGTTACCACCTGGACAGAGGCGGCACCCCCCATTTTGAGAGACTCCATTCCCTCTGGAAGCTTTACTCTGTTCCAAGATGTCAATAAATCCCTTGTTTGAACAAATGCTGCGTCTGTCAGTGTCCACACCTCACTTTGCCAAGGATCGTGGGCATAGGGTGCAGACCGCTCTGCTGCCGCAAAGTCAGGGAGCGTTTTGCAGAAGAGCTGATGCCGTGGGCTCTGGTTTGCTGATTCACTGGGCTTTGCCTTCCCAGGGCTCCTGGCTTAATCCCAGTAGGCAGTTTGGCCTCACAAGGCTCTTCAATCACCTTCCCGCAGCGGGATGGTGGAGAGAATCTGAAGGGTAAAAGCAGGATAACGTGTGGGTTGAGAGAGGACAGTCGAGGAGGTAAAGCAGAAGCCACACTCATTCACTACTCCCCTGGTCTACTGAGCCCTGATCACCGCTTGTGATGGCCACCAACTGCATTTAACTCCGTCCACCAAACTCTCTGGGCTCAGCCATCCACCACACTCTCAACAGGATTGAAAACCTCCGCATAAAGATCAGGGCAAAAGCTACTAAAGCAGCTGTTCTTGCAGGATGGTGGCACAGATGTATGGTTCTGTAAGGAATCAAGGGAAATCTCTAGATCAGTCACCCCGTGTCGCCTTTATGGATGACTTCAACTTCCCAGCTGCTCACTGGGACTGTCAGAGAGCAGACATGCAGAGGCCCAGCAAATTCCTGAAGCCCACGTCAAAGATACCTTTTTGACATGGGTACTAAGGGAGCCAACCAGGAAAGGTGCCCTCCTAAACCTGTTGATTCTACGTAGAAATGGTCTTGTGGGTGAAGTGATGGTTGGTGGCTTTCTTGGCCATAGTGATCAAGGAACGGTTGAGTGGGAGAACGGTTCCGGGAGAACAGACTTGAGGCTGCTCAAGGAACTCGTTAGAAAGGTCCCCTGGGAATCTGCTTTCAAGGGTATTGGTGTCCATAAGTGCTGGCCCCTTTGTCAGAGTCATTTTGTAAGAGCACAGGAGCGGCAATTCCAATGTGTCACAAGTCAAGCAAGAGGGGTAGAAGGCTGGCTTGGCTGACCAGGAATCTACTTTGGGAGCTTAGGTGGCAAACCAGAGTGTAAGGTCTTTGGGAAGGTATCTGGGGATGGGATTGTTGGTACGCTCCATAGGAGGCATGTGCCCTGGCAGCTAAAATGTCCGTCCATCTCCTGGCGTGCATTGTGCAGAGCATAGCTAGCTGGCTGAAAGAAGGGATGGACTAAGCAGAGAAAGAGCTGGGGGTGTTGCGGGAAATGGCTGTCCCCTTGTACTTGGCCCTGGTGAGGCCACAGCCCAACTCGCCTGTTTGGTTTTGGGTCTCTCACTCCAAGGAAGACGATGAGGTGCTGGAGCAAGTCCAAAGAAGAGCAGCAAAGCTGATGAACGGTCTAGAGAATAAATCTTATGAGGAGGGTCTGAGGGAACTGAGGTTGTTTAGCCTGGAGAAAAGGAGGCTCAGGGGAGACCTTACCACTCTCTACAGCTACCTGAAAGGAGGTTGTGGCAAGCTGGGTGTCAGTGTCTTCTCCCAGGTAACAAGTGATAGGACGAGAGGGATTGGCCTCAAGTAGCTCCAGGGAGGGTTTAGATTGGATATTAGGAAAAATTTATTCACTGAAGGGGTTCTGAAGCATTGGAACAGGCCACCCAGGGAAGTGGTTGAGGCAGCGTGCCTGAAGGCATTTAAAAGACGAGTAGACGTGGAGCTCAGGGACAGGGTTTAGTGGTGGAGTTGGCAGAGGAAGGTTTGCTTTTGGACTCAGTGAACTGATGGGTCTTCTGCAAGCTGAATGATTCTGTGATTCCACTTTGAGCTTGCCCGGTGTGGAGTGAGGGGAGACGACCTCTGGCAGGCAGATGATACTGAAGCCAAACTGAAGTCCACGCAAGCTCCTCTGAAGCAAATTAACTCTTGCGCAGCCTTAACCGCTGCACCAGGGCAGCTGCGGGGCGCTGAGCTGAGGGGCGGCTGAAGGGCGGGGCGGGGCGGCAGGCGTGGCTGTGATGCGCTCGGGCCCCTGTGACAGCAGAGGGGACGGGTCACAATGGGGACGGTTACCAGGGGCTGCGGCAGGCAGCGCTGCCCCAGTACGGCCTGGTCCAGCGGTGAGTGTGCACGCGGTGGGAGGCTGGGCAGGACGAGGGCCGGGGCAGAAACATGTGGAACGAGGGTCTGGGTTATCGTCCTGTATCGAGGGCCCAGGCGCTGGTGGGAGCACCTTGGGAGGGCACGGTGCTGCCGCTGCTGAGGCTGGGCGCAGGCCTTGCTGCCTCCTAGCTCCCTCACCCCCTCTCCTACCTGCACCCAGGTCCCTCTGCCTCCCTTCCCTGCTCCCTCCATATCGGCTCCCTCCCTCCAAGCCCCACTGAACCCCTTCTCTCCCTCCTCCTGCAGGACATGGCTGCCACAAAATTCCTCATTGTGCTTGTGACCGGCATCATCCAGCACCTGCATTTGGTCAGGGAAGAGCTGGATGAGGCCACGTGGGAGCGCATGCAGCATCATGCGGAGCAGCTGAGCCAGGAGGCGGCTCGGCTGCCGCAGGAACTGGAGCAGAGGATGCAGGAGCAGAGGATGCAGGAACAGGGGACCCAGGAACAAGATCGCTTGGCCCAGGTATCCCTGGGCTTTGCTGCCTTGCAGCAGTGGCACCTGTGGGCCATTGCTGGAGTCCTAGTCCTGCTCTTTGCGCTCTGCTTGTGGATCCGCAAAAGGAGTCGGGAGATGGACAACAGTGGCAAAGAGGAGAGTTCCAGAAGCAATACAGAGCAGGAGGAGGAAGAAAGTGACGGAGAAGATCTGGACGATGGGAGTGATATTCCCAGGATTTTTGCAAAGCCCATCCAGTGGTCAGTGCCAAATCTGGCCTACCGGAATCGGGTGGTGGAAGTGTTGGTGGGTGACCTCCTCCGCGTCTTCCAAGAGCACTTCTCAGATCCTTTCTTCCCAGTGCTGCAACCAGCCATCGGGGTGGGCAGGGCCTTTGAAGGCTGGAGTTTTGGTGAGGAGGATGCTGTCTACTCTCTGCTGGTGCCCCTGCAGCCCCCGCGTGGGCATGTCTTCCACCTGGAGCTGGGCACCATGAGGGAGATGCCGCTGAAGGACTCTTGCATTTGTGTGGAGCTGCAGTGCACCTGTGTGGGGCAGTAGGTGGTGAAGAACATGCTGTGCTTCCTCCACCACCCCGAGGAGGAGCTGAGGCAGTCTCCTCTCTACAGACTCCCCAGCACAGGAGTCGGGGACAACTACAGTGGCGACAGAGATGAGTTCCGTCCTGCTTTCCCCTCACACTGGAGCACACAGGATGGCGATTTCACATGGGCGCAGAAATACTTGCTGGCAGCCCCAGCTGTGGCGGGACCGAGCGAGAGGCACTGCTGATGGGCCTCTGTGTGTTCACTGGGGTCCAGCTGGAGAATCTGCCCGTCCTAGGCACTCCCTGGGCAGCTGGTGCTGCTGGACTGAGCACAAAGTGCTTGAGGCAGAATGTCTGTAGGCACTTAAAAGACGTGTAGATGTTGCACTCAGGGCCATGGTTTGGGATGCTTAAGAGACACGGCTTAGGGACCTTGTGGGGGGAGTGGAACCACAATCCATCCCACTAGTGTCTGTATGGCACCAGTGCCAGGAACAGGGGCCCAGAACCTGGGGAAACATCTCAGGTGAGTAGGAGAGCATCTAAAGTGCAGCTCAAAGAAGTCCAGCCACTCCAGCCAGCAAGTCTGCTTCATCGGCGGCCCAGCTTAAGGGCCTTTATGCTAAGACAGACAGCATGGGGAACAAACAGGAAGAGTTAGGGATGTGTGCATGCCTGCCGAGCTACAACCTTGTCAGCATCACGGAGACATGGTGGATTGGCTCCTATTACTGGAATGTTGGAATCCAGGGATATTGGCTCTTTTGTAAAGACAGGTAGCGGAGACAAGGATGGGGTGTTGTCCTCTATATCAGCGACCAGCTGTCTCAGCAGCCAGGGGTCAGGTAAGGAAGGCTAAAGCCCTGACAGAAGTAAATCTGGCCAGGGACATGTAGGGCAACAAGAAAAGCTTATATAGGTAGGTCGGGGATAAAAGGAAGACCAGGGAGGATGTGGGCCCTCTCCAGAAGGAAACGGGAGACCTGGTAACCCGGGACATGGAGAAGGCTGAGGTACTTGGTGACTTTTTTGCCTCAGTCTTCACTTGACGAGAGCTCTAGCCACATCACCCAAGTCTCAGACGGCAAAAGCAGGGACTGGGAGAATGAAGAACTGCCCACTGTAGGAGAAGAGCAGTTTCGAGACCATGTAGGGAACCTGAACTTGCACAATTCCATTGGGACCCGATGAGATGCGTTCGTGGGTCCTGAGGGAAGTGGGCAATTAAGTTTCCAAGCCGCTATCTATCATATTTGAGAAGTCATGGCAGTGCACTGAGGTTCCCATTGACTGGAAAAGGGGAAGCATAACCCCCATTTCAAAAAGGGAAAGAAGGAAGACCTGGGGAACTATAGGCCAGTTCATCTTACGTCTCTCCCTGGCAACAGCATGGAGCAGAACCCATGCTAAGGCACATAGAAAATAAGGAGGTGATTGGCCAACAGGAACCTTATGAAATTCAACAAGGACTAATGCAAAGTCATGACCCTGGGAAAGTGGAATGCTTTGCAGGGATATAGGCTGAGGACTGACTAACTGGGGATCAGGTCTGGGGAAAGGACAACACATTGACGTTCAAGCTTTTGCTGCACAGTGTTTGCACAGCATCAAGGCTTTCTGTGTTTCTCACTCCGCCTCCCTAGTGAATACACTGCGGGGAGGGTGTGCAATACGGTGGGAGGGGACACAACCAGGCAGATTATCTGGACTAGCCAAAAAGATACTCAGTACCATATAACATCACGCTCAGCAATAGAAGGGAAAAGAGAGGTGTTTAGGGAGATTAGCCATCTTTTGCTTGGGAACTGTCTGGGCATTGTTCTGTCCCCAGGAAGTGGCGAGTGATTGCTTTTGCATCACTTGTTTTGCTTTGTTTTCTTCCCTCTCCTTCCACTTATCCTTTACTTATCAAACAATGTCCTTGTTTGTTTGTTTACCAGTTTTATCTTGGCTCTCAAGTTGTCTTGGGTTTTTTTCTGCTTTCCTCTTCCCTTGTCCCACTGGAGGTGAGGGGAGAAGTGAATGAGCGACTGTGTGGTGCTTATCGGGCCAACAGGGTTAACCCACCACACATGCCCTGTCTGTCAGTCTCTCAGAGATCCTCATGCCAAGGTCCTCCACACAGCCTGGAGTCCCTGGTTCAAGAATAATGAGATGTCCATGACTTCCTATATTGCAGAGAATAGCACGTAAGATAGACTTAACTTTTCACAAAGAAATGCTCAGCCGTATCACGGTATGTCACTAACCTGCTTGACTAACCTGATCTGCTTCTACGAAAAGATGACCCGCTTAGTGGATGTGGGAAAAGCTGTGGATGTTGTCCATCTAGACTTTAGTAAAGCCTCTGACACCATTTTCCACAGCATTCTCCTGGACAAACTGGCTGCTCATGGCTTGGACAGGTGTATCCTTTGCTGGGTAAAAAAATGCCTGGCTGGCTAGCTGTGCGCAGAGAGTGGTGGTGCCTTGTCGTAGTTCATCCCCGATCGGGACCAGACTACGCAGTCTCTCTCTCACTGCCCCCACCCTCCGGGAGAATAGGGAGAGATAATATAAGGAAACAGGCTCGAGGTTTGAGATGAAGGCAGGGAGAAAAATCCTTAAAGTTACCATTATGGGCAAAACAGACTCGACTTTGGGGAAAACTATTCATTTATTACTAAAAAACAATGCAGGATAATGAGACGAAGAACAAGATAAGCTCCCCCCATCGCTCCCTATTCCCGGGCTTAACATTATCTCTACCAGCTTCCCCCTGCCCCGAGCGGCAGAGGGGGGAAGAGGGAATGGGGATTATGGTCAGGTCATCACAGGTCGCTTTATGTCACTGCTTCTTCGTCAGGGGAAGAACTCCTCACATTCCTCCCCTGCTTCTGCGTTGGGTCCCTCCCACGGGCTGCAGTCCTTCGTGAAACTGCTCCAGCGTGGATCATTTCTTCCACGGGATGCAGTCCCTCCAGAACGGCTGCCCCAGCGGGCCCTCCACGGGCCACACCCTCCTTCAAGCATCCGCCTGCCCCAGCGAGGGGTTCCCCACGGGCTGCAGGTGGATCTCTGCTCCTCCGTGGACCTCCATGGGCTGCAGGGGGACAACCTGCTCCACCATGGTCATCACCACAGGCTGCAGGGGAATCTTGGCCAGGAGCCGCATCACTCCTCCCTCTCCTTCTTCACTGACCTTGGCGTCTGCAGCCGTTCCTCTCACAAGAAAAATTCTTCACAACAGGCTGGCGGATGCCTCTGAGCCTCTCCTCACATCTCATTCACATCTCATCTCCTCTCCACTTCTTGCAGCTGGGCCGGGCCAAGTTGGGCCCAGTCAGCTGTCCGGCGGGAGGCCAGAGGGTGAGGCCTGCAAGGCCCACAAGGCTTGTACCTCCCCCTGTCTGCCCCCGCTCAGCTTCTTCATATCTTCTCTCCTTCTTTTTTTCTCTATTTTTCCCCTTCTTTTCCCCCTTTCGCCTTCACAGAGGCGTTATCACAGAACATTCTGCTACCAATCGGCTCGGCCTTGGCCAGCAGCGGGCCCGCCCTAGGCCTGGCCGAGTCCACTGAACAAAGGGGACCAACTTTCAGCAGTTTCCTACAGAAACTACCACCGTAGCCCCCCCTCACTAAATAATAACAGAACAGGCATGAAGTTAACTCTAGCTGGACAGCGGCCACAAGTGGTGTTCCCCAGCGCTCAGTATGGGGGCCAGTTCTGTTTAATATCTTTACCGATGATCTGGATGAGGGGATTGAGTGCATGCTACGGAACTTTGCAGATGACACCAAGCTGGCCAGGAACGTTGTTGTCTAAATAAAGCTTTCAAGTTATGACTCATTGATGTGAGGCCAGATTCAGGGGCTGTCAGTTCCTTTGTGTATCCTCAACTTGTCCGAGGGTGTTCTGTTTTATTTTGGGATGGCTGCTTGCTTCTGGGGCTTGCTGCAAAGCAGCGCATTTAGCAGCCCCCTCCTGCCACGTTCTCCCGCTTGTCACCTTCCCAAGTGATGGCGTAAGCTCGTAGCGCTGCTGAATGCGGCCCCTGCAGCTGCCTTGCAATGCACCTGCCTTTCTGCAAGGGCAAAGGGTTTTGCCAGCAGGAATTTGCTCTGGCCACCATGGGATCACCCTCCCTTGGCCACCGCAGGAGCCCCAGGGAAAGGTGTGATTCACTCCAGCTAAGCAGCCCAGCCCAGGGTCCTTCCCAAGTTGCAGTCGCAGCCCTCGCAGCCTCGGGACACAGACGGAGTTATTCCTCATGGACACTAATCATACAGGGAACGCTGATCCCGTTTACTGACACACAGCTATTGCCATGCGGGTCCAGCACAGGCTGAACAGGGGGCTGAAACGACGCGGCGTCCCCTTCACCACCCCATCCCCATCCTGTCTTCACATGCTTGCCCCAGCCACGTGCCACTCGCTTGGCCATGTTGATGTGGCCAACCTGTTGCCCAGGCCAGCCCCAGATGAAGGCAATGGGAGCGCAGGAGGCAGAGCAAGCTCTGCCATGAGGAGAAACAAGGACTCACAACTTAGGGATCAACACAGTTCACCCCGGAAATCTATGGGCAAGCAAAAGGCTGAAAGTAAAAATCCATTCCCATCCTTTATCAAAACCACTGCCACTGAGATAGAAAGAGAGGAAAGGCCTCAGGTTGCTCCAGGGAAGGTTTAGATTGGATATTAGGAAAAATTTATTCACTGAAAGGGTTCTGAAGCATTGGAACAGGCCACCCAGGGAAGTGGTTGAAGGCAGCATGCCTGGAGGCATTTAAAAGATGAGTAGACGTGGCGCTTAGGGACAGGGTTTAGTGGTGGAGTTGGCAGAGGAAGGTTTGCGTTCGGACTCAGTGAATTGATGGGTCTTCTGCAAGCTGAATGATTCTGTGATTCCACTTTGAGCTTGCCTGGTGTGCAGTGAGGGGAGATGACCTCTGGCAGGCAGATGATACTGAAGCCAAACTGAAGTCCACGCAAGCTCCTCTGAAGCAAATTAACTCTTGCGCAGCCGTAACCGCTGCACCAGGGCAGCTGCTGGGCGCTGAGCTGAGGTGGGACCGAAGGGCGGGGTGGGGCAGCAGGCGTGGCTGTGATGCGCTCGGGCCCCTGTGACAGCAGAGGGGACGGGTCACAATGGGGACGGTTACCAGGGGCTGCGGCAGGCAGCGCTGCCCCAGTACGGCCTGGTCCAGCGGTGAGTGTGCACGCGGTGGGAGGCTGGGCAGGACGAGGGCCGGGGCAGAAACATGTGGAACGAGGGTCTGGGTTATCGTCCTGTATCGAGGGCCCAGGCGCTGGTGGGAGCGCCTTGGGAGGGCACGGTGCTGCCGCTGCCGAGGCTGGGCGCAGGCCTTGCTGCCTCCCAGCTCCCTCGCCCCCTCTCCTACCTGCACCCAGGTCCCTCTGCCTCCCTTCCCTGCTCCCTCCATACCGGCTCCCTCCCTCCAAGCCCCACTGAACCCCTTCTCTCCCTCCTCCTGCAGGACATGGCTGCCACAAAATTCCTCATTGTGCTTGTGACCGGCATCATCCAGCACCTGCATTTGGTCAGGGAAGAGCTGGATGAGGCCACGTGGGAGCGCATGCAGCAGCATGCGGAGCAGCTGTGCCAGGAGATGGCTCGGATGCTGCAGGAAGTGGAGCAGAGTATGCAGGAACAGGGAACCCAGGAACAAGATGGTTTGGCCCGGGTAGCACTGCTCTTCGGTGCCTTGCTCCCGTGGCACTTGTGGGCCATTACTGGAGTCCTGCTCCTAGTCTTCATGCTCTGCTGTTGGATCCGCAAAAGGAGCCGTGAGGTGGACCATAGCGGAAAAGTGGAGAGTTCCAGCTGCAATACAGAGCAGGAGGCGGTAGAAAGTAACGGAGAAGATCTGGATGATGAGAATGATATTCCCAGGATTTTTGCAAAGCCCACCCAGTGGTCAGTGCCAAATCTGGCCTACCGGAATTGGGTGGTAGAAGTGTTGGTGGGTGACCTCCTCCGCGTCTTCCAAGAGCACTTCTCAAATCGTTTCTTCCCGGTGCTGCAACCAGCCATCGGGGTGGGCAGGGCCTTTGAAGGCTGGAGTTTTGGTGAGGATGATACTGTCTACTCTCTGCTGGTGCCCCTGCAGCCCCCGCGTGGGCATGTCTTCCACCTGGAGCTGGGCACCATGAGGAAGATGCCGCTGAAGGACTCTTGCATCCGTGTGGAGCTGCAGTGCACCTGCGCGGGGCAGCAGCTGGTGGAGAACAGGCTGTGCTTCCTCCACCACCCCGAGGAGGAGCTGAGGAAGAATCAGGATCCTAGCCTCCTACGCACCCTCTGCACCGACTCCTACCTAGATGCATGGAAAACTGCCCGCTGGTTCCAGAAATTCGTCAGCTCAGCCTGGGTGATGATGCCTCAGTCACATCACTACACAATGCAGGTGCTGCCCTCCAGCCGCTCCTGCATTCTGCAGCTGACAAATGCCTCTGGGAGAACCCTCCTTGTTGAGCTGATGTTTGGGGTGCAGCACGGCAATTCGGACATCTTCCTGAGCAGCGGGAGTGCAGAGAGCCTCTTCACCTCAAGCACGACGTGGCCGGAGAGCTATGCTGTGGCAGAGGCGAAGTTCTTCAGGCATGTGGCCAGGCAGGCCCCACATGACAGCTTCCACCTCAACTGCCTGCAGCTCTGCACCAGCGTCCTGGGGGGCACAGACTTTTCCACCTCTACCTTGAAGACAGTTGTGATGCACCTCCTGAAAATCCTACCCTGGTCAGACTGGCACAGGAGCCATCTCCTGTCACGGCTGCGGGATATCATGCGGTACCTGCACCTCTGCCTGAGGAGGAAACAACTTGACCATTTCTTCTTAGGCAATGAGATGCTGCCTGAGGAGATTGTCTTGCCCCCATCCTCCCAATCAGCCAAGCCACTCAACCTCTTCCAGCACCTGCAACAGGATCCGGATGCCCATGCCAAGGCACTGCAGGAGTTCAATGAGCTGCAAGACCGACTCTCAAGGCTGCTGTTCTACGCGTACTGAGAGAGGACTTCATGCACAGGGCTTCCATTGCAGGTCTCGCAGCTGATGGCTGACAATGACCTCACACTGCAGGGAAAAAGAGGGGAGAATGCGGGACACAGGAAGGAAAGGGAACACCCTCTTCCGAGAGCGACAGCATTCTCCTGTCAACAGACTGCCCAGCACAGCAGTCGGTGACAACTACAGTGGCGACAAAGATGAGTTCCGTCCTGATTTCCCCTCACGCTGGGGCTCTCAGGATGACGATTTCACACGGGCGCAGAAATACTTGCTGGCAGCCCCAGCTGTGGCGGCACCGAGCGAGAGGCACTGCTGATGGGCACTCCAGTGTGTTCACTGGGGTCCAGCTGGAGAATCTGCCCGTCCTAGGCACTCCCTGGGCAGCTGGTGCTGCTGGACTGAGCACGCTGCACGTGGAGGACACGCTGCTCTGTCGGCAGGGGGAATTGCTGCCGCACCTTTCCTCCACAGCAAAAACGCATCCTGGGGACTGGGACACAACGCAGCTGACGATGCCGCTGCAAGGAGCCTTCCGACAGAGACTCCTGTTACCACCTGGACAGAGGCGGCACCCCCCATTTTGAGAGACTCCATTCCCTCTGGAAGCTTTACTCTGTTCCAAGATGCCAATAAATCCCTTGTTTGAACAAATGCTGCGTCTGTCAGTGTCCACACCTCACTTTGCCAAGGATCGTGGGCATAGGGTGCAGACCGCTCTGCTGCCGCAAAGTCAGGGAGCGTTTTGCAGGAGAGCTGATGCCGTGGGCTCTGGTTTGCTGATTCACTGGGCTTTGCCTTCCCAGGGCTCCTGGCTTAATCCCAGTAGGCAGTTTGGCCTCACAAGGCTCTTCAATCACCTTCCCCCAGCGGGATGGTGGAGAGAATCGGAAGCGTTCTGCCTCCCTGGGGCTTGGGGTGAAGATGTTACTCAGAAGCTTCCTAGCCTTGGACAGCCCTCACATTGTTCGGTGCTCTTGCTTCTTCACGTGGGTAGCAACCAAGTGGTGACGAGAGGCCCAAGGGCAGACAAAAGTGACTTCAGAGGGCCTGGTGGGGACGAGTAAAGGGGTCAGGAGCACAGGTAGAATTCTCCTCTGTCATCCCAGCTGTAGGGAATGACATCGAAAGAAACAGGCAGACGCAACGTATTAAGACTTTGCTCTGCGGCTGGCATCACTGCCAGAATTTGGGGTTTTTTCAGGCATGGGATATTCTACGTGACACCAGGCCTGCTGGGGCGTGACAAGATTCACCGTTCCCAGTGAGGGAAAAGCATTTGTGCTCACGAGTTAGCGGGGCTGTTTGAAAATAGCTTGGAAGCGGGGAAGGGCTAAAATCAGGCTCACTGGAGCATTGGAACAGGCCACCCAGGGAAGTGGTTGAGGCAGCATGCCTGGAGGCATTTAAATGATGTGTAGACGTGGCGCTTAGGGACATAGTTTAGAGGTGGCCCTGGTGGCCAGGTAGGCCAAGAGCATCCTGGCTTGTATCAGAAATAATGATGCCAGTGGTTACAGGGAAGTGGTTGTCCCTTTGTACTTGGCTCTGGTGAGGCCACAGCTCAAGTAGTGTGTTCAGTTCCGGGCCCGTCACTCCAAGGTGAGGGTGCTGGAGTTGGTGCAGCACAGCCAAAGTAGAGTAGCGAAGCCGGAGAATGGTCAAAAGAATGAGTCAAATAAGGGGCGGCTGAGGGAACTGAGGTTGTTTAGCCTGGAGAAAAGGAGGCTCAGGGGAGACCTTACCGCTCTCTACAGCTACCTGAAAGGAGGTTGTGGCAAGCTGGGTGTCAGTGTCTTCTCCCAGGTAACAAGTGATAGGACGAGAGGGAAAGGCCTCAAGTTGCTCCAGGGAAGGTTTAGATTGGATATTAGGAAAAATTTATTCACTGAAGGGGTTCTGAAGCATTGGAACAGGCCACCCAGGGAAGTGGTTGAAGGCAGCGTGCTTGGAGGCATTTAAAAGACGAGTAGACGTGGCGCTTAGGGACAGGGTTTAGTGGTGCAGTTGGCAGAGGAAGGTTTGCGTTTGGACTCAGTGAACTGATGGGTCTTCTGCAAGCTGAATGACTCTGTGATTCCACTTTGAGCTTGCCTGGTGTGCAGTGAGGGGAGACGACCTCTGGCAGGCAGATGATACTGAAGCCAAACTGAAGTCCACGCAAGCTCCTCTGAAGCAAATTAACTCTTGCGCAGCCTTAACCGCTGCACCAGGGCAGCTGCGGGGCGCTGAGCTGAGGGGCGGCTGAAGGGCGGGGTGGGGCGGCAGGCGTGGCTGTGATGCGCTCGGGCCCCTGTGACAGCAGAGGGGACGGGTCACAATGGGGACGGTTACCAGGGGCTGCGGCAGGCAGCGCTGCCCCAGTACGGCCTGGTCCAGCGGTGAGTGTGCACGCGGTGGGAGGATGGGCAGGACGAGGGCCGGGGCAGAAACATGTGGAACGAGGGTCTGGGTTATCGTCCTGTATCGAGGGCCCAGGCGCTGGTGGGAGCGCCTTGGGAGGGCACGGTGCTGCCGCTGCCGAGACTGGGCGCAGGCCTTGCTGCCTCCCAGCTCCCTCGCCCCGTCTCCTACCTGCACCCAGGTCCCTCTGCCTCCCTTCCCTGCTCCCTCCATACCGGCTCCCTCCCTCCAAGCCCCACTGAACCCCTTCTCTCCCTCCTCCTGCAGGACATGGCTGCCACAAAATTCCTCATTGTGCTTGTGACCGGCATCATCCAGCACCTGCATTTGGTCAGGGAAGAGCTGGATGAGGCCACGTGGGAGCGCATGCAGCAGCATGCGGAGCAGCTGAGCCAGGAGATGGCTCGGATGCTGCAGGAAGTGGAGCAGAGTATGCAGGAACAGGGAACCCAGGAACAAGATGGTTTGGCCCGGGTAGCACTGCTCTTCGGTGCCTTGCTCCCGTGGCACTTGTGGGCCATTACTGGAGTCCTGCTCCTAGTCTTCATGCTCTGCTGTTGGATCCGCAAAAGGAGCCGTGAGGTGGACCATAGCGGAAAAGTGGAGAGTTCCAGCTGCAATACAGAGCAGGAGGAGGTAGAAAGTAACGGAGAAGATCTGGATGATGAGAATGATATTCCCAGGATTTTTGCAAAGCCCACCCAGTGGTCAGTGCCAAATCTGGCCTACCGGAATTGGGTGGTAGAAGTGTTGGTGGGTGACCTCCTCCGCGTCTTCCAAGAGCATTTCTCAAATCGTTTCTTCCCGGTGCTGCAACCAGCCATCGGGGTGGGCAGGGCCTTTGAAGGCTGGAGTTTTGGTGAGGATGATACTGTCTACTCTCTGCTGGTGCCCCTGCAGCCCCCGCGTGGGCATGTCTTCCACCTGGAGCTGGGCACCATGAGGGAGATGCCGCTGAAGGACTCTTGCATCCGTGTGGAGCTGCAGTGCACCTGCGCGGGGCAGCAGCTGGTGGAGAACATGCTGTGCTTCCTCCACCACCCCGAGGAGGAGCTGAGGAAGAATCAGGATCCTAGCCTCCTACGCACCCTCTGCACCGACTCCTACCTAGATGCATGGAAAACTGCCCGCTGGTTCCAGAAATTCGTCAGCTCAGCCTGGGTGATGATGCCTCAGTCACATCACTACACAATGCAGGTGCTGCCCTCCAGCCGCTCCTGCATTCTGCAGCTGACAAATGCCTCTGGGAGAACCCTCCTTGTTGAGCTGATGTTTGGGGTGCAGCACGGCAATTCGGACATCTTCCTGAGCAGCGGGAGTGCAGAGAGCCTCTTCACCTCAAGCACGACGTGGCCGGAGAGCTATGCTGTGGCAGAGGCGAAGTTCTTCAGGCATGTGGCCAGGCAGGCCCCACATGACAGCTTCCACCTCAACTGCCTGCAGCTCTGCACCAGCGTCCTGGGGGGCACAGACTTTTCCACCTCTACCTTGAAGACAGTTGTGATGCACCTCCTGAAAATCCTACCCTGGTCAGACTGGCACAGGAGCCATCTCCTGTCACGGCTGCGGGATATCATGCGGTACCTGCACCTCTGCCTGAGGAGGAAACAACTTGACCATTTCTTCTTAGGCAATGAGATGCTGCCTGAGGAGATTGTCTTGCCCCCATCCTCCCAATCAGCCAAGCCACTCAACCTCTTCCAGCACCTGCAACAGGATCCGGATGCCCATGCCAAGGCACTGCAGGAGTTCAATGAGCTGCAAGACCGACTCTCAAGGCTGCTGTTCTACGCGTACTGAGAGAGGACTTCATGCACAGGGCTTCCATTGCAGGTCTCGCAGCTGATGGCTGACAATGACCTCACACTGCAGGGAAAAAGAGGGGAGAATGCGGGACACAGGAAGGAAAGGGAACACCCTCTTCCGAGAGCGACAGCATTCTCCTGTCAACAGACTGCCCAGCACAGCAGTCGGTGACAACTACAGTGGCGACAAAGATGAGTTCCGTCCTGATTTCCCCTCACGCTGGGGCTCTCAGGATGACGATTTCACACGGGCGCAGAAATACTTGCTGGCAGCCCCAGCTGTGGCGGCACCGAGCGAGAGGCACTGCTGATGGGCACTCCAGTGTGTTCACTGGGGTCCAGCTGGAGAATCTGCCCGTCCTAGGCACTCCCTGGGCAGCTGGTGCTGCTGGACTGAGCACGCTGCACGTGGAGGACACGCTGCTCTGTCGGCAGGGGGAATTGCTGCCGCACCTTTCCTCCACAGCAAAAACGCATCCTGGGGACTGGGACACAACGCAGCTGACGATGCCGCTGCAAGGAGCCTTCCGACAGAGACTCCTGTTACCACCTGGACAGAGGCGGCACCCCCCATTTTGAGAGACTCCATTCCCTCTGGAAGCTTTACTCTGTTCCAAGATGCCAATAAATCCCTTGTTTGAACAAATGCTGCGTCTGTCAGTGTCCACACCTCACTTTGCCAAGGATCGTGGGCATAGGGTGCAGACCGCTCTGCTGCCGCAAAGTCAGGGAGCGTTTTGCAGGAGAGCTGATGCCGTGGGCTCTGGTTTGCTGATTCACTGGGCTTTGCCTTCCCAGGGCTCCTGGCTTAATCCCAGTAGGCAGTTTGGCCTCACAAGGCTCTTCAATCACCTTCCCCCAGCGGGATGGTGGAGAGAATCGGAAGCGTTCTGCCTCCCTGGGGCTTGGGGTGAAGATGTTACTCAGAAGCTTCCTAGCCTTGGACAGCCCTCACATTGTTCGGTGCTCTTGCTTCTTCACGCGGGTAGCAACCAAGTGGTGACGAGAGGCCCAAGGGCAGACAAAAGTGACTTCAGAGGGCCTGGTGGGGACGAGTAAAGGGGTCAGGAGCACAGGTAGAATTCTCCTCTGTCATCCCAGCTGTAGGGAATGACATCGAAAGAAACAGGCAGACGCAACGTATTAAGACTTTGCTCTGCGGCTGGCATCACTGCCAGAATTTGGGGTTTTTTCAGGCATGGGATATTCTACGTGACACCAGGCCTGCTGGGGCGTGACAAGATTCACCGTTCCCAGTGAGGGAAAAGCATTTGTGCTCACGAGTTAGCGGGGCTGTTTGAAAATAGCTTGGAAGGGCTAAAATCAGGCTCACTGGAGCATTGGAACAGGCCACCCAGGGAAGTGGTTGAGGCAGCATGCCTGGAGGCATTTAAATGATGTGTAGACGTGGCGCTTAGGGACATAGTTTAGAGGTGGCCCTGGTGGCCAGGTAGGCCAAGAGCATCCTGGCTTGTATCAGAAATAATGATGCCAGTGGTTACAGGGAAGTGGTTGTCCCTTTGTACTTGGCTCTGGTGAGGCCACAGCTCAAGTAGTGTGTTCAGTTCCGGGCCCGTCACTCCAAGGTGAGGGTGCTGGAGTTGGTGCAGCACAGCCAAAGTAGAGTAGCGAAGCCGGAGAATGGTCAAAAGAATGAGTCAAATAAGGGGCGGCTGAGGGAACTGAGGTTGTTTAGCCTGGAGAAAAGGAGGCTCAGGGGAGACCTTACCGCTCTCTACAGCTACCTGAAAGGAGGTTGTGGCAAGCTGGGTGTCAGTGTCTTCTCCCAGGTAACAAGTGATAGGACGAGAGGGAAAGGCCTCAAGTTGCTCCAGGGAAGGTTTAGATTGGATATTAGGAAAAATTTATTCACTGAAGGGGTTCTGAAGCATTGGAACAGGCCACCCAGGGAAGTGGTTGAAGGCAGCGTGCCTGGAGGCATTTAAAAGACGAGTAGACGTGGCGCTTAGGGACAGGGTTTAGTGGTGCAGTTGGCAGAGGAAGGTTTGCGTTTGGACTCAGTGAACTGATGGGTCTTCTGCAAGCTGAATGACTCTGTGATTCCACTTTGAGCTTGCCTGGTGTGCAGTGAGGGGAGACGACCTCTGGCAGGCAGATGATACTGAAGCCAAACTGAAGTCCACGCAAGCTCCTCTGAAGCAAATTAACTCTTGCGCAGCCTTAACCGCTGCACCAGGGCAGCTGCGGGGCGCTGAGCTGAGGGGCGGCTGAAGGGCGGGGTGGGGCAGCAGGCGTGGCTGTGATGCGCTCGGGCCCCTGTGACAGCAGAGGGGACGGGTCACAATGGGGAGGGTTACCAGGGGCTGCGGCAGGCAGCGCTGCCCCAGTACGGCCTGGTCCAGCGGTGAGTGTGCACGCGGTGGGAGGATGGGCAGGACGAGGGCCGGGGCAGAAACATGTGGAACGAGGGTCTGGGTTATCGTCCTGTATCGAGGGCCCAGGCGCTGGTGGGAGCGCCTTGGGCAGGGCACGGTGCTGCCGCTGCCGAGACTGGGCGCAGGCCTTGCTGCCTCCCAGCTCCCTCGCCCCCTCTCCTACCTGCACCCAGGTCCCTCTGCCTCCCTTCCCTGCTCCCTCCATACCGGCTCCCTCCCTCCAAGCCCCACTGAACCCCTTCTCTCCCTCCTCCTGCAGGACATGGCTGCCACAAAATTCCTCATTGTGCTTGTGACCGGCATCATCCAGCACCTGCATTTGGTCAGGGAAGAGCTGGATGAGGCCACGTGGGAGCGCATGCAGCAGCATGCGGAGCAGCTGAGCCAGGAGATGGCTCGGATGCTGCAGGAAGTGGAGCAGAGTATGCAGGAACAGGGAACCCAGGAACAAGATGGTTTGGCCCGGGTAGCACTGCTCTTCGGTGCCTTGCTCCCGTGGCACTTGTGGGCCATTACTGGAGTCCTGCTCCTAGTCTTCATGCTCTGCTGTTGGATCCGCAAAAGGAGCCGTGAGGTGGACCATAGCGGAAAAGTGGAGAGTTCCAGCTGCAATACAGAGCAGGAGGAGGTAGAAAGTAACGGAGAAGATCTGGATGATGAGAATGATATTCCCAGGATTTTTGCAAAGCCCACCCAGTGGTCAGTGCCAAATCTGGCCTACCGGAATTGGGTGGTAGAAGTGTTGGTGGGTGACCTCCTCCGCGTCTTCCAAGAGCACTTCTCAAATCGTTTCTTCCCGGTGCTGCAACCAGCCATCGGGGTGGGCAGGGCCTTTGAAGGCTGGAGTTTTGGTGAGGATGATACTGTCTACTCTCTGCTGGTGCCCCTGCAGCCCCCGCGTGGGCATGTCTTCCACCTGGAGCTGGGCACCATGAGGGAGATGCCGCTGAAGGACTCTTGCATCCGTGTGGAGCTGCAGTGCACCTGCGCGGGGCAGCAGCTGGTGGAGAACATGCTGTGCTTCCTCCACCACCCCGAGGAGGAGCTGAGGAAGAATCAGGATCCTAGCCTCCTACGCACCCTCTGCACCGACTCCTACCTAGATGCATGGAAAACTGCCCGCTGGTTCCAGAAATTCGTCAGCTCAGCCTGGGTGATGATGCCTCAGTCACATCACTACACAATGCAGGTGCTGCCCTCCAGCCGCTCCTGCATTCTGCAGCTGACAAATGCCTCTGGGAGAACCCTCCTTGTTGAGCTGATGTTTGGGGTGCAGCACGGCAATTCGGACATCTTCCTGAGCAGCGGGAGTGCAGAGAGCCTCTTCACCTCAAGCACGACGTGGCCGGAGAGCTATGCTGTGGCAGAGGCGAAGTTCTTCAGGCATGTGGCCAGGCAGGCCCCACATGACAGCTTCCACCTCAACTGCCTGCAGCTCTGCACCAGCGTCCTGGGGGGCACAGACTTTTCCACCTCTACCTTGAAGACAGTTGTGATGCACCTCCTGAAAATCCTACCCTGGTCAGACTGGCACAGGAGCCATCTCCTGTCACGGCTGCGGGATATCATGCGGTACCTGCACCTCTGCCTGAGGAGGAAACAACTTGACCATTTCTTCTTAGGCAATGAGATGCTGCCTGAGGAGATTGTCTTGCCCCCATCCTCCCAATCAGCCAAGCCACTCAACCTCTTCCAGCACCTGCAACAGGATCCGGATGCCCATGCCAAGGCACTGCAGGAGTACAATGAGCTGCAAGACCGACTCTCAAGGCTGCTGTTCTACGCGTACTGAGAGAGGACTTCATGCACAGGGCTTCCATTGCAGGTCTCGCAGCTGATGGCTGACAATGACCTCACACTGCAGGGAAAAAGAGGGGAGAATGCGGGACACAGGAAGGAAAGGGAACACCCTCTTCCGAGAGCGACAGCATTCTCCTGTCAACAGACTGCCCAGCACAGCAGTCGGTGACAACTACAGTGGCGACAAAGATGAGTTCCGTCCTGATTTCCCCTCACGCTGGGGCTCTCAGGATGACGATTTCACACGGGCGCAGAAATACTTGCTGGCAGCCCCAGCTGTGGCGACACCGAGCAAGAGGCACTGCTGATGGGCACTCCAGTGTGTTCACTGGGGTCCAGCTGGAGAATCTGCCCGTCCTAGGCACTCCCTGGGCAGCTGGTGCTGCTGGACTGAGCACGCTGCACGTGGAGGACACGCTGCTCTGTCGGCAGGGGGAATTGCTGCCGCACCTTTCCTCCACAGCAAAAACGCATCCTGGGGACTGGGACACGACGCAGCTGACGATGCCGCTGCAAGGAGCCTTCCGACAGAGTCTCCTGTTACCACCTGGACAGAGGCGGCACCCCCCATTTTGAGAGACTCCATTCCCTCTGGAAGCTTTACTCTGTTCCAAGATGCCAATAAATCCCTTGTTTGAACAAATGCTGCGTCTGTCAGTGTCCACACCTCACTTTGCCAAGGATCGTGGGCATAGGGTGCAGACCGCTCTGCTGCCGCAAAGTCAGGGAGCGTTTTGCAGGAGAGCTGATGCCGTGGGCTCTGGTTTGCTGATTCACTGGGCTTTGCCTTCCCAGGGCTCCTGGCTTAATCCCAGTAGGCAGTTTGGCCTCACAAGGCTCTTCAATCACCTTCCCCCAGCGGGATGGTGGAGAGAATCGGAAGCGTTCTGCCTCCCTGGGGCTTGGGGTGAAGATGTTACTCAGAAGCTTCCTAGCCTTGGACAGCCCTCACATTGTTCGGTGCTCTTGCTTCTTCACGTGGGTAGCAACCAAGTGGTGACGAGAGGCCCAAGGGCAGACAAAAGTGACTTCAGAGGGCCTGGTGGGGACGAGTAAAGGGGTCAGGAGCACAGGTAGAATTCTCCTCTGTCATCCCAGCTGTAGGGAATGACATCGAAAGAAACAGGCAGACGCAACGTATTAAGACTTTGCTCTGCGGCTGGCATCACTGCCAGAATTTGGGGTTTTTTCAGGCATGGGATATTCTACGTGACACCAGGCCTGCTGGGGCGTGACAAGATTCACCGTTCCCAGTGAGGGAAAAGCATTTGTGCTCACGAGTTAGCGGGGCTGTTTGAAAATAGCTTGGAAGTGGGGAAGGGCTAAAATCAGGCTCACTGGAGCATTGGAACAGGCCAGCCAGGGAAGTGGTTGAGGCAGCATGCCTGGAGGCATTTAAATGATGTGTAGACGTGGCGCTTAGGGACATAGTTTAGAGGTGGCCCTGGTGGCCAGGTAGGCCAAGAGCATCCTGGCTTGTATCAGAAATAATGATGCCAGTGGTTACAGGGAAGTGGTTGTCCCTTTGTACTTGGCTCTGGTGAGGCCACAGCTCAAGTAGTGTGTTCAGTTCCGGGCCCGTCACTCCAAGGTGAGGGTGCTGGAGTTGGTGCAGCACAGCCAAAGTAGAGTAGCGAAGCCGGAGAATGGTCAAAAGAATGAGTCAAATAAGGGGCGGCTGAGGGAACTGAGGTTGTTTAGCCTGGAGAAAAGGAGGCTCAGGGGAGACCTTACCGCTCTCTACAGCTACCTGAAAGGAGGTTGTGGCAAGCTGGGTGTCAGTGTCTTCTCCCAGGTAACAAGTGATAGGACGAGAGGGAAAGGCCTCAAGTTGCTCCAGGGAAGGTTTAGATTGGATATTAGGAAAAATTTATTCACTGAAGGGGTTCTGAAGCATTGGAACAGGCCACCCAGGGAAGTGGTTGAAGGCAGCGTGCCTGGAGGCATTTAAAAGACGAGTAGACGTGGCGCTTAGGGACAGGGTTTAGTGGTGCAGTTGGCAGAGGAAGGTTTGCGTTTGGACTCAGTGAACTGATGGGTCTTCTGCAAGCTGAATGACTCTGTGATTCCACTTTGAGCTTGCCTGGTGTGCAGTGAGGGGAGACGACCTCTGGCAGGCAGATGATACTGAAGCCAAACTGAAGTCCACGCAAGCTCCTCTGAAGCAAATTAACTCTTGCGCAGCCTTAACCGCTGCACCAGGGCAGCTGCGGGGCGCTGAGCTGAGGTGGGGCCGAAGGGCGGGGCTCCAGGCGTGGCTGTGATGCGCTCGGGCCCCTGTGACAGCAGAGGGGACGGGTCACAATGGGGAGGGTTACCAGGGGCTGCGGCAGGCAGCGCTGCCCCAGTACGGCCTGGTCCAGCGGTGAGTGTGCACGCGGTGGGAGGATGGGCAGGACGAGGGCCGGGGCAGAAACATGTGGAACGAGGGTCTGGGTTATCGTCCTGTATCGAGGGCCCAGTGGCTGGTGGGAGCGCCTTGGGAGGGCACGGTGCTGCCGCTGCCGAGACTGGGCGCAGGCCTTGCTGCCTCCCAGCTCCCTCGCCCCCTCTCCTACCTGCACCCAGGTCCCTCTGCCTCCCTTCCCTGCTCCCTCCATACCGGCTCCCTCCCTCCAAGCCCCACTGAACCCCTTCTCTCCCTCCTCCTGCAGGACATGGCTGCCACAAAATTCCTCATTGTGCTTGTGACCGGCATCATCCAGCACCTGCATTTGGTCAGGGAAGAGCTGGATGAGGCCACGTGGGAGCGCATGCAGCAGCGTGCGGAGCAGCTGAGCCAGGAGGTGGCTCGGCTGCCGCAGGAACTGGAGCAGAGGATGCAGGAGCAAGGTCGCTTGGCCCGGGTATCCCTGGGCTTTGCTGCCTTGCAGCAGTGGCACTTGTGGGCCACTGCTGGAGTCCTGGTCCTGCTCTTTGCGCTCTGCTGGTGGATCCGCAAAAGGAGTCGGGAGATGGACAACAGTGGCAAAGAGGAGAGTTCCAGCTGCAAAACAGAGCAGGAGGAGGAAGAAAGTGGAGGAGAAGATCTGGATGATGAGAGTGATATTCCCAGGATTTTTGCAAAGCCCATCCAGTGGTCAGTGCCAAATCTGGCCTACCGGAATTGGGTGGTAGAAGAGTTGGTGGGTGACCTCCTCCGCATCTTCCAAGAGCATTTCTCAAATCGTTTCTTCCCGGTGCTGCAACCAGCCATCGGGGTGGGCAGGGCCTTCGAAGGCTGGAGTTTTGGTGAGGATGATACTGTCTACTCTCTGCTGGTGCCCCTGCAGCCCCCGCGTGGGCATGTCTTCCACCTGGAGCTGGGCACCATGAGGGAGATGCCGCTGAAGGACTCTTGCATCCGTGTGGAGCTGCAGTGCACCTGCGCGGGGCTGCAGCGGGTGGAGAACTTGCTGTGCTTCCTCCACCACCCCGAGGAGGAGCTGAGGAGGAATCAGGATCCTAGCCTCCTACGCACCCTCTGCACCGACTCCTACCTAGATGCATGGAAAACTGCCCGCTGGTTCCAAAAATTCATCGGCTCAGCCTGGGTGATGATGCCTCAGTCACATCACTACACAATGCAGGTGCTGCCCTCCAGCCGCTCCTGCATTCTGCAGCTGACAAATGCCTCTGGGAGAACCCTCCTTGTTGAGCTGATGTTTGGGGTGCAGCACGGCAATTCGGACATCTTCCTGAGCAGCGGGAGTGCAGAGAGCCTCTTCACCTCAAGCACGACGTGGCCGGAGAGCTATGCTGTGGCAGAGGCGAAGTTCTTCAGGCATGTGGCCAGGCAGGCCCCACGTGACAGCTTCCACCTCAACTGCCTGCAGCTCTGCACCAGCATCCTGGGGGGCACAGACTTTTCCACCTCTACCTTGAAGACAGTTGTGATGCATGTGCTGACCATCCTACCCCTGTCAGGCTGGCGCAGGAGGGATCTCCTGCCACGGCTGCAGGATATCATGCGGTACCTGCACTTCTGCCTGGAGAAGAAACGCCTTGACCACTTCTTCTTAGGCAATGAGATGGTGCCTGAGGAGATCGTCTTGCCCCCATCCTCCCAATCAGACAAGCCACTCAACCTCTTCCAGCACCTGGCACAGGATCCGGATGTCCATGCCAAGGCACTGCAGGAGTTCAATGAGCTGCAAGACCGACTCTCAAGGCTGCTGTTCCACGCGTACTGAGAGAGGACTTCATGCACAGGGCATCCATTGCAGGTCTTTCAGGTAAGAGCTCAGAATGACTTCTTACAGCAGGGAAAAAGAGGGGAGAATGCGGGACACAGGAAGGAAAGGGAACACCCTGCGCGGCAGCCCTCTGCCAAGAGCAGCGTTGTTCCCCTCACAGCAGTTGGCAACAACTACAGTGGTGACAAAGATGAGTTCCGTCCTGCTTTCCCCTCACGCTGGGGCTCTCAGGATGACGATTTCACACGGGCGCAGAAATACTTGCTGGCAGCCCCAGCTGTGGCGGCACCGAGCGAGAGGCACTGCTGATGGGCACTCCAGTGTGTTCACTGGAGTCCAGCTGGAGAATCTGCCCGTCCTAGGCACTCCCTGGGCAGCTGGTGCTGCTGGACTGAGCATGCTGCACGTGGAGGACACGCTGCTCTGTCGGCAGGGGGAATTGCTGCCGCACCTTTCCTCCACAGCAAAAACGCATCCTGGGGACTGGGACACGATGCAGCTGAAGACGCCGCTGCAAAGAGCCTTCCGACAGAGACTCCTGTTACCACCTGGACAGAGGCGGCACCCCCCATTTTGAGAGACTCCATTCCCTCTGGAAGCTTTACTCTGTTCCAAGATGTCAATAAATCCCTTGTTTGAACAAATGCTGCGTCTGTCAGTGTCCACACCTCACTTTGCCAAGGATCGTGGGCATAGGGTGCAGACCGCTCTGCTGCCGCAAAGTCAGGGAGCGTTTTGCAGAAGAGCTGATGCCGTGGGCTCTGGTTTGCTGATTCACTGGGCTTTGCCTTCCCAGGGCTCCTGGCTTAATCCCAGTAGGCAGTTTGGCCTCACAAGGCTCTTCAATCACCTTCCCGCAGCGGGATGGTGGAGAGAATCTGAAGGGTAAAAGCAGGATAACGTGTGGGTTGAGAGAGGACAGTTGAGGAGGTAAAGCAGAAGCCACACTCATTCACTACTTCCCTGGTCTACTGGGCCCTGATCACCGCTTGTGATGGCCACCAACTGCATTTAACTCCGTCCACCAAACTCTCTGGGCTCAGCCATCCACCACACTCTCCACAGGATTGAAAACCTCCGCATAAAGATCAGGACCAACCTACTAAAGCAGCTGTTCTTGCAGGATGGTGGCACAGATGTATGGTTCTGTAAGGAATCAAGGGAAATCTCTAGATCAGTCACCCTGTGTCGCCTTTATGGATGACTTCAACTTCCCAGCTGCTCACTGGGACTGTCAGAGAGCAGACATGCAGAGGCCCAGCAAATTCCTGAAGCCCATGTCAAAGATACCTTTTTGACATGGGTACTAAGGGAGCCAACCAGGAAAGGTGCCCTCCTAAACCTGTTGATTCTACGTAGAATTGGTCTTGTGGGTGAAGTGATGGTTGGTGACTTTCTTGGCCATAGTGATCAAGGAACGGTTGAGTGGGAGAACGGTTCCGGGAGAACAGACTTGAGGCTGCTCAAGGAACTCGTTAGAAAGGTCCCCTGGGAATCTGCTTTCAAGGGTATTGGTGTCCATAAGTGCTGGCCCCTTTGTCAGAGTCATTTTGTAAGAGCACAGGAGCGGCAATTCCAATGTGTCACAAGTCAAGCAAGAGGGGTAGAAGGCTGGCTTGGCTGACCAGGAATCTACTTTGGGAGCTTAGGTGGCAAACCAGAGTGTAAGGTCTTTGGGAAGGTATCTGGGGATGGGATTGTTGGTATGCTCCTTAGGAGGCATGTGCCCTGGCAGCTAAAATGTCCGTCCATCTCCTGGCGTGCATTGTGCAGAGCATAGCTAGCTGGCTGAAAGAAGGGATGGACTAAGCAGAGAAAGAGCTGGGGGTGTTGCGGGAAGTGGCTGTCCCCTTGTACTTGGCCCTGGTGAGGCCACAGCCCAACTCGCCTGTTTGGTTTTGGGTCTCTCACTCCAAGGAAGACGATGAGGTGCTGGAGCAAGTCCAAAGAAGAGCAGCAAAGCTGATGAATGGTCTAGAGAATAAATCTTATGAGGAGGGTCTGAGGGAACTGAGGTTGTTTAGCCTGGAGAAAAGGAGGCTCAGGGGAGACCTTACCACTCTCTACAGCTACCTGAAAGGAAGTTGTGGCAAGATGGGTGTCAGTGTCTTCTCCCAGGTAACAAGTGATAGGACGAGAGGGATTGGCCTCAAGTTGCTCCAGGGAGGGTTTAGATTGGATATTAGGAAAAATTTATTCACTGAAGGGGTTCTGAAGCATTGGAACAGGCCACCCAGGGAAGTGGTTGAGGCAGCATGCCGGGAGGCGTTTAAAAGACGTTTAGACGTGGAGCTCAGGGACAGGGTTTAGTGGTGGAGTTGGCAGAGGAAGGTTTGCGTTTGGACTCAGTGAACTGATGGGTCTTCTGCAAGCTGAATGATTCTGTGAATCCACTTTGAGTTTGCCCGGTGTGGAGCGAGGGGAGACGACCTCTGGCAGGCAGATGATACTGAAGCCAAACTGAAGTCCACGCAAGCTCCTCTGAAGCAAATTAACTCTTGCGCAGCCTTAACCGTTGCACCAGGGCAGCTGCGGGGCGCTGAGCTGAGGTGGGACCGAAGGGCGGGGCGGGGCAGCAGGCGTGGCTGTGATGAGCTCGGGCCCCTGTGACAGCAGAGGGGACGGGTCACAATGGGGACGGTTACCAGTGCTGCAACCAGCCATCGGGGTGGGCAGGGCCTTTGAAGGCTGGAGTTTTGGTGAGGAGGATGCTGTCTACTCTCTGCTGGTGCCCCTGCAGCCCCCGCGTGGGCATGTCTTCCACCTGGAGCTGGGCACCATGAGGGAGATGCCGCTGAAGGACTCTTGCATTTGTGTGGAGCTGCAGTGCACCTGTGTGGGGCAGTAGGTGGTGAAGAACAGGCTGTGCTTCCTCCACCACCCCGAGGAGGAGCTGAGGCAGTCTCCTCTCTACAGACTGCCCAGCACAGGAGTCGGGGACAACTACAGTGGCGACAGAGATGAGTTCCGTCCTGCTTTCCCCTCACGCTGGAGCACACAGGATGGCGATTTCACACGGGCGCAGAAATACTTGCTGGCAGCCCCAGCTGTGGCGGCACCGAGCGAGAGGCACTGCTGATGGGCACTCCAGTGTGTTCACTGGGGTCCAGCTGGAGAATCTGCCCGTCCTAGGCACTCCCTGGGCAGCTGGTGCTGCTGGACTGAGCACAAAGTGCTTGAGGCAGAATGCCTGGAGGCACTTAAAAGACGTGTAGATGTTGCACTCAGGGCCATGGTTTGGGATGCTTAAGAGACACGGCTTAGGGACCTTGCGGGGGGAGTGGAACCACAATCCATCCCACTAGCGTCTGTATGGCACCAGTGCCAGGAACAGGGGCCCAGAACCTGGGGAAACATCTCAGGTGAGTAGGAGAGCACCTAAAGTGCAGCTCAAAGAAGTCCAGCCACTCCAGCCAGCAAGTCTGCTTCATCGGCGGCCCAGCTTAAGGGCCTTTATGCTAAGACAGACAGCATGGGGAACAAACAGGAAGAGTTAGGGATGTGTGCATGCCTGCCGAGCTACAACCTTGTCAGCATCACGGAGACATGGTGGATTGGCTCCTATTACTGGAATGTTGGAATCCAGGGATATTGGCTCTTTTGTAAAGACAGGTAGCGGAGACAAGGATGGGGTGTTGCCCTCTATATCAGCGACCAGCTGTCTCAGCAGCCAGGGGTCAGGTAAGGAAGGCTAAAGCCCTGACAGAAGTAAATCTGGCCAGGGACATGTAGGGCAACAAGAAAAGCTTATATAGGTAGGTCGGGGATAAAAGGAAGACCAGGGAGGATGTGGGCCCTCTCCAGAAGGAAACGGGAGACCTGGTAACCCGGGACATGGAGAAGGCTGAGGTACTTGGTGACTTTTTTGCCTCAGTCTTCACTTGACGAGAGCTCTAGCCACATCACCCAAGTCTCAGACGGCAAAAGCAGGGACTGGGAGAATGAAGAACTGCCCACTGTAGGAGAAGAGCAGTTTCGAGACCATGTAGGGAACCTGAACTTGCACAATTCCATTGGGACCCGATGAGATGCGTTCGTGGGTCCTGAGGGAAGTGGGCAATTAAGTTTCCAAGCCGCTATCTATCATATTTGAGAAGTCATGGCAGTGCACTGAGGTTCCCATTGACTGGAAAAGGGGAAGCATAACCCCCATTTCAAAAAGGGAAAGAAGGAAGACCTGGGGAACTATAGGCCAGTTCATCTTACGTCTCTCCCTGGCAACAGCATGGAGCAGAACCCATGCTAAGGCACATAGAAAATAAGGAGGTGATTGGCCAACAGGAACCTTATGAAATTCAACAAGGACTAATGCAAAGTCATGACCCTGGGAAAGTGGAATGCTTTGCAGGGATATAGGCTGAGGACTGACTAACTGGGGATCAGGTCTGGGGAAAGGACAACACATTGACGTTCAAGCTTTTGCTGCACAGTGTTTGCACAGCATCAAGGCTTTCTGTGTTTCTCACTCTGCCTCCCTAGTGAATACACTGGGGGGAGGGTGTGCAATACGGTGGGAGGGGACACAACCAGGCAGATTATCTGGACTAGCCAAAAAGATACTCAGTACCATATAACATCACGCTCAGCAATAGAAGGGAAAAGAGAGGTGTTTAGGGAGATTAGCCATCTTTTGCTTGGGAACTGTCTGGGCATTGTTCTGTCCCCAGGAAGTGGCGAGTGATTGCTTATGCATCACTTGTTTTGCTTTGTTTTCTTCCCTCTCCTTCCACTTATCCTTTACTTATCAAACAATGTCCTTGTTTGTTTGTTTACCTGTTTTATCTTGGCTCTCAAGTTGTCTTGGTTTTTTTTTCTGCTTTCCTCTTCCCTTGTCCCACTGGAGGTGAGGGGAGAAGTGAATGAGCGACTGTGTGGTGCTTATCGGGCCAACAGGGTTAACCCACCACACATGCCCTGTCTGTCAGTCTCTCAGAGATCCTCATGCCAAGGTCCTCCACACAGCCTGGAGTCCCTGGTTCAAGAATGATGAGATGTCCATGACTTCCTATATTGCAGAGAATAGCACGTAAGATAGACTTAACTTTTCACAAAGAAATGCTCAGCCATATCACGGTATGTCACTAACCTGCTTGACTAACCTGATCTGCTTCTACGAAAAGATGACCCGCTTAGTGGATGTGGGAAAAGCTGTGGATGTTGTCCATCTAGACTTTAGTAAAGCCTCTGACACCATTTTCCACAGCATTCTCCTGGACAAACTGGCTGCTCATGGCTTGGACAGGTGTATCCTTTGCTGGGTAAAAAAATGCCTGGCTGGCTAGCTGTGCGCAGAGAGTGGTGGTGCCTTGTCGTAGTTCATCCCCGATCGGGACCAGACTACGCAGTCTCTCTCTCACTGCCCCCACCCTCCGGGAGAATAGGGAGAGATAATATAAGGAAACAGGCTCGAGCTTTGAGATGAAGGCAGGGAGAAAAATCCTTAAAGTTACCATTATGGGCAAAACAGACTCGACTTTGGGGAAAACTATTCATTTATTACTAAAAAACAATGCAGGATAATGAGACGAAGAACAAGATAAGCTCCCCCCATCGCTCCCTATTCCCGGGCTTAACATTATCTCTACCAGCTTCCCCCTGCCCCGAGCGGCAGAGGGGGGAAGAGGGAATGGGGATTATGGTCAGGTCATCACAGGTCGCTTTATGTCACTGCTTCTTCGTCAGGGGAAGAACTCCTCACATTCCTCCCCTGCTTCTGCGTGGGGTCCCTCCCACGGGCTGCAGTCCTTCGTGAAACTGCTCCAGCGTGGATCATTTCTTCCACGGGGTGCAGTCCCTCCAGAACGGCTGCCCCAGCGGGCCCTCCACGGGCCACACCCTCCTTCAAGCATCCGCCTGCCCCAGCGAGGGGTTCCCCACGGGCTGCAGGTGGATCTCTGCTCCTCCGTGGACCTCCATGGGCTGCAGGGGGACAACCTGCTCCACCATGGTCATCACCACAGGCTGCAGGGGAATCTTGGCCAGGAGCCGCATCACTCCTCCCTCTCCTTCTTCACTGACCTTGGCGTCTGCAGCCGTTCCTCTCACAAGAAAAATTCTTCACAACAGGCTGGCGGATGCCTCTGAGCCTCTCCTCACATCTCATTCACATCTCATCTCCTCTCCACTTCTTGCAGCCGGGCCGGGCCGAGTTGGGCCCAGTCAGCTGTCCGGCGGGAGGCCAGAGGGTGAGGCCTGCAAGGCCCACAAGGCTTGTACCTCCCCCTGTCTGCCCCCGCTCAGCTTCTTCATATCTTCTCTCCTTCTTTTTTTCTCTATTTTTCCCCTTCTTTTCCCCCTTTCGCCTTCACAGAGGCGTTATCACAGAACATTCTGCTACCAATCGGCTCGGCCTTGGCCAGCAGCGGGCCCGCCCTAGGCCTGGCCGAGTCCACTGAACAAAGGGGACCAACTTTCAGCAGTTTCCTACAGAAACTACCACCGTAGCCCCCCCTCACTAAATAATAACAGAACAGGCATGAAGTTAACTCTAGCTGGACAGCGGCCACAAGTGGTGTTCCCCAGCGCTCAGTATGGGGGCCAGTTCTGTTTAATATCTTTACCGATGATCTGGATGAGGGGATTGAGTGCATGCTACGGAACTTTGCAGATGACACCAAGCTGGCCAGGAACGTTGTTGTCTAAATAAAGCTTTCAAGTTATGACTCATTGATGTGAGGCCAGATTCAGGGGCTGTCAGTTCCTTTGTGTATCCTCAACTTGTCCGAGGGTGTTCTGTTTTATTTTGGGATGGCTGCTTGCTTCTGGGGCTTGCTGCAAAGCAGCGCATTTAGCAGCCCCCTCCTGCCACGTTCTCCCGCTTGTCACCTTCCCAAGTGATGGCGTAAGCTCGTAGCGCTGCTGAATGCGGCCCCTGCAGCTGCCTTGCAATGCACCTGCCTTTCTGCAAGGGCAAAGGGTTTTGCCAGCAGGAATTTGCTCTGGCCACCATGGGATCACCCTCCCTTGGCCACCGCAGGAGCCCCAGGGAAAGGTGTGATTCACTCCAGCTAAGCAGCCCAGCCCAGGGTCCTTCCCAAGTTGCAGTCGCAGCCCTCGCAGCCTCGGGACACAGACGGAGTTATTCCTCATGGACACTAATCATACAGGGAACGCTGATCCCGTTTACTGACACACAGCTATTGCCATGCGGGTCCAGCACAGGCTGAACAGGGGGCTGAAACGACGCGGCGTCCCCTTCACCACCCCATCCCCATCCTGTCTTCACATGCTTGCCCCAGCCACGTGCCACTCGCTTGGCCATGTTGATGTGGCCAACCTGTTGCCCAGGCCAGCCCCAGATGAAGGCAATGGGAGCGCAGGAGGCAGAGCAAGCTCTGCCATGAGGAGAAACAAGGACTCACAACTTAGGGATCAACACAGTTCACCCCGGAAATCTATGGGCAAGCAAAAGGCTGAAAGTAAAAATCCAGTCCCATCCTTTATCAAAACCACTGCCACTTAGATAGAAAGAGAGGAAAGGCTTCAGGTTGCTCCAGGGAAGGTTTAGATTGGATATTAGGAAAAATTTATTCACTGAAAGGGTTCTGAAGCATTGGAACAGGCCACCCAGGGAAGTGGTTGAAGGCAGCGTGCCTGGAGGCATTTAAAAGATGAGTAGACGTGGCGCTTAGGGACAGGGTTTAGTGGTGGAGTTGGCAGAGGAAGGTTTGCGTTTGGACTCAGTGAACTGATGGGTCTTCTGCAAGCTGAATGATTCTGTGATTCCACTTTGAGCTTGCCTGGTGTGCAGTGAGGGGAGATGACCTCTGGCAGGCAGATGATACTGAAGCCAAACTGAAGTCCACGCAAGCTCCTCTGAAGCAAGTTAACTGTAGTGCAGCCTTAACTGCTGCACCAGGGCAGCTGCGGGGCGCTGAGCTGAGGTGGGGCCGAAGGGCGGGGTGGGGCGGCACGCGTGGCTGTGATGCGCTCGGGCCCCTGTGACAGCAGAGGGGACGGGTCACAATGGGGACGGTTACCAGGGGCTGCAGCAGGCAGCGCTGCCCCAGTACGGCCTGGTCCAGCGGTGAGTGTGCACGCGGTGGGAGGATGGGCAGGACGAGGGCCGGGGCAGAAACATGTGGAACGAGGGTCTGGGTTATCGTCCTGTATCGAGGGCCCAGGCGCTGGTGGGAGCGCCTTGGGAGGGCACGGTGCTGCCGCTGCCGAGACTGGGCGCAGGCCTTGCTGCCTCCCAGCTCCCTCGCCCCCTCTCCTACCTGCACCCAGGTCCCTCTGCCTCCCTTCCCTGCTCCCTCCATACCGGCTCCCTCCCTCCAAGCCCCACTGAACCCCTTCTCTCCCTCCTTCTGCAGGACATGGCTGCCACAAAATTCCTCATTGTGCTTGTGACCGGCATCATCCAGCACCTGCATTTGGTCAGGGAAGAGCTGGATGAGGCCACGTGGGAGCGCATGCAGCAGCATGCGGAGCAGCTGAGCCAGGAGATGGCTCGGATGCTGCAGGAAGTGGAGCAGAGTATGCAGGAACAGGGAACCCAGGAACAAGATGGTTTGGCCCGGGTAGCACTGCTCTTCGGTGCCTTGCTCCCGTGGCACTTGTGGGCCATTACTGGAGTCCTGCTCCTAGTCTTCATGCTCTGCTGTTGGATCCGCAAAAGGAGCCGTGAGGTGGACCATAGCGGAAAAGTGGAGAGTTCCAGCTGCAATACAGAGCAGGAGGCGGTAGAAAGTAACGGAGAAGATCTGGATGATGAGAATGATATTCCCAGGATTTTTGCAAAGCCCACCCAGTGGTCAGTGCCAAATCTGGCCTACCGGAATTGGGTGGTAGAAGTGTTGGTGGGTGACCTCCTCCGCGTCTTCCAAGAGCACTTCTCAAATCGTTTCTTCCCGGTGCTGCAACCAGCCATCGGGGTGGGCAGGGCCTTTGAAGGCTGGAGTTTTGGTGAGGATGATACTGTCTACTCTCTGCTGGTGCCCCTGCAGCCCCCGCGTGGGCATGTCTTCCACCTGGAGCTGGGCACCATGAGGGAGATGCCGCTGAAGGACTCTTGCATCCGTGTGGAGCTGCAGTGCACCTGCGCGGGGCAGCAGCTGGTGGAGAACATGCTGTGCTTCCTCCACCACCCCGAGGAGGAGCTGAGGAAGAATCAGGATCCTAGCCTCCTACGCACCCTCTGCACCGACTCCTACCTAGATGCATGGAAAACTGCCCGCTGGTTCCAGAAATTCGTCAGCTCAGCCTGGGTGATGATGCCTCAGTCACATCACTACACAATGCAGGTGCTGCCCTCCAGCCGCTCCTGCATTCTGCAGCTGACAAATGCCTCTGGGAGAACCCTCCTTGTTGAGCTGATGTTTGGGGTGCAGCACGGCAATTCGGACATCTTCCTGAGCAGCGGGAGTGCAGAGAGCCTCTTCACCTCAAGCACGACGTGGCCGGAGAGCTATGCTGTGGCAGAGGCGAAGTTCTTCAGGCATGTGGCCAGGCAGGCCCCACATGACAGCTTCCACCTCAACTGCCTGCAGCTCTGCACCAGCGTCCTGGGGGGCACAGACTTTTCCACCTCTACCTTGAAGACAGTTGTGATGCACCTCCTGAAAATCCTACCCTGGTCAGACTGGCACAGGAGCCATCTCCTGTCACGGCTGCGGGATATCATGCGGTACCTGCACCTCTGCCTGAGGAGGAAACAACTTGACCATTTCTTCTTAGGCAATGAGATGCTGCCTGAGGAGATTGTCTTGCCCCCATCCTCCCAATCAGCCAAGCCACTCAACCTCTTCCAGCACCTGCAACAGGATCTGGATGCCCATGCCAAGGCACTGCAGGAGTTCAATGAGCTGCAAGACCGACTCTCAAGGCTGCTGTTCTACGCGTACTGAGAGAGGACTTCATGCACAGGGCTTCCATTGCAGGTCTCGCAGCTGATGGCTGACAATGACCTCACACTGCAGGGAAAAAGAGGGGAGAATGCGGGACACAGGAAGGAAAGGGAACACCCTCTTCCGAGAGCGACAGCATTCTCCTGTCAACAGACTGCCCAGCACAGCAGTCGGTGACAACTACAGTGGCGACAAAGATGAGTTCCGTCCTGATTTCCCCTCACGCTGGGGCTCTCAGGATGACGATTTCACACGGGCGCAGAAATACTTGCTGGCAGCCCCAGCTGTGGCGGCACCGAGCGAGAGGCACTGCTGATGGGCACTCCAGTGTGTTCACTGGGGTCCAGCTGGAGAATCTGCCCATCCTAGGCACTCCCTGGGCAGCTGGTGCTGCTGGACTGAGCACGCTGCACGTGGAGGACACGCTGCTCTGTCGGCAGGGGGAATTGCTGCCGCACCTTTCCTCCACAGCAAAAACGCATCCTGGGGACTGGGACACGACGCAGCTGACGATGCCGCTGCAAGGAGCCTTCCGACAGAGACTCCTGTTACCACCTGGACAGAGGCGGCACCCCCCATTTTGAGAGACTCCATTCCCTCTGGAAGCTTTACTCTGTTCCAAGATGCCAATAAATCCCTTGTTTGAACAAATGCTGCGTCTGTCAGTGTCCACACCTCACTTTGCCAAGGATCGTGGGCATAGGGTGCAGACCGCTCTGCTGCCGCAAAGTCAGGGAGCGTTTTGCAGGAGAGCTGATGCCGTGGGCTCTGGTTTGCTGATTCACTGGGCTTTGCCTTCCCAGGGCTCCTGGCTTAATCCCAGTAGGCAGTTTGGCCTCACAAGGCTCTTCAATCACCTTCCCCCAGCGGGATGGTGGAGAGAATTGGAAGCGTTCTGCCTCCCTGGGGCTTGGGGTGAAGATGTTACTCAGAAGCTTCCTAGCCTTGGACAGCCCTCACATTGTTCGGTGCTCTTGCTTCTTCACGTGGGTAGCAACCAAGTGGTGACGAGAGGCCCAAGGGCAGACAAAAGTGACTTCAGAGGGCCTGGTGGGGACGAGTAAAGGGGTCAGGAGCACAGGTAGAATTCTCCTCTGTCATCCCAGCTGTAGGGAATGACATCGAAAGAAACAGGCAGACGCAACGTATTAAGACTTTGCTCTGCGGCTGGCATCACTGCCAGAATTTGGGGTTTTTTCAGGCATGGGATATTCTACGTGACACCAGGCCTGCTGGGGCGTGACAAGATTCACCGTTCCCAGTGAGGGAAAAGCATTTGTGCTCACGAGTTAGCGGGGCTGTTTGAAAATAGCTTGGAAGCGGGGAAGGGCTAAAATCAGGCTCACTGGAGCATTGGAACAGGCCAGCCAGGGAAGTGGTTGAGGCAGCATGCCTGGAGGCATTTAAATGATGTGTAGACGTGGCGCTTAGGGACATAGTTTAGAGGTGGCCCTGGTGGCCAGGTAGGCCAAGAGCATCCTGGCTTGTATCAGAAATAATGATGCCAGTGGTTACAGGGAAGTGGTTGTCCCTTTGTACTTGGCTCTGGTGAGGCCACAGCTCAAGTAGTGTGTTCAGTTCCGGGCCCGTCACTCCAAGGTGAGGGTGCTGGAGTTGGTGCAGCACAGCCAAAGTAGAGTAGCGAAGCCGGAGAATGGTCAAAAGAATGAGTCAAATAAGGGGCGGCTGAGGGAACTGAGGTTGTTTAGCCTGGAGAAAAGGAGGCTCAGGGGAGACCTTACCGCTCTCTACAGCTACCTGAAAGGAGGTTGTGGCAAGCTGGGTGTCAGTGTCTTCTCCCAGGTAACAAGTGATAGGACGAGAGGGAAAGGCCTCAAGTTGCTCCAGGGAAGGTTTAGATTGGATATTAGGAAAAATTTATTCACTGAAGGGGTTCTGAAGCATTGGAACAGGCCACCCAGGGAAGTGGTTGAAGGCAGCGTGCCTGGAGGCATTTAAAAGACGAGTAGACGTGGCGCTTAGGGACAGGGTTTAGTGGTGCAGTTGGCAGAGGAAGGTTTGCGTTCGGACTCAGTGAACTGATGGGTCTTCTGCAAGCTGAATGACTCTGTGATTCCACTTTGAGCTTGCCTGGTGTGCAGTGAGGGGAGACGACCTCTGGCAGGCAGATGATACTGAAGCCAAACTGAAGTCCACGCAAGCTCCTCTGAAGCAAATTAACTCTTGCGCAGCCTTAACCGCTGCACCAGGGCAGCTGCGGGGCGCTGAGCTGAGGTGGGGCCGAAGGGCGGGGCGGCAGGCGTGGCTGTGATGAGCTCGGGCCCCTGTGACAGCAGAGGGGACGGGTCACAATGGGGACGGTTACCAGGGGCTGCGGCAGGCAGCGCTGCCCCAGTACGGCCTGGTCCAGCGGTGAGTGTGCACGCGGTGGGAGGATGGGCAGGACGAGGGCCGGGGCAGAAACATGTGGAACGAGGGTCTGGGTTATCGTCCTGTAACGAGGGCCCAGTGGCTGGTGGGAGCGCCTTGGGAGGGCACGGTGCTGCCGCTGCCGAGACTGGGCGCAGGCCTTGCTGCCTCCCAGCTCCCTCGCCCCGTCTCCTACCTGCACCCAGGTCCCTCTGCCTCCCTTCCCTGCTCCCTCCATACCGGCTCCCTCCCTCCAAGCCCCACTGAACCCCTTCTCTCCCTCCTCCTGCAGGACATGGCTGCCACAAAATTCCTCATTGTGCTTGTGACCGGCATCATCCAGCACCTGCATTTGGTCAGGGAAGAGCTGGATGAGGCCACGCGGGAGCGCATGCAGCAGCGTGCGGAGCAGCTGAGCCAGGAGGTGGCTCGGCTGCCGCAGGAACTGGAGCAGAGGATGCAGGAGCAAGGTCGCTTGGCCCGGGTATCCCTGGGCTTTGCTGCCTTGCAGCAGTGGCACTTGTGGGCCACTGCTGGAGTCCTGGTCCTGCTCTTTGCGCTCTGCTGGTGGATCCGCAAAAGGAGTCGGGAGATGGACAACAGTGGCAAAGAGGAGAGTTCCAGCTGCAAAACAGAGCAGGAGGAGGAAGAAAGTGGAGGAGAAGATCTGGATGATGAGAGTGATATTCCCAGGATTTTTGCAAAGCCCATCCAGTGGTCAGTGCCAAATCTGGCCTACCGGAATTGGGTGGTAGAAGAGTTGGTGGGTGACCTCCTCCGCATCTTCCAAGAGCATTTCTCAAATCGTTTCTTCCCGGTGCTGCAACCAGCCATCGGGGTGGGCAGGGCCTTTGAAGGCTGGCGTTTTGGTGAGGATGATACTGTCTACTCTCTGCTGGTGCCCCTGCAGCCCCCGCGTGGGCATGTCTTCCACCTGGAGCTGGGCACCATGAGGGAGATGCCGCTGAAGGACTCTTGCATCCGTGTGGAGCTGCAGTGCACCTGCACGGGGCTGCAGCGGGTGGAGAACTTGCTGTGCTTCCTCCACCACCCCGAGGAGGAGCTGAGGAGGAATCAGGATCCTAGCCTCCTACGCACCCTCTGCACCGACTCCTACCTAGATGCATGGAAAACTGCCCGCTGGTTCCAAAAATTCATCGGCTCAGCCTGGGTGATGATGCCTCAGTCACATCACTACACAATGCAGGTGCTGCCCTCCAGCCGCTCCTGCATTCTGCAGCTGACAAATGCCTCTGGGAGAACCCTCCTTGTTGAGCTGATGTTTGGGGTGCAGCACGGCAATTCGGACATCTTCCTGAGCAGCGGGAGTGCAGAGAGCCTCTTCACCTCAAGCACGACGTGGCCGGAGAGCTATGCTGTGGCAGAGGCGAAGTTCTTCAGGCATGTGGCCAGGCAGGCCCCACGTGACAGCTTCCACCTCAACTGCCTGCAGCTCTGCACCAGCATCCTGGGGGGCACAGACTTTTCCACCTCTACCTTGAAGACAGTTGTGATGCATGTGCTGACCATCCTACCCCTGTCAGGCTGGCGCAGGAGGGATCTCCTGCCACGGCTGCAGGATATCATGCGGTACCTGCACTTCTGCCTGGAGAAGAAACGCCTTGACCACTTCTTCTTAGGCAATGAGATGGTGCCTGAGGAGATCGTCTTGCCCCCATCCTCCCAATCAGACAAGCCACTCAACCTCTTCCAGCACCTGGCACAGGATCCGGATGTCCATGCCAAGGCACTGCAGGAGTTCAATGAGCTGCAAGACCGACTCTCAAGGCTGCTGTTCCACGCGTACTGAGAGAGGACTTCATGCACAGGGCATCCATTGCAGGTCTTTCAGGTAAGAGCTCAGAATGACTTCTTACAGCAGGGAAAAACAGGGGAGAATGCGGGACACAGGAAGGAAAGGGAACACCCTGCGCGGCAGCCCTCTGCCAAGAGCAGCGTTGTTCCCCTCACAGCAGTTGGCGACAACTACAGTGGTGACAAAGATGAGTTCCGTCCTGCTTTCCCCTCACGCTGGGGCTCTCAGGATGACGATTTCACACGGGCGCAGAAATACTTGCTGGCAGCCCCAGCTGTGGCGGCACCGAGCGAGAGGCACTGCTGATGGGCACTCCAGTGTGTTCACTGGAGTCCAGCTGGAGAATCTGCCTGTCCTAGGCACTCCCTGGGCAGCTGGTGCTGCTGGACTGAGCATGCTGCACGTGGAGGACACGCTGCTCTGTCGGCAGGGGGAATTGCTGCCGCACCTTTCCTCCACAGCAAAAACGCATCCTGGGGACTGGGACACGATGCAGCTGAAGACGCCGCTGCAAGGAGCCTTCCGACAGAGACTCCTGTTACCACCTGGGCAGAGGCGGCACCCCCCATTTTGAGAGACTCCATTCCCTCTGGAAGCTTTACTCTGTTCCAAGATGTCAATAAATCCCTTGTTTGAACAAATGCTGCGTCTGTCAGTGTCCACACCTCACTTTGCCAAGGATCGTGGGCATAGGGTGCAGACCGCTCTGCTGCCGCAAAGTCAGGGAGCGTTTTGCAGAAGAGCTGATGCCGTGGGCTCTGGTTTGCTGATTCACTGGGCTTTGCCTTCCCAGGGCTCCTGGCTTAATCCCAGTAGGCAGTTTGGCCTCACAAGGCTCTTCAATCACCTTCCCGCAGCGGGATGGTGGAGAGAATCTGAAGGGTAAAAGCAGGATAACGTGTGGGTTGAGAGAGGACAGTTGAGGAGGTAAAGCAGAAGCCACACTCATTCACTACTCCCCTGGTCTACTGGGCCCTGATCACCGCTTGTGATGGCCACCAACTGCATTTAACTCCGTCCACCAAACTCTCTGGGCTCAGCCATCCACCACACTCTCCACAGGATTGAAAACCTCCGCATAAAGATCAGGACCAACCTACTAAAGCAGCTGTTCTTGCAGGATGGTGGCACAGATGTATGGTTCTGTAAGGAATCAAGGGAAATCTCTAGATCAGTCACCCCGTGTCGCCTTTATGGATGACTTCAACTTCCCAGCTGCTCACTGGGACTGTCAGAGAGCAGACATGCAGAGGCCCAGCAAATTCCTGAAGCCCATGTCAAAGATACCTTTTTGACATGGGTACTAAGGGAGCCAACCAGGAAAGGTGCCCTCCTAAACCTGTTGATTCTACGTAGAATTGGTCTTGTGGGTGAAGTGATGGTTGGTGACTTTCTTGGCCATAGTGATCAAGGAACGGTTGAGTGGGAGAACGGTTCCGGGAGAACAGACTTGAGGCTGCTCAAGGAACTCGTTAGAAAGGTCCCCTGGGAATCTGCTTTCAAGGGTATTGGTGTCCATAAGTGCTGGCCCCTTTGTCAGAGTCATTTTGTAAGAGCACAGGAGCGGCAATTCCAATGTGTCACAAGTCAAGCAAGAGGGGTAGAAGGCTGGCTTGGCTGACCAGGAATCTACTTTGGGAGCTTAGGTGGCAAACCAGAGTGTAAGGTCTTTGGGAAGGTATCTGGGGATGGGATTGTTGGTATGCTCCTTAGGAGGCATGTGCCCTGGCAGCTAAAATGTCCGTCCATCTCCTGGCGTGCATTGTGCAGAGCATAGCTAGCTGGCTGAAAGAAGGGATGGACTAAGCAGAGAAAGAGCTGGGGGTGTTGCGGGAAGTGGCTGTCCCCTTGTACTTGGCCCTGGTGAGGCCACAGCCCAACTCGCCTGTTTGGTTTTGGGTCTCTCACTCCAAGGAAGACGATGAGGTGCTGGAGCAAGTCCAAAGAAGAGCAGCAAAGCTGATGAATGGTCTAGAGAATAAATCTTATGAGGAGGGTCTGAGGGAACTGAGGTTGTTTAGCCTGGAGAAAAGGAGGCTCAGGGGAGACCTTACCACTCTCTACAGCTACCTGAAAGGAAGTTGTGGCAAGATGGGTGTCAGTGTCTTCTCCCAGGTAACAAGTGATAGGACGAGAGGGATTGGCCTCAAGTTGCTCCAGGGAGGGTTTAGATTGGATATTAGGAAAAATTTATTCACTGAAGGGGTTCTGAAGCATTGGAACAGGCCACCCAGGGAAGTGGTTGAGGCAGCATGCCGGGAGGCGTTTAAAAGACGTTTAGACGTGGAGCTCAGGGACAGGGTTTAGTGGTGGAGTTGGCAGAGGAAGGTTTGCGTTTGGACTCAGTGAACTGATGGGTCTTCTGCAAGCTGAATGATTCTGTGAATCCACTTTGAGTTTGCCCGGTGTGGAGCGAGGGGAGACGACCTCTGGCAGGCAGATGATACTGAAGCCAAACTGAAGTCCACGCAAGCTCCTCTGAAGCAAATTAACTCTTGCGCAGCCTTAACCGTTGCACCAGGGCAGCTGCGGGGCGCTGAGCTGAGGTGGGACCGAAGGGCGGGGCGGGGCAGCAGGCGTGGCTGTGATGAGCTCGGGCCCCTGTGACAGCAGAGGGGACGGGTCACAATGGGGACGGTTACCAGTGCTGCAACCAGCCATCGGGGTGGGCAGGGCCTTTGAAGGCTGGAGTTTTGGTGAGGAGGATACTGTCTACTCTCTGCTGGTGCCCCTGCAGCCCCCGCGTGGGCATGTCTTCCACCTGGAGCTGGGCACCATGAGGGAGATGCCGCTGAAGGACTCTTGCATTTGTGTGGAGCTGCAGTGCACCTGTGTGGGGCAGTAGGTGGTGAAGAACAGGCTGTGCTTCCTCCACCACCCCGAGGAGGAGCTGAGGCAGTCTCCTCTCTACAGACTGCCCAGCACAGGAGTCGGGGACAACTACAGTGGCGACAGAGATGAGTTCCGTCCTGCTTTCCCCTCACGCTGGAGCACACAGGATGGCGATTTCACACGGGCGCAGAAATACTTGCTGGCAGCCCCAGCTGTGGCGGCACCGAGCGAGAGGCACTGCTGATGGGCACCCCAGTGTGTTCACTGGGGTCCAGCTGGAGAATCTGCCCGTCCTAGGCACTCCCTGGGCAGCTGGTGCTGCTGGACTGAGCACAAAGTGCTTGAGGCAGAATGCCTGGAGGCACTTTAAAGACGTGTAGATGTTGCACTCAGGGCCATGGTTTGGGATGCTTAAGAGACACGGCTTAGGGACCTTGCGGGGGGAGTGGAACCACAATCCATCCCACTAGCGTCTGTATGGCACCAGTGCCAGGAACAGGGGCCCAGAACCTGGGGAAACATCTCAGGTGAGTAGGAGAGCACCTAAAGTGCAGCTCAAAGAAGTCCAGCCACTCCAGCCAGCAAGTCTGCTTCATCGGCGGCCCAGCTTAAGGGCCTTTATGCTAAGACAGACAGCATGGGGAACAAACAGGAAGAGTTAGGGATGTGTGCATGCCTGCCGAGCTACAACCTTGTCAGCATCACGGAGACATGGTGGATTGGCTCCTATTACTGGAATGTTGGAATCCAGGGATATTGGCTCTTTTGTAAAGACAGGTAGCGGAGACAAGGATGGGGTGTTGCCCTCTATATCAGCGACCAGCTGTCTCAGCAGCCAGGGGTCAGGTAAGGAAGGCTAAAGCCCTGACAGAAGTAAATCTGGCCAGGGACATGTAGGGCAACAAGAAAAGCTTATATAGGTAGGTCGGGGATAAAAGGAAGACCAGGGAGGATGTGGGCCCTCTCCAGAAGGAAACGGGAGACCTGGTAACCCGGGACATGGAGAAGGCTGAGGTACTTGGTGACTTTTTTGCCTCAGTCTTCACTTGACGAGAGCTCTAGCCACATCACCCAAGTCTCAGACGGCAAAAGCAGGGACTGGGAGAATGAAGAACTGCCCACTGTAGGAGAAGAGCAGTTTCGAGACCATGTAGGGAACCTGAACTTGCACAATTCCATTGGGACCCGATGAGATGCGTTCGTGGGTCCTGAGGGAAGTGGGCAATTAAGTTTCCAAGCCGCTATCTATCATATTTGAGAAGTCATGGCAGTGCACTGAGGTTCCCATTGACTGGAAAAGGGGAAGCATAACCCCCATTTCAAAAAGGGAAAGAAGGAAGACCTGGGGAACTATAGGCCAGTTCATCTTACGTCTCTCCCTGGCAACAGCATGGAGCAGAACCCATGCTAAGGCACATAGAAAATAAGGAGGTGATTGGCCAACAGGAACCTTATGAAATTCAACAAGGACTAATGCAAAGTCATGACCCTGGGAAAGTGGAATGCTTTGCAGGGATATAGGCTGAGGACTGACTAACTGGGGATCAGGTCTGGGGAAAGGACAACACATTGACGTTCAAGCTTTTGCTGCACAGTGTTTGCACAGCATCAAGGCTTTCTGTGTTTCTCACTCCGCCTCCCTAGTGAATACACTGGGGGGAGGGTGTGCAATACGGTGGGAGGGGACACAACCAGGCAGATTATCTGGACTAGCCAAAAAGATACTCAGTACCATATAACATCACGCTCAGCAATAGAAGGGAAAAGAGAGGTGTTTAGGGAGATTAGCCATCTTTTGCTTGGGAACTGTCTGGGCATTGTTCTGTCCCCAGGAAGTGGCGAGTGATTGCTTTTGCATCACTTGTTTTGCTTTGTTTTCTTCCCTCTCCTTCCACTTATCCTTTACTTATCAAACAATGTCCTTGTTTGTTTGTTTACCTGTTTTATCTTGGCTCTCAAGTTGTCTTGGGTTTTTTTTCTGCTTTCTTCTTCCCTTGTCCCACTGGAGGTGAGGGGAGAAGTGAATGAGCGACTGTGTGGTGCTTATTGGGCCAACAGGGTTAACCCACCACACATGCCCTGTCTGTCAGTCTCTCAGAGATCCTCATGCCAAGGTCCTCCACACAGCCTGGAGTCCCTGGTTCAAGAATGATGAGATGTCCATGACTTCCTATATTGCAGAGAATAGCACGTAAGATAGACTTAACTTTTCACAAAGAAATGCTCAGCCATATCACGGTATGTCACTAACCTGCTTGACTAACCTGATCTGCTTCTACGAAAAGATGACCCGCTTAGTGGATGTGGGAAAAGCTGTGGATGTTGTCCATCTAGACTTTAGTAAAGCCTCTGACACCATTTTCCACAGCATTCTCCTGGACAAACTGGCTGCTCATGGCTTGGACAGGTGTATCCTTTGCTGGGTAAAAAAATGCCTGGCTGGCTAGCTGTGCGCAGAGAGTGGTGGTGCCTTGTCGTAGTTCATCCCCGATCGGGACCAGACTACGCAGTCTCTCTCTCACTGCCCCCACCCTCCGGGAGAATAGGGAGAGATAATATAAGGAAACAGGCTCGAGGTTTGAGATGAAGGCAGGGAGAAAAATCCTTAAAGTTACCATTATGGGCAAAACAGACTCGACTTTGGGGAAAACTATTCATTTATTACTAAAAAACAATGCAGGATAATGAGACGAAGAACAAGATAAGCTCCCCCCATCGCTCCCTATTCCCGGGCTTAACATTATCTCTACCAGCTTCCCCCTGCCCCGAGCGGCAGAGGGGGGAAGAGGGAATGGGGATTATGGTCAGGTCATCACAGGTCGCTTTATGTCACTGCTTCTTCGTCAGGGGAAGAACTCCTCACATTCCTCCCCTGCTTCTGCGTGGGGTCCCTCCCACGGGCTGCAGTCCTTCGTGAAACTGCTCCAGCGTGGATCATTTCTTCCACGGGGTGCAGTCCCTCCAGAACGGCTGCCCCAGCGGGCCCTCCACGGGCCACACCCTCCTTCAAGCATCCGCCTGCCCCAGCGAGGGGTTCCCCACGGGCTGCAGGTGGATCTCTGCTCCTCCGTGGACCTCCATGGGCTGCAGGGGGACAACCTGCTCCACCATGGTCATCACCACAGGCTGCAGGGGAATCTTGGCCAGGAGCCGCATCACTCCTCCCTCTCCTTCTTCACTGACCTTGGCGTCTGCAGCCGTTCCTCTCACAAGAAAAATTCTTCACAACAGGCTGGCGGATGCCTCTGAGCCTCTCCTCACATCTCATTCACATCTCATCTCCTCTCCACTTCTTGCAGCCGGGCCGGGCCGAGTTGGGCCCAGTCAGCTGTCCGGCGGGAGGCCAGAGGGTGAGGCCTGCAAGGCCCACAAGGCTTGTACCTCCCCCTGTCTGCCCCCGCTCAGCTTCTTCATATCTTCTCTCCTTCTTTTTTTCTCTATTTTTCCCCTTCTTTTCCCCCTTTCGCCTTCACAGAGGCGTTATCACAGAACATTCTGCTACCAATCGGCTCGGCCTTGGCCAGCAGCGGGCCCGCCCTAGGCCTGGCCGAGTCCACTGAACAAAGGGGACCAACTTTCAGCAGTTTCCTACAGAAACTACCACCGTAGCCCCCCCTCACTAAATAATAACAGAACAGGCATGAAGTTAACTCTAGCTGGACAGCGGCCACAAGTGGTGTTCCCCAGCGCTCAGTATGGGGGCCAGTTCTGTTTAATATCTTTACCGATGATCTGGATGAGGGGATTGAGTGCATGCTACGGAACTTTGCAGATGACACCAAGCTGGCCAGGAACGTTGTTGTCTAAATAAAGCTTTCAAGTTATGACTCATTGATGTGAGGCCAGATTCAGGGGCTGTCAGTTCCTTTGTGTATCCTCAACTTGTCCGAGGGTGTTCTGTTTTATTTTGGGATGGCTGCTTGCTTCTGGGGCTTGCTGCAAAGCAGCGCATTTAGCAGCCCTCTCCTGCCACGTTCTCCCGCTTGTCACCTTCCCAAGTGATGGCGTAAGCTCGTAGCGCTGCTGAATGCGGCCCCTGCAGCTGCCTTGCAATGCACCTGCCTTTCTGCAAGGGCAAAGGGTTTTGCCAGCAGGAATTTGCTCTGGCCACCATGGGATCACCCTCCCTTGGCCACCGCAGGAGCCCCAGGGAAAGGTGTGATTCACTCCAGCTAAGCAGCCCAGCCCAGGGTCCTTCCCAAGTTGCAGTCGCAGCCCTCGCAGCCTCGGGACACAGACGGAGTTATTCCTCATGGACACTAATCATACAGGGAACGCTGATCCCGTTTACTGACACACAGCTATTGCCATGCGGGTCCAGCACAGGCTGAACAGGGGGCTGAAACGACGCGGCGTCCCCTTCACCACCCCATCCCCATCCTGTCTTCACATGCTTGCCCCAGCCACGTGCCACTCGCTTGGCCATGTTGATGTGGCCAACCTGTTGCCCAGGCCAGCCCCAGATGAAGGCAATGGGAGCGCAGGAGGCAGAGCAAGCTCTGCCATGAGGAGAAACAAGGACTCACAACTTAGGGATCAACACAGTTCACCCCGGAAATCTATGGGCAAGCAAAAGGCTGAAAGTAAAAATCCAGTCCCATCCTTTATCAAAACCACTGCCACTTAGATAGAAAGAGAGGAAAGGCTTCAGGTTGCTCCAGGGAAGGTTTAGATTGGATATTAGGAAAAATTTATTCACTGAAAGGGTTCTGAAGCATTGGAACAGGCCACCCAGGGAAGTGGTTGAAGGCAGCGTGCCTGGAGGCATTTAAAAGATGAGTAGCCGTGGCGCTTAGGGACAGGGTTTAGTGGTGGAGTTGGCAGAGGAAGGTTTGCGTTTGGACTCAGTGAACTGATGGGTCTTCTGCAAGCTGAATGATTCTGTGATTCCACTTTGAGCTTGCCTGGTGTGCAGTGAGGGGAGATGACCTCTGGCAGGCAGATGATACTGAAGCCAAACTGAAGTCCACGCAAGCTCCTCTGAAGCAAGTTAACTGTAGTGCAGCCTTAACTGCTGCACCAGGGCAGCTGCGGGGCGCTGAGCTGAGGTGGGGCCGAAGGGCGGGGTGGGGCGGCACGCGTGGCTGTGATGCGCTCGGGCCCCTGTGACAGCAGAGGGGACGGGTCACAATGGGGACGGTTACCAGGGGCTGCAGCAGGCAGCGCTGCCCCAGTACGGCCTGGTCCAGCGGTGAGTGTGCACGCGGTGGGAGGATGGGCAGGACGAGGGCCGGGGCAGAAACATGTGGAACGAGGGTCTGGGTTATCGTCCTGTATCGAGGGCCCAGGCGCTGGTGGGAGCGCCTTGGGAGGGCACGGTGCTGCCGCTGCTGAGACTGGGCGCAGGCCTTGCTGCCTCCCAGCTCCCTCGCCCCGTCTCCTACCTGCACCCAGGTCCCTCTGCCTCCCTTCCCTGCTCCCTCCATACCGGCTCCCTCCCTCCAAGCCCCACTGAACCCCTTCTCTCCCTCCTTCTGCAGGACATGGCTGCCACAAAATTCCTCATTGTGCTTGTGACCGGCATCATCCAGCACCTGCATTTGGTCAGGGAAGAGCTGGATGAGGCCACGTGGGAGCGCATGCAGCAGCATGCGGAGCAGCTGAGCCAGGAGATGGCTCGGATGCTGCAGGAAGTGGAGCAGAGTATGCAGGAACAGGGAACCCAGGAACAAGATGGTTTGGCCCGGGTAGCACTGCTCTTCGGTGCCTTGCTCCCGTGGCACTTGTGGGCCATTACTGGAGTCCTGCTCCTAGTCTTCATGCTCTGCTGTTGGATCCGCAAAAGGAGCCGTGAGGTGGACCATAGCGGAAAAGTGGAGAGTTCCAGCTGCAATACAGAGCAGGAGGCGGTAGAAAGTAACGGAGAAGATCTGGATGATGAGAATGATATTCCCAGGATTTTTGCAAAGCCCACCCAGTGGTCAGTGCCAAATCTGGCCTACCGGAATTGGGTGGTAGAAGTGTTGGTGGGTGACCTCCTCCGCGTCTTCCAAGAGCACTTCTCAAATCGTTTCTTCCCGGTGCTGCAACCAGCCATCGGGGTGGGCAGGGCCTTTGAAGGCTGGAGTTTTGGTGAGGATGATACTGTCTACTCTCTGCTGGTGCCCCTGCAGCCCCCGCGTGGGCATGTCTTCCACCTGGAGCTGGGCACCATGAGGGAGATGCCGCTGAAGGACTCTTGCATCCGTGTGGAGCTGCAGTGCACCTGCGCGGGGCAGCAGCTGGTGGAGAACATGCTGTGCTTCCTCCACCACCCCGAGGAGGAGCTGAGGAAGAATCAGGATCCTAGCCTCCTACGCACCCTCTGCACCGACTCCTACCTAGATGCATGGAAAACTGCCCGCTGGTTCCAGAAATTCGTCAGCTCAGCCTGGGTGATGATGCCTCAGTCACATCACTACACAATGCAGGTGCTGCCCTCCAGCCGCTCCTGCATTCTGCAGCTGACAAATGCCTCTGGGAGAACCCTCCTTGTTGAGCTGATGTTTGGGGTGCAGCACGGCAATTCGGACATCTTCCTGAGCAGCGGGAGTGCAGAGAGCCTCTTCACCTCAAGCACGACGTGGCCGGAGAGCTATGCTGTGGCAGAGGCGAAGTTCTTCAGGCATGTGGCCAGGCAGGCCCCACATGACAGCTTCCACCTCAACTGCCTGCAGCTCTGCACCAGCGTCCTGGGGGGCACAGACTTTTCCACCTCTACCTTGAAGACAGTTGTGATGCACCTCCTGAAAATCCTACCCTGGTCAGACTGGCACAGGAGCCATCTCCTGTCACGGCTGCGGGATATCATGCGGTACCTGCACCTCTGCCTGAGGAGGAAACAACTTGACCATTTCTTCTTAGGCAATGAGATGCTGCCTGAGGAGATTGTCTTGCCCCCATCCTCCCAATCAGCCAAGCCACTCAACCTCTTCCAGCACCTGCAACAGGATCCGGATGCCCATGCCAAGGCACTGCAGGAGTTCAATGAGCTGCAAGACCGACTCTCAAGGCTGCTGTTCTACGCGTACTGAGAGAGGACTTCATGCACAGGGCTTCCATTGCAGGTCTCGCAGCTGATGGCTGACAATGACCTCACACTGCAGGGAAAAAGAGGGGAGAATGCGGGACACAGGAAGGAAAGGGAACACCCTCTTCCGAGAGCGACAGCATTCTCCTGTCAACAGACTGCCCAGCACAGCAGTCGGTGACAACTACAGTGGCGACAAAGATGAGTTCCGTCCTGATTTCCCCTCACGCTGGGGCTCTCAGGATGACGATTTCACACGGGCGCAGAAATACTTGCTGGCAGCCCCAGCTGTGGCGGCACCGAGCGAGAGGCACTGCTGATGGGCACTCCAGTGTGTTCACTGGGGTCCAGCTGGAGAATCTGCCTGTCCTAGGCACTCCCTGGGCAGCTGGTGCTGCTGGACTGAGCACGCTGCACGTGGAGGACACGCTGCTCTGTCGGCAGGGGGAATTGCTGCCGCACCTTTCCTCCACAGCAAAAACGCATCCTGGGGATTGGGACACGACGCAGCTGACGATGCCGCTGCAAGGAGCCTTCCGACAGAGACTCCTGTTACCACCTGGACAGAGGCGGCACCCCCCATTTTGAGAGACTCCATTCCCTCTGGAAGCTTTACTCTGTTCCAAGATGCCAATAAATCCCTTGTTTGAACAAATGCTGCGTCTGTCAGTGTCCACACCTCACTTTGCCAAGGATCGTGGGCATAGGGTGCAGACCGCTCTGCTGCCGCAAAGTCAGGGAGCGTTTTGCAGGAGAGCTGATGCCGTGGGCTCTGGTTTGCTGATTCACTGGGCTTTGCCTTCCCAGGGCTCCTGGCTTAATCCCAGTAGGCAGTTTGGCCTCACAAGGCTCTTCAATCACCTTCCCCCAGCGGGATGGTGGAGAGAATTGGAAGCGTTCTGCCTCCCTGGGGCTTGGGGTGAAGATGTTACTCAGAAGCTTCCTAGCCTTGGACAGCCCTCAAATTGTTCGGTGCTCTTGCTTCTTCACGCGGGTAGCAACCAAGTGGTGATGAGAGGCCCAAGGGCAGACAAAAGTGACTTCAGAGGGCCTGGTGGGGACGAGTAAAGGGGTCAGGAGCACAGGTAGAATTCTCCTCTGTCATCCCAGCTGTAGGGAATGACATCGAAAGAAACAGGCAGACGCAACATATTAAGACCTTGCTCTGCGGCTGGCATCACTGCCAGAATTTGGGGTTTTTTCAGGCATGGGATATTCTACGTGACACCAGGCCTGCTGGGGCGTGACAAGATTCACCGTTCCCAGTGAGGGAAAAGCATTTGTGCTCACGAGTTAGCGGGGCTGTTTGAAAATAGCTTGGAAGCGGGGAAGGGCTAAAATCAGGCTCACTGGAGCATTGGAACAGGCCACCCAGGGAAGTGGTTGAGGCAGCATGCCTGGAGGCATTTAAATGATGTGTAGACGTGGCGCTTAGGGACATAGTTTAGAGGTGGCCCTGGTGGCCAGGTAGGCCAAGAGCATCCTGGCTTGTATCAGAAATAATGATGCCAGTGGTTACAGGGAAGTGGTTGTCCCTTTGTACTTGGCTCTGGTGAGGCCACAGCTCAAGTAGTGTGTTCAGTTCCGGGCCCGTCACTCCAAGGTGAGGGTGCTGGAGTTGGTGCAGCACAGCCAAAGTAGAGTAGCGAAGCCGGAGAATGGTCAAAAGAATGAGTCAAATAAGGGGCGGCTGAGGGAACTGAGGTTGTTTAGCCTGGAGAAAAGGAGGCTCAGGGGAGACCTTACCGCTCTCTACAGCTACCTGAAAGGAGGTTGTGGCAAGCTGGGTGTCAGTGTCTTCTCCCAGGTAACAAGTGATAGGACGAGAGGGAAAGGCCTCAAGTTGCTCCAGGGAAGGTTTAGATTGGATATTAGGAAAAATTTATTCACTGAAGGGGTTCTGAAGCATTGGAACAGGCCACCCAGGGAAGTGGTTGAAGGCAGCGTGCCTGGAGGCATTTAAAAGACGAGTAGACGTGGCGCTTAGGGACAGGGTTTAGTGGTGCAGTTGGCAGAGGAAGGTTTGCGTTTGGACTCAGTGAACTGATGGGTCTTCTGCAAGCTGAATGACTCTGTGATTCCACTTTGAGCTTGCCTGGTGTGCAGTGAGGGGAGACGACCTCTGGCAGGCAGATGATACTGAAGCCAAACTGAAGTCCACGCAAGCTCCTCTGAAGCAAATTAACTCTTGCGCAGCCTTAACCGCTGCACCAGGGCAGCTGCGGGGCGCTGAGCTGAGGTGGGGCTGAAGGGCGGGGCGGCAGGCGTGGCTGTGATGCGCTCGGGCCCCTGTGACAGCAGAGGGGACGGGTCACAATGGGGACGGTTACCAGGGGCTGCGGCAGGCAGCGCTGCCCCAGTACGGCCTGGTCCAGCGGTGAGTGTGCACGCGGTGGGAGGATGGGCAGGACGAGGGCCGGGGCAGAAACATGTGGAACGAGGGTCTGGGTTATCGTCCTGTATCGAGGGCCCAGTGGCTGGTGGGAGCGCCTTGGGAGGGCACGGTGCTGCCGCTGCCGAGACTGGGCGCAGGCCTTGCTGCCTCCCAGCTCCCTCGCCCCCTCTCCTACCTGCACCCAGGTCCCTCTGCCTCCCTTCCCTGCTCCCTCCATACCGGCTCCCTCCCTCCAAGCCCCACTGAACCCCTTCTCTCCCTCCTCCTGCAGGACATGGCTGCCACAAAATTCCTCATTGTGCTTGTGACCGGCATCATCCAGCACCTGCATTTGGTCAGGGAAGAGCTGGATGAGGCCACGTGGGAGCGCATGCAGCAGCGTGCGGAGCAGCTGAGCCAGGAGGTGGCTCGGCTGCCGCAGGAACTGGAGCAGAGGATGCAGGAGCAAGGTCGCTTGGCCCGGGTATCCCTGGGCTTTGCTGCCTTGCAGCAGTGGCACTTGTGGGCCACTGCTGGAGTCCTGGTCCTGCTCTTTGCGCTCTGCTGGTGGATCCGCAAAAGGAGTCGGGAGATGGACAACAGTGGCAAAGAGGAGAGTTCCAGCTGCAAAACAGAGCAGGAGGAGGAAGAAAGTGGAGGAGAAGATCTGGATGATGAGAGTGATATTCCCAGGATTTTTGCAAAGCCCATCCAGTGGTCAGTGCCAAATCTGGCCTACCGGAATTGGGTGGTAGAAGAGTTGGTGGGTGACCTCCTCCGCATCTTCCAAGAGCATTTCTCAAATCGTTTCTTCCCGGTGCTGCAACCAGCCATCGGGGTGGGCAGGGCCTTCGAAGGCTGGAGTTTTGGTGAGGATGATACTGTCTACTCTCTGCTGGTGCCCCTGCAGCCCCCGCGTGGGCATGTCTTCCACCTGGAGCTGGGCACCATGAGGGAGATGCCGCTGAAGGACTCTTGCATCCGTGTGGAGCTGCAGTGCACCTGCGCGGGGCTGCAGCGGGTGGAGAACTTGCTGTGCTTCCTCCACCACCCCGAGGAGGAGCTGAGGAGGAATCAGGATCCTAGCCTCCTACGCACCCTCTGCACCGACTCCTACCTAGATGCATGGAAAACTGCCCGCTGGTTCCAAAAATTCATCGGCTCAGCCTGGGTGATGATGCCTCAGTCACATCACTACACAATGCAGGTGCTGCCCTCCAGCCGCTCCTGCATTCTGCAGCTGACAAATGCCTCTGGGAGAACCCTCCTTGTTGAGCTGATGTTTGGGGTGCAGCACGGCAATTCGGACATCTTCCTGAGCAGCGGGAGTGCAGAGAGCCTCTTCACCTCAAGCACGACGTGGCCGGAGAGCTATGCTGTGGCAGAGGCGAAGTTCTTCAGGCATGTGGCCAGGCAGGCCCCACGTGACAGCTTCCACCTCAACTGCCTGCAGCTCTGCACCAGCATCCTGGGGGGCACAGACTTTTCCACCTCTACCTTGAAGACAGTTGTGATGCATGTGCTGACCATCCTACCCCTGTCAGGCTGGCGCAGGAGGGATCTCCTGCCACGGCTGCAGGATATCATGCGGTACCTGCACTTCTGCCTGGAGAAGAAACGCCTTGACCACTTCTTCTTAGGCAATGAGATGGTGCCTGAGGAGATCGTCTTGCCCCCATCCTCCCAATCAGACAAGCCACTCAACCTCTTCCAGCACCTGGCACAGGATCCGGATGTCCATGCCAAGGCACTGCAGGAGTTCAATGAGCTGCAAGACCGACTCTCAAGGCTGCTGTTCCACGCGTACTGAGAGAGGACTTCATGCACAGGGCATCCATTGCAGGTCTTTCAGGTAAGAGCTCAGAATGACTTCTTACAGCAGGGAAAAAGAGGGGAGAATGCGGGACACAGGAAGGAAAGGGAACACCCTGCGCGGCAGCCCTCTGCCAAGAGCAGCGTTGTTCCCCTCACAGCAGTTGGCAACAACTACAGTGGTGACAAAGATGAGTTCCGTCCTGCTTTCCCCTCACGCTGGGGCTCTCAGGATGACGATTTCACACGGGCGCAGAAATACTTGCTGGCAGCCCCAGCTGTGGCGGCACCGAGCGAGAGGCACTGCTGATGGGCACTCCAGTGTGTTCACTGGAGTCCAGCTGGAGAATCTGCCCGTCCTAGGCACTCCCTGGGCAGCTGGTGCTGCTGGACTGAGCATGCTGCACGTGGAGGACACGCTGCTCTGTCGGCAGGGGGAATTGCTGCCACACCTTTCCTCCACAGCAAAAACGCATCCTGGGGACTGGGACACGATGCAGCTGAAGACGCCGCTGCAAAGAGCCTTCCGACAGAGACTCCTGTTACCACCTGGACAGAGGCGGCACCCCCCATTTTGAGAGACTCCATTCCCTCTGGAAGCTTTACTCTGTTCCAAGATGTCAATAAATCCCTTGTTTGAACAAATGCTGCATCTGTCAGTGTCCACACCTCACTTTGCCAAGGATCGTGGGCATAGGGTGCAGACCGCTCTGCTGCCGCAAAGTCAGGGAGCGTTTTGCAGAAGAGCTGATGCCGTGGGCTCTGGTTTGCTGATTCACTGGGCTTTGCCTTCCCAGGGCTCCTGGCTTAATCCCAGTAGGCAGTTTGGCCTCACAAGGCTCTTCAATCACCTTCCCGCAGCGGGATGGTGGAGAGAATCTGAAGGGTAAAAGCAGGATAACGTGTGGGTTGAGAGAGGACAGTTGAGGAGGTAAAGCAGAAGCCACACTCATTCACTACTTCCCTGGTCTACTGGGCCCTGATCACCGCTTGTGATGGCCACCAACTGCATTTAACTCCGTCCACCAAACTCTCTGGGCTCAGCCATCCACCACACTCTCCACAGGATTGAAAACCTCCGCATAAAGATCAGGACCAACCTACTAAAGCAGCTGTTCTTGCAGGATGGTGGCACAGATGTATGGTTCTGTAAGGAATCAAGGGAAATCTCTAGATCAGTCACCCTGTGTCGCCTTTATGGATGACTTCAACTTCCCAGCTGCTCACTGGGACTGTCAGAGAGCAGACATGCAGAGGCCCAGCAAATTCCTGAAGCCCATGTCAAAGATACCTTTTTGACATGGGTACTAAGGGAGCCAACCAGGAAAGGTGCCCTCCTAAACCTGTTGATTCTACGTAGAATTGGTCTTGTGGGTGAAGTGATGGTTGGTGACTTTCTTGGCCATAGTGATCAAGGAACGGTTGAGTGGGAGAACGGTTCCGGGAGAACAGACTTGAGGCTGCTCAAGGAACTCGTTAGAAAGGTCCCCTGGGAATCTGCTTTCAAGGGTATTGGTGTCCATAAGTGCTGGCCCCTTTGTCAGAGTCATTTTGTAAGAGCACAGGAGCGGCAATTCCAATGTGTCACAAGTCAAGCAAGAGGGGTAGAAGGCTGGCTTGGCTGACCAGGAATCTACTTTGGGAGCTTAGGTGGCAAACCAGAGTGTAAGGTCTTTGGGAAGGTATCTGGGGATGGGATTGTTGGTATGCTCCTTAGGAGGCATGTGCCCTGGCAGCTAAAATGTCCGTCCATCTCCTGGCGTGCATTGTGCAGAGCATAGCTAGCTGGCTGAAAGAAGGGATGGACTAAGCAGAGAAAGAGCTGGGGGTGTTGCGGGAAGTGGCTGTCCCCTTGTACTTGGCCCTGGTGAGGCCACAGCCCAACTCGCCTGTTTGGTTTTGGGTCTCTCACTCCAAGGAAGACGATGAGGTGCTGGAGCAAGTCCAAAGAAGAGCAGCAAAGCTGATGAATGGTCTAGAGAATAAATCTTATGAGGAGGGTCTGAGGGAACTGAGGTTGTTTAGCCTGGAGAAAAGGAGGCTCAGGGGAGACCTTACCACTCTCTACAGCTACCTGAAAGGAAGTTGTGGCAAGATGGGTGTCAGTGTCTTCTCCCAGGTAACAAGTGATAGGACGAGAGGGATTGGCCTCAAGTTGCTCCAGGGAGGGTTTAGATTGGATATTAGGAAAAATTTATTCACTGAAGGGGTTCTGAAGCATTGGAACAGGCCACCCAGGGAAGTGGTTGAGGCAGCATGCCGGGAGGCGTTTAAAAGACGTTTAGACGTGGAGCTCAGGGACAGGGTTTAGTGGTGGAGTTGGCAGAGGAAGGTTTGCGTTTGGACTCAGTGAACTGATGGGTCTTCTGCAAGCTGAATGATTCTGTGAATCCACTTTGAGTTTGCCCGGTGTGGAGCGAGGGGAGACGACCTCTGGCAGGCAGATGATACTGAAGCCAAACTGAAGTCCACGCAAGCTCCTCTGAAGCAAATTAACTCTTGCGCAGCCTTAACCGTTGCACCAGGGCAGCTGCGGGGCGCTGAGCTGAGGTGGGACCGAAGGGCGGGGCGGGGCAGCAGGCGTGGCTGTGATGAGCTCGGGCCCCTGTGACAGCAGAGGGGACGGGTCACAATGGGGACGGTTACCAGTGCTGCAACCAGCCATCGGGGTGGGCAGGGCCTTTGAAGGCTGGAGTTTTGGTGAGGAGGATGCTGTCTACTCTCTGCTGGTGCCCCTGCAGCCCCCGCGTGGGCATGTCTTCCACCTGGAGCTGGGCACCATGAGGGAGATGCCGCTGAAGGACTCTTGCATTTGTGTGGAGCTGCAGTGCACCTGTGTGGGGCAGTAGGTGGTGAAGAACAGGCTGTGCTTCCTCCACCACCCCGAGGAGGAGCTGAGGCAGTCTCCTCTCTACAGACTGCCCAGCACAGGAGTCGGGGACAACTACAGTGGCGACAGAGATGAGTTCCGTCCTGCTTTCCCCTCATGCTGGAGCACACAGGATGGCGATTTCACACGGGCGCAGAAATACTTGCTGGCAGCCCCAGCTGTGGCGGCACCGAGCGAGAGGCACTGCTGATGGGCACTCCAGTGTGTTCACTGGGGTCCAGCTGGAGAATCTGCCCGTCCTAGGCACTCCCTGGGCAGCTGGTGCTGCTGGACTGAGCACAAAGTGCTTGAGGCAGAATGCCTGGAGGCACTTAAAAGACGTGTAGATGTTGCACTCAGGGCCATGGTTTGGGATGCTTAAGAGACACGGCTTAGGGACCTTGCGGGGGGAGTGGAACCACAATCCATCCCACTAGCGTCTGTATGGCACCAGTGCCAGGAACAGGGGCCCAGAACCTGGGGAAACATCTCAGGTGAGTAGGAGAGCACCTAAAGTGCAGCTCAAAGAAGTCCAGCCACTCCAGCCAGCAAGTCTGCTTCATCGGCGGCCCAGCTTAAGGGCCTTTATGCTAAGACAGACAGCATGGGGAACAAACAGGAAGAGTTAGGGATGTGTGCATGCCTGCCGAGCTACAACCTTGTCAGCATCACGGAGACATGGTGGATTGGCTCCTATTACTGGAATGTTGGAATCCAGGGATATTGGCTCTTTTGTAAAGACAGGTAGCGGAGACAAGGATGGGGTGTTGCCCTCTATATCAGCGACCAGCTGTCTCAGCAGCCAGGGGTCAGGTAAGGAAGGCTAAAGCCCTGACAGAAGTAAATCTGGCCAGGGACATGTAGGGCAACAAGAAAAGCTTATATAGGTAGGTCGGGGATAAAAGGAAGACCAGGGAGGATGTGGGCCCTCTCCAGAAGGAAACGGGAGACCTGGTAACCCGGGACATGGAGAAGGCTGAGGTACTTGGTGACTTTTTTGCCTCAGTCTTCACTTGACGAGAGCTCTAGCCACATCACCCAAGTCTCAGACGGCAAAAGCAGGGACTGGGAGAATGAAGAACTGCCCACTGTAGGAGAAGAGCAGTTTCGAGACCATGTAGGGAACCTGAACTTGCACAATTCCATTGGGACCCGATGAGATGCGTTCGTGGGTCCTGAGGGAAGTGGGCAATTAAGTTTCCAAGCCGCTATCTATCATATTTGAGAAGTCATGGCAGTGCACTGAGGTTCCCATTGACTGGAAAAGGGGAAGCATAACCCCCATTTCAAAAAGGGAAAGAAGGAAGACCTGGGGAACTATAGGCCAGTTCATCTTACGTCTCTCCCTGGCAACAGCATGGAGCAGAACCCATGCTAAGGCACATAGAAAATAAGGAGGTGATTGGCCAACAGGAACCTTATGAAATTCAACAAGGACTAATGCAAAGTCATGACCCTGGGAAAGTGGAATGCTTTGCAGGGATATAGGCTGAGGACTGACTAACTGGGGATCAGGTCTGGGGAAAGGACAACACATTGACGTTCAAGCTTTTGCTGCACAGTGTTTGCACAGCATCAAGGCTTTCTGTGTTTCTCACTCTGCCTCCCTAGTGAATACACTGGGGGGAGGGTGTGCAATACGGTGGGAGGGGACACAACCAGGCAGATTATCTGGACTAGCCAAAAAGATACTCAGTACCATATAACATCACGCTCAGCAATAGAAGGGAAAAGAGAGGTGTTTAGGGAGATTAGCCATCTTTTGCTTGGGAACTGTCTGGGCATTGTTCTGTCCCCAGGAAGTGGCGAGTGATTGCTTATGCATCACTTGTTTTGCTTTGTTTTCTTCCCTCTCCTTCCACTTATCCTTTACTTATCAAACAATGTCCTTGTTTGTTTGTTTACCTGTTTTATCTTGGCTCTCAAGTTGTCTTGGTTTTTTTTTCTGCTTTCCTCTTCCCTTGTCCCACTGGAGGTGAGGGGAGAAGTGAATGAGCGACTGTGTGGTGCTTATCGGGCCAACAGGGTTAACCCACCACACATGCCCTGTCTGTCAGTCTCTCAGAGATCCTCATGCCAAGGTCCTCCACACAGCCTGGAGTCCCTGGTTCAAGAATGATGAGATGTCCATGACTTCCTATATTGCAGAGAATAGCACGTAAGATAGACTTAACTTTTCACAAAGAAATGCTCAGCCATATCACGGTATGTCACTAACCTGCTTGACTAACCTGATCTGCTTCTACGAAAAGATGACCCGCTTAGTGGATGTGGGAAAAGCTGTGGATGTTGTCCATCTAGACTTTAGTAAAGCCTCTGACACCATTTTCCACAGCATTCTCCTGGACAAACTGGCTGCTCATGGCTTGGACAGGTGTATCCTTTGCTGGGTAAAAAAATGCCTGGCTGGCTAGCTGTGCGCAGAGAGTGGTGGTGCCTTGTCGTAGTTCATCCCCGATCGGGACCAGACTACGCAGTCTCTCTCTCACTGCCCCCACCCTCCGGGAGAATAGGGAGAGATAATATAAGGAAACAGGCTCGAGGTTTGAGATGAAGGCAGGGAGAAAAATCCTTAAAGTTACCATTATGGGCAAAACAGACTCGACTTTGGGGAAAACTATTCATTTATTACTAAAAAACAATGCAGGATAATGAGACGAAGAACAAGATAAGCTCCCCCCATCGCTCCCTATTCCCGGGCTTAACATTATCTCTACCAGCTTCCCCCTGCCCCGAGCGGCAGAGGGGGGAAGAGGGAATGGGGATTATGGTCAGGTCATCACAGGTCGCTTTATGTCACTGCTTCTTCGTCAGGGGAAGAACTCCTCACATTCCTCCCCTGCTTCTGCGTGGGGTCCCTCCCACGGGCTGCAGTCCTTCGTGAAACTGCTCCAGCGTGGATCATTTCTTCCACGGGGTGCAGTCCCTCCAGAACGGCTGCCCCAGCGGGCCCTCCACGGGCCACACCCTCCTTCAAGCATCCGCCTGCCCCAGCGAGGGGTTCCCCACGGGCTGCAGGTGGATCTCTGCTCCTCCGTGGACCTCCATGGGCTGCAGGGGGACAACCTGCTCCACCATGGTCATCACCACAGGCTGCAGGGGAATCTTGGCCAGGAGCCGCATCACTCCTCCCTCTCCTTCTTCACTGACCTTGGCGTCTGCAGCCGTTCCTCTCACAAGAAAAATTCTTCACAACAGGCTGGCGGATGCCTCTGAGCCTCTCCTCACATCTCATTCACATCTCATCTCCTCTCCACTTCTTGCAGCCGGGCCGGGCCGAGTTGGGCCCAGTCAGCTGTCCGGCGGGAGGCCAGAGGGTGAGGCCTGCAAGGCCCACAAGGCTTGTACCTCCCCCTGTCTGCCCCCGCTCAGCTTCTTCATATCTTCTCTCCTTCTTTTTTTCTCTATTTTTCCCCTTCTTTTCCCCCTTTCGCCTTCACAGAGGCGTTATCACAGAACATTCTGCTACCAATCGGCTCGGCCTTGGCCAGCAGCGGGCCCGCCCTAGGCCTGGCCGAGTCCACTGAACAAAGGGGACCAACTTTCAGCAGTTTCCTACAGAAACTACCACCGTAGCCCCCCCTCACTAAATAATAACAGAACAGGCATGAAGTTAACTCTAGCTGGACAGCGGCCACAAGTGGTGTTCCCCAGCGCTCAGTATGGGGGCCAGTTCTGTTTAATATCTTTACCGATGATCTGGATGAGGGGATTGAGTGCATGCTACGGAACTTTGCAGATGACACCAAGCTGGCCAGGAACGTTGTTGTCTAAATAAAGCTTTCAAGTTATGACTCATTGATGTGAGGCCAGATTCAGGGGCTGTCAGTTCCTTTGTGTATCCTCAACTTGTCCGAGGGTGTTCTGTTTTATTTTGGGATGGCTGCTTGCTTCTGGGGCTTGCTGCAAAGCAGCGCATTTAGCAGCCCTCTCCTGCCACGTTCTCCCGCTTGTCACCTTCCCAAGTGATGGCGTAAGCTCGTAGCGCTGCTGAATGCGGCCCCTGCAGCTGCCTTGCAATGCACCTGCCTTTCTGCAAGGGCAAAGGGTTTTGCCAGCAGGAATTTGCTCTGGCCACCATGGGATCACCCTCCCTTGGCCACCGCAGGAGCCCCAGGGAAAGGTGTGATTCACTCCAGCTAAGCAGCCCAGCCCAGGGTCCTTCCCAAGTTGCAGTCGCAGCCCTCGCAGCCTCGGGACACAGACGGAGTTATTCCTCATGGACACTAATCATACAGGGAACGCTGATCCCGTTTACTGACACACAGCTATTGCCATGCGGGTCCAGCACAGGCTGAACAGGGGGCTGAAACGACGCGGCGTCCCCTTCACCACCCCATCCCCATCCTGTCTTCACATGCTTGCCCCAGCCACGTGCCACTCGCTTGGCCATGTTGATGTGGCCAACCTGTTGCCCAGGCCAGCCCCAGATGAAGGCAATGGGAGCGCAGGAGGCAGAGCAAGCTCTGCCATGAGGAGAAACAAGGACTCACAACTTAGGGATCAACACAGTTCACCCCGGAAATCTATGGGCAAGCAAAAGGCTGAAAGTAAAAATCCAGTCCCATCCTTTATCAAAACCACTGCCACTTAGATAGAAAGAGAGGAAAGGCTTCAGGTTGCTCCAGGGAAGGTTTAGATTGGATATTAGGAAAAATTTATTCACTGAAAGGGTTCTGAAGCATTGGAACAGGCCACCCAGGGAAGTGGTTGAAGGCAGCGTGCCTGGAGGCATTTAAAAGATGAGTAGACGTGGCGCTTAGGGACAGGGTTTAGTGGTGGAGTTGGCAGAGGAAGGTTTGCGTTTGGACTCAGTGAACTGATGGGTCTTCTGCAAGCTGAATGATTCTGTGATTCCACTTTGAGCTTGCCTGGTGTGCAGTGAGGGGAGATGACCTCTGGCAGGCAGATGATACTGAAGCCAAACTGAAGTCCACGCAAGCTCCTCTGAAGCAAGTTAACTGTAGTGCAGCCTTAACTGCTGCACCAGGGCAGCTGCGGGGCGCTGAGCTGAGGTGGGGCCGAAGGGCGGGGTGGGGCGGCACGCGTGGCTGTGATGCGCTCGGGCCCCTGTGACAGCAGAGGGGACGGGTCACAATGGGGACGGTTACCAGGGGCTGCAGCAGGCAGCGCTGCCCCAGTACGGCCTGGTCCAGCGGTGAGTGTGCACGCGGTGGGAGGATGGGCAGGACGAGGGCCGGGGCAGAAACATGTGGAACGAGGGTCTGGGTTATCGTCCTGTATCGAGGGCCCAGGCGCTGGTGGGAGCGCCTTGGGAGGGCACGGTGCTGCCGCTGCTGAGACTGGGCGCAGGCCTTGCTGCCTCCCAGCTCCCTCGCCCCGTCTCCTACCTGCACCCAGGTCCCTCTGCCTCCCTTCCCTGCTCCCTCCATACCGGCTCCCTCCCTCCAAGCCCCACTGAACCCCTTCTCTCCCTCCTTCTGCAGGACATGGCTGCCACAAAATTCCTCATTGTGCTTGTGACCGGCATCATCCAGCACCTGCATTTGGTCAGGGAAGAGCTGGATGAGGCCACGTGGGAGCGCATGCAGCAGCATGCGGAGCAGCTGAGCCAGGAGATGGCTCGGATGCTGCAGGAAGTGGAGCAGAGTATGCAGGAACAGGGAACCCAGGAACAAGATGGTTTGGCCCGGGTAGCACTGCTCTTCGGTGCCTTGCTCCCGTGGCACTTGTGGGCCATTACTGGAGTCCTGCTCCTAGTCTTCATGCTCTGCTGTTGGATCCGCAAAAGGAGCCGTGAGGTGGACCATAGCGGAAAAGTGGAGAGTTCCAGCTGCAATACAGAGCAGGAGGCGGTAGAAAGTAACGGAGAAGATCTGGATGATGAGAATGATATTCCCAGGATTTTTGCAAAGCCCACCCAGTGGTCAGTGCCAAATCTGGCCTACCGGAATTGGGTGGTAGAAGTGTTGGTGGGTGACCTCCTCCGCGTCTTCCAAGAGCACTTCTCAAATCGTTTCTTCCCGGTGCTGCAACCAGCCATCGGGGTGGGCAGGGCCTTTGAAGGCTGGAGTTTTGGTGAGGATGATACTGTCTACTCTCTGCTGGTGCCCCTGCAGCCCCCGCGTGGGCATGTCTTCCACCTGGAGCTGGGCACCATGAGGGAGATGCCGCTGAAGGACTCTTGCATCCGTGTGGAGCTGCAGTGCACCTGCGCGGGGCAGCAGCTGGTGGAGAACATGCTGTGCTTCCTCCACCACCCCGAGGAGGAGCTGAGGAAGAATCAGGATCCTAGCCTCCTACGCACCCTCTGCACCGACTCCTACCTAGATGCATGGAAAACTGCCCGCTGGTTCCAGAAATTCGTCAGCTCAGCCTGGGTGATGATGCCTCAGTCACATCACTACACAATGCAGGTGCTGCCCTCCAGCCGCTCCTGCATTCTGCAGCTGACAAATGCCTCTGGGAGAACCCTCCTTGTTGAGCTGATGTTTGGGGTGCAGCACGGCAATTCGGACATCTTCCTGAGCAGCGGGAGTGCAGAGAGCCTCTTCACCTCAAGCACGACGTGGCCGGAGAGCTATGCTGTGGCAGAGGCGAAGTTCTTCAGGCATGTGGCCAGGCAGGCCCCACATGACAGCTTCCACCTCAACTGCCTGCAGCTCTGCACCAGCGTCCTGGGGGGCACAGACTTTTCCACCTCTACCTTGAAGACAGTTGTGATGCACCTCCTGAAAATCCTACCCTGGTCAGACTGGCACAGGAGCCATCTCCTGTCACGGCTGCGGGATATCATGCGGTACCTGCACCTCTGCCTGAGGAGGAAACAACTTGACCATTTCTTCTTAGGCAATGAGATGCTGCCTGAGGAGATTGTCTTGCCCCCATCCTCCCAATCAGCCAAGCCACTCAACCTCTTCCAGCACCTGCAACAGGATCTGGATGCCCATGCCAAGGCACTGCAGGAGTTCAATGAGCTGCAAGACCGACTCTCAAGGCTGCTGTTCTACGCGTACTGAGAGAGGACTTCATGCACAGGGCTTCCATTGCAGGTCTCGCAGCTGATGGCTGACAATGACCTCACACTGCAGGGAAAAAGAGGGGAGAATGCGGGACACAGGAAGGAAAGGGAACACCCTCTTCCGAGAGCGACAGCATTCTCCTGTCAACAGACTGCCCAGCACAGCAGTCGGTGACAACTACAGTGGCGACAAAGATGAGTTCCGTCCTGATTTCCCCTCACGCTGGGGCTCTCAGGATGACGATTTCACACGGGCGCAGAAATACTTGCTGGCAGCCCCAGCTGTGGCGGCACCGAGCGAGAGGCACTGCTGATGGGCACTCCAGTGTGTTCACTGGGGTCCAGCTGGAGAATCTGCCCATCCTAGGCACTCCCTGGGCAGCTGGTGCTGCTGGACTGAGCACGCTGCACGTGGAGGACACGCTGCTCTGTCGGCAGGGGGAATTGCTGCCGCACCTTTCCTCCACAGCAAAAACGCATCCTGGGGACTGGGACACGACGCAGCTGACGATGCCGCTGCAAGGAGCCTTCCGACAGAGACTCCTGTTACCACCTGGACAGAGGCGGCACCCCCCATTTTGAGAGACTCCATTCCCTCTGGAAGCTTTACTCTGTTCCAAGATGCCAATAAATCCCTTGTTTGAACAAATGCTGCGTCTGTCAGTGTCCACACCTCACTTTGCCAAGGATCGTGGGCATAGGGTGCAGACCGCTCTGCTGCCGCAAAGTCAGGGAGCGTTTTGCAGGAGAGCTGATGCCGTGGGCTCTGGTTTGCTGATTCACTGGGCTTTGCCTTCCCAGGGCTCCTGGCTTAATCCCAGTAGGCAGTTTGGCCTCACAAGGCTCTTCAATCACCTTCCCCCAGCGGGATGGTGGAGAGAATTGGAAGCGTTCTGCCTCCCTGGGGCTTGGGGTGAAGATGTTACTCAGAAGCTTCCTAGCCTTGGACAGCCCTCACATTGTTCGGTGCTCTTGCTTCTTCACGTGGGTAGCAACCAAGTGGTGACGAGAGGCCCAAGGGCAGACAAAAGTGACTTCAGAGGGCCTGGTGGGGACGAGTAAAGGGGTCAGGAGCACAGGTAGAATTCTCCTCTGTCATCCCAGCTGTAGGGAATGACATCGAAAGAAACAGGCAGACGCAACGTATTAAGACTTTGCTCTGCGGCTGGCATCACTGCCAGAATTTGGGGTTTTTTCAGGCATGGGATATTCTACGTGACACCAGGCCTGCTGGGGCGTGACAAGATTCACCGTTCCCAGTGAGGGAAAAGCATTTGTGCTCACGAGTTAGCGGGGCTGTTTGAAAATAGCTTGGAAGCGGGGAAGGGCTAAAATCAGGCTCACTGGAGCATTGGAACAGGCCAGCCAGGGAAGTGGTTGAGGCAGCATGCCTGGAGGCATTTAAATGATGTGTAGACGTGGCGCTTAGGGACATAGTTTAGAGGTGGCCCTGGTGGCCAGGTAGGCCAAGAGCATCCTGGCTTGTATCAGAAATAATGATGCCAGTGGTTACAGGGAAGTGGTTGTCCCTTTGTACTTGGCTCTGGTGAGGCCACAGCTCAAGTAGTGTGTTCAGTTCCGGGCCCGTCACTCCAAGGTGAGGGTGCTGGAGTTGGTGCAGCACAGCCAAAGTAGAGTAGCGAAGCCGGAGAATGGTCAAAAGAATGAGTCAAATAAGGGGCGGCTGAGGGAACTGAGGTTGTTTAGCCTGGAGAAAAGGAGGCTCAGGGGAGACCTTACCGCTCTCTACAGCTACCTGAAAGGAGGTTGTGGCAAGCTGGGTGTCAGTGTCTTCTCCCAGGTAACAAGTGATAGGACGAGAGGGAAAGGCCTCAAGTTGCTCCAGGGAAGGTTTAGATTGGATATTAGGAAAAATTTATTCACTGAAGGGGTTCTGAAGCATTGGAACAGGCCACCCAGGGAAGTGATTGAAGGCAGCGTGCCTGGAGGCATTTAAAAGACGAGTAGACGTGGCGCTTAGGGACAGGGTTTAGTGGTGCAGTTGGCAGAGGAAGGTTTGCGTTCGGACTCAGTGAACTGATGGGTCTTCTGCAAGCTGAATGACTCTGTGATTCCACTTTGAGCTTGCCTGGTGTGCAGTGAGGGGAGACGACCTCTGGCAGGCAGATGATACTGAAGCCAAACTGAAGTCCACGCAAGCTCCTCTGAAGCAAATTAACTCTTGCGCAGCCTTAACCGCTGCACCAGGGCAGCTGCGGGGCGCTGAGCTGAGGTGGGGCCGAAGGGCGGGGCGGCAGGCGTGGCTGTGATGAGCTCGGGCCCCTGTGACAGCAGAGGGGACGGGTCACAATGGGGACGGTTACCAGGGGCTGCGGCAGGCAGCGCTGCCCCAGTACGGCCTGGTCCAGCGGTGAGTGTGCACGCGGTGGGAGGATGGGCAGGACGAGGGCCGGGGCAGAAACATGTGGAACGAGGGTCTGGGTTATCGTCCTGTAACGAGGGCCCAGTGGCTGGTGGGAGCGCCTTGGGAGGGCACGGTGCTGCCGCTGCCGAGACTGGGCGCAGGCCTTGCTGCCTCCCAGCTCCCTCGCCCCGTCTCCTACCTGCACCCAGGTCCCTCTGCCTCCCTTCCCTGCTCCCTCCATACCGGCTCCCTCCCTCCAAGCCCCACTGAACCCCTTCTCTCCCTCCTCCTGCAGGACATGGCTGCCACAAAATTCCTCATTGTGCTTGTGACCGGCATCATCCAGCACCTGCATTTGGTCAGGGAAGAGCTGGATGAGGCCACGCGGGAGCGCATGCAGCAGCGTGCGGAGCAGCTGAGCCAGGAGGTGGCTCGGCTGCCGCAGGAACTGGAGCAGAGGATGCAGGAGCAAGGTCGCTTGGCCCGGGTATCCCTGGGCTTTGCTGCCTTGCAGCAGTGGCACTTGTGGGCCACTGCTGGAGTCCTGGTCCTGCTCTTTGCGCTCTGCTGGTGGATCCGCAAAAGGAGTCGGGAGATGGACAACAGTGGCAAAGAGGAGAGTTCCAGCTGCAAAACAGAGCAGGAGGAGGAAGAAAGTGGAGGAGAAGATCTGGATGATGAGAGTGATATTCCCAGGATTTTTGCAAAGCCCATCCAGTGGTCAGTGCCAAATCTGGCCTACCGGAATTGGGTGGTAGAAGAGTTGGTGGGTGACCTCCTCCGCATCTTCCAAGAGCATTTCTCAAATCGTTTCTTCCCGGTGCTGCAACCAGCCATCGGGGTGGGCAGGGCCTTTGAAGGCTGGCGTTTTGGTGAGGATGATACTGTCTACTCTCTGCTGGTGCCCCTGCAGCCCCCGCGTGGGCATGTCTTCCACCTGGAGCTGGGCACCATGAGGGAGATGCCGCTGAAGGACTCTTGCATCCGTGTGGAGCTGCAGTGCACCTGCACGGGGCTGCAGCGGGTGGAGAACTTGCTGTGCTTCCTCCACCACCCCGAGGAGGAGCTGAGGAGGAATCAGGATCCTAGCCTCCTACGCACCCTCTGCACCGACTCCTACCTAGATGCATGGAAAACTGCCCGCTGGTTCCAAAAATTCATCGGCTCAGCCTGGGTGATGATGCCTCAGTCACATCACTACACAATGCAGGTGCTGCCCTCCAGCCGCTCCTGCATTCTGCAGCTGACAAATGCCTCTGGGAGAACCCTCCTTGTTGAGCTGATGTTTGGGGTGCAGCACGGCAATTCGGACATCTTCCTGAGCAGCGGGAGTGCAGAGAGCCTCTTCACCTCAAGCACGACGTGGCCGGAGAGCTATGCTGTGGCAGAGGCGAAGTTCTTCAGGCATGTGGCCAGGCAGGCCCCACGTGACAGCTTCCACCTCAACTGCCTGCAGCTCTGCACCAGCATCCTGGGGGGCACAGACTTTTCCACCTCTACCTTGAAGACAGTTGTGATGCATGTGCTGACCATCCTACCCCTGTCAGGCTGGCGCAGGAGGGATCTCCTGCCACGGCTGCAGGATATCATGCGGTACCTGCACTTCTGCCTGGAGAAGAAACGCCTTGACCACTTCTTCTTAGGCAATGAGATGGTGCCTGAGGAGATCGTCTTGCCCCCATCCTCCCAATCAGACAAGCCACTCAACCTCTTCCAGCACCTGGCACAGGATCCGGATGTCCATGCCAAGGCACTGCAGGAGTTCAATGAGCTGCAAGACCGACTCTCAAGGCTGCTGTTCCACGCGTACTGAGAGAGGACTTCATGCACAGGGCATCCATTGCAGGTCTTTCAGGTAAGAGCTCAGAATGACTTCTTACAGCAGGGAAAAACAGGGGAGAATGCGGGACACAGGAAGGAAAGGGAACACCCTGCGCGGCAGCCCTCTGCCAAGAGCAGCGTTGTTCCCCTCACAGCAGTTGGCGACAACTACAGTGGTGACAAAGATGAGTTCCGTCCTGCTTTCCCCTCACGCTGGGGCTCTCAGGATGACGATTTCACACGGGCGCAGAAATACTTGCTGGCAGCCCCAGCTGTGGCGGCACCGAGCGAGAGGCACTGCTGATGGGCACTCCAGTGTGTTCACTGGAGTCCAGCTGGAGAATCTGCCTGTCCTAGGCACTCCCTGGGCAGCTGGTGCTGCTGGACTGAGCATGCTGCACGTGGAGGACACGCTGCTCTGTCGGCAGGGGGAATTGCTGCCGCACCTTTCCTCCACAGCAAAAACGCATCCTGGGGACTGGGACACGATGCAGCTGAAGACGCCGCTGCAAGGAGCCTTCCGACAGAGACTCCTGTTACCACCTGGGCAGAGGCGGCACCCCCCATTTTGAGAGACTCCATTCCCTCTGGAAGCTTTACTCTGTTCCAAGATGTCAATAAATCCCTTGTTTGAACAAATGCTGCGTCTGTCAGTGTCCACACCTCACTTTGCCAAGGATCGTGGGCATAGGGTGCAGACCGCTCTGCTGCCGCAAAGTCAGGGAGCGTTTTGCAGGAGAGCTGATGCCGTGGGCTCTGGTTTGCTGATTCACTGGGCTTTGCCTTCCCAGGGCTCCTGGCTTAATCCCAGTAGGCAGTTTGGCCTCACAAGGCTCTTCAATCACCTTCCCGCAGCGGGATGGTGGAGAGAATCTGAAGGGTAAAAGCAGGATAACGTGTGGGTTGAGAGAGGACAGTTGAGGAGGTAAAGCAGAAGCCACACTCATTCACTACTCCCCTGGTCTACTGGGCCCTGATCACCGCTTGTGATGGCCACCAACTGCATTTAACTCCGTCCACCAAACTCTCTGGGCTCAGCCATCCACCACACTCTCCACAGGATTGAAAACCTCCGCATAAAGATCAGGACCAACCTACTAAAGCAGCTGTTCTTGCAGGATGGTGGCACAGATGTATGGTTCTGTAAGGAATCAAGGGAAATCTCTAGATCAGTCACCCCGTGTCGCCTTTATGGATGACTTCAACTTCCCAGCTGCTCACTGGGACTGTCAGAGAGCAGACATGCAGAGGCCCAGCAAATTCCTGAAGCCCATGTCAAAGATACCTTTTTGACATGGGTACTAAGGGAGCCAACCAGGAAAGGTGCCCTCCTAAACCTGTTGATTCTACGTAGAATTGGTCTTGTGGGTGAAGTGATGGTTGGTGACTTTCTTGGCCATAGTGTTCAAGGAACGGTTGAGTGGGAGAACGGTTCCGGGAGAACAGACTTGAGGCTGCTCAAGGAACTCGTTAGAAAGGTCCCCTGGGAATCTGCTTTCAAGGGTATTGGTGTCCATAAGTGCTGGCCCCTTTGTCAGAGTCATTTTGTAAGAGCACAGGAGCGGCAATTCCAATGTGTCACAAGTCAAGCAAGAGGGGTAGAAGGCTGGCTTGGCTGACCAGGAATCTACTTTGGGAGCTTAGGTGGCAAACCAGAGTGTAAGGTCTTTGGGAAGGTATCTGGGGATGGGATTGTTGGTATGCTCCTTAGGAGGCATGTGCCCTGGCAGCTAAAATGTCCGTCCATCTCCTGGCGTGCATTGTGCAGAGCATAGCTAGCTGGCTGAAAGAAGGGATGGACTAAGCAGAGAAAGAGCTGGGGGTGTTGCGGGAAGTGGCTGTCCCCTTGTACTTGGCCCTGGTGAGGCCACAGCCCAACTCGCCTGTTTGGTTTTGGGTCTCTCACTCCAAGGAAGACGATGAGGTGCTGGAGCAAGTCCAAAGAAGAGCAGCAAAGCTGATGAATGGTCTAGAGAATAAATCTTATGAGGAGGGTCTGAGGGAACTGAGGTTGTTTAGCCTGGAGAAAAGGAGGCTCAGGGGAGACCTTACCACTCTCTACAGCTACCTGAAAGGAAGTTGTGGCAAGATGGGTGTCAGTGTCTTCTCCCAGGTAACAAGTGATAGGACGAGAGGGATTGGCCTCAAGTTGCTCCAGGGAGGGTTTAGATTGGATATTAGGAAAAATTTATTCACTGAAGGGGTTCTGAAGCATTGGAACAGGCCACCCAGGGAAGTGGTTGAGGCAGCATGCCGGGAGGCGTTTAAAAGACGTTTAGACGTGGAGCTCAGGGACAGGGTTTAGTGGTGGAGTTGGCAGAGGAAGGTTTGCGTTTGGACTCAGTGAACTGATGGGTCTTCTGCAAGCTGAATGATTCTGTGAATCCACTTTGAGTTTGCCCGGTGTGGAGCGAGGGGAGACGACCTCTGGCAGGCAGATGATACTGAAGCCAAACTGAAGTCCACGCAAGCTCCTCTGAAGCAAATTAACTCTTGCGCAGCCTTAACCGTTGCACCAGGGCAGCTGCGGGGCGCTGAGCTGAGGTGGGACCGAAGGGCGGGGCGGGGCAGCAGGCGTGGCTGTGATGAGCTCGGGCCCCTGTGACAGCAGAGGGGACGGGTCACAATGGGGACGGTTACCAGTGCTGCAACCAGCCATCGGGGTGGGCAGGGCCTTTGAAGGCTGGAGTTTTGGTGAGGAGGATACTGTCTACTCTCTGCTGGTGCCCCTGCAGCCCCCGCGTGGGCATGTCTTCCACCTGGAGCTGGGCACCATGAGGGAGATGCCGCTGAAGGACTCTTGCATTTGTGTGGAGCTGCAGTGCACCTGTGTGGGGCAGTAGGTGGTGAAGAACAGGCTGTGCTTCCTCCACCACCCCGAGGAGGAGCTGAGGCAGTCTCCTCTCTACAGACTGCCCAGCACAGGAGTCGGGGACAACTACAGTGGCGACAGAGATGAGTTCCGTCCTGCTTTCCCCTCACGCTGGAGCACACAGGATGGCGATTTCACACGGGCGCAGAAATACTTGCTGGCAGCCCCAGCTGTGGCGGCACCGAGCGAGAGGCACTGCTGATGGGCACCCCAGTGTGTTCACTGGGGTCCAGCTGGAGAATCTGCCCGTCCTAGGCACTCCCTGGGCAGCTGGTGCTGCTGGACTGAGCACAAAGTGCTTGAGGCAGAATGCCTGGAGGCACTTAAAAGACGTGTAGATGTTGCACTCAGGGCCATGGTTTGGGATGCTTAAGAGACACGGCTTAGGGACCTTGCGGGGGGAGTGGAACCACAATCCATCCCACTAGCGTCTGTATGGCACCAGTGCCAGGAACAGGGGCCCAGAACCTGGGGAAACATCTCAGGTGAGTAGGAGAGCACCTAAAGTGCAGCTCAAAGAAGTCCAGCCACTCCAGCCAGCAAGTCTGCTTCATCGGCGGCCCAGCTTAAGGGCCTTTATGCTAAGACAGACAGCATGGGGAACAAACAGGAAGAGTTAGGGATGTGTGCATGCCTGCCGAGCTACAACCTTGTCAGCATCACGGAGACATGGTGGATTGGCTCCTATTACTGGAATGTTGGAATCCAGGGATATTGGCTCTTTTGTAAAGACAGGTAGCGGAGACAAGGATGGGGTGTTGCCCTCTATATCAGCGACCAGCTGTCTCAGCAGCCAGGGGTCAGGTAAGGAAGGCTAAAGCCCTGACAGAAGTAAATCTGGCCAGGGACATGTAGGGCAACAAGAAAAGCTTATATAGGTAGGTCGGGGATAAAAGGAAGACCAGGGAGGATGTGGGCCCTCTCCAGAAGGAAACGGGAGACCTGGTAACCCGGGACATGGAGAAGGCTGAGGTACTTGGTGACTTTTTTGCCTCAGTCTTCACTTGACGAGAGCTCTAGCCACATCACCCAAGTCTCAGACGGCAAAAGCAGGGACTGGGAGAATGAAGAACTGCCCACTGTAGGAGAAGAGCAGTTTCGAGACCATGTAGGGAACCTGAACTTGCACAATTCCATTGGGACCCGATGAGATGCGTTCGTGGGTCCTGAGGGAAGTGGGCAATTAAGTTTCCAAGCCGCTATCTATCATATTTGAGAAGTCATGGCAGTGCACTGAGGTTCCCATTGACTGGAAAAGGGGAAGCATAACCCCCATTTCAAAAAGGGAAAGAAGGAAGACCTGGGGAACTATAGGCCAGTTCATCTTACGTCTCTCCCTGGCAACAGCATGGAGCAGAACCCATGCTAAGGCACATAGAAAATAAGGAGGTGATTGGCCAACAGGAACCTTATGAAATTCAACAAGGACTAATGCAAAGTCATGACCCTGGGAAAGTGGAATGCTTTGCAGGGATATAGGCTGAGGACTGACTAACTGGGGATCAGGTCTGGGGAAAGGACAACACATTGACGTTCAAGCTTTTGCTGCACAGTGTTTGCACAGCATCAAGGCTTTCTGTGTTTCTCACTCCGCCTCCCTAGTGAATACACTGGGGGGAGGGTGTGCAATACGGTGGGAGGGGACACAACCAGGCAGATTATCTGGACTAGCCAAAAAGATACTCAGTACCATATAACATCACGCTCAGCAATAGAAGGGAAAAGAGAGGTGTTTAGGGAGATTAGCCATCTTTTGCTTGGGAACTGTCTGGGCATTGTTCTGTCCCCAGGAAGTGGCGAGTGATTGCTTTTGCATCACTTGTTTTGCTTTGTTTTCTTCCCTCTCCTTCCACTTATCCTTTACTTATCAAACAATGTCCTTGTTTGTTTGTTTACCTGTTTTATCTTGGCTCTCAAGTTGTCTTGGGTTTTTTTTCTGCTTTCTTCTTCCCTTGTCCCACTGGAGGTGAGGGGAGAAGTGAATGAGCGACTGTGTGGTGCTTATTGGGCCAACAGGGTTAACCCACCACACATGCCCTGTCTGTCAGTCTCTCAGAGATCCTCATGCCAAGGTCCTCCACACAGCCTGGAGTCCCTGGTTCAAGAATGATGAGATGTCCATGACTTCCTATATTGCAGAGAATAGCACGTAAGATAGACTTAACTTTTCACAAAGAAATGCTCAGCCATATCACGGTATGTCACTAACCTGCTTGACTAACCTGATCTGCTTCTACGAAAAGATGACCCGCTTAGTGGATGTGGGAAAAGCTGTGGATGTTGTCCATCTAGACTTTAGTAAAGCCTCTGACACCATTTTCCACAGCATTCTCCTGGACAAACTGGCTGCTCATGGCTTGGACAGGTGTATCCTTTGCTGGGTAAAAAAATGCCTGGCTGGCTAGCTGTGCGCAGAGAGTGGTGGTGCCTTGTCGTAGTTCATCCCCGATCGGGACCAGACTACGCAGTCTCTCTCTCACTGCCCCCACCCTCCGGGAGAATAGGGAGAGATAATATAAGGAAACAGGCTCGAGGTTTGAGATGAAGGCAGGGAGAAAAATCCTTAAAGTTACCATTATGGGCAAAACAGACTCGACTTTGGGGAAAACTATTCATTTATTACTAAAAAACAATGCAGGATAATGAGACGAAGAACAAGATAAGCTCCCCCCATCGCTCCCTATTCCCGGGCTTAACATTATCTCTACCAGCTTCCCCCTGCCCCGAGCGGCAGAGGGGGGAAGAGGGAATGGGGATTATGGTCAGGTCATCACAGGTCGCTTTATGTCACTGCTTCTTCGTCAGGGGAAGAACTCCTCACATTCCTCCCCTGCTTCTGCGTGGGGTCCCTCCCACGGGCTGCAGTCCTTCGTGAAACTGCTCCAGCGTGGATCATTTCTTCCACGGGGTGCAGTCCCTCCAGAACGGCTGCCCCAGCGGGCCCTCCACGGGCCACACCCTCCTTCAAGCATCCGCCTGCCCCAGCGAGGGGTTCCCCACGGGCTGCAGGTGGATCTCTGCTCCTCCGTGGACCTCCATGGGCTGCAGGGGGACAACCTGCTCCACCATGGTCATCACCACAGGCTGCAGGGGAATCTTGGCCAGGAGCCGCATCACTCCTCCCTCTCCTTCTTCACTGACCTTGGCGTCTGCAGCCGTTCCTCTCACAAGAAAAATTCTTCACAACAGGCTGGCGGATGCCTCTGAGCCTCTCCTCACATCTCATTCACATCTCATCTCCTCTCCACTTCTTGCAGCCGGGCCGGGCCGAGTTGGGCCCAGTCAGCTGTCCGGCGGGAGGCCAGAGGGTGAGGCCTGCAAGGCCCACAAGGCTTGTACCTCCCCCTGTCTGCCCCCGCTCAGCTTCTTCATATCTTCTCTCCTTCTTTTTTTCTCTATTTTTCCCCTTCTTTTCCCCCTTTCGCCTTCACAGAGGCGTTATCACAGAACATTCTGCTACCAATCGGCTCGGCCTTGGCCAGCAGCGGGCCCGCCCTAGGCCTGGCCGAGTCCACTGAACAAAGGGGACCAACTTTCAGCAGTTTCCTACAGAAACTACCACCGTAGCCCCCCCTCACTAAATAATAACAGAACAGGCATGAAGTTAACTCTAGCTGGACAGCGGCCACAAGTGGTGTTCCCCAGCGCTCAGTATGGGGGCCAGTTCTGTTTAATATCTTTACCGATGATCTGGATGAGGGGATTGAGTGCATGCTACGGAACTTTGCAGATGACACCAAGCTGGCCAGGAACGTTGTTGTCTAAATAAAGCTTTCAAGTTATGACTCATTGATGTGAGGCCAGATTCAGGGGCTGTCAGTTCCTTTGTGTATCCTCAACTTGTCCGAGGGTGTTCTGTTTTATTTTGGGATGGCTGCTTGCTTCTGGGGCTTGCTGCAAAGCAGCGCATTTAGCAGCCCTCTCCTGCCACGTTCTCCCGCTTGTCACCTTCCCAAGTGATGGCGTAAGCTCGTAGCGCTGCTGAATGCGGCCCCTGCAGCTGCCTTGCAATGCACCTGCCTTTCTGCAAGGGCAAAGGGTTTTGCCAGCAGGAATTTGCTCTGGCCACCATGGGATCACCCTCCCTTGGCCACCGCAGGAGCCCCAGGGAAAGGTGTGATTCACTCCAGCTAAGCAGCCCAGCCCAGGGTCCTTCCCAAGTTGCAGTCGCAGCCCTCGCAGCCTCGGGACACAGACGGAGTTATTCCTCATGGACACTAATCATACAGGGAACGCTGATCCCGTTTACTGACACACAGCTATTGCCATGCGGGTCCAGCACAGGCTGAACAGGGGGCTGAAACGACGCGGCGTCCCCTTCACCACCCCATCCCCATCCTGTCTTCACATGCTTGCCCCAGCCACGTGCCACTCGCTTGGCCATGTTGATGTGGCCAACCTGTTGCCCAGGCCAGCCCCAGATGAAGGCAATGGGAGCGCAGGAGGCAGAGCAAGCTCTGCCATGAGGAGAAACAAGGACTCACAACTTAGGGATCAACACAGTTCACCCCGGAAATCTATGGGCAAGCAAAAGGCTGAAAGTAAAAATCCAGTCCCATCCTTTATCAAAACCACTGCCACTTAGATAGAAAGAGAGGAAAGGCTTCAGGTTGCTCCAGGGAAGGTTTAGATTGGATATTAGGAAAAATTTATTCACTGAAAGGGTTCTGAAGCATTGGAACAGGCCACCCAGGGAAGTGGTTGAAGGCAGCGTGCCTGGAGGCATTTAAAAGATGAGTAGCCGTGGCGCTTAGGGACAGGGTTTAGTGGTGGAGTTGGCAGAGGAAGGTTTGCGTTTGGACTCAGTGAACTGATGGGTCTTCTGCAAGCTGAATGATTCTGTGATTCCACTTTGAGCTTGCCTGGTGTGCAGTGAGGGGAGATGACCTCTGGCAGGCAGATGATACTGAAGCCAAACTGAAGTCCACGCAAGCTCCTCTGAAGCAAGTTAACTGTAGTGCAGCCTTAACTGCTGCACCAGGGCAGCTGCGGGGCGCTGAGCTGAGGTGGGGCCGAAGGGCGGGGTGGGGCGGCACGCGTGGCTGTGATGCGCTCGGGCCCCTGTGACAGCAGAGGGGACGGGTCACAATGGGGACGGTTACCAGGGGCTGCAGCAGGCAGCGCTGCCCCAGTACGGCCTGGTCCAGCGGTGAGTGTGCACGCGGTGGGAGGATGGGCAGGACGAGGGCCGGGGCAGAAACATGTGGAACGAGGGTCTGGGTTATCGTCCTGTATCGAGGGCCCAGGCGCTGGTGGGAGCGCCTTGGGAGGGCACGGTGCTGCCGCTGCTGAGACTGGGCGCAGGCCTTGCTGCCTCCCAGCTCCCTCGCCCCGTCTCCTACCTGCACCCAGGTCCCTCTGCCTCCCTTCCCTGCTCCCTCCATACCGGCTCCCTCCCTCCAAGCCCCACTGAACCCCTTCTCTCCCTCCTTCTGCAGGACATGGCTGCCACAAAATTCCTCATTGTGCTTGTGACCGGCATCATCCAGCACCTGCATTTGGTCAGGGAAGAGCTGGATGAGGCCACGTGGGAGCGCATGCAGCAGCATGCGGAGCAGCTGAGCCAGGAGATGGCTCGGATGCTGCAGGAAGTGGAGCAGAGTATGCAGGAACAGGGAACCCAGGAACAAGATGGTTTGGCCCGGGTAGCACTGCTCTTCGGTGCCTTGCTCCCGTGGCACTTGTGGGCCATTACTGGAGTCCTGCTCCTAGTCTTCATGCTCTGCTGTTGGATCCGCAAAAGGAGCCGTGAGGTGGACCATAGCGGAAAAGTGGAGAGTTCCAGCTGCAATACAGAGCAGGAGGCGGTAGAAAGTAACGGAGAAGATCTGGATGATGAGAATGATATTCCCAGGATTTTTGCAAAGCCCACCCAGTGGTCAGTGCCAAATCTGGCCTACCGGAATTGGGTGGTAGAAGTGTTGGTGGGTGACCTCCTCCGCGTCTTCCAAGAGCACTTCTCAAATCGTTTCTTCCCGGTGCTGCAACCAGCCATCGGGGTGGGCAGGGCCTTTGAAGGCTGGAGTTTTGGTGAGGATGATACTGTCTACTCTCTGCTGGTGCCCCTGCAGCCCCCGCGTGGGCATGTCTTCCACCTGGAGCTGGGCACCATGAGGGAGATGCCGCTGAAGGACTCTTGCATCCGTGTGGAGCTGCAGTGCACCTGCGCGGGGCAGCAGCTGGTGGAGAACATGCTGTGCTTCCTCCACCACCCCGAGGAGGAGCTGAGGAAGAATCAGGATCCTAGCCTCCTACGCACCCTCTGCACCGACTCCTACCTAGATGCATGGAAAACTGCCCGCTGGTTCCAGAAATTCGTCAGCTCAGCCTGGGTGATGATGCCTCAGTCACATCACTACACAATGCAGGTGCTGCCCTCCAGCCGCTCCTGCATTCTGCAGCTGACAAATGCCTCTGGGAGAACCCTCCTTGTTGAGCTGATGTTTGGGGTGCAGCACGGCAATTCGGACATCTTCCTGAGCAGCGGGAGTGCAGAGAGCCTCTTCACCTCAAGCACGACGTGGCCGGAGAGCTATGCTGTGGCAGAGGCGAAGTTCTTCAGGCATGTGGCCAGGCAGGCCCCACATGACAGCTTCCACCTCAACTGCCTGCAGCTCTGCACCAGCGTCCTGGGGGGCACAGACTTTTCCACCTCTACCTTGAAGACAGTTGTGATGCACCTCCTGAAAATCCTACCCTGGTCAGACTGGCACAGGAGCCATCTCCTGTCACGGCTGCGGGATATCATGCGGTACCTGCACCTCTGCCTGAGGAGGAAACAACTTGACCATTTCTTCTTAGGCAATGAGATGCTGCCTGAGGAGATTGTCTTGCCCCCATCCTCCCAATCAGCCAAGCCACTCAACCTCTTCCAGCACCTGCAACAGGATCCGGATGCCCATGCCAAGGCACTGCAGGAGTTCAATGAGCTGCAAGACCGACTCTCAAGGCTGCTGTTCTACGCGTACTGAGAGAGGACTTCATGCACAGGGCTTCCATTGCAGGTCTCGCAGCTGATGGCTGACAATGACCTCACACTGCAGGGAAAAAGAGGGGAGAATGCGGGACACAGGAAGGAAAGGGAACACCCTCTTCCGAGAGCGACAGCATTCTCCTGTCAACAGACTGCCCAGCACAGCAGTCGGTGACAACTACAGTGGCGACAAAGATGAGTTCCGTCCTGATTTCCCCTCACGCTGGGGCTCTCAGGATGACGATTTCACACGGGCGCAGAAATACTTGCTGGCAGCCCCAGCTGTGGCGGCACCGAGCGAGAGGCACTGCTGATGGGCACTCCAGTGTGTTCACTGGGGTCCAGCTGGAGAATCTGCCTGTCCTAGGCACTCCCTGGGCAGCTGGTGCTGCTGGACTGAGCACGCTGCACGTGGAGGACACGCTGCTCTGTCGGCAGGGGGAATTGCTGCCGCACCTTTCCTCCACAGCAAAAACGCATCCTGGGGACTGGGACACGACGCAGCTGACGATGCCGCTGCAAGGAGCCTTCCGACAGAGACTCCTGTTACCACCTGGACAGAGGCGGCACCCCCCATTTTGAGAGACTCCATTCCCTCTGGAAGCTTTACTCTGTTCCAAGATGCCAATAAATCCCTTGTTTGAACAAATGCTGCGTCTGTCAGTGTCCACACCTCACTTTGCCAAGGATCGTGGGCATAGGGTGCAGACCGCTCTGCTGCCGCAAAGTCAGGGAGCGTTTTGCAGGAGAGCTGATGCCGTGGGCTCTGGTTTGCTGATTCACTGGGCTTTGCCTTCCCAGGGCTCCTGGCTTAATCCCAGTAGGCAGTTTGGCCTCACAAGGCTCTTCAATCACCTTCCCCCAGCGGGATGGTGGAGAGAATTGGAAGCGTTCTGCCTCCCTGGGGCTTGGGGTGAAGATGTTACTCAGAAGCTTCCTAGCCTTGGACAGCCCTCACATTGTTCGGTGCTCTTGCTTCTTCACGCGGGTAGCAACCAAGTGGTGATGAGAGGCCCAAGGGCAGACAAAAGTGACTTCAGAGGGCCTGGTGGGGACGAGTAAAGGGGTCAGGAGCACAGGTAGAATTCTCCTCTGTCATCCCAGCTGTAGGGAATGACATCGAAAGAAACAGGCAGACGCAACATATTAAGACCTTGCTCTGCGGCTGGCATCACTGCCAGAATTTGGGGTTTTTTCAGGCATGGGATATTCTACGTGACACCAGGCCTGCTGGGGCGTGACAAGATTCACCGTTCCCAGTGAGGGAAAAGCATTTGTGCTCACGAGTTAGCGGGGCTGTTTGAAAATAGCTTGGAAGCGGGGAAGGGCTAAAATCAGGCTCACTGGAGCATTGGAACAGGCCACCCAGGGAAGTGGTTGAGGCAGCATGCCTGGAGGCATTTAAATGATGTGTAGACGTGGCGCTTAGGGACATAGTTTAGAGGTGGCCCTGGTGGCCAGGTAGGCCAAGAGCATCCTGGCTTGTATCAGAAATAATGATGCCAGTGGTTACAGGGAAGTGGTTGTCCCTTTGTACTTGGCTCTGGTGAGGCCACAGCTCAAGTAGTGTGTTCAGTTCCGGGCCCGTCACTCCAAGGTGAGGGTGCTGGAGTTGGTGCAGCACAGCCAAAGTAGAGTAGCGAAGCCGGAGAATGGTCAAAAGAATGAGTCAAATAAGGGGCGGCTGAGGGAACTGAGGTTGTTTAGCCTGGAGAAAAGGAGGCTCAGGGGAGACCTTACCGCTCTCTACAGCTACCTGAAAGGAGGTTGTGGCAAGCTGGGTGTCAGTGTCTTCTCCCAGGTAACAAGTGATAGGACGAGAGGGAAAGGCCTCAAGTTGCTCCAGGGAAGGTTTAGATTGGATATTAGGAAAAATTTATTCACTGAAGGGGTTCTGAAGCATTGGAACAGGCCACCCAGGGAAGTGGTTGAAGGCAGCGTGCCTGGAGGCATTTAAAAGACGAGTAGACGTGGCGCTTAGGGACAGGGTTTAGTGGTGCAGTTGGCAGAGGAAGGTTTGCGTTTGGACTCAGTGAACTGATGGGTCTTCTGCAAGCTGAATGACTCTGTGATTCCACTTTGAGCTTGCCTGGTGTGCAGTGAGGGGAGACGACCTCTGGCAGGCAGATGATACTGAAGCCAAACTGAAGTCCACGCAAGCTCCTCTGAAGCAAATTAACTCTTGCGCAGCCTTAACCGCTGCACCAGGGCAGCTGCGGGGCGCTGAGCTGAGGTGGGGCTGAAGGGCGGGGCGGCAGGCGTGGCTGTGATGCGCTCGGGCCCCTGTGACAGCAGAGGGGACGGGTCACAATGGGGACGGTTACCAGGGGCTGCGGCAGGCAGCGCTGCCCCAGTACGGCCTGGTCCAGCGGTGAGTGTGCACGCGGTGGGAGGATGGGCAGGACGAGGGCCGGGGCAGAAACATGTGGAACGAGGGTCTGGGTTATCGTCCTGTATCGAGGGCCCAGGCGCTGGTGGGAGCGCCTTGGGAGGGCACGGTGCTGCCGCTGCCGAGACTGGGCGCAGGCCTTGCTGCCTCCCAGCTCCCTCGCCCCCTCTCCTACCTGCACCCAGGTCCCTCTGCCTCCCTTCCCTGCTCCCTCCATACCGGCTCCCTCCCTCCAAGCCCCACTGAACCCCTTCTCTCCCTCCTCCTGCAGGACATGGCTGCCACAAAATTCCTCATTGTGCTTGTGACCGGCATCATCCAGCACCTGCATTTGGTCAGGGAAGAGCTGGATGAGGCCACGTGGGAGCGCATGCAGCAGCATGCGGAGCAGCTGAGCCAGGAGATGGCTCGGATGCTGCAGGAAGTGGAGCAGAGTATGCAGGAACAGGGAACCCAGGAACAAGATGGTTTGGCCCGGGTAGCACTGCTCTTCGGTGCCTTGCTCCCGTGGCACTTGTGGGCCATTACTGGAGTCCTGCTCCTAGTCTTCATGCTCTGCTGTTGGATCCGCAAAAGGAGCCGTGAGGTGGACCATAGCGGAAAAGTGGAGAGTTCCAGCTGCAATACAGAGCAGGAGGAGGTAGAAAGTAACGGAGAAGATCTGGATGATGAGAATGATATTCCCAGGATTTTTGCAAAGCCCACCCAGTGGTCAGTGCCAAATCTGGCCTACCGGAATTGGGTGGTAGAAGTGTTGGTGGGTGACCTCCTCCGCGTCTTCCAAGAGCACTTCTCAAATCGTTTCTTCCCGGTGCTGCAACCAGCCATCGGGGTGGGCAGGGCCTTTGAAGGCTGGAGTTTTGGTGAGGATGATACTGTCTACTCTCTGCTGGTGCCCCTGCAGCCCCCGCGTGGGCATGTCTTCCACCTGGAGCTGGGCACCATGAGGGAGATGCCGCTGAAGGACTCTTGCATCCGTGTGGAGCTGCAGTGCACCTGCGCGGGGCAGCAGCTGGTGGAGAACATGCTGTGCTTCCTCCACCACCCCGAGGAGGAGCTGAGGAAGAATCAGGATCCTAGCCTCCTACGCACCCTCTGCACCGACTCCTACCTAGATGCATGGAAAACTGCCCGCTGGTTCCAGAAATTCGTCAGCTCAGCCTGGGTGATGATGCCTCAGTCACATCACTACACAATGCAGGTGCTGCCCTCCAGCCGCTCCTGCATTCTGCAGCTGACAAATGCCTCTGGGAGAACCCTCCTTGTTGAGCTGATGTTTGGGGTGCAGCACGGCAATTCGGACATCTTCCTGAGCAGCGGGAGTGCAGAGAGCCTCTTCACCTCAAGCACGACGTGGCCGGAGAGCTATGCTGTGGCAGAGGCGAAGTTCTTCAGGCATGTGGCCAGGCAGGCCCCACATGACAGCTTCCACCTCAACTGCCTGCAGCTCTGCACCAGCGTCCTGGGGGGCACAGACTTTTCCACCTCTACCTTGAAGACAGTTGTGATGCACCTCCTGAAAATCCTACCCTGGTCAGACTGGCACAGGAGCCATCTCCTGTCACGGCTGCGGGATATCATGCGGTACCTGCACCTCTGCCTGAGGAGGAAACAACTTGACCATTTCTTCTTAGGCAATGAGATGCTGCCTGAGGAGATTGTCTTGCCCCCATCCTCCCAATCAGCCAAGCCACTCAACCTCTTCCAGCACCTGCAACAGGATCCGGATGCCCATGCCAAGGCACTGCAGGAGTTCAATGAGCTGCAAGACCGACTCTCAAGGCTGCTGTTCTACGCATACTGAGAGAGGACTTCATGCACAGGGCTTCCATTGCAGGTCTCGCAGCTGATGGCTGACAATGACCTCACACTGCAGGGAAAAAGAGGGGAGAATGCGGGACACAGGAAGGAAAGGGAACACCCTCTTCCGAGAGCGACAGCATTCTCCTGTCAACAGACTGCCCAGCACAGCAGTCGGTGACAACTACAGTGGCGACAAAGATGAGTTCCGTCCTGATTTCCCCTCACGCTGGGGCTCTCAGGATGACGATTTCACACGGGCGCAGAAATACTTGCTGGCAGCCCCAGCTGTGGCGGCACCGAGCGAGAGGCACTGCTGATGGGCACTCCAGTGTGTTCACTGGGGTCCAGCTGGAGAATCTGCCCGTCCTAGGCACTCCCTGGGCAGCTGGTGCTGCTGGACTGAGCACGCTGCACGTGGAGGACACGCTGCTCTGTCGGCAGGGGGAATTGCTGCCGCACCTTTCCTCCACAGCAAAAACGCATCCTGGGGACTGGGACACGACGCAGCTGACGATGCCGCTGCAAGGAGCCTTCCGACAGAGACTCCTGTTACCACCTGGACAGAGGCGGCACCCCCCATTTTGAGAGACTCCATTCCCTCTGGAAGCTTTACTCTGTTCCAAGATGCCAATAAATCCCTTGTTTGAACAAATGCTGCGTCTGTCAGTGTCCACACCTCACTTTGCCAAGGATCGTGGGCATAGGGTGCAGACCGCTCTGCTGCCGCAAAGTCAGGGAGCGTTTTGCAGGAGAGCTGATGCCGTGGGCTCTGGTTTGCTGATTCACTGGGCTTTGCCTTCCCAGGGCTCCTGGCTTAATCCCAGTAGGCAGTTTGGCCTCACAAGGCTCTTCAATCACCTTCCCCCAGCGGGATGGTGGAGAGAATTGGAAGTGTTCTGCCTCCCTGGGGCTTGGGGTGAAGATGTTACTCAGAAGCTTCCTAGCCTTGGACAGCCCTCACATTGTTCGGTGCTCTTGCTTCTTCACGCGGGTAGCAACCAAGTGGTGATGAGAGGCCCAAGGGCAGACAAAAGTGACTTCAGAGGGCCTGGTGGGGACGAGTAAAGGGGTCAGGAGCACAGGTAGAATTCTCCTCTGTCATCCCAGCTGTAGGGAATGACATCGAAAGAAACAGGCAGACGCAACATATTAAGACCTTGCTCTGCGGCTGGCATCACTGCCAGAATTTGGGGTTTTTTCAGGCATGGGATATTCTACGTGACACCAGGCCTGCTGGGGCGTGACAAGATTCACCGTTCCCAGTGAGGGAAAAGCATTTGTGCTCACGAGTTAGCGGGGCTGTTTGAAAATAGCTTGGAAGCGGGGAAGGGCTAAAATCAGGCTCACTGGAGCATTGGAACAGGCCACCCAGGGAAGTGGTTGAGGCAGCATGCCTGGAGGCATTTAAATGATGTGTAGACGTGGCGCTTAGGGACATAGTTTAGAGGTGGCCCTGGTGGCCAGGTAGGCCAAGAGCATCCTGGCTTGTATCAGAAATAATGATGCCAGTGGTTACAGGGAAGTGGTTGTCCCTTTGTACTTGGCTCTGGTGAGGCCACAGCTCAAGTAGTGTGTTCAGTTCCGGGCCCGTCACTCCAAGGTGAGGGTGCTGGAGTTGGTGCAGCACAGCCAAAGTAGAGTAGCGAAGCCGGAGAATGGTCAAAAGAATGAGTCAAATAAGGGGCGGCTGAGGGAACTGAGGTTGTTTAGCCTGGAGAAAAGGAGGCTCAGGGGAGACCTTACCGCTCTCTACAGCTACCTGAAAGGAGGTTGTGGCAAGCTGGGTGTCAGTGTCTTCTCCCAGGTAACAAGTGATAGGACGAGAGGGAAAGGCCTCAAGTTGCTCCAGGGAAGGTTTAGATTGGATATTAGGAAAAATTTATTCACTGAAGGGGTTCTGAAGCATTGGAACAGGCCACCCAGGGAAGTGGTTGAAGGCAGCGTGCCTGGAGGCATTTAAAAGACGAGTAGACGTGGCGCTTAGGGACAGGGTTTAGTGGTGCAGTTGGCAGAGGAAGGTTTGCGTTTGGACTCAGTGAACTGATGGGTCTTCTGCAAGCTGAATGACTCTGTGATTCCACTTTGAGCTTGCCTGGTGTGCAGTGAGGGGAGACGACCTCTGGCAGGCAGATGATACTGAAGCCAAACTGAAGTCCACGCAAGCTCCTCTGAAGCAAATTAACTCTTGCGCAGCCTTAACCGCTGCACCAGGGCAGCTGCGGGGCGCTGAGCTGAGGGGCGGCTGAAGGGCGGGGTGGGGCGGCAGGCGTGGCTGTGATGCGCTCGGGCCCCTGTGACAGCAGAGGGGACGGGTCACAATGGGGACGGTTACCAGGGGCTGCGGCAGGCAGCGCTGCCCCAGTACGGCCTGGTCCAGCGGTGAGTGTGCACGCGGTGGGAGGCTGGGCAGGACGAGGGCCGGGGCAGAAACATGTGGAACGAGGGTCTGGGTTATCGTCCTGTATCGAGGGCCCAGGCGCTGGTGGGAGCGCCTTGGGAGGGCACGGTGCTGCCGCTGCCGAGACTGGGCGCAGGCCTTGCTGCCTCCCAGCTCCCTCGCCCCCTCTCCTACCTGCACCCAGGTCCCTCTGCCTCCCTTCCCTGCTCCCTCCATACCGGCTCCCTCCCTCCAAGCCCCACTGAACCCCTTCTCTCCCTCCTCCTGCAGGACATGGCTGCCACAAAATTCCTCATTGTGCTTGTGACCGGCATCATCCAGCACCTGCATTTGGTCAGGGAAGAGCTGGATGAGGCCACGTGGGAGCGCATGCAGCAGCATGCGGAGCAGCTGAGCCAGGAGATGGCTCGGATGCTGCAGGAAGTGGAGCAGAGTATGCAGGAACAGGGAACCCAGGAACAAGATGGTTTGGCCCGGGTAGCACTGCTCTTCGGTGCCTTGCTCCCGTGGCACTTGTGGGCCATTACTGGAGTCCTGCTCCTAGTCTTCATGCTCTGCTGTTGGATCCGCAAAAGGAGCCGTGAGGTGGACCATAGCGGAAAAGTGGAGAGTTCCAGCTGCAATACAGAGCAGGAGGAGGTAGAAAGTAACGGAGAAGATCTGGATGATGAGAATGATATTCCCAGGATTTTTGCAAAGCCCACCCAGTGGTCAGTGCCAAATCTGGCCTACCGGAATTGGGTGGTAGAAGTGTTGGTGGGTGACCTCCTCCGCGTCTTCCAAGAGCACTTCTCAAATCGTTTCTTCCCGGTGCTGCAACCAGCCATCGGGGTGGGCAGGGCCTTTGAAGGCTGGAGTTTTGGTGAGGATGATACTGTCTACTCTCTGCTGGTGCCCCTGCAGCCCCCGCGTGGGCATGTCTTCCACCTGGAGCTGGGCACCATGAGGGAGATGCCGCTGAAGGACTCTTGCATCCGTGTGGAGCTGCAGTGCACCTGCGCGGGGCAGCAGCTGGTGGAGAACATGCTGTGCTTCCTCCACCACCCCGAGGAGGAGCTGAGGAAGAATCAGGATCCTAGCCTCCTACGCACCCTCTGCACCGACTCCTACCTAGATGCATGGAAAACTGCCCGCTGGTTCCAGAAATTCGTCAGCTCAGCCTGGGTGATGATGCCTCAGTCACATCACTACACAATGCAGGTGCTGCCCTCCAGCCGCTCCTGCATTCTGCAGCTGACAAATGCCTCTGGGAGAACCCTCCTTGTTGAGCTGATGTTTGGGGTGCAGCACGGCAATTCGGACATCTTCCTGAGCAGCGGGAGTGCAGAGAGCCTCTTCACCTCAAGCACGACGTGGCCGGAGAGCTATGCTGTGGCAGAGGCGAAGTTCTTCAGGCATGTGGCCAGGCAGGCCCCACATGACAGCTTCCACCTCAACTGCCTGCAGCTCTGCACCAGCGTCCTGGGGGGCACAGACTTTTCCACCTCTACCTTGAAGACAGTTGTGATGCACCTCCTGAAAATCCTACCCTGGTCAGACTGGCACAGGAGCCATCTCCTGTCACGGCTGCGGGATATCATGCGGTACCTGCACCTCTGCCTGAGGAGGAAACAACTTGACCATTTCTTCTTAGGCAATGAGATGCTGCCTGAGGAGATTGTCTTGCCCCCATCCTCCCAATCAGCCAAGCCACTCAACCTCTTCCAGCACCTGCAACAGGATCCGGATGCCCATGCCAAGGCACTGCAGGAGTTCAATGAGCTGCAAGACCGACTCTCAAGGCTGCTGTTCTACGCATACTGAGAGAGGACTTCATGCACAGGGCTTCCATTGCAGGTCTCGCAGCTGATGGCTGACAATGACCTCACACTGCAGGGAAAAAGAGGGGAGAATGCGGGACACAGGAAGGAAAGGGAACACCCTCTTCCGAGAGCGACAGCATTCTCCTGTCAACAGACTGCCCAGCACAGCAGTCGGTGACAACTACAGTGGCGACAAAGATGAGTTCCGTCCTGATTTCCCCTCACGCTGGGGCTCTCAGGATGACGATTTCACACGGGCGCAGAAATACTTGCTGGCAGCCCCAGCTGTGGCGGCACCGAGCGAGAGGCACTGCTGATGGGCACTCCAGTGTGTTCACTGGGGTCCAGCTGGAGAATCTGCCCGTCCTAGGCACTCCCTGGGCAGCTGGTGCTGCTGGACTGAGCACGCTGCACGTGGAGGACACGCTGCTCTGTCGGCAGGGGGAATTGCTGCCGCACCTTTCCTCCACAGCAAAAACGCATCCTGGGGACTGGGACACGACGCAGCTGACGATGCCGCTGCAAGGAGCCTTCCGACAGAGACTCCTGTTACCACCTGGACAGAGGCGGCACCCCCCATTTTGAGAGACTCCATTCCCTCTGGAAGCTTTACTCTGTTCCAAGATGCCAATAAATCCCTTGTTTGAACAAATGCTGCGTCTGTCAGTGTCCACACCTCACTTTGCCAAGGATCGTGGGCATAGGGTGCAGACCGCTCTGCTGCCGCAAAGTCAGGGAGCGTTTTGCAGGAGAGCTGATGCCGTGGGCTCTGGTTTGCTGATTCACTGGGCTTTGCCTTCCCAGGGCTCCTGGCTTAATCCCAGTAGGCAGTTTGGCCTCACAAGGCTCTTCAATCACCTTCCCCCAGCGGGATGGTGGAGAGAATTGGAAGCGTTCTGCCTCCCTGGGGCTTGGGGTGAAGATGTTACTCAGAAGCTTCCTAGCCTTGGACAGCCCTCACATTGTTCGGTGCTCTTGCTTCTTCACGTGGGTAGCAACCAAGTGGTGACGAGAGGCCCAAGGGCAGACAAAAGTGACTTCAGAGGGCCTGGTGGGGACGAGTAAAGGGGTCAGGAGCACAGGTAGAATTCTCCTCTGTCATCCCAGCTGTAGGGAATGACATCGAAAGAAACAGGCAGACGCAACGTATTAAGACTTTGCTCTGCGGCTGGCATCACTGCCAGAATTTGGGGTTTTTTCAGGCATGGGATATTCTACGTGACACCAGGCCTGCTGGGGCGTGACAAGATTCACCGTTCCCAGTGAGGGAAAAGCATTTGTGCTCACGAGTTAGCGGGGCTGTTTGAAAATAGCTTGGAAGCGGGGAAGGGCTAAAATCAGGCTCACTGGAGCATTGGAACAGGCCAGCCAGGGAAGTGGTTGAGGCAGCATGCCTGGAGGCATTTAAATGATGTGTAGACGTGGCGCTTAGGGACATAGTTTAGAGGTGGCCCTGGTGGCCAGGTAGGCCAAGAGCATCCTGGCTTGTATCAGAAATAATGATGCCAGTGGTTACAGGGAAGTGGTTGTCCCTTTGTACTTGGCTCTGGTGAGGCCACAGCTCAAGTAGTGTGTTCAGTTCCGGGCCCGTCACTCCAAGGTGAGGGTGCTGGAGTTGGTGCAGCACAGCCAAAGTAGAGTAGCGAAGCCGGTGAATGGTCAAAAGAATGAGTCAAATAAGGGGCGGCTGAGGGAACTGAGGTTGTTTAGCCTGGAGAAAAGGAGGCTCAGGGGAGACCTTACCGCTCTCTACAGCTACCTGAAAGGAGGTTGTGGCAAGCTGGGTGTCAGTGTCTTCTCCCAGGTAACAAGTGATAGGACGAGAGGGAAAGGCCTCAAGTTGCTCCAGGGAAGGTTTAGATTGGATATTAGGAAAAATTTATTCACTGAAGGGGTTCTGAAGCATTGGAACAGGCCACCCAGGGAAGTGGTTGAAGGCAGCGTGCCTGGAGGCATTTAAAAGACGAGTAGATGTGGCGCTTAGGGACAGGGTTTAGTGGTGGAGTTGGCAGAGGAAGGTTTGCGTTTGGACTCAGTGAACTGATGGGTCTTCTGCAAGCTGAATGACTCTGTGATTCCACTTTGAGCTTGCCTGGTGTGCAGTGAGGGGAGACGACCTTTGGCAGGCAGATGATACTGAAGCCAAACTGAAGTCCACGCAAGCTCCTCTGAAGCAAATTAACTCTTGCGCAGCCTTAACCGCTGCACCAGGGCAGCTGCGGGGCGCTGAGCTGAGGTGGGGCTGAAGGGCGGGGTGGGGCGGCAGGCGTGGCTGTGATGCGCTCGGGCCCCTGTGACAGCAGAGGGGACGGGTCACAATGGGGACGGTTACCAGGGGCTGCGGCAGGCAGCGCTGCCCCAGTACGGCCTGGTCCAGCGGTGAGTGTGCACGCGGTGGGAGGATGGGCAGGACGAGGGCCGGGGCAGAAATATGTGGAACGAGGGTCTGGGTTATCGTCCTGTATCGAGGGCCCAGGCGCTGGTGGGAGCGCCTTGGGAGGGCACGGTGCTGCCGCTGCCGAGGCTGGGCGCAGGCCTTGCTGCCTCCCAGCTCCCTCGCCCCGTCTCCTACCTGCACCCAGGTCCCTCTGCCTCCCTTCCCTTCTCCCCCTGCCACCAGTTCCCTTCCACCCAGCCCCACTGAACCCCTTCTCTCCCTCCTCCTGCAGGACATGGCTGCCACAAAATTCCTCATTGTGCTTGTGACCGGCATCATCCAGCACCTGCATTTGGTCAGGGAAGAGCTGGATGAGGCCACGCGGGTGCGCATGCAGCAGCATGCGGAGCAGCTGAGCCAGGAGATGGCTCGGATGCTGCAGGAAGTGGAGCAGAGTATGCAGGAACAGGGAACCCAGGAACAAGATGGTTTGGCCCGGGTAGCACTGCTCTTCAGTGCCTTGCTCCCGTGGCACTTGTGGGGCATTACTGGAGTCCTGCTCCTAGTCTTCATGCTCTGCTGTTGGATCCGCAAAAGGAGCCGTGAGGTGGACCATAGCGGAAAAGTGCAGAGTTCCAGCTGCAATACAGAGCAGGAGGAGGTAGAAAGTGACGGAGAAGATCTGGATGACGAGAATGATATTCCCAGGATTTTTGCAAAGCCCACCCAGTGGTCAGTGCCAAATCTGGCCTACCGGAATTGGGTGGTAGAAGTGTTGGTGGGTGACCTCCTCCGCGTCTTCCAAGAGCACTTCTCAAATCGTTTCTTCCCGGTGCTGCAACCAGCCATCGGGGTGGGCAGGGCCTTTGAAGGCTGGAGTTTTGGTGAGGATGATGCTGTCTACTCTCTGCTGGTGCCCCTGCAGCCCCCGCGTGGGCATGTCTTCCACCTGGAGCTGGGCACCATGAGGGAGATGCCACTGAAGGACTCTTGCATCCGTGGGCTCTGGTTTGCTGATTCACTGGGCTTTGCCTTCCCAGGGCTCCTGGCTTAATCCCAGTAGGCAGTTCGGCCTCACAAGGCTCTTCAATCACCTTCCCGCAGCGGGATGGTGGAGAGAATCTGAAGGGTAAAAGCAGGATAACGTGTGGGTTGAGAGAGGACAGTCGAGGAGGTAAAGCAGAAGCCACACTCATTCACTACTCCCCTGGTCTACTGAGCCCTGATCACCGCTTGTGATGGCCACCAACTGCATTTAACTCCGTCCACCAAACTCTCTGGGCTCAGCCATCCACCACACTCTCAACAGGATTGAAAACCTCCGCATAAAGATCAGGACCAATCTACTAAAGCAGCTGTTCTTGCAGGATGATGGCACAGATGTATGGTTCTGTAAGGAATCAAGGGTAATCTCTAGATCAGTCACCCCGTGTCGCCTTTATGGGCAGCTTCAACTTCCCAGCTGCTAACCAGGACTGTCAGCAGACATGCAGTGGTCCAGCAAATTCCTGAAGCCCACGTCAAAGATACCTTTTGGACATTGGTACTAAGGCAGCCGACGAGGAAAGGTGCCCTCCTAAACCTGTTGATTGTACGTAGAAATGGTCTTTTGGGTGAAGGGATGATTGCTGGCTTTCTTGGCCATAGTGATCAAGGAACGGTTGAGTGGGAGAACGGTTCCGGGAGAACAGACTTGAGGCTGCTCAAGGAACTAGTTAGAAAGGTCCCCTGGGAATCTGCTTCCAAAGGTATTGGTGTCCATACATGCCAGCCCCTTTGTCAGAGTCATTTGGTAAGAGCACAGGAGCGGGCAATTCCAATGTGTGGCAAGTCAAGCAAGAGGGGTAGAAGGCTGGCTTGGCTGACCAGGAATCTCCTTTGGGAGTGTAGGTGACAAACCAAAGTGTATGGGCTTTGGGAAGGTATCTAGGGGACTGGGTTGCTGGCACGCTCTATACGAGTCAACGACGTGCCCTGTCAGCCATCCATCTCCTGGGGTGCATTAGGCAGAGCATAGCTAGCAGGTCGAAAGAAGGGATTGACCCAATTTCCTCAGTAGTGGTGTGGCCTCACCTAAAGTGCTGTGTGCAGCTTTGGGCTCCACAATATAGGCAGGATATAAGAATTAATTAGACTGTGTCCAAAGGAGGGCAACAAGGATGGTGAAAGGACTAGCAGCCGTGTCCTTATGAAGTGCGGCTGAGGACACAGGGTTTGTTCTGCTTAGAGGAGTGGACAAGGGTTGACCTCACTGCTGTCTACAACTTCCTCAGGACATGGAGTCGAGAGGGACTTGCTGATTTCTTCTCTCTGGGCCCTGGTGACAGGATGTGAAGGAATGGCTTAAAGCTGCATAAACAGAAGTTCAGATTGGCTCTCAGGAAAAAGTTCTTCCCTGAGAGAGTGGTCAAGCAGTGGAACAAGCTCCTCCCAGGAAACGGTCATGGCCCCAAGCCTGTTGGTGTTCAAGAAAGAACTGGACAAGGCTCTTAGATATATGACACAGAGTTGTGATGAATGGAGTTCAATCTAGTTGGTGTCCGCTCACAAGTAGTGTTCCCCAGGGATCAGTAGGGGGCCTGTTCTCTTTAATATCTTGGTCAGTAATCTGGATGAGAGGATCGAGTGCACGTGCAAGAAGTTTGCAGATGACACCCGGCTGGGCAGGAGTGTTGATCTGCTTGAAGGTAGAAAGGCTCTACAGAGGGATCTGAAGAGGCTGGATTGATGGGCTGAGGCCAACTGCATGAGGCCAGGTCCTGCCCTTGGCTCATACCACCCCCATGCAATGCTTGGGGAAGAGTGCCTGGAAAGCTGCCTGGCAGACAAGGACCTGGGCGCTTCTCCCTGGTGGCCAAAATGGACAAGAGCATCCTAGCTTGTATGAGAAGTAATGTGGCCAGTGGAACTAGGGAAGTGATTGTCCCTTTGTACTTGGCCCTGTGAGGCCACAGCTCACCTAATGTGTTCACTTTTGGGCCCCTCACTCCAAGGAGGACATTGAGGTGCTGGAGTCCAGCCAAAGAAGAGCAGCAAAGCTGGTGAATAGTCTGGAGATCAAGTCTTATGAGGAGTGGCTGAGGGAACTGGAGCTGTTTAGTCTGGAGAAAAGGAGGCTCAGGGGAGGTCTTATCACTCTGCAAAACTATCTGAAAGTGGGTTGTGTCGAGGTGGATGTTGAGCTCTTTTCCCAGGTAGCAAATGATAGGACAAGAAGGAACATCCTCAAGTTGCACCAGGGTATGTTTAGATTGGATATTGGCAAAAATTTATTCAATTCAATCAAGTGTTGCAACAGACCGCCCATGGAAGTGGTTGAGGCAGCATTCCTGGAGCTGTTTAAACAATATGTAGACATGGCGCTTAGGGACATGTTTTAGTGTTGGAGTTGGTAGTGTTAGGTTTGCGGTTGGACTCAGTGAGATTAAGGGTCTTTTCCTACCTAAACAAGTCTTTGATTCTACGAGTCTGATGTCATAACCATTTTTTCATCCAATAAACTGTGCACCCAGTGACACTGTAATGTTCTCTCTTGGATACACTACATAGGAAATGTAAGAAAATCTGCTCAGGTTGGCACATAAGCAACCTGCAGCCCTTTACCTCTGTGCCCAAGATTTTGCTGTAAGCTGTGGCCATGCAGAGCTGCAAGACCCTGCCTTGCAGTGCAAGTGGAGAAGCGAAGCCCAGGAGAGCAGCCCAGCTGCATTTTCCTGAAGCTACCCCTGAACGCAAGGCGAGAAGGGGTTTCTGGGTTCATCGAGGCTTGCCCTGGGGTCCATTTCTCAGATTTGACAGGAGACGGAGGAGGGAAAATAATGTTTTCCCAAGCAAACTCCCCTGTGGGCCCTTTGCAGGCTATCCTCACTTGTCCCCAGAGGCTCTTGAGCAGGAGATGGCCGTCTGCCAGCTCCTTACATCCTGACCCACATTTCCTGAGAACTCAGCAAGGCAGAGTTTCACAGACAAGAGGAAATCCCTAAACAGCATGCAGGCCAGAGTGTGGAAAGGTTTTGCTGGGAGGTTGGATTTGGTTGGTTTGTTTGCTTTTTTCCCAACTTCCCCATGAGTGTATTTGACAGCTTGCTGTCCCTGCCAGCACGCGATCCCAGCGGAAACTGGATCTGGAAGGGCTCTTCCTGCCTAGAGGAGGCTTCCCAGGAGTGAAGCAATTTACCAAGTGCTGCCTTTCACTCCCCGTCCCTTGCTGTGTTTCACCAAAGGCCATGTGCAGTGGCAAGCTGCAGACCGGTTTGCTGATGGTTGGCTACTTTGTCTACCTGCTGGTGGGTGCGGCTGTGTTCCAGGCACTGGAGAGGACCGCTGAGAAGCAGGAGAAAATAGCAGCTGCTCAGATGAAAGAGGCTTTTCTGCAGAACTTCACCCACCTCACGGTGGCAGAGATGGAGCAGTTTATGAAGGTAAGTGCCAGCCCTAAGGAAGACCTTTCTCCCTCCTGTTTCCCCGTGATGTTTTCTCCTAGTCAGCCTTGCTACACAAATAACTTTCACTGCCTTCCGATTGATGTGGTCATTTGTATTATTTTACTAGACCCCAAGCCTACTCTCTGGTCTGAGCCCGCAGGTCACTCTGATTGGGGTCTTGCCTCCTGTTGACTCAGCTTTCGGTGGGGCTGTGCTGGTCTACAATGGGTGGCATATTAGGAAAAATGAGGCTGGCTGAAATGGATGGGCGTGGTTGCCACTTAAATGGTGTCATGGATAGCACAAAGGGACAATATGGCAAAGTTTGAAATACTCTGTTAAGTGAAAAAAAAAGAAGCCTAAATCACTACAAGGAGGGTGGCATAGTTAGGGTTTACTTTTTGAAGGTGCTGCAGAAGCGAAACAGGTAGCCTGGCCAAGGGAAAGGTGTTTCTGGTCATGGCACAGGAAGCTGAGAATGAGCATGGTTGTCTCCGCATCTTTAGTATTTCCCAGCTCTGTCTTCTACAATGCAGAATAAAATGCGCAGTGCAAATAGCGTTGCTGTAAGCATTTGGGCATGGGAAACTAATGGAGCTCTCAAGGGGCCAGTTTGCAGGATAAGGAAAGAAGGGGAAGAACTGGTATTTTAATAACACAACCAGCAATCCAGCCCCCCGTTCACATATGCATGCACCCTCTTCACCTTGGATTGTTCTTTATTTGCAGGTAGGAGAGGAGGAAAAAAAAAAAAGAGGACCTTTTCAAGGCAATGAAATTTTTGTACAAGGGCTGTGGAATAATTTCTGTTAGCTTTGATTTTCTGGGACACCAGCAAAAAAGATAGTGAGGGAGGAAGATGGGCGAAGACTTTTCTGCTGCAGTTTATTCCAGTTTGTGTCTTGCCTTTGGCAGGGCTCAGCCCTGGATTTTATCTAGGCTGTTCCTGTACGTTGTAGTTTAGCCCTGCTTGGGACCAGACTACGCAGTCTCTCTTACTCCCCAACCCTCCGAGAGAACAGGGAGACATAATATAAGAAAAAGGCTCAAAGTTTGAGATAAGGACAGGGAGAGAGCCTTAAAGTGACTGTGACGGGCAAAACAGACTCGACTTGGGGAAAATTATTTGTTTATTATTAAAAGCAAAGCAGGATAATGAGAAAGAGAACAAGATAACCTCCCCCCACCCCTCCCTCTTCCCGGGCTTAACGTTATCTCTACCAGCTTCCCCCTGCCCCGAGCAGCACAGGGGGAAGAGGGAATGGGGATTATGGTCAGTTCATCACACATCATTTTATGCCGCTGCTTCATCGTCGGGGGAAGCACTCCTGACATTCCTCCCCTGCTCCAGCGTGGGGTCCCTCCCACGGGCTGCAGTCCTCTGTGAAACTGCTCCAGTGTGGGTCATCTCTTCCACGGGGTGCAGTCCCTCCAGAATGGCTGCCCCAGCGGGCCCTCCACGGGCCACACCCTCCTTCAAGCATCCGCCTGCCCCAGCAAGGGGTCCTCCCCAGGCTGCAGGTGGATCTCTGCTCCTCCGTGGGCTTCCATGGGCTGCAGGGGGACAACCTGCTCCACCATGGTCATCACCACAGGCTGCAGGGGAATCTTGGCCAGGAGCCGCATTACTGCTCCCCCTCCTTCTTCACTGATCTTGGCATCTGCAGCCGTTCCTCTCAGAAGAAATTCTTCACAACAGGCAGGCAGATGCCTCTCAGGATCTTTTCACATTTCATTCACTTCTCATCTCCTCTCCACTTCTTGCAGCCAGGCCAGGCCTAGTCGGGCCCAGACGTCTTCCTGGCGGGAGGCCAGAGGGTGAGGCCTGCAAGGCCCACAAGGCTCGCGCCTCCCCCTCTCTGCCCTTACTCAGCTTCCTCACATCTTCTCTCCTTCTTTTTTTTTTTTTTTTTCTGTTTTCCCCTTCTTAAATACCTTATCACAGAGGTGTTACCAGGGAACATTTTTCTATCCATTGGCTCCGCCTTGGCCAGCAGCGGGTCCGCCCTAGGCCCGGCCGAGTCCACTGAACAAAGGGGAAACAACTTCCAGCAGTTTCCTACAGAAGCTGCCACCGTAGCCCCCCCTCACTAAACAAAACCAGAACACTACAAACCAGCCTGCCTGTCAGATGTCCAGTCCAATGTTCTCTGTTTGCTAAAGACAGGGAAAGCCGGATAGTATTTTGGTTTTGTTTTTTTTTTTAACTTTAAAAAATATTAATAGCACTTAGAATTAAAACCGAGCAAGAAGGGAAGAAATGCATAACGTGATAGATTATGGGGTTGCAGGGGCTTGGGAGAAACATCTAGTCAAATCCCCTGTGGCAGGGCAGCCTCAACTCAGCCCAAACCTTCTCTGACAGATGTTCATCTGACCTCATCTCAAAGGCCACCAGATAAATATGCTCATGTGTGTCCATGCATGCCGTTGGAGAAGAGTGTATATGTCAGGCTGAATTCTGATTGTGGGCACACCAAGAGTAACGCTCTGCAAATCAATGGACTTGCTCTGAATTTAAATATGCGTCACTAATCAGAGTACAGCCTTAAAATGAAATTCTCTGTGTATGTCGCGTGCACCCTGCTGTAACTCATTGATGCCCAACTGGGAGGGATCAGAGTCACTGCTCAGTGTGCCTGCATGCAGGTGGGTGATTAAATCCTGGATCCACCACTGCCATCTCAAGGGAAACTCAAAACCAGCAACTAGCCACTCCGTCACTGTCGTGGTTTTGTTTAGTAGGGGGGGCCTAAGGTGGTAGCTTCTGTAGGAAACTGCTAGAAGTCGCTCCCCTTTGTTCAGAGGACTTGGCCAGGCCTAGGGCGGACCCACTGCTGGCCAAGGCCGAGCCGATTCATAGCAGAATGTCCCGTGATAATGCCTCTGCAATAACGTATTTAAGAATGGGAAAACAGGAAAAAAAAAAGAGAGGAGAGAAGATGTGAAGAAGCTGAGCGGGGGCAGAGGTGCAGAGGGGGAGGCGCAGGCCTCATGGGTCTTGCAGGCCTCACCCTCTGGCCTCTCGCCAGGCGGCCAACTGGGCCCGACTCGGTCCAGCCTGGCTGTAAGAAGTGGAGAGGAGATGAGAAGTGAATAAGATGTAAAAAAGATCCTGAGAGACATCTACCAGCCTGTTGTGAGGAACGGCTGCAGACGCCAAGGTCAGTTCAGAAGGAGGGGGAGGAGTAATGCGGCTCCTGGCCAAGATTCCCCTGCAGCCTGTGGTGATGACCATGGTGGAGCAGGTTGTCCCCCTGCAGCCCATGGAAGCCCATGGAGGAGCAGAGATCCACTTGGAGCCCGTGAAGGACCCCACACCAGGGGAGGTGGATGCCTGAAGGCAGCTGTGGCCCGTGGAGGGCCCGCTGGGACAGCTGTTCTAGAGGGACTGCAGCCGTGGAAGAGATGACCCACGCCGGAGCAGTTCCACGAAGGACTGTGGCGTAGGGGTGGGACCCAACGCTGGAGCAGGGGAGAAATGTGAGTAGTTCTTCCCCCAACCATGAAGCAGCGGCATAGAACAACATATGATGAACTGACCGCAATCCCCATTCCCTCTTCCCCCCTGTGCCGCTCAGGGAGGGGAAGGTAGTAGAGATAATGTTAAGCTTGGGAAGAGGGAGGGGTGGATGGAGGTTATCTTGTTCTCTGTCTCATTACGCTGCTGTTTGTAGTAATAAATGAATAGTTTTTCCCAGGTCGAGTCTGTTTTGCCCGTGACGGTAACTTTAAGGATTTCTCCCTGTCCTTATCTCAAACCTCGAGCTGTTTTTCCTTCTATTTTCTCTCCCTGTTCTCTCGGAGGGTGGGGGGAGTGAGAGAGAGACTGCGTAGTCTGGTCCTGATCAGGGCTGAACTACGACAGTTATTTTGGCGCCCAACGTAGGGCTCGAGGAATTTGAGATAAGGATTGAGTTGCAGTGGACTGTCTTGGTCTGCCATGTCCTAGTCATCTATCGGATCACTTTTTCCAAAGTACTTAGCCTAAAAGAATCGAGGTCCTTGACGACACTAAAAGAAACAAGTTCTCCTAACACCCATTACAGCAGTCAGCATAAACAGGGCATAAGACTAATACTCAAAACCACTATTTAGCTGCTACTCAACTTTGTAAGCAAAGGTGTGGATAGTGTCAGAGTATCACTGAGGACGGGTGAGTGATATTCACAGGAAAGGAGCAGTAATTGGCTAAATCTGTAGTATTCTTGCAGCAAGCACACAAGAAAAGCTGCCATATTGATAGCAAACTTTGCTTTCCCTCCCGGAATCTGACTGAAGCCATTCAGAATGGAGTATACCCTGTTGGAAACGAATCACAGATTGAAGACAGCAACTGGGATTTCAGTAACTCCTTCTTCTTTGCAGGCACAGTTGTCTCCACAATAGGTAGGTCTAATGCTTTCCCCGTATATGTGTGAGTGTGATGCTTGTTATGTCTGGTTATTAGGATCTGAATGGATAACACTTTCAAGGATGAAAACTCCAGCCCTTAATTGTCATGGATGGTGAGCAGCAACAGACTTGATCCTGAGACCTCACCACTGCACAGCTCTTTGTGCATTATTTTGGCTTGTGAAATACCGGTGGCCTTTCATATTATTTCCCACTTGTTTCTTCTTTTCAAACCACCTGTTAAAATGTTTGCTGGCCTGCCAGTTGTGGGTGGGAAATAAACTTCACTTTCCTGGTCTTTGTTCTAGGGTCAAATAGGCTTTAAATCCGAGACTGCTGTAAAGCATAAAAGACTGGTAGGAAAGAAGTGAACTCTGCTGGCACATGAACACTGTCTCAATAACCTGTGCTGAGCTGCTGGTGTACATGGTGAATTAGTAATACGACTGGAGGAAAAAAATGGGAAAGGGGCAAGGCAAATGCTGAAACTTTTACACTGCTGCTTCAAGCCGTTCTGACCTTTTCAGGGACTGCTTGCTCTTGCCTGCCTCTCCCTTTCTCTCAAATATACATCCCAAAATTGCAGGGCTGCCAAATTTAAGCATAGCATCCACACTGTTGGCTCCTGCTTTACACTCTCATGCAGTGAAAGCCAAATCTATGCTTTTGCAGAATGAAGCTGAGGCCTCACTCCCACTGAACCCTAGGCACAGCTGGTCCACTAACCTGAGTGTGACATGTCACAAGGGTTCCAGTGGTGTCCCAGCATCCTGTCAGGTGTGTAGGTGTTGCAGGAACCCATGTGGAGACCTCCTGCTATAGAAGAAAGGAAAAAAGAAGGCTCCAAGGAGACCCTATTGCAGCCTTTCAGTACCTAAAGGGGGCTTATAAAAAATATGAGGACAGACTTTTTACCAGGGCCTGTTGCGACAGGACAAGGAGTAATGATTTTAAACTGAAAGAGGGTAATTTAGATTAGACATAAGGAAGAAATTTTTTACACTGAGGGTGGTGAAACACAGCACAGGTTGCCCAGAGAGGTGGTGGATGCCCCATCCCTGGAAACATTCGAGGCCAGGTTGGCCGGGGCCCTGAGCAACCTGATCTGGTTGGAGATGTCCCTGGTCCTTGCAGGGGGGTTGGACTGGATGGCCTTGAAAGGTTCCTTCTACTCAAACTATTCTATGATTCTATGACCCTTGCACTCAGGGATGTACCTCTTGGGCTCTAAGAGGAACAAAGTCTCCAGTCCATTAAAGGATATCTTTGGAGTTCTGCAGCTGTTGTTCCACTACTTAGATAAATCCTCTTTTAGTAGGACTTTAAGAGAAATATCTCTCTGGCATAAGTAAATCAGCCACCAGTAAGGTCTGGACTAATTAGCACTGTCTGTTCTAATGCACGCTGCACTGCCTTCAGGACTGGAGCCAGTATCTGGACATACCAACTTACTGAAATCTAGCTGGGGAGGTCACTAACACACAGGAAGATGGACAAGAAGCTGGAGATGACTGTATGTGACTCTGACATGGCAAACAGCCTGAGACTCCAGCCTTGATGTCTTCCAGGTCCCCAGAGTTCTGGTTTCTGTCTTTCCCTGTATTTCTCACAGGATGGAGCATGTTTTCCATAACTGCTTTTTGATTGTGCTTTCATTTCATTTTTGGCATTGGTACTAAGGCAGCCGACCAGGAAAGGTGCCCTCCTAAACCTGTTGATTGTACACAGAAATGGTCTTGTGGGTGACGTGATGATTGTTGGCTTTCTTGCCCATAGAGATCAAGAAACGGTTGAGTGGGAGAACGGTTCTGGGAGAACAGACTTGAGGCTGCTCAAGGAACTAGTTAGAAAGGTCCCCTTGGAATCTGCTGCAGGAACTGGAGACAAGGACCTAAGAACAACATCATGTGGTCTGGGTAGTCCTGCTCTTTGGTGCCTTGCAGCAGTGGCACTTGTGGGCCATTGCTGGAGTCCTGGTCTTGTTTTTTGGGCTTTGTTGGTGGCTCCGCAAAAGGAGCTGTGAGTCAGACAGGAGTAGCAAGGAGGAGAGTTCCAGCAGCAACACAGAGCAGGAGGAGGAAGAAAGTGAAGGAGAAGATCCAGATGATGAGCAGGCTATGGCCAGGATTTTTGCAATGCGTATCCAGTTGTCAGTGACAAATCCGGCCTACCAGAATCCGCTGGTAAAGGATCTGGCAGACGATCTCATCCATTCTCTTCCAAGAGCCTTTTTAAAATCATGTCTTCCTGCTGCTGCAACCAGACATCGGGATGAGGAGTGGCTACGAAGGCTGGAGTCTCTTTGAGGATGATGCTGTCTACTCTCTGCTGGTGCCCCTGCAGCCCCCGCGTGGGCATGTCTTCCACCTGGAGCTGGGCACCACGAGGGAGATGCCACTGAAGGACTCTTGCATCCGTGTGGAGCTGCAGTGCAGCTGCGCAGGGCAGCAGCTGGTGGAGAACATGCTGTGCTTCCTCCACCACCCCGAGGAGGAGCTGAGGAGGAATCAAGATCCTAGCCGCCTATGCACCCTCTGCACCGGTACCTACCTGGATGCGCAGAAAACTGCCTGCTGGTTCCAGAAATTCGTCAGCTCAGCCTGGGTGATGATGCCTCAGACTCATCGCTATACAATGCAGGCGCTGCCCTCTAGCCCTTCAGGGCAAGTTGAGGCTTTTTCGGCAGAGTCCTGTGACTGGAGTGCTGTGATAGAGGCTTCCAGGCTCTTCAGGATAGAGGGGCAGGGCAGGTGAGGCGGAGGTGTGGTGCTGGATGTGGAGCAGGGCTTGGACTGTACAGCGCTTGCAGCTGAGGACGACATCTTAGAATCATAGAATCTTTAAGGTTGGAAAAGACCTCCAAGATCATCACTTCCAACCATAAACCTAACACTGCCATGCCTACTAAGCCACGTCCTGAAGTGCCACGTCTACACGTTCTTGGAACACCTCTAGGGATGGTGACTCCTCCGCATCCTTTGGCAGCCTGTTCCAGTGCTTGACCACTCTCTCAATAAAGAAGTGTTTCCTAATATCCAACCTAAACCTCCCTTGACACAACTTGAGGCCATCTCCTCTCGTCCTATCACTAGTTATTTGGGAGAAGGGACCAACACCCGCCTCCCTACAACCTCCTTTCAGGTAGCTGTAGAGAGCAATAAGGTCTCCCCTCAGCCTCCTCTTCTCTAGAGTAAACAATCCTAGTTCCCTCAGATGCTCTTCATCAGACTTGTTTTCCAGACCCCTCACCAGCTTCGTTGCCCTTCTCTGGACATGGTCCAGCAACTCAATTTTTGTTCTTGTACTGAGGGGCCCAAAACTGAACACACTAGTTGAGGTGCGGCCTCACCAGTGCCAAGTACAGGGGCACAATCACTTCCCTGCTCCTGCTGGCCACACTGTTCCCGATACAAGCCAGAATGCTGTTGGCTTTTTTGGCCACCTGGGCACACAGCTGGCCCATGTTCAGCCAGCTGTCTACCAGCACCCCCAGGTCCCTTTCCCCCGGGCAGCTTTCCAGCCATTCATCCCCAAGCCTGTAGCATCACGTGGGGTTCTTGTGACACAAGAGCAGGACCTGGCACTTGGCCTTGTTGAACTTCATACGATTCATCTCAGCCCATCCATCCAGCCTGTCCAGATCCCTCTTCAGAGCCTTCCTCCCCTTGAGCAGATCAACACTGCCGCCCAATTTGGTGTCATCTGCAAACTTAGTGAGGGAGCACTCAATCCTCTCATCCACCCATTCATAAACATATTAAACAGAACTGGCCGCAGTACTGAGCCCTGGGGAACACCACTTGTGACCGGCCACCAACTGGATTCGATTCTTTCAGCCACAACTCTCTGGGCTCAGCCATACACAACTCTCTCAACATGGTTGAGAGCCTATGCATAAAGATCAGGGCAAAAGCTACTAAAGCACATGTTCTTACAGGAGTCTGCTATGGATCAGCCAGCCAGGATGATGTGTGGTTCTACAAGGAATCAAGGGAAATCTCTAGATCAGTCACCCGATGTCATCCTTATGGGCAACTTCAACTTCCCAGCTGCTCACTGAGACTGTTGTAGAGAGACATGAAGAAGACCAGGAAGTTCCTGAAGCCCAAGTCAAAGATAACTCTTTGACATGGGTACTAAGGGAGCTGACCAGGAAAAGTTTTCCTCCTAAACCTGTTGATTGTACATAGAAATGGTCTTGTGGGTGAAGTGATGGTTGGTGGCTTTCTTGGCCATAGTGATCAGGAAATGGTTGAGTGGAAAATCTTTGGTGATATGGGTAAAACTGTCCGCAGAGCTACTAGCCTGGATTCTGGGAGAACAGACTTGAGGCTGCTCAAGGAACTCGTTAGAAAGGTCCCCTGGGAATCTGCTTTCAAGGGTATTGATGTCCATAAGTGCTGGCCCCTTTTTCAGAGTCATTTCGTAAGAGCACAGGAGCGGCAATTCCAATGTGTCACAAGTCAAGCAAGAGGGGTAGAAGGCTGGCTTGGCTGACCAGGAATCTCCTTTGGGAGCTTGGTGGAAAACCAGAGTGTAAGGTCTTTGGGAAGGTATCTGGGGATGGGATTGTTGGTACACTCCACAGGAGGCATGTGCCCTGGCAGCTAAAATGTCCCATCTCCTGGCGTGCATTGTGCAGAGCATAGCTAGCTGGCTGAAAGAAGGGATTGACTAAGCAGAGAAAGAGCTGGGGGTGTTGCGGGAAGTGGCTGTCCCCTTGTACTTGGCCCTGGTGAGGCCACAGCTCAACTAGCCTGTTTGGTTTTGGGTCTCTCACTCCAAGGAAGAGGTGGAGGTGCTGGAGCCCGTCCAAGGAGGAGCAGCGAAGCTGGTGAATGGTCAAAAGAATGAGTCAAATAAGGGGCGGCTGAGGGAACTGAGGTTGTTTAGCCTGGAGAGACCTTTCTGCTCTCTACAGCTACCTGAAAGGAGGTTGTGGCAAGCTGGGTGTCACTGTCTTCTCCCAGGTAACAAGTGATAGGACGAGAGGGAAAGGCCTCAAGTTGCTCCAGGGAAGGTTTAGATTGGATATTAGGAAAAATGTATTCACTGAAGGGGTTCTGAAGCATTGGAACAGGCCACCCAGGGAAGTGGTTGAAGGCAGCGTGCCTGGAGGCATTTAAAAGATGAGTAGACGTGGCGCTTAGGGACAGGGTTTAGTGGTGGAGTTGGCAGAGGAAGGTTTGCGTTCGGACTCAGTGAACTGATGGGTCTTCTGCAAGCTGAATGACTCTGTGATTCCACTTTGAGCTTGCCTGGTGTGCAGTGAGGGGAGACGACCTCTGGCAGGCAGATGATACTGAAGCCAAACTGAAGTCCACGCAAGCTCCTCTGAAGCAAATTAACTGTAGTGCAGCCTTAACCGTAGCACTAGGGCAGCTGCGGGGCGCTGAGCTGAGGGGCGGCTGAAGAGCGGGGTGGGGCAGCAGGCGTGGCTGTGATGCGCTCAGGCCCCTGTGACAGCAGAGGGGACGGGTCACAATGGGGACGGTTACCAGGGGCTGCGGCAGGCAGCGCTGCCCCAGTACGGCCTGGTCCAGCGGTGAGTGTGCACGCGGTGGGAGGATGGGCAGGACGAGGGCCGGGGCAGAAACATGTGGAACGAGGGTCTGGGTTATCGTCCTGTATCGAGGGCCCAGTGGCTGGTGGGAGCGCCTTGGGAGGGCAGGGTGCTGCCGCTGCCAAGGCTGGGCACAGGCCTTGCTGCCTCCCAGCTCCCTCACCCCCTCTCCTACCTGCACCCAGGTCCCTCTGCCTCCCGTCCCTGCTCCCCCCGCCACCAGCTCCCTCCCTCCCCGCCCCACTGAACCCCTTCTCTGCCTCCTCCTGCAGGACATGGCTTCCACAAGATTCCTCATCCTCCTTGTGACCGGCATCATCCAGCACCTGCAGATGGTCGGTGACGAGCTGGATGAAGCCACGCGTCAGCGCATGCAGCAGCGTGCGGAGCAGCTGGGCCAGGAGATGGCTCAGCTTCTGCACGTACTGGAGACGAGGACCCAGAAGCAGATGATGGGGGACACAGTGAACCAGGAACAACACCCTGTGGCCCGGGTAGTCCTGGGCTTTGCTGCCTTGCAGCAGTGGCACTTGTGGGCCATTGCTGGAGTCCTGGTCTTGCTCTTCGGGCTCTGCTTGTGCCTGCACAAAAGAAGCTGTGAGTCAGACAGAAACAGCAAAGAGGACATTTCCTGCAGCAACACAGAGCAGGAGGAGGAAGAAAGTGAAGAAGATCCAGATGATGAGCGGGCTATGGCCAGGATTTTTGCAATGCATATCCAGTTGTCAGTGACAAATCTGGCCTACCAGAATCCGCTGGTAAAGGATCTGGCAGATGATCTCATCCATTCTCTTCCAAGAGCCTTTTTAAAATCATGTCTTCCTGCTGCTGCAACCAGACATCGGGATGAGGAGTGGCTACGAAGGCTGGACTCTCTTTGAGGATGATGCTGTCTACTCTCTGCTGGTGTCCCTGCAGCCCCCGCATGGGCATGTCTTACACCTGGACCCAAGCAGTCTCTGGCCCTGCTTCAGCCTCCTCCTCGCCTGACAGGGAGGACACCAGTGAATTCCTCACCTGCCTTCACAGACCCCTGAGCCAAGCGAGGAGGGTGCAGGGAAGCGGCCATCAGCAGTGTGCAGCAGATTCTCACACCCATAAATCTCAGAAATGGCAAACATTTATGAATGTCTGTTGGTTGTTGCTTTGGGGTTTGTTTTTAGCTTGTTTCAGGTTTTTTTTTTGTTTTTTGTTTTTATAGGATAGTAGGGGTGGAACAACAAAGAGGGGTGCGACAGGAAGAGGGGCTGGGCTAGGGAGGTCATGGGGTTCCGGGGCGGCCGGGTGTACGGGTCTCGCATAGTATAAAAGGCTTTGTGATGCAGCAATGAATCGGCATTTGGAGCTAGATGCAGTGTGTCCGTCTCTGTGTGTCCCTGCTCTGGGAGGGCAGACGAGACGGGTCTGAGTGCTAGTATTCAGGATCTCTTAAGGAGCAGCCTGGAGAAGAACGCTACAAGTGGTGACCCCGACGTGATGACGGCCTGGCCGGGTGAAGAGGTCCTTGAGGTAGCTGTGTGCTACAAGAGAAGAAGGACGGTTTCTGAGGAAGAAGGGAACGGTTCTCAAAGAGGGTAAAGCGTGCTCTTCGGGAACGCGTGTGACACCTGAGATATCATGGCATCCATGGAAGCAGTGGTGAGCGCGTTAAAAAACTTAGCATGTCAGGTGGGAACTGAGGTGCATGGGAAACCTACCTGCACGCTTCTCCAGTGGATGATGTGGCGTGGTATGGCTCCGAGTCCAGGGAGATGTTTCCATCGGAACACTTCAGAGAAGGCTGGTGAAGAATTATTTCAGTCTGCCTGTGCAGGAAACAAAGAAGCTGTGGCGTTCCTTCCTGCCTGGGGAGCTGTATGGGACACTTTTAAGGCGGCATGAGATCATCACCAGGCATTAACTGGTGCAGTCATGGGATTTGCAGATCCATCGCCCCTGGGGGAGCAAGAGGAGACATCTCGGAGCGAAGGAAAGTGTGAGAAAAGCAAGTTAGAGGGTGACTCAGGGGATGGGAGGTCCGAGGCAGAAAATTTGGCGGAAACTAAAGAGGAGCAAAATCTGCTGGTTGCACCAGTCGGGGCTGGGCAACGTGGACAGTATAAAGGTTCCTTGGGGTTAACACCATCTGGGGAAGTCGTGGGGTTTCCGGGATGGACTCACCCTGCCGGAACGGGGCGGGAGGTGAGAGGAGGCCCTTTATCCACACTGATGTTTTCATGGGCGGTGATCGATCGTGTACCATCATTTTCGCTAGATGTTTTCAGAAATTTGCAAGCCGGACGATCACCGTGCTCAAGTTGTCGTTTGTTGTTATTGTTAATGATACTGAAGTGGTGGTTTGTTGTTTTAATGCTCTGTAGAGGTGCTGAAGCATTTTGGGTTCCTTCTTTACCCAGAACTGATGTATGGCTCACGATTGCCAGTCTCACCAAACAATCAACCCTATGTTTGTCTATGACCAACCCCAACAACCCATTTTCTACATGCTTGGTGGGGGTGCCTTTGGACAATGAGACGTGGCCGTCGCTAGTGACTTCATTGCCAAGCATGGGCAAGGGCAGGGTTGACAACTGGGATGCGATCATGCCACAGTTACCTGGGGCAGTTGTAGAACCCCAAGAATTAGAACTCTTGGGTTCTATAAAATGGATTATTGTGTGATGTTCAACTATAGCAGCAATAGATTTTTTATTATTAGCACAAAATCATGGTTGTCAGGATTTTGATGGGCTTTGCTGCATGAATCTGTCTGATCATTCGGAATCTATTCACAAATGTATTCAAAACTTGCAAAAAGGAGTACAAAAACTGTAACAAAGTGATGATTTTGATATATTCAGAAATCTTTTTGGTGGATTGATATAAGCTTATTACAAATAGCTGTAGGATGCTTATTCATTCTTCTTATACATGTATTTTGATCTGTATTCCGTGTGGTAGAATGTGTGCAAACTTTAATAGATAAAGCGTTGAAACAAGCCTCTTCTCATAAACAAAGAAGGGGGAGATGTGGTATTTCTCGAGCCAGTACGGTGTCAGTGAAAGCAAACTGACCTTGGGGGAGGGATACAATCATGCTCGCAGGAAGAAGCCATGGAATGAGAAGGGAAGCTTTAAGATACAAGGCATTCTTAGCAGAATTTATGGCTTGTTTCAACAGAGGCCTGCAGAAAACTAGGCACTGGCCTTGTAGGTAAGAAAGTTACTGCAGTTGTTATGTCTGTAATAGTAGAAGAATGCTGTAGTAGAAAATTACTAGAAGGTCTGAGAGACTTGCAAAAGCGCTGTATGTATTGAACTATTTACGTTTGACAGGAGGAAGAGACTCCCCTCCCATTGCAATTCAACATAGAAGGAAGCTCAGAAGACAAAAGGGGAAAGTTTATCAGCATGCATTTGAATCAGACTGCAATGATCGGGTGGAATTTTGGTCTCCTGGTGAAATTATAGCAGCCAGTTTTTTAGCCCCGGGAGTAGGGGTTGCAAGTGCTTTAATGAATCTGCGAAAGTGGGATTGTTGGCTGGCGAAACAGAGTAATTTAACTTCACTAGCCCTAGGTGGCTTGCTTAGCGATGTTGATAGCATACGACATGCAACGCTGCAAAATCGAGCTGCTATAGATTTTTGTTGCTAGCACATGGACATGGTTGTGAAGATCTAGATGGGATGTGCTGTATGAATTTATCTGGTCACTCTGAATCGATCCATAAAGCTATACAAATGATGAAAAATCAAGTTCAAAAACTGCAAGTTAGTGATGGTCTAGGATGGTTAGACAGGCTGTTTACCAAATGGGGAATTATGGGATGGGTCAGAGATGTGTTAAAAATGCTGGGAATTGTTTTGTTGGTGTTATTGGTTTTGTTACTAATTGTCCCTTGTATACTCAGTTGTTTAGGAAAGACGATACAGAACGCAATGGCCAAAGTCTGGATTGTTCAAAAACAAAAAGAGGGATTTGTGGGATATTTGGAAAGCAATGGACATATAGTGAACAATCCAGACACAGTGGGACTGTTTAATCTGTGAGTCAGAGGCCTCTGCAGGCAGCAGGCCATCGATGTAGTGGATGGGAATTTGAGCAAGTGTATCAATGTACGCGAATGTAGCGAAGTGAGTTATGCGGATGGGAATATGGGTGAATGTATCGAAGTGAACAGGACCTGAGCACAAGGGACAAAGCGAGAATACGTGCTGAGACGTGACTGTATCCAGTATACATTTTTAACCAATTAAATTATTGCTTTAGGAATACGGACAGCAAATGTGGCCAAGCTTTTGCAACTTTCCTGGCAGCAGGGGGAGTGCGACACTCCTTTGGCATCCCAGGAAACAATCAGGGACAAGCAGTAGTGGAGAGAGCCCATCGAACTCTAAAGCAGCGCTTGCAATGACTTAAAGAGGGGGGAGAGCTGGACAGGTGGGAAAGCTGCCCAATTGCTATATTGCAAAGAGCGCTTTATTCCTTAAATCATCTGGAGGGGCGCATAAGGGATCATTTAGGCGGTCCGCGGTATCCTATAGGGACCGTACAAGTACGGGATCCTCTTTCGGGAGCTTGGGATAAGCAGCCAATACCCCTGTTAGTGATGGGATATGGTTATGGTTGTGTACAAACAGCATCAGGGCCAAAATGGTATCCGGCCCAATGCATACGACCTGCCCCTGTCAATAACACTTCTAACAGTGACTGACTTTTCTTTCGCAGGTGCTTACAAGTTTACTGATAGTGGGAGTATCTGGTTGCAATTGTACGGGGCAGGGAGAAGCACCATCCAGCCTGGTCAAATTAGCGGTCATCTGTGATGGTCCTCTGCTGAATCAATCGATGGTGTCACAGGACGATATCAAATGGAACACCACTTGCCGCTTTGAGAACGTGACGGAACGAGGGAGCAGTGTGAGTCCACACTATGCATACTGTAGTGGGAATGGACCAAGACCGTCCTGGACCATGATTGGAGAGTACAGGTGTTGAATGGACACGATACTCGGTGGACTTGGCGGGCTATTGGGTTGGCTGATTGGCATTAGTGTCGCTCTCTGTGCACTGCCAATCCTGTTACGCATGCTACAAAATTTAGTGTCTCGCTGGACAGTTGGAGTGGCAGTTGTATATCAGCCGGACTTGCTTATGGCATAAAAAGGGCGGAACGCAATTGCATCGGCACTATCAACACTGCTAACTGATGTAGATTCTATACGCTATGCTACCTCACAGAACCGCTGTTAGCCTGCAGAGCACATATTTGACAGACCTTGTTGCATGCGCTGGCCACGTGTGCAGCAACGTCTGGTCAGTACTCTTTCACTGAATCTGCTGAGGGGATAAACAGAGGTGGCTCGGAGCGGAGGAGAGAGAAGGAACAACAGGGGACGCCCTGAACGTGCTGTGTCTGCCTCCTTTCTCTGCTCTGACCTGGCTGATCATCATCCTCTTGCTCGGCAGTGTCTTTGATGTAGTCGAGTTAGTAACAGAATAGATCAGTAGACTTGCTTACGGCATAAAGAGGGGGAAAATATAGGATAGTAGGGGTGGAACAACAAAGGGGGGTGCGACGCGAAGAGGGGCTGGGCTAGGGAGGTCATGGGGTTCCGGGGCGGCCGGGTGTACGGGTCTCGCGTAGTATAAAAGGCTTTGTGACGCAGCAATGAATCGGCATTCGGAGCTAGATGCAGTGTGTCCGTCTCTGCCTGTCCCTGCTCTGGGAGGGCAGACGAGACGGGTCTGAGTGCTGGTATTCAGGATCTCTTAAGGAGCAGCCTGGAGAAGAACGCTACAGTTTTCAATAAGACCTGTGGCATTTACAGTGCTGGAGACCATGATTTGATTTTTTTTCCTCTCAGTCCTGCCTAGCTCAGTCTCAGAAAGCTGCCTCCACCCCCCTCTTTCCCCTAGTACGGTGTGTGTGATTTTAAGGGTTTTAGAGGGTAACAGCCACTCTCTCTGCCCAGCTTGTGCTCGGGAGCTGGGATAGCAGCTGACCCCTCCAGCTTTAACCTGAAAGCAGGCAGGGTCGTGCAATAGGGTGACTGAGCTGTGGTGTACCGCCAGCAGGTTATCTGCCAGCACCATTCCCAAAATCATGTCCTAGCCCATCTGAAAGACTCAGCTGTATGGCTGGAGTCAACTCACAGCTGCACAAGCTCTAGCTACTCTAGCTAGCATCAGAGTGAAGTTGCTACTAACGACTAGCAACTGTTGCTGAGGCAAGAGCTTCGGAGTCGGCAGCACAGTGCAGCGCGGCGAGGGGATTCCCGAAGCGGGCCACCAGCGGTCAGGCCACTCTCCCGGTTATAAAGAGGGCCCTGGGGAGCGCCCGTGACCTGGAGCGCAGCACGGCAGTTTGCGAGTTCAGGGCGCATCAGGGAGGGCGCCGACCCAGGGCATTTGCTGTTCCTGACTCTCAGGGCAACATGTCCAACACCCGCCTGAGAGCAAAGGCTGCAGCTCCAGCCGGGAGGCCTGCACCGGCTCCCCCTGCGGCAGTCGATGCCTCCGTGCAGATGGAGCTGCCGAGGGGAGAGGCTGCGGTGCAGACCTCGGGCTGCAGGCAGTGCCTGGCCCCTACTCGCGGGGCAGGGGCAGGCGGCAGCCCTGACTGCAGAAGGTGTGCCCCGGTGGAGGAGCTCCTGCAGCAGGTGGCTGAGCTGCAGCAGGCGGTCAGGAGGCTGTGGGACATGAGGGAGGCGGAGAGGGAGCTGGATACTTGGTTCCAGGCACAGTCTGCACCGGAACCGCAGCATCCAGTGAACCAATCTAAACCCCCCCCACTGACACGCGACGTAAGCAAGCAGGCAGAAGATGCCAATGAATGGAAAGCTGCAAGGGCAAGGCGCAGCAGGAGGAAGAAGCACCTTCCCCAGAACCCCGAGGTGCCCCTGCAGAACCGCTTTGCCGCTCTGCAGACTGAAGAAGTGAGACCCAGCACCTCGAGGGAGGCACGGGAGCCGTGCAAGGTAGCCCGACCGGCTCGCGTGATAACCTGCGCTACCAAGAAAAAGAGTGGTAGTAGTGGCCGACTCCCTCCTGAGAGGTACGGAGGCACCCATCTGCCGACCCGATGCGCTCTCTCGGGAGGTATGCTGTCTCTCAGGGGCTCGTATCAGGGACGTGGCCGAGAGAATACCTAGCCTCATACGGCCCACCGACTATTATCCACTACTGGTGTTTCATGTGGGGGCCAGCGACACAGCCGGCGGCAGCCTGAGGAACATTAAAAGGGATTTCAGCGCCCTGGGTTCAACAGTCAAAGACTCTGGGGTGCAGGTGGGATTCTCGTCAATCCTCCCGGTCGAAGGGCAGGGACCTGAAAAGGCCAGACGTATCTGGCAGGTCAACTCGTGGCTCAGGGAGTGGTGCTACAGCCAGGGCTTTGGGTATCTAGATCACGGGGCGTGCTTTGAGAAGCCCGGGCTGCTAGGGGCGGATGGCATGCACCTAACCGAGAAGGGGAAGAGTGTGTTTGGTCAAAGACCTGCCAGACTCGTCTGGAGGGCTTTAAACTAGTGTTGCTGGGGGAGGGGGAGCACAGTTCAGCCCACTGCTGTCAGCATGGCGCCAGTGCCAGCACCGAGTGTCCAGAAGCTGAGGAAGGATCTCAGGTATGTGCAAATGAACTTAAACTGCGGTCCAAAAGAACTCCTGTCGCTCCAGCCGGCAAGTCGCTTTGCTCGGGGCCCAGCTGAAGTGTCGATATACCAATGCACGCAGCATGGGGAATAAACAGGAAGAGCTGGAGACGCACGCACACGAGCAGGGCTACGACCTCGTTGGCATCATGGAGACGTGGTGGGATGACTGGTATGACTGGAGCGTCAACATGGAAGGGTATAGGGTTTTTAGAAAGGACACGAAGGGGAGACGAGGAGGGGGTGTCGCTCCCTATGTCAGCAACCGGCTGGAGTGCATGGAGCTCGGCCTGGGGATGGAGGAGGAGCTGACAGAGAGCTTATGGGTCAAGATTAGAGGACGGGGACAGACAGGGGTTGTTACGGTGGGGGTCTGTTACAGGCCGCCTGGCCAGGAGGACAGAGCAAACGAGGCGCTCTATAGCCAAATAGGAGCACCCTCACGGTCACGGGCCCTGGTCCTCATGGGGGACTTCAACCACCCTGACATCTGTTGGAGAGCCAACATGGCAGGGCACAGGCAGTCCAGGAGGTTCCTGGAATGCGTGGATGACAACTTCCTCCTGCAGGCAATAGAGCAGCCGACAAGGAGGGGTGCCATGCTCGACCTTGTGCTCACCAACAGGGAGGGGCTGGTGGGGGATGTGAAACTGAAGGACAGCCTTGGCTACAGCAACCATGACACGGTGGAGTTCAAGATCCATGGGGCAGCAAGGAAACTACATGGCAAGCTCTCAGCCCTAGACTTCAAGAAGGCGGACTTCGGCCTCTTCAGGGACCTGATGGGCAAAGTGCCATGGGAGGCGGCCCTGGAGGGAAGAGGGGCCCAGGAAAGTTGGTCCACATTCAAGGAGCACCTCCTCCAAGCTCAGCAGAGGTGCATCCTGATGAAGAACAAGTCGGGCAAAAAGGCCAGGAGGCCTGCGTGGATGACTGGAAGAGAGGGAACATAACTCCCATTTTTAAAAAGGGGAACAAGGAGGACCCGGGCAACTACAGGCCAGTCAGCCTCACCTCTGTGCCTGGCAAGGTCATGGAGCAGATTCTCCTGGAAACCATGCTCAGGCACATGGAGAGCAAGGAGGTGGTTTGTGACAGCCAACATGGCTTCACCAAGGGCAGGTTGTGCCTGACCAATTTGGTGGCCTTCTATGATGGGGTGACAGCAATGGGTGTCATCTGCCTGGACTTGTGCAAAGCTTTTGACACTGTCCTGCATGACATCCTTCTCTCTAAACTAGAGAGACATGGCTTTGATGTGCGAGCGACAGAGAAACGTACGACAAAGACTCAATATGAGTAATAAGCGTAGTTCGATTTATTAGTCCCGGGTGCACATATTTATATTGCTAAGATAAAATATGCCTACTAGTCATTGCGTGATTGGCTTAAGCTCTAATGGTTACATTTGCATATCCCTCCTACTTGCAGTTAGTTAACCTGGAAAGTCCCGTACTTTTCATGTTTTCACTTTCTCAAAGTTATTTACGATCTTCTTCAAGGTTGCTTCATTTACTTTCTCACAGGAAGCTTCATTACTTTCTCACAGGCGGCCTCATTATTTTCTCACAGGTGGCTTCAGTACTTTCTTACAGGCGTCTGTAGCGATGTCCTTGAGGCCCGCTGCTCACAAATAGAACAATTCCATTTGGTCTGGATTGTTCACTAAGTGTCCCTGATACTCCAGGTATCCAACAAATCCCCCTTTCTGTTTTAAACAATCCAGACCCACTTATGCGCTAATAACAAAAAATCAATGACTGCTAGATTCTGCAAAAATATCATGACGCATACTATCCATGTCTTCTAATAATCCTGATAACATGCTAGAGGTTAAATTCATTTGCTTTTGTGCCCAACAAGCTAATTTATTTAAGTTAGCTAAAGTTTTTGCAGTTGCTGGCCAAGGAACAAATAAAGATAATGCTATCCGCTCAGCTGTACCCAACAGGGTTAAATTGCTGTCACAATGGGGAGTCAATACTTTTAGCAATCTTCTTGCTCGAGTATGATACCGTAATATTCTCATAGATGGAGCAAACATTATCAATTTTCAAAAATAACATGGTCCTCCTATGGCCTTTTTTGGTACTCCTGACCTTATTTTACTACAATATCAAGTAGGTTCATGTAAGCCTCTATTGAATCTCCCCTTTTTTTTTTTTTTTTTAAGCCAGATTGTCTGTATTGAGTTGTTATTGTGCACCTGTACGAGGGAGCGGCTGGCAGGAGAGATGCTGTGCTTCCTCCACAACCCCGAGCCGGAGCTGAGGAGGAATCGGGATCCTAGCCTCCTAGGCATCCTCTGCACGGGTACCAACCTCGACGTGCAGAAAACTGCCCGCTGGTTCCAGCTACTGGTGAAGGCAGCCTGGCTGCTTTTGCCTCAGTCGTGCCAATACCGTCTAAAGGTACTGCCCTCCAGCCGCTCCTGCAAATTCCAGGTGACAAGAAGATCCAAAAAAAGCCCCCTTATTGAGTTGATGTTTGGGGTGCAGCAAGACAATTCGGACATCTTTGTGAGCAGTGAGAGTACAGAGGCCCTCTTCACCCCAGCGACAATGTGGCCGGAGAGCTATGCTGTGGCAGAGGCAAAGTTCTTCAGGCACGTGGCCAGGCGGGCCCCGCATGACAGCTTCCACCTCAACTGCCTGCAGCTCTTCGCCCGCATCCTGGTGGGCATAGGCTTTTCCACCGCTACCTTGAAGACAGTTGTGATGCACCTCCTGACCACCATACCCCTGTCAGGCTGGCGCAGGAGGGATCTCCTGCCACGGCTGCAGGACATCATGCAGTACCTGCACCTCTGCCTGGAGAAGAAACGCCTTGACCACTTCTTCTTAGGCAATGAGAGCGTTCCTGAGGAGATCGTCTTGCCCCCAGACTTACAATCGGCTGAGCCATTCAACCTCTTCCAGCACCTGCAACAGGATCCGGATGCCCATGCCAAGGCACTGCAGGAGTTCAATGAGCTGCAAGATCAACTCTCAAGGCTGCTGCTCTATGGCCGCTGAAATTTATGCACAGATCTTCCGTTGTGGGTCTCACAGCTGACGACAGACAACGACCTCTTACTGCAGGGAAAAAAGGGGAGAATGCGGGACACAGGAAGGAAAGGGAACACCCTGCGCGGCAGCCCTCTGCCAAGAGCAGCGTTGTTCCCCTCACAGCAGTTGGCGACAACTACAGTGGCGACAAAGATGAGTTCCGTCCTGCTTTCCCCTCACGCTGGGGCTCTCAGGATGACGATTTCACACGGGCACAGAAATACTTGCTGGCAGCCCCAGCTGTGGCGGCACCGAGCGAGAGGCACTGCTGATGGGCACTCCAGTGTGTTCACTGGAGTCCAGCTGGAGAATCTGCCCGTCCTAGGCACTCCCTGGGCAGCTGGTGCTGCTGGACTGAGCATGCTGCACGTGGAGGACACGCTGCTCTGTCGGCAGGGGGAATTGCTGCCGCACCTTTCCTCCACAGCAAAAACGCATCCTGGGGACTGGGACACGACGCAGCTGACGATGCCGCTGCAAGGAGCCTTCCGACAGAGACTCCTGTTACCACCTGGACAGAGGCGGCACCCCCCATTTTGAGAGACTCCATTCCCTCTGGAAGCTTTACTCTGTTCCAAGATGCCAATAAATCCCTTGTTTGAACAAATGCTGCGTCTGTCAGTGTCCACACCTCACTTTGCCAAGGATCGTGGGCATAGGGTGCAGACCGCTCTGCTGCCGCAAAGTCAGGGAGCGTTTTGCAGGAGAGCTGATGCCGTGGGCTCTGGTTTGCTGATTCACTGGGCTTTGCCTTCCCAGGGCTCCTGGCTTAATCCCAGTAGGCAGTTTGGCCTCACAAGGCTCTTCAATCACCTTCCCCCAGCGGGATGGTGGAGAGAATCGGAAGCGTTCTGCCTCCCTGGGGCTTGGGGTGAAGATGTTACTCAGAAGCTTCCTAGCCTTGGACAGCCCTCACATTGTTCGGTGCTCTTGCTTCTTCACGTGGGTAGCAACCAAGTGGTGACGAGAGGCCCAAGGGCAGACAAAAGTGACTTCAGAGGGCCTGGTGGGGACGAGTAAAGGGGTCAGGAGCACAGGTAGCATTCTCCTCTGTCATCCCAGCTGTAGGGAATGACATCGAAAGAAACAGGCAGACGCAACATATTAAGACCTTGCTCTGCGGCTGGCATCACTGCCAGAATTTGGGGTTTTTTCAGGCATGGGATATTCTACGTGACACCAGGCCTGCTGGGGCATGACAAGATTCACCGTTCTCAGTGAGGGAAAAGCATTTGTGCTCACGAGTTAGCGGGGCTGATTGAAACTAGCTTGGAAGCGGGGAAGGGCTAAAATCAGGCTCACTGGAGCATTGGAACAGGCCACCCAGGGAAGTGGTTGAGGCAGCATGCCTGGAGGCATTTAAATGATGTGTAGACGTGGCGCTTAGGGACATAGTTTAGAGGTGGCCCTGGTGGCCAGGTAGGCTGTCCTGGTTTTGGCAGGGATGGAGTTAATTTTTCCTCTCAGTAGCTGGTATGTTTTGGATTTTGTGTGTGAAGAATGTTGATAAACACCCTGATGATACCAGTTGTTGTGAATGAGACCAAGGACACCGTCCTGCTTTCCGAGTCTCGCTAATTTGCAGATGCAGGAAGCGGGGAGAAAGACAGACAGCATAATTGATCCAAACTGGCCAAAGAGAGTATTCCATGCCATAAACGCCATGCTCAGTATATAAGTGGGGGCAGGCGAGGGTGGGTATCTGCCTTCCTGGCATCCATCCTTCCTGCTTGTTTTTGCTGGCATCGTTCCCCCTACCTTGCTGGCTCCCTTTTGCTCCTTTGATTGCTGCTCGGTTTTGTTTCTGTGATCGCTGCTCGGGACGGGCTGTATCGGTCATTGGGACATCGGGTGGTGAGAAAACACATATTGTGCACTTTGTATATTTTTAATATCCTTATATTCTGTTATTATTGTCGTTTTCCCTTTTATTTTAGTAAATTGTCTTCATCTCAACACACGAGTTCTCCTTCCTTCCCAATTCTCTCCCCCATCTCCCTGGGGAGGGGGAGAGTGAGCGAGAAACTGTGTGGTGATTTGGGCTAAACCATCACATAGGCCAACAGCATCCTGGCTTGTGTCAGAAATAATGACGCCAGTGGTTACAGGGAAGTGGTTGTCCCTTTGTACTTGGCTCTGGTGAGGCCACAGCTCAAGTAGTGTGTTCAGTTCCGGGCCCGTCACTCCAAGGTGAGGGTGCTGGGGTTGGTGCAGCACAGCCAAAGTAGAGTAGCGAAGCCGGAGAATGGTCAAAAGAATGAGTCAAATAAGGGGCGGCTGAGGGAACTGAGGTTGTTTAGCCTGGAGAAAAGGAGGCTCAGGGGAGACCTTACCGCTCTCTACAGCTACCTGAAAGGAGGTTGTGGCAAGCTGGGTGTCAGTGTCTTCTCCCAGGTAACAAGTGATAGGACGAGAGGGAAAGGCCTCAAGTTGCTCCAGGGAAGGTTTAGATTGGATATTAGGAAAAATTTATTCACTGAAGGGGTTCTGAAGCATTGGAACAGGCCACCCAGGGAAGTGGTTGAAGGCAGCGTGCCTGGAGGCATTTAAAAGACGAGTAGACGTGGCGCTTAGGGACAGGGTTTAGTGGTGCAGTTGGCAGAGGAAGGTTTGCGTTTGGACTCAGTGAACTGATGGGTCTTCTGCAAGCTGAATGACTCTGTGATTCCACTTTGAGCTTGCCTGGTGTGCAGTGAGGGGAGACGACCTCTGGCAGGCAGATGATACTGAAGCCAAACTGAAGTCCACGCAAGCTCCTCTGAAGCAAATTAACTCTTGCGCAGCCTTAACCGCTGCACCAGGGCAGCTGCGGGGCGCTGAGCTGAGGTGGGGCCGAAGGGCGGGGCTCCAGGCGTGGCTGTGATGCGCTCGGGCCCCTGTGACAGCAGAGGGGACGGGTCACAATGGGGACGGTTACCAGGGGCTGCGGCAGGCAGCGCTGCCCCAGTACGGCCTGGTCCAGCGGTGAGTGTGCACGCGGTGGGAGGCTGGGCAGGACGAGGGCCGGGGCAGAAACATGTGGAACGAGGGTCTGGGTTATCGTCCTGTATCGAGGGCCCAGGCGCTGGTGGGAGCACCTTGGGAGGGCACGGTGCTGCCGCTGCCGAGACTGGGCGCAGGCCTTGCTGCCTCCCAGCTCCCTCGCCCCCTCTCCTACCTGCACCCAGGTCCCTCTGCCTCCCTTCCCTGCTCCCTCCATACCGGCTCCCTCCCTCCAAGCCCCACTGAACCCCTTCTCTCCCTCCTCCTGCAGGACATGGCTGCCACAAAATTCCTCATTGTGCTTGTGACCGGCATCATCCAGCACCTGCATTTGGTCAGGGAAGAGCTGGATGAGGCCACGCGGGAGCGCATGCAGCAGCGTGCGGAGCAGCTGAGCCAGGAGGTGGCTCGGCTGCCGCAGGAACTGGAGCAGAGGATGCAGGAGCAAGGTCGCTTGGCCCGGGTATCCCTGGGCTTTGCTGCCTTGCAGCAGTGGCACTTGTGGGCCACTGCTGGAGTCCTGGTCCTGCTCTTTGCGCTCTGCTGGTGGATCCGCAAAAGGAGTCGGGAGATGGACAACAGTGGCAAAGAGGAGAGTTCCAGCTGCAAAACAGAGCAGGAGGAGGAAGAAAGTGGAGGAGAAGATCTGGATGATGAGAATGATATTCCCAGGATTTTTGCAAAGCCCATCCAGTGGTCAGTGCCAAATCTGGCCTACCGGAATTGGGTGGTAGAAGAGTTGGTGGGTGACCTCCTCCGCATCTTCCAAGAGCATTTCTCAAATCGTTTCTTCCCGGTGCTGCAACCAGCCATCGGGGTGGGCAGGGCCTTCGAAGGCTGGAGTTTTGGTGAGGATGATACTGTCTACTCTCTGCTGGTGCCCCTGCAGCCCCCGCGTGGGCATGTCTTCCACCTGGAGCTGGGCACCATGAGGGAGATGCCGCTGAAGGACTCTTGCATCCGTGTGGAGCTGCAGTGCACCTGCGCGGGGCTGCAGCGGGTGGAGAACTTGCTGTGCTTCCTCCACCACCCCGAGGAGGAGCTGAGGAGGAATCAGGATCCTAGCCTCCTACGCACCCTCTGCACCGACTCCTACCTAGATGCATGGAAAACTGCCCACTGGTTCCAAAAATTCATCGGCTCAGCCTGGGTGATGATGCCTCAGTCACATCACTACACAATGCAGGTGCTGCCCTCCAGCCGCTCCTGCATTCTGCAGCTGACAAATGCCTCTGGGAGAACCCTCCTTGTTGAGCTGATGTTTGGGGTGCAGCACGGCAATTCGGACATCTTCCTGAGCAGCGGGAGTGCAGAGAGCCTCTTCACCTCAAGCACGACGTGGCCGGAGAGCTATGCTGTGGCAGAGGCGAAGTTCTTCAGGCATGTGGCCAGGCAGGCCCCACGTGACAGCTTCCACCTCAACTGCCTGCAGCTCTGCACCAGCATCCTGGGGGGCACAGACTTTTCCACCTCTACCTTGAAGACAGTTGTGATGCATGTGCTGACCATCCTACCCCTGTCAGGCTGGCGCAGGAGGGATCTCCTGCCACGGCTGCAGGATATCATGCGGTACCTGCACTTCTGCCTGGAGAAGAAACGCCTTGACCACTTCTTCTTAGGCAATGAGATGGTGCCTGAGGAGATCGTCTTGCCCCCATCCTCCCAATCAGACAAGCCACTCAACCTCTTCCAGCACCTGCAACAGGATCCGGATGTCCATGCCAAGGCACTGCAGGAGTTCAATGAGCTGCAAGACCGACTCTCAAGGCTGCTGTTCCACGCGTACTGAGAGAGGACTTCATGCACAGGGCATCCATTGCAGGTCTTTCAGGTAAGAGCTCAGAATGACTTCTTACAGCAGGGAAAAAGAGGGGAGAATGCGGGACACAGGAAGGAAAGGGAACACCCTGCGCGGCAGCCCTCTGCCAAGAGCAGCGTTGTTCCCCTCACAGCAGTTGGCGACAACTACAGTGGCGACAAAGATGAGTTCCATCCTGATTTCCCCTCACGCTGGGGCTCTCAGGATGACGATTTCACACGGGCGCAGAAATACTTGCTGGCAGCCCCAGCTGTGGCGGCACCGAGCGAGAGGCACTGCTGATGGGCACTCCAGTGTGTTCACTGGAGTCCAGCTGGAGAATCTGCCTGTCCTAGGCACTCCCTGGGCAGCTGGTGCTGCTGGACTGAGCATGCTGCACGTGGAGGACACGCTGCTCTGTCGGCAGGGGGAATTGCTGCCGCACCTTTCCTCCACAGCAAAAACGCATCCTGGGGACTGGGACACGATGCAGCTGAAGACGCCGCTGCAAGGAGCCTTCCGACAGAGACTCCTGTTACCACCTGGACAGAGGTGGCACCCCCCATTTTGAGAGACTCCATTCCCTCTGGAAGCTTTACTCTGTTCCAAGATGTCAATAAATCCCTTGTTTGAACAAATGCTGCGTCTGTCAGTGTCCACACCTCACTTTGCCAAGGATCGTGGGCATAGGGTGCAGGCCGCTCTGCTGCCGCAAAGTCAGGGAGCGTTTTGCAGAAGAGCTGATGCCGTGGGCTCTGGTTTGCTGATTCACTGGGCTTTGCCTTCCCAGGGCTCCTGGCTTAATCCCAGTAGGCAGTTTGGCCTCACAAGGCTCTTCAATCACCTTCCCGCAGCGGGATGGTGGAGAGAATCTGAAGGGTAAAAGCAGGATAACGTGTGGGTTGAGAGAGGACAGTTGAGGAGGTAAAGCAGAAGCCACACTCATTCACTACTCCCCTGGTCTACTGGGCCCTGATCACCGCTTGTGATGGCCACCAACTGCATTTAACTCCGTCCACCAAACTCTCTGGGCTCAGCCATCCACCACACTCTCCACAGGATTGAAAACCTCCGCATAAAGATCAGGACCAACCTACTAAAGCAGCTGTTCTTGCAGGATGATGGCACAGATGTATGGTTCTGTAAGGAATCAAGGGAAATCTCTAGATCAGTCACCCCGTGTCGCCTTTATGGATGACTTCAACTTCCCAGCTGCTCACTGGGACTGTCAGAGAGCAGACATGCAGAGGCCCAGCAAATTCCTGAAGCCCATGTCAAAGATACCTTTTTGACATGGGTACTAAGGGAGCCAACCAGGAAAGGTGCCCTCCTAAACCTGTTGATTCTACGTAGAATTGGTCTTGTGGGTGAAGTGATGGTTGGTGACTTTCTTGGCCATAGTGATCAAGGAACGGTTGAGTGGGAGAACGGTTCCGGGAGAACAGACTTGAGGCTGCTCAAGGAACTCGTTAGAAAGGTCCCCTGGGAATCTGCTTTCAAGGGTATTGGTGTCCATAAGTGCTGGCCCCTTTGTCAGAGTCATTTTGTAAGAGCACAGGAGCGGCAATTCCAATGTGTCACAAGTCAAGCAAGACGGGTAGAAGGCTGGCTTGGCTGACCAGGAATCTACTTTGGGAGCTTAGGTGGCAAACCAGAGTGTAAGGTCTTTGGGAAGGTATCTGGGGATGGGATTGTTGGTATGCTCCTTAGGAGGCATGTGCCCTGGCAGCTAAAATGTCCGTCCATCTCCTGGCGTGCATTGTGCAGAGCATAGCTAGCTGGCTGAAAGAAGGGATGGACTAAGCAGAGAAAGAGCTGGGGGTGTTGCGGGAAGTGGCTGTCCCCTTGTACTTGGCCCTGGTGAGGCCACAGCCCAACTCGCCTGTTTGGTTTTGGGTCTCTCACTCCAAGGAAGACGATGAGGTGCTGGAGCAAGTCCAAAGAAGAGCAGCAAAGCTGATGAATGGTCTAGAGAATAAATCTTATGAGGAGGGTCTGAGGGAACTGAGGTTGTTTAGCCTGGAGAAAAGGAGGCTCAGGGGAGACCTTACCACTCTCTACAGCTACCTGAAAGGAAGTTGTGGCAAGATGGGTGTCAGTGTCTTCTCCCAGGTAACAAGTGATAGGACGAGAGGGATTGGCCTCAAGTTGCTCCAGGGAGGGTTTAGATTGGATATTAGGAAAAATTTATTCACTGAAGGGGTTCTGAAGCATTGGAACAGGCCACCCAGGGAAGTGGTTGAGGCAGCATGCCGGGAGGCGTTTAAAAGACGTTTAGACGTGGAGCTCAGGGACAGGGTTTAGTGGTGGAGTTGGCAGAGGAAGGTTTGCGTTTGGACTCAGTGAACTGATGGGTCTTCTGCAAGCTGAATGATTCTGTGAATCCACTTTGAGTTTGCCTGGTGTGCAGTGAGGGGAGACGACCTCTGGCAGGCAGATGATACTGAAGCCAAACTGAAGTCCACGCAAGCTCCTCTGAAGCAAATTAACTCTTGCGCAGCCTTAACCGTTGCACCAGGGCAGCTGCGGGGCGCTGAGCTGAGGTGGGACCGAAGGGCGGGGCGGGGCAGCAGGCGTGGCTGTGATGAGCTCGGGCCCCTGTGACAGCAGAGGGGACGGGTCACAATGGGGACGGTTACCAGTGCTGCAACCAGCCATCGGGGTGGGCAGGGCCTTTGAAGGCTGGAGTTTTGGTGAGGAGGATGCTGTCTACTCTCTGCTGGTGCCCCTGCAGCCCCCGCGTGGGCATGTCTTCCACCTGGAGCTGGGCACCATGAGGGAGATGCCGCTGAAGGACTCTTGCATTTGTGTGGAGCTGCAGTGCACCTGTGTGGGGCAGTAGGTGGTGAAGAACAGGCTGTGCTTCCTCCACCACCCCGAGGAGGAGCTGAGGCAGTCTCCTCTCTACAGACTGCCCAGCACAGGAGTCGGGGACAACTACAGTGGCGACAGAGATGAGTTCCGTCCTGCTTTCCCCTCATGCTGGAGCACACAGGATGGCGATTTCACACGGGCGCAGAAATACTTGCTGGCAGCCCCAGCTGTGGCGGCACCGAGCGAGAGGCACTGCTGATGGGCACTCCAGTGTGTTCACTGGGGTCCAGCTGGAGAATCTGCCCGTCCTAGGCACTCCCTGGGCAGCTGGTGCTGCTGGACTGAGCACAAAGTGCTTGAGGCAGAATGCCTGGAGGCACTTAAAAGACGTGTAGATGTTGCACTCAGGGCCATGGTTTGGGATGCTTAAGAGACACGGCTTAGGGACCTTGCGGGGGGAGTGGAACCACAATCCATCCCACTAGCGTCTGTATGGCACCAGTGCCAGGAACAGGGGCCCAGAACCTGGGGAAACATCTCAGGTGAGTAGGAGAGCACCTAAAGTGCAGCTCAAAGAAGTCCAGCCACTCCAGCCAGCAAGTCTGCTTCATCGGCGGCCCAGCTTAAGGGCCTTTATGCTAAGACAGACAGCATGGGGAACAAACAGGAAGAGTTAGGGATGTGTGCATGCCTGCCGAGCTACAACCTTGTCAGCATCACGGAGACATGGTGGATTGGCTCCTATTACTGGAATGTTGGAATCCAGGGATATTGGCTCTTTTGTAAAGACAGGTAGCGGAGACAAGGATGGGGTGTTGCCCTCTATATCAGCGACCAGCTGTCTCAGCAGCCAGGGGTCAGGTAAGGAAGGCTAAAGCCCTGACAGAAGTAAATCTGGCCAGGGACATGTAGGGCAACAAGAAAAGCTTATATAGGTAGGTCGGGGATAAAAGGAAGACCAGGGAGGATGTGGGCCCTCTCCAGAAGGAAACGGGAGACCTGGTAACCCGGGACATGGAGAAGGCTGAGGTACTTGGTGACTTTTTTGCCTCAGTCTTCACTTGACGAGAGCTCTAGCCACATCACCCAAGTCTCAGACGGCAAAAGCAGGGACTGGGAGAATGAAGAACTGCCCACTGTAGGAGAAGAGCAGTTTCGAGACCATGTAGGGAACCTGAACTTGCACAATTCCATTGGGACCCGATGAGATGCGTTCGTGGGTCCTGAGGGAAGTGGGCAATTAAGTTTCCAAGCCGCTATCTATCATATTTGAGAAGTCATGGCAGTGCACTGAGGTTCCCATTGACTGGAAAAGGGGAAGCATAACCCCCATTTCAAAAAGGGAAAGAAGGAAGACCTGGGGAACTATAGGCCAGTTCATCTTACGTCTCTCCCTGGCAACAGCATGGAGCAGAACCCATGCTAAGGCACATAGAAAATAAGGAGGTGATTGGCCAACAGGAACCTTATGAAATTCAACAAGGACTAATGCAAAGTCATGACCCTGGGAAAGTGGAATGCTTTGCAGGGATATAGGCTGAGGACTGACTAACTGGGGATCAGGTCTGGGGAAAGGACAACACATTGACGTTCAAGCTTTTGCTGCACAGTGTTTGCACAGCATCAAGGCTTTCTGTGTTTCTCACTCTGCCTCCCTAGTGAATACACTGGGGGGAGGGTGTGCAATACGGTGGGAGGGGACACAACCAGGCAGATTATCTGGACTAGCCAAAAAGATACTCAGTACCATATAACATCACGCTCAGCAATAGAAGGGAAAAGAGAGGTGTTTAGGGAGATTAGCCATCTTTTGCTTGGGAACTGTCTGGGCATTGTTCTGTCCCCAGGAAGTGGCGAGTGATTGCTTTTGCATCACTTGTTTTGCTTTGTTTTCTTCCCTCTCCTTCCACTTATCCTTTACTTATCAAACAATGTCCTTGTTTGTTTGTTTACCTGTTTTATCTTGGCTCTCAAGTTGTCTTGGGTTTTTTTTCTGCTTTCCTCTTCCCTTGTCCCACTGGAGGTGAGGGGAGAAGTGAATGAGCGACCGTGTGGTGCTTATTGGGCCAACAGGGTTAACCCACCACACATGCCCTGTCTGTCAGTCTCTCAGAGATCCTCATGCCAAGGTCCTCCACACAGCCTGGAGTCCCTGGTTCAAGAATGATGAGATGTCCATGACTTCCTATATTGCAGAGAATAGCACGTAAGATAGACTTAACTTTTCACAAAGAAATGCTCAGCCATATCACGGTATGTCACTAACCTGCTTGACTAACCTGATCTGCTTCTACGAAAAGATGACCCGCTTAGTGGATGTGGGAAAAGCTGTGGATGTTGTCCATCTAGACTTTAGTAAAGCCTCTGACACCATTTTCCACAGCATTCTCCTGGACAAACTGGCTGCTCATGGCTTGGACAGGTGTATCCTTTGCTGGGTAAAAAAATGCCTGGCTGGCTAGCTGTGCGCAGAGAGTGGTGGTGCCTTGTCGTAGTTCATCCCCGATCGGGACCAGACTACGCAGTCTCTCTCTCACTGCCCCCACCCTCCGGGAGAATAGGGAGAGATAATATAAGGAAACAGGCTCGAGGTTTGAGATGAAGGCAGGGAGAAAAATCCTTAAAGTTACCATTATGGGCAAAACAGACTCGACTTCGGGGAAAACTATTCATTTATTACTAAAAAACAATGCAGGATAATGAGACGAAGAACAAGATAAGCTCCCCCCATCGCTCCCTATTCCCGGGCTTAACATTATCTCTACCAGCTTCCCCCTGCCCCGAGCGGCAGAGGGGGGAAGAGGGAATGGGGATTATGGTCAGGTCATCACAGGTCGCTTTATGTCACTGCTTCTTCGTCAGGGGAAGAACTCCTCACATTCCTCCCCTGCTTCTGCGTGGGGTCCCTCCCACGGGCTGCAGTCCTTCGTGAAACTGCTCCAGCGTGGATCATTTCTTCCACGGGGTGCAGTCCCTCCAGAACGGCTGCCCCAGCGGGCCCTCCACGGGCCACACCCTCCTTCAAGCATCCGCCTGCCCCAGCGAGGGGTTCCCCACGGGCTGCAGGTGGATCTCTGCTCCTCCGTGGACCTCCATGGGCTGCAGGGGGACAACCTGCTCCACCATGGTCATCACCACAGGCTGCAGGGGAATCTTGGCCAGGAGCCGCATCACTCCTCCCTCTCCTTCTTCACTGACCTTGGCGTCTGCAGCCGTTCCTCTCACAAGAAAAATTCTTCACAACAGGCTGGCGGATGCCTCTGAGCCTCTCCTCACATCTCATTCACATCTCATCTCCTCTCCACTTCTTGCAGCCGGGCCGGGCCAAGTTGGGCCCAGTCAGCTGTCCGGCGGGAGGCCAGAGGGTGAGGCCTGCAAGGCCCACAAGGCTTGTACCTCCCCCTGTCTGCCCCCGCTCAGCTTCTTCATATCTTCTCTCCTTCTTTTTTTCTCTATTTTTCCCCTTCTTTTCCCCCTTTCGCCTTCACAGAGGCGTTATCACAGAACATTCTGCTACCAATCGGCTCGGCCTTGGCCAGCAGCGGGCCCGCCCTAGGCCTGGCCGAGTCCACTGAACAAAGGGGACCAACTTTCAGCAGTTTCCTACAGAAACTACCACCGTAGCCCCCCCTCACTAAATAATAACAGAACAGGCATGAAGTTAACTCTAGCTGGACAGCGGCCACAAGTGGTGTTCCCCAGCGCTCAGTATGGGGGCCAGTTCTGTTTAATATCTTTACCGATGATCTGGATGAGGGGATTGAGTGCATGCTACGGAACTTTGCAGATGACACCAAGCTGGCCAGGAACGTTGTTGTCTAAATAAAGCTTTCAAGTTATGACTCATTGATGTGAGGCCAGATTCAGGGGCTGTCAGTTCCTTTGTGTATCCTCAACTTGTCCGAGGGTGTTCTGTTTTATTTTGGGATGGCTGCTTGCTTCTGGGGCTTGCTGCAAAGCAGCGCATTTAGCAGCCCCCTCCTGCCACGTTCTCCCGCTTGTCACCTTCCCAAGTGATGGCGTAAGCTCGTAGCGCTGCTGAATGCGGCCCCTGCAGCTGCCTTGCAATGCACCTGCCTTTCTGCAAGGGCAAAGGGTTTTGCCAGCAGGAATTTGCTCTGGCCACCATGGGATCACCCTCCCTTGGCCACCGCAGGAGCCCCAGGGAAAGGTGTGATTCACTCCAGCTAAGCAGCCCAGCCCAGGGTCCTTCCCAAGTTGCAGTCGCAGCCCTCGCAGCCTCGGGACACAGACGGAGTTATTCCTCATGGACACTAATCATACAGGGAACGCTGATCCTGTTTACTGACACACAGCTATTGCCATGCGGGTCCAGCACAGGCTGAACAGGGGGCTGAAACGACGCGGCGTCCCCTTCACCACCCCATCCCCATCCTGTCTTCACATGCTTGCCCCAGCCACGTGCCACTCGCTTGGCCATGTTGATGTGGCCAACCTGTTGCCCAGGCCAGCCCCAGATGAAGGCAATGGGAGCGCAGGAGGCAGAGCAAGCTCTGCCATGAGGAGAAACAAGGACTCACAACTTAGGGATCAACACAGTTCACCCCGGAAATCTATGGGCAAGCAAAAGGCTGAAAGTAAAAATCCAGTCCCATCCTTTATCAAAACCACTGCCACTGAGATAGAAAGAGAGGAAAGGCCTCAGGTTGCTCCAGGGAAGGTTTAGATTGGATATTAGGAAAAATTTATTCACTGAAAGGGTTCTGAAGCATTGGAACAGGCCACCCAGGGAAGTGGTTGAAGGCAGCGTGCCTGGAGGCATTTAAAAGATGAGTAGACGTGGCGCTTAGGGACAGGGTTTAGTGGTGGAGTTGGCAGAGGAAGGTTTGCGTTCGGACTCAGTGAATTGATGGGTCTTCTGCAAGCTGAATGATTCTGTGATTCCACTTTGAGCTTGCCTGGTGTGCAGTGAGGGGAGATGACCTCTGGCAGGCAGATGATACTGAAGCCAAACTGAAGTCCACGCAAGCTCCTCTGAAGCAAGTTAACTGTAGTGCAGCCTTAACTGCTGCACCAGGGCAGCTGCGGGGCGCTGAGCTGAGGTGGGACCGAAGGGCGGGGTGGGGCAGCAGGCGTGGCTGTGATGCGCTCGGGCCCCTGTGACAGCAGAGGGGACGGGTCACAATGGGGACGGTTACCAGGGGCTGCGGCAGGCAGCGCTGCCCCAGTACGGCCTGGTCCAGCGGTGAGTGTGCACGCGGTGGGAGGCTGGGCAGGACGAGGGCCGGGGCAGAAACATGTGGAACGAGGGTCTGGGTTATCGTCCTGTATCGAGGGCCCAGGCGCTGGTGGGAGCGCCTTGGGAGGGCACGGTGCTGCCGCTGCCGAGGCTGGGCGCAGGCCTTGCTGCCTCCCAGCTCCCTCGCCCCCTCTCCTACCTGCACCCAGGTCCCTCTGCCTCCCTTCCCTGCTCCCTCCATACCGGCTCCCTCCCTCCAAGCCCCACTGAACCCCTTCTCTCCCTCCTCCTGCAGGACATGGCTGCCACAAAATTCCTCATTGTGCTTGTGACCGGCATCATCCAGCACCTGCATTTGGTCAGGGAAGAGCTGGATGAGGCCACGTGGGAGCGCATGCAGCAGCATGCGGAGCAGCTGAGCCAGGAGATGGCTCGGATGCTGCAGGAAGTGGAGCAGAGTATGCAGGAACAGGGAACCCAGGAACAAGATGGTTTGGCCCGGGTAGCACTGCTCTTCGGTGCCTTGCTCCCGTGGCACTTGTGGGCCATTACTGGAGTCCTGCTCCTAGTCTTCATGCTCTGCTGTTGGATCCGCAAAAGGAGCCGTGAGGTGGACCATAGCGGAAAAGTGGAGAGTTCCAGCTGCAATACAGAGCAGGAGGAGGTAGAAAGTAACGGAGAAGATCTGGATGATGAGAATGATATTCCCAGGATTTTTGCAAAGCCCACCCAGTGGTCAGTGCCAAATCTGGCCTACCGGAATTGGGTGGTAGAAGTGTTGGTGGGTGACCTCCTCCGCGTCTTCCAAGAGCACTTCTCAAATCGTTTCTTCCCGGTGCTGCAACCAGCCATCGGGGTGGGCAGGGCCTTTGAAGGCTGGAGTTTTGGTGAGGATGATACTGTCTACTCTCTGCTGGTGCCCCTGCAGCCCCCGCGTGGGCATGTCTTCCACCTGGAGCTGGGCACCATGAGGGAGATGCCGCTGAAGGACTCTTGCATCCGTGTGGAGCTGCAGTGCACCTGCGCGGGGCAGCAGCTGGTGGAGAACATGCTGTGCTTCCTCCACCACCCCGAGGAGGAGCTGAGGAAGAATCAGGATCCTAGCCTCCTACGCACCCTCTGCACCGACTCCTACCTAGATGCATGGAAAACTGCCCGCTGGTTCCAGAAATTCGTCAGCTCAGCCTGGGTGATGATGCCTCAGTCACATCACTACACAATGCAGGTGCTGCCCTCCAGCCGCTCCTGCATTCTGCAGCTGACAAATGCCTCTGGGAGAACCCTCCTTGTTGAGCTGATGTTTGGGGTGCAGCACGGCAATTCGGACATCTTCCTGAGCAGCGGGAGTGCAGAGAGCCTCTTCACCTCAAGCACGACGTGGCCGGAGAGCTATGCTGTGGCAGAGGCGAAGTTCTTCAGGCATGTGGCCAGGCAGGCCCCACATGACAGCTTCCACCTCAACTGCCTGCAGCTCTGCACCAGCGTCCTGGGGGGCACAGACTTTTCCACCTCTACCTTGAAGACAGTTGTGATGCACCTCCTGAAAATCCTACCCTGGTCAGACTGGCACAGGAGCCATCTCCTGTCACGGCTGCGGGATATCATGCGGTACCTGCACCTCTGCCTGAGGAGGAAACAACTTGACCATTTCTTCTTAGGCAATGAGATGCTGCCTGAGGAGATTGTCTTGCCCCCATCCTCCCAATCAGCCAAGCCACTCAACCTCTTCCAGCACCTGCAACAGGATCCGGATGCCCATGCCAAGGCACTGCAGGAGTTCAATGAGCTGCAAGACCGACTCTCAAGGCTGCTGTTCTACGCGTACTGAGAGAGGACTTCATGCACAGGGCTTCCATTGCAGGTCTCGCAGCTGATGGCTGACAATGACCTCACACTGCAGGGAAAAAGAGGGGAGAATGCGGGACACAGGAAGGAAAGGGAACACCCTCTTCCGAGAGCGACAGCATTCTCCTGTCAACAGACTGCCCAGCACAGCAGTCGGTGACAACTACAGTGGCGACAAAGATGAGTTCCGTCCTGATTTCCCCTCACGCTGGGGCTCTCAGGATGACGATTTCACACGGGCGCAGAAATACTTGCTGGCAGCCCCAGCTGTGGCGGCACCGAGCGAGAGGCACTGCTGATGGGCACTCCAGTGTGTTCACTGGGGTCCAGCTGGAGAATCTGCCTGTCCTAGGCACTCCCTGGGCAGCTGGTGCTGCTGGACTGAGCACGCTGCACGTGGAGGACACGCTGCTCTGTCGGCAGGGGGAATTGCTGCCGCACCTTTCCTCCACAGCAAAAACGCATCCTGGGGACTGGGACACGACGCAGCTGACGATGCCGCTGCAAGGAGCCTTCCAACAGAGACTCCTGTTACCACCTGGACAGAGGCGGCACCCCCCATTTTGAGAGACTCCATTCCCTCTGGAAGCTTTACTCTGTTCCAAGATGTCAATAAATCCCTTGTTTGAACAAATGCTGCGTCTGTCAGTGTCCACACCTCACTTTGCCAAGGATCGTGGGCATAGGGTGCAGACCGCTCTGCTGCCGCAAAGTCAGGGAGCGTTTTGCAGGAGAGCTGATGCCGTGGGCTCTGGTTTGCTGATTCACTGGGCTTTGCCTTCCCAGGGCTCCTGGCTTAATCCCAGTAGGCAGTTTGGCCTCACAAGGCTCTTCAATCACCTTCCCCCAGCGGGATGGTGGAGAGAATTGGAAGCGTTCTGCCTCCCTGGGGCTTGGGGTGAAGATGTTACTCAGAAGCTTCCTAGCCTTGGACAGCCCTCACATTGTTCGGTGCTCTTGCTTCTTCACGCGGGTAGCAACCAAGTGGTGATGAGAGGCCCAAGGGCAGACAAAAGTGACTTCAGAGGGCCTGGTGGGGACGAGTAAAGGGGTCAGGAGCACAGGTAGAATTCTCCTCTGTCATCCCAGCTGTAGGGAATGACATCGAAAGAAACAGGCAGACGCAACGTATTAAGACCTTGCTCTGCGGCTGGCATCACTGCCAGAATTTGGGGTTTTTTCAGGCATGGGATATTCTACGTGACACCAGGCCTGCTGGGGCGTGACAAGATTCACCGTTCCCAGTGAGGGAAAAGCATTTGTGCTCACGAGTTAGCGGGGCTGTTTGAAAATAGCTTGGAAGCGGGGAAGGGCTAAAATCAGGCTCACTGGAGCATTGGAACAGGCCACCCAGGGAAGTGGTTGAGGCAGCATGCCTGGAGGCATTTAAATGATGTGTAGACGTGGCGCTTAGGGACATAGTTTAGAGGTGGCCCTGGTGGCCAGGTAGGCCAAGAGCATCCTGGCTTGTATCAGAAATAATGATGCCAGTGGTTACAGGGAAGTGGTTGTCCCTTTGTACTTGGCTCTGGTGAGGCCACAGCTCAAGTAGTGTGTTCAGTTCCGGGCCCGTCACTCCAAGGTGAGGGTGCTGGAGTTGGTGCAGCACAGCCAAAGTAGAGTAGCGAAGCCGGAGAATGGTCAAAAGAATGAGTCAAATAAGGGGCGGCTGAGGGAACTGAGGTTGTTTAGCCTGGAGAAAAGGAGGCTCAGGGGAGACCTTACCGCTCTCTACAGCTACCTGAAAGGAGGTTGTGGCAAGCTGGGTGTCAGTGTCTTCTCCCAGGTAACAAGTGATAGGACGAGAGGGAAAGGCCTCAAGTTGCTCCAGGGAAGGTTTAGATTGGATATTAGGAAAAATTTATTCACTGAAGGGGTTCTGAAGCATTGGAACAGGCCACCCAGGGAAGTGGTTGAAGGCAGCGTGCCTGGAGGCATTTAAAAGACGAGTAGACGTGGCGCTTAGGGACAGGGTTTAGTGGTGCAGTTGGCAGAGGAAGGTTTGCGTTTGGACTCAGTGAACTGATGGGTCTTCTGCAAGCTGAATGACTCTGTGATTCCACTTTGAGCTTGCCTGGTGTGCAGTGAGGGGAGACGACCTCTGGCAGGCAGATGATACTGAAGCCAAACTGAAGTCCACGCAAGCTCCTCTGAAGCAAATTAACTCTTGCGCAGCCTTAACCGCTGCACCAGGGCAGCTGCGGGGCGCTGAGCTGAGGGGCGGCTGAAGGGCGGGGTGGGGCGGCAGGCGTGGCTGTGATGCGCTCGGGCCCCTGTGACAGCAGAGGGGACGGGTCACAATGGGGACGGTTACCAGGGGCTGCGGCAGGCAGCGCTGCCCCAGTACGGCCTGGTCCAGCGGTGAGTGTGCACGCGGTGGGAGGATGGGCAGGACGAGGGCTGGGGCAGAAACATGTGGAACGAGGGTCTGGGTTATCGTCCTGTATCGAGGGCCCAGGCGCTGGTGGGAGCGCCTTGGGAGGGCACGGTGCTGCCGCTGCCGAGACTGGGCGCAGGCCTTGCTGCCTCCCAGCTCCCTCGCCCCCTCTCCTACCTGCACCCAGGTCCCTCTGCCTCCCTTCCCTGCTCCCTCCATACCGGCTCCCTCCCTCCAAGCCCCACTGAACCCCTTCTCTCCCTCCTCCTGCAGGACATGGCTGCCACAAAATTCCTCATTGTGCTTGTGACCGGCATCATCCAGCACCTGCATTTGGTCAGGGAAGAGCTGGATGAGGCCACGTGGGAGCGCATGCAGCAGCATGCGGAGCAGCTGTGCCAGGAGATGGCTCGGATGCTGCAGGAAGTGGAGCAGAGTATGCAGGAACAGGGAACCCAGGAACAAGATGGTTTGGCCCGGGTAGCACTGCTCTTCGGTGCCTTGCTCCCGTGGCACTTGTGGGCCATTACTGGAGTCCTGCTCCTAGTCTTCATGCTCTGCTGTTGGATCCGCAAAAGGAGCCGTGAGGTGGACCATAGCGGAAAAGTGGAGAGTTCCAGCTGCAATACAGAGCAGGAGGAGGTAGAAAGTAACGGAGAAGATCTGGATGATGAGAATGATATTCCCAGGATTTTTGCAAAGCCCACCCAGTGGTCAGTGCCAAATCTGGCCTACCGGAATTGGGTGGTAGAAGTGTTGGTGGGTGACCTCCTCCGCGTCTTCCAAGAGCACTTCTCAAATCGTTTCTTCCCGGTGCTGCAACCAGCCATCGGGGTGGGCAGGGCCTTTGAAGGCTGGAGTTTTGGTGAGGATGATACTGTCTACTCTCTGCTGGTGCCCCTGCAGCCCCCGCGTGGGCATGTCTTCCACCTGGAGCTGGGCACCATGAGGAAGATGCCGCTGAAGGACTCTTGCATCCGTGTGGAGCTGCAGTGCACCTGCGCGGGGCAGCAGCTGGTGGAGAACATGCTGTGCTTCCTCCACCACCCCGAGGAGGAGCTGAGGAAGAATCAGGATCCTAGCCTCCTACGCACCCTCTGCACCGACTCCTACCTAGATGCACGGAAAACTGCCCGCTGGTTCCAGAAATTCGTCAGCTCAGCCTGGATGATGATGCCTCAGTCACATCACTACACAATGCAGGTGCTGCCCTCCAGCCGCTCCTGCATTCTGCAGCTGACAAATGCCTCTGGGAGAACCCTCCTTGTTGAGCTGATGTTTGGGGTGCAGCACGGCAATTCGGACATCTTCCTGAGCAGCGGGAGTGCAGAGAGCCTCTTCACCTCAAGCACGACGTGGCCGGAGAGCTATGCTGTGGCAGAGGCGAAGTTCTTCAGGCATGTGGCCAGGCAGGCCCCACATGACAGCTTCCACCTCAACTGCCTGCAGCTCTGCACCAGCGTCCTGGGGGGCACAGACTTTTCCACCTCTACCTTGAAGACAGTTGTGATGCACCTCCTGAAAATCCTACCCTGGTCAGACTGGCACAGGAGCCATCTCCTGTCACGGCTGCGGGATATCATGCGGTACCTGCACCTCTGCCTGAGGAGGAAACAACTTGACCATTTCTTCTTAGGCAATGAGATGCTGCCTGAGGAGATTGTCTTGCCCCCATCCTCCCAATCAGCCAAGCCACTCAACCTCTTCCAGCACCTGCAACAGGATCCGGATGCCCATGCCAAGGCACTGCAGGAGTTCAATGAGCTGCAAGACCGACTCTCAAGGCTGCTGTTCTACGCGTACTGAGAGAGGACTTCATGCACAGGGCTTCCATTGCAGGTCTCGCAGCTGATGGCTGACAATGACCTCACACTGCAGGGAAAAAGAGGGGAGAATGCGGGACACAGGAAGGAAAGGGAACACCCTCTTCCGAGAGCGACAGCATTCTCCTGTCAACAGACTGCCCAGCACAGCAGTCGGTGACAACTACAGTGGCGACAAAGATGAGTTCCGTCCTGATTTCCCCTCACGCTGGGGCTCTCAGGATGACGATTTCACACGGGCGCAGAAATACTTGCTGGCAGCCCCAGCTGTGGCGGCACCGAGCGAGAGGCACTGCTGATGGGCACTCCAGTGTGTTCACTGGGGTCCAGCTGGAGAATCTGCCCGTCCTAGGCACTCCCTGGGCAGCTGGTGCTGCTGGACTGAGCATGCTGCACGTGGAGGACACGCTGCTCTGTCGGCAGGGGGAATTGCTGCCGCACCTTTCCTCCACAGCAAAAACGCATCCTGGGGACTGGGACACGACGCAGCTGACGATGCCGCTGCAAGGAGCCTTCCGACAGAGACTCCTGTTACCACCTGGACAGAGGCGGCACCCCCCATTTTGAGAGACTCCATTCCCTCTGGAAGCTTTACTCTGTTCCAAGATGCCAATAAATCCCTTGTTTGAACAAATGCTGCGTCTGTCAGTGTCCACACCTCACTTTGCCAAGGATCGTGGGCATAGGGTGCAGACCGCTCTGCTGCCGCAAAGTCAGGGAGCGTTTTGCAGGAGAGCTGATGCCGTGGGCTCTGGTTTGCTGATTCACTGGGCTTTGCCTTCCCAGGGCTCCTGGCTTAATCCCAGTAGGCAGTTTGGCCTCACAAGGCTCTTCAATCACCTTCCCCCAGCGGGATGGTGGAGAGAATCGGAAGCGTTCTGCCTCCCTCGGGCTTGGGGTGAAGATGTTACTCAGAAGCTTCCTAGCCTTGGACAGCCCTCACATTGTTCGGTGCTCTTGCTTCTTCACGTGGGTAGCAACCAAGTGGTGACGAGAGGCCCAAGGGCAGACAAAAGTGACTTCAGAGGGCCTGGTGGGGACGAGTAAAGGGGTCAGGAGCACAGGTAGAATTCTCCTCTGTCATCCCAGCTGTAGGGAATGACATCGAAAGAAACAGGCAGACGCAACGTATTAAGACTTTGCTCTGCGGCTGGCATCACTGCCAGAATTTGGGGTTTTTTCAGGCATGGGATATTCTACGTGACACCAGGCCTGCTGGGGCGTGACAAGATTCACCGTTCCCAGTGAGGGAAAAGCATTTGTGCTCACGAGTTAGCGGGGCTGTTTGAAAATAGCTTGGAAGCGGGGAAGGGCTAAAATCAGGCTCACTGGAGCATTGGAACAGGCCACCCAGGGAAGTGGTTGAGGCAGCATGCCTGGAGGCATTTAAATGATGTGTAGACGTGGCGCTTAGGGACATAGTTTAGAGGTGGCCCTGGTGGCCAGGTAGGCCAAGAGCATCCTGGCTTGTATCAGAAATAATGATGCCAGTGGTTACAGGGAAGTGGTTGTCCCTTTGTACTTGGCTCTGGTGAGGCCACAGCTCAAGTAGTGTGTTCAGTTCCGGGCCCGTCACTCCAAGGTGAGGGTGCTGGAGTTGGTGCAGCACAGCCAAAGTAGAGTAGCGAAGCCGGTGAATGGTCAAAAGAATGAGTCAAATAAGGGGCGGCTGAGGGAACTGAGGTTGTTTAGCCTGGAGAAAAGGAGGCTCAGGGGAGACCTTACCGCTCTCTACAGCTACCTGAAAGGAGGTTGTGGCAAGCTGGGTGTCAGTGTCTTCTCCCAGGTAACAAGTGATAGGACGAGAGGGAAAGGCCTCAAGTTGCTCCAGGGAAGGTTTAGATTGGATATTAGGAGAAATTTATTCACTGAAGGGGTTCTGAAGCATTGGAACAGGCCACCCAGGGAAGTGGTTGAAGGCAGCGTGCCTGGAGGCATTTAAAAGACGAGTAGATGTGGCGCTTAGGGACAGGGTTTAGTGGTGCAGTTGGCAGAGGAAGGTTTGCGTTTGGACTCAGTGAACTGATGGGTCTTCTGCAAGCTGAATGACTCTGTGATTCCACTTTGAGCTTGCCTGGTGTGCAGTGAGGGGAGACGACCTCTGGCAGGCAGATGATACTGAAGCCAAACTGAAGTCCACGCAAGCTCCTCTGAAGCAAATTAACTCTTGCGCAGCCTTAACTGCTGCACCAGGGCAGCTGCGGGGCGCTGAGCTGAGGTGGGGCCGAAGGGCGGGGTGGGGCGGCAGGCGTGGCTGTGATGCGCTCGGGCCCCTGTGACAGCAGAGGGGACGGGTCACAATGGGGACGGTTACCAGGGGCTGCGGCAGGCAGCGCTGCCCCAGTACGGCCTGGTCCAGCGGTGAGTGTGCACGCGGTGGGAGGATGGGCAGGACGAGGGCCGGGGCAGAAATATGTGGAACGAGGGTCTGGGTTATCGTCCTGTATCGAGGGCCCAGGCGCTGGTGGGAGCGCCTTGGGAGGGCACGGTGCTGCCGCTGCCGAGGCTGGGCGCAGGCCTTGCTGCCTCCCAGCTCCCTCGCCCCGTCTCCTACCTGCACCCAGGTCCCTCTGCCTCCCTTCCCTTCTCCCCCTGCCACCAGTTCCCTTCCACCCAGCCCCACTGAACCCCTTCTCTCCCTCCTCCTGCAGGACATGGCTGCCACAAAATTCCTCATTGTGCTTGTGACCGGCATCATCCAGCACCTGCATTTGGTCAGGGAAGAGCTGGATGAGGCCACGCGGGTGCGCATGCAGCAGCATGCGGAGCAGCTGAGCCAGGAGATGGCTCGGATGCTGCAGGAAGTGGAGCAGAGTATGCAGGAACAGGGAACCCAGGAACAAGATGGTTTGGCCCGGGTAGCACTGCTCTTCAGTGCCTTGCTCCCGTGGCACTTGTGGGGCATTACTGGAGTCCTGCTCCTAGTCTTCATGCTCTGCTGTTGGATCCGCAAAAGGAGCCGTGAGGTGGACCATAGCGGAAAAGTGCAGAGTTCCAGCTGCAATACAGAGCAGGAGGAGGTAGAAAGTGACGGAGAAGATCTGGATGACGAGAATGATATTCCCAGGATTTTTGCAAAGCCCACCCAGTGGTCAGTGCCAAATCTGGCCTACCGGAATTGGGTGGTAGAAGTGTTGGTGGGTGACCTCCTCCGCGTCTTCCAAGAGCACTTCTCAAATCGTTTCTTCCCGGTGCTGCAACCAGCCATCGGGGTGGGCAGGGCCTTTGAAGGCTGGAGTTTTGGTGAGGATGATGCTGTCTACTCTCTGCTGGTGCCCCTGCAGCCCCCGCGTGGGCATGTCTTCCACCTGGAGCTGGGCACCATGAGGGAGATGCCACTGAAGGACTCTTGCATCCGTGGGCTCTGGTTTGCTGATTCACTGGGCTTTGCCTTCCCAGGGCTCCTGGCTTAATCCCAGTAGGCAGTTCGGCCTCACAAGGCTCTTCAATCACCTTCCCGCAGCGGGATGGTGGAGAGAATCTGAAGGGTAAAAGCAGGATAACGTGTGGGTTGAGAGAGGACAGTCGAGGAGGTAAAGCAGAAGCCACACTCATTCACTACTCCCCTGGTCTACTGAGCCCTGATCACCGCTTGTGATGGCCACCAACTGCATTTAACTCCGTCCACCAAACTCTCTGGGCTCAGCCATCCACCACACTCTCAACAGGATTGAAAACCTCCGCATAAAGATCAGGACCAATCTACTAAAGCAGCTGTTCTTGCAGGATGATGGCACAGATGTATGGTTCTGTAAGGAATCAAGGGTAATCTCTAGATCAGTCACCCCGTGTCGCCTTTATGGGCAGCTTCAACTTCCCAGCTGCTAACCAGGACTGTCAGCAGACATGCAGTGGTCCAGCAAATTCCTGAAGCCCACGTCAAAGATACCTTTTGGACATTGGTACTAAGGCAGCCGACGAGGAAAGGTGCCCTCCTAAACCTGTTGATTGTACGTAGAAATGGTCTTTTGGGTGAAGGGATGATTGCTGGCTTTCTTGGCCATAGTGATCAAGGAACGGTTGAGTGGGAGAACGGTTCCGGGAGAACAGACTTGAGGCTGCTCAAGGAACTAGTTAGAAAGGTCCCCTGGGAATCTGCTTCCAAAGGTATTGGTGTCCATACATGCCAGCCCCTTTGTCAGAGTCATTTGGTAAGAGCACAGGAGCGGGCAATTCCAATGTGTGGCAAGTCAAGCAAGAGGGGTAGAAGGCTGGCTTGGCTGACCAGGAATCTCCTTTGGGAGTGTAGGTGACAAACCAAAGTGTATGGGCTTTGGGAAGGTATCTAGGGGACTGGGTTGCTGGCACGCTCTATACGAGTCAACGACGTGCCCTGTCAGCCATCCATCTCCTGGGGTGCATTAGGCAGAGCATAGCTAGCAGGTCGAAAGAAGGGATTGACCCAATTTCCTCAGTAGTGGTGTGGCCTCACCTAAAGTGCTGTGTGCAGCTTTGGGCTCCACAATATAGGCAGGATATAAGAATTAATTAGACTGTGTCCAAAGGAGGGCAACAAGGATGGTGAAAGGACTAGCAGCCGTGTCCTTATGAAGTGCGGCTGAGGACACAGGGTTTGTTCTGCTTAGAGGAGTGGACAAGGGTTGACCTCACTGCTGTCTACAACTTCCTCAGGACATGGAGTCGAGAGGGACTTGCTGATTTCTTCTCTCTGGGCCCTGGTGACAGGATGTGAAGGAATGGCTTAAAGCTGCATAAACAGAAGTTCAGATTGGCTCTCAGGAAAAAGTTCTTCCCTGAGAGAGTGGTCAAGCAGTGGAACAAGCTCCTCCCAGGAAACGGTCATGGCCCCAAGCCTGTTGGTGTTCAAGAAAGAACTGGACAAGGCTCTTAGATATATGACACAGAGTTGTGATGAATGGAGTTCAATCTAGTTGGTGTCCGCTCACAAGTAGTGTTCCCCAGGGATCAGTAGGGGGCCTGTTCTCTTTAATATCTTGGTCAGTAATCTGGATGAGAGGATCGAGTGCACGTGCAAGAAGTTTGCAGATGACACCCGGCTGGGCAGGAGTGTTGATCTGCTTGAAGGTAGAAAGGCTCTACAGAGGGATCTGAAGAGGCTGGATTGATGGGCTGAGGCCAACTGCATGAGGCCAGGTCCTGCCCTTGGCTCATACCACCCCCATGCAATGCTTGGGGAAGAGTGCCTGGAAAGCTGCCTGGCAGACAAGGACCTGGGCGCTTCTCCCTGGTGGCCAAAATGGACAAGAGCATCCTAGCTTGTATGAGAAGTAATGTGGCCAGTGGAACTAGGGAAGTGATTGTCCCTTTGTACTTGGCCCTGTGAGGCCACAGCTCACCTAATGTGTTCACTTTTGGGCCCCTCACTCCAAGGAGGACATTGAGGTGCTGGAGTCCAGCCAAAGAAGAGCAGCAAAGCTGGTGAATGGTCTGGAGATCAAGTCTTATGAGGAGTGGCTGAGGGAACTGGAGCTGTTTAGTCTGGAGAAAAGGAGGCTCAGGGGAGGTCTTATCACTCTGCAAAACTATCTGAAAGTGGGTTGTGTCGAGGTGGATGTTGAGCTCTTTTCCCAGGTAGCAAATGATAGGACGAGAAGGAACATCCTCAAGTTGCACCAGGGTATGTTTAGATTGGATATTGGCAAAAATTTATTCAATTCAATCAAGTGTTGCAACAGACCGCCCATGGAAGTGATTGAGGCAGCATTCCTGGAGGTGTTTAAACAATATGTAGACATGGCGCTTAGGGACATGTTTTAGTGTTGGAGTTGGTAGTGTTAGGTTTGCGGTTGGACTCAGTGAGATTAAGGGTCTTTTCCTACCTAAACAAGTCTTTGATTCTACGAGTCTGATGTCATAACCATTTTTTCATCCAATAAACTGTGCACCCAGTGACACTGTAATGTTCTCTCTTGGATACACTACATAGGAAATGTAAGAAAATCTGCTCAGGTTGGCACATAAGCAACCTGCAGCCCTTTACCTCTGTGCCCAAGATTTTGCTGTAAGCTGTGGCCATGCAGAGCTGCAAGACCCTGCCTTGCAGTGCAAGTGGAGAAGCGAAGCCCAGGAGAGCAGCCCAGCTGCATTTTCCTGAAGCTACCCCTGAACGCAAGGCGAGAAGGGGTTTCTGGGTTCATCGAGGCTTGCCCTGGGGTCCATTTCTCAGATTTGACAGGAGACGGAGGAGGGAAAATAATGTTTTCCCAAGCAAACTCCCCTGTGGGCCCTTTGCAGGCTATCCTCACTTGTCCCCAGAGGCTCTTGAGCAGGAGATGGCCGTCTGCCAGCTCCTTACATCCTGACCCACATTTCCTGAGAACTCAGCAAGGCAGAGTTTCACAGACAAGAGGAAATCCCTAAACAGCATGCAGGCCAGAGAGTGGAAAGGTTTTGCTGGGAGGTTGGATTTGGTTGGTTTGTTTGCTTTTTTCCCAACTTCCCCATGAGTGTATTTGACAGCTTGCTGTCCCTGCCAGCACGCGATCCCAGCGGAAACTGGATCTGGAAGGGCTCTTCCTGCCTAGAGGAGGCTTCCCAGGAGTGAAGCAATTTACCAAGTGCTGCCTTTCACTCCCCGTCCCTTGCCGTGTTTCACCAAAGGCCATGTGCAGTGGCAAGCTGCAGACCGGTTTGCTGATGGTTGGCTACTTTGTCTACCTGCTGGTGGGTGCGGCTGTGTTCCAGGCACTGGAGAGGACCGCTGAGAAGCAGGAGAAAATAGCAGCTGCTCAGATGAAAGAGGCTTTTCTGCAGAACTTCACCCACCTCACGGTGGCAGAGATGGAGCAGTTTATGAAGGTAAGTGCCAGCCCTAAGGAAGACCTTTCTCCCTCCTGTTTCCCCGTGATGTTTTCTCCTAGTCAGCCTTGCTACACAAATAACTTTCACTGCCTTCCGATTGATGTGGTCATTTGTATTATTTTACTAGACCCCAAGCCTACTCTCTGGTCTGAGCCCGCAGGTCACTCTGATTGGGGTCTTGCCTCCTGTTGACTCAGCTTTCGGTGGGGCTGTGCTGGTCTACAATGGGTGGCATATTGGGAAAAATGAGGCTGGCTGAAATGGATGGGCGTGGTTGCCACTTAAATGGTGTCATGGATAGCACAAAGGGACAATATGGCAAAGTTTGAAATACTCTGTTAAGTGAAAAAAAAAGAAGCCTAAATCACTACAAGGAGGGTGGCATAGTTAGGGTTTACTTTTTGAAGGTGCTGCAGAAGCGAAACAGGTAGCCTGGCCAAGGGAAGGGTGTTTCTGGTCATGGCACAGGAAGCTGAGAATGAGCATGGTTGTCTCCGCATCTTTAGTATTTCCCAGCTCTGTCTTCTACAATGCAGAATAAAATGCGCAGTGCAAATAGCGTTGCTGTAAGCATTTGGGCATGGGAAACTAATGGAGCTCTCAAGGGGCCAGTTTGCAGGATAAGGAAAGAAGGGGAAGAACTGGTATTTTAATAACACAACCAGCAATCCAGCCCCCCGTTCACATATGCATGCACCCTCTTCACCTTGGATTGTTCTTTATTTGCAGGTAGGAGAGGAGGAAAAAAAAAAAAGAGGACCTTTTCAAGGCAATGAAATTTTTGTACAAGGGCTGTGGAATAATTTCTGTTAGCTTTGATTTTCTGGGACACCAGCAAAAAAGATAGTGAGGGAGGAAGATGGGCGAAGACTTTTCTGCTGCAGTTTATTCCAGTTTGTGTCTTGCCTTTGGCAGGGCTCAGCCCTGGATTTTATCTAGGCTGTTCCTGTACGTTGTAGTTTAGCCCTGCTTGGGACCAGACTACGCAGTCTCTCTTACTCCCCAACCCTCCGAGAGAACAGGGAGACATAATATAAGAAAAAGGCTCAAAGTTTGAGATAAGGACAGGGAGAGAGCCTTAAAGTGACTGTGACGGGCAAAACAGACTCGACTTGGGGAAAATTATTTGTTTATTATTAAAAGCAAAGCAGGATAATGAGAAAGAGAACAAGATAACCTCCCCCCACCCCTCCCTCTTCCCGGGCTTAACGTTATCTCTACCAGCTTCCCCCTGCCCCGAGCAGCACAGGGGGAAGAGGGAATGGGGATTATGGTCAGTTCATCACACATCATTTTATGCCGCTGCTTCATCGTCGGGGGAAGCACTCCTGACATTCCTCCCCTGCTCCAGCGTGGGGTCCCTCCCACGGGCTGCAGTCCTCTGTGAAACTGCTCCAGTGTGGGTCATCTCTTCCACGGGGTGCAGTCCCTCCAGAATGGCTGCCCCAGCGGGCCCTCCACGGGCCACACCCTCCTTCAAGCATCCGCCTGCCCCAGCAAGGGGTCCTCCCCAGGCTGCAGGTGGATCTCTGCTCCTCCGTGGGCTTCCATGGGCTGCAGGGGGACAACCTGCTCCACCATGGTTGTCACCACAGGCTGCAGGGGAATCTTGGCCAGGAGCCGCATTACTGCTCCCCCTCCTTCTTCACTGATCTTGGCATCTGCAGCCGTTCCTCTCAGAAGAAATTCTTCACAACAGGCAGGCAGATGCCTCTCAGGATCTTTTCACATTTCATTCACTTCTCATCTCCTCTCCACTTCTTGCAGCCAGGCCAGGCCTAGTCGGGCCCAGACGTCTTCCTGGCGGGAGGCCAGAGGGTGAGGCCTGCAAGGCCCACAAGGCTCGCGCCTCCCCCTCTCTGCCCTTACTCAGCTTCCTCACATCTTCTCTCCTTCTTTTTTTTTTTTTTTTTCTGTTTTCCCCTTCTTAAATACCTTATCACAGAGGTGTTACCAGGGAACATTTTTCTATCCATTGGCTCCGCCTTGGCCAGCAGCAGGTCCGCCCTAGGCCCGGCCGAGTCCACTGAACAAAGGGGAAACAACTTCCAGCAGTTTCCTACAGAAGCTGCCACCGTAGCCCCCCCTCACTAAACAAAACCAGAACACTACAAACCAGCCTGCCTGTCAGATGTCCAGTCCAATGTTCTCTGTTTGCTAAAGACAGGGAAAGCCGGATAGTATTTTGGTTTTGTTTTTTTTTTTAACTTTAAAAAATATTAATAGCACTTAGAATTAAAACCGAGCAAGAAGGGAAGAAATGCATAACGTGATAGATTATGGGGTTGCAGGGGCTTGGGAGAAACATCTAGTCAAATCCCCTGTGGCAGGGCAGCCTCAACTCAGCCCAAACCTTCTCTGACAGATGTTCATCTGACCTCATCTCAAAGGCCACCAGATAAATATGCTCATGTGTGTCCATGCATGCCGTTGGAGAAGAGTGTATATGTCAGGCTGAATTCTGATTGTGGGCACACCAAGAGTAACGCTCTGCAAATCAATGGACTTGCTCTGAATTTAAATATGCGTCACTAATCAGAGTACAGCCTTAAAATGAAATTCTCTGTGTATGTCGCGTGCACCCTGCTGTAACTCATTGATGCCCAACTGGGAGGGATCAGAGTCACTGCTCAGTGTGCCTGCATGCAGGTGGGTGATTAAATCCTGGATCCACCACTGCCATCTCAAGGGAAACTCAAAACCAGCAACTAGCCACTCCGTCACTGTCGTGGTTTTGTTTAGTAGGGGGGGCCTAAGGTGGTAGCTTCTGTAGGAAACTGCTAGAAGTCGCTCCCCTTTGTTCAGAGGACTTGGCCAGGCCTAGGGCGGACCCACTGCTGGCCAAGGCCGAGCCGATTCATAGCAGAATGTCCCGTGATAATGCCTCTGCAATAACGTATTTAAGAATGGGAAAACAGGAAAAAAAAAAGAGAGGAGAGAAGATGTGAAGAAGCTGAGCGGGGGCAGAGGTGCAGAGGGGGAGGCGCAGGCCTCATGGGTCTTGCAGGCCTCACCCTCTGGCCTCTCGCCAGGCGGCCAACTGGGCCCGACTCGGTCCAGCCTGGCTGTAAGAAGTGGAGAGGAGATGAGAAGTGAATAAGATGTAAAAAAGATCCTGAGAGACATCTACCAGCCTGTTGTGAGGAACGGCTGCAGACGCCAAGGTCAGTTCAGAAGGAGGGGGAGGAGTAATGCGGCTCCTGGCCAAGATTCCCCTGCAGCCTGTGGTGATGACCATGGTGGAGCAGGTTGTCCCCCTGCAGCCCATGGAAGCCCATGGAGGAGCAGAGATCCACTTGGAGCCCGTGAAGGACCCCACACCAGGGGAGGTGGATGCCTGAAGGCAGCTGTGGCCCGTGGAGGGCCCGCTGGGACAGCTGTTCTAGAGGGACTGCAGCCGTGGAAGAGATGACCCACGCCGGAGCAGTTCCACGAAGGACTGTGGCGTAGGGGTGGGACCCAACGCTGGAGCAGGGGAGAAATGTGAGTAGTTCTTCCCCCAACCATGAAGCAGCGGCATAGAACAACATATGATGAACTGACCGCAATCCCCATTCCCTCTTCCCCCCTGTGCCGCTCAGGGAGGGGAAGGTAGTAGAGATAATGTTAAGCTTGGGAAGAGGGAGGGGTGGATGGAGGTTATCTTGTTCTCTGTCTCATTACGCTGCTGTTTGTAGTAATAAATGAATAGTTTTTCCCAGGTCGAGTCTGTTTTGCCCGTGACGGTAACTTTAAGGATTTCTCCCTGTCCTTATCTCAAACCTCGAGCTGTTTTTCCTTCTATTTTCTCTCCCTGTTCTCTCGGAGGGTGGGGGGAGTGAGAGAGAGACTGCGTAGTCTGGTCCTGATCAGGGCTGAACTACGACAGTTATTTTGGCGCCCAACGTAGGGCTCGAGGAATTTGAGATAAGGATTGAGTTGCAGTGGACTGTCTTGGTCTGCCATGTCCTAGTCATCTATCGGATCACTTTTTCCAAAGTACTTAGCCTAAAAGAATCGAGGTCCTTGACGACACTAAAAGAAACAAGTTCTCCTAACACCCATTACAGCAGTCAGCATAAACAGGGCATAAGACTAATACTCAAAACCACTATTTAGCTGCTACTCAACTTTGTAAGCAAAGGTGTGGATAGTGTCAGAGTATCACTGAGGACGGGTGAGTGATATTCACAGGAAAGGAGCAGTAATTGGCTAAATCTGTAGTATTCTTGCAGCAAGCACACAAGAAAAGCTGCCATATTGATAGCAAACTTTGCTTTCCCTCCCGGAATCTGACTGAAGCCATTCAGAATGGAGTATACCCTGTTGGAAACGAATCACAGATTGAAGACAGCAACTGGGATTTCAGTAACTCCTTCTTCTTTGCAGGCACAGTTGTCTCCACAATAGGTAGGTCTAATGCTTTCCCCGTATATGTGTGAGTGTGATGCTTGTTATGTCTGGTTATTAGGATCTGAATGGATAACACTTTCAAGGATGAAAACTCCAGCCCTTAATTGTCATGGATGGTGAGCAGCAACAGACTTGATCCTGAGACCTCACCACTGCACAGCTCTTTGTGCATTATTTTGGCTTGTGAAATACCGGTGGCCTTTCATATTATTTCCCACTTGTTTCTTCTTTTCAAACCACCTGTTAAAATGTTTGCTGGCCTGCCAGTTGTGGGTGGGAAATAAACTTCACTTTCCTGGTCTTTGTTCTAGGGTCAAATAGGCTTTAAATCCGAGACTGCTGTAAAGCATAAAAGACTGGTAGGAAAGAAGTGAACTCTGCTGGCACATGAACACTGTCTCAATAACCTGTGCTGAGCTGCTGGTGTACATGGTGAATTAGTAATACGACTGGAGGAAAAAAATGGGAAAGGGGCAAGGCAAATGCTGAAACTTTTACACTGCTGCTTCAAGCCGTTCTGACCTTTTCAGGGACTGCTTGCTCTTGCCTGCCTCTCCCTTTCTCTCAAATATACATCCCAAAATTGCAGGGCTGCCAAATTTAAGCATAGCATCCACACTGTTGGCTCCTGCTTTACACTCTCATGCAGTGAAAGCCAAATCTATGCTTTTGCAGAGTGAAGCTGAGGCCTCACTCCCACTGAACCCTAGGCACAGCTGGTCCACTAACCTGAGTGTGACATGTCACAAGGGTTCCAGTGGTGTCCCAGCATCCTGTCAGGTGTGTAGGTGTTGCAGGAACCCATGTGGAGACCTCCTGCTATAGAAGAAAGGAAAAAAGAAGGCTCCAAGGAGACCCTATTGCAGCCTTTCAGTACCTAAAGGGGGCTTATAAAAAATATGAGGACAGACTTTTTACCAGGGCCTGTTGCGACAGGACAAGGAGTAATGATTTTAAACTGAAAGAGGGTAATTTAGATTAGACATAAGGAAGAAATTTTTTACACTGAGGGTGGTGAAACACAGCACAGGTTGCCCAGAGAGGTGGTGGATGCCCCATCCCTGGAAACATTCGAGGCCAGGTTGGCCGGGGCCCTGAGCAACCTGATCTGGTTGGAGATGTCCCTGGTCCTTGCAGGGGGGTTGGACTGGATGGCCTTGAAAGGTTCCTTCTACTCAAACTATTCTATGATTCTATGACCCTTGCACTCAGGGATGTACCTCTTGGGCTCTAAGAGGAACAAAGTCTCCAGTCCATTAAAGGATATCTTTGGAGTTCTGCAGCTGTTGTTCCACTACTTAGATAAATCCTCTTTTAGTAGGACTTTAAGAGAAATATCTCTCTGGCATAAGTAAATCAGCCACCAGTAAGGTCTGGACTAATTAGCACTGTCTGTTCTAATGCACGCTGCACTGCCTTCAGGACTGGAGCCAGTATCTGGACATACCAACTTACTGAAATCTAGCTGGGGAGGTCACTAACACACAGGAAGATGGACAAGAAGCTGGAGATGACTGTATGTGACTCTGACATGGCAAACAGCCTGAGACTCCAGCCTTGATGTCTTCCAGGTCCCCAGAGTTCTGGTTTCTGTCTTTCCCTGTATTTCTCACAGGATGGAGCATGTTTTCCATAACTGCTTTTTGATTGTGCTTTCATTTCATTTTTGGCATTGGTACTAAGGCAGCCGACCAGGAAAGGTGCCCTCCTAAACCTGTTGATTGTACACAGAAATGGTCTTGTGGGTGACGTGATGATTGTTGGCTTTCTTGCCCATAGAGATCAAGAAACGGTTGAGTGGGAGAACGGTTCTGGGAGAACAGACTTGAGGCTGCTCAAGGAACTAGTTAGAAAGGTCCCCTTGGAATCTGCTGCAGGAACTGGAGACAAGGACCTAAGAACAACATCATGTGGTCTGGGTAGTCCTGCTCTTTGGTGCCTTGCAGCAGTGGCACTTGTGGGCCATTGCTGGAGTCCTGGTCTTGTTTTTTGGGCTTTGTTGGTGGCTCCGCAAAAGGAGCTGTGAGTCAGACAGGAGTAGCAAGGAGGAGAGTTCCAGCAGCAACACAGAGCAGGAGGAGGAAGAAAGTGAAGGAGAAGATCCAGATGATGAGCAGGCTATGGCCAGGATTTTTGCAATGCGTATCCAGTTGTCAGTGACAAATCCGGCCTACCAGAATCCGCTGGTAAAGGATCTGGCAGACGATCTCATCCATTCTCTTCCAAGAGCCTTTTTAAAATCATGTCTTCCTGCTGCTGCAACCAGACATCGGGATGAGGAGTGGCTACGAAGGCTGGAGTCTCTTTGAGGATGATGCTGTCTACTCTCTGCTGGTGCCCCTGCAGCCCCCGCGTGGGCATGTCTTCCACCTGGAGCTGGGCACCACGAGGGAGATGCCACTGAAGGACTCTTGCATCCGTGTGGAGCTGCAGTGCAGCTGCGCAGGGCAGCAGCTGGTGGAGAACATGCTGTGCTTCCTCCACCACCCCGAGGAGGAGCTGAGGAGGAATCAAGATCCTAGCCGCCTATGCACCCTCTGCACCGGTACCTACCTGGATGCGCAGAAAACTGCCTGCTGGTTCCAGAAATTCGTCAGCTCAGCCTGGGTGATGATGCCTCAGACTCATCGCTATACAATGCAGGCGCTGCCCTCTAGCCCTTCAGGGCAAGTTGAGGCTTTTTCGGCAGAGTCCTGTGACTGGAGTGCTGTGATAGAGGCTTCCAGGCTCTTCAGGATAGAGGGGCAGGGCAGGTGAGGCGGAGGTGTGGTGCTGGATGTGGAGCAGGGCTTGGACTGTACAGCGCTTGCAGCTGAGGACGACATCTTAGAATCATAGAATCTTTAAGGTTGGAAAAGACCTCCAAGATCATCACTTCCAACCATAAACCTAACACTGCCATGCCTACTAAGCCACGTCCTGAAGTGCCACGTCTACACGTTCTTGGAACACCTCTAGGGATGGTGACTCCTCCGCATCCTTTGGCAGCCTGTTCCAGTGCTTGACCACTCTCTCAATAAAGAAGTGTTTCCTAATATCCAACCTAAACCTCCCTTGACACAACTTGAGGCCATCTCCTCTCGTCCTATCACTAGTTATTTGGGAGAAGGGACCAACACCCGCCTCCCTACAACCTCCTTTCAGGTAGCTGTAGAGAGCAATAAGGTCTCCCCTCAGCCTCCTCTTCTCTAGAGTAAACAATCCTAGTTCCCTCAGATGCTCTTCATCAGACTTGTTTTCCAGACCCCTCACCAGCTTCGTTGCCCTTCTCTGGACATGGTCCAGCAACTCAATTTTTGTTCTTGTACTGAGGGGCCCAAAACTGAACACACTAGTTGAGGTGCGGCCTCACCAGTGCCAAGTACAGGGGCACAATCACTTCCCTGCTCCTGCTGGCCACACTGTTCCCGATACAAGCCAGAATGCTGTTGGCTTTTTTGGCCACCTGGGCACACAGCTGGCCCATGTTCAGCCAGCTGTCTACCAGCACCCCCAGGTCCCTTTCCCCCGGGCAGCTTTCCAGCCATTCATCCCCAAGCCTGTAGCATCACGTGGGGTTCTTGTGACACAAGAGCAGGACCTGGCACTTGGCCTTGTTGAACTTCATACGATTCATCTCAGCCCATCCATCCAGCCTGTCCAGATCCCTCTTCAGAGCCTTCCTCCCCTTGAGCAGATCAACACTGCCGCCCAATTTGGTGTCATCTGCAAACTTAGTGAGGGAGCACTCAATCCTCTCATCCACCCATTCATAAACATATTAAACAGAACTGGCCGCAGTACTGAGCCCTGGGGAACACCACTTGTGACCGGCCACCAACTGGATTCGATTCTTTCAGCCACAACTCTCTGGGCTCAGCCATACACAACTCTCTCAACATGGTTGAGAGCCTATGCATAAAGATCAGGGCAAAAGCTACTAAAGCACATGTTCTTACAGGAGTCTGCTATGGATCAGCCAGCCAGGATGATGTGTGGTTCTACAAGGAATCAAGGGAAATCTCTAGATCAGTCACCCGATGTCATCCTTATGGGCAACTTCAACTTCCCAGCTGCTCACTGAGACTGTTGTAGAGAGACATGAAGAAGACCAGGAAGTTCCTGAAGCCCAAGTCAAAGATAACTCTTTGACATGGGTACTAAGGGAGCTGACCAGGAAAAGTTTTCCTCCTAAACCTGTTGATTGTACATAGAAATGGTCTTGTGGGTGAAGTGATGGTTGGTGGCTTTCTTGGCCATAGTGATCAGGAAATGGTTGAGTGGAAAATCTTTGGTGATATGGGTAAAACTGTCCGCAGAGCTACTAGCCTGGATTCTGGGAGAACAGACTTGAGGCTGCTCAAGGAACTCGTTAGAAAGGTCCCCTGGGAATCTGCTTTCAAGGGTATTGGTGTCCATAAGTGCTGGCCCCTTTGTCAGAGTCATTTCGTAAGAGCACAGGAGCGGCAATTCCAATGTGTCACAAGTCAAGCAAGAGGGGTAGAAGGCTGGCTTGGCTGACCAGGAATCTCCTTTGGGAGCTTGGTGGAAAACCAGAGTGTAAGGTCTTTGGGAAGGTATCTGGGGATGGGATTGTTGGTACACTCCACAGGAGGCATGTGCCCTGGCAGCTAAAATGTCCCATCTCCTGGCGTGCATTGTGCAGAGCATAGCTAGCTGGCTGAAAGAAGGGATTGACTAAGCAGAGAAAGAGCTGGGGGTGTTGCGGGAAGTGGCTGTCCCCTTGTACTTGGCCCTGGTGAGGCCACAGCTCAACTAGCCTGTTTGGTTTTGGGTCTCTCACTCCAAGGAAGAGGTGGAGGTGCTGGAGCCCGTCCAAGGAGGAGCAGCGAAGCTGGTGAATGGTCAAAAGAATGAGTCAAATAAGGGGCGGCTGAGGGAACTGAGGTTGTTTAGCCTGGAGAGACCTTTCTGCTCTCTACAGCTACCTGAAAGGAAGTTGTGGCAAGCTGGGTGTCACTGTCTTCTCCCAGGTAACAAGTGATAGGATGAGAGGGAAAGGCCTCAAGTTGCTCCAGGGAAGGTTTAGATTGGATATTAGGAAAAATGTATTCACTGAAGGGGTTCTGAAGCATTGGAACAGGCCACCCAGGGAAGTGGTTGAAGGCAGCGTGCCTGGAGGCATTTAAAAGACGAGTAGACGTGGCGCTTAGGGACAGGGTTTAGTGGTGCAGTTGGCAGAGGAATGTTTGCGTTCGGACTCAGTGAACTGATGGGTCTTCTGCAAGCTGAATGACTCTGTGATTCCACTTTGAGCTTGCCTGGTGTGCAGTGAGGGGAGACGACCTCTGGCAGGCAGATGATACTGAAGCCAAACTGAAGTCCACGCAAGCTCCTCTGAAGCAAATTAACTCTTGCGCAGCCTTAACCGCTGCACCAGGGCAGCTGCGGGGCGCTGAGCTGAGGGGCGGCTGAAGGGCGGGGTGGGGCGGCAGGCGTGGCTGTGATGCGCTCGGGCCCCTGTGACAGCAGAGGGGACGGGTCACAATGGGGACGGTTACCAGGGGCTGCGGCAGGCAGCGCTGCCCCAGTACGGCCTGGTCCAGCGGTGAGTGTGCACGCGGTGGGAGGATGGGCAGGACGAGGGCCGGGGCAGAAACATGTGGAACGAGGGTCTGGGTTATCGTCCTGTATCGAGGGCCCAGGCGCTGGTGGGAGCGCCTTGGGAGGGCAGGGTGCTGCCGCTGCCGAGGCTGGGCGCAGGCCTTGCTGCCTCCCAGCTCCCTCGCCCCCTCTCCTACCTGCACCCAGGTCCCTCTGCCTCCCGTCCCTGCTCCCCCCGCCACCAGCTCCCTCCCTCCCCGCCCCACTGAACCCCTTCTCTGCCTCCTCCTGCAGGACATGGCTTCCACAAGATTCCTCATCCTCCTTGTGACCGGCATCATCCAGCACCTGCAGATGGTCGGTGACGAGCTGGATGAAGCCACGCGTCAGCGCATGCAGCAGCGTGCGGAGCAGCTGGGCCAGGAGATGGCTCAGCTTCTGCACGTACTGGAGACGAGGACCCAGAAGCAGATGATGGGGGACACAGTGAACCAGGAACAACACCCTGTGGCCCGGGTAGTCCTGGGCTTTGCTGCCTTGCAGCAGTGGCACTTGTGGGCCATTGCTGGAGTCCTGGTCTTGCTCTTCGGGCTCTGCTTGTGCCTGCACAAAAGAAGCTGTGAGTCAGACAGAAACAGCAAAGAGGACATTTCCTGCAGCAACACAGAGCAGGAGGAGGAAGAAAGTGAAGAAGATCCAGATGATGAGCGGGCTATGGCCAGGATTTTTGCAATGCATATCCAGTTGTCAGTGACAAATCTGGCCTACCAGAATCCGCTGGTAAAGGATCTGGCAGATGATCTCATCCATTCTCTTCCAAGAGCCTTTTTAAAATCATGTCTTCCTGCTGCTGCAACCAGACATTGGGATGAGGAGTGGCTACGAAGGCTGGACTCTCTTTGAGGATGATGCTGTCTACTCTCTGCTGGTGTCCCTGCAGCCCCCGCATGGGCATGTCTTACACCTGGACCCAAGCAGTCTCTGGCCCTGCTTCAGCCTCCTCCTCGCCTGACAGGGAGGACACCAGTGAATTCCTCACCTGCCTTCACAGACCCCTGAGCCAAGCGAGGAGGGTGCAGGGAAGCGGCCATCAGCAGTGTGCAGCAGATTCTCACACCCATAAATCTCAGAAATTGCAAACATTTATGAATGTCTGTTGGTTGTTGCTTTGGGGTTTGTTTTTAGCTTGTTTCAGGTTTTTTTTTTGTTTTTTGTTTTTATAGGATAGTAGGGGTGGAACAACAAAGAGGGGTGCGACAGGAAGAGGGGCTGGGCTAGGGAGGTCATGGGGTTCCGGGGCGGCCGGGTGTACGGGTCTCGCATAGTATAAAAGGCTTTGTGATGCAGCAATGAATCGGCATTTGGAGCTAGATGCAGTGTGTCCGTCTCTGTGTGTCCCTGCTCTGGGAGGGCAGACGAGACGGGTCTGAGTGCTAGTATTCAGGATCTCTTAAGGAGCAGCCTGGAGAAGAACGCTACAAGTGGTGACCCCGACGTGATGACGGCCTGGCCGGGTGAAGAGGTCCTTGAGGTAGCTGTGTGCTACAAGAGAAGAAGGACGGTTTCTGAGGAAGAAGGGAACGGTTCTCAAAGAGGGTAAAGCGTGCTCTTCGGGAACGCGTGTGACACCTGAGATATCATGGCATCCATGGAAGCAGTGGTGAGCGCGTTAAAAAACTTAGCATGTCAGGTGGGAACTGAGGTGCATGGGAAACCTACCTGCACGCTTCTCCAGTGGATGATGTGGCGTGGTATGGCTCCGAGTCCAGGGAGATGTTTCCATCGGAACACTTCAGAGAAGGCTGGTGAAGAATTATTTCAGTCTGCCTGTGCAGGAAACAAAGAAGCTGTGGCGTTCCTTCCTGCCTGGGGAGCTGTATGGGACACTTTTAAGGCGGCATGAGATCATCACCAGGCATTAACTGGTGCAGTCATGGGATTTGCAGATCCATCGCCCCTGGGGGAGCAAGAGGAGACATCTCGGAGCGAAGGAAAGTGTGAGAAAAGCAAGTTAGAGGGTGACTCAGGGGATGGGAGGTCCGAGGCAGAAAATTTGTCGGAAACTAAAGAGGAGCAAAATCTGCTGGTTGCACCAGTCGGGGCTGGGCAACGTGGACAGTATAAAGGTTCCTTGGGGTTAACACCATCTGGGGAAGTCGTGGGGTTTCCGGGATGGACTCACCCTGCCGGAACGGGGCGGGAGGTGAGAGGAGGCCCTTTATCCACACTGATGTTTTCATGGGCGGTGATCGATCGTGTACCATCATTTTCGCTAGATGTTTTCAGAAATTTGCAAGCCGGACGATCACCGTGCTCAAGTTGTCGTTTGTTGTTATTGTTAATGATACTGAAGTGGTGGTTTGTTGTTTTAATGCTCTGTAGAGGTGCTGAAGCATTTTGGGTTCCTTCTTTACCCAGAACTGATGTATGGCTCACGATTGCCAGTCTCACCAAACAATCAACCCTATGTTTGTCTATGACCAACCCCAACAACCCATTTTCTACATGCTTGGTGGGGGTGCCTTTGGACAATGAGACGTGGCCGTCGCTAGTGACTTCATTGCCAAGCATGGGCAAGGGCAGGGTTGACAACTGGGATGCGATCATGCCACAGTTACCTGGGGCAGTTGTAGAACCCCAAGAATTAGAACTCTTGGGTTCTATAAAATGGATTATTGTGTGATGTTCAACTATAGCAGCAATAGATTTTTTATTATTAGCACAAAATCATGGTTGTCAGGATTTTGATGGGCTTTGCTGCATGAATCTGTCTGATCATTCGGAATCTATTCACAAATGTATTCAAAACTTGCAAAAAGGAGTACAAAAACTGTAACAAAGTGATGATTTTGATATATTCAGAAATCTTTTTGGTGGATTGATATAAGCTTATTACAAATAGCTGTAGGATGCTTATTCATTCTTCTTATACATGTATTTTGATCTGTATTCCGTGTGGTAGAATGTGTGCAAACTTTAATAGATAAAGCGTTGAAACAAGCCTCTTCTCATAAACAAAGAAGGGGGAGATGTGGTATTTCTCGAGCCAGTACGGTGTCAGTGAAAGCAAACTGACCTTGGGGGAGGGATACAATCATGCTCGCAGGAAGAAGCCATGGAATGAGAAGGGAAGCTTTAAGATACAAGGCATTCTTAGCAGAATTTATGGCTTGTTTCAACAGAGGCCTGCAGAAAACTAGGCACTGGCCTTGTAGGTAAGAAAGTTACTGCAGTTGTTATGTCTGTAATAGTAGAAGAATGCTGTAGTAGAAAATTACTAGAAGGTCTGAGAGACTTGCAAAAGCGCTGTATGTATTGAACTATTTACGTTTGACAGGAGGAAGAGACTCCCCTCCCATTGCAATTCAACATAGAAGGAAGCTCAGAAGACAAAAGGGGAAAGTTTATCAGCATGCATTTGAATCAGACTGCAATGATCGGGTGGAATTTTGGTCTCCTGGTGAAATTATAGCAGCCAGTTTTTTAGCCCCGGGAGTAGGGGTTGCAAGTGCTTTAATGAATCTGCGAAAGTGGGATTGTTGGCTGGCGAAACAGAGTAATTTAACTTCACTAGCCCTAGGTGGCTTGCTTAGCGATGTTGATAGCATACGACATGCAACGCTGCAAAATCGAGCTGCTATAGATTTTTGTTGCTAGCACATGGACATGGTTGTGAAGATCTAGATGGGATGTGCTGTATGAATTTATCTGGTCACTCTGAATCGATCAATAAAGCTATACAAACGATGAAAAATCAAGTTCAAAAACTGCAAGTTAGTGATGGTCTAGGATGGTTAGACAGGCTGTTTACCAAATGGGGAATTATGGGATGGGTCAGAGATGTGTTAAAAATGCTGGGAATTGTTTTGTTGGTGTTATTGGTTTTGTTACTAATTGTCCCTTGTATACTCAGTTGTTTAGGAAAGACGATACAGAACGCAATGGCCAAAGTCTGGATTGTTCAAAAACAAAAAGAGGGATTTGTGGGATATTTGGAAAGCAATGGACATATAGTGAACAATCCAGACACAGTGGGACTGTTTAATCTGTGAGTCAGAGGCCTCTGCAGGCAGCAGGCCATCGATGTAGTGGATGGGAATTTGAGCAAGTGTATCAATGTACGCGAATGTAGCGAAGTGAGTTATGCGGATGGGAATATGGGTGAATGTATCGAAGTGAACAGGACCTGAGCACAAGGGACAAAGCGAGAATACGTGCTGAGACGTGACTGTATCCAGTATACATTTTTAACCAATTAAATTATTGCTTTAGGAATACGGACAGCAAATGTGGCCAAGCTTTTGCAACTTTCCTGGCAGCAGGGGGAGTGCGACACTCCTTTGGCATCCCAGGAAACAATCAGGGACAAGCAGTAGTGGAGAGAGCCCATCGAACTCTAAAGCAGCGCTTGCAATGACTTAAAGAGGGGGGAGAGCTGGACAGGTGGGAAAGCTGCCCAATTGCTATATTGCAAAGAGCGCTTTATTCCTTAAATCATCTGGAGGGGCGCATAAGGGATCATTTAGGCGGTCCGCGGTATCCTATAGGGACCGTACAAGTACGGGATCCTCTTTCGGGAGCTTGGGATAAGCAGCCAATACCCCTGTTAGTGATGGGATATGGTTATGGTTGTGTACAAACAGCATCAGGGCCAAAATGGTATCCGGCCCAATGCATACGACCTGCCCCTGTCAATAACACTTCTAACAGTGACTGACTTTTCTTTCGCAGGTGCTTACAAGTTTACTGATAGTGGGAGTATCTGGTTGCAATTGTACGGGGCAGGGAGAAGCACCATCCAGCCTGGTCAAATTAGCGGTCATCTGTGATGGTCCTCTGCTGAATCAATCGATGGTGTCACAGGACGATATCAAATGGAACACCACTTGCCGCTTTGAGAACGTGACGGAACGAGGGAGCAGTGTGAGTCCACACTATGCATACTGTAGTGGGAATGGACCAAGACCGTCCTGGACCATGATTGGAGAGTACAGGTGTTGAATGGACACGATACTCGGTGGACTTGGCGGGCTATTGGGTTGGCTGATTGGCATTAGTGTCGCTCTCTGTGCACTGCCAATCCTGTTACGCATGCTACAAAATTTAGTGTCTCGCTGGACAGTTGGAGTGGCAGTTGTATATCAGCCGGACTTGCTTATGGCATAAAAAGGGCGGAACGCAATTGCATCGGCACTATCAACACTGCTAACTGATGTAGATTCTATACGCTATGCTACCTCACAGAACCGCTGTTAGCCTGCAGAGCACATATTTGACAGACCTTGTTGCATGCGCTGGCCACGTGTGCAGCAACGTCTGGCCAGTACTCTTTCACTGAATCTGCTGAGGGGATAAACAGAGGTGGCTCGGAGCGGAGGAGAGAGAAGGAACAACAGGGGACGCCCTGAACGTGCTGTGTCTGCCTCCTTTCTCTGCTCTGACCTGGCTGATCATCATCCTCTTGCTCGGCAGTGTCTTTGATGTAGTCGAGTTAGTAACAGAATAGATCAGTAGACTTGCTTACGGCATAAAGAGGGGGAAAATATAGGATAGTAGGGGTGGAACAACAAAGGGGGGTGCGACGCGAAGAGGGGCTGGGCTAGGGAGGTCATGGGGTTCCGGGGCGGCCAGGTGTACGGGTCTCGCGTAGTATAAAAGGCTTTGTGACGCAGCAATGAATCGGCATTCGGAGCTAGATGCAGTGTGTCCGTCTCTGTGTGTCCCTGCTCTGGGAGGGCAGACGAGACGGGTCTGAGTGCTGGTATTCAGGATCTCTTAAGGAGCAGCCTGGAGAAGAACGCTACAGTTTTCAATAAGACCTGTGGCATTTACAGTGCTGGAGACCATGATTTGATTTTTTTTCCTCTCAGTCCTGCCTAGCTCAGTCTCAGAAAGCTGCCTCCACCCCCCTCTTTCCCCTAGTACGGTGTGTGTGATTTTAAGGGTTTTAGAGGGTAACAGCCACTCTCTCTGCCCAGCTTGTGCTCGGGAGCTGGGATAGCAGCTGACCCCTCCAGCTTTAACCTGAAAGCAGGCAGGGTCGTGCAATAGGGTGACTGAGCTGTGGTGTACCGCCAGCAGGTTATCTGCCAGCACCATTCCCAAAATCATGTCCTAGCCCATCTGAAAGACTCAGCTGTATGGCTGGAGTCAACTCACAGCTGCACAAGCTCTAGCTACTCTAGCTAGCATCAGAGTGAAGTTGCTACTAACGACTAGCAACTGTTGCTGAGGCAAGAGCTTCGGAGTCGGCAGCACAGTGCAGCGCGGCGAGGGGATTCCCGAAGCGGGCCACCAGCGGTCAGGCCACTCTCCCGGTTATAAAGAGGGCCCTGGGGAGCGCCCGTGACCTGGAGCGCAGCACGGCAGTTTGCGAGTTCAGGGCGCATCAGGGAGGGCGCCGACCCAGGGCATTTGCTGTTCCTGACTCTCAGGGCAACATGTCCAACACCCGCCTGAGAGCAAAGGCTGCAGCTCCAGCCGGGAGGCCTGCACCGGCTCCCCCTGCGGCAGTCGATGCCTCCGTGCAGATGGAGCTGCCGAGGGGAGAGGCTGCGGTGCAGACCTCGGGCTGCAGGCAGTGCCTGGCCCCTACTCGCGGGGCAGGGGCAGGCGGCAGCCCTGACTGCAGAAGGTGTGCCCCGGTGGAGGAGCTCCTGCAGCAGGTGGCTGAGCTGCAGCAGGCGGTCAGGAGGCTGTGGGACATGAGGGAGGCGGAGAGGGAGCTGGATACTTGGTTCCAGGCACAGTCTGCACCGGAACCGCAGCATCCAGTGAACCAATCTAAACCCCCCCCACTGACACGCGACGTAAGCAAGCAGGCAGAAGATGCCAATGAATGGAAAGCTGCAAGGGCAAGGCGCAGCAGGAGGAAGAAGCACCTTCCCCAGAACCCCGAGGTGCCCCTGCAGAACCGCTTTGCCGCTCTGCAGACTGAAGAAGTGAGACCCAGCACCTCGAGGGAGGCACGGGAGCCGTGCAAGGTAGCCCGACCGGCTCGCGTGATAACCTGCGCTACCAAGAAAAAGAGTGGTAGTAGTGGCCGACTCCCTCCTGAGAGGTACGGAGGCACCCATCTGCCGACCCGATGCGCTCTCTCGGGAGGTATGCTGTCTCTCAGGGGCTCGTATCAGGGACGTGGCCGAGAGAATACCTAGCCTCATACGGCCCACCGACTATTATCCACTACTGGTGTTTCATGTGGGGGCCAGCGACACAGCCGGCAGCAGCCTGAGGAACATTAAAAGGGATTTCAGCGCCCTGGGTTCAACAGTCAAAGACTCTGGGGTGCAGGTGGGATTCTCGTCAATCCTCCCGGTCGAAGGGCAGGGACCTGAAAAGGCCAGACGTATCTGGCAGGTCAACTCGTGGCTCAGGGAGTGGTGCTACAGCCAGGGCTTTGGGTATCTAGATCACGGGGCGTGCTTTGAGAAGCCCGGGCTGCTAGGGGCGGATGGCATGCACCTAACCGAGAAGGGGAAGAGTGTGTTTGGTCAAAGACCTGCCAGACTCGTCTGGAGGGCTTTAAACTAGTGTTGCTGGGGGAGGGGGAGCACAGTTCAGCCCACTGCTGTCAGCATGGCGCCAGTGCCAGCACCGAGGGTCCAGAAGCTGAGGAAGGATCTCAGGTATGTGCAAATGAACTTAAACTGCGGTCCAAAAGAACTCCTGTCGCTCCAGCCGGCAAGTCGCTTTGCTCGGGGCCCAGCTGAAGTGTCGATATACCAATGCACGCAGCATGGGGAATAAACAGGAAGAGCTGGAGACGCACGCACACGAGCAGGGCTACGACCTCGTTGGCATCATGGAGACGTGGTGGGATGACTGGTATGACTGGAGCGTCAACATGGAAGGGTATAGGGTTTTTAGAAAGGACACGAAGGGGAGACGAGGAGGGGGTGTCGCTCCCTATGTCAGCAACCGGCTGGAGTGCATGGAGCTCGGCCTGGGGATGGAGGAGGAGCTGACAGAGAGCTTATGGGTCAAGATTAGAGGACGGGGACAGACAGGGGTTGTTACGGTGGGGGTCTGTTACAGGCCGCCTGGCCAGGAGGACAGAGCAAACGAGGCGCTCTATAGCCAAATAGGAGCACCCTCACGGTCACGGGCCCTGGTCCTCATGGGGGACTTCAACCACCCTGACATCTGTTGGAGAGCCAACATGGCAGGGCACAGGCAGTCCAGGAGGTTCCTGGAATGCGTGGATGACAACTTCCTCCTGCAGGCAATAGAGCAGCCGACAAGGAGGGGTGCCATGCTCGACCTTGTGCTCACCAACAGGGAGGGGCTGGTGGGGGATGTGAAACTGAAGGACAGCCTTGGCTACAGCAACCATGACACGGTGGAGTTCAAGATCCATGGGGCAGCAAGGAAACTACATGGCAAGCTCTCAGCCCTAGACTTCAAGAAGGCGGACTTCGGCCTCTTCAGGGACCTGATGGGCAAAGTGCCATGGGAGGCGGCCCTGGAGGGAAGAGGGGCCCAGGAAAGTTGGTCCACATTCAAGGAGCACCTCCTCCAAGCTCAGCAGAGGTGCATCCTGATGAAGAACAAGTCGGGCAAAAAGGCCAGGAGGCCTGCGTGGATGACTGGAAGAGAGGGAACATAACTCCCATTTTTAAAAAGGGGAACAAGGAGGACCCGGGCAACTACAGGCCAGTCAGCCTCACCTCTGTGCCTGGCAAGGTCATGGAGCAGATTCTCCTGGAAACCATGCTCAGGCACATGGAGAGCAAGGAGGTGGTTTGTGACAGCCAACATGGCTTCACCAAGGGCAGGTTGTGCCTGACCAATTTGGTGGCCTTCTATGATGGGGTGACAGCAATGGGTGTCATCTGCCTGGACTTGTGCAAAGCTTTTGACACTGTCCTGCATGACATCCTTCTCTCTAAACTAGAGAGACATGGCTTTGATGTGCGAGCGACAGAGAAACGTACGACAAAGACTCAATATGAGTAATAAGCGTAGTTCGATTTATTAGTCCCGGGTGCACATATTTATATTGCTAAGATAAAATATGCCTACTAGTCATTGCGTGATTGGCTTAAGCTCTAATGGTTACATTTGCATATCCCTCCTACTTGCAGTTAGTTAACCTGGAAAGTCCCGTACTTTTCATGTTTTCACTTTCTCAAAGTTATTTACGATCTTCTTCAAGGTTGCTTCATTTACTTTCTCACAGGAAGCTTCATTACTTTCTCACAGGCGGCCTCATTATTTTCTCACAGGTGGCTTCAGTACTTTCTTACAGGCGTCTGTAGCGATGTCCTTGAGGCCCGCTGCTCACAAATAGAACAATTCCATTCGGTCTGGATTGTTCACTAAGTGTCCCTGATACTCCAGGTATCCAACAAATCCCCCTTTCTGTTTTAAACAATCCAGACCCACTTATGCGCTAATAACAAAAAATCAATGACTGCTAGATTCTGCAAAAATATCATGACGCATACTATCCATGTCTTCTAATAATCCTGATAACATGCTAGAGGTTAAATTCATTTGCTTTTGTGCCCAACAAGCTAATTTATTTAAGTTAGCTAAAGTTTTTGCAGTTGCTGGCCAAGGAACAAATAAAGATAATGCTATCCGCTCAGCTGTACCCAACAGGGTTAAATTGCTGTCACAATGGGGAGTCAATACTTTTAGCAATCTTCTTGCTCGAGTATGATACCGTAATATTCTCATAGATGGAGCAAACATTATCAATTTTCAAAAATAACATGGTCCTCCTATGGCCTTTTTTGGTACTCCTGACCTTATTTTACTACAATATCAAGTAGGTTCATGTAAGCCTCTATTGAATCTCCCCTTTTTTTTTTTTTTTTTAAGCCAGATTGTCTGTATTGAGTTGTTATTGTGCACCTGTACGAGGGAGCGGCTGGCAGGAGAGATGCTGTGCTTCCTCCACAACCCCGAGCCGGAGCTGAGGAGGAATCGGGATCCTAGCCTCCTAGGCATCCTCTGCACGGGTACCAACCTCGACGTGCAGAAAACTGCCCGCTGGTTCCAGCTACTGGTGAAGGCAGCCTGGCTGCTTTTGCCTCAGTCGTGCCAATACCGTCTAAAGGTACTGCCCTCCAGCCGCTCCTACAAATTCCAGGTGACAAGAAGATCCAAAAAAAGCCCCCTTATTGAGTTGATGTTTGGGGTGCAGCAAGGCAATTCGGACATCTTTGTGAGCAGTGAGAGTACAGAGGCCCTCTTCACCCCAGCGACAATGTGGCCGGAGAGCTATGCTGTGGCAGAGGCAAAGTTCTTCAGGCACGTGGCCAGGCGGGCCCCGCATGACAGCTTCCACCTCAACTGCCTGCAGCTCTTCGCCCGCATCCTGGTGGGCATAGGCTTTTCCACCGCTACCTTGAAGACAGTTGTGATGCACCTCCTGACCACCATACCCCTGTCAGGCTGGCGCAGGAGGGATCTCCTGCCACGGCTGCAGGACATCATGCAGTACCTGCACCTCTGCCTGGAGAAGAAACGCCTTGACCACTTCTTCTTAGGCAATGAGAGCGTTCCTGGGGAGATCGTCTTGCCCCCAGACTTACAATCGGCTGAGCCATTCAACCTCTTCCAGCATCTGCAACAGGATCCGGATGCCCATGCCAAGGCACTGCAGGAGTTCAATGAGCTGCAAGATCAACTCTCAAGGCTGCTGCTCTATGGCCGCTGAAATTTATGCACAGATCTTCCGTTGTGGGTCTCACAGCTGACGACAGACAACGACCTCTTACTGCAGGGAAAAAAGGGGAGAATGCGGGACACAGGAAGGAAAGGGAACACCCTGCGCGGCAGCCCTCTGCCAAGAGCAGCGTTGTTCCCCTCACAGCAGTTGGCGACAACTACCGTGGCGACAAAGATGAGTTCCATCCTGCTTTCCCCTCACGCTGGGGCTCTCAGGATGACGATTTCACACGGGCACAGAAATACTTGCTGGCAGCCCCAGCTGTGGCGGCACCGAGCGAGAGGCACTGCTGATGGGCACTCCAGTGTGTTCACTGGAGTCCAGCTGGAGAATCTGCCCGTCCTAGGCACTCCCTGGGCAGCTGGTGCTGCTGGACTGAGCATGCTGCACGTGGAGGACACGCTGCTCTGTCGGCAGGGGGAATTGCTGCCGCACCTTTCCTCCACAGCAAAAACGCATCCTGGGGACTGGGACACGACGCAGCTGACGATGCCGCTGCAAGGAGCCTTCCGACAGAGACTCCTGTTACCACCTGGACAGAGGCGGCACCCCCCATTTTGAGAGACTCCATTCCCTCTGGAAGCTTTACTCTGTTCCAAGATGCCAATAAATCCCTTGTTTGAACAAATGCTGCGTCTGTCAGTGTCCACACCTCACTTTGCCAAGGATCGTGGGCATAGGGTGCAGACCGCTCTGCTGCCGCAAAGTCAGGGAGCGTTTTGCAGGAGAGCTGATGCCGTGGGCTCTGGTTTGCTGATTCACTGGGCTTTGCCTTCCCAGGGCTCCTGGCTTAATCCCAGTAGGCAGTTTGGCCTCACAAGGCTCTTCAATCACCTTCCCCCAGCGGGATGGTGGAGAGAATCGGAAGCGTACTGCCTCCCTGGGGCTTGGGGTGAAGATGTTACTCAGAAGCTTCCTAGCCTTGGACAGCCCTCACATTGTTCGGTGCTCTTGCTTCTTCACGCGGGTAGCAACCAAGTGGTGACGAGAGGCCCAAGGGCAGACAAAAGTGACTTCAGAGGGCCTGGTGGGGACGAGTAAAGGGGTCAGGAGCACAGGTAGCATTCTCCTCTGTCATCCCAGCTGTAGGGAATGACATCGAAAGAAACAGGCAGACGCAACATATTAAGACCTTGCTCTGCGGCTGGCATCACTGCCAGAATTTGGGGTTTTTTCAGGCATGGGATATTCTACGTGACACCAGGCCTGCTGGGGCATGACAAGATTCACCGTTCTCAGTGAGGGAAAAGCATTTGTGCTCACGAGTTAGCGGGGCTGATTGAAACTAGCTTGGAAGCGGGGAAGGGCTAAAATCAGGCTCACTGGAGCATTGGAACAGGCCACCCAGGGAAGTGGTTGAGGCAGCATGCCTGGAGGCATTTAAATGATGTGTAGACGTGGCGCTTAGGGACATAGTTTAGAGGTGGCCCTGGTGGCCAGGTAGGCTGTCCTGTTTTTGGCAGGGATGGAGTTAATTTTTCCTCTCAGTAGCTGGTATGTTTTGGATTTTGTGTGTGAAGAATGTTGATAAACACCCTGATGATACCAGTTGTTGTGAATGAGACCAAGGACACCATCCTGCTTTCCGAGTCTCGCTAATTTGCAGATGCAGGAAGCGGGGAGAAAGACAGACAGCATAATTGATCCAAACTGGCCAAAGAGAGTATTCCATGCCATAAACGCCATGCTCAGTATATAAGTGGGGGCAGGCGAGGGTGGGTATCTGCCTTCCTGGCATCCATCCTTCCTGCTTGTTTTTGCTGGCATCGTTCCCCCTACCTTGCTGGCTCCCTTTTGCTCCTTTGCTTGCTGCTCGGTTTTGTTTCCGTGATCGCTGCTCGGGACGGGCTGTATCGGTCATTGGGACATCGGGTGGTGAGAAAACACATATTGTGCACTTTGTATATTTTTAATATCCTTATATTCTGTTATTATTGTCGTTTTCCCTTTTATTTTAGTAAATTGTCTTCATCTCAACACACGAGTTCTCCTTCCTTCCCAATTCTCTCCCCCATCTCCCTGGGGAGGGGGAGAGTGAGCGAGAAACTGTGTGGTGATTTGGGCTAAACCATCACATAGGCCAACAGCATCCTGGCTTGTGTCAGAAATAATGACGCCAGTGGTTACAGGGAAGTGGTTGTCCCTTTGTACTTGGCTCTGGTGAGGCCACAGCTCAAGTAGTGTGTTCAGTTCCGGGCCCGTCACTCCAAGGTGAGGGTGCTGGGGTTGGTGCAGCACAGCCAAAGTAGAGTAGCGAAGCCGGAGAATGGTCAAAAGAATGAGTCAAATAAGGGGCGGCTGAGGGAACTGAGGTTGTTTAGCCTGGAGAAAAGGAGGCTCAGGGGAGACCTTACCACTCTCTACAGCTACCTGAAAGGAGGTTGTGGCGAGGTGGGTGTCAGTGTCTTCTCCCAGGTAACAAGTGATAGGACGAGAGGGAAAGGCCTCAAGTTGCTCCAGGGAAGGTTTTGATTGGATATTAGGAGAAATTTATTCACTGAAGGGGTTCACAAGCATTGGAACAGGCCACCCAGGGAAGTGGTTGAGGCAGCGTGCCTGGAGGCGTTTAAAAGATGTGTAGACGTGGCGCTTAGGGACAGGGGTTTAGTGGTGGAGTTGGCAGTGGAATGTTTGCGTTCGGACTCAGTGAACTGATGGGTCTTCTGCAAGCTGAATGATTCTGTGATTCCACTTTGAGCTTGCCTGGTGTGCAGTGAGGGGAGACGACCTCTGGCAGGCAGATGATACTGAAGCCAAACTGAAGTCCACGCAAGCTCCTCTGAAGCAAATTAACTCTTGCGCAGCCTTAACCGCTGCACCAGGGCAGCTGCGGGGCGCTGAGCTGAGGGGCGGCTGAAGGGCGGGGCGGGGCGGCAGGCGTGGCTGTGATGCGCTCGGGCCCCTGTGACAGCAGAGGGGACGGGTCACAATGGGGACGGTTACCAGGGGCTGCGGCAGGCAGCGCTGCCCCAGTACGGCCTGGTCCAGCGGTGAGTGTGCACGCGGTGGGAGGCTGGGCAAGACGAGGGCCGGGGCAGAAACATGTGGAACGAGGGTCTGGGTTATCGTCCTGTATCGAGGGCCCAGTGGCTGGTGGGAGCGCCTTGGGAGGGCAGGGTGCTGCCGCTGCTGAGGCTGGGCGCAGGCCTTGCTGCCTCCCAGCTGCCTCGCCCCCTCTCCTACCTGCACCCAGGTCCCTCTGCCTCCCCTCCCTGCTCCCCCCGCCACCAGCTCCCTCCCTCCAAGCCCCACTGAACCCCTTCTCTCCCTCCTCCTGCAGGACATGGCTGCCACAAAATTCCTCATCCTCCTTCTGACAGGCATCATCCAGCACCTTCAGATGGTCGGTGATGAGCTGGATGAGGCCACACGTGAGTGCCTGCACGAGTGTGAAGTGCACCTGACCCAAGAGATGACTTGGCTGCTGCAGGAACTGGAGACAAGGACCCAAGAACAACATCGTTTGACCCGGGTAGTCCTGCTCTTTGGTGCCTTGCAGCAGTGGCACTTGTGGGCCATTGCTGGAGTCCTGGTCTTGTTTTTTGGGCTTTGTTGGTGGCTCCACAAAAGAAGCTGTGAGTCAGACAGGAGTAGCAAGGAGGAGAGTTCCAGCAGCAACACAAAGCAGGAGGAGGAAGAAAGTGAAGGAGAAGATCCAGATGATGAGCGGGCTATGGCCAGGATTTTTGCAATGCATATCCAGTTGTCAGTGACAAATCTGGCCTACCAGAATCCGCTGGTAAAGGATCTGGCAGATGATCTCATCCATTCTCTTCCAAGAGCCTTTTTAAAATCATGTCTTCCTGCTGCTGCAACCAGACATCGGGATGAGGAGTGGCTACGAAGGCTGGAGTCTCTTTGAGGATGATGCTGTCTACTCTCTGCTGGTGTCCCTGCAGCCCCCGCATGGGCATGTCTTACACCTGGACCCAAGCAGTCTCTGGCCCTGCTTCAGCCTCCTCCTCGCCTGACAGGGAGGACACCAGTGAATTCCTCACCTGCCTTCACAGACCCCTGAGCCAAGCGAGGAGCGTGCAGGGAAGCAGCCATCAGCAGTGTGCAGCACATTCTCACACCCATAAATCTCAGAAATTGCAAACATTTATGAATGTTTGTTGCTTGTTGCTTTGGGGTTTGTTTTTAGCTTGTTTGGGTGGGGTTTTTTTGTTTTGTTTTCAGTAAGACCTGTGGCATTTTCGTTGTTGGAGACCTGATTTGCATTTTTTCCTCTCAGTCCTGCCTCCACCCCTCTCTTTCCCTGTTATGGTGTGTGATTTCAAGGGTTTTAGAGAGTAAAAACCACTCTCTCTGCCCAGCTTGTGCTCAGGAGCTGGGACAGCAGCTGAACCCTCCAGCTTTAACCTGAAAGCAGGCAGGGTCGTGCAATAGGGTGACTGAGCTGTGGTGTTGGGCCAGCGGGTTAGCTGCCAGCACCATTCCCAAAATCATGTCCTAGCCCATCTGAAAGACTCAACTGTACGGCTGGAGCCAACTCACAGCTGCACAAGCTCTAGCTAGCATCAGAGTGAAGTTGCTACTAACGACTTTATGAAATGGCTCTACAAAACACCTGCTCCCCACCATGCCTCTAGCTCTCACCCACATCTTGACAAACTCATTGGGAAAGCTTCAGTGACATCAGCGACTGGTTTCAGTAGTCTTCTGCAGAAAAAGCAAAGACATTCTCTGCTGTGAGGTGATACTTTGGCCAGAATTTAACCCTGAGGACATGCCAGTGCCCACAGGCAGCAGATGCTGTGGACAACTCAGTGTAGCACTGTTCTGGGTTTATTTAGTGAGGGGGGGCTACGCTGGCAGCTTCTGCAAGAAGCTCCTAGAAGTTGCTCCCCTTTGGTGGGCTCGGCTGGGCCTAGGGCGGACCTGCCACTGGCCAGGGCTGAGCCAATTGGTAGCAGAATGTTCCCTGGTAACGCCTCTGCAATTATGTATTTAAGAAGGGGGGAAAAAAAAAACAAAAACAAACGAGAGAAGTGAAGAGGTGAAGAAGCTGAGTGAGGACAGAGGAGGGGAGGCTTGTGAGCCTTGTGGGCCTGGCAGGCCTGACCCTCTGGCCTGCTTGGCCTGGCCCAGCTGCAAAAAGTGGAGAGGAGATGAGATGTGAATGAGATGTAAAAAGATCCTGAGAGGAGTTTGCCTGCTGGTTGTGAAGAATTTTTCTTGTGAGAGGAACGGCTGCAGACACGCCAAGGTCAGTGAAGAAGGAAGGGGAGCAGTAATGCTGCTCCTGGCCAAGATTCCCCTGCAGCCTGTGGTGACGACCATGGTGGAGCAGGTTGTCCCCCTGCAGCCCATGGAGGCCCACGGAGGAGCAGAGATGCCCCTGCAGCCCAGGGAGGACCCCACGCTGGGGCAGGCGGATGACTCCTCCCAGGGGGAGGTGGCCAGTTCTGTTTAATATCTTTATCAGTGATCCAGATGAGGGGATTGAGTGCATGCTCAGGAAGTTTGCAGATGACACCAAGCCGGGCAAGAGTGCTGATCACCTTGAAGGTACAAATGATCTACAGAGGGACCAGGAGAGGCTGGATCGATGGGCTGCAGCCAACTGCCTGAGAACAGGTCCTGCCTTTGGCTCATCCCAACTCCAGGCAATGCTCTGGGCTTGGGGAACAGTGGGTGGAAAGCTGCTCAGCAGAGAAGGACCTGGAGTTGACAGCCAGCACTGTGCCCAGGAGGGCAAGAAGGCCAAGAGCATCCTGGTTCATATGAGAAATAACGTGGCCAGCAGGACTAGAGAAGTGGTTGTCTCTTTGTACGTGATCCTGGTGAGGCCACAGCTCAACTACTTCCAGCTCCTGGCCAGGATGCCAGGTAAAACAGAGGTGCAAATGAGCATGAATTCATTGTAAAGTCCACACAAGCTCCTCTGAAGCAAATTAACTGTAGTGCAGCCTTAACCGTAGCACCAGGGCAGCTGCGGGGCGCTGAGCTGAGGTGGGACCGAAGGGCGGGGCGGGGCGGCAGGCGTGGCTGTGATGCGCTCGGGCCCCTGTGACAGCCGAGGGGACGGGTCACAATGGGGACGGTTACCAGGGGCTGCGGCAGGCAGCGCTGCCCCAGTACGGCCTGGTCCAGCGGTGAGTGTGCACGCGGTGGGAGGCTGGGCAAGACGAGGGCCGGGGCAGAAACATGTGGAACGAGGGTCTGGGTTATCGTCCTGTATCGAGGGCCCAGTGGCTGGTGGGAGCGCCTTGGGCAGGGCACGGTGCTGCCGCTGCCGAGGCTGGGCGCAGGCCTTGCTGCCTCCCAGCTGCCTCGCCCCCTCTCCTATCTGCACCCAGGTCCCTCTGCCTCCCGTCCCTGCTCCCCCCGCCACCAGCTCCCTCCCTCCCAGCCCCACTGAACCCCTTCTCTGCCTCCTCCTGCAGGACATGGCTGCCACAAAATTCCTCATCCTCCTTCTGACAGTCATCATCCAGCACCTGCAGGTGGTCGTTGATGATCCGGATGAAGCCACGTGTGAGCGCATGCAGCAGCTTGCGGAGCAGCTGAGCCAGGAGATGGCTCGGATGCTGCATGAACTGGAGGAGAGGATGCAGGTGCAGATGATGAAGGAGCAGGGGACCCAGGAACAAGATCATATGCTCTTTGGTGCCTTGCAGCAGTGGTTCTTCTGGGCTATTGCTGCCATCCTGATCCTGACTTTATGGCTCTATTGGTGCATCAAGAAAACGCTCCCTGAGGCAGACAGCAGCAGTGATGACGAGAGCTCCAGCAGCGACAGGGAGCATGTGGCCCAGGGAGAGGAAGAAGACGGCCATGATAATGCAAATGATGTGGGAAGATTTCTTGATGAGCACATACAGTGGCCAGTTCAGAACCTGGTCAGAGACTGCCTGGTGGTGAAGGATCTGGTGTGCAACTTCATCCTTGTCTTCAGAGAGCTCTTGTCAAATAGTTTCCTCCCAGTGCTGCAACCAGCCATCGAGGTGGGCAGCGCCTTTGAAGGCTGGAGTCCCCGTGAGAAAGACATCACCTACCGCTTCCTCGTGCCCCTGAAGCCCCCCTATGGGCATGTCTTCCACCTGGAGCCGAGCACTGCAGAGAAGATGCCCGTCAGGAACTTCTACATCCGCGTGGAGGTGGAGTGCACCTGTACGAGGGAGCGGCTGGCAGGAGAGATGCTGTGCTTCCTCCACCAGCCCGAGCCGGAGCTGCGGAGGAATCGGGATCCTAACCTCCTAGGCATCCTCTGCACTGGTACCTACCTCGACGTGCAGAAAACTGCCCGCTGGTTCCAGCTATTGGTGAAAGCAGCCTGGCTGGTTTTGCCTCAGTCGTGCCAATACCGTCTAAAGGTACTGCCCTCCAGCCGCTCCTGCAAATTCCAGGTGACAAGAAGATCCAAAAAAAGCCCCCTCATTGAGTTGATATTTGGGGTGCAGCAAGGCAATTCGGACATCTTTGTAAGCAGTGAGAGTACAGAGGCCCTCTTCACCCCAGCGACGATGTGGCCGGAGAGCTATGCTGTGGCAGAGGCAAAGTTCTTCAGGCACGTGGCCAGGCGGGCCCCGCATGACAGCTTCCACCTCAAGTGCCTGCAGCTCTTCGCCCGCATCCTGGTGGGCATAGGCTTTTCCACCGCTACCTTGAAGACAGTTGTGATGCACCTCCTGACCACCATACCCTTGTCAGGCTGGCGCAGGAGAGATCTCCTGCCACGGCTGCAGGATATCATGCGGTACCTGCACTTCTGCCTGGAGACGAAACGCCTTGACCACTTCTTCTTAGGCAATGAGAGGGTGCCTGAGGAGATCGTCTTGCCCCCAGACTTACAATCGGCCGAGCCATTCAACCTCTTCCAGCACCTGCAACAGGATCCGGATGCCCATGCCAAGGCACTGCAGGAGTTCAATGAGCTGCAAGATCGACTCTCAAGGCTGCTGGTCTATGGCCGCTGAATTCATGCACAAAGCTTCCATTGTGGGTCTCACAGCTGACGACAGACTACGACCTCTTACAGCAGGGAAAAAGAGGGGAGAATGCAGGACACAGGAAGGAAAGGGAACACCCTGCACGGCAGCCCTCTGCCAAGACCAGCGGCGTGCTCCTCACAGCAGTTGGTGACAACTACAGTGGTGACCAAGATGAGTTCCGTCCTGCTTTGTCCTCATGCTGGGGCATCCAGGGTGGTGATTTCTCATGGGCACAGAAATACTTGCTGGCAGCCCCAGCTGTGCTGGGACCGAGCGAGAGGGACTGCTGAGGGGCCTCTGTGTGTTCACTGGAGTCCAGCTGGAGAATCTGCCTGTCCTAGGCACTCCCTGGGCAGCTGGTGCTGCTGGACTGAGCACGCTGCACGTGGAGGACACGCTGCTCTGTCGGCAGGGGGAATTGCTGCCGCACCTTTCCTCCACAGCAAAAACACATGCAGGGGACTGGGACCCGATGCAGCTGGAGAGGCTGCTGCAAAGAGCCTTCCGACAGAGATTCCTGTTACCACCTGGACAGAGAGAGCACCCCCCATTTTGAGAGACTGCATTCCCTCTGGAAGCTTACCAAGCTGTGCAAAGATGTCAATAAATCCTTTGTTTGAGCAAGTGCTGCGTCTTTCCGTGCCCACACCTCACTTGTCGGGGAAGGTGGGCATAGGGTGCTGACTGCTCTGCTGCCGTAGACTCAGGGAGCGTTTTGCAGAAGAGCTGATGCCGTGGGCTCTGGTTTGCTGATTCACTGGGCTTTTGCTGCCCAGGGCTCCTGGCTTAATCCCAGTAGGCAGTTTGGCCTCACAAGGCTGCTCAATCACTTTCCCCCAGCCGGACAGTAGAGAGAATCTGAAGGGTAAAAGCAGGATAACGTGTGGGTTGAGAGAGGACAGTCGAGGAGGTAAAGCAGAAGCCACGCGCCCAAGCAACCAAACATAAAGAACTCATTCACTACTCCCCTGGTCTACTTGAGGCCAGTCACCGCTTGTGATGGCCACCAACTGCATTTAACTCCATCCACCAAACTCTCTGGGCTCAGCCATCCACAACACTCTCCACAGGATTGAAAACCTCCGCATAAAGATCAGGGCAAAAGCTACTAAAGCAGCTGTTCTTGCAGGATGATGGCACAGATGTATGGTTCTGTAAGGAATCAAGGGAAATCTCTAGATCAGTCACCCCGTGTCGCCTTTATGGGCGGCTTCAACTTCCCAGCTGCTAACCAGGACGGTCAGAGAGCAGACATGCAGAGGCCCAGCAAATTCCTGAAGCCCACGTCAAAGATACCTTTTGGACATTGGTACTAAGGCAGCCGACGAGGAAAGGTGCCCTCCTAAACCTGTTGATTGTACGTAGAAATGGCCTTGTGGGTGACATGATGATTGGTGGCTTTCTTGGCCATAGTGATCAAGGAACGGTTGAGTGGGAGAACAGTTCCGGGAGAACAGACTTGAGGCTGCTCAAGGAACTAGTTAGAAAGGTCCCCTGGGAATCTGCTTCCAAAGGTATTGGTGTCCATACATGCCGGCCCCTTTGTCAGAGTCATTTGGTAAGAGCACAGGAGCGGGCAATTCCAATGTGTGGCAAGTCAAGCAAGAGGGGTAGAAGGCTGGCTTGGCTGACCAGGAATCTCCTTTGGGAGTGTAGGTGACAAACCAAAGTGTATGGGCTTTGGGAAGGTATCTAGGGGACTGGGTTGCTGGCACGCTCTATAGGAGTCAACGACGTGCCCTGTCAGCCATCCATCTCCTGGGGTGCATTAGGCAGAGCATAGCTAGCAGGTCGAAAGAAGGGATTGACCCAATTTCCTCAGTAGTGGTGTGGCCTCACCTAAAGTGCTGTGTGCAGCTTTGGGCTCCACAATATAGGCAGGATATAAAAATTAATTAGACTGTGTCCAAAGGAGGGCAACAAGGATGGTGAAAGGACTAGCAGCCATGTCCTTATGAAGTGCGGCTGAGGACACAGGGTTTGTTCTGCTTAGAGGAGTGGACAAGGGTTGACCTCACTGCTGTCTACAACTTCCTCACGACATGGAGTGAAGAGGGAGGTGCTGATTTCTTCTCTCTGGGCCCTGGTGACAGGATGTGAAGGAATGGCTTAAAGCTGCATAAACAGAAGTTCAGATTGGCTCTCAGGAAAAAGTTCTTCCCTGAGAGAGTGGTCAAGCAGTGGAACAAGCTCCTCCCAGGAAACGGTCATGGCCCCAAGCCTGTTGGTGTTCACGAAGGAACTGGACAAGGCTCTATGTGACACAGAGTCATGGTGAATGGAGTTCAATCTAGTTGGTGTCCGCTCACAAGTGGTGTTCCCCAGGGATCAGTAGGGGGCCTGTTCTCTTTAATATCTTGGTCAGTGATCCAGATGAGGGGATCGAGTGCACGTGCAAGAAGTTTGCAGATGACACCCAGCTGGGCAGGAGTGTTGATCTGCTTGAAGGTAGAAAGGCTCTACAGAGGGATCTGGAGAGGCTGGATTGATGGGCTGAGGCCAACTGCATGAGGCCAGGTCCTGCCCTTGGCTCATACCACCCCCATGCAATGCTTGGGGAAGAGTGCCTGGAAAGCTGCCTGGCAGACAAGGACCTGGGCGCTTCTCCCTGGTGGCCAAAATGGACAAGAGCATCCTAGCTTGTATGAGAAGTAATGTGGCCAGTGGAACTAGGGAAGTGATTGTCCCTTTGTACTTGGCCCTGGTGAGGCCACAGCTCACCTAATGTGTTCACTTTTGGGCCCCTCACTCCAAGGAGGACATTGAGGTGCTGGAGTCCAGCCAAAGAAGAGCAGCAAAGCTGGTGAATAGTCTGGAGATCAAGTCTTATGAGGAGTGGCTGAGGGAACTGGAGCTGTTTAGTCTGGAGAAAAGGAGGCTCAGGGGAGGTCTTATCACTCTGCAAAACTATCTGAAAGTGGGTTGTGTCGAGGTGGATGTTGAGCTCTTTTCCCAGGTAGCAAATGATAGGACGAGAAGGAACATCCTCAAGTTGCACCAGGGTATGTTTAGATTGGATATTGGCAAAAATTTATTCAATTCAATCAAGTGTTGCAACAGACCGCCCATGGAAGTGATTGAGGCAGCATTCCTGGAGGTGTTTAAACAATATGTAGACATGGCGCTTAGGGACATGGTTTAGTGTTGGAGTTGGTAGTGTTAGGTTTGCGGTTGGACTCAGTGAGATTAAGGGTCTTTTCCTACCTAAACAAGTCTTTGATTCTACGAGTCTGATGTCATAACCATTTTTTCATCCATTAAACTGTGCACCCAGTGACACTGTAATGTTCTCTCTTGGATACACTACATAGGACATGTTGTAAGAAAATCTGCTCAGGTTGGCACATAAGCAACCTGCAGCCCTTTACCTCTGTGCCCAAGATTTTGCTGTAAGCTGTGGCCATGCAGAGCTGCAAGACCCTGCCTTGCAGTGCAAGTGGAGAAGTGAAGCCCAGGAGAGCAGCCCAGCTGCATTTTCCTGGTGCAACTTGAGGATGTTCCTTCTCGTCCTATCAAGGCGAGAAGGGGTTTCTGGGTTCATCGAGGCTTGCCCTGGGGTCCATTTCTCAGATTTGACAGGAGACGGAGGAGGGAAAATAATGTTTTCCCAAGCAAACTCCCCTGTGGGCCCTTTGCAGGCTATCCTCACTTGTCCCCAGAGGCTCTTGAGCAGGAGATGGCCGTCTGCCAGCTCCTTACATCCTGACCCACATTTCCTGAGAACTCAGCAAGGCAGAGTTTCACAGACAAGAGGAAATCCCTAAACAGCATGCAGGCCAGAGAGTGGAAAGGTTTTGCTGGGAGGTTGGATTTGGTTGGTTTGTTTGCTTTTTTCCCAACTTCCCCATGAGTGTATTTGACAGCTTGCTGTCCCTGCCAGCACGCGATCCCAGTGGAAACTGGAGCTGGGAGGGCTCTTCCTGCCTGGAGGAGGCTTCCCAGGAGTGCAAGCAATTTACCAAGTGCTGCCTTTCACTCCCCGTCCCTTGCCGTGTTTCACCAAAGGCCATGTGCAGTGGCAAGCTGCAGACCGGTTTGCTGATGGTTGGCTACTTTGTCTACCTGCTGGTGGGTGCGGCTGTGTTCCAGGCACTGGAGAGGACCGCTGAGAAGCAGGAGAAAATAGCAGCTGCTCAGATGAAAGAGGCTTTTCTGCAGAACTTCACCCACCTCACGGTGGCAGAGATGGAGCAGTTTATGAAGGTAAGTGCCAGCCCTAAGGAAGACCTTTCTCCCTCCTGTTTCCCCATGATGTTTTTTTTCCTAGTCAGCCTTGCTACACAAATAACTTTCACTGCCTTTCCCCATGATGTTTTTTTCCTAGTCAGCCTTGCTACACAAATAACTTTCACTGCCTTTCCCCATGATGTTTTTTTCCTAGTCAGCCTTGCTACACAAATAACTTTCACTGCGTTTCCCCATGGCGTTTTTTTCCTAGTCAGCCTTGCTACACAAATAACTTTCACTGCCTTCCTATTGATGTGGTCATTTGTATTATTTTATCCAGCCCCCCGTTCACATATGCATGCACCCTCTTCACCTTGGATTCTTCTTTTTTGCAGGTAGGAGAGGAGGAAAAAAAAAGAGGACCTTTTCAAGGCAATGAAATTTTTGTACAAGGGCTGTGGAATAATTTCTGTTAGCTTTGATTTTCTGGGACACCAGCAAAAAAGATAGTGAGGGAGGAAGATGGGCGAAGACTTTTCTGCTGCAGTTTATTCCAGTTTGTGTCTTGCCTTTGGCAGGGCTCAGCCCTGGATTTTATCTAGGCTGTTCCTGTACGTTGTAGTTTAGCCCTGCTTGGGACCAGACTACGCAGTCTCTCTTACTCCCCAACCCTCCGAGAGAACAGGGAGACATAATATAAGAAAATGGCTCAAAGTTTGAGATAAGGACAGGGAGAGAGCCTTAAAGTGACTGTGACGGGCAAAACAGACTCAACTTGGGGAAAATTATTTGTTTATTATTAAAAGCAAAGCAGGATAATGAGAAAGAGCAGATAACCTCCCCCCATCGCTCCCTCTTCCCGGGCTTAACATTATCTCTACCAGCTTCCCCCTGCCCCGAGCAGCACAGGGGGAAGAGGGAATGGGGATTATGGTCAGTTCATCACACATCACTTTATGCCGCTGCTTCATCATCGGGGGAAGCACTCCTGACATTCCTCCCCTGCTCCAGCGTGGGGTCCCTCCCACGGGCTGCAGTCCTCTGTGAAACTTCTCCAGTGTGGGTCATCTCTTCCACGGGGTACAGTCTCTCCAGAACGGCTGCCCCATCACTGGCCCTCCACGGGCCACACCCTCCTTCAGGCATCTGTCTGCCACAGCGAGGGGTCCTCCCCAGGCTGCAGGGGGATCTCTGCTCCTCCGTGGGCCTCCATGGGCTGCAGGGGGACAACCTGCTCCACCATGGTCGTCACCACAGGCTGCAGGGGAATCTTGGCCAGGAGCCACATTACTGCTCCCCCTCCTTCTTCACTGACCTTGGCGTCTGCAGCCGTTCCTCTCAGAAGAAATTCTTCACAACAGGCAGGCAGACGCCTCTCAGGATCTTTTTACATCTCATTCACATCTCATCTCCTCTCCACTTCTTGCAGCCAGGCCAGGCCTAGTCGGGCCCAGACGTCTTCCTGGCGGGAGGCCAGAGGGTGAGGCCTGCAAGGCCCATAAGGCTCGCGCCTCCCCCTCTCTGCCCCTACTCAGCTTCCTCACATCTTCTCTCCTTCTTTTTTTTTTTTTTTTTCTGTTTTCCCCTTCTTAAATACCTAATCACAGAGGTGTTACCAGGGAACATTTTTCTATCCATTGGCTCCGCCTTGGCCAGCAGCGGGTCCGCCCTAGGCCCGGCCGAGTCCACTGAACAAAGGGGAAACAACTTCCAGCAGTTTCCTACGGAAGCTGCCACCATAGCCCCCCCTCACTAAACAAAACCAGAACACTGTACAAACCAGCCTCCTTGTCAGATGTCCAGTCCAATGTTCTCTGTTTGCTAAAGACAGGGAAAGCCGGATAGTATTTTGGTTTGGTTTTTTTTTAACTTTAAAAAATATTAATAGCACTTAGAATTAAAACCAAGCAAGAAGGGAAGAGTCTGAAATGCATAACGCGATAGATTATGGGGTTGCAGGGGCTTGGGAGAAACATCTAGTCAAATCCCCTGTGGCAGGGCAGCCTCAACTCAGCCCAAACCTTCTCTGACAGATGTTCATCTGACCTCATCTCAAAGGCCACCAGATAAATATGTGCATGTGTGTCCATGCATGCCGTTGGAGAAGAGTGTATATGTCAGGCTGAATTCTGATTGTGGGCACACCAAGAGTAACGCTCTGCAAATCAATGGACTTGCTCTGAATTTAAATATGCGTCACTAATCAGAGTACAGCCTTAAAATGAAATTCTCTGTGTATGTCGCGTGCACCCTGCTGTAACTCATTGATGCCCTCCTGGGAGGGATCAGAGTCACTGCTCAGTGTGCCTGCATGCAGGTGGGTGATTAAATCCTGGATCCACCACTGCCATCTCAAGGGAAACTCAAAACCAGCAACTAGCCACTCCGTCACTTAAGACAGTGGACTGTCTTGGTCTGCCATGTCCTAGTCATCTATCGGATCATTTTTTCCAAAGTACTTAGCCTAAAAGAATCGAGGTCCTTGACGACAGTAAAAGAAACAAGTTCTCCTAACACCCATTACAGCAGTCAGCATAAACAGGGCATAAGACTAATACTCAAAACCACTATTTAGCTGCTACTCAACTTTGTAAGCAAAGGTGTGGATAGTGTCAGAGTATCACTGAGGACAGGTAGGTGATATTCACAGGAAAGGAGCAGTAATTGGCTAAATCTGTAGTATTCTTGCAGCAAGCACACAAGAAAAGCTGCCATATTGATAGCAAACTTTGCTTTCCCTCCCAGAATCTGACTGAAGTCATTCAGAATGGAGTATACCCTGTTGGAAACGAATCGCAGATTGAAGACAGCAACTGGGATTTCAGTAACTCCTTCTTCTTTGCAGGCACAGTTGTCTCCACAATAGGTAGGTCTAATGCTTTCCCCGTATATGTGTGAGTGTGATGCTTGTTATGTCTGGTTATTAGGATCTGAATGGATAACACTTTCAAGGATGAAAACTCCAGCCCTTAATTGTCATGGATGGTGAGCAGCAACAGACTTGATCCTGAGACCTCACCACTGCACAGCTCTTTGTGCATTATTTTGGCTTGTGAAATACCGGTGGCCTTTTATATTATTTCCCACTTGTTTCTTCTTTTCAAACCATCTGTTAAAATGTTTGCTGGCCTGCCAGTTGTGGGTGGGAGATAAACTTCACTTTCCTGGTCTTTTTTCTAGGGTCAAATAGGCTTTAAATCCGAGACTGCTGTAAAGCATAAAAGACTGGTAGGAAAGAAGTGAACTCTGCTGGCACATGAACACTGTCTCAATAACCTGTGCTGAGCTGCTGGTGTACATGGTGAATTAGTAATACGACTGGAGGAAAAAAATGGGAAAGGGGCAAGGCAAATGCTGAGACTTTTACACTGCTGCTTCAAGCCGTTCTGACCTTTTCAGAGACTGCCTGCTCTTCCTGCCTCTCCCTTTCTCTCAAATATACATCCCAAAATTGCAGGGCTGCCAAATTTAAGCATAGCATCCACACTGTTGGCTCCTGCTTTACACTCTCATGCAGTGAAAGCCAAATCTATGCTTTTGCAGAGTGAAGCTGAGGCCTCACTCCCACTGAACCCTAGGCACAGCTGGTCCACTAACCTGAGTGTGACATGTCACAAGGGTTCCAGTGGTGTCCCAGCATCCTGTCAGGTGTGTAGGTGTTGCATGAACCCGTGTGGAGACCTCCTGCTATAGAAGAAAGGAAAAAAGAAGGCTCCAAGGAGACCTTATTGCAGCTTTTCAGGGGCTTATAAAAAAGATGAGGACTGACTTTTTACCAGGGCCTGTTGCGACAGGACAAGGAGTAATGATTTTAAACTGAAAGAGGGTAATTTAGATTAGACATAAGGAAGAAATTTTTTACACTGAGGGTGGTGAAACACAGCACAGGTTGCCCAGAGAGGTGGTGGATGCCCCATCCCTGGAAACATTCGAGGCCAGGTTGGCCGGGGCTCTGAGTAACCTGATCTGGTTGGAGATGTCCCTGCTCCTTGCAGGGGGGTTGGACTGGATGACCTTTAAAAGTCCCTTCTACTCAAACTATTCTATGATTCTATGACCCTTGCACTCTTTGGCTCTAAGAGCAACAAAGTCTCCAGTCCATTAAAGGATATATTTGGAGTTCTGCAGCTGTTGTTCCACTACTTAGATAAATCCTCTTTTAGTAGGACTTCAAGAGAAATATCTCTCTGGCATAAGTAAATCAGCCACCAGTAAGGTCTGGACTAATTAGCACTGTCTGTTCTAATGCACACTGCACTGCCTTCAGGACTGGAGCCAGTATCTGGACATACCAACTTACTGAAATCTAGCTGGGGAGGTCACTAACACACAGGAAGATGGACAAGAAGCTGGAGATGACTGTATGTGACTCTGACATGGCAAACAGCCTGAGACTCCAGACTTGATGTCTTCCAGGTCCCCAGAGTTCTGGTTTCTGTCTTTCCCTGTATTTCTCACAGGATAGAGCATGTTTTCCATAACTGCTTTTTGATTGTGCTTCCCACTAAGGCTGGATTGGGAGCACACCATGTTCTCTGGATCCCCCAAAACATGCAGGGTGAATCAATTTGTCTGGTTACTGCCTTTTTCAGAGAAAAAAAGAAGAGTGCATGTTTACTGAGAAGTGCTAGCCACATCTTTTGGAGTCAAAAGCAGGCCAGGCTTGGGTGGTTGTAAATGTGACCATGGACTGCTCCAGTTCTCTGGAATATCTCCTCTGACCCATCTTTTTTTCATAGGCTATGGCACGCTACGTCCTAAAACTGCTGGGGGCCAGATCTTCTGTGTCTTTTTTGCCCTGTTTGGAATCCCCCTGAATATTGTTTTTCTGCACCGTGTTGGTAAGATGCTCTCACTGCTGTGTAAAAAGCTGGGGAAATTTCTGTACGAGAAAGGAATGAGAAAGGTAATTGGTTTTACTTATTCAGGCACAGTTATATTATTATTTGCTAAATTTCTCCCCATGTCTGGTGAACTTAAATAGAAGATAAGGTTTGATCAGATCCACAATGCACGAAGGCAAGAAAAACTATCCAACATTTGCCATTAATTTCCAGACAATCTGGACTTATAAAATTCTATACATAAACTATATGTGTGTCTGGCTGATAAATCTTAATATTTAACAAGCCTTCTTCTCCAGTCAAAGCTTCTTCATGACTGCTGGGAAGTAAAATGGTTCAAAAGTCACTGTCCAGGCACTTCTTCATCAGGACCTCATTTGTAGTAGGTATCTGCTGGCTAGCAGCCAAGTTGCGGCACTGATGCAATGAGAAATGAAGTCAACAATCAAGACTCTTGGAGACAGTACTGTCAGAAATGGAGTAATTTTTTTTTAAGGCTGTTTTCCCAGGCAAATTCTAATGTTCTTTAGGTGCCACACTTGAATACCTAAAAACTAAAAATGAAGTTGTCTGGTGAAAAGTGGAAATAGTCTGACTCCAGTAAAAGTCATTGGACAGGAATTCCTTGTGTATTCATGGTCATTGGAGGTTGATAGAATCAGATAAAAGACTACATCTCCCAGAGCTACTGTGGACAAGCAACACCCATAGTACATGGCTTCCCCCTGCTTCAGAGCAAGGCTAGGATACTTACAGAGGAAGAGCACTCAATACAAATCCTTCAGTTACTGTGGCCCTAGCAGGTATTCCTAGATAGTCACTCATTTTGAACAGCCACTATTATATATGTCCTGCTAGTGTGTCAAATAATGATTATAATTGAACTGTTTTTTTTTTTTTCTTTTCCAGAAGAAGATAAAATTTCTGACTCTTTTGTTCTTCCTGGCAACGGGGATCCTAGTTTTTCTGTGCTTGCCATCACTCTTCTTCCAGATAACAGAGGGCTGGTCCTACAGCGAAGGAATTTATTTTGCATTTATCACCCTCAGCACCATTGGCTTTGGAGATTATGTAGTAGGTAAGGCTGATTACAGAGAGGAGACAAAAAAAAGTGCCAGGGTTGTGACTGTAATTACCATGAGTTGATTGCACAGGCAATGTACTGTAGAGACAAATCTTCTGTCTGAGTCTTTGACTCATCTTTGTCTTGTACAGTTCTGGGGGAAATATTTGTTTCTCTGGGATTGCATGTGCTGACCAAAGCAGTAAATTGTTGAAATATAATGAAATGCGGTGCAAAGAAGCCAAGTACTTTGGAGAGGGAAGGGGAAGTGTAGGGGGAGAATTCGAGGAGCCTAGGAATTTGCATATACCAAAAGGGAACAGTTGGTGACAGTCGTACAAAATAAGGCATGCATCCATGCTTTAGCCACCTACGACATATATTTCAAAGTGTAGAGTAAAGAAATAAATTATTACATTTCAGAAGACATGATTTTACACAACAGTCTGAGAGATGGAAATCCCCATCCTGGGAAAGTGGGGAAATCTACTCGCTCTGTGAGAAGTGAGGCTATCACCATGAAAGTGGCCTTCTTTAGTCTCCTATGTATCACTGGAGGCTCTCTGTCTTCACAAGCCAGAGCTTAGGATTTCCCCTGGAAACAAACTGTTTAAGCTACACTCCAGCATGCTGGAGTACTCATGAAAACACTTCCATGGATCTGCTGACCAAAATACAGTCTCCATGGAAAAAGCTTCCAGAGGAACTCCAAAATGTTCACCAGGATCCAAATCAGCGTTCACAGAAGAAGCAATCAAACACCTAGACTCCATGGAGAATCAAAGATTGCCCTACAACAACCTATCCTGCCAGCATCTTGCCAGCCTGAACTTCTATTCAGTGGTAGTATGAGAAGGAAGCTCTGAAGCTGGTACTTGAGCACCAGTGCTGTCCCTACAGAGAATCTAGAAGACTTAATGTCCCTTTCCGATGGAGAAACATCCACCACACAACAAACCCTAGGCTCTCAAGCCTTGCAGAGATGCAAGAGGGCCCTTGGAGACTGGCTGGCAGCCTTACTGTGTGTTTGAAAGATTTCTTAAATCAGGATGAGGACTGCAGCAGAAGGAGCCCACAAGCTGTACCAGACACCATCTGATCTTTCCTGCTGGCATCAATTTATCTGAGTCTGCTAAAGAGGTTGGGTAGTGCTTTGATGATCCAGTTGACATCTTGCTTGTTTACATGAGTTTAGTAATTGTAATGATCCTGTAGCCTTGCTGATGGTTAATTCTTGTAATGGCAATGGGTTGAATAGGGCACATTTCTCCAAATGATCCCAGCCAGCTAACTGCTCCCTCTTGCTACAAAGCACAGGAAAGTAGTGTCCCCTGAAACTCCCCTTTTTACTTAATCCAGAGAAAGATTTTTTGTCTCCAACAGCGCTTAAGCAGTATTGCCATGAACACAACACAGAACTCAGGCATTAGCAAGGACTCTGTATCACACAGCAGCGGCCTCTTTGCTTACTGTTTTCTCCAGCCAGGGTCAATCTTTGTCACTGCAGTGGAAGACAATAGGGCACAAGCATTTCTTTCCTAACCATCAGCAGGACTGATAACCCTGGCCTTTGTGATGCTGAGCACCTCAAACTTCAATGATGAGGAATATAGGAAGGTGGAGAGTGGCTAGTGCCATGCAGGAGAAAAAGTGGACATCAAACTGCTGCATTCTCTTCCCTTGTCCAAACTACAAGTGTGTTTTACAATAATGATAGCAAGTCACAGCCTGATAACCGCTACCTCCATAGCACTTTCCTCCTCTGCAGTTGTATTATTTTACAAATACAGTTTTAAAAACTCCTGGCTCTGTGATTTCATCTTCATTAGGATGACATAACTGGAACAGAAATATTTTTCCTTGCAGTATTTATCTCAATTGACCTTAAACAATGGTGAAAAAAAAAATTATTATAATCTTAATGCCTCACACCTTCACAATGAAAGAAGCAAAATCAATGACTGCTCTGAGTATTACGCATTTAGAATTGATTATAGATGAGAAATGGACTTGTGCTGGCCAAATGGAACAGAACAGGTTTAAGTTTATTTGCATTTTAGCAATCCAAAACTGGTTTGTAGCTATTGTACTTCAAGCATGAGATAAAGCCTGTTTTGGGTAGGGAGACATCCTAGGAAGATGGCAGAGTCTGGATATCACTGTTTGTAATACATGTGCACATAGGTGATACTTCTAGGGTGAAACTCCCCTTGGGCTGTAAACCGAATTTATGCCCTGCTGAACTCCAGTTTTGAGTAAATATTACAAAGATATTACTTGTTGCTTTGCTAACCCCACATCTTGAACTTCGGATAAGACCACAAAAGGAGATGCTTTGTAGCAAGGCTGGCATGTCCTCTGCCAACTCAACCCCAGCAGAAGAAAAAGAAACAGCTGTTGGATATTTATCCATGAGGACAAACCAGCCCACTCCTGTCCCATTTCCAGAGCTCTTGCGTGATGAAGTACAAAAATTCTGCACAGTTGATCTATGCAGTTCAGAGCACTGCAGGACTTGAAAAAAGTTGCCAGCATCCTGGCTCCCTCTGGGCAGCTTCACAATGGGAAATGATCCAGCAGGTTGGTGGTGATCTCCCTGTCCATACACATTGCTGTGTTACCTACTATGTGGGTCACCCCTGACAGTGACTTACAGCACTCAATAAGCAATATCGCCAAGTTTTCCTGCAGATGTCAGGGCCATATCAGCTGTATCATGGTGACTGTGTAGAACTGAGTGCGGCAGGAGTAAATGCTCTCTGTGTGTTGGTGGTGGATTGCTGACGTTTGAAGAAACAAATGAAATTACCCATGTAGAAAAGCAGGTGTGCAATACTGACTGATGCTAAGAGGTTTGGATTGAGTGAAATAAGCTTCAGTCCACTGGTTTCCAACACAGAAATTTGTGTCCTTGGTATGTGTCGGTGAATTCTCGTCAGTCGCCTAGTTTTTTCATGGAGGAAGCTCCTGAAGCCGTTCGAAAATAAAGTAGGAATTGCAACTACTCTCTTTGTATGATCAAGGGTACCTGTGATTTAAAGCAAATATTTATTAGGTCATAATCACACTTTATAAAAATACGTAGAATTACAATAACCTGTGCTCTGCTTTTTGTGCTTTTGAGAGTTTGGGAATATTTTCATTATAATGTGATGCACTTTTACACTACTTCCCACATCATTGCATTTACCTGTAGATGCAGAAGTTGAATTGGGATCAGTATGCTCTAAGGGGTAAAAAAAAATCCTGCTCTTCTGCTAATTCACCTCAATCCCAGTATATCTTTTTGACAGGCCAGGATGTTTGTGTTAGCTAGTTTATTGCAACCACAAGAGATTTGCCCAGCCTTAACCCAATGCTAGGAAAGTGAGGGACTCCACTGCAATGAAAAAGTCACCTTAAAGTACTCAATGTAAAATACATTGATGAACCCATTAGGTTGGCCCACTTTACACAGGCAAAGCAATTTTAACTTGTTAATTTTCTTCTTCTTTCTCTCCCCTGATGTGCAGGTAAACAGCCTGGCAGGAATTACTTTTCCTACTACCGAACGCTGGTGGCTATTTGGATTCTTTTTGGCCTTGCCTGGATTGCTCTCCTATTTAATTTATTGACAACGCTACTAGAAGATACTGAAAAAATAATTGTCAAGGACCTCCATCAAATTAGAAAGGTGAATAAGGACAATGCACCAAGTCAACAAAGAAGATGCTGGCCTGCTCAATTTATTCCAGATGAAGAACCACTACCAGCACGTGCTGGAGAGGATGGACAGAAAACGGAGTCATTAGCAACAGATTCTGAACACACAGAAAATGAAAAAAAAAGTTCTTTCTTACAGCAAAGCTATTGTCATAACATATGATAATTGAATTCTTCATTGGAGAGTTGCTAGTGAACTATTCTCAAGAAATTCCCATGAAAATAAAATTTCTCCTACCTTTTGCCGAGATATGACCTTTCAGAACTCAAGACTTACAGTTACACAAAGCCTGAATATTAAATGTAAGAAATTTGCTCCTCAATTTGCAGGTAGGTTGCTAACAACCTGAGAAGTGCCCTTGTTTTGCAAGGTGTTTTTAAGGCACTTGCAAAAAAATGCAGAGAAGCGGCATGGTACTGTTTGCTGGTCCTATTTGGATTTTGCTGCTTGCAAGAAAGCATGTCTCTTCCGGGAACTGACATGCAGAAGCTTTTCTGAGGCATTGCAGGGCACCTTTGGAAGAAGCAATAAGGGTATATAGCTTACTAGATGCGTGATTTGAGACATCATATTGGACAAGCTCTTATGATCTGAGAGACATATTTAAAGGACAAGACCTGGGCTCAGTTCAGAAGCACCTAATGGACAAGGTGAGAAAAAGGTTAGTGTGTTAGAGACTATTGATTCCACCTCTTCCTGTTTTATACTAAAATGAACAAAGGCAGTTTCACCTTTTATCCCTGTGGCTTTGAAACATTTATAAAGAACATATAAAACCATGTCTTTAATTCAAATTTTATAACAATTTTATTCTATAAGCATTTTATAAGAACAGAAACTGGTGTGAATGGAAGAGTCTTCACTGCATCAGAGCCTTGCTGCTATGTTTGAATTCAATAGGAGCTATAAAGTCATTTTAAAACAATTCTATTGTGCTGTGCTAAGGTAGCTTTCCAAGTGCAAGTGTTGTCTAAACACTTCAACCAGGTAAAAAAAATGATGTCAAATCTGGGCAGGGTGTTTCAGATGTATTGCCTGACATGCAGGCCATTCCTGGGTGAAGACCCTGGCTTGATCTACACGTCAGGTGCCCTGTGTGTGTCAAGAGCGCACTAAAACCCTATCCTGAAATGCTGGCAAAGCAGCTGTGGTAGACACAGTCACAGAGGTGGAATGTCCCATGGGTGTGTATGGTTACACTAAAAGCCAGTCTGGTCCAAAATCCTGTCTCTGAGCATGCCTACTAGCATATGCCTTCACACAGCGTAAGAATGAGGCAGCTCTGCCATGCTCCCGTGCTGGGGTACAATCCCTCTTCCAGTAGTTGGTGGCTCATAGGCTGCCCAAACAAGAGGTGGGGGTCTCTGTACTGCAAAGTCCACGAACTTGCCCAAATGCTGAACTCACATCAGCACCCACAGGACCCACCCAAGGCAGTCCAGAGGTTTAGTACACAAAGTACCTCCCTTTGACCATGCTGAACGTGTTGCTTGGCAGATTTTCATGATATCCTCAAATTCCTGTTTTGTAAGAGAGTGGATAACTGTTCTCGACTCACCCTCAGCAAGGGTGAGCCCAGAAAGATCAGCCCTTGCCAGAGCTATTCCTGTATGAAAGAGAGAATAAATTACAGCTATAAAGCAATTTTGGGCCATAAAGATGCAATGAACCCTGAAGTTGAATTCATAACTACTTCAATCAAATGAGGCCACACTTCTTGCCAAAACAATTCTGCTTGTTCAAGACCTGGCATGTAGACCTGACCAAATGTGTACTTTCTTTCCCTCCCCAAATTATTTTCCAGTGTTGCCCTCAAGGCTGACTTCTCACCTAATATGTCTCACTCTCAGTAAACCTTTCTGAGGCAGCAGGAACAAGAGTGGATCGAAACTGGGGCAAGCTGGCAGGGTATCATACGACACAGTGGTCTTTGTGCAAGCCATCCTCTTGTTGCTGTCATAAGGTGACATCTTAGCCAGGCAGAGGAAGCAGGTGGGTGCTCCCGGGCAGGGATCTCTTCACCTCCCCCTTTTCCCCTCTCAGCAAGCATTGACTCACATTGTTATTTTCCAGACATCGTTTTTTCTGTCCTGTATTTTCCCAGCCCTTCCTACAAGGACCATTAACTCCATCGCCAATCTAATAGAGGTACTGTCAGGGCTGTTTTAGGGAGAGATGGTCCTGCCTTGGGGTGTTATGGCCATTTTGCACAGCCTCTTATAATTCCTTCTAGATCATTTCCTGGTGTTTGATGCCACCCAGCCCCAAGGTGGCGGGCAGGGCCTCTGGTCTAGCACAAAACATGTCTATTTGCTGTCTTTATTGCTCGGGAGAAAGAAGCATCCAAGGAATATTTTGAAGTCAACAGAACTCCCAAGGGTTTTCTTCAACTTGTTCCCACTGTCCCATTTGGTCCCCATCATGCCCTGAAACAAGCTGGTAATGTCCCATTGCAACACAGAGCAATTGAGGATGCTTGTTTAGACATTTCAGGAAGGGCAAGAGAGATGGCGCATGGACTCTGACTGTAAACAGCAAGTACAGAGTCAGCCAGTGGCTCTTTAAGCAGAATAGGACAAATTCTCTATCCTTCACATTTGTGGATGTTTAACAACACGCCATGAAAACCAAGTACTTCTCGTCCCCAAAAGTCAGTCTGCCTTGCGCAGCTATTGTCATAGGCTGCAGGCAATTCACCTTTTAACTTACCCCCTCTTACCACGCTCCCCGGGTAAGGATATGACTGTCCAGTCAAGGCAGAGAGGAACTGAACAACTCACCCAGGGTCAGGGCATGTGGGAAATATGAGCCAGGAATGGCTGTCATGGGGCTGTCCTCTTTCAGGCACCAGGAATCAAAGTGTCCCTTCAGTTGTAGATGCCAGCCTGGGAACAGAAAAAAAACCCACATCCACAAGCATAAAAAACATAAAAGGTCTCAGGAGAAATTCAGATAACTGCTCTAAGAAAGAAGATTAGCCATTGATAAATCCTCATACCTGCAGGGATGCCTTTTGAAGAATGTTCTCATCTTTGCTTCTCGTGCCCTCTCGTGGCTGTGTGCAGCAAATCCCCTCCTTTTACATTTCTACCAAGTTTGGGCAATTTAACTCTACCTCCTACTGTGCAGTTCACCTGATGTAGTTGTGACAGCCCTGGCCAGAGCAAGTCCCAGGGCAGCAGCGTTGTCAGTGATAACCTGAGGAAGCCATCCCGTATTTTCATGCAGTTCACACAAGCTTGCTAAGGGCTAAAACACAACGCGTTCTCAAGAAGGAGATGGGGATGAGTGCCCTGAACTGGTCCAGCTGGGGATCCTGCCTTGTACTCACACTGAAGCAGCTCCGTGGAGGTCAGCTGGGGATGTGACGACTTTCTGTCAGCAAAACGTCATGTGAAGAACCCTTAGTGGCAGCATGCACAGTGCTGATGAAGGGGTGCATTTCTTTCACGTGCTCCAGGCACCAACTTCCCCTGCATAACGTCTGCTGCAGGACCAAGGCAGACCCTCTGTCCCATGGGGAAAGGGATTGGTCTAGAAAAAAATCTGCAAAATGGCAGGTTTGGGTGCAGGCTTTGGGGCCAGGATGAGCTGGCCCACTCTGTAGCAGCCTTGAGGGCAGGCAGTGCCTCATGCAGCAGAAGGGGTGGAGATAGAAGCTGCAGAGACGTGGAAGAAAGAACCAGCATCAAAGGGTGTGTGGTCCTCTCTGCTGAGAAAGGCAAGGGAAAAGCCCAGGAAAGCTGCAAGCAAGTGTGGGAGAGGAATTTTTTTGGATACAATGTTGTTCCTCATACTTATGCTGAACAATAAAGTTGTCTCCACAAGGACTTAGGCACAGCAACAAATCTCTCCAGGGCTGGAGCAAGTAGCTTCTTCCAGCATTATCATCCTTTGAGCACCACACAACCGCACCAGACCTTGTCTGCACATCACCCCTGAAACAGGGAGCTGTTGCTCCCCTGGTAGTAGGGGCCCCAGAGAAAATCAGGTGCCTCACATGAGCTCGTGCATCAGACCTTTGGCAAACGTCTGGTTTGGTGCTCTCTCAACCAGGCCCAGGTGTCCTAGTATTGCTTACTAATAAATTAGACCCAGCTAGGGGTTCTGTAGTTGCTGAGGTTAAGAAAAATAATCTTGAATTGAGAGCAAAGTTAGAACAGAGCTTGTCCTCCACAGCCGGAGATTTAAAATGGTCCCAGGACTTTCAACTCATGAGTGTAAGCGAGGCTCCGGCTCTCCTACATGTTCCCCTTGCCCAAGGGACAGAAGACAGGAATAAAATCTATTCCAAAATCGCTGTTCCGCCAAGTGTTGAGGCGGCAGCAATTCTCTGGAGACCAGGCAGAGGGATTCTCCATCAGCAGATCTGCACAGCCTGGAGCCTTTCCTGGGAGCTGTTCAAAAGCTGTCACTGTTCCTGAGTCCCACTGCTCCGCTCAGGGAAATCCAATTTTCATCAAGCAGTCTCCTGTGCAACTTCCAGCTCTCCCACTGCAGCTTGTTTTCAAATGGGAAACATTCCCAAGACAAGTCAAATACTTTCCCATACATTAAACCAGTTGCTGAAAAACTCCAGAAGTATGATCAGGAAATATATTATCTTGGATTAAATGGCAGCAGCATGTTCCTGCAGTCAATCTGGGCTGCTCCTCATACATCACCCACGTCTTTGCTGCCAGCTAGCAAACAGTGTGCATTTCTGCACTTGAAACCAAGGAAATGCCAGGAGGAATTATCTTTCCCTCAGAAAGAAGCCCCTCAGAAATTCAGTTGCCTCCGGAGAGAACAGCAGAAACTGCACTTTGATCTGTCTTTAATTAGTATATGGGATTGTTTAGGGACCTTTTGAGGTCTCCTTCAATTAATATCCAGTTCATTTGGAGAGATTAGATTTTTTCTGGAAGCAGAGAGACTACTCAAAGCAGTTGAATGGCTTGACTAATGCTACACCATTTAGTCAGTGGGATTTTTTTTTTTTACAGAAATTACTAAAGGTGAGCCACACACATGCTATTTTCCATTCTGTCACACTTGGACATGTGGTTTTTTTGCCTGACTCGTGACCAAAAGACGTGGGATCCACCTCAGAACTGGTTTAACAAACATAACTAATAACTCTCCAAAGGCTTGTTCTCCATCCCTCACAATTGCACCCAAAGAAAAAAAAAAATCAGATTTTTCTGTCAGCCAAGTCTCCTTGTACCATTCCAGCAGGATTCAAAGATTTCCTGCGAGGTTTTATACCAGCTCTCAGACTGTAAGGAAAGGGGATCGCTGGGATCCCTGGCTCGTGTGACTGAGGACTGGTCTGGGGCAACGTTGCTGGTTTCATGCTAGTAAAGTCAGTATTTAGCTATTCTGGGGCTAAAAAGTTGGGAGTAAGCATAGATATTGCCCTCCAGATAACCTTGTCCATGCTCTTGCATCCTTGCAGCTGGCCTCACCTCAGGACATGAACTCAAACAGCTCCAAATCTGCTTAGAAAATTCAACATTTTCTGTCATGTGAGGTTCTGGACTTGATTAGGGTAATTCTCTACCAGAAGTTTGGAAAGGTTCATTTTGCTGAGTTAAAGTTAGGGCAATTATTGAATCCATTTAATTGCCAGTTCAACATGATTTAGGAGACATGTCTCCTGAATAAAGACTTTCCAAAATTCTCTTTACATTATTCTCCCATATGTGGTTGGAAACCGTAGCTGTGCTTTTGTGGTGAGATGCTGAAGCATGAAATAATATATCCCCAGAAAGAGAGATATACTGATAAGCAGAATGATAATAAAAACAAGTGTGCGTCATTGAAAAATGAAGGGAGGTACAACTTATAATTCAAGTTTATGGCTTCCTTAAGAGGGATTAGACAGAAAGATGCTGATATTCTCAAAGAACAAATGTGTATTGAGGTGAATTCAGCTTCTCAAAGTAAAATATGATTGTTTGTCTTAGCAAGGCATGGAAAAAATCATGCATCAAGACCAGAAAAGAACATAAGTCAGAATTTTTGCTGAAAATCCCTCAGAATTCCGTTCTGTTCATTTAAATGACTCATTCAGTGCTTTAAAAACAAGGTTAAGGTCTTACATTTAAAATGCCTTTAGACATTTCCTAGAAACCAAGGACAAAACCCAAGCAGTGATCTCTCTATTCTCAACTTCAAAAGTCCAGGAATTCATCTCAAAATATAGTACACACTGGCTCAGAATGAGAAAGACCCAAGTAGCCCAGTATAGGCATATTCCAATTGCTAGACACCAATTCTCCCTATTCAAGCAATCTGCCTCTTTGGAAAACATGCAAGAGCTGTTCAGGATCTCTATTGTGCAAGTCTGTTGAAATAGAAATGCTCAGGTCAGGGCTTGTATATTGCCCAAAAGTAAATATAAATCAATTAGAGTCCAACCTTGCAGGTAGGTTGGACTGGATTACCTTCCAACCCAAACTATTCTATGATTCTATAAATGTCCATCTCTGAAGAACTTTGACTAGTTTCCCAATTGCCAGTATGAAATTCCAATACATAAATGTGTTTTTTAATAGATTTTTTTTTCCCCTTTCTTCGTTTCTTTCCTTATTTCTTTCTTCCTTACAGTCCTCAGTTTGGTGATGAGATGAAGAATGGATGCAGCAGAGCTCACTACAGTCCTGGAAATGCTTGGGCAACTCCTAGAGAAATATGACCCAGCAGCAAGGTCTACAAAGTGCTTAGAAGTTGAATGTAATAGCAGCAGTGGTAGCATGATTTGGTGATGTCAAATAGACAAAAATTGCCAGGAGGAAACCAAAAAGAGGAATTCCCAGCAGTGGTGGTAAAAGTCTATTCTTTGCTTGCAGTAGGTCTCTGAGAAAGAGCCTGAATACAAGCTGCCCAGGCTTTTTCCTCAAAAGTGGCTCATTTGTAGCGCTCGGGTTTGGTAACGACGCTTCCCAGTTATCATCCCACAGCCCTCTGTTGGGGCTCAGCCTTCCTTGGTAAAGCATCCAGTGAAGGTGGAAAACATCCTCTTAGGATGCAAATCTTGAGGGGGAAGAACTGTTTCTGGTGCGTGACAATTTGCATACTGGTATTTGCAGTAATAAACAGTAATAAACCGTACCAAAGTGGATGGGTCTTTTGTGTGGCAGCCAGGCTGCCTTTCAGCTACTTCTAGGAAGTTAAAAGCATGACTGGAAATTTCCGTATAAAGAGCCTTGCTTTGGCACACAGTTTTCTCACTCAATATGGTTCATGGGCGAAAGTGGAGAGTGGCAATCTCATGCTGAAAAACCCAAAGACCTTACTTACCAGATGCCAAAAAGCAGAGGAGTGAGTTACAGAAACGATGTCACTCCCCCACCACGGCCATCCATCATATGTAGTGATAGCACAGCAAGGAGAGGTAACACCAAGAAGGATAGGCAGAGCACTCTTCCCTATGAGATCATGGATAGTAGTTCAGTTTTGAGGTCAGAAGAGAACCTGCGTTGTAGGTGAACTCCCCCCTAGGGACGTCAGCTATGCTCCAGATATCCATCAGCTAGAACAGTAAGTCCATTTTCCATCATCTGAAAGCCTAATTCAGTTTTCCCTGACTTTTAAACTTGGTCAGATCACAGCTTGTCTTGTACCCAGAACTGCTTTACTCGAGTTTGGGCTCATGTCTGCTGACCACATCATGAGCAGATGTCACTAACAGAGGAAACCAGAGCAAACATGCTAAATGCTACCCAAATCAGCAACAGGATTTCAGCAAATATGTCCAGACAATTGGGCATGCTCCAGGGTCAGATCACTTTGGCACAGTAGGATAGCTAAAGGCTGCATCTTACAAAACACAACCATGAAGATGAACAAAAAGTCGTGTAGAAATAACTGTGCGCACACTGCCGCGGCACAGCCTCCAGATGTCAGCATCGACCCAAGCAAGAGAAAGGCACAGCACAAATGGTGCAAAAAAAAAAACCCCAGAAACACTCTCCGGCAGTTCCTGCTCTCCTGCCTGGGACAGACAGACAGGAGTGTTTCCAATTCACCTGGAAAAAGTGCTCTGTTCACAGACAAAAGCAAGGGATGTAGTTTGTAGCCACGCCTGCAAGCATTTTACATGCACATTATACTGATGTGAGCCACATGCGCTTCTGTGCGTGTAGGTGCTCATCATCTATATATGTATATGTGCGAGGTATAGATAGATACGAATTTTGGTGTAAAGAATAAAAGGCTCTTTGCCAACAGCTTCACATGAAGGCAAAAGCCAGGTAGGTCTTCCAGTATCTTTTCTAATCACATGCATATTCGTCTCTCCCAGTACACATTCCTGTGCCTGCAGCTGATGAGCTGAGAAACACAGCAATCAGCTCCGGAAAAAGGATCTGAGAACATAAGGACAGCTCAGACCCCGTGGTGGTGTAAGGCAGTAAGATCAAGGTCGATCTCAACTGATCAATAAATTTGTTGTCTCCTCTATTCCCCTTAACCTGTTAAGTTCATTTTATGCCACTCTTTTAGGAAAGAAAAAAAAAAGGCTTAAAAAAATCCCATCTCTGCCTCTTCTTCTCCTTAACTCTGCCCTCCCCTTACAGCCCACAAGATTTCAATGCATCCAAAATTTACTTGGAAGGAAAAGGCCCCCAGTTCTGCTCAAAGCAGGCGTTTACATTGTCCCCGTCACAGTGTGGAGCTGTGACGCAGAATGAAGTCACAAGTACAGCAGCACGACCCCTGACGCCAAACACTGAGGCAGCGGAGACCCAACAGAGACTGCTGATCACCCTTCCCCAATTGCGGAGCGGTGGGCAGGGTGGCAGAGAGCATCCTTCAGCCTAACCTTGCACCTCCACCTAACTGGGGGGAGATTCGGGGGTTGTTTGTTTAAACACATACTCCCCCTTGACACCAGATCAAAAAGAAAATTAATGAAGGAGTTGCCAGATTCCTCAGCTCTTGTAGGGCACAGAGATGTTGGTTTTACACGAAAAGACCCTCAAGATCCTCCTGCACCAAAGTGTTCATCCGAAGTGCAGAGCTGCACACAGCAGTTTAAGCAGGGCCGAGGGTGCCTGGAGGGATCTTGACACAGAAGATTAATGGATCTCTTCCAGCCACAGGTTGTCAGTTAAGTCAAGCACTGCTAATGCAGGATGTTGTCCCGAGACCTCTGTTAGCACTATGACGAAGCTTTTTTTAAGTCCTCTGTGTAAAAGGCATAACCCTCGTATGCCGATGGATCATATCCTTGGGATCCCTAGAGAGCAGGCCAAATGTGGAAAGAAAGGGAAAGGAAATCTCTTATTTCATAATGGTGCAAACAGACATGTCAGGAGAATTACATCAACATGGAGCACATGTGAAATTTAATACTCCTCCTAATGCATTTAGATGAGGCAAAATGCAAAGTCTATACTGCCTCTGGGAATAATTCTGGTAGGAAGTTTTCACCACTAGGAACCAAGGACTTTCTACTTACTCTGGAATTTGAGCCTTTGTTTTCAAAGCCTTCCTGAGAGACTTCAAAATCAAGTTTCTTAAGTGTACATTACTCTCTGAAGATCTGTCTTGCAGAATGAAACACCAGTGCTGGTGCAATGCTGGTATAAATCGAGGGTAGCATGCTTAAAAATCAGTAAACTTTCATGGGGTCGCAGACAATCTGCAAAAGAGGAGCGCTTGATCCTTTGCATTACAGAAAGCCAAGATACACAAACACACGCAGCCCTCATCCTTTGCCTGGTGTCAGCTGGCATTGCTGCAGGGGTGCATTAGACTTGTATGGATTTCTACCAGCTTTGACCATGGCCCATAAGGCTCTCAAAGACCTAGAAATGCAAGCACTATTTACTTTGGAGTCTTTTGCAGACAGGAGGAGCCTGAGACCTTCTGACTGGTTTCCCTCCCCCCCCATATCAGGCTATAGATACGGCATTCAGCAAAGGATTCAGCTCAGATGTGACTTGAATTCAGACAAGTGACTTGAATTCAGACGAGTGACTTGAAGTGATGATTTCCCCCCCCACCAGGCTGCAGATGATTGATGTATTATGCATTAAAATAGTGCCAGGCACAGATGGGGTGGGAGTAGAAGGTGTGAGCTGATAATGACAGCAGCCAAGCTCTGCTAGGAGAGACTCTACAACACACTTGCACATTGGGCAGAAAAAGGATGCAACATGCATGAGAGACTAGCCATGGTTTAAAGGGCCAAACAGTTTAATTACCACCAAAACTGAGGTTTATGCAAGGATTTGAGTGGCATGATTGCCAGAGGGAGTCGGGGATTAGCCTTGATGATTCAAGGAAGTCTCTTCCCATCTTGCATTCTTGAATAAGCATAGGGAGGTGAGTGAAATACTTATTCTGGGTTTTAAATGCTGAAGGCAGGGAATCCAAAGTGGTGACATGGTACTGCATCAGATATTGCCTCTAGAAGGATCCTGGCTCATACTCAGCACAGTGCTGAAAGCTTGGCACCAGGTCTAAAGCTGAAACAAACAGGAGTTTCTTCATGGACACTTCCAGGGTTTGGATCCAAGCCCTTGAAGATCAGCATGCATGGCCTGATGCTGAAGAAACATGCACTTTGGATGGGCAACATGTCACTGACTTGGAGCCAGGTGGGCACAGACTTCAGTGGGAGGATGAGTCAAGAGAGCTCCAGCACCATCTGCAAAAGGACCTGGCATTGTGAGAAAGAGCTTAGCAAGTGTGCTATCCATAAAGACCTATGAGGAAGAAGTGGTGGTCCAAAGAAAAGCCCATGACTTCCCTGCTTGGCCTTGGAGTACTCTGGAGATCATTGCAAGACCAGATGCTTAAAATAAGCTGCTTCCCTTCTACAATCAAACCGCGAGAAGGGGATACTCTGTTCCTTACATAGCTTCTTTGAAGAAGCTCCAGCCTTGGAGTATGCATCTGATAGCTGGCAAGACGTCATTGGCTTTGCCAAATCTGACTACAGCTGACCCTTGATGCAACAGAATGTCAGCCTTGAATCACCAGAGGCTGAGAATGCACTTGTCTGGAGGATCATCCATCAAAGGCAGCAAAGACTTGCTGGCAACTTGCAATGCATTTGCCAGTTCTAGACTCTATGGAAGCCTGACCCTACACAGAAAGATCCTCCCATGAGTCCTCTCTTTGTTACCAGCCCTGCTCATGGGGCCAGTGGCATAACAGCTATAGGAAACCTGTGTCTGAGGGATCTAAGCTGTTCATTCAGAGATATAGTATAAAATTCTTGCAATGTTGAGACATAACAATATTTTGGAAAGTCAGGTCAGCAAGCATTGCACAGAGGAGATGAATATTTTACATCACTTAGGAGCTAGGGTCCTATGAAATGTAGTTGTTTCACTGCTCAGAAAGCAATCTGGTCAAATTTCCTCCAAACAGGACTCAGATGCTCAAATTCATCCATGGGAATAAGCATTTCTGGCAACACTGCCCAGCTTAAGCTCGCAAAGAAACCTCCCATAGAGGGAGCATCGCAAGGGATGAGGTTTCAACTCACATGTTTCCAATAGCCCAAAGGGTTGCAACCCACTTCTGGGTGTGGTAATTAACCTAAAACCAAGAGCAAATGTGTGGCAGAAAGAGTGCATTAGGAGACTGGAGGAGACCAGCACTCAGGATGGTTCATGATGGGACATGTTGCATCATGCTTTGCTGGCCGCTGGTCTGGGTTGTCTCTTCTTCCCCTCCATCTCCCAGCTCGACAAGCCATCTCCACAGAGCTTACTTCACGCACGTCCTGGGAAACCTTCAAACAGGCTTCCCTGTAACTGCTGCCCAACACAGGAGGACCTGAAGGGCTTGAGTAGGGCCTATTTCATTAGCTTTATACCCAGCCAAGACACATCACAGATTAGTAAAAGCCCCTTCATTCCCACTGAAGTTGGCTTTAAGGTCACATTTTGTGGTGCTAGCACCACTGAGACTTGCGCAGCAGTCCGGATCTGGCCCCAGTCTATCTTGCATGCCCATCCATATCTCATGCATTTTCAAGGAGCTCAGCAGCAATTTATGGATCAGAGCTGATCAATAATACCAGAGCCTCTTCACCATATTACTTTCACTAAATTACTGCATCCTTTAAAAAAAAAAAAAATCTTAGCAGACCACAGTACAATGCCAGACAGACTGTCACTACAAAATTATGTTTATTTATTCTCTCTCTGGCTCTTGGCTGGCCCCATTACCAGCATATCTTAGTGTCTCTCAGCCATCAGCATATTTGCCTTCCTTCCCTCCCTTCCCCCTACCCCGAGGTACATGCCTCCTCTCAAGTACAAAGCGAACTGACACGGCAAGTTTTTGAGCCTATTTAACACCAGATTTATCTGAGGAAAACTAGATTCAGTGACAGAGCCTCAGAATTAATTACACAAAGGTGAATTCCCGTCACAGAGCCTGACGCAGTGTCACTGCAAACATTTTAACAGCCACTCTCTGGCCCTTGGCTGCCTTCGTGCAGCATAAAGCAATTATTTGTACCTGCTTGGTGAAACGTGTCAGCCTCCTCCAAGGTGCTGCGATATAGCAAACGTGGTTCAAGGAAGCAAAGTTTTAAGAGCAAATCTCACACTCCAGTCCGTCCTTGCCAAGCCCCACCAGGACAGAGCAAATGGGCGACTGAGCTGCCTCTCCCACCTCCCTTTCGTCAAGAGTCCTCAGCCCTTTCCTCTCCCTTTTCACCTTCCCTGCATCCCAGGGTATCCGTGGTGGAAACTCTTTTCATCCTCCACACCCCAGCTCCAACTCTTTGCCCTTCCCCTTGATACAGCTCTCGCAGCTGACACATTCTTACTAGTCTTTTTTTCTATTTTTTTTTTTTCAAAAAGGGATGTATTTTGGGGTTTTCTTTACGTACCTGTATTACAGACTTGCACAGAGCTGAGCTGACGCTGGGGTTAGCCTGAAAAGTTCACCAGAGGCGATCACAGGAGAGCAGAGGGTGAAAATAAGCAAAGTTGCATTTCAGCGTGGAGCAAGGATGGGAGACCATGTTTATCCCTTCTGCTGCGACGTGCGGTTGTCCTCCATCTTCCTCAACAGCTAACAGCTCCAGGGCAAGGAAAGAGGGATGGAGGGGTGAGGGGAGGTTGGGTACAGTGGAAAGGAATGGGAATTAACTGTATAAAGAAGGAACTGGGGCACAGGGCAGGGAACAAGCAGTGGAAGAGACATCTCTGCCTTTCCTGGAGGAAAAAAGCTATTTTCACATCCCAAACTCTCCCTCCACTGGGACTAGCTGGGGCTCTGAGGCTCTTTTAAGAAATACTAGAGGCAGATCAGATTTACCCAGGGGCTTTGGGGTTTAGTCAGAGCTCCTGAACCTCGCTGAACTGACTGCCATCTACAGAGGACGTTGGGGTCACCCAGGGAAGAAGTGCCGAAGAGACCAAGCCGCTCCTGGGCAGAATGTCCCATCGACTGGCATGTGGCAGGCTCCCTGTGCACACGGGGACAGGATGAGCCATTGGCCAGAGGAGCCCACATGAGACCCGAGAGAGGAAGTTTTCCAGCTGATCGTCAGGAAAACAGGGCTATTCTCAGTGAACTCGGCCACAGCACGAAAACAAAGTTCTTCCTCATTAGGGAGGAATTCGACGGGTCTCTCTGGGAGTCGTGTTGCAGCACGCAAAAGGTCAGATCTTCTCATTCTGGAAGTCTTTTCTCCCCTTCTGTCAGAAGGAAAAATAATTTAAAATATTCTCTGAAGAACCCTGGCCTCCCCAGCCCCCAACTCCCTTCCAAATACAAAAAGGAGGCAATCACCTCAATGTGGGGAACGGCACTGTGGTGGGGATGGCCAGTCTCCCTGCCCAGCCCATGGGACGCAGACCCCTTTGTGTCTGACAACCTTGTTACTGAAAGGCCACGTCTAATTAAGAGGGGGAGGAACAATGGGTACATCCTATTCCCACAACACGCCGTGTTGCAGGGAACGCCATGTCTGTGAAGACCCATGTCAGCGTTAACTGTCACAGTGTGGCTGGTTGCATATGGGACTTTCTTAGGGGAAATTCAGTCTGTTTGGGTGTCCCAGTTACACCTTGGGTGCTGTGGGTGGCCTGAGTCTGCCTCCACCAACCGGTGTAAAGTCTCCCAGCGCTCCACTAGCCTACAGAAACGTGGCTCACAATCTCATCTTGAGGTGGAGACAAAAGGAGTCAACTCTGGCAATCAGAGTCATGTCAACATTAAGGTTTCTTACCTTTACGACCAGCTACCATCACCTGCTTCTGCTTCCTGTGGCTTCAGAAGAGTCAGATTCATCCAGACCTGTGAAGGACCATCTTCATGTCCCATAGCACAGCACAACCAAACCTTTGTTGAAACCATTTTGTGTCCATGTTACATGGGAAAACTAACAACTGTCTGTTGTCATCCTTCTGTACCAGCTCCAATTGATTCTTAAATTGTTTGTAAATATGAAATTCCAGCTCTGCAATTGAGGCTTAAGATAATTTATTATTACTCTGAACTCAGCATCCTGGCTCGCTAGTTATATGGATTTTCAAACAGAATTGTAGAGAGTAGCACTCACAGATTGTCCAAAACCTAGGACCTGAACTGAAGAAGTTTTGTTTCAGCTCTCATCAGCTGCGGAGGTCACAGTTAAGTAAAGTCGGCTTAAGCTGGGATTGGAAAACGATGTCTGCTACATTAGCAGAGAGGTCAGATGACAGATTTGGTCTGGCCTCATTATCTAGCCATAAAAATTTAAGGGCCTGAAGTATTTGGGGAATGGGAATGCAGAGAGCAGGAGGGATTTCTGGAGGATCTCTAGGCAGTATTTGCTGTCTGAGAAAATGAGACCAAAGGACCCCCCCCCCACCCAAATTGTCTGATGTGAGCTCTTATCTCCAACGGCAAACTGAAACCAGGAGAATCAGTCTCTTCCTTTTGCAAACAGTTGGGGGAACAGGGGCTCCTGTGTGTCTACAACATCTCACATTTATTTTTAGCTTCATCTATTTGGTTAGTGAGGTCACTGGAGCCCAGGCTGAAACATGTTTTAAGCAAATGTTACCCTGACCTGCCAAAGCTCTGAATTGCCTGTAGCTATACATACCCCAAAGAAACAGAGCTAATGGTGCAGGAGAATGTTATGCTAGCATTTCATGCTAAAGTTCAAATGGCTATGTATCCTCATTTATTGCAACACTTTTTTTTTGGGGGGGTATGAAAAGTGTAAAATGCACTTCTAGCAGTTTTGATCCAAAAAACATTTGATGAAGCTATTTCCTGGCTGAAGTAGCCCCTGTGCCTTTTCCAGTAATTCTGCATTTAGGATTTTATTTACACAGTTGAAGAATTAAATCACAATTTCCAGTCTTCAGTATAAAAACAAAAAAAAAGCCCAGCCTTCCTTCCCCCAGAGCTGGGAAGCGTTATCCAAATCACTGCAAGGAAACAAATCTCAGGGTACCCAGAGCCACCAGCTCCCATCCTTTCCAGTCTCATCCAACCTAGAAAAATGATTATGTGGGGGAAAACCTTCTCATGGAGCTGCACAGATATTAGCAGATGGTGCTTTTTGTAATGATAGCTTGTTCTGGAAATGCAATCAGCTCCCGATGGAGTCCCCAAGCCCAGCACTGGAAGCACACCAGGACAGAGGTGCAGGGGAGCGGGCAATATTCATCACTGTGGCAGATGTGAGGTGAAGCTGAGGAGCCTGCAGGAAGCTTGGTGGGTGTTAGGTAAGGTATCACAGCCCTGCATCTTGCCGGGTGAACACTTGTCCTAACAGGCTCTGCTGGGAATCATGAGCACACTGGCATGAGCCTGGCCTCTGCACCCGCTACAGATCTCGCTCAAAGGAAATATATCCCCCAAGGAGAAAAAAACACCTTCAGAAGTGTGCATCTATCCTTATTTTTAGTCTTTAAGATGAGTCACTCTGGAAAAAGCCCTTTTCTAAATGCTGATATAACCATCTCTTCCCCAGGGAAATATTCATGTAGCTGCAGGTGACCAAATTAGGGAAGCTCAGCAAAAGTTACTGCTAACAAATTAAGATACGGTGACTACTCATACGCAGACTTTTGGCCTCCTGCAAATGCAAAACAAAATGTCCCTGCAGGGTGACTGCAGCTAAAATGCTTTACTTTGCCTTTGCATTTGGCTCAGAGTTGCACATGGCTTCTTGCCGGGGTAAAAGCGATAAAGAATTAAGCTCCCGTAACTCAATTGCTTGTAAGTACTTGTTATATCTCTGGTGGAAAAATGTTGCAGAAACATCACACCTCTTGCTTGTACGGAACCAGAAAATGTTGAAGACTTGGTTCAGCGCTCCTCCTGACTGCTCAGTGTGTCTGAAGTTGACACACCACAACCTAATTCCCATTTTTCTGTTACCAGAATTCTGAACATTTCTGCAAGCAATATTATTCGTCTAGAGATGCGATGGTCACTGCGATAGCAGACCATATAAATCAAGATACTTAGTTCTAGAAAGCCAGTATTTGTAGACTGTCATTCAGACCTTCTGTTGTTCTTTCATTATTTGTATGTCTCCTTTCCTAAATTGATAAGAAAGATCCTCTCCTTCCCAGAATGCCAAGAAAATGCCTGTTTATCCCTTATTTGGGGTGCAGATATGGCTATCCCCATGGATCTGCTGCCTATTTGCTAATCGCGGGCCAAAGCTACAAATATTTTGTGATTTATTTAATTATGGAAAAATTTTTGTAATCAAATTAGCCACTGATTGACAGCATAAATGGCACATACATGATGAGCAGTTGTTCAGGAAAACTCACTGTAAACTGTTGAGAGACCTGTGCTATGGAAAAGGAGTCATTTAAGCTATCCATACACACACAGCTGTGTACCCAGGCTCATTCTAAGTAGTTTGCGAATGGGCAGGAAAAAAAAAAAAAAAAAAGAAGAAAATCCTCTGATAATTCATCTATGGAGGGTAATTTACTGAGTCTAATCAGGGCAAACATCTCTATGGTTGGAATGTAGAAATAAATTAAATATAAAGCCTTCAAGGTCATAGCTTCCCAGACTAATAACGCAGCACTGCTGAAGTCAGGTGGATACACTCCAGGCAAACACTGCGCTCCGCTGTGAAAAACCTTGATCGGTTGGATGTAATGGGAATATTTCAAGCAATGATCCAGCCTGCCTGAGAGAAAATTGAGTAAATAGAGGATGTAGAGGCTCCAGTCTTCAAATGAGGAAACCTGAGCAGGATATTCAAAGAAGTTTAGATGCTCAGACTGAGCACAGCCATTTCTCTGCCTTTTAAATTGTAGCCCTGAAGAGATCTGGCTGCAGAAACAACCAGTTCCACCTTAGCATTGAGCAAGTCTTGGCTAAAGGGCAGCTGGGCAGTTGTTGATCAGGCAGGGCAGATGCACACGGGAAGCAGTGGAGACCCTAGACACAGGCAGACAGCCAGCGCAGGAGGGTCTCCTGGTCCAGAAAAGCCAATGGACACCCTGGAAGGATCTTGGTGCTTGGTAAAGTCCCAAGCCTTTGAGGTCTGCCTTAGCAGCCCTGGTTCTTCTCATCCTGAAATGCCTGGGAGTTTGCCCAGCACCACAATGTGATGCCCTAAGATTTCATTATGGGTTATCTTTTTGCTGTTCTGATGACTTTCATGGCAGCAGAGGATCTTTCAATAGCAGGATTAGACAATTCCCTTTATTTTATTTTATTTATTTAATTTCTTTCTTTTTTTTTTTTATAAATATACATTTCACAGTCACCCTCAACTTCACACTCATTCCTATGGATCTCATGGTTAAAAATGACTGCCTAACCCTAGCTGTTAATTTAAGATTAGACCCTGTACGTGTATAGGCATGTGTGCATGCACACACACACACACAGAGTGCCATCCACGTTAATTTGGTCTCCTCTGCGTATGCTATGATGTGGTCTGGAAAGAAATGCTCATGGACCTACTCCTCTGTGCTCCATCAGACCCTGCTTTGCTCTGTACATACTGATCCACATCCCCAGACAAGGCGGCTGGTGTGTATTTCTCTCTGTGTTCATCACACAGCCTCTCATCCTCATTCACTTGCACGTCTTTCAAATCCTGGGCTGAGCTTCTCTCTCTTTGAGACTGAAAACATCACCAGCACTAATGGATGTATCTTCAGCAGAGCCCTGTGCCACAAAATTATATTATTATCCCCATTTTCGGAGACGGAGAACAGAATTGCAGAGATAGGAAGGTCAACATTGTTAAAAGCATCTGCTAATTTGAGAAAGCACAAGGCTTGATTTTTCAGAGTACTTATTTCCATAGCACTTTGCTTGGTCACAGGACAGGTCCCCTTTGACTGCATCTGCAATCATGAGAGCTTCACCCTCACGTCTGACAGAAGGGGGTCACAAGCTGGGAACTGAAGTGACCAGTAGCACGTAATCAGTGCCCATCTCTGAGGAGTCTGACCTGACCAGAGATACACAGGAAAATCCCCGTCTGAAGCAGGCTGGGCTGGAAAAGCTCTAAAAAACCCAAATGCTGGGTCTTCTGATGGAAAATATCACATCTATCAGCTGTGGTTTAATAGTTTTCACCTTGTGGCCTGTTTCTCTATGAATTCAAGTCTCCTAGGAAGGTGCTTAGATTGCTGTGAAGGCGTTCATGCCTCCACTAGAAAAACTTGAGTGTGAAAATCAAAGCTGTGAAAAACACCAAATTTTGCACAGATGCTATGATAATAACAAATAAAGAGCAGGCAAGAGGCTTTTTGATGAGCCGATAGACTCGTCAGCTGAGTCGTCAGCTTGAAAGGAGATAGCTAGCTTCCCTCTTTTGCAAAAGAGGAATTTATTTCACCAATACCTATCTAGGTTGAAATCCTACCTGTTGGAGACACTGGTCCTTTCTCTCCTCTGCTCTTTATCCCAGCACTCGGACAGAAATGGTACCATTTTAAGTACAGTTGTGGGTATTTTCAGCATCTGGACACTGTCAGAAAAGCCTGAGTTGTTCTTTGTGTTCAGAGAAAAAGTTAAGAACAAATTGATTGAAAATCCAGGGGATGGGAAGGGAACCTTCCCCCCCTGCTTCCTGTGGTCCTGCAAATCCAAGACTTTTTTAAAAAAGGCATAATTCCACATTTTCTGCCAAACTTCCCATTGCTTCTTTAAGTTGAGGTAAGATTCCAACTCTTTTTGTGTGCTTTGCTTTTTTTTTTTTTGCTTATACACAGCAATAATTCTACCAGCACAGGCTTCAGCTGGTGCTAGTACGAACTGCCATCTAATCAAATTTAGGATCCAGGTTTGTTAAAATAAAACTCGTCTCATCAGGCTCTGTATTAGACAAGAGCACATGCTTGCACAAATCCAAAATGCTGTGGAAGAATTCGGTTTTCAGGCTTTCCAGCCAGTTGCCATCCTGCCTGAATTTAGTGGGGAAGGAACAGAAACCATAGGAAGCAAACTAGTTTTAATATTTCCTAAGAATCATGCTTTTCACTTGGAAAAGGTGGAGGTTTTCCCCAAAATCAGACCAAGAAGAATAAATTGCAATGAAACAATCACAGAGTGTCTGTTTCTGGACCTCGCGTTTCCTGCGGAGGTTTCCCTTTGGGGCAGCCGTTCGCACCCGTGTGATGCTGAGCCTTTGGGGACGCATTCCTGCACCTCAGGCAATTTTGCAAGGTGTCACCCTCGCTTCTTGCCTTTATTTGGCTGCACGTCCAAAGACCCCAAGGCCTTTTTCAAAGCCCAGCAGAGCCAACAGGGGAATTCCTTAATAATCTGAGGAGCCTCAGATGTGGATGCCAGTTTATAAAGCTGTGGTGGAGGAGAGAGGCACCAAGGGAGATGAGGGAGAGACCTGGTCCAGCTCTCTAGGGCAGCTCTCTGGTACGAAGTGCAGGAAATTAGGACAAGTGGCAGACTGGCTCCAAAAGCCAAAACAGACTGCTGATGGAGCTGCATCCACCAGGAGCCACCCCACTGCTGCAGACCTTGGAAATGCAGGGTCTCAGATCTCCCCTGGGCAGAAAATCAAGCTGGTTTCAAAGCGAAATCTCTCCTTTAGGGAGATGTGGTCCCCGCCTGCATTTCATCAACCCCCCAACAAAATCTAGCAAATGCAGCATAATGACCAGGTCTTGCCCAGTCTGCTCATTCCAGCCACCAGCACCAGCCTGGTCCAAATGATGGTGAGCTGGTAAAGCAGCAAGCCTGAATCGAGAACAAAACCCTGTATTTAAGCAACTAATGAGAAAACCACCTCTTTGACTTTGGCACACGTATTGCTCAAGGCACCAGAAAAGAGTAAGGGCTTTGTTCCACCCTCATCATCATTCATATCTAGTAAATTGGCAAGGAGTTAGGACACTGCCAGTATTTCCACACGTGTGAAAAAAAAAACCACCCCCCCCCAAATAAAAAAAAACCCATAGCCCATTACTTACATCCCCAGAGAAATCATAACAAGGGACGCAGAGTTTACCACCTTCGAGCAGGAAATAGCTGCCTTTCTAATGCTTGCTAATTGCTTCACTTAAAACTAGTTTGATTACTTGGCACCGAGACAGTCTTTTAAACCTGAATTATTGCTTGGAACTTTCCTTTCACCTACCAAGAGCCCAGGCCATTAAAAATGTGTAGCAAAGGTCTCCCTGCGAGGCGCAGGATTGCCTGTTAACTCTTTTATGAATCATAAGAGATGTTTGGCTTCTGGGACAATGTCTTGCCATCTTGGCGCACGTGCCATTAAAATGAAGGTGTTATTAATTGATATCGCAGCAGAAACAAGTGTCCACATGGAGAAATGCGGGTTGATGAAGCAAATGACGCTATGGAGCTATCAGACATATTCCTAAAAGTTGTCACAGGGAGCGGGATCACATTTTCACTTTCTGAAACCAATAGGCCAAATCTGTCACTCTGAGATTCAGGTGAAAACAAATTCTTTCTTAACTTGGCTTGACTTTTTCCAATCCGGTGGGAATTACAGTGCTACTTTTAGGGGGTGAAGGATATCAGGGCAGCAGCTACGGGAGCATGAGCTGTACATGACCTGCAGGATCAGACTGGTTTGGAGCTTGGCTGTACCCAATGTTGTCATTAAAACTGCTTTTGTCACAGCATTTCTTTAGGATCAGAAATCAACTTGCATTTTGTCCTTGACAGGAAGTTATTAAGAAATCTCCACAGCTACAATAAAACTGATGCTTAAATTGCAGTCTTTCAAAAAGAATTTAAATCTCAATACGGAGCATCAATAAGGTAAGCAGCAGCTATGTGGTTGGCACATCCCTGAAGTGTCTGTTCCTGAAAATCGCCCTTCAGGTGACACTCAAGTCTGGAGAAAAAACAGGCTTCATGGCCAGGGACGCCCAGGACAGCAGCCAACAGCGATCCGCCTCTCCATACCCTGTATGAAAAGCTTTAGAGGGCATTTCACACACCAATAAATTATGTTTCCCATCAAATTCAATACAAAGTTTCTTTATCCTCTTGGCAAATGAAGTTTTTCACAGCTACGCAGGAGCTGTCGCATAGGATGGGGAACAGTTGGGGCTTTCTCCTTCTCCGTGCCACTCGGGAGCAGCAATGCAGACTGTGACCTCTGATTTATCTCCGAGGAGTTTGCAACTCACAGCCTTGCTTCAGAAAGCCAGCAAAATAAAATGTACAAGAAAATGGTGATGACGTGGGTGTAAAACACAGCCTGAATCTCACACAGGACGTTTTGAGGCAATTAGTCAAAATATGTGAAAGAGGGTGGGCTTTGCTATCACGCCACTGCTTTTTTAAGCAGCAGGCATCCAGAATAAAATTTACGCGTGAAAAAGTCTTTAAGTGCAACTCAGCTACAGAGAAAAGGCTTCCACTTTGGGAGCCTGCACGTAGGTCTATACCCAGCAAAGCTTCACCCACCCAGATGTAAGTGTGGAGTTATAGCCCATACATCTGCACTGTGTAGGGTTGGGACCACATTGCCTATTTCTTCTTTTACCAGGGCAATTGTTAGAGTAAATCTGAGAATCTCTAGCAGACAAGAGAATATTTTAGAAAGGGTCACAGGATCACCAGCTGTTGATCAGGAGGCAGGGAATCAGGTCAAAAGGAACAAAAGTATCTGCGTCTCTGTGCAATGGGAGGAAAATATCTTTTTTTTTTTCTTCTTAGGAAGCCACTTGCAAAAGTTTCCACCGGAAGCAGACAGATGAAATATGCAGATCTAAGCAGAAGAAATACTTAGTGCTTTCAGACAACTGATGGCTCTGAAGGTGTTTGCACCTTCACTCTTTGCAGCTGTGTCAGTCAGGAGAAAAGGAAGCTGTGTGCCAGTTTCCCAACTGGTGCTGGTGACTAAGTATTAGTAGTAACAGAGACTCCCAGCTGGCTTCTTGTCCCTGAAATTGTGGGTAGGAATTTAAGATTAGTACCAAACAATCCCTTTTCTGAGATACTGGCCCCACAAACCCCTCGAAAATGTTTTTGGCAAGGCTGTGCTTGGTTCAGACCACAGGATGGCAGAGAGAGGGACACAAGATGCTGGCTGCTGGTATCCCACCAGCCCCTACTTGCTGGTACCATCCAACAATGGGCATGGAGATGGACGAGCTGCCATGGTGGTACCCCACATACATCTTCTGGCATGCCCTGAACCCCAGGAAATGCAATTTACTTCAAAAAGGTACACTGGGGAAGATCTGGGGAAAAGCATCCCTTAGAAGAGTAATATCACAGGAAAAGAAGTAAGGTAATGTTTAGGAAGACATTGAAGATGGGCTGTTTTATTCCAGCAAATGAAATCCAAGCAGAAAGCACAGATCTGAAAAAAATCTCGATCACCAGACATGCCCCAGGCTGGGAGATGTCTCATCTAATCTCCAGTCAACACTAGGTTTTAGTGAGAAAAGACACTACCAGGGCTGAAGATGATGCAAGTGCTACCTCTGACATGGAAAACACCAGTTCCAGCATCCTGAACAATAATTTTGGCACCCAGTATGACCATAACGGGTGGTTAGCAGGGTTGATTGAGTACACCGTGCTGTAAGAGAAGCCCCATGGCTTGCTACGTATAAAAAGCCACCCCATGCCTCCAGGATAAATATTTGTGTTTTTATGATCTTTTTTCCTCTTCAGCCAACTTCCTGCATCCTTTACCAGTCACCTAAACCGCTGATGAAAGACTTATAAAGATCATGACAGGAACTGAAACTTAACATTTTTGTTTTCAAGCTTCAGAAATATTTCCCAAACATCTCTTATTCCTCCACAGGAAATCCCTTTAAAAACATTCTCCAGCGAGCAGGGAAGTAGTTGAACCAACACACATCCCATCTCAAGTTTCTGCTGGTAATTAATAAACCAACTGAACCTCTGACAGGATGGTAACTTTTATCATTTCTAGATAAATGTTAATGCATCTGATTATTTCCAGACCTTCACTGATGCTATTGGAAAAGCAAATCAGTGCTGTAGCAGTCTGCTTAACATTCCTTCTTTTGTGCTGTTCCTCTTAATTTATTCCTTTAAGTCAATTTTTGCACTGTCACTGCTGTGAAGTTTTTCTCAACAATTTAATTACAAAAAAAAAGAACCCTCCAACATGAAATTGCTACAGGATAAATATCAATATTTAAGGTGTCAGCTTAAAAGCAGCTCCCATCTTCTGTGTGTGAGGGGGAATGTGTTCACACACCCATCAAGCCTATTTGAATGTGTAAATTAATAAACTCCCCTTTTTTTTTTTTTGTAAGGAAAACATTTGCCTTCGTGTTCTATTGTCCTTAGAACTAAATGTTTAGTGGTTAATTGAATAAACAGTTTTACATTGCAGAAAATAACGAGAAGTTATTATCCCTTGAAAATCCCATACATCTGAGGAGGTCCAAGACTTCCTGAGAACCCAACACTTTATAAAGATTTTTGAGCATGCATAATTTTTTTGCCCATAAATGCCACCCACACAGAAACAAAGGAACTAAAGTAGGCTGTAATTACTTCCCCACACAATAGATTCCAATTGCTCCTATCAAGAAATATTACATAATTATTATAACTTAGGGCTGTGATTATATATTTCCTCAAAGAAGAATCACACATAATAGAAAGCAGTGGGACTTACGGCTCTCCGTCTATTGTGTCAACTCATACATTTAAATTATTTGATTAGAAAACTAAATAAAGACCTTGAGTCCTAAACAACACTTTCTCATCAGCTGTCAGGATTGAAGGAAGTGATAAATGACAGGGCATGCATATTTGTATAGAAAAATTAAAGAAGCAGGAGAGTAGAGAGGAGAGGATATGTTGTGTGTCTACTTGTGTCCATCCATCCATCCATCCATCCATCCCTGCCTCTCTCCATCCATCGGAGCCTTGGTCATCCCCTCAGGGCTCACAAGGAATTTGCAAGGAGCTGATAAACAATATAATCTCTCCATAGAAGATGAGGACAAGGGTCATCCTGTGAAAGGCATTAAAAAAAAAATTCAATTCCTCCTTGTTTTCTTCTGCATGTTCTTGCAGACTCACCCTCTCGCCTCCCTCACACCGTCTGCGTTCCTGGCTATTTGTACAGTTTTCCAATGGAGGCAGGGCCTGCATGCGCTGGGATGTGGGAGGACGAGGAGGAGGCAAGGCTTCACAGGGGCTTACCATGTTTCTCAACAGTTTTGCACATCTGATTTAAATCAACCGTTTCTCATGCTCGGAACTCATGCCTCAGATAACCCACGCGCCTTTGATGCTACCAGCACTTAGGAGAAGTCCTCCTGCTTCGTATCCTTGGATAACCTGCGCAAAACAAGAGGCAGATGGCAATCAAAACCAGGACTAAACTATTAGTAGAGAGAGCAGGTTCTGAGGACGAGATGTAGGACTGTTGCTGAAGAAGATGCTGGAAGGTGACTTTCCCCTCACAGACACAGAAAATCCCTTGGTGCTAAACTGCAGCTCTCTCAATGCAGTCACCTCTTGCACTTAAGACAGCAATAATTTTTATTTTCTGAAAAGCAACAAAGACAATTATTAAAAAAAAAAAAAGAAGAAGAAGAAAATCCTTCTGAGCCTACAAAATACCATACCGATCATAGTGGTATGAGAGAGAGGATGCAAATTTTGGCATCGAGTCCGGCCGCCTCTGTTAGCAGACTGGGTCCAGCAAAGCGGCGGGCGTGCGCGGCGGCTGCAGATCGGTCTGTGACCGCTCACTGGCGCAGGGCCAGAGCAACTTCAAAGAGAAATGCCACAAGAAGCTGATTTTTTTTTTTTGGTGTGTGTGTGTGTGTTCTTTTATTAGGAATTTTTGTATTTCTGCCTAGTAATAGCAGAAGTAATATCACGATTTCCCAAAGTGTAACAAATCTAATGCGTCGTACATATTGGATGGAAGTAATTTAACATGAGCGCTCTTTAATTTCACAGATCTCTATTGCAAATGTTTCCTGGTTAATGATCGGGGGTTTGCTGTTTTGCCTTTTTAAAGTCAAATCTGTTAAAGTCCAGATGGAGAGGGTTTTTTACAGCTGCCCAGGAACAGTGACACTGATACATGCTGAACTCTGCGGGCGGTATTAAAATGCTGCCATGTACTTTAAAAGGATTTTTGAAAGTCATTTTAAAGGGACATCATCAATTTGAAGATTACTTTGGACCTCCTAGTATTACAAGTAATATTTCAGACCACCACACAAAGCCAGCTGTGGGGAGACGAACTGGTGCTCCAAATAAGCCTCTTTACTTTGTATTTTGAATATATTTCACACTGGATTTTTAAAAGCTTTCAGGGTGAAGTTGCAACCCTGCAAACAGCCGTCACTGCTACTGGATGGCCAGGTGAGCCACAGCACTGGTCGCAGGCTCTTACACCGAGCCCAGCACTTCCAGCTGCAACTAAGGGCTGGGACTGGGCTCACTCCTGTGCTTACAGGCATAGTAGAATCATAGAGTCACAGAATGGTTTGTGTTGGAAAGGACCCTCAAGGGTCATCTAGTCCAGCCCCCCTGCAAGGAGCAGGGACATCTCCAACCAGATCAGGTTGCTTACAGTCCTCTCCAACCTGGCCTTGAGTGTTTCCAGGGATGGCGCATCCACCACCTCTCTGGGCAACCTGCACCAGTGTTCTACCACCCTCAGCGTAATTTTTTTTTCCTAATGTCCAATCTGAATCTAACTCCCTCCATTTTAAAACTATTACCCCTCATCCTGTCACAACAGGCCCTGCTGAAGAGTTTATCCCCGTCTTTCCTGTAGGCCCCCTTTAGGCAGTGGAAGGCCGCTATCAGGTCTCCCCAGAGCCTCCTCTTCTCCAGGCTGAACAGCCCAGCTCTCTCAGCCTGTCCTCACAGGAGAGGCGCTCCAGCCCTCTGATCATCTTCATGGCCTCCTCTGGACCCTCTCCAACTGGTCCACGTCCTTCTGATGTTGGAGGCTCCAGAGCTGGATGCAGTGCTGTAGGGGGGGTCTCACCAGAGCAGAGTAGAAAGGCAACCAGACAGCAACCAGAAATAGAGAAATATTGGTGTGGATGTCCAAAAAAGACCATCGTCTTTTGCTGTCCTCAGCATTAAGATAGCATTTAGAGAGGCAAGGAAGCCTTCTGGTGCCAGTTGCTTTTGCTTCCAGTGTGACCTTTAGTTTTTATTAAGTCTTGGTTACGAGTGTTCACTGTTCAATGCACAGACCTCTAATTTGCAAGGGGCTGGGACTGCACTTAATCCACAGAGCAAAAAATCCTTCAGAAAGGGAAAATTCTCCCCATCAGAGAAACTTCTGGAGTGGAAACAATGACCAAATCCCTTGGAAAGGAAAAATCCAGCTCAGGGAAATGCGAGACAGGTTCTGGCCTAAAAAGGGGCTGAGGAAACAGAACTTCAGTTTGCAATTGAAATGTATTTTAGAGCAGGGACAGGCAACATATTTTAAACTCCTTTTCACAGTCATCTCATCTGCTGGGCTTCATTTCAGAGCGGAGAGGTTTTATCCTTTTTCATCCTTCTCTGTTTAGGTCACATGCCAGCTTGCAGAAGGAATGAAGCACATTTGGGCACAGGGGTCTTGGACGGGACCAGGATGATCCCTTGGTATCCTCCCTGCAACCCAGGCCTCGAAGGTTTGAGGCTTGTGACATTTTCTCTTTACAATACACGCTCTGAGATACATACGTCTATTCTTAAGGAGGCACTGTTCCCTTTTACATCCCTGTTCTCAGGAAGGTATTTGTACTGCAGCACGGACAGGTCCTAGAGGAGTTCGCTTTGGGAAGGTATCACTGTTCCAGGTTGGGGCAAATTTTGCTATGTATTTTTCCATCAAGAAAGTGCCAAACCAGCACAGCCTTGAACACAAGAAGTGCTGGTAAAAGAAATAAAGCACATTTTGGATTGTTGAGGTTTCTCAAATCTCCTGCTGCAAGTGAATGTCAATAAAATCCCCAAAATGCCTCATTTTCCTCTGACACAGACACAGACAGAGACAGTCAATGTCTTGGGGCTTCAGTGTCCTCCTCAAAGACTGGGGGTCAGATTTAAAGAGATCTAAGCCAGGGAAGAACACTCAAGCCTAAGACCAAAGTGGCACGTTGGGCTGTGCCCTTGGTCCCCGTCAGAGCACCTGACACATCAGGAGGTGATGAGGATAAATTAATTAGGAGGCTGGGAAGCTGTCAGGTACTACAGGAATTAGTATGATGGTGAAAATCTCTATTCATCCCTGGTCTCGTCTGTCATGAAGATTAATATCTATTGATCAGCTGGATCCTAGCAGCTGACAGCTAGTCCTCAGTATCTGCTTTTTGTGTAGTATTCCTGTGTGATATGCATTTTAAAAATACTCTTATATGCACTGCAGTCTTTTTACATTAATTTAAATAACTGGATTTCACTTATTTAGTCAAAAGCATTCTGCAAGACATGTCTTGTTCAGCATTACGGATGCAATTGTTAAAATCTTCCATCAGGAACAACTGCTTTGTGAAAAGCATCCCTGGTACACCATAAACACAGAGAGGGCCAGGGGGACTGATGGTTTGTGTGGTGACAGGGAAAGGGGTCCCTGACCAGGCACCAAACCCACCCTCTGTGCTGTCTCTTGGGGAACCCCAAACTTGCCGTAGCGGGGGATCTGATTTCCCTGACCGGATGGTAGTGATGCTGAGATCTTTATTGCAGGTATATAGCGCAGAGTGAGATGGGGATAGGAACTGAAGATGTGGGCAGAAATCTGGGAGCAAGCAAAGAAGGCTTGCAGCTGGGTTGCGTGGTCAGAGCTCCCCCTCCTGATAGCTCAGCACCGGCCTTTTTGGGACGTGACCCCTGCTTTTACCCTGTCTGCCGGGATGGAAGCAGTGCCAGGACTTTTGCGGGTGTCTCTCAGCTCTCTGGGAAGCTCCTGACTTTGCATCCAAACTCCTCTCTGGTCAAACAGCTAGGAAAAAATATAAAGCAATTACACTTATCTTTCATTAAATTCAAGGTAGCACTGGTGTTGCTTCATCTTCAGAAAATAGCCTAACATTGCTATTTGCCTGATAAGCTGGAATTTCCTTCCAGTCTGGCAAGATGATACGCTACAGCCCTTTATTTGGGACATGGTAGATTTTCTTTTTCTTTTTCTTTTCTTTGCGCTGGTGATCCCTGTGTAATTTCATGTAGCAACATCGCTGCGCTAGGCTGGCTGGAAGGGAAATCCTCACACTTCAAGAACTGATCTGGAGGACCAGTTCCTGAGGAACAGTCAAACATCTCCTGCAGCATCTTAGCATATTGAGACTTTTCTAATTTGGTTTTACATTTCCTAGAAGTTTTCGAATAAAATGTGTGAGTCAGTGGGGCCGCAGACTCAGAGGGAGCACCCAGCTTGTCACCATTTATTTTACCCTCTGATTTCATTTGGATTTCAATTAGACTCATCACAGGGGTAGAGAAACATAAAAACCCCCGCTAAATAACAAAAGCCATAGATACATTCTACAGCCATTGCATTTTTCAATGTAATTACTTTAACATGTAGGGATGGAGGAGAGGGTTATTACTCATAATACCGGAAAGCTTTCATGGAATAATACAGAATTATTAAACTTTTCAGAAAGAATCCAGTTTGCAGTTCCCACTGCACATTTACCTGGGTGATTTTCTCTTTTCCTGTGGCCGAGAATCACTTTGTGTTACGCTTTCCCGCCTATAAAAGAAGCCCTTGTTCACAGCTGCCCTGCGGTGCTCGTAATGTTATTGGTTCTGGGCTCAGAAGTTGGGGTTGCTGTGAATTCCTGCCTTGTGGCTCTCCGGTTCACAAAAGTAAATACATTTGCTGAGTTAGCTAGGCTTCATGGTGCCCAAAATCCCATGGGGATTGAAACGTCCTATCGGAGGAAGCTTTGAAATTCTAGTTGCTCTACAACAGTTTTCTTGGGCAGGGGAGCACACAAAGCGTGCTTCTGTGCTGTATTTACTGCTTTTTTTTACGGATCCAGTGCCATAAGTGCTGCATTGAACCCTGGCAGAGGGGAGAGGTCTCCCCTTGGAAACGTGCAGGATGCAATGGAAAAAAAAAAAAATCAGTGCTTTTCGCTCCTTACTGAGTCTCTTGTGCCCCGCATGCAGGTGGCTGCCTGAAGATGAAAAAACCACTCGCGAGTGAAGGGAGGAGCAGCCAAAACAGTAACTTTCCTGGCTCAGATGCACTTTCTGACAAATAAATAAATAAATAAATAAAGCCAAGGCTGGCTGGTGCACAGGATGCCTGCGGCACGCGTGTCCCTGCCACCGCTGCAGCTCAGGCACTGAGTGCTGGATGAACCACTCGCCATGATGCTGAGAGCAGGGACGCGCTGCCGATGTGTCCCCTGACGCACAGCCTGCTCTTCCAGCTTCCTTCATTGAACACCCATAGGCAAAAGAGCCCTTGAAAAATGCCTGTTTCTGACACAGCTTCTCATGTGTATTTCTTTCATTTTTTTTCCAGTGCTAATTAGATCCAGGTGAGACCCGGTGGACCCCAGTCTGGGGTTTGGGGTGGTGGAGTGTTCAGGCAGGATGAGCCAGCTGAGCACCAGTTAATTTATTGGAGGAAGTGCTCCCCTTGCCCTGAAGCCCTCTCCCCATGCAAAACATGTGGGACAACCTCCTGAGGTGGAGAAGGCCAGAGGGAATCTGATTGCCAGAGACATGGCCAAAGGTGAGAGCATCCTAAAGTGCAAGCTGGCACCCCAAAGGCTGCACTGTCCTCTCCTTCCTTACACAGCGTGCCATGGCAATAGCTGCAGGGGGTGGTGCGGACAGTTGGCATGGGATTATCTTGGGAAGAAGGGCATTGCCGATGCCGTCTCTGTGTCATCCCTGTTGTGGGAAAGCAATAACACATCTGACAGCTCACCTTCACTCCAGGAGTCATGCATGTGCTCAAGAACATGTCCCAGCTGCTCATCATTTCTGATTGTGATGGACCACCGGTTGTGCTTGTGTGCTCACACACACAAAGCACATGCAAGCAGGCACGCTATTTCCTCACTTATAATGAAAAGTCCTTGCTGCCTGAGGCTCCTCAGTTTGAAATTAAATTCTACATCGGCTGCAGCTGATGGTGAGCAGGGCATGGGGTGGCTGCGGAGCAAATCACAGCTCAGCAGCCCAGACGTTCGCGCTTGTCCCTCACGCCCATGTCATGTTGCCATCAGACACATTCCAGAAGTCCTCATTTTCTAGGCATGAAAACGTTTCAACAATAAACAGAAATTCTTCCGATTACATGGTTATATTCAGCTGCTGAAAGCAGGCTCTTATTAAGCTAGGCAGAGAGCAATTAATGTCATGTAGAGAGCAGTCTTCCATATGGCAAAAAGCTGGACTAATATATCTTTCCTCCCTCCAGCAGCTGGGATCATGAGTTAAGGCTCCAAGTTTGCAGAAGCTTATTAGGACGCTTGCTGTAAGCATGTGAGCAGCTCCACTAAAATCAGAGCCTGGTGAAAATCTGGCTATATTGAGATCTGTGAAGGTTTTAGCATTGAATTTAGTGGGGATGATGTTTTCTCTGTCAGTTTCAAAGGGTTTCACCTTCATTTCACTCCTTCCCACCACTAGCAACCTGGATGAGTGTTTCTTCACTGGTGTGCCAGATCTTGAAATAATACAGAATTGGATGTCAAACCTGATTGAGCTGGAAGATCTTCACCAATCAAAATCTTCAAAGTTCTTTATTTCTACCCTTTTTCCAAAGGAGTCTCAATGCTGTTCTCATGTGACTGCAGCTCCTAAAGAAGGAAAAAACAATATAATAATACTGAGCCGTAAATTGCCTCACAATTATTTTTACCACTTAATTTGTTGCACGAGGCGGGAGGCTTGCTCTTTGCATACTGTAATCCCACCGCAAACTCAGGAACAGCCTGAAAGGCCACAGAACAGACGAGATATTCATTATCATCTCTCTCATGTTGCAGCTGTGACAGAGGCCCCAGAGAATTTGCCCAGTGTGATATTTTTAAATGCCCGCTCGCCTCTATATTAGCTCAACTAGAGAGCTGCTGCTGAGGATGATGTTCCCTTTACTGCCCTACTCCCATCCGGCACATGCAGCCGTACCACCTGGCAAGTGCAATCTGGACCAACTTTCATGGAACTCTCCATCCAGACTCACTGTCTGCCTGCTGATGGTACGCTTGGGATGTGGAGCTGTGGTCCCACCCCAGCTCAAGCTGGAGCCACTCATGCTCAGCAAGCTAAAGGCTCAGGATGTTCCAGGATTTATAGATTTTTGCACTGAATTATGGTGCTCACTGATGAGACAGGGAAGTTACAGTGAAACCACGAACTCCACAATGAAAGGGCTTTTATACGCTCTGCTGCAGTGGTGGTTATGGCTGCCAATTTCGCACAATTCACTTTCAAGCACAAGAGCGGCACAAACTGGTTTAAGACGATTTCTGAATGATGAATGCTGACTTGAAAGGTTTCCAATAAGACATAATTACCCTGCATTAATGTGCAATACACAATGGTCTATATGTATCTCAATGGGAATCTCAGTGGGGCTTCGCCGGCTCCGTTCCAAGTAACCTCCGCCGGGAGTCACGCTTACAGTCCCGCAGGCTGACGTACAAATAGATCCCATACTCAGCCCTGAATTATTTCTGTGCAGAATCAGATGTGAGATGTCCAGGGCCATATTCGCTGGTGTATGGCAGCACACAATTGTCCTCAGCTGTAGCGAATGCAGCCCGTTTTCTTTTCTGTCCTTTGCCTGATGTATTTTGCTTTGGCTAATATATGCACACCTTCATCTTTAGCTGCCCAGAGACAGACCACTCTAATGAACTCCCTATGGCTTTGAACAAAGATAACGTTTTCAATAAGTGAGGTCAGGGAGGGGAGGCTCAACCACTTGTCCTGAGCAAAGGCCAAATGGAATAAAGAATTAATTTACTTATTCCCAGCTAAACACCATGTGCTTTGAGATTTCACCTAGCCCTGAAAATCATTGGTAATCCTCTGTAATGATTGTCCTTCTGCAGAGACCATCCCAGTACTGTTCTTGGGTAGATAATGAAATACTCAGGTTCAACATTTGCATCATCCTGATCAGCGTCTGAATACCTCAACATTTGGCAGGTATTGCTTTTTCTTTCTGACTGCTACAGGCTCGGGTACCCTGGCGATGAACAGAAGATAAATGCATTCAGGAAAAACCAAATAATCCTCTTACTGATCAGTTCTTGGTCCAGAGTTAAAACTTCTCTCCAAAGCTCAGAGCTATTTGAAGCAGGGATTTTCACCTGGGCTCGTTTCCAATCAGCATGATAGCTGTGTTAGCTTATACCACCGTGCTGCTCTGAGCCCAGGGGCCATGGCACGCTGCTGCAATTCACCTCATGCGAAAGAGCTGGTTGGACGCTGGGCAAACAAAAGCAACCCTCGTCACAGCCAGAAGTCCTCCCAGAGCCAGTGTCTCCAGCCCATGGCATGGAGGGGGAATATTTTGTTGGAATTATGGGTGACTCCACTTCCCTGTTCATTTTTGGCCTGCCAGATGCCTGGGGTGGAGGCAAAGGCAGCTGTGAAGGGGCTGTTAAAAGGACTTGGAGGAGTAAAAACGACGGTACGGAGAAGCGCACTGCAGATAGGCAGCTTCAAAGGCATGGAGATAACAATGGCTGGGCACATCCCAGGTGCAGCAAGTTATTCTTCCCAGAGCTAAGCCTTGGATCAAAGGAGACCTCAAACCTCCAAGACCCTGGAAGGCAGAGCAGGTTTGGGTGGTGGCGAAAAGAGATGGAGAGCCAAGGAGGACTCTCTTCGACATAGTCAGGGCAGGCCACGAACAGATGAGTTCATTAATCGCTGCAAGCAATTTGCTGCCTGATACACAGTAACAGAAGGTTAAGTTTCTGCAGAATGTGTAGGAACCATTTTCACCTCAGGAAGCAAAGTTTATGTGAGGATACAGCCCGTTAACTCCTCTCCACCCTCAAACTTTTGAACCAGCTTGCCAATTTTAACCACATTCAAAAGAAGGGTAGATGCCTCCAAGATAACACTCCTACTGATTTGTTTCTCACTGAACAGACAAAGAAAAATTCATCACCCGCATAAAAAAGGAGGGAAACCCAACGAAGCACCTCTGAATAGGGAAAGAGAAGAGGAATGTCTCTATCTGTTCCCATTGGCCCCTGGCTGGCTGGCAGATCAGCTTGCCTTTATCTCCCACCCACCCAGGACACCTAGGGTAGAACGATTATGAGCCATAGTGGTTTCTGAGTCACTTTTCATCGGTTGATGCCCTAGGCTTCAATGCAAAACCTTTTCCCAAGCTCAAAACTCAACAGATTCACAGCAGGGATAACACAAGAGTGTTGGTACCCTGGGCTTGTGACTGGGTGAGGAATGATGCCTGGGAGGGGAAAGATCTGAACTGAAATCCCAGGGGACAGTACTTAGAGAGACCTCAAGGATGGTCCACCCCATAATGAGACAGCAGACCATGTAAACTGTCTAAATAAAATGTAATAAGTAATGGATGAAGCTGAACTGTTGGGCTCCTGCAGCAGCCCTAGTACAGAAGGAACAGAGGCTCCAGGCCTCTTGTTGGAGCAAAAATATGTTCTAGCCATTAGGACATTCACTTGTAGGTTAAGAAATCCATGAGCAACCTCTCAGCCACAGATTTCATAGGTGGCCTTGTGCACATTGCCTGCCTTCTGCCAATTTCCCATCTGTCAAACCTTCCTACTTCAAAGTCATCAATAAATCACTGTAGCCCTTTCTGATTTGATCATACTTGATGTCTTTGGGTTGTTTCTGTTAGGACAACAGAACTGACAATGTAGACAGGTATACTGATATGATCACACTTTTACGAAAAACATGAGGCTGAAATCCCAGGAGGGTCTCACACGTATCTTTTCCCAGAAATACCAGCCTCTTCCAGCCTTCTCACAGCCCACAGGAGCCTTTCCCTTGCCTTTTTTCAGAGCTGTGGGGCCAATGCCTTTTCATCTGCCTCCCTGGCTTCCTGATGGGTCTCGATATCTGCTTTCAGGGTTTTGTTTTAATTGCTCCTTCCTTATCAACCCCATCCCCAAAGATCATGTGCAACCATGTCATCACCAGAAATCTATTTAAACAAACAACACCTGGTGAAAGGCCTTCTTACATGCACGTTACGCGTCACGAGAGGTCAGGACCATCTCAAATAGTGAGCTCCCTTGGGGAACCCTCTTTCCAGGCCAGGTTTGTAAGAAGCAACAGATATAATTTTAAAAAATTCTTTCATTCTTTCCAAAGATCATTTCTGAAAAATGTAATTTTTTCAGGAACAAATCCTTCCTCAGGCTTGAAATATTTGCATTGCAAACCACAACAGCTGAGCACTTCTTGATTTTTACACTGGCGAGGCAACTGGCCGGGAAGGAAAGAGCTCTTCTGTGCCTTAGAGCCTGTCTTCCTATCATGCTTAATGTCAGAGACAAATACCTTGGGGTCCAGCCCAGTTTCTAATTCCTGGGTGTGGTGCTGAGAGATGCAGCCAAAAGAGCAACCAGGACTCATCTGCAGAGGACAGGTCTCCTTTCTAGACCTGCTCATGAGCACAGCACAACCAGTGCCAAATCCCACTTCTCCTCAGATGCCCAAGGACCCCGTTAATGCAGCCGGGTTGTTTGCCCAGAGCAGCAGGAAGTAGCCTTTGGCCAGTAAGAAGAATTATTACCGCTCCCCAAAGATCTTTGCAGTGTGGTTTCTGGCCTGTTTCCACTCCACATTTTGTTTAAAGTAATCTCCATAAGCGCTTGCTTTCCATCTTCCCTTCGTCCACCGCAGCCAGCACTCGCAGACGTGCTAAAGGCCCCATCAGCTGCTCAGCACCCGTCCCACCGACCTCGTCTCATCCCACTCAATTCAAAGGGAAGCAGCAAAATGCCCTGCACACTTGCTTTAAAACGAAGCAGCTCAGAATAATGCAAAACCATTGGCAGTGCCACTTTTACCAACTCCAGAACCTATGCTTTGTTTGCAGAAGAACCGGTCTAAGTTTGACCCAGGTGAAGCCTGCCTAAGGCTTGCAGCTCTTTTCCCAAGCCCAGAGGACTTGGGTCTTTGGGATTTAGAGACCTTTGGGTCTCTAAATGCTATATCTGGCTCTTCTATAAGTCTCATCCTACTACCACAATAACACCCTCCAGACTGACCCATGTTCACAGATATGCCCTTCTGGATGTATGAGGAGTCAACAGTCTGTCTGTGGACTTCAGGCTCTCCAGCTCCAGGTCCAGGTCCACCTGCGGACCTGGCCAAGGCAGTGTGCCAAAGCAGGGCAGTGGAGCAGCAGGTTTGGCCAGGGAGGGCTTGCTCAGCCAGCACACGCTCTCCCAAATTAATTCTTGCTGAAGCTGCTCTCAGGAGTTAAAGGCAGCGGAATCTCCACTTTATTTTAAATTCTGACAATACACTCTGAGGCTTTGTCAGCTCTCCAAAGACTTGTCTTTACTACTGAAAAACAGTTATATTTCTTTTTACTGGAAGGTAATTAATGGCCAGCAGCTCTCTTGAAGTAAACAACATCGCCAAGACAGAGGACTTGAGTTTTACCGTGGGTAAACTCACCAAGGTCAATGCAGCGTTCCCGCTTGAAGTTGACCTCTGCAAATTTATCTTACGGGGTGCTTTAGTTTTACTGCCTTGTTTGTGTTTTTACCTCAGGATATTGGATGAGCACTGATTCCCCTGGGGTTTTAAAAAAAAAAAAAAAGATTTAAAAAATTTAGCAGTAAAGACAAGACCAAACAATCCTCTTCAAGGGGAAAATATCTCTACAAGGGCTAAAACAGCTGTTCTTTGTATAAATCGACCGACACAGATGTATATGCTTTTCCCCACTGGCAGAAAAGAGTGTAAACCAAAGAGACAAGCCTGCACCCTCTAGGAAATACTGTCACCAGAAAAAAAAAACGTATCACTAGGAAACTGTGTTCAGCTTGTATAAACCTACCAGTCCTTTCAGAGCAAAACTATGGAGGAGGAAATGCTTATAATGCCAGCGAGTCAACAGCATTTTTACAGGAGACATTCTACTCCTGGTAAAAGCCCAAATACAAGAACAGAGCCCTGGATTTGGGACCAATAGAATTAATGCAAAATTGGGGGAAAAAAACCAAAGTGCTTGCTGTTTGCAAAATTACATTATGCTTTGTCATGAGTAATTACACAAGGAGATCAATTTTTTTTTTTAAGAAGCCTGTCTCCAATGTGAGACTGCTTAAAATCATTTAAGCGTTGTATCTTAAAAGCATACAGAGGGTTGAAAAGCGAACTAAATCATATTTTGCCCTCTGCCAGATGTAGTTACCAAACGACACAGCTGAAATCAGGGAGCTGTTGGTCGTTTTCCAAAGCAGTTGTGGAGACTTTGGCCCACCGATATTTTCAGACTGACCCAGAAAGGGACGTGGATATCCAGTCTGTGCCCTGGGTTTTTGAAACACGAGTGCTAAGTTCTGGAAGAGCTTTCAGGAATTTTCTCTCCCACCAGAGATTTGATTGCACCGCTCCTTCCCACGGAACAAACAAACCAAAAGTTTAGATATCAGTGCCTTTAACCTACTGGCTGTTGAATTTTCACCAACAGACTTCCAATATTAAATACTGTATTAATTTGGCCTGAGCAGAAGAAGTAAGAGCTAAGGAGAGCACAGAACTCCCAGCAAAGTTTTGCCTTCCCTTGCCCTTTCTTGTGTGACAAAACTATGCTTTTTCACAGAAATTTTCAGGCAGCAGAGTGCTACAAACACGAGAATTTCTGATGTAGGTGGGGCAGGAGGTTATATTATCATTCAGCTAACATAAATGAGCATGAAATAACAGCAATCTTTGTGGATTTACATACCCACATAACTATCCCCCTGACCATCCGCACCCTCCCCTCTTTCTGGAAAATCCCCCTGGGCTGAGAACGTACATCACCAAGAAATGAAGACGGCACAAGTTCATTATTTTAGCTTGCGTGTCGTTGAAGGAATGAGGATACTTTCTTTAATAGGGTGTTTGCTGGCTGTTTACTGAAGAAATTGTCTCTTGCTGGAGGTCATTTTCAACGGCAGTGTGAGATCTGCTTTAAGGAGGCTGCTTAGTGCAACCAGAGCAATGTCAGTAAGAAATAGACTTTCTGAAGGGTTTGTTGTTTTTTGTTGTTTTTTTTTTTTTTACAGAGGAAGTTGCTTTAACCTAGATATCTACTCGGAAAAATATTTTTTCTGTTCCTAGGTTGTTTTACTTTAGGAGAACAATAAATTCCCAAGAGTTCTTAAAAAGATCAGTCATGCCTCTTTGTTTTAATGGCATATTTTGAAGTTTTGCCTCCAGAATATTGATAAGAATCAAAGTAACTTTTGATATATGGCGTTAGATATGCTCCAGGAATAAGATCCCTCTCAAGTTAGACTGTCTGCAGACAACGCAGACCACCCACTTTCAGCTTAAACACAGCCTGTTCAAAGTCTACAGCAATTCAGATCAGAGCGGTAGCTGTCTGCTCAAACTGCGAGATCTTGGCATTCATCAGACGTGTCCAGCGCGCATCTGATAACACAGCTTAAACTGCCCAGGGCCAATGGAAGGCAGGTGAGGGAGAGCTAGGAAATATCAAAGTTGGAAACAGCCTGATCTTCAACTCAGCACACTACGCATTTTGAATTTCACATGCATTCCGCAAAATTCCCCAAGTCCCAAAAGCTTTAATCCAGTCACTTTGCAACATATGTGTGCTTTATTTAAAAATAAATTATTCAGTATTACTTTTCCTTTCTTGTATCCAGCTGGCAACATTTTCAGTCAGTTCTACAGGAGCCAGCAAAACCTCCTATTAGTTACGGCATTGTCTGTTCGTCTACATTTTCAACTAATTTTCTGCAAAGCCTTTGGGCAATGCACACGGTTGGCTTTTCAGGCAGTTGACCCAGTGCTCTAGGGACTTCACATGGAAACTGCTGAGACTTTGGCAGTGCATCTCCTTCACTCTTCGCCAGTGATGCTTGGAGATGGGCACATCACCTAAACTGATCCCATTGCCTAGTCCAGCTATGGGCTGCCACTAAGCAGCTGATTTCGGGGATTTGATTGTGAGGGAAAGCTCTGCTGCAAAGATAAAGCTTTAAACTAATGTTTAAGAGACATTGCAAAGGGAAAACAGGCAACTGCAGCAGACAGCATGATGGAAACATCAGTGCTGAGGTTCGTAGCTGTCAGAAAACCCCTGGCAAGGAGAACTGAGAAATGTTTGATCAGGAATAGAGAATAGGACAGAAATCCTCACTAGACAGCTACGTAAGACTGTGACAGGCCTCCGCCTTGAATATTGCATTTGTTTGCCTTTCACCGTCTCAGCAAAATGACAGTGAACCAGGTATGGCACAGAGGAGGGTGACCAGCAGGTTCGAGGGTATAGAAGCTGCTCCGTACCAGGAGACAGAGACACGGCCCAGTCAACCCCAGAAAAGGAGAAAAGGGAGAAACTGAAGCTCATGAATGACCCAAGGGAGGTGAATGAGTAGGTTTTACTCACCACCCCACACATTGCAAAAGCTGTCGGTCAGCCTGTGAAATTATCAGTGACAGATAAAATAGCAGCAACAAATAGCCACAGAAAAACAGAGTTGCTTCATCATGCGTTATGGGTCTAACCGTGGTGCTCCTCACCGCAGGGCACAGTGAGGGCTGGAAGTTTCCTTTGCTTAATCAATGTTTGAGCCGTATTTGTAGGAGAAAAGCCCCTCAAGGTCTGTTAAAGATACCAGCTTTGACCTATGAACTCTCTGCATTGCAGAGCAGTGGAAGAGTCTGTCAGAGAGTTATCACTATATGCAAGTTTTGTCCTGCTGCTTTTCCCCAAGCATCCGCTGCTGGCAATGGTTGGAGGTAAATCAAGGTGTACTTTTTTACAGCTCTCTGTGCTTTTCACCCAACCCAGTACAGCTGCTACACCTACCTGCAACTGGAGTCTATACGTCTCCAGATAAAAGATCGTTTCTGCACCCGCTGCACTTGATAGCTTTTACTTCTTCAGCTGATGGACCTGCAGGAGATCACCAATGGGCTGAGAAGAGCTTTACCGCACAGGTTTGCCTTCTCATCTGAGCGGGGATTTTCCATAAAGAAGTGGCACGGGAAACTGAATGTGGTTTTGCCACTTGCACTTTTGTCATGTTTGAGAAAGCAGGGAGCGATCTCAGAGGATTTAGGCATGACTGACATGACACGAGCATTTGAATTAATGCAGATACACGCAGACAAGGCTGGTGGTGTGTCACTGAGAGGGGAAGGACTCCTGGGGCTTGCTGGGGGACTGAATAGAGACAGTGATGTGCGTGACAGGGTACAGCAGCAGGGGCAGGCGATGGGCTTTGCATTGTCATTTCAGGAGATGTCAAAAATCTTCATGAAGTCATGAGGAATTATGTGTGGCCTTGGGTAAGAGAGTTCCGGCTCCAAGGAAAGGGCTTCAAGGAAAGGCACCATCGAGGTGCCTCCAGACCAGAACCTTGTTTTCTGAACCAGACTGGGACAGAAAAGCCAATCTGCTCACCTCGTACTCCTGCCTCTGCCCATCCGCCAAGAGGTTAAGACATTGCTTGGGATTCTGGGGAAGAGTGGAGGCTTTTTCCCAGTTCCCTACTCATGCCCCACCACGTGGCCTTTTCCAGTTTTCCAGGCAATGACTCTCCAGTTCTGTTGCCTTGCTCTTGACTGCCCTTGCTCTGAAGAATCAATAACCACCATGGGCCAATCTCATGGGGTGGACTCAGGACAACACGTACTGTCAGACAAGATTATTTTGCACTATCCAGCAGGAGACATCATTATTCCAGGAAAAGTGGCGCCTTCCCACAGCCGGAATCGTGATCCGTCGTGACATTTGCCTTGCAATGCTTAACATGGTCAAGTCCAGGCTGGCTGGCAGCCCAGTGCTTGTTCAGCGTCTGCCTCCTTCAAAGCCTCCCAAGCAGGGAGGACACGGGTTGGAGGATTCATCACATCTTTGTTTGAAGGTTACCGTGCATATCTGCAGCTCATGTAATGGGAAGCTCTTGTGCCTATGGGCTAAGCTGAGCTGACATCCTGGAGATGAAGGTATGGAAATCCTGCAGAGTGCAAAAAGGAGGTGAGGAGGGAAGCATCAGGAAAAATCTGAACTATGGGGAAGGAGTGAATGGGAATGGGGAATGGGGAAAGCAAGAGGTTTGAGGTGCTGTTGTGGGGTCAGGTAGAGAAAAGTTGCCAGGGCTCAAACTGTGTATAGCTGGAAGGAGAGAAGACACCACATTCCAAAGTCAGTGCAGAGAGAAGGGGACAAGTGGACAAATTGAACATTAGGAAAAGGTTCTTCACTGAGAGGATGGTCAATCACTAGAATGGGCTCTCCAGGGAAATGGTCACGGCACCAAATCTGTCAGAGTTTAAGGCACATCTGGACTACGCTTTTAGTCATATGGTTTTGTTTTAGGTAGTCCTGCAAGGAGCAGGGACTTGGACTTGCTGGTCCTTACGAGTCCCTTCCAACTTGAGATATTCTATCATTCTATGATTCTGTGAAGTGGGCTACCAGTAAGAGGGGAAGAACTCCACCCCAAACCCACCACACTGGAGAAAAAGCCTGAAAGAGAGAAAGCAAAAGCATGTAAAGTAAAGACATTTCCCCTTTCTTGAAGGCTCCTTCTAATGGTTGTCTCATGAAGAGGCAGCTGGGAGCTGCTGGGCACACACAGAGGCTGCTCAGCCTCGAAGTTGCTCTCCTGGAGCAGTCATCGATGGCAGCAGGGTGACGGTGCTGAGAGAGGTTTAGGGTAGGACTGCAGAGACACAGTGCAGAGCTGTGCACAGGTACTTGTCCAAGTGCGGTGAAGACGTCTTTTTCCCCTTTCCTTCTTTTTTTGCCCAGTTCTTTGTCCATCTGTCTGGTAAGCCCAGCAAGCTCAGTGAACACAAACTCATTGAAGTATAAGGATGCATTTATGCATCGCACGTGTTTAGGGATGCATCCATTCATTGCGTGAGTACAGGGATGCACTTAAGCATCATATGCAGCCATGTGCAGGTGCCACAGAGCCCCATGTGAGAGGGGACGGAGCCATGGTAGGCACAGGACTGGCTCTCCCTGCTGCCATAGCCTGCTCAAACGCCCTGCCCACACTTGCAAGACGAGGTTTGAGAAACTATTTTCCCCCCTATTCCACGTGCTTCACCATCGCTGCAAGCCGTCCGCGTTTCACATCCTGGCCGCCCAGGGCTTCTTTTTCACCCCAGCTACCCCCCAGTTGCCATGAAAAGCTGTGTATTGCGTAGGTAAATGTGAGGAGACACGCGGCGGTGTGCGGTGATGGAATGGCTGTTTCAAGAGGCCAGCAGCAGCACTGAGAGCTACTGCGAATCAAGCCCGTTTATTTTCTACAGCTTTACATATTTTCAATAGCTGCTCAGCCACATCCTTACGTATAACACAGGGCTGCTTTGAGCAGCGCTTGGGGAAGGGAGGGGTTGCAAATCAAATGTTGTTTCTGAGGGGGCTCTCTTTGCTCCAGGGTAGCCCAGCTTTCACTTATTTTTAATAAGTTTTCTAAGTTGGTTTCCAGCTGTGTAAAGAGGGAGCTGCAGAGCATGGCTGCGAGGGCTTAATGTCTCTGATGGCTGGCAGACACTGACAGTGCTGAAGACCTCTGTCCACCCATCCATCCCAAACCCAATAAGGCACAACAAACCTGAGCCACGGGACACTGGGGATCTGAGGACATCACCCAGCAGAGGACAAGGCTGCGGGATCATAACAGCACCTGGGAAGCCAGAGGGGAAAGGCCTCTGCAGCGTCCTGCCTCCAAATTTCCCCGGTCTGTCCCAAGAGACCATCCAAGAGGCTCCCTACCTGTTTTATCTCAAATCTTACAGATGTTCACAAGTGTGGGCAGGAGTCTCAGCCACTGGAGCACAGTGAATGTTGCTGTTTGCCAGAGGAGAAATGTTTCTGGAGAAAAAAAACCAAAACATAAAAGCAGTAAAAACTAAACCCATAGAAACAGGGTCCAGCTGCACCCAAGAGTGTAGAGAAGGAGACCAGAAATTTAAAAAAATATATATTCTCTGATCTATTTCACTGAGATTTTGACCATTTGGCCCCACTAAACCATGTTTAGAAAGTTATTTTCCATATGCAGTGAGATTGCTAGCCTAAATATTGGCTTGAATTAAAAGGTGATCGGCAACAAAGTGGAGAGACCTCAGGGTAGGAGCAGGAGTCCCACGAGCTGTGTCAGCTCCCGCGGTGACCCCTGGGCTGCGGATATCACACAGAGGGGTCTGCCGATGGCACGTGGAGAGAAATCCTCTCCCTGGACCAGAGGTACTTGTCATTCTGCAGATGCTCAAAGTCCACATGCAACTCAGATCCCCTTGCGTACCCCACCGTCTATTATGCCAGCATCTCCTCTGCTCTTCATCTTTTTGTTCTCCCAGTACAGAGCAGTCATTGCTGGAAGATGCAATTGCTATATTTCCATAGGAGGCATCCGTAGAAAATATCCTTGCATTGAATTTTGGAGTGATGCTGGAATTGCAGAAAGATCCGGCACCCATACTAAGCAAATGATTAAATATGAAAATGAGATTTTTAAAATGCTATTATTGGTCTTACATAATGGAAAGCAGTTTCCAAGGTTCTAGTTAAAAAGAAAGGAATCCAAATTAGACAGCCCCTTATAAAAAACCTTCCACTCTATTTCTTCGTCTGCTGAAATTCCCAAGTGCGATTTTTATTCTGCTGTCTTAAATGATTGTCTCCTTTTAATCATCAGTGAGGAAATTAACCTGCTGAACAAAGACACTTCCAGCATTTTCATATTTAGTCGCATAATAAAAGACAAACTTATGCTAAAACACCAAAATTGCTGCAAAACCAAAGGAGAGACAAAGACACTATGGGGCGGGGGGGAGAGGCATTTATCTGAAGCGCAGCAATGCACTAAATTTCTCTAAATCCCCATCTGCGCTTGTCATGTCCCATCCCCACCTTAGACAGAAGAGCAAGTCATCACTGCATCACTTCATTACTTTATTAGCCGTAAACACAGCAAAGACCCACGCCTGTAAAAAGCATGTTTGAGGGGGTAATTAAAGCAGAATAATTGCCCATCTTGAGGCTGCAGGAGGAAACGGAGTGCCAATCTGGTATTTTTATGAATACCAGAGCTCACCCAGTGTATTGTGACAGTGACGGCAACGGTGGGGTTCGAAGGGGGTCGCAGGGAGAGGGGAGGGCTTGGTGCAAAATTACTGCAGAGCGTGAGCTGAATTCAGGTGCTTGCTGGAAGCGTAAGCTTTTTCATCTTGCGTTGCTCGGCTATGAAGGTCCCCAGAGAGGTGAGGCGGCTGTGGTTTAATCAGAGTCATCTATTTGTTCTCAAGTGCAAGGACTCCTTTCTCTCGCACATTTGAGCAAGGTCATTGTGCGGTGCCGGTAATGCATGAACGCGCAGCGGCTCCCTCAGATTGCTCATTAGTATTCTGTACGTTACACGGGCTAAATTTGCCATTTCATTTAGAAGGCTCCTGTTTGCATTTTTCTTCCATATCATAGGCCTCCTCAGAAGAAACAGGTGCTACTGGGAAAGATCCAATAAGCATTTATACATATTTACAGCAAATACTGGACAGCGCTTTTTGCTTGAAATTCTAAATATTCAATGAGCAGCTCATTCTATGCATTACAAAAAGACAGAAGGGCTAATTTGGAATTAACGCTGTAAATATTTGCAGAAAATGAGGGGTAAAGTATGCCAGAATTGGAGAGAATGGCCTAGAGACATCGCGGGCCAGGGCCAGCCTGGACCTAGTGCTGGGTCTGGTTCAGCAGGATGCTGGGCTGCACCTGGAGATGCAAAGCACCACGGTCCTGCAGTGACCGGGCTGCATCAGTCCCCTGGTAAATCCAACACCCGGTCCTTACCATCATTTATTCCAAATGCCTAATGAATCAAGGCGCTAATGAGTTGATGTAGTTATGTATTAATTTCAGAGCAGACTCTAAGCAGGTACTTTCCTTCTTTTTTAAATAATTGGGGAGGGGTTTTTTTGCCGATATCGATTTCTAGGTCTAATTCATTACAAACCCCATCCATGCCATCAAGGGTGTCAGCTATTTTTGCTTTTAATTTCCTATCTCGAGCATTAATGTGTGCCCATGTTCTTATGGAGGCTGTTAAAAGGTAAACTCTTACAGTTCCCAGGCTCTGGTAATAACACAGAAAATACCGTTGTTCACGCCAGCTAGACTGGTGCCACAATTATGCATTGACTGCCTTGGCTTTAACATTGTATCACTTCCCGGTATTTGAAATATTCAGGGTTTTTTTTTTAAAAAAAAAAAAGTAAATAAATAAAAAATCTAGTCCCACCAGGAAACAGAGAGAAAGTCCCAGAGCCTCTAAGTGCTCCTTACAAAGAACTCCCTTAAAATCCTTCCATGGAAAAAAAAAAAAATAAAGGAAACTCAGCTAATAACAGTTTTCCACATAAATAATGTAGATTGTAACTGGCCTTTGGAGAAGTCTGAGCACAACAGAGGTCTCTTTGTAAAGCCGAGCACTGATTGCACGCTGCTGAGCGCTTTCACGATGATAGCTTTTCATACTACGGCATCTCAACCGCACTTAAAATTAATAACTCAGGCTGCCTCCTCCCAGACGTGCCCTGAGGTGGATGTAACCCCAACAGATGTCAAGTAAAAGGACCACAGGCCTTTCCCAGCAACATTTCCAGGGCTGACAGGCTGCACGAGCTCAGGTCCCTGCTGGTGTTCGCCTCTGCCCTTATACAATAATAAAGGGATTAGACGGCATGTCTACCTGCAATGGCAGGAGACGGGATTTGGTGACCTCGGAGGTTGCCCCTGGTCCTATTCCTTAATGAAGCAGTGAGATAAGCCCTAATGCACACATATCTTTGGGAGAGGAGATTGCTATTAAAGCCTCTTGCGAGGGCTTTAATCCCGGAGGTGTCTCTGCCGGGAACGTGGGCAGTCTCGCTGTGCAGAGCTGTCGCCAGGCCAGCCCGAGCAGGCTGCTTTGCCAGGCAGGACAGATGTTTTGACAAGATCTCCCTTCAAAAAAAAATCGGTATCCTCCTGTTCTCCCTGCCCCTGCCATATGACACATGTAAAAATAACGTGTTTTTTCCAGTTCCCAATGGGAAGATGCGGATGTAAAGCGGCACCTTTCAACCCTGGTGGCAGCCGGACTTTGGAGCAAAGCTGACCCACGCAAACCTCTTCTGCTGCACCATCCAGTTTCATCAGACAGTTTTTGGGGTGCTGGGGACTCCCTAGTCTCTTGTGTGAGATAAACACAGGTGTCATGGCTTAGCAGTGCAAGGAGGTCTGCACCTGCATCCTCTCCCAACAGCTCCTGTTTTCCTGGTCTTTAAACCTGTGATGCTCAGCTTTAGGTATCACCCTGTCTGAGGGATCGTGGTCCTCTTGGCCACCTGCACAGCTAGGTGGCAAAGAGCACGCCTCCTTTTAGGCACATAAGAAATCCCAAGAAGGCACAGTTTCATATCCTAAATGAGAAGTGGAACACTTAAATCAGAAGTTGGGGCCTGAAAGGAACCCAAGGGTCCCAGCTCAAGTGCTTGGCTTACAGCTGCATTTGGAAGGGTGATAAAATGAAGAAGAAATCCTTGCTAGAAATCATCATAATTTGCAAGCAGAGACAGATCAGACCTGCAGATGTGTGTTGAATTTATATGTTATTGCTACGAAGAAACTCTAAATCTAAAAGCTGAGAATAGCTCACTTCTAATTGAGAGCATGAACCTTGAAATTAAGCACAACACTGCTTCACCGAGAAAACCTCCACAAAGGAGCTCTATTTTCTGACAGCCAACATCCCAAATTAAACAGCTTCCACGTGTGTCAATAAAAGGCATTGGCTTCATTATTTGCAGTCCCCCAGCGACAATTTCTAGTCCCCTTTGGTAAATGTCATTATGGTTCCAGACAGACATCTGCACTGGGGGCAAATTGACCGATAAATGCTCCTTGCTGGGAAAGGAACTGGGGGGGGACGACAGGAGATTCCTGACGCTGCAGGCAGCTCCGCGAGGGCACGAGGTCTGGGCAGCCTCTCCCAGCTCCACATCACCTGTGCTGGTGGGGAGAGACCACGGGATCCACACAGGGCACTGGGTGAACTCAACCTGGGCCAACGTCCACCACAACAATGGAGAGAGGCTCCGGGTTTCACGGTTCCAGTTCTCCATCATGTTCACTCTAGGCTTTTTACTACTCTTTTCACGTTCTTTCCCCACTCTGTCCACAGTCTGCTTGGCTCTATACATAATTCTTCCTTTTTTTTTTTTTGTTCTCCACCAAAGTGAAGGTTATCAATGGATAACTGTGGAAACTGCTGGTGAGTTGTTCCCAGCACACTGCAGCTGTGAGCACACGTGGGGGAACTCTATTGACCCCAAATGGATCCTCTTGAGGAAACCAAAGGTCTCACCTGCAGCTTGTGACTCTTCTGGCTGGTTCTAGCACAGGACCTGCAGCTCTGGTGAACACCAGCAGCAAGACCCAGACCATGCATGGAGGGACATGCTGGATTCACCCATCTCTGAAATGACAGGTCCTTTTTCCTGCCCATCCCCTGGCACATGACTGTGTTCTTGCACAGCATCATGCAGTATATCCCAAATAAAAGTGCTGGACAGGAGAGAAAGAGCATATAATTTTGGTCCAGGACAGTTGGCAAGCCTTTTGCCTTTTTTTATGAACTCATATTGTGTTAAATGAACCCTCACTTGGGCCTCCCTCCCCTCAAACTGTCCCGCACTCAGTAAATCTACCTGAAGACTGAGCGAGAAAGAGAATTTAGTTCATTCCTCAAAAGAAAAAAAATCTTGATTTAAAAAAACCCTAATTGCTACGCAGTTGATTGGGGTTGCTGATTGATCAGCAGAACCATTGTTAACCTAGGTGCCTGGCCGTGACAGCAGACCTGCCTGACATGCACTGTGGCCACGGCATGAGAAAAGGCACAAGAAAAGCAGCAGGCTGACTCTGACCTCACTTTCTCCACTGGCCCAGGACTGCTCCCAAATTCCACTTGCATAACTAAGAGCAAAAGCAGGACCGACGTTTTCTGTAGCAAAATTGTCTTTGTGTTGAAAAATTACCCGCTAAACTCTGCTTTCCAGTAAGTGCCAGACTGCTTTTGTTCACTCCACCACTGCAGCTTTTCTTAGTTTATTATTTATGTCTCCTTTCAGAGGTTCCCACCTGCACCATCTTTATCAATGGGCATGAAATAAAAGTCAATAGCAGCTGTCCTGCTGGTCGAGTGGCACAGCAGCAGCTCTGGTGTTAGATCCCAGCCAGGAACTGGTGGACAACCCTGCTGAGAAAACAGGATGACTTTGTGCATGCTTGGTGGTTAACTCCAGCTCACTCTTCTGCAGACCAGGAGGTTTTGGTGGCTGGATGTGTAGGACGAAGGGAGCAAATGATGTTTAGAGATGTGGGGAGCTGGCTGCAAGGAACATTATAGCCAGCTGGTCCCAACTGTCCCTTCACCCCAATGCACCTCTGGTTCATCCCTTCCCAGCAGAGATCTGCTATTCCAAACTGCCAGCAACAGTGATTTCTACAGGCAAAATACAGGTGTATCACTATCCCCCTTACAAGTTCTTCCTCAGCTCCAGGGTTTGGAGCAAGCCAGTGTTGCATCTTATGGATAAATCCCCTATGGCACAGGGAGGCTGGACCTCGAGGTGCATGGCTCAACCTCCATGAAATTCCAGTTCAGCTTTGCAGAAGTATTTATGCTGTCACTTATTTCAAGAAAATTTATGTATGAAAATTTATGAACCACCTGGAAAGAGTGATCCTAAGTCTTTTAAAAGCAATGCTAATTGGAGGTATATGTCTTGCAAAGAGTGAGAAAAAGCAGAAAATAAATTTGGCTCCTGTTCCTAACAGAGACACCCAGAGAAGGTATTAGGTACTTCAGGTGCCTCCGATGCAGTACCCAAGGGTCACAGTTTAGCCCCACCCAGGGCCAAGCTGTGCAGTCTGTCACTCACCTCTCCCCCCTGCCACCCTCCAGGGAGAAAAATTGGTAAAGAAAAGAAGGCAAAACTCATGGATTGAGATGAAACAAAAAATAAATTTAAGATAAATAATAGAAGAAAACAAAAATGGAAAACAATTATAGTACAATAGCTCACAGCAAATCCTGATGCCTAGTTCCCCCTTGAGTAACAGAAGACTCCCACCAGCACCCTCCTCACTTATACACTGAGCATGATGTCACAAGGGATGTAACAGCCCTTTGGCCAAATTGGCCAAACTTAACCCAGCTGTTGACTAATTAGTAAACTGTCTCAGCTGTGTTCCCCAGCCATAGGCCCCACCAGTTCCAGTTCCCCTCCCAGCTACAGTGGATGTTAACTCTGTCCTAGCCAGAACCAGGACACCAACTCATCATTTTCAGGAAAACAGCAAGGTTTTGGCTCTCTGTGCATTTAAATTTTAGGTCAATCTGCTTGCCACCAGCTTCACCTCTCTCCCTTGGTAGTGTATTTATAGAGAAGTTGAGGGTAGACCAGTTGGACTGCAGGACAGTTACTGGCTGTGGAGACTGACTGCCCAAAGTGTTGAAGATAATTTGCACTGGTAAGATATTTGCATGGGGTTACACAGCAGTGTTCACCCCTGCGTGCCTTTGAGATGTCGGCACTGTTCTCCCGTGCACAGCAAAGCACATGGGTGCATGCTCCTGGCAGAGGCACTTGGGTGTGAGCCCAAAGGCTGAGCAAGCTGTTGGCCTCACATAGGCTCAAAGACACGTCTCCCTGCTACTGTCCACATCTTTTTCCATGTTTTGGTGTCTCGAAAGGGAGAACGTGGCTTTTGGTGGAAACCAAATGGCACTGGGTCCTGCCACCTCAATCAGGGACATTGCCCTCTCATTTATCATCTCCTTCCAGGAACACAGGGCAGTGGCAGAGCCACAATCTGATCATACCTAAGGGACACACAGACTGAGTCCCCTGTGCGACAGGAGCTCACAACAAGGGTCCCAAGAGACTCCCAAGTGTCTCCGGAGCCACAGCCAGTGCCAAGCATGGGGATAAATTAATCACAGCAAAACACGAAGGAGGCCATGGGACCATTCAGGAGGCCCCTCTTTGCAGATACGCTTTGCCCCTTTTCCATCAGTTTCATCCCTCTATGTGCTTATTTTTCCTCCCTCCCTGTGCCACCAGCCTTATGATTCAGCAGGAGCGAGCACAGCCCAGCTCAGACAGGGAGCCGCTTGCTGAAAACTGGCACCTCCTCTATCGATGGCATTTATTGCTAAGCACCGTCAGGTCCATCTGAGAACAGTGGAAGTAGCATGATTCCTGGCGGCTGCCAAGTTTTCCCCATCTTCACACCTCACCCCCAGCTGCCGAGGACTTTTCCCCAGGAGATGGCAGATTGCCGTGTTTGTGAAGCTTGGTGGTGCAAGTGGACTGGAAGGCCACCAGACCTGGGCAGGGCCCAGTGAAAGAGCTGTAGGTTGTATCTGAATCCAAGTAACTCCTCTATAACAGAGAGAATTATTGATAGCCAAGGTAGCTCATGGCTTCTAAACTGCATCCTTCCCTCTGAAGGAGGTTGCACATGTACCCTGTCTCCTGCATATGGAAATCTTTACGTGCCCCGCTCTGATTTATAGGGCTGGAAGGAAATGGGGCAGCTCTAAGACTCTCTGCCAAGTCTTACCCTCAGGGCAGGAACCAAAGCTGCAAGTGCTGGGCCCAGGAGGGTTCATATGTGCAAATTCAAGAACTCTGCAAGCAGCCAAAGGGAAAAACTTCCCTCATTATCAGAGAGAAGCACTGGCGTACAGCTGGGCTCAGGCAGGAGAGATGTAGCCTGCAGACACCTGATGCTGAAGGCACATCCTTCCCATAGCAGTTGTTTAGAGCACTAGTAATCGGTTTACCAGACATTATCCTCCTCCTCCTCACACCTACTAGCAGTGAAACATAGGAGAGCCTGGACACAACCTCAAATTCAAGCGGGATACATTGGCCTGAAAACCATCCACCACAGTTTGAAAGGCGATGGTCTGACAGGCTGTATCGATGGCCGGGGGGTGGAAATTCTCCATGGGAGGAAATCAAACCAACACCTCTGAAAAGGGCAAGGAAAGTATCCAGAGAGAGACACGGGTGAAAGACAAGACAGTGGCAAAGGTTTTCAGGAGACACATCCATCTGTGGGGGATTTCACCCCCATGTGCTCCTGGTGCAGAAGATGGGTGTACAAGACTCCCGGGACGCTGGTAAAAGCAGCATCCCCTCTCTGTCTCCAATTCAAAGAGCTCATCTAGCAAGGGCAGGCTCAGGATTTTGTAGCTTGTAAGGCTTAAGCATCCCCCCAATAATTTTTTAAAATAATGAAAAAAGCCTGATGTCTTATAAGGCAAATGAATAGCGCAGTTGAGATCGGTTTCTCATTCTTTGTACAACGTACTCCTGCACTTTCCTGTTCCAACCTTTGAAATAAACCTGTGCTGTATCTGCAAGAATCCCTCTGTCATTGCAGAGGAGCGAGAGAGGTAAGACTTACCACAAAAACTGATAACTTCTACAGAAATCACATCTTCCTCAACACTAGAGCTCAGTGTGAGAGGTAGAAGCAGAAAATGCTGAAAAATCTGCGACTGCACTCAGAGCTGCCAGGTCAGCAGCGCCCGCTCCTCTGAGTGCAAAGCTCACAAATTACCCCAGGGATCCAGGGAAGCCCTGCAGATCCCTGCTGAGGTCCTGCCTTTAAGGGAAAAGCCATGCTTTCCAGCTCAGTGCCTGGAAATGTGTGGACCACACATCTGAAGTTAGGGTCCCACCTCCTCAGCAGTCCTGGGCGGCAGATTGCACCAGCCTGGCTTTGGGCATTGGCCCTTGTCCCCGTCCCTGAGAGGATGGGGCACAGCCTGGCCAGGGATGGGAGGGGTGCTGCAAAATGCTGTGGTAAATGTGCAGAGCTCCTGCAGCGGCTCGCTGGTGACAGTAAAAGGAGCTTTGGCTTCAGGGCAAGAAGGACCAGGATTTCATCCCCCCAAGGAAATGATTCTGTTTAACTTCTGAGCTCTGAGCTACAGCAGCCCAGGCAGAGATTTATTTCCCGTGCTGGGACGGAGGGAGGTTTGTGTGCAGACTTCAGCCAGTTCCATTGTAAGAAGGCACTGTGTCTCAAACTTCCAATCTGCTGCGATCCATTGGCTGCCTCACTGCTGTAAGACTAGGAGTTTTGACATCTCCTTTGCCCAGCAGAAACCCTGTGATTTAACAAGGCAGAAAAGACATCCTTTTTCCCCCTTTTCATCCTACAAACTGAGACTCTGCAAACCAACGGGAGCAGCTACCAGCACTGCTGGGACTCTTGGTCTGTCTCTGTCTTGTGCCAGTATTTCTGACCAGCGTACCCACTGGAGGTCCAAAATCTGTGACCAGCATGGCCAGTCTGGTCTGGCAGGAGCTGAACATTAGCTCAGTCATTAAAGTTGCCTATAGTAATACAGAAAAACCCACTTGAAGGCGAGGAAGCAGCAAGGATCTGCTCCTTCATCTCTGCTCCTGGAGTAACGTCAAGCTATGGGCAGCAAGTGGGGAGCAGACTGCTGCGCCACTTAATCTGGGGATATATTTATAAAATATGTTTCCTCATCCCTCAGCCTGCCAGTCAGCTCTTGTGGTTTCTATAAAAATGGCTTGAGCTGCAAAGAAGCGGCTGTGTCCTCGGCAGCATTAACCCTTTCCACGCCAGCTGCCCTGAGCACGAACTGATCCGCCTGTCTTTCCCCAGCACACGCAGTGCACAGGAGCAGCTAAAACCCAAACCCTGCAGCCCGCATCCAGCCCTTCTCGGGCAGGAGAGGGTGAAAGAGGTAATAAACCAGCACATGGCAGACATTAGCTCTGTCAGTAAGTTCTGGATTCCCCTGATGATGAGAGGAGGAGAAAAGTGTAGACCGAGGAGAACATCTGTCTTGTCAGGACAGTTTTGTCAAGCCTTGACGTGGGGATTTACTGGCTGGGTCGTACAAGTTGGACTGCAGCTTGAAACAGCTTTCCCGTGATGGCTTCAGTTTTCTGGCTTCAGCCCCTATTCCTGAGCTCCCAGGCTGTTTCCAGCTTCTCTAGACCTGGGATAAGGTGTACAAGAGAAGTTCTTACTCCAGTACGTCACCCCAAATGTTCATGCCTGGAGCACACTCAAGAGCACCTCCCTGACTCTTGGGCAGCGGAGGCCAACGTCAAGAGCAGGTCATCATCCGTGGTCTCGGGAGAGACGTAGGAAGGCAGTGAGGTGGACAACAGTTAGGTGGGAACATTACAGTGACATAGCAAGCTACATTGCACACCTGGTAAAGAAATTATAAATCAGGAATAAAATATGAAGCACACATGAATGCAGACCCTGCTGCTAGTAATTTCCACTCTTGGCTCGACTACCATTGTTCTTTTTGCAGCTGCACACATGCAGTCATTACAGAGCATTTTGGCTAAACACATTTTGTCTTCTTTTTATGTCTGCCAGCTGACTCAAAGGTCTCCATGCAAGTGGTGTGCTCCATGATGCAATCCATGACACTTTCCTGGGGAGCTCTGGTTCCCATACAGCAATAATTGATTACAGAACACAAAGACATGCAAGATCCTCATCTTTCTTTGATGGAACAGAAACACAAGTATTGTCCTCATGAAAGGCTACACCTCTAAGCAGGAATAAACTGAGCTTTGGCTAACGTGATGAACTGGAGTCATCAATAAAAACTACCTTCCCTGTGGGACAATTTTCTGTCAGTGTAACCTGAGCACACACCTTGCACCTTCTTTCCTGATGTGAGATGTGCCATGCACAAGGTCATGCGACAGGGTTGTGTGCTTCTGATCCCACACATCAGGTGCAGCATGTCAGGGTTGGGGGAGAGGAAGAGAGAGCACAAGAAGGGGCTGTTTTCTGCCCCTAAAGCCCAAATGCAGGAGGGAGGTTGTAGCACAACAAACCATCAAAGTGGCCATAGCCATCAGAACACAGATCAGCCTAACCTACGAGGGGATGGCTAGGAAAGAGACTAAGCTCAGGGAAGCAGTCACTGATATTTCTCCACCTTCCAGCGATTTTCAGCACAAGGGTTTCCCAAGACAGATGTGGTTCCTGTGCAACTCTTTAGCAACTCTTGCATTAACTTGTTTAGCATACCCTGCAGCCCTTGTCAATTTTTTAGCATCTGTATCCACAGTTGGTTTTTCCACAGGCAACAGTCTATCATGGGAAGGTGCACCTTCTTTTTTTTTGCTCTGAGTTTTTCCTAGCTTCCTAAGGTACCTCCTAGTCTTAGTAGTGGAAAAGAGAGTGAAAAGGCAGTTCCATCCCATCCTGACAACGCCAATATTGTTATCAATACTTAAGGGGCAGCCTGAGCGGCACACACAGCACTCGTGAGGTTTATAGAAGGAACTTCTTCTTCCAAAGTAGATGTCTTAAGATGCCTGTCTAACAGAGCTAGAAGACATAATTGTCCTGACACTGATAAACACATTTGTAACCCTAATCCTAATTGCTCCATGACCTCTGTGATATTTCGTCATGGGAAGGCTTGCTGATTTAGAGTTCCCTCAGGTAAAACCGTGCCAAACTTCTGGTGAATTACTGTCAGCTCATGTTAAGGCCTTCCCAAAGGAACTTGTCCATTGCTAGCAATAAATCTCAACTAATGGAAGAATTCAGTCAAAATCCTGATGCATCTACACCTCAGAAACCAGGCTATTTGCAACCATTGCAAACAGAAACCTCCAAAATTGTGCAGGCAGTTTTGAGGCAAACTTTGGCCTTGACACACAAATATCAGGACAAGCTGGTGACTGGCTAGAGGACCCATGGATTTAGACACATGAAATCCCATTGCGGGAGCATGCCAGATGAATGCTCTTTTCCTAATTCAAACCTGTTTTTAAGCAAAAGTTTTGGACTCTTCAAGTGGCTGCAGGGTCCACTATTCTCCTGCTGCAATCACAAGTCCAGCTTTGCAGAAGTATCTTGATTCCCAGAGCTGGATTCACACTTGGCCTGTTCTTCTGTGACAAAATTCAGCTGTAAGAGCAAGGTGTCCAAATGCAGGCTTGGAGATGTTTTTGAAACCTTGGCTGTAAAAGTGTTCTGGAAAGTGACTTACTAGGGGAAAAAGGATAACCTTACAAAATCACTGAGACTTAAATATTAGAGCATCATTACACAGCACCATAAGCTCCCAGCGAATTAAGCGATGTGACCTCTGAGGACTGATCCGAGCCCACGGTTTTACACTGCCTCTTCACAGCTACAGGAATTGTCCCAGCCACAATGGCAAAGATTAATTAATATGTCTATCAAGCTTATCCGGCATTATCCTGATTAGTGCTAAGCATTTTCAAGGAGCCTTTCACACCCAAAAGTTTAAACCAACCCATGTTAGAGAGCAGAAGGGAATCAAACACCAGGAGAGCACATCTGCAGATGAACGCTGAGGTGTTCCCGCAAGGATGCTCATGCTGAGTGCTCACAGGCATTCAAATCAGGGCGCACCGGCAACAGCAGCTCTTCGGTGTCTCTGCTGCATTCGTTTTGTCTTGCATTGGTTTGTTGGGAGGGAATTTCTTTCTTCCTAGCTTTCTGCCTCCTTCTAGAACAGCACATTTCATCTCTGGGTCTTTCTTAGGAAATACTGTGATACTCCCAGGGAAATTCACTGGCCAATATCCAAGTTACCTGTTGTCCTGCCTTTATCCCCTGCCTTCTCATCCATTTTCCAAGACTACAGATAGCTTGTTGCAAGGAAATCTTATTCTTCCTGATTGTTTGGAGAGCAGCTAGTCTCAAGGTCACTTTTGTATATAAATCGCAGATATCATCATATTAGCACCACTATTCAGGCATTCAGAAACAAATCTAAATGGGAGAGCTCATCAATTTAGCTGTCTCACAGCTAAACCTCGCTATTATGCATGGCTTCTTTTCCTTACTGATGGCAGTACAGTAGATTCATTATTATTATTTTTAATTTGGTTATATACAACTGCATGGTGTCTTTTAATTGCCTTTTTTTTTCCCAATTGAGCAGCCAAGGGATATAAGCAAATTATATGGCTTAACAATTCTGTCGGCTGCAGACAGACTTGTGTGGCCAGCGTACCAAAGACACTGTGAAAACATTACCTTTTACTGGAAGTGTAAACTCAATAAACCCCCAGGAGAGCAATAAAAATGCAGTAGCCAGCAGATTTAACAAGGACATGCTCAGTGCACAGTGTAATCTTATTATGTGCTTAATGCCCAGTGGAATTACAGGAATTTGATTTAGCAACATCAGATTTCAGTTTCTCAAATTATACTGACTGCTTATAAATTAAGGCTGCGATTTGGGATAATTGCTTTTCATTTGCATTGGCAAAGCCCATATATTATATTTATTCTCACTACACTGTTTATATTTTTGAAGTGTCACGGAGCGTTGCCTTTGGGAGTTAAACTGGGGTGATGGAGAGCTTTCCTTTGCATCAACGACACTCATGTTACTTCCCCATTAAATCTGGGTAAATGTTCTACCCTGGTGATCTTTATATGCTTGAAAGGTCTATTTTATGGTTTCCCAAACCTGACTAAACACAGTGAAGGATGAGTGAGTTTCTGGTGAAGGACTATCCATCAGTTTGAGCTGGGATAGCATCATTGGAAAGCCAGTGATCTGCAAATGTGCAGTGAAGAAATAAGTGCAACAGTGTCCTCACAACCGTACCAACATCATACTCAGGAGTGTTTTCTCTTCACATGACCCTTTTTTTTTTTGAGCTCTGCCACTACAGTGTCTAAATGAACTGGAGAGAATGAGGCAGTGAGTGATTAATTACCTCTGGGGAGAGGAGCCGTGATGTCAGCAGGGCCACGGCTGAGCTAGCAGGTAACAGTAATGCTTGTGGGACTGCGGCGTGGATCAATGAACGGCTATTGAACTGCATGAGGACATTATGAGCACTTGGGCTTTGGGACAAATAATTTCATCTCAAGAGAAATGAATGAAATAATTAAATCTAATGGCATGAGGAAAGGGCACAGGAATACCGCTGGAAGAAGATAGGAAATACCTTTGCTGTTGACTTTAGCTCCATGTCCAAGACATCTGTATAATCTTAAATCTAAAATTTAATCTTAATCTTAAATCATCTCTCTGTGTAAACTATAATGTACAGTAGCATTACTTGATTTACTGAGGGTCATTCAGACCGGCTCATACAGCAGTAATTCCCCAGGATATTGGCACATCCTGGGCTGGAAAACCTTTCCTGCTCCAAAGGCATTAATAGATCATAACGAGTTGATTAAAAAATGAACAAGGTAACAATTCAATTAAGTATTGTACCACTGGGCAATAAACGTAGCTGCAATTGGCAAGCACATCAACAGACTGCTGAGCAAGAAGCACTTCTGTTTGCTTCCTGCGCGACACGTGAATCCAATGGCTCTCACCCAAGGCTTGGCGGGGGGAAAGTGTCGTTTAAGCATTTTTGCATATTTGCTGTGAAACACAGATATCATCCTTGTTTTGATGAAGTGAAACTGAACCAGCAAGTCCTTTAGCCTGTGATCAAGGTGGCAGATCCTCTGTAGATAACTCAGAGACAGCTACAGAATTTCCCTGACTCCAGACTAATTTGGAAATTTAACTTGTTCCTGAACGGTGTTGTGTAAAATGACAATGAAGTCCTCTAGCATTTTCTCAGACTTCAGCTCATATTTGCTATGGGAACAACAAAAAAAATTGAATGCTACCCCAGTATCTAGGATGGTGGAACACTGGCAGAGGTTGCCCAGAGAGGTGGTGGATGCTCCTTCCCTGGAAACATTCCAGGCCAGGCTGGACAGGGCTCTGAGCAACCTGATCTGGTTGGAGATGTCCCTGCTCTTTGCAGGGGGGTTGGACTGGATGACCTTTAAATGTCCCTTCCAACCCAAACTATTCTATCATTCTGTGATTCTATTATCTGCTGTGGCAAAGCTGCTGCCCAGGGCTTTCCTGTGGTGCTAAGAGCCTTTTCCCGAGATTAATAAGAGGTTTGGACACTATTTCTGCAGCCCTTAGTTCCTCCACAGATAGATATCTCTACTGGTGGTTATAATACCATCAGTCCCATCACATAGTCCTTGCTGGGATCAGCCCATGCCACCCTCACCTCTTCCGAGCCCTTGCAGAGGCAGGACACCTCCTCTGGCTGCATGGCCACAGGAAGGGTTCCCTGTGGCTACACAGAGCCCCAGTGTCCCTGTAAAGCCTTGGAGAGCCTAACCAGACATGTTCAGAGAAATATCTGCTCTGGAGCTGGTCTTTCAAAGCACGGAAGGGTTCACCTAAAACTGGCAAGAGAGAAAACCAAAATGCCACGCTACTGCTCAGCGCTTCCTGGCAGCTGAAGCCAGGGAGACCCATTATAGCCCTTTTTCCATTTCTCCAGCTCTGGTTCCCAGAAGGATTATGTTCAGAGCTGTGTTTCTGGCACTATTTCACGTGTGCCTTTAATCTGCCCCATCTGCACTTTGGGAGATGCGGTTCAGTTGCCTTTCCCAACCTAACGCCTGACAAATTTATGTGTGTCGGTTCTGCACAGCCATGCTGCACTGTGCTGTTAACCTTCATTAAGATGCTTTAATAATTGAATAAATGATGTGCCAGGCATGCAGTTTAATCTCAGAGTGTAAGAGAAGAGGGGACAACGACATCAACTGCAGCTTTGGATTAAATATCACCGTAAATACCACTAAGCAGGTATCACACAAAAACACCTGCCCTTGACATTAGAAAACACGCTCAGCCACACTGAGAGGGGAATACACCACATAATACATTACATCTTATCTGCATCTCAGTACCATTAAATGAGCATGGTTAATGCTTTAATAATCTGCCAGGGAACACTGTGGGCTCTGTATTTGCGCTAACCCATGAAAGAGGAAGCTCTCTCATCTGGTGCCCCGAGCAAGATGAAATACCAGGGGCTGCCCTTGGAGCAGAGAGATTTTTTTTTTGTGCAATGACATAGAGAGGATTCAGGAGGAGCCATTTCTGTTACTGGTGATACTTGGAAGAGTGACATCAAATTAGGGAAGGAGGACAATCTCACAGAGATGCCTATTTATCCATGGAGGGGGGATAAGGGATCCCAGGGGAGGAGAGGATGTGTTGGGGAAGCATGTGAGAAATGAGGAATGGACAAAGGGCCCTCCCCCTATTAATGCCCAGGGTATCTCAGTGTATCTCATGGACCTGTCTGCTGCTGAGCAGGTGGCCATGTTCCAAAACTCTGGACCCCATGATGGCCATGGGTGGTTCTGGTTCCCATAAATGTGTCTATCCACTTTAAATGTATTTATAATTTTTGGCCTCTACATTTTAGTGTGCAGCCTGTGCCCTTCCTGATGCGTACCATAAATAAATACTTCCTCACGGTTTTGCAGGTCCCTGACATCCTCCCGGACACGTGCTGGGCGATCCTTTCAGAGGGATGGTGTGTCGGTGAGAGCTGGACTCCACACCCTACATGGCTTCACAGATCTCCATCACACCTCTTTCCAAAGCTTTCACTCTGTGGCAGTTTATAATAGATCTTATCCTTTTAATCAGCGAGACTGAATCCACCAGAATCATTCAGAGCCTCCTTGCTTGCCCAGGTCCAAAGCTAGGGAAGGCTGGGTAAAAAAGACGCTTTGGGCCAGAGTGGGTTTGTTTGGTTGCACACAGCAGGATGAGGACATTCAGCCTGCCAGAACTCACAGGGCAGGTTGGAGATTAATTTTCCAGCTTTTAATTTATCCATCTCACCCAGGAGTTCAGTGTTTTCCCTTCTTTAAATAAATATTTTTTTTCTTATGCTTATAATTTTTGCATTGTAATAAAACGGCTTCAAAGATCAAAAGCTCTTGGGGGGTCTTTCGGCACCTTCAGGAGTTTAAAAAAAAAGCTGGGTTAGAGGGGGGCAGCCCTGCTTCCAAGCAGACTTGCGTGCACACATGTTTCCAACCGATGCTTTCCTTTTGAAAGCAAGCAAGGAAACCAACTTGAAAGTCAGTAATGTCCCAATTTTCTTCTGTGGGACAAAAAACTCTAATGAGGACTTTTTTGTTGGAAGATTTGAGAAGGCAAAATCCAGAGCAAAAATCCAGGTATGACGCTTTCCTCCTTTGCATTTGCACCTGCTAGCAATCAAACTGGAATTTGCTGGTATCTAATGCTTCCTGATCCCAGTCAATTTACTGCAAAAGAAATTCCAGATGCAGGCATGAAACTGATTCTTGAACTGTCCCTGTTGGCAGCAAAGTTTGGGTACCGTTTCTGTTTATTTGCCCATTGCTAAGGCTACTGGTCCTGCGAAGGAAATGAGCAAAAGCCAGCAGAAACTAGTTGTAAGATTGAGCTGTGGAGAGAAAAAAAAAAAAAAAAAAAAAATCAAAGTCCCTTTGGGAAAAAATGCTGGTGCCATTGAAATCCACATCAAAACTTCCAGTGAATTTAACAAGGGCATGTTTAGGCCCTGTGCCTAGTTCTGCTGGCAAAGGAGCATTATCAGTAAAATGCTAAAGACCCCAAATGGGGCCTGATTTCAACAAGAAACGCATATGCAAGGCTCCCCATTCTACCTCTAATTTTGAGTACTGCAATGGGTGATCCCAATCCAAACTGGGAAAGAGAAAACTAAAAGTACAAAAGCCATTTCACTCCATGTTTAGAAAGAAGCTGGCATGTCTGAAGCACAGATGTAGATCGAGCTATGCTTACCCAGCAGAGTTTTCTTAGTTTTACAAACCCCAGCAGATTTTCTGCCGGGACAGGATCACTTTCTGCCTAGTTTTTGGACGATGTGGGAAGCCACAGCCCTACTGGTGTTTCTGTCACCAGCATAGAGAAGGGGAAGCCCCAGTTCAACTTTGGCTCCCATGGGATACATTTTAGAGTGTTTAGGCTGGGTGTTACATCCTCCCATATCATTCCTTTACCTCCTTATTTATTATTTAGGAACCTGGCCCCATGTCTCCTGGCTTTCCCCTATGTCCAGGGAGGGGACAGCCAGGCTGGGCACACATGGCATCGCTGGCCGCAGCTGAGGGCTGACGCAGGAGGTGCAGCATGCGCTGGGGGATGTTAGAAGATGGAAGAGGACTGCTGTCCCCAGCCACATCTCCTGGCCCCGCTTCCAAGGGGAAGAGTCGGCATGCCGCTCCGGCAGGCAAGCAGCCCCTCCGTTATCTCTGAGAGAGGCTCTGGCATCTTGGTGGGGCGAAACAGGGAAAACAAACCACTTGCTCAGCCTGTCTCCAGAGGGGTTAAGTGTGAAGTTTAGATTAAACAAACCGTGTAATGAAATGTCTTACATTCCCATTAACAGAAATCATAGATACAATCAGGAAGGATGAAGTACAGGGTCACATTTCCCTCTCTGGCACCATCCCTTTTTTCTCACACTCACTCTCGTGCACCACGCACACTCACACATACACAAATATGCAACCTCGCTCCTCCTGGCATGTTCCCCTGTGCATTTTTAGGTGGGATGTTCTTCCTGAGCGGCAATCCACTGCACTGCAGCTGTGTCAGGGGCAGTGAAGTAAAACAGTCCAGCCTGCTTGGGATTGCCAGGGCTTCTAAAAATAATCTAGGACTGAGCATTTAAAAGTTAAAATCCAGGTGAGTACAGGTCCTTCACATTCGCAGCTGGTTCTGCAAGCTACCGTCCCCCCTGAATGTCCCCACTGCCCTCCGTGAGACCTTGCTGCACATCCTTCATCCTATTCCTCTGTTGGACCACTCACCTTCCAAAAAGCCTCTCCAAAAAAATTTTACATGTCTAAGCCTAGTTGTTTTCTTGGAGTAAACACTTTTGAAGTGGAGAAGACTAGGCAGAAGAGAGGTTAAAACATGCCCTCGCCATGCCCAACAGTCGCAGCCTTGCAGGATGTCCCCACCGTGCCCAGCTCCACTTGGGCAGCAAAGAGCCGCCCACACGCACACTGGGAACAAGCAGAATTAAACAAATACCATCTGCCACTGCTGCCGTCAGACCAGAGCACCACACCACAAACACTGATAGAGCTGATGAAATGTCAGGAACACGGCAAGACAATATCGTGTTCACGAGCTCTAATCTTGTTGCAGCTATGCTGGGCAGTTGAAAAGCTTTTATTCGGGCAAGAGAACTGCAGTTGCCCGTAAACAGACATGCAGATTTTCTGTATTTTAACTTTTAGAGAAGTTAAATTCCCAGTGAAGGTCATTGGCTTTAGGCAATGGCGTTTTTAGGGAGAAAACCTGATTGAAGATGATTTAGTCAAGTCTGTGAATGAGCTAGGGGCTCCTTATTTAGCCCATGACAGGAATTAGTAAAACTGTACACTTCCACAGAGGAGTGAGAAGGTTAAAATGGCAACCTAGGCTGTTATTTCCTAACTTCCAAGCATTTGGAGAAACTGCAACCTCTGTCTTGCTCAATATTACAAATATGACAGGTATAGGACTTGAATGGATGAGGTATGACTTCAAGAGCAGCTCAGACATCTAGTGGCCACCCAGCCCCATCTCCCTCAAGATGAAAGGACCAGATTTTCCAAAGGCAAAGGATCCCAGACAATTCCTAGAAAAGCAGCAACTCTTATTGGTCGTTGTTTATCTGGAGCTCAAATTCCCAACCAGATTCCCAAGCCAGACCCAGAAAAATCACTTCTGCTGAAAAACAAAAAGTCCTCAAAAGTTCAGAAGAATTCTTGTGTTTTACAGGAGCACAAACCCAAAGACATATTAGCAATGTCAAAGAGCAAACATTACTCAGATTAGCAGGAAAATGGGAAGGGTGTCCTGGTCCGATGGACCCATGGTGGTGGGACCTTCACAGCTGTTCCCAAACACACTTCTGTGCACAACCCCCTGCGTGGCCACAGGTCTTCTTGCAAGAGCTGGGAAGCACAAAATGTTCATTTCTCTCCCAACAAGGCCACACACAGGGCATCTAGTGACAGACATCATCCCCTCTGCCCCTTTGGCAACTGCTGCTGTGGTCACGAACCATATTGGGTTGAGCATTGTTTTTAGCGTTGTGGTTGCTGCTCTCATTCACTTTAATGGAATTTTTTGTCCAGCTGAGAAGAGAAGATGTGGTATTTGGCCTGCTGTGCACTCACCTCTGCTGATTTTGAATCAAAGCATTTAGCAGGACTATCCTCCAGCTCAACTGGACTTTGCAGGTTTCCATTTTCACCACAAACACAAACACACCCAAGTGCAAAAACATCATTCCCCATGCCTGCCTCTTTTGAGCTGCCAAGGTCAGGGGGGAAGGCAAAATCCGGTGTGGCAAGCAGCCCCTTTTCATCATCTGATACTGCATTTCCTAAAGCTTCAGCGGTGCTGTTACACATCAGTAGCAGATCTGTTCAGCTGGGGTTACAGGAAGGTGGTTGTGTTCAGGGTACAAGGGCCCTTCTGCTTTCCAGCCAAAGAGCTCCAACTAACAAAAACATTGCTGGCAAACCATGTGTTAGCAACATATTCCTGGTATGATCCGACCAGATTTATTGTTGGCAGGATGAAAATTTCAGCAAGGCACGATATGATTTTTTCAAAAGACCACACCTAATTAGCTGCAGTTAAAGTAACATTCATTAGCTCTTTTTCCACAGCAGAAATTAAACAAGTCCATGCCAAGCAAGCAGAACTGAGATTTATTTTTTTTCTTGATTGTCTTCTGCATCCCAGAGACTGAATTTTGCTTTTTGTTTCTAATGAGTTGATTTTTCGCAGGCTGTAGCAGTCCTTTTTGACTTCATATCTTCCCCAAAAGTTCTCCATGCAGAAACTCTCCACCATTTCCTCAGGGAGCTCTTCCCAATGTCAACATGCGAATACTGAGATCACAAACCCCGTATCCAACCCACTTACTCCAATAAGGAGAATAGAGAAGAACAGCATCCCCTGCATCCTGCCTTTTGGTACCTGTCCTGTTACGTTGGAGTTATCCCCTTGTAGGAAAGGACCATTTTGTTAATTGACCTAATTGTAGTGTGCAGGGATAATCCTTTTCTTTCTAGGGAGCTGTATCTCCCCCGAGCACAGTCTCTCTCCAGCAAATCCTGCGTTGCATCTTGGTAGGAAATGCTACATCTGGGTGCATTTGTCACTATACAAGAAGAATGAGCTGCAAAGATGATTTATTTAGTCCCAGATAACAAACAGACACCCCACTGCTAACATCCCTAACAGCATGTTCACCCTCCAGTAAGTTACAAAGAAAACACTTGTAGATTATCACTTCTGTCTAAATCTCATTTGGTAGCTCCATCGCTCTCTCTCCTAAAAAGCCCCTGCAGCCCTTTAAAATGATAATTAATCTCTAAATGGCTTTTTCTTTTTTTTTTTTTTTTTTTTTTACATCAAACCACCATTTATTCTTTCTTCTTATTCTCCTATAGGTAGGAGAAAGCTGTGCTCCCAACAGGTAAATGGAAAAGATCTCCTATGCATGGCACCTGACAGGCCTCACATTTCTCCCCCATCCCTTCTCCAGGATGTATTTTGTACCGAGATGCTGGTGCAGGACCTGGACACTCAGCTCCCGGGCTGAGCAGCCCTTTGGCCAGGCAAGCCATTTCCTGAGGGAATAGCATGAGCCCTCACGGTATGGATTTCGGATTTCAACGGAGGTCCCACTGGACGCAGGCATAGCGAAGTAATTGCTGTTATTTGGATGCAATGCAGATGTCTGTAACCATTTGGGACGCTGATTGCTGTGACTCAGTGCAAGGTCCTCAGCCAACTGATAGCATCATAGCGAAACAAGGATAATAATTTCTGATTGCTACAAGGTACTGCAACAAAAGCCATCTCAGGGCTGTTGTTCCATTTTGGCATCTGCTTCATGCAGCATTACTCATCATCTACAGAGACCTCCGAGTCTATTAAGCGAAGAAGTTGAAGACACAGTCTTTTCTAATCACTATACCACCAGCGTGCCTTGAGGAATGAATACTCAGCCCAGCTCCCCTGTCCCCACCCAGCCTGTCCTCCACTCCTCATGCTGAATACAGTAACTCTGCCAGAAAATGTTGGCATGCATCAAATTTGGTGGGGCCTGGAATCCAAGCCCCTAAAAGAGAAAAAGCCAAATATATGTTAAACAATAGAGACAAAAGAGTGTGCTGCAGCTTGGAGGCACGTAGCATTCCCCCATTAAAACTCAAACATCAAATAAATTAGTTATGTATTACAACAATAAGAACTAAACCTGGTCTTAAGGCATCCTAATTGAAAACAGACCTGGGTTTGCACTTCCTTTGTGGCCCAGGTGGACACTCATTGTCCCATGAACATAATGAGGGTGCTACAAAGGCTTTTCCCCAGCCCTGCAGCCCCTGCTCAAGATCATAGCGGCTTGCTCAGTTTGAGAGCTTTCTTCCTCTTGTTATACAACGCAGAGAGAGGAAGTAGGGGTTGTTATTGCTCCAGTGAGCTTGGGCTTTTGATAATATTAAGCTGTTTAGGTTGGATGTGAAACCTGACTTTGTTGAGAACCATATGGTGCTTAAAAGATGTTGCTGCCTTGCAAGTCTGCAGGGTGGAAAACAGGGCCAGATTCCACAATATCTGCAAATTATCAAAGCTGTGAATTTAATGAAGGAGGAAGAAAGATTAAGGAAGTTCTGTCTTTGGTGGCAAAGGTATAACTGAACATGGGAATACCCAAAGGGGAGAGAAGACGCTACTGCAATAAATTACGGAACATGCTTAGGTGTAGATTTAACTATGAGCAATAAGGATACTTTGAGGAGCTCAGAGCCCACAAGCCTTAAGCTGAGACACTCACCTCTCACAGGACAGAGGGAACATCATCGTCATAAGTCTTTGATAATTATCATGATCACAGAATCATAGAATGGTTACGGCTGGAAGAGACCTTCAAAGGCCATCCAGTCCAACCCCCCTGCAAAGAGCAGGGACATCTCCAACCAGATCAGGTTGCTCAGAGCCCCTTCCAACCTGGCCTGGAATGTTCCCAGGGATGGGGCATCCACCGCCTCTCTGGGCAGCCTGTGCCAGTTTGACCATCATGATTTTGAAAATCTTACTTGATAATGATTATGATCAATAGTGATCACTTGCAATATTTTAAAGCTCATCTTTTATTATAACACAGCATTTGCTGCATCAGGGGTTCAGACCTTGGTATGTGACACTTCATCCTGAGATCGTACTGCACTAGAGGGATCTCAGTCGAGATCCATGGGACCAGCACACAACCAAGATGATCTCTCAAGAGTGCCTACTATTTTCTGCCTCTTCAGCAGTGCTGTACATAGTTGGTGAAGTGCTCCAGCATCCTTCAGGATGAAAAGTGTCATGTAAGTGTAAAATAATACTGTTAAATCTGAGAGGAAAATATGCACTCATAGCCTGAAAGCATTCTCCACGATGGCAGGAATCATCAATCCAGACTTCCTGAGAGGCAATGAGAAGCATGGGAGTGGTTCTCCCCAACATGCTCAAGATTATATATTATTTTTCAGCTACATCAAGGACTTCTATAAAAAAAAAAAATTAAAACTCAAAACAACAAACCAAAAAAACACCAAGGCTTTTTAAAGGCTTTTTAAAAATTCTCTTTTAATTTATTCTATTCATCTCAGGAAAGGCAGAACTACTGCAAGAAACACCTTTGATGTAAGGAAGTCTCTACGACAGAACAGGGGCTGGCAGCTGAATTCATTGCCTTCCATGCCTGGATTGACGGGAAAGCCCTCAGGGGCTGTGACCAAAAGACAGGGATGACATCTTACAGCTCAAGCCTTCCAAGAGGTGGCACAAAAATCAAGACTATTCAGATAGTCATATTCGCATCTACATCCAGCCCTGACAGTACGGCTGCTGAAGGCAATGGCTCAAGCAGGGTGCATCAGCTCCTGCCAAGCCACTGCGTTCGTTGTCCTTTGCTGTAGCAAGTCACATGATATAACCCCATGGAAAAGGCTGAACTAAACCCAGCCCCAATATTCTGCTCTGTCAGACTACAGTTCCAGTTCTCCAAAGGTTAAATATCATCTCCTAATGGACAGCCTAAATTACTGGTGGTCTATTTGTGTCTGCTCGTTCCTTATGTCCAATAGTTCTAATATCTCCCTCTCATGCTGGTGTTCAAGCCTAGATACACTTGCGAAGTGAGTGAGTAAATGTCTGCCCAGCCCCTCTTTGGCAACACCAAACTACCTTAAGGCCTTCTCTGGCGTAGTGTAAACAGGTCCCAGGAACCCCAAGTGATGGACTTCCTACAGCTACAATCCCACCATTTTGCAATCCTTACATTAAAAATTGTCTAGTTTTAGACATTTAGTCTAGATGGCCACTGTTACAGGTTAGGCCTAGTTTGTTTCTTTCCTTTTTGCAGCAGCTTTTGACACTTGAAGACCGTCTGGACATTTCAGTCTTTCTGGACCACGGGTTCACCAGCTGGTTTACTTCATTGCTTTCTGCATTGCCCCATGTGCAATCCTCCCATTTGAACTAGCAAGAGACAAGTTACTGTGAGCCAAGTAGAAACCCTTGCCCTTCATTAACACTGTCGTCCCTTTCCTGCCCCTGGTTTTATTTCCCACCATACACTCAGCCTGAACTCTGCTCTAAGCCAGATAAACCCAGCTCTTCTCATTATTCTCTGCCCTTCTGATTCCTAGACCTCCAGGCACCTGTTTTCCACACCAGACTTCCTAATATTTCAGGACTGTATTAAGTGCTGGTACCCACAGGCATCTCTTTTCCCCTTGTCCATCCTAAGTAGCAAGCTGGTCCCTTACAATGAGTAGTCCCATGACTCTGCACAACGCTCTCCCATCCCAGCACTCTCCCTGCCCTCTTCCAAGACACCTACCCCTTCCCAGAAGATGCTCCAGGACTCTGTGTCAGGCACATCTCCCCAGCTCATGCTGTCCAAGGTGTCACAAGAACAATCCACTACTTCTCTCTTTTAGACATTTTTATATCCTCCCCTCCTCCAATTCTTGTGTTGTTCTCCCCCTGTCAGCTCACCTAGTAATTTTCACAGAGCACTATGTCAATTACTTCACTGAGTCCAGCTAGGAAATGCCATAGATCTAATCTATGTCTAGAAAAATCCATTATTTTATCAAAGATAACAGATTGATACAACACGATCTGCCTTTGCTAGACACAGGTTGCATTCTCTCCAGTTTCCTATTTACCTCCATGCTGTATTTTTCTCCCTGAATGTTCATTCATATCCATATAATTGGGGTCAGACTGGTGGGCTCCAACCCTTCCCTCTCCCCTTCTTAGGTACAGACCTGTCTTGCCTCTTACCTTCAGTCATCACCTACTTCCCCCAGTTTGATACACTCAAGAGCCACCATTGCTACTGGATGTGCGACGTGGCATTTTCCATGCTCTGGTCTGGAGATTTTCAACCTTGTTTCTATTCCCTCACCACCAGCCTGAGTGCACTCAAGTCTGATATTGGCTCCTCTCAAGAATGTGGTAATTTCTCCACCCACGGCCTCATTGTCACTCTCCCACCTGGTTTTGCCGTAATGTTCATTTCGCTGCCTTAGCCACAATTGGGGCAAGTGATTTGATTTGCTCTCAGGCCACATTTAAGGTTATCTTTACTATCAGCCTCAAGCTCGTTACACAGAAAACTGCACTCCCTTCCATTTAAAACATGGCTGTTGAACAGACCTACATTTGTTTACATTTTCTCAATGAAAATATGCTCTCACCTTGCTAGCAGTGCCTGATTACTTTTTCCAGACCATCAGCACACTTGCTGCTTTGCTGATGAGCCTCACATCCAGGTTGATCAGGCAGTCTTTTCTCTGGAGATGTCCCCTGCAAAGGGACATCAATGGAGAATGGTTTTGATTTCCAACTCTGTGTCAAGAGCTTGAGTCAAACCACATCCACCTAGCCTTTGGGACACATTCCCTCCTTGTTGTAATCACAGAACCAGTGATTTCTATTTCCAATTTCTACTTCCAAATCAAATTTATAACAAGAAAGCCCTGAGGAGCCCCAGGGTGAACAGCAGGTAATGAGGAGGAGAGAAAAAGACAAATAAAAGAGATGTGGCTCAATATGACACTGTAGGGAAAGACCTGGGAGATCCGTCAAGCATCCAGAGGAGAGGTGGGCAGAGCCCATCTGCCCGTGCTCCAGGAACCACCCTCGTAAAAGAGTGAACTCCCAAAACAGATGAGATCATTTCAACCACCAGCTAAGCCCGTCTGCGGTGCCTGTGCATGCCGTAAAGGGGAAAAAGTGCTTCTGCAAGCACTGGAGAGGTTTGCCAAGGAGAGAAACAACTGCTGGCAGCTGCAACTCCTGAACATATCAAAATGAGCATTCAAGTCTTGTCAGAAAGACAAATTAACATCCAGATGGAGTAAATCTGGTCCATCCGAATGAATGGAGCTGTTACTGATTGATACCAGTTAGGAACATGGCCCACTGCCTAGGACTCACGAAAGCACGGGCATTCGCAGTTTTTAGGAACCAGACGCTACAGGACAAATAATTCGGAAAGCCTCCTCCACTTTCAGCTTTGCTATATTTTTATTTCTAAATGTTTGATGAGAACGCAATTTGCACATTCTCCCCAGTGCCATTAGCAGCAGATTATGGCGTGGAAGCAGCAGGGTTTATCACACATAGAGCTAACACTTTGCTTTGGCATCTGCAATGCTGGAGAGCAGTTATTTCCTCCTGGGCATTTTCACTTTGTCTTCCAGGTCCTTTTAGAGTCAGATGGACAGAGCTGTGTCTGACAGCATATTGGGATGGATCTTCAGATGGAGCTAACACTCACTCCACCACAAAATCTTTAGGCTTAAATAAGAAAACAAGCAAGGCTGTTCCAAACAAGGCAGCCCTGATAGACCCACATGTGCTATCTGGGGCTCTGATCAGGTCAGGGAAGACTGCGGTGGATTTGATTGTCATTTGAGATTTCATAGGTGGGAGGCTGTCATCTGGAAGCCTAAGGATCAGAGCTGTCCAGTTTTTTGGGTGCTCACAGGGAACAGATACACTTTGGGAAGCTGGACTTGGGTTCTCCAGTGACTCCATGCTTAGTCCACCCTCTCCCCTTCATGTGAGCCAATTCCCCCTGCCTTGAGCATCTGAACTCCTTCCTGCACATGGGAAATTATTTCTCTTGTGATGGTCAAAATGAAAGAAACAGCACTTCTGAAACCATACAGAAAGCATTTAAGTGGGGACCTATAATCCTAACTTGGGTCAGCCTCATTGGAAATGACACTGCACAGCATGAAAGGTGTCACAGGAAAAGGTGAAGCTACATCTCTGGCTTCTGAAGTCACCTATGTGCTAAAGAAAAAGCAGATTAATTTCACACCAAAACCACAAAAGCCAAACCTCCATGCTTCATGCAGGAAAAAAAAAACTCCCAGCAGAGCCTCCTACCCAGCATCTTCGGACCACCCTGCTTCCCTGCCAGCCAAAGGATCCCCAGTAGCGACAGCCAGAAGAGTTTTTATCAGCCTCTTTCCCCATTTCCCCATTGTTCCTAAAGACTTGCAAATGCTGTGGAAATTCCCAGAATTTCAATCTGACCACAAACCTTCACTAAAGAGACTCTCTCACAGTTTATTATGAGTACATTTTATGAAATGAATGTGACAGTAGTCTACTAATTAATATCTGGCAGGAATTAAATTAGAGTGACTTCTAATGCTGCTGCCTCCCTGGTTGGTCAGTGCTTTCATTCCTCTACGCATCGGTCAAAACCAAGTTAGAGAAACTGTGGCTAGCATTTGATCGAAAGACCAAGCCAAGACCTCAATTTGAATGGCAGGAGAAAGGCTGCTTCTCAAGGAAGGAGATGTTGAGAGGGCAAATGAGTGACCCTTCAAAAATCTTTACTGTTTTACTCAGCTGAACATCTGGCAAATGTGGAACATTTACTGGCTAATATCACATAAAACAGCTTTTAAGCTAGAAGAACAAAAAAATAGAGGGGAGTGAGGAGAGTTAAATAGCAGCTATTAAAAGAAAAATAATCTTGCCTTTCATACCACTTTTCCATTTTTTCCTACTTCTTTTTTTTTTCCCCTCCATTGTTTTGGCAGGAGAATTTGACATGCTAAATCCATCCCTGGTGGTACTACACCAAACCAGCATTTATGTGTCAGGAGAAGAGCAAGTTTTGACAGTAAAACCCAAGTTACAGACCACAATGAAGTTACATATTTTCCTGTGTTGCGGCAATGAATCAGGTGAAGACTTCCTTAGGAAAGTGGATATAATTAGGGAAATGAGAGAGCCTAAATAATTATTTACCCTATGGAAACACTTCTTGTACACAGTGAAAAAGCATCTTTTGTCTTCATGATAAAGCACCATCAGAACAGTATCTTCGGAACAATTTTTATGCAAAACACCCATTGCAGCTGATTAGATGGGTACACTATTTTGATTTCACCTCAGCTCAAATTTTACTCTAAGGCTCTGACCTTTTTAATACGCAACAGTATTCAGATAATGGGTACCTGTGAGACTGATTAACCAAAAATAAGAACGTGCATTAGAAATGAACTAAGTTCATTTCACACTGAAATTGCTTGCAAAGTGTTAGAGGATCTGGCCAGGGAATAACAACAGCATGTGGATGAGGAAGAAGTCAAAGCGCTAAGAATAAATTACAAATATGCCACTAGCTGCACAGTTGTGATGGCTCTTCCACACCTCAGAAGTTGCTCCTTGCATAATTTCAAGTGACAAATACATCCATAAAACATCTGATTGAGTTTGAGTTGGTTAAAAGGATACTGTGCTTACTGGGAAGCCTAAGGTGAAACGTACACATGGAGAAAAACACTCTACTAGGAAACACTAGAAGTTAAATTAAATATCAAACAGTATTTCAGGTGCAACACTTCTCCTTCATTAGCCTAGGTTACAGTGACGTGGATACGTCATCAGTGCAATGATTGTTTCACCAATACAAGATCCATTTCCAAATTTCATTGTGCACTGAAATTCTGACACTTTCAGCTGACAAACTCAGAAAAATCCAAATGAAGGGCTGGATCCTGCGCAGTGCTTTCTTTCCGCCAAGAGTTGTGTGGGTTGTTTTCTTCACACTCCCCCTGCGCTCGCTCTCTTTGGGCCTCCATCACCGGGAGGGCAGTATCACGTCTCTTGGCTTGCAGGATGCTATTTCTGGAAACACCATCTTGCAGAAAGCCGCGGCATGGAAGTTATGATTCATACATTTCATAGGAGCAGAAGTGTTAGTGAATTCAGGCAGGTGGCGGGGTGGCACCACGAGCGCGAGGTGGCATGACAGCTGTCAGCAGCCAGGAAAGTACACTCCAGAGGTGCAAGACATGAAGAGTTACAAGCCCCTGCAGAGTTATATCCACTTACATCAGACCTGGGAAACTGGGCGTCATAAGCACACTGACATTTAATGTTTTGCCTGCCATTCTTGCAGCTTATGTCACAAGAAACCGCTGTGTCCCCGCCGTCTTCTGTCTGAAATTTCTCCCTTCTTGGCTTCTGTTTGCCTCTCAACTCTGCCTTCGCCACCTCTCTCACTGCTTCCCACACCACTGCGCAGGCAGCACCAAGACATTACACCATTTCCCCTTCCCCCTCCCCAGCCTTTGCCATTCCCTGTGCCGCCCCTGACGCCTGGCACTTTCTCCTCTCCTTCTTGCCAACACGATTGCCTTCTCCTTCCCCAGCTCCATTGCTTTCTCTGCCTCCCTCTCATTTTTAACAGTTTTAATGTAGAGATGCTTAACCAGGCAGTCACAGCAAAACAGCAGCAAAAAATGCTTTGCAACATGACATGGTCCAAAGCATTTCAAACTTGAAATATTTTCTTACGTGATGAACTCCTCAGCAGCCCTTGCCCAGCCCTCCTATTGCAGATTGTTGAGGCTTGTAATAAATCACAGCTCCACTAAAGCCAGAGCATGGCCCAGCCTCAGAAAGATGTTGGACCAACTCCACAGCTGCTTTCCAAAGCATCCATCTTCACCTCACGCTTTGTGCTGCAAACAGGGTTTTCAAAACCTCTTTTTCAAGCTGCTCTAAAAGGAGTCTCTTATTCTGAGGAACAGTCCTAATAGGGAACTTTTCTCATACGATGGGAAGAATGGATGCTCCACTGTGGGCCAGGGAGGAGAAAACAACATGATGCACAAGAAGAGGGAGCCTGGAGGAATAGGAAGGGGAGTCTGACAGAGAGTGAGCGGCACAAAGAGGGTTAATAAACCTCCAAGAAAAGTCTAGCACAGAAGAGAAACCAGCAACAGCTACAAAAATTTGTGAACACCTCTCTTAAAAAGAAGGGCTACCATTATGGACCGCAGTGTCCCGTACAAAATGAGGTGGCAGTGAAGGATGCTGAGCGCTGCCCCATCCCTCTCTGCCGTGCCAGCAGCTTCACAGCCCATCCCAGGCACAGTGCGATCAACAGCCGCAGGGCTTCGAGGGCCAGCACAGCACCAGCCAGCTGGACCCCATTTTCTGGTGACAATCCACAAATCCGTCCCCTTCACACGTACAAGCCCATTCATCTTGCCGTTCTTCACAGCGCTGGCCGTCTCTCGTATAAACACTGCATAGTGTGTGTGGCGCGCTGCAATACTTTAAGGACATTGGAATGCACTTTATCAGCACTTTTAAACACTGCAGCTTTATGAGGGGAGTCTGAAAATGTATTTACCATTCCAGACTGCGCACAGATGTGCTTTTAATATAACATCCTGATGTTTTTCTTCTCTTCTCATGACCCCTTGCTGTCCAGGCAAGGGCGCTCGCCCTTCTTCGTGCCATCAGATGCTCCAAGAATTCTCCCTGGAGCACCAACCACCACAGATTTCCCTGACTTGAAGCAGATCCTTCGCGACTTCTGCTGCTGCTCTTCTATGGGCACTGTGAGCTTTGCTTTATGGGGAGCCTCCTTAACCACCCGCGCTTGCCACAAGTCTGTTTCCTAACCAACGTCGCCAGTATTTACATCTTTCCAAGGACCTTCCTTCTTCTGCACCAACCACGTGTGCAGAGCTGTTGATTGCTCAGTGCGTGGTGCGGCAGGTCATGCAGATTGCCATGGACAGACAGATGACCCGGGGCTCCTCTGGGCTCCTCCCAGGAGGCTGGAGACCAGAGATACTTGGGACTAAGGGGAAATGCCTCCTGTGGTGCTGGACGCACCATGTGCTCTGAGGCAGAGCCTTCCGGAAGGCTTTCCGGATCTCAGGAGCATGTTTGGCTCCCAGCCTCAGGCCTGCAGTAGTGGAAGATGAGCAATGAAAAATTCATCTTGGCTCTGCTGGTTGTAGTGGGTCAAGGGAAAGAAGCCCTTCCCAATTGAAGGAAAAAAAGGAAAAAACTTCTAAAGGACAAGAAAACATGGGGAAGCAGGAAGGAAGAAGAACCTGCAGAAAGGACTTCCTTTGGGAAAAGGAAGAAGAACTTAAATTCATTTTCTCTAATCTGAGTTGCTGCTTTTACAGCTCTGTTCAACAGAAACCATTTCCCAGCTGTATTCTTCCACATCTGTGACGTCTCTTCTTGATATTTACTATTTTTGCAGAGCCTCCGAGATGTTTCACCAGCAGACCTGCAAAGGCAAAAACCCCTGATCCATCAGGTGCCAGCTCTCAGTGACTCACAGCGAACTGCTCATGGAGAAGCAGTTGTTACCAGCCAGGATCTTCTGACTCTGACATCCACTCATTTTCTGAAGAATGACATTTTGATTTTATACCCCTCTTAGTTTCTAAACTGGGACCTTCATACCTCTTGGTTACATCTCCCTTTAAAAACATTTCTTATCTTGGAGCAGTAGCAGGAGCCCAGACAAATACACAAGCTGAAAAGAGAACAGAAACATTTTTTGCCAAGGAAGGATGGATGTAAGTGACCCTGGCTCTAATAACCATAGAAACAAAACACGCCGTACAAAAATGATTCATGCAGGTTTGAGGACTTGTGCTGGAAGGCAATAACTTACTGCCTTGGAGGCAGGACAGCAAAACACTGCAATGAGAAAGCCAGGAGAGACGGGTCACAGAAGGAGTACAACTTGCCTTTATTCCTCCTAGGACCCAACTCAGCTGCCAGGACCCCACGGTAGTGAAACCTCAGGGTGTACAACTGAAGCCACCGTCATCTTTGCCGCTAACCTGTGCACACGTAGGTGTGCTGCCAGCCGTGGGGCTAAGCTCCTTCCCATGCATTCAGTCTCCACTGATGGCTAGAAACTGCAGGATGCAGGTTAAAACATGGCATGAAGGTCTGCATCCACATCTGCGTGCTGGGGATGGGAGGAGGACAGCAGAGCCAGCCACCAGCCAGCACCTCTCCCGGTCTCAGATCCCTGCGTCCCCCAACTCACCCTGTCAGTTTATCCCGCAGGCCTGAGGCGATGTCAAAGACCTCCAGCCTGCAAGCTTTTTCTGAAAGACAATATGTAACAGATATTACACCCAGGCCGCTTTCTGCAAGGTTGTTCCACAGCACGGGTCAGCCCCCAGCCCTGAGTCTGCTCCCCCTTGCGCTGTGCACGTGTGGGACCTCCTCCGCTCTCCCTGCGTCTCACGCTAACTCGTCTCCAAACAAACAAACAAAACCCACACATATCCCCCGGCACACTGTAAAACGCCTGAAACACAGCGATAGCATTTAATCCTCCTGGCAGCACATTACAGCGGCTTTCACGCTCCAAACAAGCTCCACATCGCCACAGCCTTACTTGTGAAATTATTTATCATGGGTTGGTTTATAGAGTCTTTTATAAGCTTCATATTGGCTAATAATGGCCTGGAGGTCTTACATCCTCCGGCTTGATGGATTCCATGTTTATGAGGCTGGAAGCTCGACTCCTGGAGGAGATTTGCAGTCTGGAGCCGTGCTGTCTGCCTGACCCTATGCGCTGAGTATCGTTCATGCAGCGAGAGATGCTCTGCACCTCGATCGCAGGGCTAGGCTGGGCACCGGGTGCCCCTGTCCCACGAGAAGAGGGGTCACACACGGCTCATCCCCTCGCATCCCGTTGGCAGTCAAGTGTTTTCCACTGGACATAAATAAGAGACGCGCTTGCATCCGACAGTGCCCCCAGATGAAGCAGGCGAGGCTTTTTGGAGTGATGTCTTCTAGGCTGTTGTATGTCAGTTCTGGGTAACAGCCACCTCTGTGGAAACTATTGGAGAATTCCAGGAGTTTTCCAGTTGCTATCCACCTCGCATTCCCACCTCAGGTGGGATCCTAACCCAGGGAGCAGCTCTTCTCTCCCACCCATGGGAGCCTATGGGTACATGATCCTTCCTTCATATCCCCTGGAAGGTGCAGATAAAGCCAGGCCTAAGAAAACGCACAGTTTGTTTATTCCAGCAGTCGGTTCACAACCAATATTAACAGATGGGAAGCAGTGCAGAATGAAAACGTTGTCGCTGGGTAACAAGCTGGTACCTTTTCACTCAATGACCTAAAATCTAGCTATGTTTATGACATTAGAGTCAATACGCTGGGATTTGGGGCTTATAAAATAATACTCAGTTACAAATTACACGGTAGCTGTGAGATTAAAAGTCCAGAGATGCAGGTGATGGCTTTATCAGGGTGTTTCTGCTGGCATGTGTTTCTACAAGCTTATATATAAATGTAAAACAAACACCGTGTGGAAGAAGAGAACGCTTTTCTACAATTTAATTTTTTATTGACTGAAACAGGGAAGAGACATAAGGGAAAAGGTAAAAGCTTTTGTTTTGGAAAATTACTGCCGGCTTTGGAGAGATGTAACTGGCAGGCATCAGTTAAATGCCAAGTGTATTAAAAAAACCTGTTTCCAGCTAAATCTTAAAAATAGAAAATAAATAAAAGAAGCAAAGAAGCCCTCACAAGAGTGCAATTTTTTTTCTCTCTCTCTTTTTTCTTTCTTTTTTTTAATGGTGAACTTTCTCTGTGCAGCAATAAGGAGACTGGATTCTCGATTCAGCATCAATTCAGCATCAATAAAAAATTGTAATGGAGAATGGGCAAACACAAACGTCCACCACAGTTACTACTTGAACACAGGGATTTCTCTTCTTGCTCCAAGGAGAGGGAAGGAGTCGACGACCAGGGCTCCTGGGATTGACCCAAGGAGTTGCAAGCAGTCAGCCAGCACCGAATTAAACAGCAAGAGAAAAGCAGATGCAAACACATGCATGTCATGGCACAAGCATAGGCAAAGGAGCTCAGTCATGGCTCAAGAACCAGCAAAATTTGCTGATCTGTACAAAGTCTGTGGTGTCAACTCCAGCAGCCCAGAAAATCTGTTTTAGCCTCAAAAGGGAGGGAGCAGCCACGGGTCTGTTTCTGCTGTCTGCTCTGCATGAGCTCTACAACACAGGGGAAAAAAACAGCCCACAACACGGCCACATCGCGTGGTCACATCCGTGAGTTTTATGGCTCTTTCATACTCCCAGAGCAACCAAAGGAGGCGAGTGTAGAGTGCAGCTTCCCCAGCTGGCTGGGCTGATACTGAGCACAGAGCTAAAGGAGTTTCTTTGGGTTACCTGCCTACTTGAGACATCCTCCTCATCTTTGCTACCTACCCAACACCGGCTGCCAAACAAACTTGCTGACACAAGGTGGGCGCTGATGAGATTTTGCAGTCCCACTCCCCCGTTCTCTGCTTTTGTTACCAGCAATAGCACTTCGTATTCACCGCAGAAACCAGATGGCCCCAACATGAACCCAGAGCATGGCAACCTCTGTTCTTTCCGTTTTCAGAACTTTCCCTTCAATCTATTATTCACACAGGTCATTCTCTTGCAAGATTAAATGAAAATGGTGGCATGCTCCTTTCCTTGCTAGATAAAATTAGAGCTTTTATTGCACAGCATTCAGGCACCCTTCCCTTCCTCCACGGGAAGTCACAAAATAGTCACCAAGCTGCTTAAGCATGATGTCAGAGAGGATTTGAAAGAGACATTTAGGAGCAGGAGAGCAAGATATGTTAACTGGAAGCTCATTCCAATGAGAAAAAGTAAGATAGTTTAAGTTGCTGATTAAAAAGTGTTGATTGAACAGTGTAGCCAGCAGATGAGACGACGATATTTTCTAGGAGACTGGAAAATGCTTGGGGCCAACATCACACAGCACACAAGAGGAGATTCAGTCCAAGAGGTTTAGACACTTCTGAAATACTGGTTGACATAAATATTTTCTCTGTTATTTGATACCCAGAGGGCATTAAAGACCAAACTTCTATGAAGCTGGGAGATCTGGGGGATGCAAAAGGCACTCAACTAGGTGAAAGAGCTCTTCGTTTTATACACTTTCTGGGTTCATAGAAGTTTCTCCAACTGCAGAGCTCTGACACTGATCTCCTTCAAACTCAGTGTCTAATACTACGTCTTCTAATACCAAGTAGTGCTCAACCCACTCTTCGTTACCACAGACAATCTTCCTTCACGTAACAAGCTCTACAAATGTCAGTCCCATGCTATCATTTTGGAACTGCTGGCCAGGTGCTTAAGGGCAGTGTTCTGGCACTCCCCACCACGGTCCACGGGCAGAGGAAGTAGCCAGGACTCAAGTGTCCTTGTAATGCACATTTACATGAAAGTCAGTCCTGCAATAAAATCTCTGTAATATATTAGTCCTCCCTTCTGCTTTGTGGGCAGCTCCCTAAAATCTCTCCTTTGACCGCAGATCCCAAGAGAGATGCTCTTGACTACCTTCCTTTTGCCTATCTCTTCAGTGTGGACTTGAAGTGCTGAAGTTATTTTCTTCCAAAGCTCCCAGTTTCATGGAGGAACACAGTAGGTCTGAGAAGCTGAAATGGGTCATTTACTACTTTTCAGCTTCCCAGAGCTGGAGTTTGCTGGAGGCAGTGGTAGCTCTGAGGTCCATACATCAGGGGTACTCTGGCAATGCAGCACAAGGAGCTGCTTGCACATAGGGTGTATAGTAAGGAGTTTCATGAAAAAAAATTTAACCAAAATCCGTAAGCTAATGGCTGGAAATAGCTAATGTGTGAGATGAACAAGATGAAGTGATAAGTTATTTGCATTTCTGCAGGACCTGCAGAGACTGCTCTGTTCCTTCTCTTGACAGACAGCCTTTGTTGGTTGGAATCAGTGCAGCACTGCAAGGTATAAAACAGTCATTAGCGTGGGCAGGAGAGGGAGAAGAACAGGAGGAAATCACCAGTCACCATGCATGGAGCAAGCTCACCAAAGCAGGGCATCACTGTTCACTGTTGCTGAATTTGCAAAGGGGAATCCAAGAGCTGAAGCTCAGGCCAATGTAGACACAAGACTCCTGTTCAAATATTTAAGGCATGACCACAGTATGTTGGGTTTTTTTTTTCTCATATTGGCTGTTCAGAGCCTGGAAACATCTGGAAGCCAACAAGAACTAAACCTGAGAGTCTGTCTTTTTTTGCCAGCTTTCCAGGAAACAGTCACTTCTGATTTCACAGTTCCAAGCTCAAGCTGTCACCAGTGTACAGCTCACTATAAAACGAGGATGAGAGGTTCTTACGCTATTATCCAAATCTTTTGGGGAATGAGGGGAATGGAAGACAGGTTTTCTAGCAGATACAAATACTTCAATAGCTAAGTCAGCTTAAAGAGCCTGACTGTGTCCCGGTCTCCCTTTTCCCCACCTGTGATGGCAGAAGAATTTGCTCTCTTGAGTTCTGCTGCCTCAGTCCAAGGTCTTCACTGAGGGGAGGGAAAAGCAGCACTGGGGTGTGTGTCTGCAGCCTGATCCTTCTCCCAGTTACACCAGCACCATGAGTGCTGGGATGAACGTTTCCTTTACCAACGAGGCTACAGGGCAGGAAATACCACCATGGGAACAAATTCCAGCTGTGTCACGGGACTTACAAGACACTTGCTATGTAAGTGAAAGTCAGAGGCTCAGTATTTCCTTTTGCCTCAGAAGGAGGGAGGATTGCTTTCCCTTCCAGCCTCACCTCCTTCAGCCACCACTTTCATCTTCATGTATCTACAGGGACACATTCAAAGTCACATCTACCCTCCGAGGTCAGTGACGCATGGTGAGGGCATCACCACGGGAGGGTGCACAGAGAGGGCTCTCATCTGCGTTTCCCTGGCATGGACACCATCAGCAGCGCTGGTTAGCACCAGGGTGAGGGACACTGGGACAACTGTGAAATAACAGCTATGGCTTTGCACACCAGCAAGCTAGGCTTCCATCCCAGACCATACAGATCACACGGCGTGGAAAGAGGAGCAAAAATCTGCCTTGGTCACTGTTTCATCCTGTCAGCCGTAGATAAGAAAACTGGGTAAGATAAGTCTGGGTTTCTCCAGCTGCAAAACAGAGATGGTGATGTCTCTCTGTGCATTTCAGTCAAAACAGAGGTACCAACCATTTCCTACAGTCCTGCCCTGCAAGTGTTTGACAGTTTTTTCTTTGACTCCCGACAGTACTTCTGGGAAACTCATTTGTGGGACAGAAAGACAGCTCATTTCTTGCTGTGCACCCTGCTGTGAGCTGGGATTTATCCAGAGTGCATGTACACTGCCATCACAGCCCAGGGCATGTCGAGCCTTGGCCCTGAAGTGAGATGAGGGCTGCAGTGAACGCTGCCATAGCCAAACTGCTGGTACCCAAGCTGGCAAGGGGAGAGCCGGGTGAGACAAGCAGAACCTGACCTAGAACACGCCACAATGAGAGATACCACAAGGCTGGTTTTGCTCTCAGGAACAACAATCTCCTTGGAGCATCTCTTTCTTTTCTGTCTCAGCCCTTCACATGTGGGTGCTGGCAGCATGGGCGCAAGCAGAAGTCCCAGCACCACAGTCTCGGGCTGCCTCAGCACAGAGGAGGAAGCAAACACCAGCTAAACACACAAACGGATTTCAGACACAATTTCATTGTGGACATTAAGAGCTAAGAGCAAATCAAGGGGCTACTGGGCGAGACGTTACCATGCAACAGCAGTTCGCATGCTCCTGGTCTCCCACCGATAAAAGAGAAGGGAGGCAAATTACTCTTCTGTCACAAGCTAAGGATATCACACTGAGACTTACTGGGGTTCACCTTTCTGAGATGGAAAAAAGGGGTTTTTAGCAGCCTATCCTACAATAAATCATCAGATAAAGCGACAAACCTGAAACAGCAACTAGAATTCAGATGCAATTCTGATTTTTAAAACAGAGAAATGTTTCAAAGAATGAAGGAAATTAACTCAGCTGCCAAGGGAAGATGTGAATCTCTTGGGAGTCTTCAAGTAAAGAGTAGATTTTTTCTGGAGGAGGGCAATGGCCAGACACTGGTTTCCAACATGAGCCCAGTGACCAGTGGGTGACTTCCACAGTCCCCACCAGACCGACATTTAAACAAGAGACATTTAAACAAGATCCCTCTCTCTCTTACACAAAATAAGGAGATGACACTTGGCCAGACCTTTCCTGGAAGTGTCTGTGGCCATTTTGCGCCCCATTCAGCTGGTGGAAGCAGAGGAAAGACAGAATAATTGAGGTTGGAGGGGACTTCTGGAGGTGTCTGTTCCAAGTCTTTGCTCAGGCAATAGCCAGCTTAGAGCAGGTTGCTCAGGGCATTCTTCTAGCTGAGTTTTTAATAACTCCAAGGACTGAAATCCATGCCTGTTTCAATGTTTGATCATCCTCATGGTGAAAAAAAAACTTCCTTAATACCAAATCAGAATTTTCCTCATTGAAACGAGTGTCCAGAGAAAGCAACTTGGAAAACTTGAATAAAGCGTCGCTATCGCTGGAGATCACCTCAGCGGTGAGGACCATCGGCACAGACCCAATTGGGTTTGCGCTCCAGTGCGGGGTGAGGGAAGGGCCTTGCAGGACCACGCCAGCATCCCTCCTGCTTCTCCCCCAGGGCTGCTTGGCCCTTTCTGCTGATCGTAGCAAGCTGTTGTGTGGTCTGTGCAGGGAGGGTGCAGTCTGCCAACACTTTGCTCTTTTCAGCTGGCTTAATTATTCTCTCATAATAACTCTTCCCCTTTTTCTATGAAGAACAGATGATCAACACGGATTGCGTGGTGCTTCAAAAGCTGCTGTGTATGTCAAGGGAGTGCTTTCCAGCCACCTTCCCCCACCTCCCCTCAGATCCAGGGGGGCTGAGCTCGCTCGAGTGACTCCAGAGTCCTAACTTCAACAATGACAGTGTTGCCAATACCGATATTAAACTAAATGCTTTCCATGTTGGGGCACAAGTAACAATAGTCAATATTTTGGCGAGGCTGAATTACAGGCAGCAATTGCAACAGCTGCCTTCGGTTTTGGCTCTAACACCCTGCTCCCCAGTGAGGTACAACACACCATTTGATGAATTCCACACTCTGCTCTTCAGTTACAGTTTATTAAAAGATGGATTAAAACATTGACACAACAGCGGCCACAGGAATATTTTTCCAGCAACATCATCCCAGAAGGCTTTGGAGACGCAGAATTGTGTCTAAATTGGAACACCATTCATATGCAGTTTGAACTGGTGTTCAGAAAGCCAATGCTTACTGTTAAAGGAGTATGTTGTTGTAAAAAAAAAAAAAAATCTATTATGTCCTCTGTGCGCTCAATATTGACATATGTCATTACAGATATGGTAAAGTCTGAGAAGCACCTTTTGAGCTTTGAAATCAAAGTATAGAGACCAGCAAGACTTGGAAAAACATTGATTCATTGATTACAAACAGCTGGTAGACATCACATGTGAGCAGCAAGATCTGCACGGAGTTCAACAAGTTACTCTTCCCACTGCGCTGCCCGGATGCAGAATTCAATGCAAGTTGCACAGGAGTTGAATGGCTGTTCTACAAGACACACCTTTACCTGCCCCACATGTATGAATCCTGTGTCCCATTTTATGAACCCCCAGGTCATGGCTTTTATAGAAAATGTGAGACACTGTGACTATAATCCAGGCTTTAATGTCATGGAAAAATAATTGTGAGTAATCGAGTTAGATCCACACAATGCCATGACAAGTTACAATTCAGGAGGAGACAGGGAAATGGTGGGAGCTGAAGTCAACACAAGCCAAGAGGCAGTAACACACCCCCATCTGAGCTGAAATTCTCCTTGTTCACCCCCTTACTTCTGCTGAGCATGCAAAATTGTTCAGGAGACCTTAGCCAAACCATTTGGTGCGAATGAAGACAGAGGGCAGACATCAAGCCTTCGGAGCTGGGGATTTGATTTCTGCTGCGCTGGGGAAGCCCAAGTCCAGTTGTCTACTTGCATGCCACGCCAATAATCTGACCGCTATCAAAGAGGTGAGGGCACTCACCAGTCCCGCTCAGCCCAACATTTCCCCGCAGCTGAGATGTTCATCCTTTGGAGGACTCCAGCAGAGGGATGGAGACACATTCCTGCACACTGCACCAGCTATCATGGGCATCAGCTCTTCCCTTTTATAAGGAAGCCACACATCTCCAGTGCTGCGGAGCCATTCAGCCAGGATCAGAAACTGCAGGGTTAAGCATTAACCCAAGTATATGCCAGATTTCAAATTAACTAGCCAGTGTGAAAAGGAACCTGAGCTCCTACATGCATTTAAAACATTCCCTGTGCAGCTTGTCCGCCAGCGCTGCTGAAGGAGTGCACGGAGCCGCCGCAGTGTGCCGGCCATTGTGCTGTGGCCAGACCTCCTGGAGAACATTTGCTGTTTCTCTTTTCCTTGGTACAAATCCCAGCTTTGCCCCGAGAAAAAGCGCCTAAAAAAGAACATTTTGCGGCATTCCACTGAGATGCGTCAAAGCTGCGGGGCTGCTGCTTGCTGGCCGGCAGCCGGCGTGTGCTGTGGTCGGCCGCAGAAGCCGTGATGAGGTGACAGTGGCAATGAGAGGATTCACAAAGCACTGTGCATGCTGTAGGGGCAGACAGGGGAAGGGCACCCCTGGCAGACTTGTTTCAGATATTTTTTTTCGGGACTCACTACTTTGTCCACAAACCCCTGCGGGGGAGCCTTCACCAACACAGCCCCTCCACTATGAAGCAAGGAGCTGAGGCACCTCTTGCCCTCCCGAGTCGTGCTTTCCATTTTTGTCACTAACATATATAGACATGTGCTAACACCCTAGTCTTTGGGGAGCTGGCCTGGATTTTCCAAAATCTGTCCTCACACCAGAGCGTGTCAGAAACCACTGGCAGATGTGGGGAGGAGTGAGTGGGGAAACCATTCTGCATTTCTTCTGCCTTTGTGCTTTTGCATTTGCTGTGAGGGCATGCACGCTGGGTTCAGTCTCATTGAGATACTCCTTCTTAAATTGAGATTTAAAATATTTTGTTTGTTTTTAACTGTACTTTGTTCCACATAGGCTCCCAACCCACCATAAGAGCCCTGCTCCTGCATTTATTTGAAAAATAGCTTGCACAAAAGGGATCTTTATTCTGAAGCTGTGTGTGTTGTGTCCCAATGCTGGGTTAACAAAAGGATGCTATCTGCAGAAGTGAGTAAATATTTTCTCTGAATGGGCACCACGGGAGTCCTTTCCGCGTTCCCTCCCAAAACTAGACAGATGTGCTTCAGTAGTTAAGTACCAACCTTCACAGAAGGCAGATTTCCGAGAGCGGCTGTTGAATGCTACAGACAAGCCCGCTTGAATACAAGAGGTAAGTGAAGATAACAGCGGTAACAACTTCCAAGACTGATCCCATCCTAAACAAGCCAACCTCCCATCTTATCTATCTCACCTTGGCTAACCCTGCTCCTGCCAATGGGCCAGTTCACTGGCAGACTCAGTTCCCTGAAGCCAAGGTCTACTGGAGCCCAAGCCCCTTCCCTGGGAGCAACGTGAGGGTATAGATATCCCTCCCATCTAAACCAATTCCTACGGATGCACCCAGCCCAGACTTCCAGATGTGTCAAGCAGAGCTCCATCCTACAGGCTTCCTGCGATGGGAACAAGGGCTTTTCATTACTGTACAAGGAAAGAAGTAATTTGCTTTGCTTGCAGCTTCAGCCAAATCAGACCACACATGCAGAAGTTTGGGGTTTACATTAGCATAGCTCCACTGGTTTTTGCCAGATCATAACAGATGTCCCCAATGTCTACGGCAGGTTGAGCACAAGTCAAGCCCCAAAATAGCACAGATCTCTAGCAGTCTGAAGACAAAAGTTAATTCTTCCAGCCCTTTTACCATATGTTCTATTTTGGCATGTAACATCTTGCAGGGGCGGGGGGGGGGGTGGGAATCTTATATGCTGACATAGGCATTCATTATAAATATTTCAAGTCTCTCAGTCAACCCCCTTTCGTCTCACCACTTAAGGGAGCCTTCATCCGCAGAGAGGACCTCACTCAGAGCTTGATGTGAATGTGGGACCTTCCATGAGAGAACACCTGCAAATGTCCACACCTTAATCCCACCTCTTCTTGGAAACCAGAGTATTTGCTGTATAAAGGTGCAACTGCTGAGAACTACTGCAGGCTTTGCAAAAAGGGAGAAGATCAAGGAAAGAGCATTTCCAACCCACAACACAGAAGGTAGTATTTTGCCCTGAGAGCAGGCTACAGTTTCTATTGCACTGTCTGCATGTCCCTCACATCACGGCTGTATATGGTACTGGAGACCAGAGTGGTGTTTTCCAGAGGATGATGTCCCACCACAGTCTTCTGTTGCCCCTATCCAGCCACAGTGATATTTCTCTAGCTTGAAGGGTTTAGAGGGTTTTTTTCCTCCGTTTTAGTTCCTGCTAATTTATCCACATGGAAGATTTGACCTCTGCAGGTATTTTATTTCATTTCAGAAGGCACGTTGGGGCATTCCAGCCCTTTAAAAGCCAGCTCTTCCTTTCTATCTGCAGCTTACAGCCCTGACTGCACTGCAAAGCAACCTAGCTGGAAAATGAAACGGTGACATTCACATCAAGGAAAGGTGAAGTCCCCAGAAACACAGGTATCTGAAATCAATAGCAACAGACTCACTTTATGTGCAGAAGACTTCCTCCAGGCAGGTGACAAGTGAACAATGGACATTTTTATTTCCCAGATCTATCCAGCCCCAATCTTAAGCCTTAGCTTCACAAATCACTGCAGAGCAGTGGAGCCCGGAAGCATCCCTTTAGCTGGCAGCGATACCAGGAAGATGCATCCCTTTACACTGATGTAAATCTCGGATGATCACAGCGCGTGCCCACCATACACCATGGCAACATGCGTGGGCAACTGCCACAGCTCAGCTATGGCTTAGCAAACGACATTTTTTCTCCACTGGCCCTTCGCAGGCATGCAGTTTTCAAATGCAGTCACAATTCAGAAGGGCTGTGGAAAGCTGGAGGAAGCAGCCTTGATGTAGCAGAAGCTTTCACCGGTGTCCTGCCTCCAACTCAAACATCTGCTGCAGAGAAAAGCTTAGAAATTAAAGATTAGCTGGGTAACAAATAATTTTAAAATAATTTACCTAATGAAGAACATCATTCCTCATTTAAGAGTTGTTACCTTACCTCCAAAAAAGCTTGGTGATGTATAGCTTGTGTATCCCTAACTCAAACAAGTCCTTTCTCTCACATTTTACCATTTCTTAGCATTGGCCTCCATGACGGCACCTGGCACAACGGACAGATATTCCTTTACATCTGCAGTGATGCTCAGCTCTCCGAGGCAAGGACGGGATCACTGTGTGAGGCCAGGAGAGGTGCATACCATGCAGCAGACGCACACCACTGTGAGCAACCTACAGTCCTTCTCCACCAGCTCCTCTCTCCCACCGTTCTGACCCCACCATGGCTCTCCCACTTCCTAGAGGCAAGACAACCTTGGTCCCCAGCCAGGCTCACCCACGGCAGTCATTTCCCTAACATTACCACATCTGACTCTCTCCATCAGCATGTCTGGCCGCTCACCGACCCAGATCTCTAACACTTCCAAACCCCTCTTTCCAAGTGCAAGAAACACTTACAGGCTCTTCACTGCAGACTTCAGCCTTCAACTGCAGTCCCCCTGTGCTCTGCCAAGGACTGGGAGCAGCACAGAGTCTGCTGACCACATCCCAAAAGAACCACACAGGACCCAAAACCCCCTCACTCCTCCGAGCCATCTGCCTGTTACGGAAACAGCAACCACCATCCTGGGAGAAGAGCTCCTCCTCACCCGAGGGTGTTGTACCTTCCCCAAAAAGGGTCCTTCTCACAAATAGAAGGTGGTACACAAAATTAGGAAAAAGTGAATTGTCTTCCCTGGCAAGAGGAGAGGTGTGTAAGCAAGAAGTCCTCTGATGTGCCTGCCCCAGCACACACAGCTGCACTGAGTGCAGTCAGGGAGCCAGGCTGTAACAAGCATCCTCCAGCGAGATAAGGCAAATTCATGCCACGGTCTTCCAGCTGAATAGCTGCAAATACAATCAGGGCTGGATTTCAGCCAAAGCCATGTTCAGCTGACAACGATTTGCCATTAGAAATGAGGCACAGTTTTGTTTTAAATGGAGGGACCCCTTCCTCAGGGCTGCAGGGGATTTTCTATTAGTGGCATTATTTAAAATGACACTGGATGTCATACAAGATGATAGAAATTATGTTGGATTAGTTGATCACTTTTTGGTTATATAAATCACTACCTCATGCAAAGGGCTCTGATGTGATAAGAGCAGAATCTTATTTTCTAGGAGTACCTTTCTAGTCCACATAACTAAACACCAGAAGAGCCTACATCGCAAGATGTGTGATTCATCAGCCCTCCGGCTCACCAAGAGATTTCAATGGTGGCACACATCTCGGTCCGCTGCTAATGCTGCTATCGTGGATTTGGGCTCATCTCTGCTGCCAACACCAGTCCGGTGGGAGTCTGCGAGCCATACTGGAGAAAGAAGACAGCTGTGCACACCCACATCAATAGACCCTGGCTGCTTCCACATCCTCTTCTCTGGGGACCTGGTGCAGGAGGAGAAAGGAGACCTCATCACTATGGGTAAGGGATGGGGCAGAGATCGTGGGGATGAAGCAGGCACTGTGTCCCAAAGCTCCGGATTAGGGTTTGTATCAAGGGGAGAAGAGGGAGGAAGGAACACGGTAATTCACATAGCCCCACCAGGTCCAAGGTACTTGTGTTTGTCTCCACCAAGTTACTAATTTTGGCTTGCAATCACAAGCAAGTCTAATTCTTAAAAAGCAAACAAAAAATTACTCATTTGCTTCTGCACATCCTACAGCCCCCTCTGGAAACATGCACACAAGTAGTTACACTTCGGTCACCGCTATCTTCTGCGCTAGCCACCCACACCCTCAACCTTGCAAAGCTCCCGCAGACATCAGCCCCGCTTCGCACCAGGGCTGTGTCCCAGCCAGCAGCCCACTGCTGGCATTTCAGGCTGGGACCCAGCCGTGCAGGGAAGGTGTTGAGGATGTCCTGGAGGCGGAGAACATACTCACCTCTCCTTCCTAGGGGGTCAGTGAGGACCAGAGCCAGGGATGCTGGAGGAGGCAGCAGCCCCAGCTTGGCCCCGGTCCCAGATGAAGAGATGCTGTAGCAAGCACATATCTATCTAGAAGAGGTCAGTCAAGTGCCTCCCACTTAATATTTAAAAGCTGTTTCTCTTTTCAGCCCCAGGTCTCTGGAGTGCTGATGGTTCACAGCACAACAGACCGCATTCACATTTTTCAGCTGTGTATAAATGTTAAAAATAACCTACCGGGTTTCTCTTCAAGCAGGGATGAGATCAAGCCTCCGAACAGCCCATTGCAATGCCGTGTCAATTTGCAGTGATCCTTGGGGGAGAAGGGAAGGGCAGGGAGAAGAGGGAAAGATATTTTACAATGGAAAAAGTGATGAAACCGCCCATCCCCCTCCTCGCCGCTCTGCACATTGCTGCAAGATTTCCATGCCAGCTGAAGAGCTGCGTTGCAGGAACGGGCCCATAAAAGACTCAAGGAAATTCCCATCATTGCTGAGCAAGGGCGGCTTGTCACAAGAGGCAGAGTGCTACCGGGCTGCACGCTGGAGAGATGGGACCTGGTTGATTCCTGTTGCAGAGCCACCTGTCCCAGGGCTCTTGCACAATATCGCTCCTTTAGCTGATTAAGCAGGAATGCAGCTTGCAGCAGAGGAGATATGCTTGCAGTCCTGGGGGGAAAAAAAAAAAAAGAAAAAAAGAAAAGGAAGGGGAAAGAAGAAGAAGATGTTCCTGTTGCTTGAAGAGATACCAGGGAAGGGCGTGAAGATGATGGTTCTAGCTGTGCACCACGGCTGTCTGCGTCAGGGCTTTGGAAATGTGAGAGGGTGGATTGGACAATTAGAGAGACACAAAACTGCAATGGGAGTTGGAGAAATCTGCAGCAGCCTGGAGAAGCTGGTACCCAAGCATCCCACTCTGGGTCTGGGTGGCAGCTGGGGCTCTTTGCTTTGCATATATCCCGGGGGACAGAAAAAAGGGGACAGCCGCTCAGCCAGACCTCCCTGCAAGGTTACTGGACCTGCATCTTTAGGAATCACACCAGGCTATGTTCTCCGGATAACTGAAAACCGAATAGCTGGGGTTCCAGAGGAGTTTCTGGAAGTTGCAAGGGGTTCAAGAATGCGGGTTTCTGGTTGGGTTGGGAAAGACTTTTGATGGGAGTTCATCTTTCACAGTTTCCATACCACGATTTCTTCAATAAATCTCATTGCCAGCTGGATCAGGCTTTAAGATACCAGACAAAAGCCTGGATGCTATCCTGATTTGGAAGCGTGACTCCAGGGCGATGTGAGAACAGGGAGAAAGGGCAGAGCAATGCTGAAAAGACTCATGCAAGCAATGGGAAGAGCAAGGAGGGTGCAATTCTGGGTATTGCCCGATGCTCGTATCAGCACAGCCTGCCTCAGAGCCCCTTCATGACCTAACACCCCATTGCTCCCTATTGCAAGTCAGCATGCGGCTGGTGGCCCAGGACCACGTAACAGGGGCACGGTGCTCACAGCAGCACCGGCAGCTGCCCGTCAGCATGATGGATCGAGCAGGATCGATCGCAGCCACGTTCATGCGTACGACAGAAAATGCTCAGAGCAGGGGCCGAGGCGAGACTGTCCGAGCATCTCAGAAGCTGGCCTTGGAGAAATAACCCCACAGACCCACAGGGCTGCACAGCTGTCAAGTGCTTGTTTGTTTAATTGGAGCGTACTGCTCTGCTCGCCAAGAGAAAACTTAGAGGGTGTTTTCTTTGTATTGGCTGGGAAGGAGAATTTGTGGATGATCCAGAAAAAGAAAGGAAGTTTTGTGTTTTCTCTTAGGGATTTTTCCCTCTAGAATTTATTTTTCTTTGACTTTGGTGAGATAAAACCCCCCTCGTTGCCTGCCCCTAGACAGAGAGAGCAGGAGCAAAGGACAACAGACATGGGGGAAAGGAAACTCCTCTCATGACAAGAGAGACAGGGGCAGGTCAGGCCTGGATTTCTCAGAAGAACAAAAATGCCCATCAGTCCTGCAGACCAGAAAGAAACGATCCTCCCCTGTCACCATATCCCTCCTCGGCAAATTCCCCTGAAATGTGACAGATTGGAGAGAGGCCAATCATCGCCTCATCAGCATCCAGCAGCACCGCCATGGCACGTGGGGGATGGAGGCGGCGAGAAGGGACAAGGCAAGGCATGGCTCTGCCTTATGCGTGCTCTCCACAGCCCCGGCTCCATCCCCTCCATGGCCTGCTCAAGCTGCTGGCACGAGGCACAGACAACAGAGGGCCCAGAGGGACGCGGGCAACACACGTGGCTCTGAGTTCCCTGCACGGGGGAGAGGACAGAGGGGAAGGGAAGGATCGCTTGTGCCAAAAATACTTGCATGCTGATGCAGGGACACACACAGGCACACCAATGCAGGATCTGTGCAGCATAAGCCCGAGTGCTTTTGGCCAGTGGGCTCCTTCTGGTAGGTCCTGCTGATGGGGCCAACCACTCACTGCTTGTGCAGCGGAAGGGCTGGCTGGAACACTTTTCTGTCACCTCTCATGCTGATACAGGTGGCAGCTATGAAAGCCAGAGCAGGGCTTTGACCAATTTCTGTGTGGCAAGTTTACGGGGACAGCTGGAGCCAGTCCCAACATCACCTCTCTCCTGGCCCCTGAAAAGACACGCCATCCTGTGTCACACCCAGTCTGTCAGCAGCAAAAGGGCCGGATGGGACCTTCCATCTCAACAGGTTTCTATGGGCTAGCAATGGCCCATGGGAGCCCTGATGTACACCTGCAGCACCTAGTTTTCCAAGCATCCTCTCGTTTAAGTGCTAGGGACTGTGTGGCTTCAAGGTCTGAGACGGTCAGATGCATCAAACCCTGTGCAACTGGTTAAGATTTCTTCCTACCTTGATCTCTCCCACTCTTGGATCCTAGAGCTCTGACACTGCCTCTGCATTGATTTCTTCCGTCTCAGACCTCACTGAGGTGTGGGTGCCAGGTTCTTCATCTCCTTCCCTTTGTCATCCATCATGCGTCTGTTTTTGCCTGTTCAGTTGTCATCTCTCTGTCATCTCTCACCTGATCTCCAGGTACAATGACTGCCAGAGTCCCTGTCCTCCAACTTCCACCCTAGATTTGCTCCAGTCCTGCTCTCACTCCGCAGTCTCCATTTCCAGGGATGGTTCCCTGCCTTGCCAATTCTCAGGACCAGTTTTCCAGCTGTGTTCTTCCAGCCACTTTGAAACAACCAGCTGTACTCTTCATTGTCAAGTATTTTCTCCCTTGGCCTCATGACTCAGAGCTCTCCCCATTTTTTCCCATCTTCTTAGTCACTCCTTGTGCTCCCCAGAATTACACTGTGAGCAGAGTCAGCTCCCTTCTGAGATTGTCCCTTACCAAGATGCCTACAAAAAGGCATGAATAAGGCTAGTCATGTGCTAAGACCTCTGGCCGTTCAACTTTCTCATTATTTCATTGCACTCCTCACTCCATCTGTCATCATCTGAGGGCTCTTGTCTTGAGCTATGATGGTGCTGCTCTCTGACACACAAATATCCTTTCATTTGGAGCAGCCCGTGACGGGGCCTCTTCAGCAGGAGAAAAATTGTGTATAAATAGCGCACAATACACCTCACCCTTGTGATCACTGCAGGGACACAATTAATGAACAAGCTCATGGTACATAAAGGTACATTCAGACTGTGGATATCACCAGAATTTTGAAAAATATTCTGTGTTATCCTAGCACCACAGACGTGACTGGTGGGATTTACTTTCTCAGGCTCTTTCCAACAGCACTGTGCATGGCCCTCCAAACACCCACCAGCCTGTTATGATGCTCTTGGTTGCTATTAAAAAGGAAAATCTGGATTCATCAGGGAATTCAGCAGTAGTTTTTATGGATGTGGAGATATGAAAGTTGATTAAAAGAATCAGATGCAGAAAAAATTATTAAGATGCATCAGCTGTTCCTCTCCCCAGTGACAGCATGTTTGGCAATTGTTTTCCCTACCCTGTGACCATTTACAGAGAGAGCAGAATAAATCCTCTTTCCTAAAACAGCTGAAACACCATGTATAAGACTTATCAGAGTCGGGATCAGAGCAAGCGCAAATTATTGCACATTGAAAAATATTTAACATTTTATTTCAGGGAGAGGGGTCAGCCTTGCATTGCTTGATGAACCATCAAGTGCATCCTGCCAGCAGCTGGAGAGCTAATTACAGCCCCACGCCTACCCCACAGGACCTCATTCCTTTTCCCAGAAATGGGGGAGAGGTCCCTGCTCATACCAGTCTCCCCAGGCAGGAATTGGGCTTGGTTTGTTTTCATATGCTACAAATACACAAACAGAGAGCGAAGACCTGGGAGTCCATCTGCAAAAAAAAAAAAAAAAAATTTGAAATGGTTGGTATGCATAAACTCCACCAAAATTTCAGTCAAAGTTTGCCCTGCCTCTTTGTTAACCTCTTTCCAGTTTTGTTTTTAATGGATTTTTCTCCTATTTTTAAAATCGTGGTCTCTAGGACCAAGTTAAGGAGAGGGGAACCCCCGTTACACAGGTTTAAGTGGGGCCTCAGGAGCGTGTTTCTTATCAGGTGCTAGAGACACAGGCAAGAGGAAGAAGCAGGTTTTGGAGAAAAAAAGTTTTGAGAATTGGGGGTAGAGGGGAATCTGTGAACCCCTTCTGAGGGATCTGAAACAGATAGCTTAGGAAACCAGCAAGTGATGTGGTTAGGTTCCTTCTGAGGTCCTCACCTTGAAAAAAAATGATGTAGGTTTCTACAGAATTATAATTGCTGTCCTTTTTCAGTCCCAATGACCTCTCAGAGCCCCTGAAGCACTGTCTCCTGGCATTGTGCCACATGATAAGCACACACATCCCAGATCACACACCCTCCACTGGGAAGTTTCCACCACTCTGCCATACAAACACCTTGGCAGCAGGCCATAGCATGCAGGGAACCGCAGGTATCTGCATTGCAGATGAGAGAAAATGCAATGCCCAGATGTGCAAGTATCCCAGTTCCTGCAGTATGGCTCACTGACTCTGATCCCAGTGCCCCAGCACAGACTCTGCTACCCTGAAGAGCAAGCAGGGGAATTAATGGGGATTGCAGTCAAAATACACCCTCAATCAAAAACTAAGAACTGTGCTCCCTGAGAAGAAGCGAAGGACTCTGCTCCTCTTCTTAGATACCATTTGTGGAAAGCAATCCAAGACTATGGTTCCTTCCACTGAGACCTACTCCCAGCGATGTGGTGGCTCCAGGGAGAGGCCATAGCACTTCTGCAGACCAGTAAGTCCAACACAGTCATTGCTTCTTCATCACTGCCTCTGAAGAGCTCACCATGCAATCTGCAGGGCAGAATGGGTCCTCAAGGGGAGAGGGGATCTTCTCTGAGCCCTAGTGTCCAACCACACCTGATGGAGAGCAGGAACAAGTGATCCCACCTCCCAGCATGGTCCCAACATTGCTGGTTTCTCCTCTGTTGTGCTCAGCGCAAAGACTAGGGCTCCTGGGATTGCAGGTGGGGATCAGCAAAGCGCTGTTTAGTATAACCACTCTTCAATACCATCTCCCTGAAAAATACCGGTTCACCGCATCAGCACATGGGGTTTTATTTGTATTAGATGACCGACTCTGAGCCCACCGCACAGTAGGGATTTTAATGTTATTGTTCTGCCTCAACAGCGTGAGATTGAATTTCTACACCTCTATTTCTCAAAATGTTTTCCACGCTCAGATGCGGAGATGCCGTTCCCCTCATGCACTATGCACCCTTGCAGCCTGCAATGATGCGCCTGGAGCAGGCTAAAAGCAAGCCCAGCCTTGCTCTGCCAAGTCTGTGCTTTAGGAATCAGAAATTGTTCACCGTTGGCCATAACAGCTATTTCACACTGACACCAGAAGCTCAGATAGAAGCTATTGATAAAATATTCTGTTAGCACTATGGGGAGCTTTCTTTGATGGTGCAGCTGTGAGAACATTTGCAAATGTTATAAATCACATGCCTATTAGAAATGGATGCATTTGCTGAATTTTCAAAGAGCTGGCTTAACAATGTGAGTATTCCATGGAAGGATGCCAATGTGACACTCTTACTGCATCATTATTTAAGATTTTGAGCACATTAGGTTAAAAGCATAGACACTGTTCATCCAAGTGGATGAAGGTGACAAAATCCTGTTCACATCACCCATTCCACGAGTTGAAGGCCAGGATACCATCGGATCACCTGGCAGCATCTGACTCCTAACATTTCCTCCTGCTCTCACCGTGAGCCCAATCCCTTGGGTTTGCCAAGAAAACAGGCTTCAGGAGAAAAAGAATCGACCATTTCCTTCATTGGTTGTTCCAGTGGATAATCACTCTACCATGATAAAGATGCAGCTTAATTGTGGCTTGTGTCTGTTTGCCATCAGCCACAGGTCCTTGCTCTGCCCATCCTGCGAGGCACCCAGACTTTTCTCTCCAGGGAGATGCTGCAGGGATAATAATGTCACCTCACCGTCTCCTTTCTGTGAAAAAAACAGATAGAGCTCTCCAGGCCTCATGGTGCAAAGTATCTTCTCCAGTCCTCAAGTCACTTCAGTGCCTCCTTTCTCCAGGAACCAATGGCCCAAGCTGGTTCTGCAGGGCAGTGAAAAAGGAGCTGTGGTTTCTACTCCACAGCCTCGTCCAGCCCTTCAGTGCTGCAAAGCAACCTCTGCCACCATCCCCACATCCTGGAGCATGACCACAGTGTCTCCAGGAGGTGACAATCCATTTAGCACAAGTGACCTCTGCTTCTCTCTGATCTGGAACAAGGTGTTCAAATGCATGCTATGTGAACAGGCCTGGTTTGCCAAGGAACCTAGGTCACTGTTATTATCTTAACTACCTCTTGTCTAGTCCCACATTCCTTTCTCAAACTAGAAAAGATGCTTTGAATGTCACAAACCAGGTGGATTGCGGCATTGCAATTACATCTTTAAAAACATGTCCAGAAGATATTCCCGTGCCATTCATTTCTTCCCTCTGTCTCCCCTTGCCATTGCCATCCCTCAGCTCTCTTTCTCTCACAGCATCAGGTCTTTCCTGCAAGAAGAGAATAAGAAAGAAGTGAAGGAGGGCTGGATGATAAAAGCTTGGGGTACATATCATCCACGTGTGTGGTAGATCTCCTGAGATCCAGGTACATCCTTGCTGCTAGCTATCAGTTCTAAAATTCTAAAGGCAATAGATACCTCTCAGCCTGTAACTTCAGAAGAAATTTGGTCTCTCTAGCAAGGTAGGAGGTAGGTGATGGCTGGTTTTGTATGGTCGATGGAGACTTCAGAATGAGCTCCTGTGAATATCCTCCCCTCCAAAATGGATGACCATCCCTCCATCTACTATGGATGTCCTCCTCTCCATCCATCCAAGATGAGTGTCCATTACTCCATCCATCCACCCATGGCAGATGTCCATGACAGATGCAGATGACAAGTACACACAGCAGCACAGAAAGAACTGGGACACCACAGAGCCACACTCAGCCCAGGTGTGAGGAGCCAGTGGGCCGGTGCGACCGTGGCCAAGCAGCTCTCCCTCTGCGCTCCTCCGTGTGCACAGGCACGCTCTGTCAGAGGGGCGAGAGAGAGTGTCCTTTCAGCCCTTCTGCTTCAAAGTGGAGGGATGTTTTTCTGCAAGACTGCCATGGGGATTTTTAAACAGGCTTCCCATTCATACAGAGGTCAATTAACGTAAGCACCTTTGGTGGTATTTTCAGAAGCCCCCAGATACCAGAGGGCTTTGAAACGCTGCCTGCAATCACAGAGCTGGGCTCTGTGAATACCTGGACCCACACAGCAGCACTGAACGCCAGCTCGCCCCAGGTTTTGACAAACACTCATTTTGTTCTACTCAGCATATACCACCACCCCGCAAGGAAGAAAGGTTGGTGCAATTAGGGTCGCCTAATTTGCTGGTTGCTGTATTATCCATGCCCAGAAGCTCCAGGCTGTTTTCTTCTCACAGCCATGGTGATGAAAGAGCAACACTGTGCGAGAGAACGGTGGTGGCTCAGGGAGACAAGGAGGCACTGTGATGTTAAACCTATTTTTTTTTCTCACAGCCCAACCCCATTCCTCTGCCCTCTGAAACATCCTTGCTCCGAGTGCAGAAGAGATAGCATCAGAAAAAACAACTGTCACTTGAAGGTCCCGGATTAAAAAGCCAAACCTCCCGTGCCCTCTGTACAGTTTACATAGTGGAGGGGGAAAAAAAGAAACCCAAAACATCACTTGACTTGGCAGGTCTGTCCCTGGGAACCCAGAAGGATGTTTGACCTTCTCCAGACAAGCACGGCAGTCGCCCTGTGCTTCCAGAGAAAACCTCTGGAGTTCTGGGAATTTCAGGGAGGGATTGAGAGGAGGCACTGAGCTCTCCTGATCAGGAAACAGGAGGACAGCCTGCAAAAGAGTTCCTTCCAGAGAAGCCTGGGTGGGGAGAAAAGAAACAAAACATTTTTCCCACACCGAGACTAACCCCAGCTATTGACGTTTCTGGACAACAACTTTTTTGGGCAATGCTCTTGGTTGGGCTTTGTCAGGAAAAGAAGGAAGAGCAGCTGAAAAATTAACATTTCCCTCTGTAAGAGGCCAATCAGACTGTCCTCAGCACAGACGTGAGCCATGTGTCCTCAGCCCTTGGAGGGCTGAGCCCTTGGAAAACACTCCCCATGCAGATCTTGTACCAACCATCAGGATGCTGAATGGAAGGACATTTGGAGTGAGCTCAGACACGGGACAAACGATGCTAATGATAAATCCATCCCCCAGTGCTGAACGGACATGGATGTCCACAGCGAAAATAAACAAATGACCCAGGCAAGCTGACAGGCTTGTTTAGATTCCGCTTGGGACAAATCGCAGTGCCCTTTGATCCCACAATGTTTTTGGCGCCTGTGTTGCTGTCTAGCAGCAGGGTATATTTTCCTATCCCGAGGAGCAAGTGGATACAGCTGTCTATAGCTGATTTATAGTAGGAAGCGATTCGCAGGAAATCAAAGCTCCTCACACAGTAAAAAATGCTGTCTTTTCACCTCCACCATCAGTGCAATGATTAGAGCTCTGGGGACTATGGTTGGGAAGATCGGCAAAGTGTTCTGCGCTTAGCTGCTTAGCACTTTTTGCCCTGACTCACAAAGGATGCTCACAGCGGGCTGCACCTGTCCATACATCCTGATGCACGGGCATTGACAGCGTTTGCATTCAGTCCCGTTCCAGAGATTTGACATTCACATTTCTGTGCTCACTGCAGCAATGCAGGGTGAGTTCTGGATTTGGATTTCCTCTATGAATCATTTTGTTGTCTGGGATTTCGGTCTCCTGCACAACTTCCAGCTCAGAATGGGCATGAGTGCTGAGGCGGGGGGATTGCCCCTGGCCATATACCCCCACGAGCTGGTCAGGCAAGACCATCCTTTGTCAAATATCTGAAGCATATAGCGAAATGAGGGTGACATTCAAGAATACAAGACCCCACCAAAGTATGCTTATCACTCATAATGGCTCTGGATTACCAGAAGTGTGATTTAGGAGCTGGTTACTGCTTGCAGTTTCTGATAACTACTCACATCAGTCTCAGAAGCCAACGAAGAACTTGTTTATTACTGCAAAAACTCGAGACCCCGTGGGACATTCAGCAAATATCTCTGTGCTTCTAAGAGGAGCCTTGGCTCCTGTTGCATCCGCTGTGAGTGCAAAGCTGAGTCAAATGAGGAGGATTTGCCATCAGCGTAATCAGAAACATGGTGAAAGGGAAGGATGGGATTACAACTTGGCTGCTGGGAAGCATATGTCACTTCAGTTAACTGTGCAGAAATCTCTGTGCTCAAGATAGTGACAAAAATCATAGAATCATAGAATCATAGAATGGTTAGAGTTGGAAGGGACCTTCAAAGGTCATCTAGTCCAACCCCCCTGCAAGGAGCAGGGACAGCTCCAACCAGATCAGGTTGCTCAGAGCCCCGGCCAACCTGGCCTTGGATGGTTCCAGGGATGGGGCATCCACCACCTCTCTGGGAAACCTGGGCCAGTGTTCTCAACTCGCATTGTAAAAATTTTTTTCCTAATATCCAATCTAAATCTACCTCCCTCTATTTTAAAACCATTACCTCTCATCCTATCACAACAGGCCCTACTGAACAGCCTCTCCCCATCTTTCTTGTAGGCTCCCTTGAGGTACTGGAAGACCGCTATCAGGTCTCCCCGGAGCCTCCTCTTCTCCAGGCTGAACACCCCCAACTCTCTCAGCCTGTCCTCATAGGAAAGTTGCTCCAGCCCTTTTATCATCTTTGTGGCCCTCCTCTGGACCATCTCCAACTGGTCCATGTCCTTCTTAAGTTGGGGGCTCCAGAGCTGGACACAGTACTCCAGGTGGGGTCTCACCAGGGCAGAGTAGAGGGGGAGAATCACCTCCCTCGACCTGCTGGCCATGCTCCTCTTGATGCAGCCCAGGATGCTGTTGGCCTTCTGGGCTGCAAGAGCGCATTGCCGGCTCATGTTGAGCTTCTTGTCCACCAGCACTCCCAAGTCCTTCTCCTCAGGGCTGCTCTCAATCCATTCTCCCCCCAACCTGTATTTGTGCCTGGGATTGCCACCACCCAGGTGCAGGACCTTGCACTTGGCCTGGTTGAACTTCATGAGGTTGGCACGGGCCCACCTCTCCAGCCTGTCCAGGTCCCTCTGGATGGCATTCCTCCCTTCCAGCATGTTGATGGCACCACACAGCTTGGTGTTATCCGTGAATAAAGCAAGCGTGAAGACTCAGGTCTGGGGCATATGTGTGGCTAGTTAAATGTAGAGGCATGTGTACACAAACATACAAGTTCATGCTGAATGTTTATTAGTGTTTATTAATATAAATAAAATTTCTCATCTTATCTAGTGAGCATCAGGGCTCCCACTCAAAACATTAGAAAAGCCAGCTATAGCCCTCCCGTCTCCTTCTTGCCTCCCCAAGACGAAGCTCCCAGGGTGAGTTTCCAGCCAGTCTGACATCTCCATGGGCAGCGTTTCTCTTGATTAACCCATGACCTTCCACAGCTCACATCTCCTGTGCATAGCGGCACACCTCCTTCTCTTGACCCTTTCTGGGTTTTCCCTTCCTTTTTGTACCCCAGGCACAGGCTGCCCCTGGAGGAGGTGGCTAAAACCTGAGGAGAAACTCTAGTTTTGGGTGGCATTCCTGAAGTTGGAGAGAGAGTTGGAGCCCTAGACAAGTTTGGGCCCATAGAAGACACCAAAGAATGGACTTGGAGGAACTGGGAGGAGCCAATGTTCTCTTACCATGAAGAGAAATGCCGGGTAGACAACAAGTGTGTCCCACCTGCAAATGGACCCTTACAGGAATGAGACCGCACGCAGAAGCATCAGGATAAGGGGCATTCATAACCATGTCCCTGGCATGGCCTTGACACTGCTGAGATGTAGGAACTTACCCAGCTGGTGAACTCACCCCACTGATTTCATTTTGCAGATCAAGCTTAAGCAGAATCGCATCCCGCCGGAGCTAGAGCAAGACCGCAGCAGGTACAAAGTGACAAACACGGTTCAGCGACACCGGTTGCAAGGGGCAGACTGGGACATGCATTGGTCCGTTGCCATGGGCACAGACCCCAAAAAGGCACACTTGCAGATTTTGGGGAGAAATCCAAGCAGAGAAAACCAGAGGCGGTTTGTTTGGTCTTTTTGCAGAGAAGGCAGGATCTGTCCCTACCTGGAGGCAGCAGAGGCTGTGGGAAACACCAAGGACTGCAATGCGCTCCATCTTTCCTCTAAGCACTTAGTGGTTTGCTGCAATCAAGGCAGCAACTCTCCCTCTCTTTTATTTTTGCAGACCACTTTCTTTGTAGTGGATATTTGGTCTGGGGAAACTTTTTGTAATCATTGCAATAAGTTACATTTATTGGCAGCAGTAGCAAAGATCCAAAACAACTCAGCAAATCAGGATTATTTCTCCCGCACAATAATGACAGGGATTTGAGAAATCTTGCCCCTGCGCTTTATCTTTCATCAACATGAGATGAAAGGTCTTTCGGCCTGGGATAATTTCAGAAGAGAAAATTGCCACAGAAAGCCTTTTTCACGTCTTGCAAGAATTGCCTGTGAAAAGGTCTTTCCTCTAGAAAGGCTGTTTGGTCTTTCTTCCCCGATCCATCCCCCTCCCACTGAAAATATTGTCTTTGAAAACATACAGTTTGTTTATTTGATCTTCCTTTATTTAAACTGGAGATTTGATTTCTTTCCTGATTGGGTAGGATGCATTTAATTAACAAAAAGAAAAAAAACCACCAACCATGCAACCACATGACTTTGTAAACAAAGTGTAGTGGTAGGTAGACACATGCATCCTGGTTTTCCCTCTCCATATCTGATGAGGCCAAAGAGGCAGGAGGATAATCATATCTTTAGGGTAGGAAAAAAATATGGATTTTTTTTTATAGACCGACACATATTTCTCCTCTGAAATATATGGCAGTGTTGCCAGCATGAGGCGAGGATGGGGATAGGAAATGAACAATCAGCCGCTCTTCCAGGATTCTTCTGGCCTTGTTCTGATCAACAGATCTGGGTCCCTTTAGCCTCTTCGGCATAGCTCCAAAATTGAAGAGAACAGAACAACTGCAAAACACAGCCCTGAGACTCCATCCAGTTCTCACAAACACATGCAAGTCCATGTACTTACTGAGCAACAACTCAAGCACTCTAATTTTGTTTCATAGCTCTGTTCCATGACAGCCCTGAAGCAGACAGGGAGACAGTGCTTAGCCTTCATAGGGAGACCTCTCTAAAACTTTCTCAAGGCACAATAGTTGGGATGTTATCTGAGATTAGATGAACTAAAATTAGATGTCTGTAGGTGGGCTAGCTGTCTAAACTCCTATTATCACATCTTAACTATTAAAATACTGAATTTGTTACAGACCAACATACATGAAAATATGAGCTAACACTGCCAAGTGAGACAAAGATGAGGACAGCAGATCGGCAACCAGCATCTCCAAATGGTAGAACAGCATCAAGATAGACATCAAGAATTCTAACCAATTCAAGAGAGGACATTTAAGAACAACTGGAGACTGTTGAGCGAGAAAGATTTTGTCTACTATTTTGAGAGATTTTAATTCACATTTCAAAAAAAAAACCCCTTCAACATTTGGGAGATTGTAAGAAACTTTGTATTCCAGCCATAAATCCTTCTGCTGTACCTAAGAGACACATCTCTTGAAGAGGTTAAGTTCTTGGTAAGTAAAGTTCTTAGCAAGCAATCTTTTCCCACTGAGTTGGCCTCTTCAAGTTTCTATTTGTGCTGCTAATGAGGTTCCCACAATCTCCAGGAAGCTGGTCTCAGTTCTAATTAAACAAGACTTGAGGAACTGCTTTGCCAAAGTAAGCGCTGGATCTGCCCACCCCATTGACGGAGTCATGCAGGCTGGATACATGCAGGCTGAAAATGTAAAGGAAATACAGACATGGAGAGTTACACTCTCCAGTAAGGGTGCTTTCTACAGCTGCAGCATTTATTAAAACTTTGCCATCATCCAAAAACAACACTCATAATATGAACAGTCCCCTAAGGCTATAGAGTCTTCCAGGAATCTTCTGGCCATATTCTGATCAGGAGATCTGGGTTCCTCTGACCTCTTGAACACAGTCCCAGGCGTTAAGAAACAAGACCCTGTAAAATACAGCTCTGGGACTCCATCCAGTCCTTTACATAAAACACGTATGCACACACATTTACTGGTAGTAGAATATCCTCATGGAGCTGCAGTATTCCGGAAATAACCATGGCATAGACATGAGGTTGCACCAGCTTGGCCTTAGGTGCAGCATGTCTCCATGGACTCTCCAATTCTTTTTAATATTTGGTATATACATATATACTTATTATCTAAACCATTTAAGTTGGTGAGTTCTGAAATACATTTGCTCACTCCAAATCAAAATGCCAAGCTATCCATTCAATGGAAGTCACAACTGTGTCCTCCCCATGAGTGTCACTGTAAGAAAAGGGGCTGATTGAAAAAAAAAACACAGAACTAGCTTCTGTTCCACTCCCATAAGAAACAGTTTTTCATAGCAGTTTATGCCAGATCCCGATGAGGGCCAGCAAAGCGCAGAGAACGGAGTAACTCTCCAAGGAGACGTGTAGCAGAGACAAGATTAGCGCTTGTTCATCCCAGGCCAATACAAACCATCCAGTCTGTGAGCACTCAGGCATGTGACAGCGTCTGCAGACTCTGACCAGACAATGAAGGTTTTCCAGCTAGTGCTGCAAGAAAAATCCCATAGTCCCCATCCTCTCCATCCGGACTGAAGAGGAGCAATCTTCACACAGTCTGCGCGACAGAAGGAAAACAGCCTGTGCATCTACATTAAAGGGAGATACTTTCACACAGGCCAACCAAGATCAGGGATGGTGGAGAATATCTTCAGTTTTCTGATTATACATTTCCATGGAGAGAACCACTTGGCCAAGGGCCTGTTGCAATAGGACAAGCGGGAATGGTTTTAAAATAGAGGGAAGTAGATTCAGATTAGACATTAGGAATTTTTTTTTTAAACTGAGGGTGGTGGAACACTGGCCCAGGTTGCCCAGAGAGGTGGTGGATGCCCCATCCCTGGAAACATTCCAGGCCAGGTTGGACGGGGCTCTGAGCAACCTGATCTGGTTGGAGATGTCCCTGCTCCTTGCAGGTGGTTGGACTGGGTGGCCTTGAAATGTCCCTTGCAACTCAAACTTTTCTGTGATTCTGTGATTCTATGTTAAGTAGCTGGATGTAGTTCACCCCCAGCTAGGGCTGATCCAGGGGAACAAAGGAGAAAGTTCATGTTCTCTCTTCTTTCCTCTATATTAATCTCAGAAAGTCTGTGCCTAGCTCATGCCTCAGGTGAAGGTGAGTCCAGGCTGTGACCTCCACACATTTATGGTTCCAGTTCCATTGCACAAATCTGGTCAGATGGCAGAGCGCACTGGAGCATCTCTCCATCTGGGCACCGGGACATGGGAGGAGAAAGTGCCTGGTGCACACACTGAGGTCTCAATCCCATACGGAAATAAGATGTTAGAAGCACCTTAGAGCAAGGACTCCCTGCCAGCACGAGCAAGGAGGTTGAACCATCCCTTGCTGTCAGCACTAACTTCATGTTCAAGCTGAGTCTTCACGCCTACAGATCTGACTCAGTTTTCCTAGGCCACTATATGCGATGCGTAATACGGGACAATATTAGGTAACAGATGGCCTGTGTAGGACTGCGTGAGCTGATTGCAGAGCAGGTCCTGCAGGATCAAACCATTAGGGACCATATATACTGAAAAAAAATACTGTGGAAATGTCCCTTTCCTCAGCAAAATATTTAAAGGCTTTTGTTGGTAAAACAGTGTTAGCATGGGAGCTGCGTGCCGTAGAGGAAATACTAACAGTATACGTGGTCAGATAAGCAAGAAGGTGTGAGTGAGGAGCTGCTACGCTACATGGCTTGCTGCTTGCTCCTGCTGCACATCAAAGCACCTGTGTGGAGAGGGACCAGGGAAAGAAATGTAAGGAATCGGTGGCAAATGTTAGCAAGACTCAGGTCTGGAAATATCCTGCCCCATAACCCCAGCAACTGGAGAGCCAAGAGGCACGATGCTGAGCATGGAGAAAGGCAGGCTGTCCAATCTAGTCGCTACACAGCCTTCGTAGTCCCAATTGAGGACCCGCTGGCATTGGTGGATGGACTCCCATTGACTTGGCCGGGGCTTGAATTGGGTCTGAGATAAAAGACCAACCCTCCGACTTTAATTGATGACTCATCCATCACCGCAACCCAAACTCCTTTTGACAAGTAGAAGGAAAAACCCACAAATTAAGTGGCCATCGCCTGCCTTCTCCTTTCTTGGTGGTTGTAAAGGAGAACTTTTGACCTTTCTGCCTCATACATCAAGGCTTGGCAGGAGCTGGCTGCTCACCCCGGCTGAACTGTGCCATGCATGTAGCCCCATACAAGAGGTGCCTTTCACGTGCTAAATGATCCTTTTCCCCCTCCTCCTTTGCTCTACTACAACAATATAGAGAGGGACAATGGCACAGCTCCATGGCAGAGGGAGAAGGCTCTCATTAGGAGCCTCTCGTTAGCGATGAAAGACCAGCTGGATCATCCCACTGTCATTTTTGCTTCATACTGACTTCCAGAAGAGGCTAGTGGGAAGCATAAATCTTATCCTGAAGGGATTTTTCCCTCCAAGCAAGCTCCCCAGCAGCAAAGTCACTTGCACAGGGCACAGTTAGGATGCTGGCACTGGGGTTTGGGGACAATAAAAGGTTGCATGGGACTGGGCATTGCGTAGGTAGCCAACAGTATTCTGCAGACAGGAGGACTTGAGACAGGCTCTGAAACCCTTAAGCTTTCCTTGTAGCGGGGTCAATTGCACGCCAGGCAGCGTGGCTGGGATAAGCCTCCCAGCATCACACAGGACAGCAATGCCTGTGTAACGGTGTTTGGGCTGCGAGCCCCTGAGTGCCTTTGAGGTGCCTACATGGAGGCAGGGCTCCTTGGCACTAAAATGAGCTTTTACTCCAGAAGTGTCCGTGTCTAAGACAACACCACTCTGCTGTTAACTGAAGAAGGCACGAGTACTTCGAAAGCCACTGAATCAGATATGATGACACAGGGAGCTGGTATTTACCAGGGAAGGCAAAAACATGCAGCCAGCTGACTGCAAAGTAGGGCATTTGCTGTAAAACCCTTCCTACAGTCCTACGCCAAAACATTGTCCTAAGGCAGCATTTCTTCTACCAGCCACATGGCCCATTGCCCCATCAGCAGCAGAAAAATTGTTGAAGAGAGGCCACCAGTTATGTGTAGATATTGTGTAGAGACAGCTTCGCCTGGTTGGAATTCAGGGATGAACTGCTGCAGGAACAAACCCCATTATAAAAAACACAGATTTAACACAACCTTGTAGTTACCTCTACATCATCATGGTGCCTTGGTGTGGCTCAGAGACTGTCTCTCAGACAAGAAGCTAAATTTGATAGAAGTAAAAGCTTGCAGGTGACGCTGAAAAGACGTTTTAAGCTTTGCTACAGGGTGCATGTAACAGCTCTCAAAGAAAGCCTGGCACTCTAGGCCAGACTCCCACCTTAGAGTCTGGAGCTCCTGACACATCCTTTCTCTCAAAAAGGTCACAGTTTATCATCACAGTCGATCACAAAATAGAAAGAAGCAGATTCAGACTTGATATAAGGAAAAAATTTTTTACACTGAGGGTGGTGGAGCACTGGCCCAGAGGTGGTGGGTGCCCCATCCCTGGAAACATTCAAGGCCAGGTTGGATGAGGCTCTGAGCAACCTGATGTGGTTGGAGATGTCCCTGCTCCTTGCAGGGGGGTTGGACTGGATGGCCTTCAAAGGTCCCTTCCCACCCAAACCATTCTATGATTCTATGATCTCTCCTGCACAGAAACATAATTGTCCACCAAGGGCTGGACGTGAACAAAAACCCATGCCATTTCCCCATTTGGATGGGTTATGTTGCAAGCGTGGAGTTTCTGCTCCCGAGGTGAAAGCCCCTGTCAGATTTGTCAATGCCTTTATTTGGTGGTCTGGAGCAAATCCCCCTGACAGTGCCTATTTCCTCACTCTTTCCTGGAGAGAGCAGCCCCACCGTGCCCTGGGAGTCTTTGGGAGGCATTTCACCTCTGCTACAAGGGCCATGAAGATAACGCATAAGATAGAGAGATCTCAGATCATCCCCAAATTGATCTTCATCCCCTGATCTAGGTTTTTATAGTGGCAACTGAAAGGAAATTTTGCTTAAAAGACAGAGTTTGGTGCATTACAAACCAACGCAACAGTGCCAAAATTTAATCCATTTGCTTGGTCTTTCACCTTGAAATCATTCTGTTTTATACCTCAACTTGCTTATTACTTATAAATTTGTGAATCAAAGCCTGAAAATCCAAAGAAGGCAAAAAAAAAAAAAAAGGGAACCTACAATTGACAGCTCCATACTTGTAAAATGTTGAGCTTTTCCAGCAATTGTACGAGCTAGATGGGGCTCCATTCATGACCTATTACACCTGAAGTATGATCGGATCAGCACCCTGAGATCCTCTGCAGAGCTTCACGTCCAAGCGGACACCTTGCTCCTGCCAGCTCGCCTCGGCCGCTCCTGCGGCAGCGCGTGACACGGCTGCTGCTTCGCAACCCTGTTCCACCAGCTGCTCCACCAGCAAGAGCCAGCCTTGCTTTTGAGCTGCGCGTCCAGTGTGCCCTCACTTTCCCAGGAATACACACGTGTCTTTGCAGCCCCCTTGGACGGCTTCGCAGCTCATGGAGGAAGGAAGCAGGCTGCCAGTTAGAAAGGGTGTAATTCCCATTTTTATTACCTTCCCTGCAGCCGCAGACAGTTGCTCGTATGCTGTATGCCCTGTGCTTTCTCAAAACAAGCACTTCAAGCACTGGTTTGGGCTAAAGGCAATAAGGGAAAAGCATCCCTGAGTAATTTCAGTGAGGAAATTCAAGACTGCTGGATTTCCCCAGCAGCTTCACCTGAGTAAAAAGGCAGTGTGCTCCGAACAGGAGCCCATCCGACGCTCCCAACCGGAGTGGCTGGGATGGCAGATGCAGTGTGCCAGTGGGAAAGGGAGGGAGCTGCTGGGAGGGGGATCCCACGGCCACCCCGGCCCCTCTTTGGGTGTGCTCTATGTGCTCCTGCAAGAGGTCCAAACACCTCCACCAAGGCACAGACCCATGAGGGTTAAATTAATGTAAAACACGGTTGCAACAAGATGAAGGTGACTCCATACCCATCTCTGAGGCTGCTTCTTTCAGTACATGTGTCCTCTTAGTCCTTTTTCTTGGACAAGTGTTTTGAAACCAAGCAGGTCCTGCTCAACGGGCCCCTGCTAAACACCATGGCCAAATCCTGCACCTTCCCCAGCCAGATCCTGCTGGGTTAACCCTCAGCTCCATGTTTCTAAAGCCAGCCCAGACCACCAGTACCCACCAGTGTGCTCCACGGCCAGGTGGGGAGCGCTGGCAGTACTGCTGTCCGCTGTGGGGTAAATACCGGTCCTTAAACCGCCAGTGACTCGTGCAGCAAATTCTGAGTGTCTATGCAATGCTTTTTGCAAGCACATCCACTGCAGCTAACATCCTAAGCCAAGCAAAGAAATCCCGATTCCAGAGTTGCTGGCAAATACAGATTATGCAGGTTTTGGTCTTAATCATTTGTGAAACAAGGTGAGACACTTGTGCCAGGCATCTTGACTGGTCAATGTCAAATTCTTATTTAAAGGAACAGTATCAGAGATTATGAAAAAAAACTAGGAAGAAAACAAATTGCCTGTAACTAGATTTTGGCAAAGTGGGAAAAACAGAACCTATGGACCAATCTCCTTTACTGTAAAATCAGACCAGAACCTGCTGACAAACCCCCCTCATTTCTGAGATGTTCAAAACCCATGGTGAGACCCAGGTCCCTGTTTCACAGCCCAGGTGATGGCATGTTTGAAGGCAAGGAGCCATGCGGAGCATCGCTGCCCGGGAGCAGCCCGGCTCCCTGCGGGATCGCACCTTCCAGGCCGCAACACCCAAGCTGCAGATGAAAGAGCTGAGCTTGCAGCTGGGCAGCAAGGTTTGTATAAACATTCAGTGCCCTCTTTCATCCCCCAATTTGAAAATTGTGTGGAGAGAGAATCTGGGATGTTTCCAGCATGGATTTTTGAAAGCCTGAAAGGTATCTGATACCTTGTTCAGCGCTCCTCCCTGGTCCCCACACTCCTTGAAAGAGAAACATCCGCTCCCTCAGGACTTTCACTCCATGTCATCTGGCCACTGTTAAGTGCCTGTCCCCAGGCACAGCAAGGGACCCTGGCTGATAAAAAGGAGAAGGGGGCTGGGAGCCCAGCCGGGGACAGTGAGCCCTCCTGACCACAGGGGACGGAGGCAAGATGAAAGGGATGTGTATTTTCCCAGGTGATCCCAATAGCATCTCAAAGCCCCGGCTTTCTCACTCCGGCTTTAGCCCTAAAACAAACAAACTGGTGCCAATTTGAATATGCCAAGGGCTGGCTGATTTGAGCCTCTTGTTGTGTTTTCACAGTCAGCAGCTGACTGGAATTCAAAGGGGTAGGAAAAAGAAAATAATAACAGCAGATCGATAAGATTCCCCAACCCATTCTGGGAAATATTGGGGCTTAAGTCCCAGGCAGGCTGTGTGAAGAGCGGGCTGTTCCAGCACAAGAACATCAAAGCGAAGAACGAGGGGAGTTGTCCCAGCAGGGATCAGCGAGATAGCGGCTTGCTTTCCCTTTACTCCTGCTGCACCAGATAAGGGCTTATTTTGGGGACATTTAGACCCCCGGGGCTGGAGCACCATCTGGCAGCCCACTAAAGCCAGCAGCACAGCTTCCAGAGCTCTACCGAGAAGCATCCAAAACCTCAGGTCAGGAGGATCTTCCCGTGGTCCTTGTGCATCTGAGCTGGTATTTCTTCTGCTTGCTCGGAGGGCGCTGGATGCTCTCAGGCTTGCAGGTACCGCCAGAGAAAAGGGACACGGGGACACCCACTCTGCCATTCCCAGCTGGGCAGGTGGAAGACTGTGTCCGCGTGCGACTGCTCCAGGAGCTGCTCCCCACCCGGCTCACAGCCCCGAGCTTTTCCCATCACGTGAAGTGAAATCCAGCAGCCTCCCTGCAAGGGTCGGTCAGTGGATATAATTAACAGGGTATCAGCTCCCATAATAAGAGCGTTCTGGGATAGCAGCACGTTGGCTCCTTGCTGACCTGCCAAAGCTTCGCAAGCTCTTTGAAGCCGGCTGCCTGCCAGGGCTGGGACACAGAGAAATGCACCCGCCGCGCGTCCCATCCCGGCCACAGCACACGTTGTGCTGGCTGCAGAGCTGCAGGGATTATGAAGAGTCATGATAAGTGCCTGGAAATCCCTGCTGGTGTTTTGGCTGATGGCAGCCACTCTGATAAAGTGTAAAGAAGGGGACCCGCTGGGCAAATGTGCTCTTACCATCTCCTGCCCTGGCTGCAAAGTGAATCAGCACCTCTGAGGCTGGGAATTTCTGCTTGTGTCCTTGCCAGTCGCTGTCTTGTCTCATCAGACCCAGTTTTGGTAGGGAGAGGAATTCAGTGCATATCTTAAATCTCTAAATCCTGGAGTTACATGAGTTGTTAAGAGAAGAACGTTGTTGTAAAGAAAATCGGAAAACATGAACCAAATCTACCTCAGAGATACAAAAACAAAGCGGAGTAAAAAGGTCCCATGTTCACTGCAAGTCTTGTGTGACTCTTAAGCTCACCATTGTTTTTTGGGATGCTGCAGGGCTGCAATCCCACCCACAGGACTGATACTGCAGGTGTCCATGCGGTCTTGCAGCCTTTTGCCATCAGACTGTGGCTGCGTCCAGCTCCACTGGAGACAAGCTGATTGCAAATCTGAGCTCTTTACAGGGATGGCTGAGAGTCACCCAGCTCTGCTATAAATGGGAAGGAAAAAAAGGACACTGGAGCTGTGGCCTCATGTGTGGTGGCAGGGCTGCTTCAGCTGAGTCCCCCATCCCCTGCCCACCAGCTCTGCCCGCTGCAGGACATCTTGTCATACAGCTCTGCTCACATGTGGGGATGTGGTTTGGGGGGAAAGCCAAAAAAAAAAAACACAACAAATAAGAGGGGTTTTGTCACCTGGATGATCTCCATAATCCACTAGCATGACAAAAAAGGCAGAAGTGAGCAGCTGGAAAGACGGTCTTTAAGAGAGTATTAATACAGTTGTGAAACCACAGCCTAAGGGGACGTGTCTCTTCGTCGCAATTCATTGCCCACCAAGGACCAGGGGTGGAGATTTCTGACATGTCCTTACAAGGCAGCCTGTCCCCAGACCATCTCCCCCCCATCAGCCTGTGCAGAGACAGTTTGGGACCAGGGACACATGCCACCCACAGCAAAGCAGCATGTTCCCCATCAGGCCCTATTAAAAGATCAGCAGCACAACACGGAAAACAATTAAAAAATGACAATGACGGATGAGTTCATCCCACCCTGTCTGGAAACACTGCTCACCCTTCCCAGGGCCAACCTCTGTCCTGGGGACCTGGCCTTCAACTTGCAACCCCCTTCCAGGGGGGAGCTCCGCTCCTGCCAGCGGGATCCTGTTGTGCTCCCTTGGACATCCCACAAACCCTGCTTGGGGCTGCCAGCCTGTGTTTGAGAGTCACTGGCCTGGGATTTGAGCACAGGGCAGACTTGCTTTGACTTGATTGATTGGTCTGTGATTGTAGCCATCTAGGAAAGGATCCACTTTTGTGTCCTAAAAATTAGCATCTTCCAGCATCCAGTCTAATAGCGAGCATTATCCTGTGTTGTGAGCCAGCCCAGAACTAATAATCTGCAAGAAAATAATTCAACTCCCTTGTCCTGCCTAGTAAATACTCCCGATATGTCATTTCAGTGTCAAACCTCCCAGAGTCGTTACCCTCCCCAGCATCAGACTGCACGGCGACATGCAGGGCAGCCTGAGCCAGAGGCTCCTGCCACAGTCAGCAAAGGAGCGTGTTTTACATTAGGCACATTAAGAGGAACCGTCCTATTGCAAGGAATATTAAATTAAAGGAAAACAGCAAGGAGAAGAATTCAGCCCTGGTTATACAGAGAGGAACACAGGACCAGCCGTAGATTTAAAGCATGTGGAAGCACACTGTAATTTCCTTGGCCTGTTTGAGCTGTCTACAGTTACAGACACAGTTACGGTTGTGTTTCATAACTCCAGGGACAGATGGCAAATTCGCTCTTATGTTGTCTCCTCTGCTTCTCGGGACAGTCATGCCATGCCATAAAGCCCTTTACCCCGTGACTCTAAAAAGGGAAATCCTCTGTGGTCCTACATTAGAGCTCAAGGGAGCGGACATCTTTGCTGAAGAAGTGTATGTGTGTGTGTGAGCGTGCATTTGTGTGTTACCTGCCAGCGCAGCAGCCCAGGGTGTGAGGTTTCTTGCCTACGGCACAGCACCAGCGTTGCAAACCTTGCGCTTAGGCCCCGATAAATCAGCAAACCTGTCCCGTCTCCTCACCTGGGCAGGCTCCAGCTGCATCACAGCCACTCACCTTCCCCAGCTATCCCCCCCTCCAATTCCTGCAGACTTTTAATGAGGAGGCCCACACATTTTTTTCCTTCCCTCCAGGTCTTTCCCACCTCCTGTCAGCCTGTAGCACTTGGAAAAAATATGAGATTCCCCAGCCAGGATTTACTAATACTAATACAAAATGCAATACTACCTGCACTTCTGCATCACTGTCCTGCCACGTGGAATGGCTCAGTCACAGGCTGAGGTCTAGGAAAAGTCTAGCTAAGGTCTAGGAAAGCCCTGCATAAACTGTTTGTTTCATATTCACAGAGCAGCAAGAGATAGGAACGACTCGCCTGGAGCTTGTCCGAACCCAAGGTGGACCCAGGGCCGCAGCAGCTGGAGTCAAATAATTAGGGAACTATTGAAAGGCTCAACAACACTGGACAGAGAGGTCTGGCTCCTTGTAAAGATAGCGGCCAGAAGGAAACTTCAGATGCTCCTCCAGATCCAGATTTTTCCAAAACTCGAGCGTGCTTAGATCTGAAGGCCTGGCTTGGCCTTTTCTCTGCTGCTAACAGCATTCAGTGTGAAATGTACAGCATGCTGGAGAGTGCTAATGCCTTGCAGACCTGGCTTGTGTCATTCCCCAGCGTTATTTATACAAAACTATTTAAAAACACAGGGTAAAACTCGTAGCAGTGTCTGTGTGGAGGATTCATTTTATCTAATCTTGTCCACCTCCTCCCTTACACTAGGCACCCAACTTAGAGATGACTGAAGTCCTCAAAGCTCCTTCACAGTCGAAGGGTAGAAGCAGCTAATGCGTCTGTCCTAACCTGGACACCCATCCTGGGAAGAGAAAAATCACCTTCTAGCCATGTGTCCCCCTCCACCAGCCACAGAGTCAGCTCTGAGAAGTTACTTCAGCTAAATGCTTGGCTGTTAGCAGGGTAGAGTAGGTAAGATGAATCTTCTTGGGGTGACTAAAGAACCTAATTCCCATTTCCAGTAGTGACTTAGGCACCCCTAGCCAGGTGGGGACCTAAAAATACCGATAACGATTTGCAGGCTGTTACAGTAAGGGATGCCAGGCTGTTCAGCAGACTTCAGGTTCATTAGTCACACAGCTGCCTGCATACTTTTGAAGAAGTTTGTTCCCTCTTTGGTGTCCCACCTTTAAAAAGTCTTGCACACAAGCCTGCACGCAGCTCCTCTCTCCAAGGCACGATGTAGGGTCTTTGGGGCAGGGCTGTTGGTCTGTTTTGTTAGTCCAATGCAGAACACACCATCCATCTCCCAGGTCTGAACCTTGAACACTACCATAATACCAAGAACGGGAAAGAAAGAACAAGGCTGGCAGCTACCAATGAAGATTGAAGCCTGAAGTTCCTCAGTGTTGTGCATTTGTCACTGCCTTTTCAGACATATTTTCCCTTCTCTGTACACATCTGAGGAACTTCAGGCTTGGCTGGGAACAGGCAAGACCCTGCCTCTAGACCTGTCTCCTAGTTTAAGTCTTCTTCAGCAGGAGTGCAGGAGATACTACTCTCTCCACTTCGTGTCCTTCTAAGGAGAAGGAATTGAGCTAAATCCAAGCAAGTCATGGGGAAAGCTGACAAGAAACCTTCATGAAGTTCCTCATCCTCTGCAGAAGGAACAACAGTATCCTTGGCAGAAATGAGCCAAAAACTACAGAAAAGGCAGCAAACTAGGCAATCACTGCAGAGGTGCCTCACACTGTAAAACAGCTCCTAATACCTGGACTCGTTAGCATCAAAGACCACACACTCTGAGGCAGATCATCTGCCTTTCGTTAGGTCCGGGATTACGCTGCCAGTGTCTCATTAGATCTCCAGCGCTGCCAGACAAACACAGCCGGCCCGCTCGGTGCAGCAGCAAAAGTGTCCTCTCCATCCTTATTACTGCTGCACGAGCCAGCGCGGCTGTAGGAAATCCAAGGTGGTCTGACAGTAGTTTCCTCTGTCAGCAAAATCCCAAGGAAAAAAAAAAAAAGGAAAAAGCTGCAAGCATAGCAACAAGCTGGATAATCAGCTGGAATCCAAAGCAAGGAGGATATCTGTTTATTCCACTGGTTTATCCACTGCATCTCAGAGCTTTCTGCTTTGCAACATCCATCCCGATGCTCAGTGGGTAAATAAATATTCCCAGACACAAACTGCAAAAATTAGCCACCACTAAAAGCTCTTGTTTTCTGTAAGCTCTTTTCCATCACTCCAGCAAAGTTGAAATTATCTTTCTCAAGATAATTGCCTCACTGTTGACCATTTAGTCGTCTGCAAAATGAGGAATGACCGAAGGAGCTGAATCTGCTCCGTGCCGTACCCCTGCGCCGGGGTGGCAGCCCGACACGCTCACTGCACGCCGAGATCGAGCCCTCCCCGCGGCGTGGCTGCCCAAAAAGGCTGACAACGTCCCTTCAGAGGCTGCGTTCGGCATCCCCCCGCTGCTCCCTTTCCACAGCCTTCCAACCCTAAAGGAAACATTAAGTGTGAAATATTGCAAACCAAGGAAAATCTCGCTTTAAAGGCAACACATTCAGGAAAAGGAATAAAAATAATAATCGAGGGGCACAGCTAGGAAGAGGGCTTTGAAGGGCTGGCGGCACGCTGCTTACTGCCAAATATTTCCAGCTCTCAGTCGGAGCAAGGAGGGATGGAGCAGCCGGAAGGTCAGCGCTGAGTTTGAGGAGTAACAGCCAGAGCACTTTGTACTCAAAACAGGGCTTGGCGAAACTTTGGGAAATCAAGATTTTTGTCAGACTTTGCAAGCTATTTTGGTCACTGTTGTTGCTGGGCATTTGGAGACAAAATAATAAAGGCTGGGGGAGAGGGACTGCTACAATTTAACCCAAAGACCTATGTCCTCTCCGAGGCTCAGAGGAATGGATGACCTGCAGATACTGCTTGTTGGCTTGTACGCTGTATAACATACCGTCCACTGCTTCCCATTTCCTCTCTGCCTTTTGTTTGTTTTCTTTTTTAGACAGGCTCCCTAGGCTGTGTTCTCGCTCTTTTTACCCTGTTTCAAAGATTTTCACTCTGTGGGATCTTTTCTCTCTGCACTGAAGAGCTGCGTTGTACTGAGAAGGAGCCAAACGCGCAGAAGCTGACTGCCGTATCCGACGCAAACTGGAAATCCTCCCATCTAGACCTGCTGCCATCAGGTGTCTGCTCCTCAGACCTGATGCAGTTTGTACCATCATTCCCAAACGCAGCACAGCCACAAGGCAAGGTGGGTTAATAGCATGAAGATCTGGTCTTTGCCATCCTGATGGCCTAAAAGAGGTGGGTAGCCAGCTGGTGGCATTTGTCCTTTTTTTTCTGCCTTTATGCTGGAGGACACTGATTAGGAGCAGGCGGTCCTAAACACGGAGGCCCTGAGCTCCTGCAGCTTCTGAGTTAAAAATAAGGTGAATGAAAAGATCTTGCTGCAATGTGCATCTACTGCTTCCAGACCATCTCCTCTGCTGGCTCAGTGCTCCCCGCAGGAACTGCTCGTCATTAAACAGATATGAATAACTAGTCCCATTTTTTTCCTTTCTTTCTTTCTTTTTTAATCCATTGCACAAGCACAGTCTGGAGAACATTTTCTGCAGCTGCTTGTGTGTCACCCATCTATTTTCTCGGGGCTCTGGGAACAATGGGGCCTGGTGTTTGCTGTCAGAGGCCGGGGCGCAGCTCTGCCCTACCATCTGTTTGGGGCGGTGGGACAGTCACGCTCTCCTCCTCCTGCCTGGCACTCGCGCAGCAGCTCTGAAAATGGAGCCAGACAAGGCGGCCGTGAGCATCCATCAGCAGGCAGCACTGCGAGGGCTTCTTCCAGAACCCTGGCAAGAGGAAGGTGACCCATGGAAACCTCCTGGGAAGCTGCGGTAGGTGACTTGGTGTTGGCCAGGGCCCAGTGACACCCATCAGACATCGGTCTCCAAGGCTCAGATGGTCAACACGAATGATTCATCAGGGAGTTAATAAAATAATCGATGCTGGGGAGAACGCCCTGGAGTAATTGATAACTGGGGTCCTCCAGGTAACAGCTGGCACTGACAAGTAATAATCGCCTGGCCAAGGGAAAATTGCCGCAGTGCAGATCATTGTCAAAGATGTCTGCTGCATGTGATAGATATCACCGGTGGGTCTCTCTCCACCTCCTGCTTCATCAACAGGGAGTGAATCCGCTCTATTGGAAACCCCCCGCCTGCTCCCCAATTACATCCACCACAACTAGATAATTTTAGAGATTGCTCCCCAGCCACTACCTACCCTGATCTTTGCAAACACAAGTAATGATCGCTGCTCCTTGTTTTATTACGGGTCTGCCAAGCTCTGAGACCTCAAAATGCCACCTTGCAAATATTAATTCACGATGCTTCACATTTGCCTCTGGTGTCAAGGAAACACTCGCAACCATTCCCAGTTAATCATAAAAACAGAGGCTGTTCTTCACTATTGTTCTCATAAAAACTGCTCAGAAAAAGTTGGCTGGATCATGTGCTACATTCATTGCAAAAGTTGCCTTTAATTTATTTTTTAAAAGCATAACCACTCACTCATATTTTTGTGCCCACTATAAATCAGCTCTGTTTGAAAACTAGACAAAAACACCACATTGGTTTAGCCTCTGGGCTTTTATTTTGTTTATCTACAGGTCTAGGTAAACCATTGGCTGCAAGGAAGGTTAAATACAACAAACTGGAGGAAAGTAGTTCACCTGTTTAAATTAATTTACCCATGAATTCTGCTTGTGGCTCCTACAGCTGCAGGGCACCCCTGCACAGTAACCTTCAGTGTGCAGGCTGCACCTGCCCTTATACCAAACACCTTGGGCAACCCCAGCCCCGGCAATTTAACCCAAATTCAGAGGCAAAGGGGCAATTTCACCTTCTGTCGACACATCTGGAATGCATCAAGCTGCCAGCAGTCCCCTCGCCCTCTTAGCCCAAAGTGCTACATCTGATCATCTAGTTAGGGCCCAGTTCAACAAAAGCACCTAAACCTGAGCCTAATTTTAAGTTAACTTTGTGCCAAGTATTGTGCCGAGTAGGGGTGGGTGCTCGCCTGCCCTGCTAACAGGAACCATGTGCATGCAGACGGACAGGAGCCTGTGACTTGATGATTTTTCTAGCCCCTTGTCAATCATGTGTTTCCCCCTCTGCAAATTCCCCAGTGACAAACCCAGCGCCCGAAACACCCATATCCTCCACAGTCACTTATTTATGGTGCTGAGACTCTAAGTGGGTACTTGGTAAATCTCCTTTGCTAGGGAGCGGGGTCAGCGCTGCCAATATTATAATACAGCCTAATCATTTATCAGTTCTCCCCTTCACACCATTACTCCTCATCTAACAGCTCCGGCTTTTGGCACTGAATACTAATGTCACGGGCTCATCAGTATGCTGGAGGGCTGCGCGTGCATCTCAGCCACGCACGCTGGTAGCATGAAATCCGTGGAGGGCGTAACAAAAATTCACACGCGACTCCCTAACGCCATCAGCATGCCTCGTACCTATCCCTGGCATAATGTCTATACCTATCCCAGCTGTCCCATGGATTTGGCCCTGCCACACTCATCACCACAGACACAGACAAGACTCCTTTGTGAAATGCAAGGGAGTTGTCCAGGGGGAAATAAAAAAAAAACCCAACAACCCCTTTCCCTGCCTGGCTCTACCTTTCTCACTTTTTATACAAACCATTCATTTACACAGCTCCTCCTGTGCTTAAAGCATGACCTTGAGCAGAAATGCCTTGCTCTTCTTAGGGGACCTAGCAAGCTCCTGGAAGCACAGAAAAATCACGCAGGGAACTGCAGAGATCAGCAGCCCTTTCAATTGTGGGATGGGATACAAAGCAAGGCAGCAACCACCTTTGAACCAGTGGGGTCCAGAGGGGTAGATCCTGACCAAATGGAAAAGCTATCAAAATCTAACCCAGTCTGCCCATTCTTAACCAGTAAGCCGCGAACCTGGCTTGGGGTGGAGAGGCAGCCCTGGGCCCGTAAGGAAGGACACCTGCAAGAACCATCCTGTTTCTCCATAGGCAGGTGCACCAATCTGAACCCCATCCATCCCCTGACTCATGTGCCTGCATGAGTCAGAACTCTCATAATGGTTATATCACAGAAATAATGGAGAGAAGAGAAAACTCCATGATCTCAGGCACTGAGTAACCACAGAGGGACAAATGATCCATCCCCGAAGCACTTATGGTATGACTGAGTGAGAGAGAAAGGCTAGGATGGAAACAAAGAGGGAGAAGATGTACCTAAAATCACCTAGCACGGTAGCAGCAGAGCTGAGAACGGATCCAGCTCCCAACCCTGGGCTCAGCACGCTACTGACCTGCACATGTCATTTCTCATTTCAGGGGCATTCAGAAAAGAAACCAAACGTAACACAGAAATAAAACACATGAGGCTAGTGAGCCGTCTCCTTATTATATCTCTCTGCACCAAGTATCTGCTCCAGCGTCAGGGCTCTCTCTTTTCATCCCTAAATACAATATACCCACTGTTATCCTCTCTGACTCCAGAGTCGCATGACCCAGCCATGAAAAAATGGTTCTGATTCATTTACATTAAAGATGTGGATATTTTAAGGGGCATAGAAGACCTTCTTTCGTGATTGTTAAATGTCCACAGTGAAGCACGCAGAGCATAAGCCACTGGTTCATGAAATGCAGCATTTCTTTCATTCTTATCTCCTTTCTCCAGCTTGCCAGAACACTGCAAGCCATCATATTGATATATAAGCAGCAAAATTTCCCTCCCAGAATGGAAAAAAAAAATTGCCTTTAAACAACATTGGCTTTTGCCAGTGAAATGCACAGCTACAACTACAGGAAACACGGTGCAGGTTATTACAAATATTAAATACGAGCAACCAAAGGATAACAAGAAAGTGCAGCCGTGAGCATCGTTTCAATAATTTGCGGCAAGCCGTGTGGTGCCATAGGGAAGCAAGCAGAGCTGGCATGCGGATGCACAGATCTGAGTTTTCCAGGCAAGCCAAATTGAAATCAAACAGGATGGAGAAAACAGGTTATTCTGCAACCAGACCTCAGACTCAGTTCCTCAATTAGCTTTCTGATGAAGCATTGCCTTTACTTTGAACCCGCTCCTGGGGGAGCCGGCATACAGCTGATGTATCCTATGTGCAGACCACTCTAGCGTGCTGGAAATACCTATTTACAAGCAAGGCAGATCAGAGGGAGAAAATTACGGTCTCAGCCTCCCGCTCCCAGCCCTGCCAGTTCTCCTCTGCCTCCCGCTCACTGTGCAAAGCCTCTGGCCCCACTTTTCTTGCACTACGCCTGAGCGGTTGGCAAACACTTCGCTGCCTCAAGTGCTGTCTGGGTCAAGGGATCGCTCCCCTCAAACTCACACCCATGTCCTACAGACCTTAGAGAAAACAGGCATCTCGTCTTAAAAGTCAATGGCAGGCGCTAAAGACCTTCAGGAGTGGTGTCCAGCTGATGGCGGAACTGGCAGCTGCGGGAAATCACAGCAGCGGAGGGACCTGTCCCCAGGCTGGGACATAAGGAACCTCAGGGACCCATTATTGAGATCTAATAATATAATAGCCATGCAAGGAGCGATCAGTCGTGTTCTGCCAGTCATCATGCACTGCAGTCCATCTTTGTAAATTACCCTCTATTTCCCCTTTTGTAAGGGAAGAGAATGAGGAGGAGAGTCTCTAGCCCATTTCCACATCTTAGAGAAGAAATCCTGTATTATTAATATGATCATCCATCACGCTGCCTGCTCTGTAACTGCTTTTAACACAGAAATCAATCCTTTTCTATGGAAAGGAAACAAATGTTATCACTATTAAGTATCGCTAGTCCTTCTTGGTTTTTGTATCTGGGGCACTGAATATCTTGATGTTCTTCATGGATTTTCAGTGCTGACCAAAAGTTGAACTCACTGCAAGTGAAATTTCTGGAGGAAGCTGGGAGTGTCCCATCTGAAAGCTATAAAGAGCTCCATGAAAAACAACAGAAAACACTCATACGTCTGCAACAGATTTATTTGTTGGATTAAGGAAGTCTACTCTAAAGTTGCATTTTATGTTCCAAACTCGGGAAAGCATCCCCAGTCAGGATATCACTCAAACAGATGATTAATTTTAAAGCAGACATGTCAAATACACGATCTGTTGGCCAGCTCCAACCTGCACAATACATTCACCATGCACTGTGTGTCATGTTCTCCAGAACTATATTTTCATTCCATAAATTATTTTTCTTGTATTGCTGACCATGCAACCTGGTGCAACCAGTGCAGCAGCATCTATCTGGCTGTGTGGGCAACCAGCAGAAACAATGCTGAGGAGCACATACCATGGAACCCCTCCTTCAAATGGAAGTCAGAAGTCATCCTTCCCATCCCACACAGCGAATCTGGATCAGTATGTCCAAATTCCTCCTTTTTTCCCCACATGGTTCCTTTGGATGTCAAAGAGGGATCTAACTCCTACTAAACTCTCTGAGCTCGTCAGTGAGAGTCCTGCTCGCTGTGAGCACCCCAGTCCATCCACTGTGCTCACAGGGGAATTTGGCTGCAAATTCTCAGTCTGAAGCATAGCTCAAATGTCTTTCCTGAAAGAAGACCTCCAAAAAAGAATTTAACCAGCTATCTAAAGAAAGAAAGGAGGAATGCAGAGAATGAACCCACGAACATCAAAACCCAGGAAGCTGCCTTTTAGCCACTGAGACAATCTCACTGATAGACTTGATTTTTCTCACCCCAGCTGGGAGTAATGTTTTCTTTCCTTTTTTTTTTTTTTTCCATTTACTGAATGCATTCATTCTATGGAGGTTTTTTTTTAAAAAAAAAAAAAGAAAGACAACAGACATTCATGGCTCCCAGCTGTCAAAAGCCACAAAATGCCTGAGGCTGTCTGTCTTCTTGCAAATGCTGAAGACATTTTCCTGTAGTGTATGTTCTCATTAATCAAGTTTCAGACTCGACTCAGTCTGTATCATTGCCCATAAGCCAAGAGAGACCCTTTAGGGTCAGTAATGTAACACAGCATTGCCAAACCTACCACGGCATTGTCGGACACAAACATGTCAGCTGGGCTCTTCTCCCACTGAAGTCAGTGGGAGGTTTTTCTTTTCATGTGGCTCAATTCAAAGCCAGCATGGTCAACTGAGGGTTAGAGGTAATATCTACAGATTGGAGAACTGTTTCTTTGAACATCATCATCAGAAAAAAAAACATAGCCCCAGACCCATCAAAATTAAATAGTTGTGGTGGGTTGACTTGACTCCATCCCAGACAGACCTAATACAGTAATATTTAATTTCTACTGAACTACTAGACGTGGGCCTGGCTGGTGACTGGTGGACTCCCCCGAGCTCCTGCTGCTGAAGTCCAGAGAGCAAACGGGGTCCTGAGACATGGATATGTATGGAGTGCCAAGAGGAAGAACAGCCCCATTCACCATTTGCTGCTGGAAAAACATATCCATGCCTGGAGTTCTCACTTCAAAAAGAAAGTTGAAAAGCTGTGAACTGTTCAGGGAAGAACCATAATAAAGGGGGAAAGTTGGTCTTGTGTGAGAGGTTAGAAAGTAAATCTAGGCAGCTAATGCAACAGAAAGTTGAAAAGTTCAGACATTTGGGCCCATAAGTATTGCAAGAAGAGACATTTTCCAGTATCGGAGCCTCTCCTGACCATCAGAGGCAGAATGACCTCACATGGCTGCAGATTTAGGCTGAAGACATTCAGACTGGAAACCTGGAGCTATAGAAATGGAACGGTGGCAATCATGAAGAAGTGGAATGGTCTTGCAGGCATCGTGGCATGCTCGCAGGAGGCTCGTGTGCTCGCACTCAGCCAGGGGCTGGGCAGAAGAGGTGCAGCTCTGGCATGCGCCATGCCCGCAAAACCCTCTCATCTTGCTCGCAGCCACAGGGATTGAACAAGTTAAAACCAGGGAAAGAAAACAGCAAGCAGTGACGTGACGCAATGCTCACTGCCAGCTCAGCAACATCGCCCACGGGCCCAACCTGGCCAACACAGGCTGGAGCAATTGGATGTAATTGCTCCTTCTTGACATTTTCACATCCCGACAAGCCACAAAAGGGCCTCCCACATCTCCAGCAGCAGTGGAGGACCTGGCCCTCACATAGGAGCCTGGCAGTCTGCCACGAGACTCCTCTCAGCCAACGTGAAGGATTACCTTCGCTCTGGTGATGAGATATTTCATGTCTTGAGCTTCTCTCCTTTAAGTCAGGTGGCGAGTCAAGGCAGGATGGCTTCACCATGAAGCATTTGTCACATGTCAATATCCAATTAATGGCTGTGAAAATGTCCATCAGGAGTCCAGTGGCAGCCAAGCAAAGTGAGGGTCACCACAGGAAGGCAAGCAGCAGCAGAGAGAGGAAGCAAGAAATATGAGCAGAGTCCTGCATGTGCTCTTCAGAGAAAAACAGGACCTTTCGCCATCTCACTTCATTCATGAACTGCTTTTGCTTAGAAGGTTTGTATCATTCAGGTCATCTTTTAACCACTGATAACTTTAATTTCAGCAGGCACTTAATGTGCTAATCAAAACCAATGGCTTTCAGCAGGATAGAAAATTCCAAGTGTGGACATGATTATTGAGCTTCTAAAGAAAAACATTGGCATATAAAGAAAAAAAAAACAAGCAAACACATTTTTAATAGGGGTTATTTACTACTCTCTTTACTCCACAGGCTAATTCACCCACATTGGTCTGTTTTATACCCAGGGTTATCCAGGCCAACGTTACTTCATCTGCTGCATCCCAGAGCAGCAGGAGGAACATACTACGGGACAAACGGCAATGGGAGCTCCCTATTTCTTGTACATTAAGCACAGCCCTTCTGCTTCTCAGAAGTTGACAGCCAGGCCAAAATCCCATATCTACAACCCCAATAGGTGCTCACAAGGACTGCTCACCAATTCCCTGTAGGAGGAGGGCATGATGGTGGGTGAGGGCGCAGATGTGGCCCAGACGTTCAGGACAGTGCAGACACCTTGGGCACAAATTTCCTTTCCTCACATTCTCATGCCAGCTCTGGGGCTGAGGACTCAGCTGAGGAGGTGCCTGCAGCATGGGTTCCACTTCCTCTACCCCTCTCTTGCTGTGGGCTCCTGTGGGTGGGATCACAATGAAGGAGAAGAGAAATTTCTCCTCCCTTTTCTCTGAGTCAGGCTTGTAAAATACGGCCTCTTGGAGAGACCAGCATGCTAATAAATCCTAACCTGCCTGGGTAACTCATGGTTGCATGATATGATCAGTCCCAGAGGGAGGCGATCACTGCCTGACAAGATTAAACTGATGGGTCAAAGTGGGTGGGCAGGATGGGGAAACTCCCAAGCAATGGTCTCAGCCTTCCTCCAGCCCCTTACGTGCAGCGGTGCTCCCCGAGCAGGCCAGTGTTTGATGGAGGAGGAGGGTGCGGCAAAGACTCCAACCAACTCACCTAAAACAAAGCAGCCACTTCTCCAGCCAGGACCAGACTTCAGGACTGATCCCAAAACCAAGGATGGCATTTTTGCTCCCTCATAGCCTGGACCTGCAGCATCCCCTGATCAGAAAAGTCTGGACTCCAGGAAGTGCTCCATCATGCAGGACGGTTTGGATAGGAGAAGCATGGATGAAAGTACTAAAATTTCTCACAGAACCCAAGATAGCTCTGGCAGCAATTATGTCTCTGCAGTGCTTTCCCATCCAGTATTACCAGTCCCTGTTGATAGTCAGACCACTGTGTCAAGACAGCTCACACCTGAAAGCCACACAGCCTCAACGCACTCAGGAGAAGGAGCATCCCAAAACCAGACAGCAGAAAAAGACACCCCACAGCCAGTTCCACTCCAAACCACCCTAGATCCCAACAGGCCCATGCAAACCCCATGCTGGAGGTGGCTCAGAAGGTCCATGGTCTCAGTGCAGAAACCAAAGCATGAGTTTGTGCAAGGTCGAGGGCTGGAGATGCACAGCTCGAGCAGCCAGGTCTGGTGGTCCAGGACATGAAAATATCGAGTGGATAGCATTAATCCAGATGGCATTGACCTGGCTTGTTGTCCACCGAGCAGCGCATAGTCCAGCAGCACTGACCAGCTCATTATGATGGTAAACACATAAAGGTATGAATCTGTCCCTATGGCCAACCTCTTACAGCCTGCCCGCTCTTGCTTGGCCTCAGGCCTGCTATGCAGTCATCCTTGGGAGGGTCCCCCAGCCCCCTCTGAGATAGCTTTCATGGAGATATGCAGAGAAAAATGACCACTTCTGCAGCATTTTCTTCTTCTCTGCCTACCTGCCAACAGCAAATTTGGAATCCAGTGCTCAGGCAGCAGGACACAAGGGCATCCGTATTATAAGTCAGTTTTGAGATGCTCAGCTGGCAACCTTTTTGTGGAAGTACTACAACTCCTTATCAGCCTGCATCCTCTTGTGTTTCGTCTTTCAAAGAAATCCAATTAACCTGCTTCCCTTTGTACTTTGTACTTCTAATGCCAAAAAGCATCACCCGGCAGACCTTTTATAGACACAATAAATGCCAGAGCAACTGCAAAGATATTTTCAACAAATCTCAGCTGTGGCCTTCAGACTACACGTCCAGGAGACATTTCCCACATCGTAATTGCTCTCTATTGACTAACTGTTAAGCCTCCAGACTGGATTTCTGATTCAACCCCTTGAAAGAGCAAGAACCCATCATTTCAGTTTATCTGGAAGTGCTTGTACAGAAACTCTGATCACTGTGATTAATTGTCACATCTGCAGGAGCATCCTGTTGAGGGAAAAATTAGACTCAGTTCTACATGACTTATTTACGACCCAGCTGCTCCAGCCACTAAAATCAGCCTGAATATCTGCTTTCCCCGCCACAGTCTGAACAAGCGGATTAGTCCCTGAAATCACAAGGCCCCGTGTTTTCCAGCTCAGTACAGCTTGTCGCAAAATAAAGGCCTTGCCTCAATAAACAGCACTGTTAAGGGCACTCCTGCTGTAACGAGCTTTCCCTAGTAATGCTCCGACTCCGAAAAGAGCCTGCTCTGAGCACTAAGGAAATCCATCAGAAGTAACCTTGGAATTTGTATGTTTATATCTGCATAGCTGTGGAAACACTGTGGGAGAGAGTTGTTTTTCATTTTGCGAGGCAAATAGAAAATCTATGATATTCTTCGATATTCCAAGGCTTTCTTCCCCTCCTATTTCAAGCAAAGGGTTCTCACCCAAGCTGGATTTTTAACAAACGCCTTCTCTGCCCCGGCACAGAGCAACCCAGTGTTGAGCACATTCCTTGGCATCCTCACCCCTAATTGCTCTCCGTCTGTCGCAACACTTCTTGTGTTCCCGACTGGATGCAGCGACCCAAGGGTTGAGTTGGCTTTGGAGGAGGCTGACCCCCAGTCTTGCTGAATCTGCACTCTCTATGGAGTGTCTGGGAGCCTGGTTGAGAGATGAGTCACCTGTTGCCTGGGATGAAATAGATTCTCTTCTCCACAGCTTGCAGGAGATATTGCTGAGACAGTTGCAGCCAGCAGAGAGACCGGAGAGCACAGTGCAAAGCATCTGCTGAGGGATGTCTCTGGTTGGACCTCCACGCAAACAAGTGCCCCAAAACTGTCTACAGGAATAACCTAGCTTAAATTTTTCATTTTCACTGCTTCCATCTTTTCTCCTCACTGCTCCTGCTCTTCTCCCCATCTCCTTTGCACCACTGCTGGGAGGGCTCCCTGCTGCCTTATTCTATCTGATTTCCTTTTGGACCTGCAGCCTCAAAGGGGCAAAGTCTGAGGTGCCCTGACTGAGCTGTTCTGCCCAACAAGTCACTATATTGCCCCACCACCAAAAAGATCTCTTCCCAGCAGAGCAAGTCCCCCTTTGCAGCTCCGCTTTCTCTCTTCTTCCCACCCATCGAGAAGAGACAGGAACAGAGACGCCATCCTGCTGCCAACTCAAGCATTCATCGGCGTTTGAGTAACCTCCTTCCCGGCACAGAAAGACCTCAAGCCAAATCTCAGCCAGAGCCTTGAGTGCCGCTGTAGTGTTAATAACAGGCACAGCCTATTAGTGCAACCCAGCTTTTGCATGTTGCCACACACGTATGTGCTTGCCTTTAACGATGTCTGCACGCACAAGGTGTTATTCCCTGCAGCAGCCCCGGAGAACGGAGTAACCTGGGGCAGTACAACGTGCCAGGGTAAGGTAGGGTTAAGCGGCTGATAATAAACTATCGCCACCATAATTGAAACCCACGCACACCACGCCAGATGTATTCAGCATCCTGCAAACAAAGGCTCCAGGCCAGCACTTAGCGATGTGCGAGCCAAAGAGTTTTCCCAGAACTAGGCTGAGCCTGGCATAAGATTTGAGAAGGGAACTGCTCCTTCTGACAGGATTGCCCTCCGAGCAAGTGCATGGGACACCACCAGAAAAGGGGCACAGGACTGGCATCACCCTCCATCGGTAATGCAGGAGCAGAGGCCTCCTGCTGCAAAAACATCCGAGCAAGCTGTGGGGAGGAGAGGTTGCTCCATCAAAGGGGATTTTCCCGACCGCCTGTTGCAGCCACACTGTCGGCCTCACCCATGAAGAAGGCATGCCCCAAGGCTGGAGGCTTCCCTCTGCTGTTGTGTTCGTTAGGAGGAAAAGTGCTGTTAGGTGGTGGTTAGCCATCAGCCGCGAGGCAAGGGGCTCTGAGGTCCTGCCACTGCCACTTCGCATGAGTCCCTTTGTGGTCAGACACCAGACCCCGGTGCTCACCAGGGGCATTTATAGCCACAGCCATCACAGATGGCTTCTGCCCCTGGGTGCAGTGTGGATGAGGAAAGGAATAACCCTGGGAGCAGGGAGCTTCAGACCCCTTGCACGGCTTAAGGCCAGCAGCATTTTCTTGGTGCATAATAAATTGATTAATTCTTGCAAGGAGCAGAGATAATATGGTGTTGATATTCTTAGGTATGGGTAACTTCATGAACACTTAACGTACATCCTCCGTTCTGCATTGAAAAACAAAACAAAAACACTTATGGAAAATCTCTTGCAGAGCCATAAGAGCAGCTCGCTAAACACTGCATCCCTTTGCAATCATGCATTTCCTTCTCCGTCTCAGTTCCAGTTTGTAAACTATTTGAATGCTGATGGTTTTTAAATAGCTCCCAATGAGGATTTTACATACAGGGAATGGCAGAGAAAAAAAATAAATACAAAATCTGTGGGCTGGAGATCTATGTAAACACAAATTCCCTCCAACAGCAAGTTCCTCACGGCGTGTCGCTCCTTTTACACAAAACACACCATCAGATAAAGGAATGTACGTGACTCATTTGCTGCCCTCTGATGTGGTGGAGCTCTTGAATGAAACACTTAAACCATCCTGCTGTACTCTGCTGCTTTAAATCCGACTTGCAGGACTCACAGGCTGAGGTGGCGTGGCAAAAGGCAGGCTGAGTTTCTAGCAGACGCAGGGTTGTGCAAAACGAGTTGCTCCACGGGTGCTAAAAACTCTTGTGGGGGCTAGAGAAGAGATTTTGCTTAGCTGTGCCGAGTCGTTTGAGTGGAAAATAGGAAGTCGTATTTATATCTGCTGGGCTGCTCTGGAAGCTGTTCCAGGCTTGACATTCATTGCCAGGGGATGCTTTATCTTTCCTTGCTTGTGCTAGAAATATCATGGGACCACAATGATGGCAGACTGCTAGATAGTGCAGTCATTGCTAGACCAAAATAGACTGCTCCTGCCATTCAATAGTGCAGTTAAGTTTTCACTTGCATTTGCTTCTTTCCAGGAAATGGGACAAATCTGGTAAAACTGCTAAGCGTTTCAGGAGAGGGCTGTGGGCACACGTGATTTCTGGAGGGCTGGGGTGAGCCCACAGGGCTCTCTGAGACCTGAGATGAAAAGCACTTTGGTGGTGGAGATCCAGGACCCTCTGCAGGGAAGTCTAGTAGCCCCGTTCCTCAGAGGGGAAACTAAAGCCCTGGTAGAGTTCCTCCCAGTCCCACACAACGGGGGCTACGGTGAGGCTTCAGCCCTCCAGACACCACCCAACTGACCCCACCGGCTGCGATGCAGAGCTCTGCTCTGGAGAGCAGGCTGAGACAGGTGCACAGGGCAGATGAACCTTTCTACCTTCCTCTGAGCACAGAGGATCATCCTCCTTGACAAGAGGCAGCACATCCCTGGTCAGCACTCGAAGTAATGATGGGAAAGGGGTTGGTAGTAGAGCAAAATTGTGCTTTTCAGCAGCCACCGCAAACATTTGCCAAGGCAGCTGAAAACCAAACACTTCAGAATAAAACATAAAAAACAGAGTTTAGATGGTCCTAAGACCTGACATTGCCTCCACAGGCCATCTGCTGAGATATTCCTCTTCTTTCCTATGGGATGTGTTATTCCCAGCTACTCCCCAAGGACCAGAGAGGAAATTCCCCTGCTTGAACACAGCAGTCCTCGGTTTGCGTAGTGTGTCTTGCAACCTTGGAGTTTCCCTACAGAAGCCTGCCCCCATTTTGCTCTTGACCACAAAGCATTTGCTTTGCATTTAGCAGGAACAACCAGTTTAGTGGTTGAATGAATGATCGGTGTTAATTAGTAGCATTCAAAATTAAAATAAAGGTCAAAAGAGGGTAGGCATTATCAAAGAGCCTTGTTTGCTCAAAGGAAACATTAATGACACTTGTTCAGTGCTTCAAGATAAACTTGTTCAGGCACCAAGTTAATGAAGGAATAAATCCTCCTCTCCACGGAACATCACTGCTCCTCAAACACAAACCACAGGTCTTTCATCTCAAGGTGTGCCCTGCCCTATCTCTCATCTCTCCTCACTGTTTCATTTCTCCTTACTCTCAAGATGCCAGTTCCCTTCCCTGCACGGCTGCAAGATGGGGCCATCACCAGCTCATTGGAATTGCAGACAAATTCTTGCTGCAGAGGTGTCATCCCAGAGCCATCTACAAAAGCATCTCACCGCCCTTCTTCCAACCTTCATTTACAGCGAAGCAAAGGACAAGGGGGTATCATAGGGCTTGGAGGCATGGGGAGTATGAGGTGGGTACTTTCAGGACCTCCGTCTTCTCCAGCTGTTCCAGACAAGAATGAGTTCCTCCCCCTCTACCCTAACCTGACCTCCTGGTTTCGTACCTGTTTGGGTACATGTACCACCAGATCACAAGCTCCCTTGGGCAGGTCCACTTTCCTGCCTCATGTCTGTGCAGCACCTGGTGCAGCAGGGCCCGGCCGAGGCTCCCAGCCACACAGAACCTATAGGTCCAGACCCTTCCCAGCTGCCTGCATGTGCTTTGCTGACACAGAATAAGCCAGAAGCAAATTAACCAAGCTGCTCACCTGAGAGCTGGGTCACCTTCTGCAGGTGCTTCGCTCCATTGACAACAGAGGGAGCCCGAGGATGTCTATGCTCCAGAGGCAGGCACCTCAGGCAAATTTAGGGTGGGATGAATCCAGAGCTAAATAAATATTAATACATTCAGAAGCCAGCAGTAGCAGTATTCGAATATATTTATATATACACAGAGAGAAAGAGGGAGGGAAAGTGCATGCGCACCCTTTGGCTTTTCCATGACCCCCAGAATGCCATAAATCACTTTCAGCAGGCCATCAAGATGCAGCAAGAATTGCCTCCTGCCCCAGCTTCCAGGCTGCCATAATTACGGCAAACCCTGCCCTGCCATTGGTATCGCGGTGAAGAGGGAACCAGGGTGCAGGAGCTGGGGGCTTCCAGCCTGCACCGTGGTCCCTGCGCCAAGGACGCAGCGCTCCAGCTCCTGCTGTTAAAACCACCGAAGGCTGAGGAAGATGGTATTTCCATCTTTTGGAAACGAAATACTGGGAACACGCCTACACAGTCTTTGTCATAATCTCCCGAATTCAGTTAGAAGTAAAGAACAGGCAGAGGTCAAACTTTTCCTGGCTTAATAGAAAGGCTGTCAAAATTTAACCTCTTCCCTGCCAGCAGTGCACAGATCTCCTGCTCCCAACAAAGACAGGGTCACAGCATTCACATCCATGATGAACACGTGCTTCCCTTGCAGCAGCATCATTTTTCTTCTCCCCTTTCCCCGTGTGTGCAGGCGAAAACATTTCTGATAGCAGCAAGGTTGAGCAGGCTCAGCTGCATGACAACCGTCTGTGGAGAGATGCAATCTTGCATCCCGCATCCCGTCCGGCAGAGCTGGTGCCACGAGCACAGGCCCCAGCCTCACGCTGCTTCACCCCATCTCACAGGCTAGAGGAGAAGAGGCATGAAAGACGGGCTTCCAGGGGACCAGATGGGCACCTGTCAGCAGCCATACATCAAGAGATCAGTGCTTCGGATTGTGCATTACAAAAAAAAAGAAAAGGAAAAAAAAAAGATTAAAAAAACACCTTCTGCAAGATTTTCAAACACATGATCCTCAGATGCTGTGTGAAAAAAAAAACAAATTGGCAACTCTCTCCCTTTTTTCTGAGCAGGAGTGAAACAGCCTGGTATCCCACATTTATCATTTATCACAGCACCCCTCACCATTTTGGAAAAGCAGCAAAGAAGGGTCCATTTCTCTGAGTTATTTCCGTCTGATGTTTTAGGGAAGCAGTGGGCAGCTGCATGCAGGTGGTTGACCTGTAAAGCAGAAGCAGCAAACTGGTGAAAAGTTGAACTCTGCAGCTAAGCACCATCACTTCCCAAAAGGCTGGGAGCTAGTTCTGATCTACAGATTGGTGGCCATAAGGATCCCAAGCCCTACAAATAGATAGTGGACTCCAAACGTGACACGTTAGACAGCGACGAGGCGACGTAACTTTATCCTGCCTAGCAGACCTCTGTGTCAAGGCTGTTTGCTCCAGCCCAGCTGTCTCTGAGCTCAGGAGCCATACGGCTGGTAGGACTTCAGAGAGGGAGATCAAATTCAGAGGCTGCAAAGCACGCGGTTGTTTGCTTTCCACGTCTCCGCTCAACTTTTGGCCTCCTACTTTCGTAATGAATTTCTCGGAGGTTCTCAGCATTGCTTGCTCGTTCGCAGGCTGCACTTCCAGCTACAAAAATAGCACAGGCACTAAAACGATCTTCAGGAATCAGATAAGAGCTCCTCCCGGGAGGAAGAAAAAAGATTCCTTTCTTCTCTTTTCTTTTTTTGTTCTCTGTGTTTAAGAAGGCTGATGTGTTACAGTTATAGATTGTGATTCCCATCCCAAAGTGCTTCACAAGAGCTCCACCAGCACCTCGGCGCGGAGCTGGCAGCAGGCACCGCTGGGATGACCTGTGCAGCCTCACAGAGCTCACACAAACTGTCCAAGTACCTGCATGGAATAACTGCAATAGACCTGCTGGCGTAGAAATATCCAAAGATAACAGACAATGCTGTTTTCTGACATTACTTCCTCCTAAAATGCAGCTCAGAGAGAAAAATGACACAGCTCAGTCACATCACAGGTTTCTGTGGTCTTGGGCAAGTCATTTTTGCCAGTGATGTTTGCCTTAGGGAGCCTCCCGCATCTCCCCCAGTTTCCAGCTGGCCACCCCACTCCTCCCTCCCCCAGGTCCGATGCTCACCAGATTCTTCCCCAAGCCCCTGAGCTCATTAACTCAGGACAAGCGCCTGGGCCCTTGTTGGGCTGGTGTTCTCCCATCCTCATGAGTTATATCAGGTCTCAGAGGGGTCCCACCAGTCCTGGAGCCGGGGTGAGATAAGCCCTGGGAAAATGAGGATGGGAGAGGGGAGGGAAGGGAATGTGGGACTTCCGCCGGTCCCTCTCCCCGCTCACTGCTTTTCATGGAAAGACATCTGAAACCTTTGTCTTATCTAAAATGAAAGCTTTATAACTCACTTATCTGTATATAGTTACTGGTAAGCACTCTGAGAAATATGTCCAGTCACACTGTGCACTCTGTACGCACTGAACAGATACCCACAAGCCAGAAAAAAAAAAAAAAAAAAAAAAGAGGCTTTAGATGCTACATAAACACAAATAAATAAATACAATACAGCAAATGGGGCCATAAAGGACTTCAAGTGGTCTCCTAGTTCATCTCCCAAGGCAGGGTCAAATTACAGCTTATTGCCCAATCCAGTGCTAAAAATATCCATTGGCTGAAATTCCAGTCTTCCTGGGCAACTGCTTCCTGCAACTCTCTCCTTTTCACCCTTCAAAGCTTTTCCTGGACTTAGATGTCCCTCACTGCAGTTTTAGCCCAGGCACTTTCCTTTCCCCGGCGGACGCAAGGAACAGCTCATTCCCATCCCGCTTGCAGCGCACATCTGGAGATGGTTACATCTCCCACTCCAGTCTTTGCTACATTTGCCTCTCTTTTCTAGACAAACAGTTGCAGCTTGTTCAGGAAAAAGAAAAACAACAAAACGAAGAGTCAGTGAAGAGTTCAAAGTGCCACGAACCACGTGCTCCAGCATCACCCTGAAGATATAACGGGTCTGAATATGGCCTTGTTCTGTCATTTGTTGTGGTCCTCACTCAGTGCTCCCTCCAACGTGAAGCGTGGCCTCTGCGTATGACAGCACCTTGCAACATGACTCACCTCCACCAAGCAAAGCACATTTTCCACCCACGTAGGTGCAGCTCCTCTGCTGGAGGTCACCACCACGGCTGCTGACAGGAACGCACGTCCGCCCCACGGCTGCTGCACCCACGGCCCAAACGCGCCCTGCCAGCGGTTTGCACCAACACCATGCACGGGAGCCGCTGACGGGAGGGCTCGTGCTCCCGTCCCTCACTACATCTCCTCTCGCAGACCCCTTAAAATGCAAGGGAAGAACAAAAGCGTGCAATAAGTTGCATACCAGGAATAGCAGAAGACAAAATATCTTGCATAAATTCCTGGATGTAGCACACTGACACCCTTTTTTTCTCTTTAACAGACTCACTGAGCCTTAGCTGTAAAGCTGCAATCACCAAGACGCACACATTTTTTAAGTCCTAACTGAAATGGCAAATACCGTCTCCTGCAAACCCCACAGTTCAGCCTGCCCGTCCCGTAGAGAAACTCCACATGAGTTTCACCCAGCTCAGAGCTGATGAAATCCCATCTGGAGGTGTCAGGGCCTCAGGTCAGTCTAAACACTCTTCTGGGAGCATCCTGAGCCCTCTTCCATACCCCAGCCTCAGAGACGCTGCTCCACATTTTTGCCTTACTGTTTTTCTTGGCAGCTGTTGTCTTTCAAGTCAAGCTACGACTGTGTCGCTTTTAGGTACTTAAATTCATATTCTTGATTCATTTCTTCCCTAATCACTTGGGATACCACGTTTTACAAAAGAGAGTGTAATTAATCTTCCAGGTTTGTGCACGTGTGATGAAAAAGATGTGATCTGTGACAATTCAATGCCCTAGCTAGTTGCTAGACAATGGAAATTTCTGAGTTATATCCAAAAAAAGCCACACCCAGGCTTACAAAGACTGCAGCAGCTGACAAGCATCTTCTCCAGACTCTTAAACAGGAACATTTTTTCAGGGCTTTTTCCTTGTTGTTCTTCTAAACTTGGCCCCAAAAATCAGTTGCAAAAGAGCAAAGCTGGCAACTTACATGGTGGTTCGATGAGTTCCAGAAGCTGTTGAATTTCTCACAACGTTATCAGCGATCTGGGAGACCCAGCGAGGCGCATTTCGTATGGTGATTGCCGTTACCGTGCTCCCGCTCCCCTCTAACATGCATTCCTCACAACCTCGGTGGCAGGTTCGACAGTCGGCATCGCTGGCAGACAGCTCCAGCCTATCTCAATCACTCTCTTAGATGTTAACAACCCTGCAATGGCCAACGTCGATATCGGCTGCCCATAACAAAGCTATTAGAGTGACATTTTGGTAGGAAATGGTGGGAATGCTGCAGTAATCAGACAGAGTTATAAAAGGTTACTGAAGATGAAAGGACAGAAAATACAGAGGAAAAGTCCAGGCAGACAGAGAGATTTTGGCAAGATTTGCTAAGCTGCTGCCTAGCCACACACTAATACGTTTCCTGCATTTCCCAATCCAGCTGCTCATTTCCAGTAGCCTCAGCAAATCTGTATCACTGGGAGAAACGCTGAGCTGCTCTGTGGTTGGTAGCATTTGCAGTGACTCTTGCCCATTACTGAGCAAAATTGTCAAGTCTCCGAAAGGAATTTGGGAAGAAAGTCCAGTTCATCCACACACAGTGTCCCTGAGGAGGCTAAAGTCACGCGTGCTCCAGCTCAGCCAGCACAACGAAGCACTGTCGATGTGCTGCTCACCTAGAGACCTCTTTCCAAGTCACCTCAGTATTTTTGGAAGGAAAATTTTTCACTCAGTGTTATCAGAGAGCCGCTAAAAACAAGCAATCCTCTGGTACTGCTGGGTTGGACAGGGTGGTGCAAGGCACTACTTCAAAACAGAGGGGAGGAAACTTCTTCATTTCTTTCCATCCTCATCATGGGACAATTCCTGACAGTACACTTGTACTGTAGTATCTGGATTTCACACTGCGGGACTTCAGTCATTCCCTTTTGAAAGCTATTTAATGCCTTAGTAGATGTCTTCATCACACTTTTTTTTTTTTTTACAGCACTATTGTTTTGCTCATTATCTCTCTCACCACCTAAAATATCCCTTCTTCCTCACCAGCACTTCAAGCTCTCGAATGACTGCAGGCTCTTGCCTAATCTCTCTCCTACACCTCGTCCGATGTCGAGACTGGTGCTTAGCTGAGCTATGCACATAGCTCGCTGTCAGCATCGCCACGTAAATCAGTCTCTCCAGCTCCAGCACACTGCCGGTGCTATTCCCTGAATTCCTGCCACTCATCAGTGCGTCTCCATGGGGGGGTGCCAAGAAGGGGACAAGGGCCCGCTGGGTGGGATCAGACAAGCTCAGCAGAGAAGGATTTGCAGGTCATGTTCTCCACAGCACAGGGCATCTGCATAGACAGCCTAGCCTAGAATTCATCCTTCGTGTGATCTTCCACCAAAATTTCTCCATGCTTTTTCCAGCTTCTCCATTTCTCTTGATTCTCTGCTCATTTCTTTTGGTTCCCCCCGGTTCCACAGCGAATACAGGTTTGACTACACTACATTTAGCACTGAGATCATTTATGAAGGCACCATGTTCAGCCAGATTTACTACCAGCACCATCTGTAACCCAAGAGACACCTCTTTCATCCCAGCCACGCGTCCTCCTGCAATTACGGCTGTCAATACTGATGTCAAGGGTACGTGTAGGCAAACAGAGTTTACTCACTTCTAACTCGGTCTTGATACAGCTTGTCCTTTGGGGAACTGGGATGATGCTCCCTCCTTTCCCATTCCCCACGGCAGCACAGACTTCTATGTTTCATCGGTGGTGTGACCACGGTCACGGTGCACAACACCGGCCACGCCAGTTGCAATGTTGGCCATGCCCAGCCTGGACAGCAGAGACCCAGCGCATGGCAATCCCCACGATGGACAGCAGCGTCAGCCTCTCCAGCCTTGGGATTTTTGTGGCCGTGACGAACTTTGAGCTGGCTTTCAATTTACGGGAGCTGCCATAGCCATGCCGCTTTGAACTGCCTGGATGAGTAAACTGCCCTGACAAGCTAGAGTTCTCGGGGATTGCAGTCAGTCATATTACAGCCCATGACAGATTTAATTGCAGATTAGCAATTCCGTAGCAGAAATATTACAGGAGACTTGAGATCCTAATTGTTTCCTGCTTAAGATAGGAGCTTAATATTATTTTTTAAATCCCAAGTGCTGACAGCCAATATTTTGGTGTGAAAAAGCTAAAGAGGCAACCGCTGCCTCACTGTGAACAGGTAACAACTTCCAGAGTTCAATCTTACACCTTAATTTGTTCTTAATATTCGGATCATGGCAGCAGCCAGGAGGCATTATCAAGCTAAGTGCTCCTTTGTGTCAATACACAGCAGCAGCAAAATTCCCTGCCCAAATGCGCTGTGATTGTTGTGTTTGCTGGAAGAAAGCCATGCTCTCTCCTGTGCCATACTAATGCACTTTCAGCGACGGAACTGATTAGGATTCCTGGTTTGGATTTGCTCAGATCTAGCTTGGTTGGTTTTTTAATCTTTGGGATAAGCTGTCGAGAGAGAATTAGCCATTTAGATATAAATCGCTGGGAAACAGTTTGCCAGCACCCGCCACAAAACGACTTCAGTGTCTGCTCTGGCGAATGGCTGCCAGATAATGAAGTGACAATCAGGGCTGAGGGGGCAGAGGGGGGATTTTTGGCTTTCAGGAAGCACCAGACATCTCTGCCTGATTCTGTCTCCGCTAGCACAGAAATTAAGAGAGTGCTGAAGAACGTCTGCTGAGAGTGAAAATAAGCACCCTCTACTTTTCTCAGATTTAAAATGATGGTTGGTAGGGGAATTACGGCGCCGTCAATGGCAAGGCGAGGCACGGGGAGCATTGCGAGGGCTGTCTGAACCTCACAGCTCTCCCGTGCTGTATCTTGATACAGCTGCCTAATGAAGTCTGGCAGGCCACGCGTCCTTTCCGTCTCGGCGAGGGTGACAAGCAGCATCGCACAGGCGAGAGACAGCGGGTCTCGGGTTTAATCTGACGGCGAGCTTCTCCCATCTGAGTCTCCAGTGTCTGACAAGAGGAAATGCTTCCCGGCATGCTGTCATCTTGCAAACAGCAAGGAGGCCAGGTGTGCTTCTTCCAGAAGGCTTCTTTCTCCAAAGGCGTTCTTTTTTCCCAGTCCTAAAAGTATCTGACTTAGCCACCCTCCTCCAGTTGCCCGTTGTGTGGTGGCAAAGCCTCCTGAGGCTAAGGAGGACCCAGAAGTGACCCACCACCGCGATGGGCTCTGCCACAGCATCCGAGCACTGCAAACTGCTGGGACCCCGCTCCCATACGCTCATCACTCCACTTTCTCTAGGGCTGGCCTCAAATTTGGCGGCAGCACAGACACATGGACCATAGCCTAAAGATCTCAGATCCAGAAGCACTGGCTGCACTCCGCCTGAAATCAATGTCCTTTCTAATTCTCATGGATGTCAGAAAGATTTATCCGAAAAGATCTTATTTTACAGCCTGTGTCTTCTGGCGTATTTGCTCTTTCAGTGCTCAGGGTTCACAGGCTACTGCACCCTCCCCAAACCCTCTCCCACCCGTGCTGGAGGGCTATAAATTATAACAACCTTCAATGCATTCAGCTGTGGTCCCGTCCATCATCTGTGCGTGGCATTAACCCTGTGAAACTTGGTCACCCAGATCTGCGTTTCCCAAGCTTTGAATCCTTATCCATCGCTAAAGCCCCTCAGACAGCCGAAGAATGAAGCGCGTACAGCAGCCGGCATTTCTAAAGGAAACTTGATGGCTTTCTGACACCCGACACATGCAATTCCCAACAGAGTTAATTGAGGCTAATTCCTCAAAGGCTGAGATGAGAATATCCCCATAAATTATGTTCCTGCTTCATTCCAGACAAGGATGGCATGAATGCATTACACGCAATCCCCCAATTTACAGTATTAAAACCAGCAAGTCAATCAAGGAGACAGCATAAAGTCACTTGAAAGCTGAAATTCATTTTCAGCCTCGCTCCTTCCGTGCTGCAACCTGAAAGACTGATTTTCAGGGGCATCTTACATATTTCCAGGCACAGCAGGACACATTCAGCAAGAGGAGCCTCCTCCATGGATGCGATGTGTTTGGTGCAGCACAGCCCCTGTTTGGGGGATTTTGCCGGGGTGCAGGTTTTCTAGGCCATTATTGAGGTAGCTTTTCAAAGATGTCTCTAAAGACCTTCAGGTTTCCAAGACATAAAGAAAAACAATGGAGGACCGAGGGCCATCGCAGAAAGCCAGGACTGATTTTTGGGGAGGGTCCGCAGACACGGACACACGAAATCTAACCTATAACACTGCCACTGCCAATCCGCTCTCATTAGCAGAGAGTTATTTTTAAATCCTGTGGTTTTTGGACACAATACTAACAGTAAGTTATTTTTAAATGGCAGTTTAAAGAAATAAGCACATTTTGTGTGCCACTCATGTCACTCTTTTAGGGACTAAAATATAATTGAATTGTACTGTAGGGATTATGCAAATTAAAGCCAGATTCAATAAAAACTGCCCAGCTTCTGTGCCGCTCAAAGTCAGAAAGACTGAAAATACATTTCTGGGAACATTTACCGCCTTGCAGAAGCTCTGGAGATGTAAAAGTTGGAAATGGTTTGAGCTGTGGCCTATACCCAGTTAATTATTTATTATAAGATGCGTGAGTGCTTCATGTTGGATACTGGGAAAATAAACATCCATGAAGCAAAGGTGGAAAGCTTAGCCCAGATCAAACAGAAAGCCTGTGACAGAACCAGGATACTGCGAGTCCCATCACGGCTTGACCCCAAAGCCGTACTATAACCCGATACAGACTAAAGAATAAGACTTCAGCATCACATGCCACATTATAAATGATCCATAGGGCAACACTACTACCTCACTTCTTCATTTATAAGGTATCTTAGACATGCAGTATTTGGCAATTAATGTTTGCACCAAGTTCAAGCCCAGCTATGGTGAATCAGCAGTAATTCTCACTGACTTCCACGGACTTTAAGGGCCCAGGGAGACCTTAACAACTGTCTCACCTGACCTTCTGCACAATGTATAACAGTTTCTGTCCCAAGCCCATAACTCCTGACTGAGCTATGACCCATCCTCAGGGAAATATGCAGACTCAACATAAAGATGTAGAAGATGGAAAACCCAACTTGTCCTTGAATCACCGTTCCAAGGTTAGTTGCTTTCCTTGCTCCGAGTCCTCCAGGTCTAATTAAGCTGACTCTCATTCCCATTGTAACCTTTTCTGCTAGAATGAAGCATCACCTCCTATTAGACATTTCTTCAATACACAGGTACTCCAAGACCACAATCAAGTCATCTCCTAACCTCTTTGATCGGCTAAACCAGGAGCATTGCTATACATAATATATTCACCACGGGCTGCATTGTAGGTCTGTACACGCCGTGATGCTGCTGCTCTCTTGCCACAGGTCAGCTGAGGTTCAGTAAATGTCCACACAAATGCCCTTCTCCCAGAACTAACACTGGATCATCTTTATATCTATAACACAGCTCAAGAGCAGCGATAAACTCATATAAATTCTTCTACTTTCCTCTGTTTTGGAGAGAGTAATTAATGAATTAAATGCTCAGCTCAAGAAGTGTTAAATGCACTGACACAGCATCCCAAATACATTTAAATAAAGTAATATTTACCTATAAGAAAACATAACGGTGATTTAAACACAGTTCTTAAGGATTCAATGGTAAAAAATCGTGTTACCAGTTCAAACTCACAGAAAAGAACCTACTTTAGGGAAATCCATTTTCATTTCTATAAATGAAAGGCTGGAAAAATATTGTTCGTCAATGATACACGAGCAATATAAAGTTCTGTTCCTCTATTCCACCCGAGAGATAACGTTAATCCTTTTGATTTATTCACAGCTCCTTAACTAATACTGTAATAAATGGTATTGACAATTGAACTCACTTCTGTAAGAAATTCACTGTGTTTGCAGCACCTACAGTAAGAAATGCCTTCACGCTCCTGACAGGAGATCTAAATAAAATTAAAGAGCTGAGAACAAAGGCTGTAGAAAAAGCAGATAGGCAGAGCAGAGCTGATTAGGAAACGTGACTTGCTTATATGGGGGTAATTTTTATATACATCTGAGGCAGTACACTGCACATAAAGATGTTGAGGGATGTTCTTGGGTTTAAACACGTGAATCTTCAGTGCTTTGCCTCCCAACATAGAGATGGCTGACCACCACAGAGCGCTGCCTTTGAAAAGGCTGGCAAAGATCCGCATCTGTTTAATCTTATTAAAATACAGAGCACTTTAAAGATATTATCCCCAGTGACTTACGGATGGCTCAATTGGTGCTACAATCTATGCAAGGCTTTGAGTGATGAAACTGTATGAGCTCCTGCCTCGTCTCTCCTCTTCAAAACGGTTGCAGAGGTTACTGCTATCACTGGCTCATCAGCGCTCAAAGGAAATACTTTCAGAAGCAGAACTAGAAATGTCTCCTCTTGCATTACCAGCGTGTAATTAGGGGAAAACTGCATTCCTTTCAGCTGTACACACAAAGTCACACAAAGCGTTTTCTAGAAATGGACTTAACTAGGGTCAGACAACAGCAATCAGCTATAACTCACTCAAGAGCATTCAAAGGAATTAATACCGATTACAGGTTATGAGCTAATTTAGCCGTTCTTCTGAAAAAAAAAATAAAAAACCCCGCTCTTGTTAAAAAGAGAGCACCTGGCACAACAGAGCACTGCCAGCCTGCCACAAAGAGCCGTCTATTACACCCCTGCGGTGTGCACGAAGCAAATCCACAGCATCAGCAATAGCTCAGGACGAGGCACCAACCCAGAACCAAATTCCTACCATTTAAATACTGACCTATGATTATTCTCAGGCGACAGTAGCAAAAAGCAGCCTAAGGTTTGATTGCTGAAAGAACATAATATTACACAATTGCAAGACAATAATTATAATGATTCTGAACTGCCAGGGCTTTGGCAACTTCCCTTTAAGCTACATGCTTTAGAAAGAGGGAAAATGTGGGCTATATCTGAAAAAAAAATGAAATCCTCTCCTGCTTGGGAAGCGCGGGAGAGGGAGAGGTGCCTGTGCTGTGCAGCACAGCCGCCTTTGGCTTCGCCCAGCAACAGGAAGCCCACATGCGCCGGCAGCTCCGCTAGCGCAATCAGCAGGGTAAATTGTCAGCTTTAACGGTTTTGAAGTGTCTTCCAGGCAAGCTACCTTGTAATGAAACCACATTTGCTCTCAGCTAAACTCACAGTCCCACACAATGGGACCACCAGGAGCCACAGCTCAACCGGCATTTGTTCAGTTGTCCTTCAAAAAGTGTTAAGCAATTTGTGTTTGTACCCTGCTATTTATTAAAGCTGGTTGAGGAAGGAGGAGGATTCAGTGCCTGCTTCAAATCATTCCCCCTAGAAATGGTCATTTTTACCCATAATGAAAATAAAGGATTCCCAGTGCCAGGAGGGCATAGCTCAAGTCAGAGTAATCCCTCTAGAATCTCCCTGCGAGGTGACAAAAGAACAGGAGTTTTTCTGAGTAAAGGGGGAATTCTCAGCACAGTTGTCATCTCTCTGCTCCGTGGAAGGCTTTTTAGTGTGCAAGGAGAGGAACAGCTCAGCACAAACAGCAAGAAATGGAGATACTCACTCCCAGCACGACATGACATTGCCTGGAAAACTTGCAGAGGGAGGTCTTGTTACAGAAAATGTTAATATTTTAGTGGATGGCAGAAAGAAAACACAAGCCATAGTGTTTACAAATGAAGAGCTGCCCAAAATATTTCAGTCCTTCAATTTTATTTTAACAGGGCTGGGATGCTGAAGAAGGCATGTTGCTGTTTCTAAGGAATGTGACCTGTTCTGCAGAGATGTAAATCAGAACTAAAAGGGAGGGCGATGCAATATTTTCAGCCACCCATGGGATTTATCCCATCGACTTTCCTCAGAGCTCAATAGTAGAGACGGAACAAAGGTGGCCAGGAAATCTGGGACATATTTTACCAGGAAAGATAAGCACAAGAAGCATATGACGGGGAATTAGATGGCCTGAGGTGTGAAAGATGTCTCTGTGAAGTTAAGGACATCTGCGCTGGGGTCCACTGATCAGCCTGGAGGATGTGACACTCCCAAGTGATGGCGAATTGCAGGAAATTTAGCCCGGAGAGTTTCCTGGCCACATCACTGTCACCTCCACAGTCAGAGCATGACCAGACCCAGCTGTGGGTGGTCACCTTGGGATAACGTCATGAGTTACCAGTGATACACAACGGCAGGTAAAAGCAAAACCATACCTGTGACCTGTGAGATTAAAAAAAAAAAGAAAGCTGGGAGGAAATAGAGATTTTTGTGCTTCAGGCAAAAGTACGCTTTGTGGAACTTCAGAAAAAAGAGGTCTGTCTTTATAAGGGCTGCAGTCTGCTTCTCTCCCCATTCTCCAGACAACTTAACCCATTTTTTTCACTTATTTTCACTTGTGTCTCAAGGCCAGAGCCAGCCTGTTCAAGTCCTCTGTCTCCCCACTCATCGTATAGCCAACAGGATAATTTTGCAGCCAGTGTTCTAACTGCTTTACAATCCCTAATAAAGATTTAGACCGTTCTCTGCTTCACCTCCGTGACGATGTGGCAGGCTCTGCCAAGAGGAAATCTTCAAAGGACTTTGCATCATTCATAAGAAAGTTGCAGCACCCAGCCAGATCTGGACTTGGGATCTCCCTCTGTGAGCTCCACTGTGTGAGCAGCCCCCGGTTATTCCTCCCTTCTGCTGCTGCCTGGGGAAGACCTCACACTCCTGATACTGTTTTTGCTACAGAAGAGTGCTTGAGAAAACAAGCTGTAGGGTGTCCCAGACCTCCCAGCTCCCCATCCCATGCCTTCCGCAAAAATCTGGACTTTCCAGATAGGTTGTGAAGCTGCTGCAACATCCTTTTGCGAGACGAGCGCACAAACTCAAATCTGAGGCAGATCAAGGAATCACCCTACACAGATGCCTCTTTCCAAATACCTCGTGCTATCGTCCAAGTCTTTTAACTGAGTCCAGCGTCCTCTTGGTGATTACCCAAGGCTTCGTTAGACATGCAAATGAGACACTCATCTAGGATCTTCTTAGATGAGGACTTTGCGATGTGCTGCCTGCCTTTCAGTGACAATGCTTTTTTTTTTTTTGCTCATACTGGAGACTTGCTGAGTGTGCATAGGAGAGTAAGCGCTCACAAACCAGGGTTTTGAGGAGCTGACAGCATTCCCAACTGACGGCACACCAGCCCGCCTGTTCAGCGAAACCACTGTGAAGAGCAGCGAGGAGCAGGCAGGCAGCCAACGGAGATTGCTGCCTCCTGTGCTCGTCCTCACCTTCCTTTCATCCTGCAACCTCACTTACCCTTCTGACCAAAGCTGTAGGCTTCAGGCTGAGGCTGGCTGCCTGTTTGTAAGTTATTACTCCTAAAAGGGGCTTTGGACACTGGTACAGTGCAGGGTAAGAAAGAAAGTGCAGTCACCACTTCGGAATCTGCATCTAACACACCCAGTAGTATCTGAAGCACTGGATTATCCCAACACTCACGCTAAGAACTAGTTTTCCAGCTAACTGCTGAGAAATGTTGACATTTTGAAACACATTCCCTGACGGATTATTGCAATCAAGTTGTGGGCATGGCACTATTTAGTAGGATTTATTAGGTGCTGCAATTTCAAAAAGCTTAAACGTCATCAATGAATGAAGCAGGCAGTTATTAGGTAATAACTTAGACCCACTAAATATTCACTCTCTGCCTGTATTATTCCTTCCCCTACACAAACATTTTGTGATTTTAAAATGCTTTGATAGGATGAAGGTATTCTGCAGCTGTAGGAATGGGAAAAGAAGGGATCAAGGGAGATAGTAGGGGAAGAGCAAAAGCTCAGAGTAACTCCTGGTCAATCAGCAGCTCAAAGGCTGAAACTGCCAGATCCATCCTGGAAGTGAGCTTTTGCGAAACAGCTTCCTGGGACAGGGCCTTTGCAAGTGCCAACAGCACTGGAGAATCCACTGACCTGCCAGCAGCCAAGGAGCAGCAGCTCTCGCCCAGGGTGATGAGAGAGCCTGCAATCCCAGTTGCTCTGCGCGGGCAGCAAGAGCCGCACGCCCAGCGCTATGCAGAGCAGCTCATTTCAGCCCCCAGAGCAGCACAGCCTGGCCAGCATGATGCTATACCCACACAAATAAACCTTGCTCGATGCACCTATATTCTGCTTGTTCCACAGCCAGTTCATCTCTCCACTGTGCAGCACCAACTTGCTCCAAAAGACCAATACTTACATTTTTAGAGTCCAGGATGGGCTCCTCCATCCTACATTTGAGCATTATTTCCACATGCTGCTGTGTTTTGCTAAGCCATTCTGTTCATTTCCAGGAGGATCCCACGGGGTTAAGGAATTAGCCTGGGGCATGGGAAAGTTGAGCTTCATTCCTTGATCTGCCAAAGAAACCCCAAGTGCCACTGGGCATATCACTCAGCGCCTGCACTTGGGTCTCCTAACTGTAAAATAGGGATAGGAACCCTGTGAGGGTGTTGGCAAGAAGATAAAACGTATTACCATCTGGGAGGTGTTGCGACGCTGTGATAAGAGGGGCCATGCAAGAAACTTAGATAAACTGTTTCAAAACTCTCAGCTTTTTGGTGCTTTCTCTTCTACACTTGGTGCACTCTGTGATTTCACACAGCCAGCTTCAGTCTTGTTTGCTCACAGCTTCCTAAGCGCTAGATTTCCAGCCCAAATAACAGGTCTTCCCTCAAATTGCAAAAGGTCGTGATCTTCACAGTGGCAGTTTGCACTCCACGTTTTAAAGGGAGTAAGCAGAAATCTCCATAGCTCTTCAAGGCCAGCGGACCCAAGGCTTTACACTTTGAGCAAGAGAACATCTTGTCATTTCCCAATGTTATCTCATCGACTACGACAATCACCCTCAGAGAACACCACTAAGTGAAGCCTTTTCCAGAAACGCTACATCTCCAGTGATTGCAAGCTCTGTTTTGCCCATCAGCACTCCAACAGACTTTTTAGAAGCAGGAGGAAAAATTACAGATCAATCATTCCCCAAAAGCCCTAGAAAAAGAAACTCAGTCGTGTCAATACTTTCTAGGATCGGTGGTTTAAGCTTTCATAGACACTGAAGAACTACGAGATGACATGAAGTCACTGCAGGAAGATGCAAACAACCCATGAAAAAAACATTGCATTTCAAAAGATAGGGTGCTTCTAAGGCCACGGCATTCTAAACAAAATTATCTGATGCCAGCACTGTTTATTTGGTGTCTGAGGTCTCACATGCAGGGCAGCCACAGCTTATCAGAGAAGAGTTGTCACCCATTTAGAGAGAAGCTTTAAGCTAACAAATGCCTGCACTATGGAGATACCAACCACATGTGAGAACAGGGCTGATCGTACTCATTTTCCGCAAGGGAAAGCAGCTGCCAGCACCACGACCTCCTTCCTCAGCATTAATGCCAATCAAACAGCATGAGGAACAAATAGGTGAGCCAAGCAGGAGTCCTAACATCAGTATTCCAGTTATCCAGTGTGCATATATACACGGCTAAACACTTAATAGATTCCCTAACTTCAAAGCACCACGTTACCTGGCTGAATTAACACCCAATTCCACCCTATTAGAGGATGCTTAAGAGAGTAAGAAGCTTTCAGTCATGTTCAGCATTACGGTTGTCATGCACACTGTGGCATGCTGCACAGAAATCCAGAAAACTATGTAAACAGTTTTTTTCAGTTTCTGAAATGACTTTGTTGACGGGCCAATGTCATTCTGCAGGTTCACAGAACATCAAATACCCTTCTGTCCCTTGGAGAACCTGTGAATTACAGTTAAGTAAGCCCTAGTAGCTTGCTCCTTGACATTAACCATGGAATTGTGTTGACATGTGAAGAGCCGACTCATGTTGTGTTGCTCAGCATTTACCCTGTGCCAGCCGGGAGCATGCTTGGATAATTCTGTCTAAGTAGTTACAAAAACAGCAGAACTCAGGAGAAGAGGCTGCTGCAAAATTTGGCACCACTCCACTTCAACAGCTAAAAGCTTCCATCTGGCATTCAAAACAGGCAGGTGGAAAATTATCCAGGGACACACCATCATGTTCTGCCTGAACAAAGGCAAGAGGGACTAGAAAACCACTTTGGACAGTAAGTCAATTTAAATCTAAGTGTTTTTCCATCAATCCTCCAGTTTTTCTGGAAGATGCACAAGCTGTTCCGCTGTGGAAGAGACCTGTGTGTCTGAGGTTTCGTGTGGGGCGTTAATTTACGTTTTCCTTCTCACTCGGTGGGATTCAAAGGGAGCCCAGTTTGTTTTGCTATGCCAGCCTGTCGCTCTATTCCACCAGGCCTCCGATGCAAATAAAATCACCCAGTGGGTTTGTAAGGTCTGCTCACAACAGTGTTATAACTAATTACCCACAAATGCCATGACGATGCTAAGCAGAGCGTGCTCTGAACTTCATCTCACCTGACATCCAAAAAATTAACACCGCATTATGAACACCGATCCCCAAGGTCGACTCCTCTCGTGATGAGAGGAGTCTCACGTAACAGGAGACACATCAGATGTAGTTCTTCCATGGTACGATCTCCACACTCAATACTCTACCAACCTCACAGGTTGCAAAGAGTCAGCGAGCATGTCAGTGCTTCTGGTATCACCATGTCCATTAGGAAGACGTATTAGGCTTTATGATAAACAAACAGGCTTTGGTACAAGGAGCCGTATTTCAATTACTTAAGCCCTAATGCTAAACTTGGTCTGTTTCAGAAGGAAGATAATGCAGCACTCACAGAGTACGTTATCCTTGCTTTTCAGTAGCCATAGATAAGTATCATTATGTCACTGTGAAAAAATGCACTCAATTATCCCGCGTTGTTATTACTTAATCTGCGTTTCAAAAAAAAGCTTTAGACTGAAAAGATGATAGATAAAGGCTAAATATTGCAGATAAAGGCATTGCTTCACTGAACATACGCTGTAAAAGCATGAGCTGTGGTTGCACACATTTAAATGAACCAGCACATTCCCACATTGGCAGAATCACAGCTGCAACAGAAGCTTGCACAAGAAGGCAGTTGGAGCGCTGAAAGCAAAATGCAGAGGTAGGCTGGGGAAGGAGCCTGCTTCATGTGGGAGAGAGGCTTTGGAAAGATTTCCGTAAGGCTTGGAGTGAATATCCTCCCCAACGCAGGGAGAGTGGGTCCCTGCTAAGGTATGCCCAGGCGCCCACTGCATAAGGCATGACTGGAGGTGATGGTCCAGCCTGAGGCTTTCTCAAATGGGAAAATAAGCTGTATTCAGAAGAGCACAGCCACCGGATTGTCATCCTCCACACAGTCACCGGCATGAGGTAGCAGGACTCTTACTTTGGATACCCATGTTTGGATTACAGCTGCAACCCCGTGTCAGTGCTGTGTACTTTAATGGTCTCGGAAAATGGGTCTGGTGCTCCGAATTGACGACAAATTGATTGAAACCAGATGTCGTGAAAAATGCCTTTTCCAAGTTCAATGGCACATGAATGGTCTTAGCATGCCCCTGGATAATCTGACTTCTGTGCCCCAGTCTGCTGCAATAAACTAATTGGGAGGATAATATTTTGTCTCTGCGTTGTGAACTCCTTGGGGAAAGGAGCTTTTTAATTGCATACACAGCCCACGACCTGGTAGGCTCTAAATGTCACAGGATAACGTGTAAAGTTAAAGTGGGACCTCAGCTGAACAGCCTGAGCTCATGTTACTGTCTGGATTAGCAAAACTTCAGACTACTAAACCCTCTGTATTCTTCAGGCATTGCTGGGAGTTTGGTTTCTCCCCTGAGCTAAGCTCGTTTTTGGCATAGTCAAAATAAGACAAACAATGCACCATAGGTACAAAAGCACAGAAGTAAAAGCAGCATCAAGGTGGTGTTTGGCCAAGCCGGCAGACACGCTACGGCAATATTGGCTTTGTAGGAGAGCAGAGGTGGCCAGGGCCTCATCCCTTTGCAGGCCTCATCATAACAGATATATTTACACATATTTAGGCTCCACCTAATTAACACACTCTGCCAGCCCCAACCTTGCACTCTTCAGCTTGCACATGCAGAGCAAGACCCCAATTTAGTCAGCTTGTGCTCCCCAAGGCAGATAAAAGTGACCTCAAAAGCCAAGCTTGGTTCGTGGACTGCCATAACACGGTCCCTAGGAGGATGATGGATTGATCCTGTTTACCTTCGGCACTGCAAGGCATTTAACATCAGGCTGGGAGAAGCGCGGCTTTGTAGTTGTTATTCTAATGGACTTCAAGACGGAGCTATTTGTTTAGGAGCATGATAAGACTTTTCAGACCACTGGCTCCCCAGGCAAGGCTCTGAAAGCCTACCTCAGCACACACAAAGTCACAGCCCTAAATATGTAGAGTTATTACTGAGAAAACCTGTTCCTGTTATATTTCCCTGTCAAAATCACAAAATGCCCAACCAATCCTACAGCATTCAGCTCACACCTATCCCAAAAACTGGGGGAAGAAGCCTGCAGCTAAGGTACGGAAGAGAAAATGTTGAGAGCAGACTCTCCTGGTGACTAATGCAGCTGAGATAAACATCTAGATGCTCGCTAAAACATACAGTATCACAGGTAGATTAAAGGCTCCTTTGGACATTTTGCAAGCAGCCAGTGACTCCTACCCAGCCATCTGCTCAGAAAGGGCCTCCGACTTGTCAACCAATCCATTTCCCGCCAGTGCCACAGGCTGGGTGATACGGATCTCTGCTGCGTTTTGTTATGAGAGCTTTGATGTAGGAGTCTCAGCTGCAGCGGCAGCCCCCTTTAGGGAACAAAGCCATGGTTTAGCCAGACTCTTCACCAGTTGTCCAGGTATTAGGTTTTTTTTTTCAGCTTCGGTGCAACCCCATCACTAACCTTTTCCTGTGACCTTTGGCAGGGAACCTTCTGCTGGTGGCCATCTGCGCCCTCCCCTCTTTTCTTTTAAAGCATTCACCTGAGCATTTGCAGCAAGCCAATTACACACACACACTGGTTTGCATCAGTCACAAAAGCTGTAAGCCTCCAATTAACCGCCTCATGCCTTTTAATGATACAACGCTAAACAAGGAAGAGAATTAGAGGGAACATCCTCAGAAGTGGTTTGCAGCAGGACAGAGCAGTCTTTATTATTGTTTATATTAGGGTAGCACCTAGGAAACTCAGCTAGAGGCTGTGAAAACAAATAGAGAACTTGGGGAATTAATTTAACACGGAGAATTTATAGTCTATAGGACAAGACAGAGTAGGTGGATGAGGTGTAGTGTAATGAGGAGAACACAATGATTTTCTAAGGATCAGAATAACCTGCCAGCATCCTTCACTCGTCACTGCCAAGTTCCTGTATCCTCCCTCCTCGACACCACTTCAAGACCGTGAATGCTGGCAGAGGGCTCAAGTACTTCTTCAACTCCCAGAAGACCCATCCTGCAAAGCGGAGTGGAACGCGTTGTCTCTTTCTTGAAAAGATAGATAAAGATACTGCACCTGCTCAGAAGGATTCAGGCAAAACAGCATTTCAGAGGAATTCACCAATTCAGCAAAATCTCAAGAAGGTGAGTCAATTTTGCCCAGGTTCCCAGGTTCTGAAACTCTCAGAGGGCTCCAAACATCAGAAACCTGCTGAGTTTCCTGCCTGGTCACCCATCTGGTTCCTCCACCGTTCAGGTTTCCAGGGCCCTGGGGCAGCCTGCTACCAAAGAGGCTGCTTCGCGAGAGGGGATTTCACTGCTCCCACACTTCCCAGTTTGGGGTGTCCCAGGAGTTAAATCATCTCAGGGAGGAAACACAAGAGCATCTACAGATGATTTGAGGGCTGGACCACCTCTGCTGTGAGGACAGGCTGAGAGAGTTGGGGCTTTTACAGCCTGGAGAAGAGGAGGCTCCGAGGAGAACAGCCTTCCTGTACCTCAAGGGGGCTACAGGAAAGACGGGGAGAAACTCTTCAGCAGGGCCTGTTGAGAAAGGACAAGGGGTAATGGCTTTAAACTGGAAGAGGGTAGGTTTAGATCAGACATAAGGAAGAAATTCTCTACTATGAGGGTGGTGAGGCACTGGCACATGTTGCCCAGAGACGCTGTGGATGCCCCATCCATGGAAGTGTTCAAGGCCAGGTTGGATGGGACTTTGAGCGACCTGGTCTAGTAGAAGATGTCTCTGCTCAGGGCAGGTGAGTTGGAACTGGATGATCTTTAGGGTCCTTTCCAACCCAGACCATTCTATGACTCTATGGAGAGCCCATGAAAAGCAGGGGAGAGAATCAGCGCTCCAGAGATCACCTCTTGAGACAACCCACAGTGCAACGCACAGGTTCACTATTCCTTTTTGCAGAATTTCTACCTGGCTGAGTTTTGCACCACTTCAGAGGGAATGCCGCCTAATGTTATCAAAACTGAACTCTTTCCCAAAACAGAATGATCTTTTAAAACCCATTCCTAGCAGACACCCTCACAGAATAGCTGTAGCCATTTCCCCCTCAACAGCAGCCTCTGCATATCAGTCCTGTTTCAGCTGCTCTCAGGGCAGAGGCAGAGTGCTCTATATCCTGTACAGCCCACCAGAAACACCGCAGGGGTACACAAATCTGTCAAATCTAAATTACCTGGTCTGGAAGGCAGATGATACAAACTATCTTACAGTCCTGTGAGCTCCCCAAGGGAGGAGAGTGAGGTAAAATCTCCAGAATTTATCTATCAGCTTCTAATGGAAATGCTTGATCTGCCTGAGGACCACACACCTGATATTGCAAGTGACTACAGTGTCGTGGGCTGGTCCCAGGGCTCCATCAGACTCACAGATAAAGGAAATAGGGAAAAAGGAAAACATTCACTTGGAAAAGTCACTGCCTAAATGACATTTTTTTCTGATTTGCTAGAAAATATCGGGGACAGATTTTGGAAAGATTGAGATGAGGCAATACCAAAACAAAATGGACTGAAGGATATTTAAAGTACATGAGAGGTTTCTTGTTCTGCTTCAGGTAACACTGGACATCTCTCGCTGCTCATGGACCAAGAGGTCAGTGCTCATGGACCAAGAGACAGCAGCAGCAGCTGCTGTGTACAGACACCTTTGCTCACCCCGTTCAGTCACTAATTTTATCTATTCTATGAGAAACACGCTTCCAGAAGCCTGTGTTCTTCCCAAAGACATACCTGCCATGTGTCGAGCAAGCACAGAGGTCTGGCTCCGTGGGACGCAGCCGGGTGTGCTGTGAAAGCTGAGAGCTCCCGAGCACGCTGTGGGGAAGTTCTCCTGGGAAACATCTGTGGGAGACACTGACACCAGCTGTAGGGTTATGTGGGGCTTGAGCAACAAACCATCTGTCAAGACCTGCTTATTAGGATGTTTACTCACAAAACTGGCCTTTTCATCAGTGCACTGTAAGTGTTTTCTGAAAGCAGCCCTGACCACCAAGAAAACGGTCTGGGTATCAATCAGCAGGAACAAGAATGGATCCAGCAGCCAGAGGAACCAGTTTCAAGCACAAGGACCAGCAACATTTTTCCCAGCTTCACAGCTCCCATTTGTCCATTTTGCTACCCCCTCCTAACTGTAGATCAGTAAATTATTTGGGGTTTTAGATTAGTATCAATAAGGATCCTTTGGCAGGACAAAGAGCCTTTTGCTTCCTTCCCCCTTGCGAAAGCATTGACTCTCTGCTATACAGTAGGGATGGTGATTTATTATTTTCACTTCTTTTGCTGTGTTTCCTGTCCATATCACGATACTTGTGTTGAGAAGTTAGTAAAAAGGGAAAACACAACAGAAAGAAAACCCAGCTCTCCACTCACCTTTTTTTTTTCTAATATGAAATTCATTGCTTATTTTGTATTTTTGTAATGGAGCTACAAAGTTTACGTAGACCAAAGACCTAAGTGCTGTGCTCTGAATTCATGAGGAACACACCCACAGCTGGATGACTTCAGATGAGAATCAACAGGACAGAGGACAAAAGTTAAACAACCACACTTAAGTGGCAAAGAAGAGGGAAGGAAGGAAGGCTCAGAGCCCCCACATCACCATGTCCATGAGCCCAAACAACCTACCCAGGGTGACAGTAGGCCCTGGGGAAGACACATGTTCCAAATCAAAACTCAATGGCTCAGCAATAAAAGCGTCTCACAGGGCTAAGACCACCCTTCAAGGGCAGCAAGCCTACCGTAGATCAACACAGGAAAAAGAAAGCAGCAGGGACCACAGCAGAGATCACTATCTCCATGGTAGGGAAGGGGAGGGGAAAGAAAGGGAGCTTGTCATTTAACAGTAATAACAAACATTTCTGAGAGTGCTTCCTCCTCTCTCTGCAGGAGCATCTTCACCCTAAGCACTGATGGGCTTCAGGTGGGATAAGTCAGATCCAAACCTCCCAGTTCCGATATCCCTGTCAGAAAAATATCTTGGGGTAGCTGTGGATTATGCAGATACAGGGTTGCTTCAAGGTGTCCTGCACAGTGTTGAAGACAGCGGTGTGTTGCCTCGACGTGTTGGTCCACACAAGCCACTCGGAATGCACCTGTAAAAAATGGATATGTTGCAGATGAGAAGGGATGTTTCCCTTCCTTCCAAGCAACTGAACATCAAGAAAAGCACTATTGTGAGGTGTTTGACAGGAGAAACAAGCCAGAACTTCAGTTTCATTCAGCGCTTGTGCTTTAATGCCAAGCCACAATTTATTTCATTAAGAAGAAGAAAAAAGCAGCAAAGGAAACACTTACCAGGATGAACGTGCTGTCTGCTGTGGCCTGGAGGCATGAAGGTGGCTTGAGCAATAGCTGAGATGGGGATATCCAGGTCAACAGCCAACACTGCCCTTCACCTCATAAGCCACTGGGTGAGATGGCTGCTCGCACGACGCAGTCAGGCGCTGCTCCTGTGCTTGGTGCCATGGCCTTTGCAAGCTGCTCCAACAGGATTTACAGACTGCTCTCTTATCAAACCTGATGGATTTCCTCTCCCACTCTTTTCCCAGCCCTTGCTCTGCACTGGGAGATACACAGCATGGTGCAGCACTGAGGCCTTATGTCTAGAAAGAAAAGGTCATCACCATGATTTTGCCTTCCAAGGCTCTGGATTTTTAGCAAACTCCTACTCTTTCCTGCCTTCACCTTCCCGAGAGAAGAGCAACTTCAGGAAATCATGTCAGTCAAGAGTACAGGAAAGAAAACCGTAATGCGATACAGGTCTAACCCGCAGAAGCAGTGGGAACGTCTCCTTTTACAGTGGGCCCTTCCAAAAGGAAACCAACCCACTGTAAATAATGTGTCTGGGAAGAGAAGACAAACTTTTAACCCTTCCCTTGCCTCTACTGTTTGCTTAGTCAAGCTGCAGCTTCCCTTGAAGCCACACAAAGTCATCCTCTCTACGTTTCCTAGCTCTGTTCTCCAGCTCTAGGTAGCCCAGAGATCCCACTGTTTTACTAATCCCACTGCCTGAAACTGAGATTCAAGATTAGCCAGGCACATGAAAGAGTGGTGCTCCAGGCCCCACAGGTTTGGTGTCTGTGCCTGCATCGTTCTCCCAGCTCCACTTGGACACCCAAGGAAGGGAGCAAATGCGGAAAGGGTCATTCCATCTCTTCCCGAGTGCCGTTCCCAAAGTTCTGCTATTAATATAGGGCACAAGCAGATTCACACTTATGTATCTCTAAGCATTTTTAGCTCAGTGTCCTCAAATAAATACAACAAATACCAAATGCATCTCTTCCTTTAAAAGCACTTCTTTCTATTACTGCTCAAAGCATGGACCCAAAATACTGCTTCTCCCAAGTTCAGATTAACAATTTGACTCAAGTTTCACCATACAGTGTCTGGCTCTTACGGGAGAGCGGGGCATCTTTCCAACATTAGCCAAGAGAAGTCACTGGGGCAGCTTGTAGAAAGAGACAGAGGACGCTTGCAAAGACAAGCTTAGAGACCTTGATCCACCAGCATTCCTGAGCACGGGCTTAATTCACCCCAACCACGAAGTACCCAAAGCATGTGCTGAAATGCTTCGCTGAGTAAGAACGGGCTCAATCACATGCTTAAACACTTACTGCATGAGCACTTCAGAGATTAAGATTGATTAGGTCCTTCTCCTCCCTGTATCTCATGCTTCTCCTCCTCCTCATGAAAATCTCATTTCTGAAGACACGAGGCTCACAGAGTGCAAGGAAAACACAGGGAACATATTTTTCAACAGGTTGCATGTTTTCCAGCTTCCTGCCCTTGATCACAGAAGAGTTGAACTTTTTTTTTGGGGGGAAACACTTCATTTGCTTACAAAACCATTACATCATGAGGTCAGAGTCCAAGTCATATAGATTTTCCTTCAGTATTGTCATGAAAATCTTAGTTCCCAGGACTTTCAACTCCAACTCCTTTAAAAAGAACAAAAGCCAGATTTTCAGAGCTTGGCTCAGTGAAATCAAGTTATTAATGTTAATATACTTTATTGATCTTAAAGGAATACAGCATGGAAACAAAGGCCATTAACTGAGAGAGAGGCTCTGTTTACATTAACAAGTCATTCAGCACAGAAGGAGCAGATCCAAACTGAGGTCCCCACAAGTACAATATATGCAGTGCAAGTGTTGACTTCAGCCTAGATTTAGTCTGGTCCTCAAGGTCATTTGGACCAAATTTGTCCACAATTTTTGGACTGGAAGCTATTCTAGGGAGCCATCACTGGTTCCGACCCCCTGTCCCTGTCTGGGTAGAAGCACATTTGCTGTGCCCCTGGAGTGGACCATCTGGTTAGCGTTCCGAAGACATCTCGTTAGCGTGCACCAAAACTGCTCTGCTGACCAAAGCAACACACAAGCAAGTGGAGACTACCATGGGATTCGCTTCCAGACTGTCAAACAAAAGCACAAATGTAGACACAGTCAGAGGGAGAGAAAAAACTCTCCAAGGACAGCGAAGTCCCAAGGTAGGGTGCAGTAGATGCCTAGCACTCTGAGATGGTTCGTTTGGTTTGGAGGTCATCAACTTTTCTTACAGAAGAAACTGTAGGAGGTAAAATTGCTGGCAACAGTGACTCCCATGGTACCCTAGCATATGGACTATGTCCATAACAGTGTTTACATCACGGGGGGATGATGTTCAGCATAACAGGGGACTCAGCCACACACTGCCCATATGAAAGGGTGGATGAGATTATTCTGTCATAGGACAAGAGTGACCAGAAACACATGTCCATAGTTTGAATAAATGCATGCCACCATCAGCCAAGCATGCAACATGAATGTCTTTGCAAAGCAACACAAAACTCTTCTTCAGCAGCAGCTGGGAGGACAAAAGACTAATAAAGAGTGAGGAAATTCAGTTGCATAGAGAACTCCCATCCGCTACATCAACATCACAAAAATGGTCTGCTGGGTCAGCGCGACGGTGCGTCTCCTCCAGCTAACAATGCTTCAACCGTGGCAGGAAAAGACAGTCTTTAGGGGGAGTACACTAGCCTGGCCACTATTTGCAGTCCATTCACCTCTCACCTCACACTCCTCCTAGCACCCACAGCCATTGACTGAGCATGGTAGAGCACACATCCTTCCCGACCTTCTCTAACCATCTAACCACTTTGAACTTGCTGATGTTGTATCTGCTCTGCTGTTTCCTGTGGCAGCAAATTACTTGCTCGGTAAAAAAAGCACTTTCTATTATCCCTTTTAAATGGATCTCCTACTTGTTTCCATATCTCTCATTTTGGGATTTTTTTTAAACCCCAGAGCATTTCTCACCACAGTGCTCCACCTATAACGTTTAGTCAGAGAAAGAAACATCATGCCATGCAAGGAGCCTCAGCACAATGCCTTGCAAGTTCACAGAAACTCAGGAGAAAAGCAAGTTTGAAAGACAGACCTGAGATTTATTAATCGTCTCCATGGGTTTGCAGCCTCTGTATCCTCTCTGCATTGTGCACAGCACACCGCAAAGAGCTGAGAATGGTTCAGTTTTTTTGTACCAGCAGCTTAGTTGTCCCGTTATGGTTGGCTACTCCAAAGATACAAACTAGATGCTGAAGTTAGCTATTAAAGACATCTTTAGCTGTTTCTGCTTCCTCAAAAGGTTCATGTCCTCGTTCCCTCCTGTGAGAAAAATCACATGTGAAGGAGAACCATGCCTGATGTGGTGTCATCTGCCAAGTGGTGATCACAGTTAATAAAAGCCTTTGCCACCCTTTGTGGCAGAAAGGGATGCAGGTCCCTCAGAGATGGCTTTGCCGGCCACCACCTAAGGAGCACCTGACCTTTCTCAGAGCCAAAAAACAGACAGATTTGGGATTAGTGAAGGCACAGGACTCTGTTGTGGGGAATCTGTTGTAAGTCCTTATCCAGGATGAACCCCAAGACAGAAGAAAACTAGAAAACTTGTAAGGGATGGACAGATTCCTTCTGAAGCCCCAGGACAGGGAAAGTTGCAGAGTTGGGACCTACAGGCTCTCTTGCAAGCAAGGGTTATGCTATGGAAGGCCAAAACAGACACAGGGTACGGAAGCTTATCATTTGTCCCATTAAAGCTCTTGCAGGACTTGGCCAGATGGTTAAAGCACCTCAGCAACTGGCAGTGTTGACAGTGGCCTTGGTCATTCAGAGAGTACTGGCAGAAATAAGGCAGAGTCCCTCAGATGACTCTGTTCAGCCCAGTCCAACTTACTGACCTAGGCATTAGACTGAAATGTCTCCTCTTTCAGCCTCTCCTGGAAATACCGATGAATCAGGATCCAACCACTCCATTTACAAGGCTCTCCATTGCCACCTTCCTTCAGACGCAGCTGTCCGAATCATAGAATCATAGAATCATAGAATGTTTTGGGTTGGAAGGGACCTTCAGAGGTCATCTAGTCCAACCCCCCTGCAAGGAGCAGGGACATCTCCAACCAGATCAGGTTGCTCAGAGCCTCATCCAACCTGGCCTTGAATGTTTCCATCCTCACACCACATCAAATTTCTCACAGTAAGTGTGATATCCGCAACAGGGGCCCCGCACAGTTGGGACATCCAGGCACAACGCCAGGGCCTTTCTGACCCCGCACACACCAGACACAGCCCGCTTCGCGATCCGCCGACCCGCAGCCGGCGGCTGGGGCTAGGGAGCAGAAGACAGACCCAAAAAGCCTGCAGGAAGGCAGAGAGCCCACGGAACCTCTTGTTCTTTGTGTTAAGCATATGCTTACGTACTTTCCCGCGCTCAGTTATATACGGAGCACAGGGGTAGCTAATACCAAACCTCCCCACCACAACCTGCCCTCACCTTGAAATAGGCTCCAGTGCAATGGAGAGAAATGTTCCTGCTTCACACTTCCAAAAGCTGCTATAAACATTGGGGATAATTAAAACGCAAACATTATGAAAAACAGGCTGGCAAGGACTCAAGGCTGTGGAACTGGAAAGCCAGGTAGCTTAAAGAAGTGCCAGATATATAACTGGTCTCCAAGACCAACAGATGTTTTTCAACCTAACGTTGCAAAAAAAAACTTACTTAGACGTGTTTTCTAAATCAGAACCAGAGAAGACAATGTGTGTTGTGTATTGAGACCATATCAAGTACTTTTCCAGCACTATAAGATCTTCTATTAAAAAAAAAGGCGGGTGGAGATATAGAGAGAAAAAAACTAGGCCTGTTTCAATGATTCTGGATGCTTACTTAAATTGTGTAAGAAAAGGAAAATTCCTTCCCCAAACTGAAAAGACTCAGATGCAATTAAGATGGAGATAGCATCAGCCCATTTCCCCATCTGGTATTAAGCTATTCAGCAAGAGTACTGCAGAATACTGTGGTTGCAGCTGATACAGTCTTAGCGATATTTAGGTGGTTATTTTCTTTTTTATTCACTCAATTATCTAAAAAGACACTATTCAGCAGCTCACTTTTGAAAACCAGCCTCCCTCACCTGGTACGAGACAGTCTGCTACAGCACTGCAATTAAAAACTCATCATCCCAAAGCCGCTGGTCGGTTTGTCTTCCCACCAGCAGCTCCTTTACAGCCAGAGAGACAGAGTGCATGTCTGAAGATCCTCTCTGCTACTCTGCTACACCTCTGAGGAGATTTACAGGGATTTGCAAGTGTTTTTCTCACTCAAAGAGAGATTATGTGGCATGATTAAAAGATATTCTAGGAAAGAAACTACTAGCTTTGACAAGGTTCTTGACATTGCCTTTGTTTGATAGAACACCCATCAGTTATTAACAGGAATGCATTAAACTACACCTTAGTAACACCATGTTTGAGAACAAACATGACCTCTCTCATCTGCAGTGGCACAAATTGTCCAGTACTTTCTGGATAAATTATTCTATATCAATACAATTTTTATACACACACACACGGATATATATATACACACACACAAGCTGCCCTTCCATGTGTAAAGCAACGGGAGAGTTACAACCAGATAGGGTGAGTTACAGCTTTTCCTGTATCATGGAAGTGCACTGAATCCAAAACCTTGCAACCACACTGCAAGACCCCTTACAGAAATTGACATTCCTCTATTTTAAAAAAGAAAAAAAAATGAGACAGACATTTTATAGGTAGAGATTTACTACACTGCAGATTAAAAAATAAATCTGCCACTTAGAAAAGGTGTTACCACTGTCTCAGAAGCTGCACCCAGAGGCATTTAATTCTGGGTGAATCTTTCCTTCCTCCATTTGCAATGCAAGGAAACCTGAGGAAGAAAACTGCTCTGCCTTTTAGGTGGGTGGCAGCAGAAAGGAGACATAGGAACGACAGATCTTGCTCAGCAGAGCTTGCTATGGAATGGACAGGTGCACACACATCCTCGAAATCCATACCAGTCACAGCATCCATGCCAGCTGTACATCCACCGCTTCACGGACACCAGAGCAGAAGATGAACCTGCAGAAACCAGCTCATCCTCTGGGCCTGCTCCATCAGACAAGCATGCACCACAAAACTCCAGCCTTCCCACTGGGCAGCTTCAAAGCTGTTGCTGCAAAGGGAAGTGGTGCTGCCTACGGTCAGCTCCTTTCTCCTTTGCTGGCAGACACTCACCTCTGGTCCTACAGGAAGAAAGAGACTGAGACAGACCAGTGAGTGACACAACTGTCACTTCTCTCCATAACCTGGTCAGGGTTGTGATGCAGTCAGGTACCACACTGAAAGAGCGCCAGGGACAGCAAGTCCATGTCCTCCTCCATCCAGCCCAGCTCCCAGAGCACATAGCTTTTGGGGATTCATTTACTGGACATTTCAGAGGAACACCTGTTGCGTTACACTGATCTATTTGGTTACAGAAACCAACCATCTGCCCCTGTGTTGTACCAACCAAAGTCTGCAGGCACCCTGACAGCGAGGAGGATTAATATTACATTTCCATCTGTTCCGCAACATGAGCTCCCATAAGCAACAACCTGAAGGTGCCTCTGAGCTCCTAAATCCCACCTTGCCCTTAAAAAAAATGCAAGTTATGGCAAGAACAAGAGGAGCCATGACAATCCACTTCCCTCAAAGCACAAGTCACATCCACAGCAACATTTAAAACTTGCTCCGTTTCCCTCATGGCTGAATGCAGGGAACATTAACAGGTCACATCAAAGAGACACCTAAGGTGTGACCGTGACAATATAAAACCATTCACTGGGTCTGCACCAATGTAACAAACTTTTAAAAAGTATTAAAACAGACTGTTTATTACAGCATATGATGTGTTATATTAATTTACACAATGATACATATATAAAAACAGCCATTGATGATGTACAGTAAATTGGACATCAACAGGAATATTAAAACTACTGATACTCATGCACATGACATGCATATGTTTTTTCTTTTTTTTCTTTTCCAAAAGCAGTTTTACACAATATACTGAAGTTACTAAGCCTGGGTCAGCTGCTCCAACAGTTTATTCTGAACACCGCTGCCATCCGCAGCGGGACTCCCCGGAGACTGGAGCAGAGCGCACTCCAGAGAAGGAGACTTAACCTTGAAGACAGGTTCAACAGGAGCCCTTTCCTGGTGGGGGAAGGCTGGGGGAGGACAGGAGTGAGTTTCAAGAAGAGAATCAATAAGAAAAGGAAGAAAAAAACACGCCAGACTGCCAGGAGGAAGAAGTTCAAGATGTGGCAACAGGAGTAGCAGAAAGGGACAAGCAAAAACATGAAGACCACCCACACTCCCTCCCCCTTACCCCCTAAAAACTTATAACTTTAAGCTGTCGATATCCTCTATAAGACCCAGAACCGGAAAAACTAGGCAAAGAAGATCCATTTCCAGAAACATCAGCCTTTTTCCAAAGCCTTCTGATACGATGCACTGGAGGCTGTTCACCACTGAAACGGCAGTGTTATGATTTTTTTTTTTTAAACGAGTATAATGGTCTTTTATTTCCACGTAAAAGGCACTAGTATCCACCCAAGTTCTGAAGACAAGTGACATAATTTACCTTAAGTTTTAAATATTCGTATTAAAAAAAAATCTGTGGAAATATGTACACAAAAGCACCTTGCTTCTGAAAGCAGAAGCAGATACATTCCACCAAGTCACCTCACTAGACGGTTGTCATGAGCTTCAGGGAGCCCGACCGAAAGCGGAGGATTTTCTTCTTGAGGTTATGGGAGGCTTTGATTTTGACAAAGGCCTTCGCCGCATTTTCATGCAGCTCCGGCGCCGTGACCGTTTGGATGGGGAGCGTCTGGACAAACTGAGACCAAATAAGGCCCCCGCTCTCATCAGAGTCGCTGGTGGTTGTGCTCTCCCCTACAAACTCCACCTCACTCAGGCTTGACTCGCTGTCCCCAAAGCAGTTCGTCGTGTAGTTGCTTTGCTCGTCCTCGCTCGTGTCCACCACGGTGGAGTGGAACAAGGACTCGCACTCCGCCGAGTACTCCGAGTCGCTGGCCACGTAGGCATAGGGGCTGACGTAGGGCAGGGGGACTTGCGAGTAGACTCCCACACCTTCCCGCCGATTCCTCCTCGCCCTCCGCAGGGCCTCCTCGTAGGAAATCTCTGCCGATGACTTCCACCGGCGGTAGTCGGCCCGCTTGTGTTTAGGCTTGGCCACCACAACCTCTCGGCCATGCCCATGGGATCGGATGGCGGATTTGTGCAGGCTGGCCTGCCGACTCTGGAGGCCCGACTCCGGCTGCAAGCCGCTGCCTCTCTTCCCCCGTGAGGAGGGCTTTTTAAGTTTCTTATTTGTATCCAACTCATCAGGAAAGCGGCACTTCTTGCCGACCGGCTTGCTTTTCTCCCTCAAGGTCTGTGAACCGTTTTCCAGCCCATTGGCAAGGTGGGGCCTGTGTTTCAGAGCCGAGCTTTTCAAAATCTTGACGTTTCGGGTGCCTTTGTGAAGCTTCACACTTTGCTGCTGGGCCGGTATGTACTGGGCATTCACCAGCAACCCATCATCCAGGCTCTGGGAGGAAGAGCCCTCGCTTTTGAAATCCAGCGCAGGCCTCTCCTCGATGGCAGGCGACGAGGAACGAGCCGCCTGCAAGCTGCTCTTCAGCAGGATCTTTTTGGGAGGCTGGCTGACCCTGTTCTCAGACTGCAGCACCACAGGCTTCCCCGGGCTCTCTTTGGGAGAGGTGGCAAAGAGCTGGCCGTTCTCCTTGGGGATGTCCCCTGCCGCGGCCACTGCGTTGCGGTTGAGCTCCGGAGGCACCGGTTTGGTGCCCCGCGGCAAGTGCTTGCTCTGAAGTTCGTTCGCCGTGCCAGGTGGGAAAGCCGTTGGCAAAGGTGCCTTCCTACTCTCCAGCTGCTCGCCAGCCGGCTCCCTTGGCCTCTGCTTTAACGGAGAGGGTGCTGCATGGTCCAGAGCGGTGTTCCCACCAGAAGGCAAGGATGCCTGCTTGGCGTTCTTCAGGTTCACAATGTTGCCGTGAGCCACCACCCCAGAAGGTTGCCTGACGCACATGCTTCCATGCCTCAAGATCCCTTTGGTGGGATCAGCGTTGAGGCTCGTCCTCGGTTTGTTAGTCCTTACCGCATGAGTCTTTTTCTGAACCAGGCTTAAGATGTAACCATCTATCCTCTTGCTGGTGGAAGGGCATGGCGCTGGCCAGGAGCTTTGTGGGAGAAAGGCGTTGGATTTTCCTGAGTCCGTTTCAGATCCGGCGCAAACACCACTAATATCGCAGCCAAGCCTCTCCTCTTCTTGCTGGGGGTTTTCAGTCACGGGGAGAAGAAACATGGGACTCTGCACAGCTACCGCATGGAGTGGGCTGGGGTACCGGTAGACGTCGTTCCCATTTTTAGACACCAGATCGCACTGGTACTTTGGATGTACATCTGCAACGACATCGAGGGAATTTGAGTGCGGTGTGGACAAAGAGCGACAGACAGAGCCTGCGGTCTGGTCCTCATGCTGGCCTTCCTTATTATAGTCCATCCAGCCTATGAGATCTGAAAGGCATTTTAGAAGAGTTTAGAGCCTGCCAGGGACAGTTCTGCTATGTTTTCCACGTGCCATCAAGGACTCCGGTCCCATCTACACATAGGATGCAATGTTTATACAACAGCAGCGCTGTTCAAACAGTAGAAACCTCGCAACCAGGGATGCCATTTAAGCAACATAAAAGCAGCACTATTCTTCCGTGGGTCTCTTTGTAACTGCATCTCTGTAGGATTTGCCCCAGTATGACTGCATGGTTAAAAAAATAAAAATCACAGCCCTAATGAGGATGTTTACTTTGGTTTCAAACCTGTGTCTAGATTGCTAAGAGCTTCCTATTTCACTTCCACCCAGAATTCTGTAAGTGTCTCTTATGTTTGTACGTTACACACTCACCTGTAAAACTCTCTGCAGGCCTCAGCACATATGAATTTTATGTTTTACTTTGCTAATTCCAAAGGGAAACAAACAAAATATAGACAAGAGGCCAATTAATTGTTTTTAGCTTATTGACCAATTTCAGTTCCAGATTTTTTCAAGGATATCTTGAGTCCAAAAAAAAATCGAGATTTAATGCTATTGTTGTTATTAGTATCGTTACTACTATTATTATCATCAGAATTACTTTATAATTATAGTAATGCTAATACTAATACTAACAGATGCTCCTTTTGAGCAATAAAGGGTTCAAGTATGGGAAACAGGCTCATCTTTCCACACACGTACAAGGAGTGCAGGTCAATCCAGCTGACATCCTAGCCTTGGCTCTGCAAAGAGAGTTCTGCAAGAGAAATCCAGTGCGTTTCAAGACGCATGAGTCAGATTTAATGGCTAAGGCACTTCCTTAGGAGGTAAGCGACCTTAGGAGCAGGTTTTCAATCCAAGCACCTATGATTATTATTTTCTTAAGCTTATGATTGCCCTTTTCTTCTTGGGTAGGGGTACAATCTAAATGTAGGGGTACAATCTAAATGATCCTTCCAGATCACTGTCAGTCCTGTTTTCTACCCTTGGGCTAGAAACTTCTGCCAGGGTACTCAAATGTGAATGCTCAGTGCTCATCACTTATCTAAGGCTTCTTTCAAAAGAGGTCTCACAGATGTTAATTAAATTAGCTGACAGAAATTATGTTCCTGTGTGAGCAGAAGAGGAAGAATAGGGAAGTTAGGAGCAGGAACTTCCTCCAGATCACCTCACAGTTTTCCCACATTTCCTAAATTCAATATCTGAGTCAGGAAATGTTGCCAAAAAGACATGTTTGGAGCATGCCAGCTTGTGAAATTTCAGCTCTAAAAGTGAGACGGTGTAATTAATCGGAGTTTTAGGTTTTCATGATGCATACAGGAAAAAAAACAGCAATGCAACTTGCTGGAAATCCTTGTGTTTGTTTTTCTTTTTATGTACGGCTGATGAAGATCACATATATCTTCCAATAAGGAGCATTAAATTACCTCAAGCTGCTCAAAGGATAACTTACAGGACTTCTCAGCATGTCAGAATGAATGTATCCCAGGCTGTATTTTCCCACTTCGGAGTCAGAAGAATGTGAATTGCAGAGGGGTTGGACGTGACTTTTAAAGGTCCCTTCCAACCCAAACTATTCTGTGATTCTATTAATTATTTTGTCCTTGATTCAAAACAAATCACTACAAGTTAAAGAGCAGAATATAAATTAGAAATACTATTGGAAGTATCCTCCACAACCCAGAACATATGTCCGCGACCAATAATGTTTGATCAAGAAAGTCCTACTGAAGCATCCTTTCTGGACAACAGACAGAGGAGGCCTTCCGCAAATTAAAGCTTGCATCTTCAGTTTAGTGTCAAAGGAAATTCAGCAACTCTCTGCCAAAGAGACAAAATACTTTCTCCCTGTTCATGATATCTGTACTACATAAATGCAGGACACACCTCAGCATGGTCACCTGGGGGTTGGGGAACCTCAGAACTGACAAAATGACTGCTACAAGCAGACGGATGGGCACCCTGACCTCCTAAAACCTGTAGCTAGCTCCTCACTCTGTCACTTTAATGAGGACATGGCTGTTGAGGTATCTTTCATTACCACTATTTAGTACAAAAGCTTTTCTAAAGGAAACCATGAGAAATCAGGCAACTAATGTGTTTATGTGTGTAGGTACCACTGCCCTCTACTGGGTAGAGCAGCCATCATATTTTCACATGTTATTTTCATGTGTTTAGAGTGACATATTCACATGTAAGGCTGGACTAGTGGAGGGCAAACGGTCCTGCCTCATGACCCATGGACGTGATAGGCACTGGAATCTTTTCAGAGCATAATACGTCAAATGAAAGGAAGAAGGGTTAAGCCAACCCAGATACTCCTGAGGCAGTATTTCCAAAGCCAAAGCCACCTCCTGGAGTACGATGTATTCGACCTGCTTTTACTATACCTGCAGATTTAGGGCGTCCATCTGAGATATTCAGTGTTGCCTCCAAAGGGCTGCAAAAGCAAGTGCTAGAATGGCAACTGGATAAACACTCACTGAAGACAGAGTTAGATGAATTGGAGAGCGATCCAGAAGCTCCATCACTCAGCTCATAAAACCCTATAAAAATAAGAGTTTGGATTTATGTTAGTTACGTCTACACAAAGTTACCACTTGTGTCCCTAGAAAGGCAGTCAAGCTCCTGTTTATGTTGGCTTACTCTATTGCAATTACTTATGGGATTGCATTCAGTCACCCAAAAAAACAGCGCACGATTTAGGAATATCCTTATTGCTATGAAGGATTCCATTTAAAAGTAAAGCACTTAAAAGTAAAAAAGCAGAATTTTAGTTAGCATATGAAATTTAGAACTTTTTTTTTAACCTTTACAGAGGCTAGGGTTTTAACTTTTACTGGGGTTTTCAGATTTTAGCAAGAAGGACACAGGCTGTGTTTGACAGCATGTTATACTTCCTAGACAGACTCTCCAGCTATTACTTGACTACAAAATTTTGTACCAAGCATTGGGCCTAATACTATCCATTATTTCCTCAAAGTTCTGGGGAGAAATGCAATATTTGTGGATGACACGAAAGAAGAAAAATGGTAAATAATATGCAGGCACAGAAAATTTAATTTCCTGGTAAATTGGGACGACTGAAGGAAAATATGGCATACCATAATCAAAATTTAAATTTTTCATTTAGGAATAAGGAATGCAGGGCACGTCTCCAGAATGGAGATGCATCCTGAACAATAATCCTGAAAAGGACTTAGTCAGCGTGGAAAAGCAGCTCAATCAAGCTTAATGATACGCCAAAAAAAAAAGCTAATGAGATTGTTGGATGTACAAAGAGACTAATGAATAGCAGTAGGGAAATTACTTCAGCAGTCTATACAGCGCTGGTAAGAAAGACGTTGGAACGGTATGCCTAGTCCTTGACTCCAGCACACTTAAAACAAAGCTAAAAAATTGGAAAGGGGCCATAAAGCTATTTAAGAGCTTGGAAAAATGCCTTAAAACAAATGACTTAACGAACTTGACCTGTTTAGCTCATCAAAAAAAGGCAGGAATTATATCGCATAGCACCTCCAAGAGGAGAAAAAGCTGGGTACTAGAAAAGATCTTAGTCTAAAGGAGAAAAGCATATAAAAAAAAATCAGTGCTGAAGCAAGTCAAATTCAGATTAGAAACTAGCAACGGTTTTAACAATTGCAAGTTGGTGGATTCTCCACTTTTTAGCCTCTTCAGAACAAGTCTAGATGCCTCTAGGAAAGGTTCCCTCCAGTTAACTGCCCCTTACTGGCTTCAACACAGAATGGGATGAAATTCAATATATGTGGGATCAAACTGTTTGATTCAATGTTCCCTTCTGGCTGTAAGATCAATTTTGGCATCTTCCTCCTGCTGGTGGTGCTTCCTTTCACCATTTTTCTGCAGCCTCCTTCCTAATGTGCAGGAGGATTAGAACTTTTTGAAGTAATTTGTGAGTGGCCTTGAGAAAAAAAAAAAAAGCCCCAAACACTAAAAATCTAATTAAGCTTGAAATTATCTTCTGAATATGTTGTCTACAAACAGCAACCTTTCCAGGGGTAGGTGAACTTTGCTAGTAGGCCTTAATTATCAGCATGCGAGTGTCCTATAGACATTTACTGTTACAGTACTGAAACCTACAGCTAGTTTAATTCCAGGTACCAAGGGAGGCTCCATTTTGCTGAATACTGGCCTCACCTGAACTTGGACGACTGTCTGTCTCAAGGTGTTCATCGGTGGTTTTTTCCACGTCCAGGCGGAGATCGCTTATTTGCTTATCGAGCTCTTGTAACTGATTCAGTAGGCCGGCGTCCCTCCTCCTCAAGCAGTTCTGGAAAACAAGAAGACAAATATCATCAGCGGAGCAGACATCAAGGGGCTCCAAAGACAAGTAGCCTTCTCCACCTGAGCATCCTGGAAATACCTTGCCAATACTCTTATATAAAAAAAAAAAAAAAAAAAAAACTGGACAAAGCCCTGAGATGCTCTGGATAAATGCTCAACTGAAGAACTATGCAGGCACTTTATCCCAGCCTCTTCCAGCCAGTTCTACACAAGGAGCTCCACAATTTAGGAAAACTGACACACTATGTTGGCAAAGCACTCCTTTGCAGGACCACAGCTGTGACCAACAAAGCTGTAGTGTACGGTAGGGTCAAACCAGACCCGGGCACATGAAACGGGCCGCTTTGGCGAAAGGACGGCTTTGCCGGTGTAATAGGGGACGTTCACTGCCACAGCGATGTTAGTCAAAGATCACATCTGTTCACACAATGGGCCGAAACAGCTCTGCCAACAAGTGCCTGTAGTGTGGGAACCGCCTTGTTCTGCTGCACGTTGGGAGCTTATAGCCTACCATACAGACAGCAAGATTCCCAGGGCTGGGATCACGGCCCTTTTATTAGTTTTGCAGTGCAGCAGGAAGGAAGAGTAATTCTGCCTCTTCTCCCATTATAACTGTGTAAAGTTGCTGTGATATTGAATTTTAAGGCTGTTTATGAAGGTAATTCAATGGCATAAAACAAGCAATAAGAAATTATTTTGTAAGGCACTCATTAACCCACAGTCAACGTAATCAGTTTCCCCGGGTGTATTATAATGTTGCTTGGCCATTATCTGTTCAGCTTCATAAAACTGTTCTGGCTTTGGAGGGGGAGGTAGGAGGAAGGTTCCTCTCTCCTTTTTTTTTTTTCCTCCCAAGTGCATCATTTGATCGGTGCCCAGCGGTGCTCTGATACGCTCATCACCCAGAGTTTTGATGCTCATAACTGGACTAGTTCTCAAGCCATTAAATCCAGGACAACCTTTCCCCTGAGGTGGCCTGGTCCTGGGGCAAAGGGAAGCAAACGCTAATAGCATTAGCGAGGCTGTTTGAGGATGCGCTAGTGTGTAAGGTCATCCTCAGGAGAATCAAAGGGGCGATCCCCACATCTTCTCCCACATTTCTGATGGGAGCCGGAGGTTGGCTGAAAGACAGGCTGGCGGAGGTGATGGGTTCAAGCAGGAACTCACTGCGGCACCTATTGTCACCGGTGTCCCCCCCCTCCCCCAGCCAGCACCATCACCTGGTTCCAATCTGCAATGTCAAGTGCACAAATTAAAGCACTACAACAAATCCTCAGGGTTTTGGGGTTTGATTTTTTTTTTTTGAGTAATGACTCCTTGGTCCTTCACTACAGCTCTTTGGCAGCCAGCCCCTTCTCAGCAGCAAAACCATTTATTTTTATCTTTTAAAGAAGGAAATAATCTGAAATTAACTAAACCAAAAGGCTAATAAGAAAAAAAAAAAAATGAGGGAGGGAAGGGGGAGGGTGGGGAAAAGAAGAAATCAGGCAAATAAATCACGCAGTCCAACTTCTCCCTGGGTGAAAGCAAACGCTGAGCCGCGCACAAAGGCCGCCCGGCACAGCTGTACGCTATTTTCATTGAAAAATGATCTGCCGCCTCACGCCGCCCTCCATCTCTTCCCCCACCCGCTACAAAGCCCGTCCTTCGACAAAAGCATCCCTTCTTGCGAGGGGCCCGATCCCGGCCGTGCCGCAGCATTCCCTCACCTCCCGTCGGGGATGCGGACCCGGGAGCTCGGCTCCTGACTTCCATTCAAGGGCAACGGCAGCGCTTCCCTCGCCTTGAATGGAAGTGGGACGGCCGGCCCGGCTCCGGATAACGACGGGGAAAAAGCCGGTCGCCACTCGATTTCTCACGGTTTCGCCCAAACCCACGGCGGACCGTGTCCATGCGTCCCCCCCCACCCTGGGCAGCCGCTGCTCCCCGCCGCCTCACCTGCGCGCCGGCGGTGACAGCGGCGTGGGCACGCAGCCCTCGGGGGCCGTCCCCAGCCCTCCTTTTCCGCGGGGAGACACCCGTGGGTCCGCCGGCCCGCGTCCCCCCGGTGACACCGTCCCGCATCTCCCCGTGACGCGCCGTCCCGCACCCCCGGGTGACACCGTCCCGCACCCCCCCCCGCTCACCAGCTGTCTCCGGAGGAGCAGGATGTTCTCCTCCAGGATCTTCTCCTCCAAGCTCCGCGGCGGCGGCCCCTCTCCCGGCGCTTCCCCCCGGCCGCCCTGAGCCCCGGGCACGGCTCCCGCCGGCCGCCGCAGCAAAAGGCTTTTCACCAGCAGCTCCTGCCGTTGCCTCAGGTATTCCAGCTCGCCCAGCCCGGCTAGCGTGGCTTCTAGCCGTTCCCGGGTGCGTTGCCGTTCCGCCTCCGCTTCTCCCTTCTCCCGCCAGCGCGGATCGCCTCCCCCCGCCGGCCCCGCTCCCGGCCCCGCCGCCGAGGCGGCTGCCGCGGGGCTCGGCTTCATGGCAGGGGAGGGGGCGGCCGCTGCCGCCGCCGCCGCCAGGCCCTGCCCGCGGGGGGGGCCAAGCGCCGCCGAGCCCCGCGCTGCCGCCGCCGCCGCCGGTGCCGATCGCGAATGGACCGCGGGGCGCCCGGCTCCCTCCCCGGCTGCCGCCGCCCCGCGCCCGCCCACCGCCGGCCCTGCCCTCCCCTCCCCTCCGCTCCCCTCCCTCCCCGCCCGGCGGCGGCTCCACGCCCGCGGTCGCTTTCCTCCTCCTCCTTCTCTTCCTCCTCCTCCCCGCACCCTCCATCGCGCCCCCCCCCCCCCCACACTGGGCTTGACGGGGTGTGGGGTGGCGGGGTACGCGGCAGTGACACATGCTGACCTCCCCAAAAACCCGAGCGACCAGCTCTGGACCGCACGGCACGGACCGATTTGTGTTGCCGTGTCCTTATAGAGCCCAACACGTCCGAAACTGGGGCCTAAACCCCAGGCACAAATACAGGCTGGGTGGAGAACGGATGGAGAGCAGCCCTGAGGAGAAGGGCTTGGGGATACTGGTGGACGAGAAGCTCAACACGAGCTGGCAATGTGTGCTTGCAGCCCAGAAAGCCAACCGCATCCTGGGCTGTGTCAGCAGCAGGGTGGCCAGCAGGTCGAGGGAGGGGATTCTGCCCCTCTGCTCTGCTCTGGTGAGACCCACCTGCAGTACTGTGTCCAGCTCTGGAGCCTCCAACATCAGAAGGATGTGGACCTGTTGGAGAGAGTCCAGACGAGGCTACAAAGATGATCAGAGGGCTGGAGCAGCTCTCCTGTGAGGCCAGGCTGAGAGAGCTGGGGCTGTTTAGCCTGGAGAAGAGGAGGCTCCGAGGAGACCTTATAGTGGCCTTCCTGTACCTCAAGGGGGCCTACAGGAAAGATGGGGAGAAACTCTTCAGCAGTGCCTGTTGTGACAGGATGAGGGGTAATGGTTTTAAACTGGAAGAGGGTAGGTTTGGATCGGACATAAGGAAGAAATTCTGTACTGTGAGGGTGGTGAGGCACTGGCACAGGTTCCCCGGAGACGCTGTGGGTGCCCCATCCATGGAAGTGTTCAAAGCCAGGTTGGACGGGGCTTTGAGCGACCTAGTCTAGTGCAAGGTCCCTCTGCCCAGGGCAGGGGGGTTGAAACTGGATGGTCCCTTCCAACCCAAACCATTCTATGATTCTATGCTAAATGATGCATCTGGGGAAAAAAAAAAATCCTGGCATGAAGACATGAGGGGGTAAGGAGCAGGTAGGAAAAAGTGGAAAGTAGAGGAGAAGATGGCAGTCCTTGCACCAGGGTGCTGACTGCAGCGTAGGCACAAGGATCAAAGCACCAGCGAGGTGTTGCTTCAAAGCCCGTTTGAGTCGACTAGCCAAAGAAGCCATAATGAAGTGAACTTCGGAATGGCATGTACACTAATTGCAGCAAGGGATCTGCAATTAGCTTTTCAATGGGCACGTGGTGGAAAGAGGAGGGAGGAGGGGAATGCAGATGCCAAAGAAAAAAAGAAAAATGTTGTTATCAAAATAGAGCAAAAACTGAGTTCCAGACATGTTCTGAGGGGGGAGAATGGAAAGGAAGAAGAAAGCATTGAGGGAGCCCTTCACAATATGGGGTTTGTTTGGAAAGATGTGAGCCCGCCGTAAAGCGGCTCTCACGGACATTATGAGCATAATGAAATGCTCTTTCCTGCCCTCCCTCTGTTCCTCAGAAGATTCTGAGTGTTTGTGGTACTGAAAGGTCTCGGATGAAATTCATCTCCCCCTCTCCCATGCTGTTTGCAGTAGACAATGTATCACGGTGTTGTGCCCTACACCTACGTTATCCATTGTAGGTGGTGGTCCTTGTACCAAGAGCCTGCAGCTGACACAGATCATTTCACAGTCTTCTTAAACCAGTGTGAAGTGCTTTCTAAAAAGGAGATCCACTTTCCTCTTGCAGCCCTCGGTCCCTCCCAAATGCTGGCCCAAGTGTAGGTGAGGCCACACGCATCAGCTCAGAGGATGGTCGGCGGTAAAGCTAGCTCCATTTCTTTTTGCTTTTGATCTCTTCCCAGAGATCTTCACCACACGGCCACATCGGCACTGCGCATCCCTGTTAATATTTCAGTTGGGATTAGGAGTGCCTTTTTGAACCAACTCTCTAGATCGTTCCAGCTTACAATGCGGTGATTCACATCGCGGTGATCTGAGAACAAATGAACTGAGCTGATTTGGGGTAAGAAAAAAGCAGGAGATGGGAGCACACCTAAAGCACTCCAGCCACTGATGGATGTTCATTAATGGGCATTCGGTCTGCGGGATGAGAACACACCTAGCCCAAAGTAGCACCCTTGAAATATGTACAGCATGGATGTGTACAGGACCTCAGGATATGTACAGGACCTCAGCACGGCCACGCTGCTCAGTAAATCCATGCCTGCTGTGCTGTCCCAGCTGCTGATGTAGATGTAGATGCACGTGCCAGCAAAAAGGTGAGGCGGCACAGGAATAAGCAGCCAGAGAAGGCAGGGCCACTTCTTTTGGGGAGCAGTGTCACTCCTGCCAGAATCAAGAGGCCATGAACTTGCAGCCACAGAGAGAACTGACAAACACTGATAGGACAAGGGATGCTCCAAGGGCGAGGATTGACTGAGGCTGCTAAGCAAAACTGCAAATAAAACCCGAGTCCCATACTGGACCACTGTCTCTCTGCTCATTTTATGTATCTGGGCCCACAAAAAGACCCAGAAGTAGGTTCAGCCCCTGCCCTACAATTTATAGGCCACCATCGCTGACCTAGAAACCCGCTCCATGGTTTTTCTCTCCTGTGTGGAGCTTGGCACGCAGCACTCTGAGCATGTTTATGCTGAAAGCTGTGTTGCAATGCAGAGTTACTTTCCCAAGTGGGTACCAGAAGCTCTCCAGATATGGAAGCAGAGAGCTCCCACATTTTCTTTCACCCTTTTTAGCCAGATTTTGCATGTAGCTCTGTGCCTCGTATGCATTTGTGCACAAAGCTTCATGCAATATTTATGCAAAGCTATTTCAACCATTTCTGTGCTGTTGTGCACTGGGCAATGTAGATGTTGCTTCAAAAATAAATTACAGTGCTAAATACAATCTGCCTTAATGTTCAGATTTATCTATTTTGCCACTTATCATTTGGTAGATTTCAGTCTGATTCCTCCCTTCCAAGTCACCTCTTGCACTCTGAGGAGCGTAAGATGCTGCTTGTCTCCTGTTGATTCCGTGCTGACATTTCTGAGTTCATCCTTTCCAGTGCTTTGGTTCCAGGAGGGAAAAGAAACACGAGAACTGCCAAAACAGTCAACTGCTTACATCACGTGGAGAGGAGAATGCAGCTTCAACTGAACAAGACTCCGTGCACGGCTAGGCTCAGCAAAGAGGAAGGGAAGGGGAATCTGAAGAAGCGGAAGTCATGTTTCACCTGATAGATGAAGGAATAATAAGGTACTCGTGAAGCAGTGGGAACTAGGGGGCTGGACAGCATGGGAGGAGGAGATGTGCAAGTGAGCAGCCAGCAAGCAATGTCAAATTGTGTGAATAATAGAAGGAAAACAAGATGTGACCTAAGACACCATGAGCAAGAAGACTATTCAAGAACTAGCAGAGTGTAGGTCATGAAGGCAAGGGGAGGGAGAGCCCAGAAAGGCAGGGTTTGAAGGCAGAAGAAAGACCAAAGAGAATGAGCATAAAATACAGTGCCTTTAATTTACTCAGGAAGACACTGTTCAGAAAATTACAAAATAAAGAGTCCAGAAGCAGCAAGAGGAAAAAGTCCGGCCATAGGTGATGGAACATAGATGAAAGACAGAACCAGAAGAGGACAATAAGGTGAGAAGATGGAGAAAAGGATGCCTTTGCTAGGTGTGGTCCTCAAGTAAAACAGATTTTAAGCACGGAAGGAACAAGAGACTAAGGCTGGTTTCTCCCCTCTCAGTTACACTGCAGTTGATCACCCCAGTGGAAAACTAGTCTGAGGCTCCAGTCCCCAGCCTAGCTCTAACTAGCCAACCTTTAGAGACCTCTATCTCAGCAAACCACACATGTCAAAGCTCTTAGCAAGGGCTTAGTAGTAGGACTCTCTCATGGAAAAAAAAAACCTCCAAGTCCAAAACTACCTTCCATTCCTCTCCTGGCTTCTGGCAATAGCTGAAGGACTCACTCTTACACTCCACTGTAAAGTTGCTATTACTTCACTGGGGTAATCAGCTGAAATTCTCCAAAAACAAACAATCCCAGATTCCCCATCGTAAACTCGAACATAGAAACTGCGAGGAGGGAGGCAGTGAGTTATCTGCAGGGAAGGAGAAGAGATGGTGATTGAGGAGCTCTGTTGCTAGGATGTTATGAGAGGTGTAATTCTGTCTGGTACAGAGGCGGTTATGAAATGGCTCATCTCTCGTGATTATCCTGGCTCACCGCTTATGATCATATTACCAGACGGTAGAAACGCTGTGTTCCCTTCGCATTTCATATACAGGGAATAAAGAGATGCTCTCTGCCCCACAGAGCTTACAGGACAAGCAACAGCAGGTGGCTGCCGCTGGTAATACAAAAGGAGCCCTGAGAAAGTAGTGGTTGGCACGATGGGCAGAGAATCCAAAACACATAGGCAAGGGGCAAGAGTTTCTGACCCCCACCTCACCATTAATTTCCTTCCCACTGGGAGCCAACCCCGACATCCCAATGCGTACATTTGTCTTTCCCTCTTCCACCCCTGCTGGTCGTTAAATTCCGTTTAGATTAAATGAGGCCAGTTAACACTTGTTACTTTTCCTAGGTCCATTTCTGACCAGCCACACTAAAATGAGTGCAGGAAATTGCAGAAATTAAGAGGAACATTGCAATTCGCTCTTTGCAAAATGAAGGCGATTGCTTTCCTTGCTTATTGTAACACAGCCCGCCGGAGGCAGGGTGATACGTTATCCGGAAACATCCACCTGGGGACTGTGCTTAAGACCCACCTCTGATACTTTATTTTAATCTGCTCTAATGGTAATTTTCTAAGCATTTCTTAATTGCATTGGATAATATGATACAAATCTTACCAGCAAAACGACTGACATCAGTTTGTGTTATCATATTACCATGGTTACATTTTTATTACAAGTGAACCTTGCACTCGTTACTAACCACAAGTGATTCTAGCAAATAACCTAAAATGAAGCAAAATATCCTGGCAGTGTTTCCAATTTTTGACAAACAAAACAAATTTCTTTGGGTGCTGGGTAACTGCAGCATACCTATGATGCATTTTGCTCTTCTCAAACTCCTTCAGCCTGCATTTATTTCCTTGCTTTTGTACAGCGTTGAAACACTTCTGTGCTGTCAACAAGATGCAGAGGCCAAATTCCTTGACCATGGAGTAGGATCCTTAACAAAAACTCACGATATGCAGCTGAAAAGCACTACCCCAGCCTGTCAAAACATTACCACGTTCGTATTGTTACGGCAAAAACTGCTAGTGACTGCTACGTCAGGAGCGACTGACAACTTGATTAGGTCCCTCAAGGGTCCAGTTTCTCCTTGCTCTAACCTGATCTGACCGTGGTCTCCCATCCAAAGACACAGCCCCACCTTCCCTCCCCCTCAGTGCCACTGCCCATGTATCAGGTGAAGGGACAGACATTTCCCATGGGCTCACTGCAATGATCTGACTCCCCCGATCTGACGTCTGGGAGGGGAACACGTGCTGGGACCGGGGAGGACAGCGATGCTGTCCTTTTCCCTGCTCCCAACTGTTAGTTTGGGCATTTCTGACACTTTTGGCTGTTCCTCTGCTGCAGATTGTCGTCCCACCAGCTGCACAGGGACTGTGGATGGAAAACAGATCATTCCCCTGATCTGAGTTTAAAAAAAATAACCTCTTCTTTCGTTTTTGTTAACCCAGATATTTCAGCGATCCACTTTAAGCATGAGCACTGGCACAACTGAGAAGGCAGAGCTGTACAGGAATGAAGAGGCAAGAGCAGGAAACCCTCCAGCAAAAAGCTCTGTCCACAGGGAACGTGGAAGGAAGGATGGACTGTTTGCAAAGCAAGAAGTCACCCAGGAGGCTGTGGAAGAGGATGCAGAAGACAGCTGCTTGTGGGGAAGCGGCATTAGAGCTTCTCCAGACATTCCTGTCAGACGACGAACCATGCAAAGACATTCATTTCCTTTTCGCAGGCAGCAGCCCATCTGCTGAGTCAGGAAGAGAACAGATTTTGATTCACTCATTGCTGCCTCAAATGGTGTGGTGCTCCCCAAGGCCATGAAAGACCCACTTCTGCAAGGCAGAACCTCCGGAGGGCTGGCGAGGCCTGAGCCCGGTGCTACTCCAGCGATGCCTACTGCCTGCATCAGAGTTGCAAAGAAGATGCAAAACTGGCTTCTAGCCCCTAGATTAGGGAAGACATGCGAGAGAATTGGATGGAAAGGGTGGAAAGCCAGGCAAGATCAGCTCCTTTTTTACCTCTGTTTTAAGGATAAGAGAGGGTCTGATAAGGATAACCTGGGGAGGAGGAACATGGAGTTAAACAAACCAGTGTCACTCGTGATGCTCACAGCTGACAAGAAGCAGAGCTTGAAGCTACTCCCCCTCATTGTCCACTAAAAAGAAACCTCAGCAGCATTTTAGCAAATCACCTAATACATCATGTCCTAATGCTAACTGCCGGGGGCTGCATGCCCTCCCCAGGCTCATGGACACTGTTCAAATGAACCCAGAGCTGGACTACTCCTAGCAACACTTTCTCACTTTTTTTTTTCTTTTTCCCACATCACCAAGCAGATGAAGTCAGTTGAATTCTGCTGCAATTACTTTTGATTCATCCTTACAATATCATGTTTGATGTTCTTGTACTTTGACTCCTTTTCTCCTCCTGGCCCAGGTTTCATATTTACATTTTAGAATGCCTAACCTTTGGTGACACAGCCTTCCGCTTAGTTTAATGACTTCTTGCACCCATGCTGCCAGTGTTCCTCTCAGCACATCAGGCTGGGAACAACCCTCACCAGCACGGCCTTTGCGGAAGAATATCTATTAAACTGCGAATAGTCAGCCATTGGGAGAGGAAGAAATTGTGGGCTTAAATTATAGCTTGAGATTTAGACAGCCTGGGAAAAATTCCCAACAGAAGGAACTGGAACAGCCTGAGGAGGAGAAAGCTCCTGCATCATAAGATGCCTTTGACAAAAGGTTAGGCATGGATGTGTCAGGATTGATAAAGCAACAGTGACAGCAGCACAGCCCAAATGTTTTGTCCCAAACAAGTTTATACATTCCGTGCTTTCCCTGCTAGCTGGATCGTTGGACCTACCTCACCACACATCCATAAACAGCTCAACATTCAGCCCAGGACCAGGGACATTCGTGTTCGAAGTCATAAGCCCTTCCCAGAAGAAAGGATGAAATTCACAGTACAATTTGCATCCAAACTGCCTGCGACGAAGGCAGAGCTGGCTGCAATGGCTCTCTTTGAATGGCCATGGGACCTCTCAGGTGAAGCAGGGCATGCGGTAGGAGCCTGGAGCTGGGCAGAAATGCTGACGGGAAGGCTTCCCAATCGAGCCTACCTGCACGCCGTAGGAAGCCGAGCAAGATAAAACTGCTCCCACAACACCTTTTAGTTCATACAAATCTGATGGCAGCAGCAGCGAGGACTTTTGCTTTTTTTTTTTTTTTTTTTGGCTCAGCAAACTCTAACCCTACAGCCTTTAAAGGAGTTCATTCAGTCTCAGCTGATGCTCACTTGGACAAAGACCCCCTTTACATCAGCTCTGCTGCCAGTGAAAAATAGCCCCTGCATATAAATCAGAGGCAACCTGCCTGTGTCTTGTTTGAGCCAAACAGCACATTTTATGAGCTGGCTTTTAATCTTATTTTGGATACGGGCAAGCTGAGGTGGGCTAAATAATTCAACCAAGGTCTCGAGACGTCAGTGTCAGAGGCAGAAGAGCTTAGGGGTATCCTGTCATTTGGGCTCTCCCTTTAAACTAGGAGGTGTAAAGGAAGAAGGCTCAAAAGACTTCGTGGTAGATACTACCTGCTAGGTGGTCCTCAATGCATCACTTGGCTCTCACTATCTCATCTTTCTGATCTTTGCATCTAAGAACTTAATTTTACATTTAAGAACTTAGCTTAAAATTTTCAGCTTAATCTTCACATGCTGTCTCCCTGCTGCTTTTCCATACTCAGAGGGTTGACAGGAGTGAGTCTCATTTAGTGTATAACAACAGCAGGTCAAGGAACCACTAAAAAGAAAAACAAAACAAAAAAAAAATCCAACATAAATCGCTTTGCCTTAAATAATTCCCCTTCCGCTGTGCTAGGGAGAACAAACACAGACCTCTTGCTGTTGTTTAAGGCACGTGCCTGGAGAAAGGGAGGTGTCACCGGCTCTGGGCTTTGCATGAGTGAGTCCCATAAAACTCGGAAGGTCAGGTGTGCAGTCCTGGAGCCTGCGACACATAAACAGCAGGATCTGAATGGGAACAGAGGGACTTGCTGTCAGTCTCTGAGCCTTAAGCTGAAACATGAGCTGAGAAACTGCCACACGTGAAAGGCTGGCTTTGAATTCAGGTGCCAACTGACCTGCAGTGGTACCTGAATCTCTGTTGTTTTCATTGTTCCATCATTTTTTGAGAATTGAGCCTTTTATCAATGTTGGCTTAAAAGGAAATATAACTTTTAAATCTTCTTTAATGAAGGCTTTGTCCTGGAAGAACAGATTTTCTATCAACTCAGCATCTGCAAACCTGCAAGAGGAAAGAGTGGTGTCTCGATTTTCAGAAATTATTGGCCCAAAACTTTAACCTGAATCTCACAGCTGAACTGTTGATCCAGGGCACGCTGCTTCTTTGTGCTATCATTTTCTGTGTTAGCATCAGATAGAATATAATCACTGAATCATTTAGGTTGGAAAGGACCTTTAATATCACCAAGTCCAACCACAAACCTCCCACTGCCAACTCCACCACTAAACCCTGTCCCTAAGCGCCGTGTCTACACATCTTTTAAATGCCTCCAGGCACGCTGCCTCAACCACTGCCCTGGGTGGCCTGTTCCAATGCTTGATAACCCCAACACGCTAGTTGAGCTGTGGCCTCACCAGGGCCAAGGACGAAGGGACAACCACTTCCCTGGTTGCAAATTAAAGCCTCTCCCATGGCATTACCAGTCATGGGACAGCACTGCCAGCCCTGTTCCGGGACTGACTCAGCCGCCAGCCTGCCCGTCCCTCCGGACAGGGGAGGGAGGGCAGCATCTGGTCCATCTGGAGAAGGCCGCTCCAGTCCTGCGATTTGAACTTTGTCTTTCCTTTAAAAGGAAACCTTGTTTCTGGTAACCTTTTTGGTGCCTCTGCAAGAGGCTGAAATTGTTGCCCAGAACTGTTCCCACTTTTCAGATGATTACCTCCAAGTGGCTCTCAGATTCCAACTGTCAGTCTCATGCATAATGTATTTCATTTCCAGCCTTTCATCTGTACAGAAGTTTTCCATCTATTTCCATCCTGGTCTCAGATGCTCTTTTACCTGTGAAGCAGAAGTTGCTTTTTTCCCCACTTCTTTCTGGAGTCTCATTTCTCTCAAGCACTGCTTGCCAGTTCCAGCTCTTCTGCCACCAAAACACTATTTCAGGGGTTGAGGTTCATACCCTTATTGTAGATTTTTGAAGACGCCTGCTTTCCAGCAGCATCTGCGCTGGCTGAAACATTCACTGCCTGCGGCTACTCTCTGTTCCCTGCGTTTGGTGACAGATCAGCCGGCTGTGCTCCTGTGATGGCTTCCTAAATTGCCTCACCCACCGGGAGCCAACTTAGCTCACTCTCACTCCCTGGCTTCAGGGGCCCTCACAACAAGGAGAAGCTGGTTACAAGGGGCAGCAGGGCAGCCACCAAGAGAGGACGTCAGGAGGCCTGCAGTGTGCCTCTTCAGTCAGGCCAGCAAAACAGCATCACACATCGACATCCCGGTATTACCGCGCTGCCTTGAGATCACCGATGGAAACTGCGGGACAGCTGGACTTCTCCAGGAGCTGTGTTGGGGCGTGCCTTAAATATCCAGCACTCCCCATCCTCTCTTGCATAATCACCTGGTGGCCAGGGACAAGTCGCTTAGATGGTTTGGAGTAGCAATGCAAGCAGATTTAGAGGAAGAAGCTTTCAAAGCAGGAATGCAGAGCTCAGCAGTCAAATATCCAACAGAATCTGGATGCCACTTCTTTTCCAAATCCTTTCAGATGCAGCCTAAGGGGTCAGTACTGACTTTAAAAGCCAGGGGCCCTGATTCAACAAAAACAGCTAAGCACTTAATAACATTAAGCACATGGTCAAGTCTCTTCCTATTCAACAAAGCACTTAAGCACATACTTCGCCCCTCTTAGATGGCCCAGAACCAAAACACTGAGTTCTCAGAAGTTCTTCAACCTTTATTTAAATTTGGAGGAGGGACAGGAATTTGAACCTTGATCCATGTTTTGCGAAGGGTCCCTGTTTGCAAGTGAGTCAGACTCCAGCTCCAGACCTACACGCCCAAGTGCTGGCACATTCACATTTTGGGTTGGGATCTGAATTTTCCACCTCGCACTGATCTATGCTTGTGTTCATTAAAGAGATCAAACTGTGAGCAAATAAAAAAAAAAAAATAAAAAAGAAAAGTGGCAAATAAATAAAGAAATCAAAACAATAAACATCTGGGCCATGTGGCCAAATCCAACCCGCTTCCCATCTCACACCAGTGCCAGTCGCATCCCAGTATGTGGAGCTCAGCTCTTCTCTCTTGCTTTGGGAAGGGAGCTCCAGGGCTGCTGGCAGCACAGAATAAAGCTATGAAATAAAAGGCCAGGCTTGTTCCAGGGAAACCGAAAACAAATTGACCGCCAGTTGTCTGGACGAGCAGGGGAAGTGGTACTCAGAGATCTAAGGCAGCAGGAGGAGATGAGAGCCCTCCCGTAGGCATTACCAATTGCCTGGAGAGGGGAGAAAATGAACCTGGTTAAAAGGAAAGGACACAATTAAAATAGCCGCATTGTGGGCCTGCTGGGAAGAGCATCACTGGAGGGTTTGCTTATTAAATGGTTGCCAGAAGGACAAGAGGAGGAAGGAGCATCCAGCCGAGGGCTATAGGGCCCATGAGGAGGCTGCCACTTGGAGTAAGAAAAGCCCCAGGGAACCAGTGGGCTCCTCCTCACTGGTCATGGCAGCAGGAACACCAGGAAAGTCAGGGCAGCTGGAGGGACTGGTTCACTCAGACTCCCCACCACTGCTGCTGGGGACCAACAGACATCCGGAGAAACAGCTCGCATCCTGCCCAGGCAGCTAGGCTCAAGGGGAGTCTGGCACAAAGACTAAATGTGAGACTGGTAATGAGGAGAGACAGGCATGACAACTGCCTTGTGGGCAATACCCATCTTAAACCAGCCCTGTGAATGGGCTTTCTGCCGTACCTGTGCTCTGAACAAAAGCACGTGGGCTGGAGACACCAAGTATCCTTCATTGGGGTGGCAGATAAAGAGGCTGCAGTAAATTCCCCATCTTACAGAGACGAGAACAGAGCTGGCACGTGCACACAAATCTTACCAGTTGCCATCTGGCACTACTGCCACAAGATCAGGCTCTTTCACACCCACAGGATGACACGGTTAAACAGAGATTCCTCCTGGGAAAGTTCAGACTTGGAAAATTTGAAGGAAAAAAAAAACAAAAAAAAAAATCAACAACTCCTTGCAGTCCTGCAGCACACTGAGAGCCTGTCATGCTCGGCCGGGCTCCGCCACGTCTCCGGGAAGTGGTGCTGTCAGCCACCTCTCTACGTTCACAGTGGTGATGCCGAGGTCCGCTAATGATTTCCCAGCCTTTGGAAATGTATGGCATCCTGGTGCAACAAGCTCCCAAAATTACCCCATTGCCAGAGGCAAAACACAGCACCCTCCACCACTGTGATGAGGCAAGAGCTTTATTTTTCCTGGACAAGCGTATGCAGGCACTGACCACAGCATATTTGAGAGGGCCATATTTGAGTGTTGGGAAGGACTGGATGGCAAGTGTTGGTAGAATAACAAGGGTTCGGCTCCTGGCTGTCACTCATTGCCCTGGAGGCCATTCCCTGTCCTCTCCCATCCCGCTCTGAAGCCAGGGCAAGATAGAAGGTGGGGAGAGGATGGGCCCAGCCCAAAAACCACATCCAGACTGTGAGGTGCTGCTGGGATTGTCCTGATCTGCCCAGACCTTCCCCACCACTCCCCAGATCACAGGTCATTCCCAAGTGGGTGCACCAACCCTAAATGTGGGCGCAGCCCCAGGTTTACCACAGCAGGGGTTTTGCCAGTACTTCCAGCTTAATGCGCAAAGCCCAAATGATCAACACTGGCTTAGCCAAGAAGCAGAGGAAAAGCTGCAAAAGCTGTTTTTCCCAGATTTCTGTCTTTCCCAGTCTTTCCAGTCTTTCCCAACCACCTCCAGCAGCTTATCCAGGTGGCCTTTTAACCAAAGCAACCAAAACACCATCTTTCATTCCTGTCCCCGGGTACACAGAGTGGCTTATTTTCTATCCTGCCATTGCAGAGCCCATCGGAAACCCGCAGCCCTCGGAGAGCACGTGGTGGCTGCAGCAGGCACCCTGGGAGATTTATGAGGGCAGCAAGCTCTTGGTTTCCCTGGTCACCCTCAGAGGATTTACAGCCCCGTGCATTGAGAAGGAACAAAGACCTGCTGTTCCTCATCAGAGACCTTATGATTCTGTCCGTGGGGAGGAGGCTTCAAACATAGATAACCTTTGCGAGGAGAAATAGCCATTCCTGGAGGTAACGCGAGAGATAGGCAGAAAGAAAAGCATCCGCGGTGCTCTGGGAAATCTCAGAAAATGAAGCGGGGAGTTTGGGTTATTTGGAAGGGTGGAGATGAAAGGTTAGTCGTGGGGCAGCGGGAGGAGGAAGGGAGGCTGGTAGCAGGGTTTGTTCATGTAAATTCAGCTTCTGGGCCAATTTTTTCTTGGGTGTGATACAACTAAAAGTTGCTTCTGCACAGAATTCAAGTTCCAGCTTCTTCTTCTATCTATGGAGCACGTGATGCCTTAAGGTCTGCACCAGTAGTCTTGGACTCCTCTTTCGAGCAGGCTGTGGTCTTTGACATACAAATATGAGGCACCTATGGCCAGTTTTTGGAGTACGAGGGCTGATAAACTTTCAAAGGCTTCTCTAGAGCCTGTGCACTTTGCCCCTTGATCTCTGCTGGGGCTCTGATCTCCCTGTAATCAAGAAGAGCACTACCAGCCATATTGTCTAAAAGACTTCGCTACGGAGCCGTGACCTGTGTGGCTTTCCTCTCAGCTTGTTATCCAGCCTTAAACGACTGGTGTGAGACTTGCGCGCCCCCGAAATACTTTATTCTGCTAATGGATCTGACCGTGAATCCCACACAGCTGCTTACTGTACCCTTTGCGTTGGAGTCATCGATGGAGGAGGAAGGATGGTAAACAGTAATTAGGATGCAGATTTCAAAGAGAAGTGCATCTGCGCCTTTGGTTTCTGCTTTGTTTGTTTGGTGACATCTTCACAGGACAAAGTGAAGATTTTTTTCCTTAACCCTTAAATTAGCAAGCAGAGGAAGTATGAATTTGTTGTGATACTATTTGTCACACGCATTTAAAAAAAAACAAAAACAAAAACAAAAACAAAACCCCAAACCAAACAGTAACACTGTTCCCTGGCACTGAAGATGCTACATCTCAGTAAGTGGCTTCCTGGAGGAATATATCCACAAAGAAGCAAATTCCCATTCTAATTAAAAGGAAATCTCTGAGAGAAGATTTTCCACGAAGGAAGCAAAAAGGCAGAGCTGACATGTCTAATGCATATATTAACACTAAGGACATGGAAATTAATTGGATTTATTACTAGTCACTGCTGCAAAGATGGCTCATTCCTAAGTTTGTTTTACAGAAAATGGCGGGAGTGGGATTTAATAGTCATCTTGGTTAAGCTAATGAGCCAAAACTAATGGTCTCTTCTTGTTTAGAAAGGCCCCCGTTCAGTGGAGCACCTACGCATGTGTGCAGCTCTCGCCGTGGTTTCCAAGGGATGCTTTGCATCTGCTGGAGTGTTTGTTGATGAGTAGGATGCTTACAGATCCTTACACTCTGGGAGGGAGAAGAAGCGTTTTTCTGAATGTCAAAATCAATGAGATGATGTTAGGATCATCCCACATTATAATTCCTGTCCAGAAGGGAGAAAACTACTTTCCAGAGGAAAAAAAAAAAAGACAATGAGAAACTGAGTGTCATGAGGAGTTCCTTGCTGTCTTTAAAATCTTAGTGCAAAAAACCCAAAATCTCTCCCTATACTTGCAGGTGAAGTACAGCAGAGGGACGATCAGGACTTACACCCTAGGTACAGATCACAGCTGGGACAGAGGTGGTGGTACAAATACAGTGAAATTAATTACATTTCAACTATAAATCAAAACTAATTAAATCCAGCCTGCCCACAAAGAGGATTTTTGGCTCTCCCAGGAAGATGGCTGGATCCTGCAAGAGGGCTAGCCCTTGGAAGGGTTGGGCTTTCAGTGGCAGAAGGGACATCATTCATTTTTTTTCCTCTCTCCTTCTCCTGACTGCAGTCTCATTCTCTTTCTAGCCCAGCAGAGCACAATCTTTTTCTGTCTTTTTTTTTCCCCTAAATTACTTTTCTGCTGTTTTAACAAGCCAAACCATCTTTCCAAGGGATCAGATCCATTAAAAGAGCCATAGCTCCAGCAGATACACCACTGAGACGGGAAGCCAGGAGCCAGCTGCAGCTCGATACCGGCACCAGTGTTCCTAAATAACAGCCCCTCTCTTGTTTTCTAGGCCGCATCACTTGAAAGGATGCTGAAAAGGTGCCCAAAGGAGCTTTCAGAAATCTCTCTTCTTCCGTAGATGAAGAAATCCAGAAGGTGTTCAATGGGAAAGCTGACCATGGAAGTGGCAAGATGGGTGTCATTTGCAAAGCGCTTATCTCGCCTCTCCACGAGAGGGTTTGGGGGATTTTGGTAGCTTCCTTCCCAAATTGGAAACCAATTTTCCGAGGCAAAGACAGGCTGCCTTAGGCAGGGAGGTGTTAGACTAACAACAAAAGGGAAAGGTGCAAAGAGGGAACAAATGGAAACTCATTTAGCACATAACGAAGGTGCTGAGAAGAAAATTAATCAAAGCACAGAAGGAAGTGGAAAGCACTGCTTTCATCACCTATCCACCACGAGTAGGGCTGGGCTAATAAACAGGAATCACTGTTGCACAGGCAAAACTTTGGCCTAGCTGGAAAGATGCAAAGCTGGTGGGAAGCTGATTGGAGTGTTAAAATCATGGCTTTTAGGAAGGCTGAAGTGGGGACAAGATGGAGAACTGTTAGAAATAGGATCACGAGCATCCAGGTCGTTCGACTCAGTAGTAAATTAATCTGAAAATTGATGGCTCAATCATCTAAAATAGAAAGCACAAAATAGACCAACCAGTATCTGCAGAGCGCAAAATCAAACCTGTGAACCATCTGAATGTCTCCCTGAGCAGCTGCCAAAGGCAAGGAGGGGAAAAGGGCCAGGTTGTCACAGGGAAACTTCAAATGGAGTGAATTCTGCGGGAAAGCTGCCTCCAGCGCTGAAAGATTTGTACTGTATTTGTAAAGATGATGGTGATTATTTCCTATCTCAAAAGAACTCACACATCCAACAGGGGAGAACTGTATATTAGACCTTTTTTTCTTGGCAGAAACAGAGGATTTGATCACAGGACTGAAAACGCACAGTAGCTTGGGTAGGGAGTGATTGCCACTTGAAAACATTTGCTATGTGCAGGCAGAATAAAATCAAACGCAGTAAGATAGTGCCTTGCCGCTCTCCCAGGCTGCTGTTACAAACATGAAAACAATCACAAGCCAAATCAGTTCAGAGAAAGAGTTTAAACAGAAAAAAAAAAACAAACCCAAGAATGATAATTGGAGAAGATTGAAGAACTTTTCTGTGTACTGACCAAAAGCCACAATCCAACAACTGACAGACAATTACCGCCGTTAAAACAACAACTCCTTCTTCAGCAAGGGGAGAATACAAATATCCTTTATGAAACAAATGGGGAAAAGGGAAGCTGACAGCAGTGAGCACAAATTGGAAGGTAGGATCCACAGATCATCCGTAAGGGAAGCAAAAGGGCACAAGAGGCAGGAGACAGCCAGGAGAATTAGGGCAATTGCAGCTTTTTTTTTTTTTTTTTTTAAGTACAGGGAAACGTCTTGTTTTCCATGCAGGGGGCAATAACCCTGCAGAAAAGGCAGCAATGTAAAAGCAACATTTTTAGTGTGTGTCCCTTGAAAATAGCCAGATGGTAAGGTTACGTCACACGGGGCTGACGGCGTGCTTTTCACTCTGGGGTAACTAAGGTGACTGCTAGACAGAGGCTAGGTATCTTCAGATCAAGGGGTCTGTACAACCCGCAGCGAGGCAGAACTGTCTGTGCTGGGCTTTTGCCTTCAAATTTCCCATTGCTGCTCTGTTGACACAAGCAACACCGGGAGTTTCCACGCAAAGGCATGGCCAAAAATGATGTGAGGTAAGAATGGGCAATGCCACATCTAACGTGCTGGGAGTAGCCTTAGGGTAAAACTCTCCCGTATCTCCACCGGTAGAGACGAGCTGTTGGCAAACAGATCTTTCCTGTCCTCATAAAGAGCAGCGGAGTTTGCCTCCTGGATCCCGGAGATTAAATCTCCTGAGGAGCCCGTGCTGTTGTTGCTGGACGCTGCCCTCCAAGCAGTAAGAAAGACCAGGGCCTTGGGTGGGACAGCATCGCGCTGACACTCCCCTCCAGCTCCTGGGCTTGGGCCTTGCTGTGGGATGAAGTGTTTGCCTTTCCAGCTGGACACTCCCAAACCCACTTCATCTGGGTTTGTTAACAGAGATTGTTTATTGCAAAGCTGGTTTAGAAACTCCATCTAAATAATCCTCAGCCTCTTCCCTGCTATTTAGCAGTGCTGCGGCCCTCCAGGGAGCTCCCAAAACATCCTCAGAGTTACCGGAAAGGCTGAGTTAGTCACTGAAACCTTTTACTGATGGAGACAGATCCAGAGGAAGGGTGAGCCCAGGACAGCTCGATGAGCACGTGGCCAGGCTCGCTTCCAGGACAAGGCACCGTTCTGGTCTCCACCTCCCTGACTGAGCCCATGCTGACCACCTTCCCATTGCAGGTAGCCAGATCCTCTTTTCAAGGTGAGGGGACTGATGCTTCATGGCACTGCTGTGTGATAGTGGCCATCCTGCCATTGACCCACAAATGTGCCCCACTGACCCAACGGGACCCACAAAGCTGTGCCCATTTCCACTGCAGCTGCATGGAAATCGGCCCGTGTAAATGCATCCCATGGGCCACTGTTGGCTCAACAGTCAATAACTGAGCCACCCCACTCAGTTGGCACCTTCAGCTTCCAGTGTCTTAAGAAAGAAATAAGTCTACGGAGAGTAGCATAGATCTGCTGCATTTGTGCAACCCTGGCAAGACAAGTCTCTAAACGATGTCCGTACACACCCACCTCCATTTTCCCAGAAAATGCCTGTTACGTCACTACAAACCAAGTTCCCTCCGTTATTAACTATTAATGAAAGCATTCTCCCGTGAGGTGGGAAGGAACAGGAAAGCCGATGAGCCCAACCCTGCTTACCAGAGCCAGAGATGCGGGGCGTGCAGTGCCAAGCAGCGATTGATGCAACATGAGCAGTCCTGAGCCAGTAAACAGAAGAGACCTGGCCGGGTGAAAAAGGAGTCTAAATCCCATCAGTTTATTTAGGACCTGGCCGAAAACTTCAGGACAAAAAGCAAAGAGCAAAGCTACATGCCTTGTGTCCACCATGAACCCCACCACGCTCCTGGGTACGGTGTATCGGTTCTTACTAATTGGGACTGTTACTTAGGAAGGGAACAAGTCAATGCAATAACATACTCCAGATTCATTACTGTCAGCTCACTCAGAATTCTGTGTATTAATGACCAGATGATATCTGTTTATATAATACAAATTACCACAGAGCGACGGCAGGCATTGGAACCCTCCTTGTCTGTTTGACGCACATAAATAATGGAGGAGCTCACGCTGCATTTGGTACACATGACTAACCTTTTATCCCCGGCACCCCGGTGCAGGCTGGAGAAATGACTCGGGTTTCAAATTCCTCGCTCCAGCTGTCATTAGCCTCGCAAAGCGTTAGCGAATCGGCGGCTAATTGATGTCCTTGTTGGACATTATTTTATTAGTCAGGCCTGGTGAGCATCAAGTGGAATTTTAATGCTCTTCTATCCTTGGGTCCGTGTGGCCGTAAGTGTTAAAGCTTGTAAATAATTAACTAGACTCTAAGAGCAATTTTAGGAAGAGGAAAATAACTCAACCTGTGGGTTCAGGCTGGCCCTGGTGTTGTGACCAACGTAGGGTCCTGGCAGAGATGAGCTGAGCTCCGCACGGGGTAGAAGGAACAGCCTAGACCTTGGTCCCCCAGCGATGGTGGTTCGTAGGGTGGTTTATCGACCAGGTCTGGGGTTCACATCATCCTTGGGTGTGGAGGGGACCACTGCCATGGGGAAAAGGGAGAAGCAGGAGTTTGCAAGTAGCCTTGTGAGAAGGTTCAAATGAAGGCTCAAGGACTAAAGCTGTGCCACGCTGCCTGGTGCTCATTGCTGCGCCAAAAATACATCGTCGCATTAAGCTGTCCCAAACATGTGGTGAGGAATAAAGGATTTTTCACAACCCGCTGTGAGCTTCTGGCTTGTCTGAAAACCCACGTGCCGGGTCACGGAGAGGTTGGGGCTTAATGGCTGTGTCGCTCTTTGGTCGGGGCGCCGAGCAGCAACCCCGTGCTGGTCCTGAGCGCCTTTCGGCAGCAAGACTGCAGCTGGGGGACCCAGGGCAAAGTCAAACCCCTCTGTGAGTGTGGAGAGTGGGGGGGAATATTTCTCTTTGCCAGTCTGCATGTAGATCATGGTGCTTTGAAAATTCTAGCCTTTCTGCTTCTACTTTTTGCTTTTAAATTGGCTAAATAACCTGAAAATGAGCATAGAGTTATAAATCAAGGACAAAACACATTTTTGCTGGGGTTGAGAAATTTTGGGAATGTTTTCCTTTTTAAAATTTCATAATTTTTTTTTCCCTTTTTATTTTTTAACAGCACTGGGAAGTCCACCATAAACCCAGTCCTCCCAAGCTCACAGCCATGGGTGTCCCCAGTACCAGCCCCTGCTCATCTCCTGGGACTTCTCCCCTTCCTTTCCTCCCTCTACCCATCTCTCTGTAGCCTCTCTGGGACAGGAATCATCTCTTCCTACATGAGTATTCTGCATTTGTTCTGAAACAGAGCCTCTGAGGGGATAACACAATGCAAAAAAAAATAATAATTTAAAATAAAACCTTCATCAATCTCTTAAGATCCTTACTCCAGCCCTGCTTTTGTGCTGCATGGGCTTTCCAGGAGTGGAGTAAAAATGAAGAGAGAGCTTGGGCACACCAGGCTATTCATACATTAGGCAATAATTATAATGTATATTAACTGCCTGGGTGTTGAAAGAGTCCCAGCATGAGATTGCTTCTCTAATAGGAGACAGAAGTGATAAAAGACAGTAATAGATTGCCTTTCAGATGTGGAATTAAAAGCACAAACTCATTAGATTATTTTTTTCTTTTTTTCACAGCCTCTCATCGCAAGTAGTTTCTTTTCAAGTCAGATTTCCATTTCCAAGGCTAAGCTTGGCAACACAAACAGAAATTAAAGACGAGGAGTTCTATTCTGACCTCTCCGGCATCGCAGGAACGGGGAGGAACTGCCTTCAGTTCTGCAGTGCTGCCCAGCTGGAGCGGGGGCCCAGGAGCCAGCCCACCTAGGCAGCCTTCTGAAGAGACTATCATCAAAAGATCAGGATTTGGCAGCTTCTTTTTTCTTTTCTTTTCTTTTTTTTTTTTTAAATGCTAGCTGCAGCCACTAAATTTCCTTTTTTAAGAGATAGCCTAAAAGATAAAGCTTTTGAATTAGAGGAATCAAACAAAAAAAAAATGAAGTTACTTCAAAGCAGTGGCAGAGATTCTTAAAAACTGACATTTCCACTTACCGATCCAGTTTGTCTATAGCAAGGAATGCTTTCCAGACAATTTTGGCTGCTGATTTTAAAAGAAAAGTATAGAAAGCAGGAGAAGTAAAAGCTGGATTTTAGCTGAGCTAAGAAGCACAGTAAATAACATTCATTATGTTCTCCTGGACAGTTTTAATGACTCAGAGTTTTAAATCGTTCATTCAACATCTGTATGGCCAAAATATAGTACGGCTTCAAGCTCAGATCCTTTGGCAGGAGCTGCATAATCCATAAAACATTTGAAGGGGGGAGTACAGGGGGAGAGGAAAGGAGGTATAAAATCAGGCTGGGAATGGTGTTACTGGTCAAATTTTATCTAAATCAGATGCAAAGTCCAGTTTTATCTGACAGCACAAAAGTTGGTTGTTTTTTTTTTTTCCACCATGCTGCCCAGCTGCCCTGGTTGGGAAAGCTCTCCAGCAGAGGAGGGTTTTCACAAGATTCATGCACAAAGCCAGGCCTAGGGTTTAGGGCTAGTTTAAGTCTCCCAAAGTGGCACGGTCCATGTCCCTTGGGAGTAACCCCGCTCTGTCCTCCCAAGCGGGATGCCAATGCTGCTAGTCCTGGCCAGCGGGAGGAATTGACGGAGAAGCCCCGCGGCTTGGTGACGGCTCTCCTCGAGGAGCGCGGGGATGCAGAGAGCACCCAGGAGCTTTTCTGGAGGCCAGGGGCTGGTTTTGGGGACACCACTGTGGGGTACAGTCACAGCCACCTCCTGGGACATCCATACCCTTGCCCAGCTCCACTGGGTTGAGGCTGGTTGTGGTAGTTTATCCCACCCGTACCATGCTCTGATGCCAGTTAAAGGGAGTTTTGCAGGGTGGTTTAGTGCCTGAACGGGCAGAAACGTGATCGTAATTTTGGTATGAAAGCACTTGGGGTAAGAGTGGTCAGGGCCCAGGTCTCACCTCCAGTGGTGTAAATCAGGACTGCATTCAGTGCCGTCTGCAGGGGTGCAGGAGCAGAGCAACGCTGTGATGTCCAGAGGTGATGAGAAGCAGGGAAGACGCTTTTCTGTACATGGGTTTGATGAACATGGTGTTGTGGTTAAGAGACATCTAGGAGAGCCCTGCGAGGGAAAGGACGAGAACATGCAGGATTTCCCGTTTATCAGCTGTAGGCACCTCCTCCATCTCCGCTGTCAGACAAGAAAGGGTTTGCAGGAAGGAGCTGTGGTCTGGGCAGGAAAGGGATTTCGTCCCTGTCACCCCACACTGCGGCACATCAGGCTCCGCTGATGGTTCGCCTGGATCAGACACGCTTTCCCCGGATAAGGCTTGCGGCCATGTGCGTTTAATTGCAGCGGCATCGCAGCCACGCGGATTAGCCAACACGCTCACCAGCTGGATATCGAACCCGTAGTCAAAACCAAAAGCCCACAAACACAGAGCTTCTCACCGCACTCCAGCTTGGCTCCGCTCCCCAACTCGGTTCGTTCCTCCAGAGACAAAAGGCTCACGCCCTGTGGCTGTTCACTTCATAGAAATAGGATCAAGACCTAAAAGTAGCCATTAACCCCCTTCCAAAAACTCCCCGTGGATTAATTTTTGTTGCTAAACGCTCTTTCCCTTCTCCCCCTTCCTCCCAGCGTCCTGTTGCATGGAGAGCTCTAGCACAAAAAAATGCACAGCTGGAAACGAAGCATCCCCCCAGGAAAACAAGGAAACCATCCCAGTAGTGAGCCCTTCCCTCTACTGCCCCGTGTGCCAAATCCATTGGAGATGAGCGGCGCAGACCGAGAAACCCCAGGATTTCCCACCCTCTCGCTCTTTTATGACTACGCATCCCTGCTGCAAGCAGGCAATAAAATCCTGCAGCCGCATCAAGAAAATGAGATCAATTCCACGGCTACACATCCGCGTTTAAACCTGATGGAAAAACTTCTCGTCCTAAGGAACCTGGGGAACAGCTCTGCGTAGGGAGAACATGGAAGGAGGCAGAATCGAATTAAAGATTCATTCAAATTAAAAGGTTCAATTTTAAAAGAGGCAGGGCCAAGCAAGAAGGAGCTGGGGAACGTATTTCTTAATGAGCTCGGTGGCAGGAGCATCGTTAATAATAGATCTGGTGGGGGAACCACGTAACCCAGCAGCGCGCGAGGCATTTCCCTCTGCACCGCAATGAAACGAACGGCATCTGTCCCCCGCGTGCAGGTGGTCGTTAATGCTCCGTCTGAGCCCGAGATTAAATTTCGGTGGCCAGAACAAAAATGTGGCGTCGGTCTCATGCACAGGCCCGGTGATGCTGAGCCAATAGCACGAGGGAGAAAGTGCCCTAGAAAACGGGAAGATAATGAATAGTTATGAAAGAAAATGAATAGTTACGAAATAAAATGAATAATTCTATGGTAGGATGAGGGCCCTGGTAACCTGGCTGTGCCCCTGCCTGGTCCTGATTTGAAAACAAACTCAGCAGGGGAAATGCTGCCTTCTTCAAAGTAGAGATGAGGATTTTAAAAAACGGAAGGTTTTTCCCCAGCCGTTGGCGTTACCTGCTGGGGCAACCTCAAGGCAGCCACTTACAACATGGACGGGACCTCTCCTTATAAACAGATCGGGGTGCATAAGGTGCTTGTTGTGATGAACCCTCAGAGCATTAAAAACACGTGTGTATCACTTAGACACATCCTCTCCCCACAATTTCATTTCAAAACGGGATTTCGCTAACATTTTCCTAGGTGGCAGAGTGGAAAACAAAAGGTAGTTTATGACTATTATCCCCTTTTTTTTTTAAGCAGAAATGCTTCCATTGCAAGGAAAATACAAGTTTTGAATAAAAAATTTAGTTTAAGCCCGTGGTGAGGGAGCTCTGAGCTGACAGCCTGGGCTAGGGGGGCGGTACTCCTCCCTGCCCCATTTTGGGAGCGAGCTCCCCAGCAGCCCTGCAGCCCCTTCACCCACTGCAAGCTCTCGCCCTCATCAATGCCCCTCCTTGTCTGGCTGCCGAGAGCAGGCAATGCTGTGTCACGCAGAAAAGCAAGGCAGGGCAGTAGCCCCCAAGAAAAAAAAAATACCAAGAAAATAATCAAACCGCTTGTTTCCAACCCATGCAGGATGCGGTTTTGAAGAGCTTCAGTGCATTTCTCCATGGCCTTAAGCCTGCCCAGAGGATGCTTCCCAGCACCCAGCATCTCTGCTGAGGCCCTTTGCCAAAGGCCAAAAAAAAAAAAAAGGGCGAGGGGGTTAGAGGTGCTCACAGCTTTGTTATGGTTACTACAGGCAACTTCGGCTCCATCATTGCAGCTCAGTTCTGCAGCTCTTCAGGCTTTCTTCAATCAGTTGCATCAAAACTTGCGGTTCGTATTGCATCCTGAAACAGCGAGGTGCAGCCCAGCTGATTGCTGTCTCGCTTTCTGGGCTGGTGTGGGAGTGTAGGAGGGAGCAGCGAGAGGAGACAGGCGCTCTCTGTGAGCAGGAGGTGAGATTTATGTGAACAGTTGTGGGAGGGAGGAGAGAGAGGGCTTTGGGGCTCAAGAAAATCTGCAACTGTTTTTTTTTCCACAGCCGGCTTCCTTGCCGGTGGTGCTGTTTCGCGGGCAGCTGGGTGCCGGTAGCTCCACCAAACTCATCAGTCTCCTGCCACAGCCACGCAGAGGCTTTGCGGGAGGTTCCCGGGCACCGGAAAAACGCAACAGGCTGCAGGAAAGCGAGGTGGCAGCAAGAATGGGCATGAGCTTGGCCAGGCAGACAGGCAGGTGGGGAAATGGGAGAAAAACAAAGAGAAGAACAACTTGTGCTGCCACATCCCCAGCTGCAGATCAGTTCTTTTTTTTTTTTTTCCCCTCTTAATTTTCTTAGCTGACTTCAATATCCCTCTCTTTTCTCAGCAGTCTGACTCATTTTTGCCCCCCAGGAGAGGGATGGACTGCCATTTCGGCAGCTGCCTGCAGGCAGACTGATTGCAATATATAACACGTATTTATGTAAGAATTTATACGTATATCTAGATATAGGTGGTGCCCTGAGACTCCCTAAGATGTGGGTATCCAAGGGCATGGTCCCACATCACCCCCCCACACACCTCAAACGTCTCCCTTCCTTGCCTCAAATTGGAAGGCATTTCAAAGTCAGGTTTAAGGTCTTCAATTGCTCCGCTGCCTCGGAAGGTTTCCCCACTTGCTGGAAGCGGGATCTCCACTGTGGCACCGCAGCCTCAGTATTCGCAAGCCTCGCTCACCCTGACAGAGGATTTTGGTACAAGCGTTTTAGTGCGAACAACGTGGCAACTCTCTCTCACGAGACCCCCCCCTGCAGCACTGTGTCCAGCTCTGGAGCCCCCAGCATAAGAAGGACATGGACCAGTTGGAGAAGGTCCAGAGGAGGCCACGAAGATGATGAGAGGGCTGGAGCACCTCTCCTGTGAGGCCAGGCTGAGAGAGTTGGGGCTGTTCTGCCTGGAGAAGAGATGGCTCCGGGGAGACCTTACAGCAGCCTTCCAGTGCCTAAAGGGGGCTGCAGGAAAGATGGGGAGAAACTCTTCAGTAGGGGCTTTTGTAATAAAACAAGGTGTAATGGTTTCAAAATAGAGGGAGGTAGATTCAGACTGGATATAAGGAAAATATTATTTACAGTGAGGGTGGTGGAACCCTGGCCCAGGTTGCCCAGAGAGGTGGTGGATGCCCCATCCCTGGAAACATTCCAGGCCAGGTTGGCTGGGGCTCTGAGCAACCTGATCTGGTTGGAGATGTCCCTGCTTCTTGCAGGGGGGTTGGACTGGGTGGCCTTGAAAGGTCCTTTCCAACCCAAACCATTCCGTGATTCTATGAGCCACTTCATGTCATCAAAAATATGACTGTACTTAGTCCCTGTATCTAGCACAGCATCAAGGAGCAACTTTCCCCACTGACACTTCACTTTCCCAGCACAACCATCCACTGATTTCTTGAGCTAAAGGGGATTTTTGTACTTCTTTAAGACTTTTTTTTTGTCCTCAGCAAAGCACTGCTCAGGGCTCTCCACTGGGGAATAGCCAGTTCCCATGAGCTGAGATAGTTCATTCCCATGTGCTGAAATTGCTTCTCTCCAAAACATTTTTAAAAGTTTTGGCTGGTGTACGGCAAATGTCCTCAACCCTCTCTTGGGGTAGGTCCCTTGGAAAGCAATTTCTGGCAAGTTTTGGTTTTTAATTAGAATGTGGCTGCATAAAAAGTTATAAAGAGCTTGCTGTTAAACTATACTTTTTACAGCTGCGCCATGGGGAAAAAGTCCTTGCTTTAAAGCACGGGGAAGAATCAAGTGAGTAAGAAACGGGAGAGCTTCCCTGGTGCTCTCCTGATGAACTCAGAGCAGCTGGGCCTGGGGGAAATGCCAAAACAGGCAGCTCAGCTCTATCGCTCTTGCCTTCACCCACCCTAAAACTTCACTGTGCCGCTGCCACGGCACACAGCCCCCACCTTCCCTCCTGCAAAGGATCTGCTGCACGTTGACTTCCACTCAAGGATGGTTTCAGAAGGTTTGATTTAGCAACAGGCGCAGGCACACGACCTCTGGTTGTGTACCCAACGGTTTCTCTTTCTCTTTCCAGCCCACATTTGCCAAGAGCAAATTGAAGAGTTACGAAAAAAACTAATGGAAATTGTTTATTCCCATTCTGCAAAGAATCTGGGGCGGGTTCAGGGACCTCCATGTAGGTATGGCTGCGCTGCCGCTGATACCGGCCTGCCTGAAGCTAGGCTTTGCCAGAAGTTAACCCCTGCTGAAAGCTTCAGAGGAGCAGCCCAAGTGCATTTTTCCATTGCTGGTCATGGATGCGCCATCGGAGGTTCTGTGAAATTCCTCCCAGCATTTTTCTTTTCTTTTTTTTTATAGCCTCATAACTCTTTAAAACCATTTATTTTGGAGGAGCAGGGGTTTCTTTGTTCAGAAGCGAGGAGTGGATTGGCAGAGGACAAGGCGAGGACAACCCCTTTCAAACGACTCCCCGTGAACCAAGCAAAGTGCCTGGATCTACAGGACAAAGAAACACAGCAAATACGATTTATACAGCAGCTCACACGTTTAACAAAAGGCAGTCCAGCAGTTTCCCTTCACCCTGAAGGTGGGAAATCAGCTTGGACACATTCACCCCCTTCCCAACTTGTTGGCATACCTCGAGGAAAATGTGATATTCCCGTGTTTCACGGGAGCAGCGTAACATGACAGAGAGACCTAGCAATCAAAGACCAGCACAAAAGCAATAAATACCATTCACAGCGCTGAGCCAATTAGCGAAACGACAAAACCAATTCAGCCTTGGGTTTTCACTCAAAGGTAGCAATGCCTCTGCTGCAGCCTGGGAAGGTCGCAGGCTTTGGCAGGTCTCTAAATTCACCTCCTGTAAACTCAGTAGAAAGATGAAAAATACATTCCTGCTCCTGCCAAAGCTCATGAGAAGCTGCGAAGTGGCTAAAAGAGGAGTCTGCAGGCAGATTAATGCAGGGATTGACAAAATAGCCAGAGCAGCCAAATGAACTCAGCTGGACATGTGAGCGGATCGATACGGATACGTGAGCAGCCCCCAGCCCGGCCGGTTAGCGAGAGCTTTAGAAACGACGGACTGCCTGGGTCCAAAGCAGCACCTAGAAAATGCAGCCAGAAAATGGGGCTGGAATCAAGTCTGACCTTATCTTCTTGCTGTGTGAGGAAGAATCTGACACAAAAATCAAAGCACTCAAATCACCCTGGTACTTGGAGGGCGCTTGCATGGCGGACAGCGGAGAGAGCATCACAATATCCTGCAAAAGACATACACAAAACATGAACAGCGGGTTTTGTGCCAGTAGCTCTCACCTCAGCTGGAGGGATGTCTTCCAAGCTGAGAATTTACTTCAGTTGACAGGGAAGTCAGCATCTGATGCTCCAAGCAGCAGCTCTTTTTTTGCCTTTATTAACCTGTAACGAAATAAAAGGTTTTAAATCAGTTTTTACGTGAAGCTCCTGTATCAGTGCTTTTTGGCTGCAGGAGCCACAGCTCTTCTGAAATCCTCTTCACAAAACAAAGGCACCAGGAACAGGCTCTGCTGCTGCATGAAGCTCCCCTACTCCAGAATCTCGTGAGAAATGAGCAGTAAAACGGGCTGAGCTAGACACCTGGCCTTGCAAGAGCCAGTATTCATCGCTCCACAGGTATCCGGGTGGCAGGCAACGGTGACATCGCGCTGGCTTCAGCGCTCCATAAAGCACAGTCTGCAGGAGATCCCTAATTCTCTGGCCAGCGAAGAAGAATGGGGGCACATCTGGGAAGAAGGGGCACATCTGGGGACCTCTCCTTCTGGTCCTCTGACTCTTTCCACATCCAGTTGTCCTCTCACCAGCAGCAGGGAAATGAGCAGGACGTCGTGGCTGCCTCACCTTTCCCACGCTGGCTCTGCCAGGCTGCGAGCGTCAGCAGCCGCCTGCCCGTCCTTGGCCTCTCCTGGCTGAAATCGATAGAGCGGCTTCGCTTTTCAACTCCCCCTCTTACATTCAGAAACTCTGGACCACACCCCAGCCAAGAGCTGGCGTCATCCCCAGATAGCCATCAGCTCCCGGAGCCGCAGTACCTCTCGACGGGATGCCAGCATACCGGCGGCTCATCCGGGAGCTGCTCCACCAACCTGATCCGTCACACCACTGATATCTTCGACCAGGAGCTCTGAAATTTAAATTTTTTTTTTTTTTTTTAAAGCTGTTTTCAAATGGAGTCCCACCGGGGCTGAGAGCCAGGCTGGCCGCTAGCCCTGCCACACAGGGTGATACACGGCAGCACGGACTTGCACAGCCCCGGCCCGGGAAGCTACGGCAGAGCTGTGGGTGCACTGGACAGGCAAGGAGATGGTTTGCTCCATCCTCTGGCAAAGCATAAGCCCAGGGATTTTCAAGCATCCCCCATTACCTTTGGTGATGCAGGGAAGGATCAGACGATGTCAGCAAGGAGAAGGGAGCAGGAGGTCCTTTCGCAGCCATTTCTCAGCTCGGCTGGAGCAGTCGGTGGTGGGGCTGTGGCACGTTCATCGTCTGGACATCACCCGTGAGGGGAGCACAGGGAATGGAGCACACCTCCCTCCTTGTTCCCCCGTGCAGAGCACTCCCACTTGCTGCTGCCATCCGGAACAAATCCCTCAGCCGGGACAGCAGCAGAGGATGGGGAGCAGCAGGAGAAATTATTTTATTTCATCTCCACTGCAAGCATCAGGAATCTGTGTGTAAACTGGCTTTGCAGCAACACCACCTCTAAAGAAGGATTTCCTGGCTTTCTGTTAAATAACAGTCTTAATGTAAGCAGTTTAAAATCTGTCTATTTCTAATTAAACAACCCAAATTCCCAATTTCTGCATACGCTTGCTGCCCGGAGACGCAGCACATACTACTTCTGCGCCTACCGGCATGCGGCCTGAGAGCTGAAATGCCGTACCCATCAGCTGGGTGAGGGAGGAAGAGTTATCAGCTTAAAGATCAGCAAGATTTAAGAACTGGTAGAGGATTTAGCACAGCGTTGCTTGCACTCATCTGCTTTACGTACTCAGCTGGCATTTACTCGGAGTCGTTACTATTTGGGCTGTGAGGAGGAAGTACGTGGAGTCCTTCTACATTTCTCATTCAGTGAAACATCTGAGCCTATGCCTAAATTTACCCAAGAGAAGAGTCTCACAGAGCTAATAGCTTAAATGTTGGCATGTGTTTTAAATATCTTGTGAAACTGAGGCTTGGGCGCAGTAATCTAAAATACTTCCACATTTCTAAGCTCGTCCTGGGCCCCGCTCCTTTTAGAGCTTCCGTCAAGTTGCTCAGAACCTTCGCACATTAATATTTTCCATTTTGTGCGGATACTGTGTCAGTTTTACTAGCAGCAAGCCCAAAAATTCAAATACTCCCAGGGACAAAGTCACGGAAAAGCAGCATTCGATCAGGTACTTGGGCTGCACCAGAAATGCCTGCATTACCTTTATTCTGTTTATTCCTTGCTGTAAGAGTTCAGCTTTGCCCCCATTAAAGTATCCAATTTCTGAGCACTGTTTTCTTCAGATATTTCATTTGCCGTGCAAAAGTTCAGTATCACAGCCGAAAATTCGCATTACACCGAACACCTTTTGGAAAAAAAAACCCCACAAAACAACATTTTCCCTGACAAAAGTACCTAGCAAGACACAGAAATAGCTATAAAAATAACAGAGACAGCGATGTAAACCGGATAAATAACAGATAAAGGCTGTGCTGCATCCATCTAATTTTGTGCTGTGCTTCTGGTGGTGGCTGCCAATGGATGCCCACAGCACAGGAAAAATAAAATCTGTGACAACAGTCTCACATTTGCCAAAAATGCTCTGAATTTCCAGCTAATTACCTTGTGTGATACTGGCCTTCTAAGCCACCTCGCAGCCTATGAAACGCTCTTCCAGACAGGAACTGGGAAGGAACATTTTAATGCCAGTAAAGGCTTTGCAAGAGAACTGTGCTTCCCCGCGACGCAGCACCCTGCTTAGAAACCCAGATCGTTTTTTTTTTTGCTCTGCTTCTGTTTAAGAGCAGCATTCCCAGGCTGCGTTTCCAAGAGGGTTTTGGTTTTACAGCTGTCATGACAGTAATTTTCTCAGCTTTGCGAGGTTCCCTCATATCCTGTTCGAACCGGCTTATCTCAGTTTAGAAGTGATGTTCCTACATGGCATTCTTCAGGAACAGATGTTCCAGCTGATCCTGCAATTGCAGCGCTCAACGTTACTCCACGGCCCCATTTTGAAACAATTAGCCTGTCACTGTTGAAAGAAACCTAATGGTTGGCTACTTGTGCACTTTTGAAACAACAACAACAAAAAAAAAATCAGAAGTCAGCTATGATTTATACTTTTTCCAAGTGTGCTAAGATGCTCTAAATTTACAGTTCATCAACTGTACTGGTTCAGCTGCTGGTCCCAAGATTTGTTACCTGGAGAAACAAATCTCCGGGCAAAGCTGCTGGCAAAGAGCATCCCCAGCCCCACAAGTGACCAAAAAAAAAAAAAAAAAAGTAATGAGAATCTTTATTCACAGAAATTAGAAGCTAATGAATTAGTGAGAAGTGTTTAGAGCAGCGGCATCTGCAGCTTTTGGACTACAGACTGCTGTCAACACACAAAATTTATTGTGAATACGGGGCAGTCCAATTACTAAGGCTTTAATGAAGGATGCTCTGGAGGAGATTGCAAACACCCAGCTGAGGGCCATGGACCAGGGTTGTGACTCCAGCCATCTGCAGACACCAGCTTGGGAACCGCCCGTGCAGGGCTCTAACGCAGACCCAGTAAATCACCAGGTGAGGTGCGTGGCTGTCGGGCCATAAAAGCCAATGGAGCTACATGCAGATTATACCAGCTAAGAATTTGATCTCTTATATTAAGCAGCAATAATGCCTACAAAAAAGGAACTTGCAGGCTGCTGTAATAAAATTATCTCCCTTTGATCTCACTGAGATTCCTCCAGCCTAGTTCCACTCAGAGAAATTGATCCCACAGTCATACAAATCCAGACCAAAACGAGCGAGCGCTCAGTACAGAGCCCATCTGCTGCCAACACACATCTCCTACTTGTCCCTATCTGCTTTCCACCTTCTTTGATACGATTTATAACCCTGCTTCTTGTCCTCTCCCTTTTTCCCTACATCTCCCTTTCTCTTCGCGGTGCATGCATCCGGCGATGCAGGCGGTTGAGCAAAGCCCGAGCTGGCAGCCCCGTGGCTGACGTGACCTGGCCAGCCCGGGGTGCAGCAACAACAGAGTTTCCAGCATGGAGCAGCTGCCAGGCCACGTGTCCCCGCTGACAGGCAGCCTGGCAAGGACAGGTCCAGGCTGCCAGGACCAGGTTGAGCAGGAACAGCATCTCCAGGAGCAGGCTGAGAGCCCAGGCAGGAACAGCATCTCCAGTAACAGCTCAATAGCGGCAGACGGAGATAGGAGATGAGCTGAGGGTCAGGAGAGGGCTTGCAACCACCACGAGCTTCAATTAACTGAAAACAGCAGAGGCTGCCTGAAATAAAGCTCCTTCTCATATCAGCCAACACTCAAGGCAACTGCATTTTTGACCATCAAAGCAAAACCGAAAAGCTTTGCTCTCTGCAATTGCTCACAGACCTTAGCTGGGAAGTAATCCCTCCACTCGAAATTTTACTGAGAGAAATGCTTTCTCAGGCTCCTGGGAGGACCACACAGCAAAGTCGTGCCAGAGACATTCCCAGGTATTTTACATGCACATCAGATGCAAAACTTTTTTCATACGCACATTTTACTCTCAAGCAGACAGCTCTTAAAATAGGAGTCACTGAATGGAGCGGAACAGTCAAACGCTTGCAGGGACCCATCCAGGTCATTGCTAACTCCAAATGCACATTTAGCAGCCAAGGCTCCTCAAAGAAAGGTTAGAAGATGAGGTCTGCTCACTTGGAGGCTCTCAGGCCAACGGTGGTACTGGTAAGTGACCCTTGGGGTGGGTACATCTCTACCACCCCCCGATCCCTGCCATCCAGGGTTGCTGAAGGGAAAGACCCACCTTACCCCAAAGGAGGTGGCTCCAAGAACGGAGATATACTCATATACTACAGGATCCGTTCCAAAAACCATATGGAGGTGCAGAGGGCTAGCAGAGATGTGGACAACTTCATTGCCCAGCAAACTGAATCCCACCCTCAGCAGAGACATGGCAACAGGACCTCTGTATAGGCTGACCTTTTGCATACCCAGAAATAGTTGTTTTGTAACGAAAGGCAAAGCATGGACCCAGCACTCACCCCCCCGGGAGTATTCCTACAAGGTTCACCACGGATTAAAGTGATTTTGGCTCCCCATCACCCCCCTAGACTGGCCTTTCTGCCTCTGGGTTCTTGCACATACCCGGAATACATCTCTCCGGGACTGAATTACCAGGGTTATAATTCTTGGCTACGTACTCTTAACTACAGCGAGGCACTGGCAGAGCTCAGCGCACTAATTCACCTCCATGTAAACAAGATTATTTTAAATGAACTCCAGATGAGGTTTAACTGTAAAAACATCTCCAGTTTTTGAAGCATTTTTAAAGCATTCAGCTCGGAGATGTTTTTGTTACGGCAAGAACTTACCCTTTCTTCAGTTTACAAAGAGTATTTTGAGAATTAATGATGTCCCAACAAAGCCCCAACTACAACACGATGCTTGAACAAAAGTCACAAGTCTGAAAATCAAGCTGCACCAGGATTTCACGGTTAGGATTTTCTCTCTCTTAGCCGGCGGTTCCTTTCCTTACAAGCAGGAATGCTTTCTGGTTTCAAAGCCAAGTTGAAGAAGAGACGTGAAAACAGTAAGAGGTATTCACTTGGCTGCATTTCTTTCAGCGTTTCTGGCGCAGGGTTCCCATCACAGCTCGCAAGGAGAAGTGGCAGAAGAACATTGTGTATACATTGTAATGGTTGTACTTTCTCTGAACAGACATGCTTCCAGGAGGCGGCAGATTAAAGAGCTGGTGTTACTTCAGACAGAGAAGAATAACATCTTGCTAGTTGTGTTTATTTGTAGGGACCCGTGATTTATGCTTTCCCATTTGTAGAGGGGTTGAGAGAAATGGATCACGTGGGCTCTGTTTAGATAATCCCTGAGGAAATTCAGACTACTTCAGACGGGGAGAGATAGGGTTTGTTCTCGCAGATGAGAGAGGCTGGGAAATGGCAGGGAGATGCGAAATTTCCTCAAGATCCTGGAATGAAGTTCAAGGTTCTCATTTTCTGAAAAGATTGAGTGTAGGTTGTGAGAATGAAGCAATTAAGATAACAACAAAAATAGTTCAGGTAGGCAGGGATGAGCAGTTCTCTGCTGGTATTTATTGGCCCACTGCAGAGAAAAAAAAAAGTTAATCCCTAAAGGATCTTTACCTGTCAAAACAGTACAACAGGAAGATGCAAAACTGTTCCTCCAAGCACAACAGAGGGATCTGTCAGCCCCCGCCCCCCACTCCTGGTCTTTGTTGTCCATAAGGATACCTCTTAGTGGTGTGGTCCCCATCTCATCCCTCTGCATGCTCCTGATTTTAGCAGGGCTTGCAGAAACCAGCCACTGTTGTCTCTATAAAGGTCTGTAAGAGCCTAAAGCAAACCACCGGCATCCCCTGCCCTGAACAACATCCTTATCCAAATTAGAGGAGGCAAGAGTGCGACTGCTTTAAAAAAGAAAGTACTTATTGCAAAGATGGCTTTAGTTTGATTGATCTCAGGAAAAGCAAAACAAAATCAGCAGTTCAACGTTTGGCATTGAAAGAAGCAACGGCACAGCAGCCCAAGCATGAGACGGGAAATCCTCCTCAGCCTTGAGCTTGCAAAGCTGACGGGCCAGAGGAACCCCGTACTCCACAGCACCTGGCTCCATGCTGCCTAGAAAGCTGCCTCAAACCATCGGCATTAACAGACCTAAGTGCTCTTTAAGCAGACGCTGGGTTTCACAGCAAGTACCAGTTTGATCCGTGGCTTGGTGCCCACTGCTTTGCCAGGGGTGCTGATGAAGGAAAGGCAGCAGGGAAGGAGCCGCGACTCCGCAGCATGGAAGGGAAGGCGGTATTCCTGTGACAGGTGCAGGATGCTGAACGCCCTTCTCTGAGGGCACGTCACGCAGGAAAGGTACAATTTCCAAGACTGTCAGAATAAAAAGAAGGGGAAAAAATGACAGGATGCCACTCACACAGCAAAATCCCCAGTCACTGCACGAAGCATCTCCCAGAACTTATTAAAAATAAGCTTGAAGTCATCATTTCAGTGGCAAGATCTTTAAACGGTGATCAAACAGTCGGCTGTCCAGGTGATAACAGGCTCTGAGGTGAGTACAACAGTAGATACACTAATGAACAGGCACCAGCCAGGGGAGAACTTTTCAGCTGGCAGTAAGAAATCAGTGTGCCGAGATGCTAGAGCAGGGAACGACCCCACCGTAACGACGGAAACGCGTCTCTGCGCAGTGAGCTCTGTCTGCAGCCCGATCAGGGCAAAATGAAATGTTAGCAGGGCTGGGCACTCCTGCCAGGAAAAGACAGAGCTGAGAGAGGGATTTCTGCATACACCTCTCAAGGCAGAGGACAAGAGCAAAAGGCAAAAGCGGGTTTTACCTTCTACCCAAAATATAAGAAAAGCTCTAGACATGGACACAGGATGGTGGGTTTGTATTCTTGCCATCACAGGAGCAGGGACAGAGCATTATTATGACCTCTGCTCAGCTGGCCACATCACCACAGTGAGATTTCAATTTATTTTTTTTTTCCTTTTTGAGATTTCTGGAAAAAGTTTCTGCTGCAGTTCTCTCACCTGGCTCAAGGACGGCACAGCTTCAAGATCTGGATAAATGATACAGCCACATTGGCAGGACCAAAGAAGCAAAATCACATTCAAGACCTGGAAGGCTGGGGGAGGCACCAACCCACAATCATCATCATGAATGTCTTAGAGACAACTTTTAAAGACATGTATCTAAATCAGGAGTGCAGCAGAAGAAGGGGAGGAAAAGAAATATTGAGAACTCCATAAGAACACGCCTGCCAAGCAGTACAAATATCACAGTGCTTATACAATAGCTTCCAGTCCCACACACAGAACACTGCTGGAGACCTGTAGAAAGGATGAACTTCTCATGTCGTGTCGATTCCGTAGGATGCAATCCTCTTGCCTTTCTGTCTTAAACTCTTGTGTCAGGTGTTAACAGTGAGCTGTTAAACAGCTGCAGGGTTCCAGCTCTTAAATGGCCACATTTCAGACTGGGATCCAGCAGACTTTTGCACATGTCTAACTTTAAACATCTGAGTCCTTAATTCAGGGGAGGAGGTTGGCACACACATCTTTACCCAGTCAGGACAGAAACGTTATCCTGTGGTGATTTATAAGCACCTTGGAAGGTTAGCAGATGTTTTTAGCAGCTAATTTTGACAACTTCCATCTCTGAGCTATGCCTAACAAAAAACTCACTTTATCCAATTTCCCACCATTCAGATAAGATTAAGCGCGCCCATGAAATTTTTCGCTTCCTATACTGAAAACCGAGATAACTCAGCTGAACAGGGGAAGGGTGATACCGGCATCAGACAAATTACCCACCAGCTTGTGGCTGGAGTCCTGTCCCAGGAGCCTGTGCCAGGAATTGCATGATATCCCTGTAGAGCCACCAATTCTCTTTATTGTTACCCTCACCTTACAGCATCTTCCTTTTTTTTTTTCTGCATGGAGGGGGAGACGAGGAAGAAAAACCACCCTGGATTTTGAGCACCTCATTTCTAAACTGCCAGATTTGACTTAACCAAAGTCAGAAAAAGATGCTCTGCAAATATAAACACTTCTGACATTTCAGTTTTGCACTTTCATATGCTGCAAGCCCAATCCATACAAATGGATTCGTTCTATACCCCCTTTCTAGCGCTTTCCTAATGTAAGACACAAGCAAGCTTCACCAGGCATTCAGTCGAACTGAAAAATAGCGCCAGGGTTTTGGTTTCCACACTCCAATCCTGAAATCCAATAACACCCCCTAACCTTGCCCCTCTCTGCTGCTCAGAGTTAACTGAAAAATATAGCTGTATAGAGGTGGGGTTTTAATACTTTTCCTGGATGGAATTCTATTTGATGCTGTTAAGCTTTGATGACATACCCCAATGACTTGCTTGGAAGAAATCCATTTAGCAAGCTTGCAAATCACGCTGTTCGGTTCTGTGAGCGCCCAGGAGAAATGTGCATTTTCAATCATAAAAGCTGCAGAAACAAAATGGAACTTGGAGACGCAGACAGATGAATTCCTTATCACGGCTTGGCTGTGTTCACGGAACATGTGCTTACCATTTCAAACTCCGGAAAACTATTTACAGGAATCTGAAATACAAGACTGAATCCAAAAGTAAGAAATAGATAAATTGCTAGAAGATACTTCCCCCCCCCATTTCAAAGGTAAAAATGGAGATTCTGATTAAAACCAAAGCGAAAAACTCCACCTTCCCCAACAGCCTTTAGCTTTTTGCTAGGAATATAAATACTTGTAATACGATCTATGCACGGGGTGCCAGATTTACAGAGGTCCCCTTACGTTTATGCGGCAGGATATTTCATTTTGGGGAAGTTCTGGGGAAGGAAAAGCAAATAGTTTGCACTTTCTTCACCTCGCCAAAATTCTCTTTGAATGGGAACAGCAGAGGTGGCAGTGAGGATGAACTATTAGCACATCCCACTGCCACAGCACAATCCCCACCAGCAGCAGCCCTTTGAAGCACTGTGCTGGGCACCCAGAAGCTTCCAAAAAGACCAATCAATCACATGAAGTTGGGAGAGAACATAACTCTATGGGGGATTTTCAAAACTGACTGAAAATGGTCTTCACTGGGCATTTTCTGACATATTTTCCTAAAAACATAGCTCATTTCTACAGGATTCAGTCCATGACAATGACAACAACTTTGATTTAAATGAATTTGTTCCCAAGAAGAGGGAAAAAAAAGAGAATTGGAGCAAAATGTGAGATGCTCAGCACTGCAGCCAGTAAAACCTGACACAGGTTTTATTTTCATGGTACGATGAGACGACAGCCTCTCCCCCTGGCCAGGACTATCTCATCCTTTCCTGTGCACTCTCCTTGCCTGTATATTCATCTGCTGGCTCCTGTCTCATCCTTAGTTTGTCAGCTGTCTGCATGTTCTCAGTTCGATTCCTGTACGTTGTTTAGCAGAACACAGTCCTGATCCAGCCCTCCAGCTCTGGGCGCAAGAACAGTACAGACCGTTTGCTATTTACACTGCAACAAAGGGATCCTAAATTATGTATTAGCATCCCAAAACACCTAGCAGGTTGACAGAGGACTTGAAACATAGTCTCATGAAGGTTTTCTCTTGCAGGAAAGCTTGTTTAAGAAGATCTTGCCCTCTCCACTGCATTTCCTTATCCTCTCAGTAGTTCTAGTGCAACCACTTGATGCTCTGCTGTAGCAACCTGCTGCAGGGTGAAAGGACATCTCCACCATCCCCAAAAAGGCTGCCGATGATGTCAATAGTCTGATTCATAGCAGTGCAGTTCCAGAGACAGCTGCATCAGCGCAACCTTGCAGATGCTCTCCTCTGCGGGTGGCTTGTCACCGTGTAAGAACAGAAGCGGCTTTACCGCTGGAGACAACGTTCATGGCATCCTGTGCTGCAAATCAGCTCCCAGTAACGCTGTCTCATTTGTACCTTTTCTTTTTTAAAAGTGATGTTGCATTTTGTCTGAGGCCTGTCATGCTTTTACCCCCCACCCAAATCCACTACTTACATGTCTGTCAAGACAGACTATAAATCTACTCTACGACACGCTGAAGAGACTCCCTGTAAAGTTGTATCCTCTTGATATTACCGACTTTGAAAGGCTGAAGCTCTTTCTTTTTCCATTTCCCCTTGCAGATTCTGCAGCAAATCAACTGAACCTTGTGGTCAATGAAATCAGCTAACACCAAGAGGAACATCTAATCTTTCTCTGTTATGGAAAGATGAAATCAGTGCAGGCTCCACAAAATAAGAGCAACGGGAACTGTTCACAGTTATGAGTATCTGCAACAACAAAGTGCCTCTCATTAAGTGACGCAGTGAAGCTCTGCAGATGAAGTTATATGCTCCAGTGTCACACCAAGGTACAAGCCAACCAAAAAGTATTTTTTCCTAGATTTTGAGACATATCTTCATGTTCCATGGCTTCAAAAGGGCCACAGTATCTCCTGTTTTCCACAAATATCCCATGAAAAGCTCAGACTGGATGACAAACAGAGCAAAAGCTGTGTTTGCTCTGCCTGGAGAAGAGCTCCTTTCCGAGCTTTCCTACTGAAACATATCTAATTCCTCTTTTTTTTTTTTATTTGGCTTGGATGCTGCTTGGGGGAGATGATCCTACCCTCCTCCCCAGCCACTGCTGGTTCAACCACATTGTCCCGATCGAGGCAATAAAAAATTGGGCAATCCCTGAGAGGGTGACTAGAGATTATTTGGCTTCTGAAAGCTGGAGACTGCAGCAACTAGCTTTGTCTCATGAGAAGGAGGAATTTACATTTAAAAATGTAAACAAATAACCTTACCCACACAATCTCTCATTCAGACATGTTTCAAGATGGGAAAAAAGTCTTTAGGGAAATATATATCAAAATTCTGACAAATACTTGCAATTCTAAAGAAAGAAATTCCTCCTAATAACAACAGAAACTCTAATGGTCTCCTTTTACATACAATTTTGAATTACTGATTTGTGATAGCTGTCTTCTAAGGATGAACAAGCTCTGAAGATACCTAGGAACACAATTTTCTTGCAAACTTTGGTTTCAAATATATTTTCCTCTGGCTCCACATTTCGACAGTAGTGACATTATATTGAGCCAAGCATTTTTTTCCATCAGTGAGGCAGACTTTCGCCATGGATTTTAACACCAATCACTTCCACATTCATCTGTACATCTGGTAAAGAGTTAAATTGCCTTCCCCTTTATTGACTTAAACTCACAACAATTCTGAAAGAATTATATTTTATTTGCTTAAAAATATTTGATATATTCACAAACAGGATCATTGCCTAAATTTATAATCATAAAAAAAATTATAAGAAAAACAGTAGAAAATAAACAGTTCTGAAAGACTGGTATTTTGATGAAACACCCAGACTATCACACTAGGCAGACAAATGTACCAATGACAAAATCTTCAGACAGTGATTGTCACAAAAAGCCGTAAGCTTTAGAACGTATCTGTCCCTGAAGTATCTGAATTGCCAGAGATACTACTCAGACTCTGTGTCTGGTTATCTGTGTTCATGGAAGGCAGCTTCACTGACACCTTTGCCGCAGGAACATGGGAGTTTAAATGTGGGACAGCATCCTCTCCTAAAAAAAAAAAAATAAATTAAAAAGCAGAACAAAACACATTATTTGCTGCCTGTGACAAACAAACTAAACTGTTCTAGAGTCATCTCTATATTGCATCACTTAATGGAAATACAAAGACACAGATGCTCTTACTGTCCACAGTTTTGAGGCATTTCCAAGGGTGCTGTTTTAGCCATCAGAGCTCTGTTTATCAGGTAGCAAAGGGATGAATTCCTGTGCACATGGAGACTGGGTTGTATTTACATACACACATACACCGTACCTACACACACACACGTGCACATCTGTAATCTCCAGGAGGCCCAGAATAATTTCAAATATGTGTACTGGTGTTTTCCAAAGAAATGAAATGAGATCTGCAGACGCTAACAGCATTTCCAAGTTCCGTTTATGTGTGTCCGTCGGTTTGCATCAAAACCTTAGAAAACATTCAGGTTGTTCAATGCCACATATATATGTACACACAATCACAAAAACCAAAGCAATCCAAGTTGAAGCCACTGGCTTCAAGTGCTAAGGAGAAAGACACCTATCAATGCTTTGAACCCCTCTTTCATAGAATCTTTAAGGTGGGAAGAGACCTCCAAGATCACCAAGTTCAACCATCAGCCTAACACCACCATATCCACTAAACCATATCCCAAAGTGCCACTAAACCATGTTCTGAAGTGGACACAAACGTGCTCAAAAAACGTGCTTCAGCTGCCCAAAACACAAGTGAGAAGTTGTTGTAGCTCTTCCCTATCTCCCAGCCCATTTCCCTGACTCATTAAGTGTCCTTCTTGCTACTCCTTTGTGGTTCATCTCCCTTCTTTCAGCCCCTGACAGACTCCAGAGAAAACGTACACAGCCTCCCCTCTGAGGATGTGGCTTGCAAGACTTTACAAGCCATGTTCATCATCCAGCAACCCTGAGATGGTACCTTGCCACTTGCCACTCTTGCGATCTGACCCTGCAAAATGTGGGACGTCCTGGGAGAGGGACAAGCCCCCGCACAGCCCAGACACCGCCGTACCAGCAGCCCCAGCGAGGGACGGGGACACATCCCACCAAGTTTCCAGCAGCATTAGCTGCTGAGCAGCTGTGAAAGATCACTGCAGTGCTGAAAAGTCCTCCTACTTGGGAACCACTGGAGGGGTAGAAAACAACCGGTAGCCAGATACCAGAGACGGGAAGGGAGAAGGGTCATGGGCAAGAGTTACGGCATCTAGGCAGAGGAAGGAGGCAAGATGAATAAATTTATGGAGCGGGGGGAGCAAGACATGACTCAGGCTACAGACACAGAATGAAGGAGGACAGGAGAAATGGCACTGGATGAATGGTACAACAGTCACAAAACTACAGAAAGAGCACTTTGAGATTTCCGTTGTCCTTGGGACATTTATTTTAAGTGCAGCAGCTACAAGCTAAATAAACATACAGGAGTCCGTGTACAACAGCAAAGGCTCTCTTGGAGTTTGTTCTTATTCCAATACGGTATAACAACTCTGTCTTCCTCTGTGATAGACTAGGTAATTAAAACACTGTTTTCCCAATAAAACCAAGAAGTTAGGCTTTCTTTCACCCCAGTTAATTACCTACTATGTCACTGTAGTAGTAATCTGCTTTCATCTGACTTGTAGCAAAGCACGCTTCAAATGGCTAATTAAAACAACAAAAACCCACTGCTAAAATAAAATTTCATCCAGTGTTTTTCATGCTAGAACAGCTGCCAACAGCTTAGGAAGTCAAACATGAACGAAGCCAAAAACAGTAAAGCCAGGACACGGAGCAACCTGTGCCAGCCAAAGTCTCCTGCCCCTCGGGAAAGGCAGGGCTCTGGAGAGGCAGCCAGTGCACAGGAGCAATTTTTGCGTCCCCAGGGAATCAATGTGTCACCTGCCCGCCACAGCCGCTTACGCACTTCACCAGAAGCAATGTCCATAGTTCCACTAGACTGTTCTCACCAGCTGGCCAGCTTTCGTCACCCCCAGCCCAAATCCTTCTACAAAGCACAGCTGCCAAAGTTTGGGTTGGCACGGGTCTGACCAAACCTAACATGAGCAGTAAGACATGAGAAATCTTGCATCGTCTGAATAGGATTATTTATGGTAACACATATGGCAACACCACAAACACGTGAAAGCAACTACGTGTTTTGTTTTTCCATAAGTACTTTCATGAACATAGTCTACAGCCACGTTTGTGTGATAAAAATAAGTTATTTAGAAGGGGAACTGATGAAAAGCAAGGCGTTTATTTGAGTAGACACGAAGCTGACACACAGTAAAGACATGGCTGTGTAATGCCTGAAGAAACTTTGTAAATCATCCTAGATGCTAAAGCAACGCTCCAGCACTACGTGTAGTTTGATGCTTTCAAAGCTTGACTTAGTTAATAATTTCCACAGCCATGTCACATTCCATGATGTCACTGTTTCAACAGCTGTTTTCAGGTTTGTTAAAAAAAAAAAAAAAGAAAAAAATAAGAAATGGAGGTGAAAAAAGAAAGAATATTCCCTTCTCCCAAGGCTCTGTAGTAACGTCCCAAGTATTTGGTTCTGGGGTGCCAAAAGAAAATCTCCTATTAGCCTACATTCCTCCTAACACATACTCTAATACATTTTACAGACATAGTGTAGCTCAATTTTATGATAGACATAAAATGCTAAAAGGATAGAAAAATTGAAAGAATAGTTCCATCAACTTAAGAGAAATGTTACCAGGTCTTCAGTTATCTAAATATCTTTAAAGACAAGCTTAAAAATACCCAAAGTAAACATTTTCCTTTTTTTTAAATACAGAAATCTGAAATCTCTGACTTTGTTAGATGCACGCAGTAAATACAGAACCTGGATTTTCAGCATTTTACCTGTAAAAAAACTATGGATATCCTATTTCAGCTACATGGGAGATTCTGCTCCATGACTGTAACTTTCCCGGATAGAAAGCTGCTCATCCTGAAACTCTGCGTTGGCCCAAAGATACAACTACTAAGTTACTCCCACATGTGCTTTATCATTATCACCTTTTGCTTAATCAAACCTGGTGCATCGACAGTGCATAAGCCACGTTCATTATACACCTAGGGATGGGTATGTGAATAAATACACAAATACAGGCAGACAGGTTTAAATGTTCGTATTCCTGCTCACGTATACGTTATTTACTCATGTCTGTATCTGCCTTTTGCTGTACACCAGTGACAGTGCTTGTAGAGTCCCTGGCCACCTCCTTCTTCAACAGCGTGATACACCATTTTACTTCTTCCCCCCATCAGAGAACAGCTCATAACCAGTACTAAGATGTTTTCCTCTTAAACACTGAGCTCTTCACCACCATGAACATGCAAATTGCTACGGTGCTCATAATCTTTTGATATGCCATAAAAATGGGATGGAAAAATCCTCCATTTACAAAGCAGCGCAGGGCAGGAAGGCAGGTAATCTTCACGGCTTTTTTCCCTCTTTAGAGGCTCTGGAAGTACTCAGCCCAATTTTGTAATCATGTACTTAGATGTATTTATGAAAATTTTCCTTGTTAAAATCCAATAAATGGAACGTGTGACCTGAGGCGACCTCCAGTTCTCCAAATTCCTTGTCACAGTCTAACAGAATACATTCACATAAACTGTGAAAACTGACACTCCTAGTAAGTGTGTGAGGGTCCTTGACTGGTAGAAACTCAACTGTGACTGAAAACATCTTGGCGACCCGCTGACGGAAAAGGTCAAATTTCAGATTAGAGATTTTTCCCGTCCTTGGCAATCTATAACAAATCCATGTACAGTACTAAATTTCCAGATCTTTGTTTAACAGAAACATAAAAATTAATGGTGTGTCAACCATCCGTTGACCTGTGAAGGGAGTTTTTCTCTAAGAGGTACCATCACACACAGAGTATGCTATATACAAGTGTACCGTGAATGTATGCCAAATGGAAAAGGAATTAAACACTGGAGGGAGGCTTGGTTACCAACACCATATGGCAACAATAAGAACAAAGAAAAATGTTTAAATCTTTTAAATTTTTTCTATTTGGCAAAATAAAAAGACTAAACAAGTCTGACTTTTAAGCCAAATAAAAACCATGTGCTTTAAGTCCTTAAAGTCGGTGTCTATAGATTAAAAATAGAAGTTTTATTTCATGGATCTGGCGATAAACCAGACCCATATCTTCTCAGTGAAGAGAGTTATCCTCCGAGACAACGAATAGAGAATGAAGGCTCAGGACCCAGGTTATGGTTTCAGAAACCAGACCCATAACTACTGTAATTACCTGAATATTACTTCCTAAAATGTAAAAAACAACCATCACCCCCCAGCAACCTTCCCTCTACTCTCTAACCTAACAACCGAAGCAGCTAACATCTAGAGCAAGAATAAACATCCACGCATATGTAAAAACATCTCCAGAGCAGTGCTCTCTTTCCTTTAATAGCACGGGTTGATAGGAATGGCTTGTTTCTTCTTCTGCCAGATCCCAGCTGCTACACTTTGTTTATCACTGACTTCAAAGTTTAAAACACTGTCCTGTCCCAACAAATAACTTCCTCCAGATGGCATTATCTCAAGGGTTCAGAGCACAGGGATAGCACAGCACCTGCGGATCTGTAACTCAGCACCCTAAAATCTTAAATGAAAGCGCTTTTATTTATTTTTTTTTCCCCAGGTCATTCCCCAATTTTCCTTTTTCCCTACAAAAAAAAAAAAAGATTTACATCTAGGATATAGTTACAAAAACCGTTAGCAGGGACACAGAGTTGTCAGAAATTCTTTACAGTAATGACTGTAAACTAGAAGAATACCTACAAGCCCAAAGGTAACAGAACCACTATCAGGAGAAACACTTTATCTGCTCCTCTTACCTGGAAGTAAAGATGTGAGATATGTATTTGTGCCAACATGCGTCCAATCCATCTCTCCATGGATATCTGTAGGGTACCAAAGGAAAAAACAAAAAACAAACAAACAAAAAAACTCATTTGCATATGTGGTTGTACAGGCAAGTTACCAAGTAACCCAAGAAGCAGCTTTTTTGGCAAAATCAAAATCATTCCAGTCTTGCCGGGCTAACACATATACTGGTAAGAAACAGCCATATTTTGATGTAAGCAATTCTGACGGGTACACTGAAAGGAGAAAATACATTGCAATGTCAGTCACGTTAGTAATAAGGAACAATACTTCCAGTTCAGAGTCACGTCCAGCTATAACCTGTGTATCGGCTACATAATTCAATGCTTCTGGAATTTAATGGCTTACAGAATTGAGAGGGGGTGTGGTAAGGAACTAGTCTCAAGCTGGTAAAGAATATAATATTCTCAGGAACAAGTAGGACCATCAACAGTTTCTCAAATAATCCAGTCGGTTTGATGAATTTATTCTCCATTCATCAGAAATGAGAGCTCCTCCACTTTTCCAGCCCTGGCCCACGATCACCTTGAACCCATATGCATATTTACATGACTGTTGAGAAGGTGTCCTCTCAGCTCTGCTAGAAATGAAGCAAAAATCTTTACGCACATGTGCTTTTTAGGGCAGGGACTCCGTTCTCACTGTGTAAATGCTTTGCTAAGCACAGGGTCCCTGGCTGCAGGTCAGACCACTGCCTTTTACTAGGACAGAAATACGGAAAGCAAGAACAAGACGCTCTGCAAACACACGCAGTTCCGTTTCCGTAGCTCAAACCCAGACTGCCCCTAACTTAGCCTGTTTCACGACAAACACAAGACTCTAGGCAAACTTGGGCCAAATTTCTAGGGCTGAGTTACATGAAAAGGACAGATTTACAATCAAAACACTTCGGTTGTTTTACAGAAATGGACTGACATCTGCGGGAGTGGAGCCAAAAAATGTCTGGATCTAAAAGCACGAGTCTACTGCTTGCGCTGAAAAAACAGAGTTTCATTCTCAAAGGCTTCAGCCAAACTCATAAACCTCCATAAGTGGGCCACAGACACCAGTGGAGACAGAAAGCTATATAGTATGAGTTCAGTTCAAGTTTTGACCTAAACTTGGCAAATTCCATCTTCACATGGTGTAACGTACTTACAGAAACTGCACACAAGAACACAGAAAACAAACACTCATACACACGCGCGCTTTTCTTTTTTTGTTTGTTTCTTTAAATCCTAATGTATATCCTAGCTATAAATATTTCTGAAAAGAAAATAAATTCAGATCCTGAGTCAGTAAAGGAGGGTGGGACACAGGCTAAGCAGCTAACAAATTTTTCAAAGCGGAATATTTGAAAATTATTTTTCCTCCTCTCAAGTCTGAGTTCAAGGTTCAGTGGTTTTCCAAAACATGCCATATTCCCACCAATAGCAACACTAAACAGAACAAAAACTAGAAATACATAAAATAAACCAGAACCAGATTTTTCAAAATCCTAACGCAGAGACCAGTAGGGAAGGGCAGACAGAAAGCAGCTCCAAAAACATCTAGGAATGAGATTGCAGAGTTTACTAAATAAATATTTCCTTTTGGTGCCTAAAATCCACTCCGCTCCTTTAGATCTGGCACATTTTGCTCTGTAGAATATCTCTTGGCTTAACAAGTTCATTCCCTGGCCACAACTCTTGCTGTTGTTTCCCAGCAAATCACTTCCAAAAGATGGTTAATGATCTTTCCAAATAACAGCAATAATTATTCAGAAGAAATATTAAAAGTCAATTTGATTTTTCTGTACAGACGCCTGTGATTTTTGGATGTGCAACTGGCTAGAAATACTCTTTCCTTAAGTTTTAAGCACTGCCGTTCCTTGACTGCAACCATTTTCTTGAGGAGAAATGAGACGAGGGGTCTGTGGTAAATCTTGAAGCAGCAGCTTTTATTTCAAAGTAAAAAAGGAGAAGAAGTTCGTTCATTACTGGTCCAGAGTCTTTCAAAAACACCAGGAAAACGCGTATCTTGTGCAAGGGCTGGGGGAAGGAGTAATCTCTAAATCCACAAGAGACAACCTAGGTAAACAGCTGGTGGGATCAGGAGAATGTGACAAGTGATAATGAAAACCCTGCACATCTTATTGTGTAATTAATATTTTAGTTATTCAGTAGAACTAAATATCACCTACATATCAATCTTTTTCTCATTTTCTGCAAAATCTAACAGGCAAGTGGACAGGAAGGTAATTTAAAAAGTATGCTTGTATAATATCTTCAGCTCTGTTGTTCACACCTTCACGTTTGGGGATCCAAAAGACATTTTAATGCCAGCATCTGAAGCAAAATAAAGAAGCTCAAGAAGAAAATGGGCTCAAAAGATTGATAGTGGGAATTCACACTATATTCTAAGATAAAGTTATGCAGACTTCCCTCAGGATGTAGAATCATTCATTCACTGCAATCCCAGAGTCTCCACTGAGACCTTGTATCTTAACAATATTAATTGCAGCAATACTGCCTCCAGCTTATCTACATCGTGTCATGGTGCCAGACATAACAGCATTCATAGCCTACATGGGGAGTGGCAATTAAAAAAAAAATCAAATCAAAGCATATTTTTAATTCTTCAAAGTTATATGGTCTGGTTTTAATTAAAAATAATTAAAAAATAATTTAGACGAGTAATTAAAGTTGAATTAACACACTGAATGATGTTCCATCATAAACTAGGGTTGCAGTGGGTTTGAAAATGAACATCTTTCCAGTTCATCCTTACAACGAAGATGGGTGTCCCAGTGAGGGGGACAAATGATGTTCCGTGACAAGCTAGCGTACTGGCCAGGATAAATCCCCTCCTGCCTTCAGATCAATTTGCCCCAGGCAGTTAAACTACCAACAATTACTCCAAGGCGCTGCTCTTATGCAGTCTTTGATGCGTGGTTGTCCGTATCACTTGGGATGCGCACATGACAATCTCTACTTATCAGACAGGTTCAGTATGTTGCAGGTCAAGACTGAGCACGTTCTCTGCAGTGATGCTTGCACTGCATATGCTTGCTAAGCATCGCACACCATCCATCTACTAACACCTCAGCTACGTAACTATTAAAAAAAATGGGGGAATGTAAGAGTGTGATGAGAAACTTTGAGGAGCTCTTCCTCAAACAGGCAAGAGGATTTCCTGGGCAAGGAGGTTACACGCCCTCCAGCCATGGCAGCAATCTGCACCCAGATTTGAATGAAGGCTAGGGAATGGGCATCAAGAAGAAAACAGAAAACTTTCTGTACCGCATGGCTCTTCAGGCAGCGCTGCAGGGCAGAATTTTCTCATTGTAAGTCACTCTTCACATATAATGGAGTCACTAAGAGCATTCTCAAAAAAAAAAAAAATTAAATAAGATATACTCAGAATAACAAAGCTGTTCAAATAACAAGTGGGTTTTTAGATGACCACAAATAAAACAGCTATCTTCTCTATTCTGAATACTTAAATATTCACATGACCCCAATAAATTGTTTTGATGATTTTCACTTCCAAAGTCATGGGATTCTCCATAAGGAAAAAGTTTGTCAAGACTCCTGTTACTGTACTACCACTACAAAGATCTGGCATATTAAAATGCTTATACCTACAGCACAATTATTCAATTTCTGTAATTAGACCTTTTAAAAAGGAGAGTATGAATATTTTCCTCAGGAAAAAAATAAAACAAGACAGAACAAAACCAGTCCCATACAGTTAGCATTTTCCAGTGATTCATTCTAATAAGCACTAGGACATCCCTACACACATTTCTAGCGCATATGCCAACAACCTTGTTAAAAAGACCTCCTTTCGAGCCATCTGTTAAAGAGCACAAGATGGCCACTAAAGGTATTACCATTTGTTCATATGCATTAACTCTGAAAAAATGTATTAGGAATAAGTAATTCCAGGAAGTTTAGAGAGACAAGCAATTTTTCTACTAGCTCAGAAAGAACACTGTTGTAAACTACATAAGTAAATGTATATTAAAATAAGGAAAACATTAAACATCTTTACTGGAAGATGTGCTGGGAGACAGCCATTACGTAAGTGTCCAGACCCTATTCTGCCCAATACTGTCTAAACCTTCTCTCAAAACGAGTACCCAGTGTGATGACAAGTAACACCGCCTCTACAATTTAATGCCCAGTACCAGAGACTTGGAAAGGTCTGAGAGTAAATATATGCTTTTATCCTGTTTTTTTTTAAAAGTTTCTTAAAATCTAAAATGTTTGTACTTCGTGCAATAGAGATAAACATTCCTCCTTGTAAAAATAAATAAATAAATAAATGAATTTTAAAAAAACCAATAATCTTGTTACATGGGAAAGAGTAAAAACAAAACTCCTTTGCAATACTTGGGGGAATCTGAGCTCTAAATCAGTAGAACAAATGAATTGCAGAAACATATTGCTCCACATATGTGCTACATATTCAGCACACCTTCTTAACTCTCTCCTATGCACATCACTACTGATTTTAATAGGACACACACCTCCGTCGCTGCTAACCGCTATAAAAAGTGGGGAAAACGCTGCAGGCTGCTCCCAGCAACACTGTGCCTCTGCAAGATTTCACTCCTGACCAACGGTTCCCCATCAGCAACAGTGAAACCAACAACTGTGGGTAGCAACCCAGGAGCTGCTCTGCACAAACCTTTGAGCAGCAGCCAAGCAGTGCCTTGTGAGACACTGAACATACTTGTTGACACGAGGGTCTCATTTGGGCAGACGTTCTTTACCTGCGAAGCTGTGTGCGCACACACACAAGTTGAAATTTCGAACGCTGGCTGCATTAACTGTTGGTGACAACTCCTTTTAGTATCTACTGCCAACTTATTTTAGAAAGCATTGCAGCTCTTTGACATTCACTCTTCCCGGTTCAAGATGTCGGTGCCAAAACTGGTTTGCACTCCGTTCACCAATAGCTTTCTTCATTGCTTTCAGCCACAGCATGATTAATATAGCCTGTAAGCAGCCTGAATGAAAATCATTTATCAGTTGTCTGAGTTTAAATATTCCTGGCCAAAATACAGGGAAATCTGCCCTGCAAAGGAGCGCGTAGGGAAATCCAGTCGGCATGTGTGGCAGCAGCTTCCTCGCAGAGGTGTGGGCTACTGCAGGCTGATGGGATACGACCCAGTGCGCACCCGTATGAAAAATACAAAGTCAAAAAAAATCTTATCTCATGTGTCTCATAGAATTTAATGGCTCCCCATATTTTACCTGAAGCAAATTCATTCACATTATACACATACATATGCACTCCCAAGTTCAGGAACACTTACTCTGCAAGTATTAGATAAATCAATCTGCTTTCTAGCAGTTCCTTGCACACGCTTACAGGAAAAGCAGAAAATTTAAAAATACTATCCATTCTTTTCTTTCTCTCCTTCTCTTAAATATAATGAAAGAACTCAGTCCAGAATATACTTAAAATTCAATACATAACATAAGTTGGGGAGTATGTTTGCCCTCCTCGTTACTCTGTCACTGAGAATTAAATGGCTTCACAGCCTACACAAGAGCAGAAGAGAACAAATGCTTAAAGATTATCTTTCTTTATACAAGACCACATTTGAATATCACTGTTATGTGATGCAATTGTCTTTTTTAAATCTTGGAGGGAGAGAAGGCACGTGTCACAAGGTGTCCCGGAACAGGACTGTCTGTAGGAAGCCTGGCAGACGGGGGCCTGGGTCGTGCCTGGGGCCTCCCAGTGATTCTGCAATGCAAACTGTAATAAAGTTTTCTGCCCAGGTTGCAGAGTTATCCCGTCCTTCCCCATTCCTTCAGAGGAGAAATAAACAGGTTAATGCAGACTTATTGTCCATTGCTCTGTATTTTTAGATAGCTGCTTGGAAAGCAAGTAGCGTAGTAGCCACAGCGTAGCATTGTTTACACGACCTACGTTTATCACACACAGACAGATTCCTGGAAATTCTAAATCTGATTCTAAATCTGATAAGAAAAACCCTCATTAAGAATCATTTGCTTGTTTAATTTTCACTTATTGAGCTTTAATGTACCATAAAAGTAAGCAATAATGACAGTGCCTTAAATAAATATTGCTTGTCTTGTACTTATTAATGCTTTAGAGGAACACAAAACTGCCTCTAGATAGAGGAAGCTGCCGGAAAACAAAAACTAACCAATCACATAAACCAAAATGAGAGCTCTAAAGAATTTTTTGTTGAACACAGAGTTCAACAAAAATGTATTCTGTTCACTGTATACACGACACCAATGGGAATAAGAGCCAGTTCAAGTTCTAAGTTACCATTACTTGGGTAATAGCTTCAAGCTGCAAGGCACAGCTGTATGGGCCCAGCCAGACAGGCTATCACAGCAATGCTTTGATAGCATGGGGCCCTTAAGTGTCAGGATATAGAAAAGGCAGCAGTTGTTGGCTGTGAAAACAGTCTGATACAAACCAGATGGGGACTTACTTGATGGGCAACACAAAGGAAAACAATTGGCTCATTCAACAAAGTCAGGCCACTGCCCTAGAGACTTAACAGAAGACAATAACAGTCAACCAGAGTTGATGCAAACAAGAAACAGCCATGTGGTTACGGTTTAAGGAATTGTTTCTCCTCAGACTAAACATAAAGTTTTGATTTCTAATTCTTATATTCATTAATTTCTGTCTCGTTTACACGCCCCCTCTTCCTCCAAAGTCTTCCGTATAATTCATTTACGTAGCACCAGCCTTCGCACACCTACTTAAATGAGAAAAAAATTAGATGACGAAGGCAGCTGTATTAATCTAACGTTTCCTGAAGAATGCCAAGACCACAGACAACTTGCTGAACCGTGTCAGAACAATATTGCAGATACACAGCATACAGTATGTTATTAGACACACTAACTCCAAAACATTTGCATGCATATGGCAATATATTTACTGATTGTTTTTTATTGGAAATGCATAAAGCCCAGTAGGTCACATGCTGGGTTACCAAAGTACAGATGTCTTCCAGTTTTGTGAAGAGTTCTTCTGGTTTCTTCATTAACTTTGTTCAGAAGTAAACTTCATATCAGTTACAGTACTACATAACAGTTTTGTTTGCCAGGCTACAGTTAAAAGTCTATTAAAATAGCTATCACCAAACTTTTTTTGAAGCAATCAAAAATGTAAAAATTGGCTATTTCAGCCACAACTCAAAAAATTCTCAACCCATTCATTTTTAGAAGCTTGTAGAAGATCATGGCCCAAAATCTTAATTGCTCTTGCTGTTTTATTACAGGAAATATAAAAGTGACATGTGCAAAGGTATTTTGATTACAAATTACTTACAGAGATTGCACAATAAGTCAGACCTCTAAGGGCCTTCTGCAATTTCACTCTCAGACTAAAAACGTCTGAACTTTCTTCTCATATACTTCAAAAAATTCCCTCTGGCAGGCTCTGCACTGCAGTGCTTAACACGAATGTGAATGGTTGCATGGCATATTCCGAAAAACAGTCACATACTCAGGACAGCCGAGGAAGTACGTCTACAAAGTGCAGTGACACGCAGATGGCCTAGACGCCTTAGGAAATCACATCGTCCTGGGACTCATCGGTGCACCACCACGCATCCCCTGAGCTTCACGGCTTCTGGACTTTGCTGGATGGCTAGTTCACGGATTTCCGAGCGAGTGGTGTTGCGTGACGTAAACATCTCCTGAACACATCCCTCAGACCTAGGGTGGATAAACATGATGTCTGCTCTTCTTTCTAAGGGCTTCACTTCCCACACAGACTTGCAAAAAGCAGCTGGGTTAAAGAACGGAATATATGGCTCTCATTTCCAGCCCACGCTGGACAGACAGAGCCAGGGAGTTTGTCCTTAAAGAAAGGAAAAGACCTACTGAATTAATGAATTATAGAGTCAGGGCTTAATTGTCGTCTTAAGTGTTTTTAGCTTTTAGCTGCCGGGGTGCTTAAGCCTGTGAGCATAGTCTTACTGAAAAAAAAAAAAAAAAAAAAAAAAAGAACTAAAATGCAGGGTTGACTGCATTCAAAACAACCAGCACATATTGTAGGTAGAAAAGAAAAATCAGGTTTTTACGGCAGTTTCCTGCCATAAGCACAGAGCCAACACTCCCACAAAGCCGTTGTGTGCTGTGCTGTGTCTGAGCTAAAACATCTCTCCAGCAGAATCATGAGGCTGATTTCCAGAAGTGCAGCCAAATTCTTGAAACCTCCAATGAAGGGGTGGGTTGTCACATCGTAGCAGAGAAGATTTTGCCTGCAGTGCTGCTATTATTCATTTTTCACATCATATATATCGAGGTCAGAACACATTTTTTACATACAGCTGAAATCTGGGATTGAGTCTCGTCGCTTGGCTGCTTCTAGAAGATGACGAATCTTAGGAACAGAACAGCCTTTATCAAGCCTTAACCTCAGAGATACTGCCTGTCGTAGCCTTGCGTTTAGAAGCAGATGAGAGAGGACCAACAACCTCTTTAAATCCGAGGTCTGCCTGCGCAGGCAAACCCCAACCGCTCTTGTAAAAATGGTTTTGGACATCGCTCGTCAGAGAACGCCTCCACAAAGGACGGCACGTAAAGGCCAGCTGGAGCAGGGGGAGGCACGACTGCAGTTCTCCGTTAAAGTGAGGACTCCAACAGGAAACTGCTCCCCCCTTTCTTTTCTCTTTTTTTTTTAATCAGGAAGGAAGCTTCATCTTCAGAAACAAGAATTCCCTGTGTAGTCTCCTGGCTTGCCTGTCTGTAGGATGAGGTCCAATTACTGAAATAAGCATCCCGCACTTTTACAAAGTTAACCGTGAATTTACACTATAACTCAAAATAAGTATTTCCCATTTATAATTTTGATTTACATAACAGGGCACAATGGCAGCTGTTAAGTAAATAAAACCATTTTCTCAAGATCTGCAATTATGGCTTTAGGTTTATAAAAACAAACTAAAAAAAACCTGAAAAATTAAGCAACTGCCAGCAAATTCCATGCTTTTTACTTCTACTGAAGATACAATGGTCTGACAAGGACAAAACTGCAGCTGTTAAACTGTATTTAAACAAACACAGCTCTGCCTCACTCCTGGAATACGTACAGTGCATAAAAGAAGGCCACGATATGCAAACCTGAGATTATGACTTTACTCTAACAACCTGAGTTAGGATGGAGCTCAGCAGATCATCCCATATGAAGTCTAACCTGCTTTGATTGCATAATTTTGAGCCAAAACACAAATGTAATTATACCAGACCCAGAAAATGTGAGATACACATTTTCATTACTCACATGTGGTTGATGATTTATTATTTTGCATTAAAACTACATGCCTATCTGGCATTAAAAAAGAAAGAGTTAACAGAAAAGTCAAAGTCATGCCATATAGAAAGAGAAACAGTTACCTCCCTGCAGCCAAAGCATTGGGTAAAAAAGGAAAAAAAAAAAAAAGCATTTTACAGAACTGCTCCATATTTTATGTCACACTCAACAACTTTCACTCAGGTTGTTTAGGACTGTGCTTAGAAACAGTTCTTCCTTCTTTAAAAGCAAACCATAAGTTTTTGATTACAGAAGAATGACAACACAGATACAAAGGTTCTAAATCTAAAATAAGTTTTTCTAGGTGTAGGGGTTTTTTCCCCTGAATGACAGCATTCATGATAAAAACCAGAACACAGTAGTCCACAGACAAAATTTAACCCATCTCCATCATCTACTACTGTACCCTGCAAACGCAGTCACTAAAAGCACATTTGCAACTGGTATTTCAGAGACGAGAAACTGTCGTATTTCACTTTCAAAATTAGTTTTATGGAAGATGTGAAGTGTTTTAATCGAGTTTCACATTTGCACATGCTATTCAACACTATTACAAAATGCAGTCCCGTATGTGGCCTCAGCAGTGAGCAACAGGTCACGCATGACAACTTTAATCTTCACTCACCGGTCCTTACTGTATTTTTAAGAAGAAAGCTACTTTAGCAGACTGCTTTTCTCAAAATCAGCATGTTATCAAAGAGCAGCATTACCATTACTTATATAGTAGTCTTCATTTAGGAGACATCCTAAATAACATTTACTCCATGCTGTTGCCTTATTTGAAAGTTTCCTGAGCTCCTAGTCTTAAGAAATCAATCACACGGGCACTGGAAACATGTATTTATATTTAATTATAGGCAGTCTCCGTATCACTGTATAGAGAAGCTGGTGCTGGAAAAACCTGGCCTCGCTTCAGTGCACAAAGTAGAAGGTCTGTTTACTCCTAAAGTATCTAGAAAAATCAGCAAATAAAGTACTTGGGTAAGGATGCTGTTCAAGAGCATGAAAATTGCCGGTAAGTCAAGCCCTCTTACAACATAATAAGCAGTAAAATTAAGTAAATAACATTACAATTTGTCTGTGGACACCAATCATCTAAATATCTGTCTTTATTGGCTAGTTAGGTTTTATTAGTAACTTTACAGCTGTGCCTCACCTCTCTAGCAGTGCAAAAATTTACAAAGCATTAAAAACCAAAAAAGTTTAATGGCTGAGAATGACAGCTTTTGTAAATTCCCCATTCCCTTTATAAAAGAGGTTTGGGGGCAGACATTCAGAATCTGTGGGTTATTCATCACTCACATGAAGCTATCTCCACTCAGCATACACGCTTTCATCCTAGTCATTTCTCTTCTACCCAGCCACTCCCCACACAAACAGCTGGCTCCTTCCAATTTTTATGCAGTGCTTTACAAAACTGAATTGAGAGGTCTTAACAACAGGTAAAGCTGAAGGGAGTCCAGCTGCTTCTGCCCAAGGATCACCAAAACCAACGCAGTGGGGAAAGCGGAAGCTGTTCCTTGTTGCGTTGCTCTTGGAGGTACACGCACCACTGAATTATAAAGGGCAACATCTGCCTTCCCTGCCAACCAGAGAAAAATAAAACAAACTCAGCACATACTGAAGCCAGAAAGCTTGGATTTCTCCTATCACAGTGCTATAAATGTTTCTCCAAGTTGAAATATGTGTTTGTAACACTCCTTGTCTTCACCTGTCACCATACAGTATCCACGCAATGCGTTGCCAGCCCCCAAAGGCATCAAGACTTCCTGGTCCGATACCGACGCCTTTATAAAGGAAACCCAACTTTCACACTAAAGAAGAAATGTGAGATAAGAGGCCTACTTAAATGACCGTTAATCCAAGCAAAGATGATCATCCTAAAAGATCCTGCAGTGCATATGCCAACTGAACTAAGACAGAGTCGGCAGCAGGTCTTCCCGAGACAGCTGGAATGGTTCCTGACTCCAGCTTAGCTGGCATTCGTGTACCGGGCTGAAAACGACAGCGACTGAGGAGTGGAAATACATCTTATTCAGGAAATCATCTTTGCAGGCTGTAATCTCTGGCAGAGGCTGTAGCTCACTCCTGGAGGTGGTAACTTCCACCAAGTGCTCTGCTGACTAAGAAAAAAGCAATGCTGTTTCTTACAACACATTTTGTTATGGTGACATAGCGAGGCACATTGTTTAGAACAACCAGGAATCTCAGTTTAAATTCATTTGCCATCACTGCTAACAAATAGGCATGTGAATTAAAGTAGTACAAGACCATAAAAATCAAATGTCTCCTTACAACATTATGACAGAAGATGATGTGTAAAGGGACTTCAGACTCAATTATATGTACAAAAATGAGCAGCAGGTTCAGGAGAGACTATTCTGATCATTTTCCATGACCTACCACAACGCACAGGCCACAGAACAACTCAGCATGCGTACTTTCTAGATGCACATCAGTTCTTTCTTATTAAACCATGGGTTCAGAGCTGTGGAACCACTAATTTGTGAGAAACTTCACCCTCCAGAGAAGAGCTAACTGGAAACAGCCCTCAGGCTGATGTAAGCACTAAGTACATGGGGAGTCTCTGTCCTTAGGTGGCTTGCCCAAGCCCATTAATTTTTTGTGTGTGTCCCCCATTTATATAAGCGACATTTGCATGAAAGGGGAAAGCAGGTCAGCCTAGTCAGCTCGCTACCATCTGCTTTTATTCAGAGTTACTCCAGATCGGTGCCAGTGGGATCAGTGCCCATTTAGGGGGGTTTATTGTGTGTGTTTATTTTTTGCTCTTTACAATGAAGGCAACAGCAATTACTGTAAGTTTGTAAAAGTGCATACAAATCATAATACAAAATACAAAGCTGCTTCAGTCGGATCCCAGTGTGTTTATGAATCCTACACAGGCTGTGAGAAAGACTGCTTTGGCACAACGATTTGGATAGACTGGTGAGGAGTGTGTTCATGTCCGGGAGATCTGAGACTGTATTTAATATTTGCTATCAAGACCATACCCTGCTTGGAATGCACAGCGACTCCAGATGATTCACCACCACATGAGAATCTCACAGAAAAGAAAAAGCATCGCATTCTAGCTCGGCCCCCAGACAGGCTGACAATAGGTGGATTTATACAACTGGAAACTGGAACTGGTAAAAGATCAAAGGTAGACTGCCAAAGGGGAAATAGCAATTCAGGGCTCTCAGCTAGTACATTCCAATTCTCAAGAGTGGACATGCAGCAGCAAGAGGTGCTCTCCTCTTAATGAGAATTCTGCCTAGAATGTGCCTGGCCACTAAAGACACAAACTACAAAAAACCCCACAACCCCAAAACCAACAACAACAACAACAAAAACCCACATGCAAAAAAGGAAAAAAAAAAGGAAAAATATGGAGAAATACATATTGCAAGGATGAGCCACATGCAGCTTGGCAGAACTGGCTGGCAGTCTGGACTGCCCTGGTTCCAGCAGGTAGAATCATAGAATCATAGAATGGTTAGGGTTGGAAGGGATCTTCAAAGGTCATCTCGTCCAACCCCCAAGTCACAAGTGTTTGGAAAGCAAATGCAATTACGAATTGAAATTTTTTAAAGAAATTCTAATAAATGTGGAAGTAAAATCTTTTACATTATTAGGATGTACTGAGGAACAGAAGATTCTCAGAAGGCTCTAGTGTCTGTGTGATGTGACACGGACAGCTGACGCTCAGCAGGCACGCATAGTGGGCACCATATGATATTTTGAGGCAACGAGGACATAAAATCTCCAGAAGGCACACTGCATGCTTGATACATACGTGTTATGGACTTTCAGCTTACTAGTATGAAATGCTTATTATTTGCACATTGCAACCCCCATATGAGTGAAATAAGAGCTTAATTGTGTCACTGCACCTGAACTTTATGATATATAAAAAGCACTTTGAGGAATGCCACAGGTCACTGGATTAAATCACCTGCAATCCTTTAAAATTTAAGCTTGAAGAGGGAATCAGATGAGATTTCTGGACATTTACCTTCAGCCTCTGTAAATCTGAAAAAATCCAAGTAAAAATCCAAGTATTTGACAGTGTCCATAGGAAGAAATCCTTTAAGTAGTGACCATGTCAGTTTGAATAAGTTTTTCTTTCCCATTCCTCAGAAAAAAAACTCAACTGGTGCTGGAATTTCAGTGAAAATTCCTGCTGCTGTGTACAGACCAAAGGAGGGACTTGGTACAGGAATACACCCTAAACCTCAGCAAAATAAGTGTACTTAAAGTGCAAATATCTGATCACAAGGGAGAAAGGAGCAATTGTAACTGCTCTCACCTGCTCAAGCAATAGGGCTATAGATGCCAGCCTCACCTCCTGAACTTAAAACTTCAGAGCAGAAACATTCCTCAAGCCCAGACGGGAAGGTTTCCTGCTTTAGTCTTTTTACTGTATGAAAGGTGCAAAGTATCTTCCCTCCAAAGATTAATCATGCACACATTCAGCATGGAGCAGAAGTTGATTCTCATGTGGAAACTCAAACATGCACAAAGCTGTGCAGATTTCATGATGGGTGTAAAGCATCATCTGTATAGGCACCAAGGGAGCACTAAAAGGGGAAGTTCTGTGCCTTTGCACAGACCTCCCACAGCAAAAGCATCAGCACAAGGTCAGAAGAAATGTCTTGACAGTACCACAGCAGTGTGAGAGCACTGTATCCCTCTGTGCCACTTGAGGAGGCGTGAGTAAGAGGAGGACTAACTCTGTACCTCTTAGACGTTGAAGAAAATTGCCAAGTGAGCAAAAACCTAATGCATGTAGCTCAGTAAGAAAAGGGCCAGGTGATAGGTGGTGTAGAATTGGACTCCAGAGGAGAATGACTTCTACCCGAGCATGCCAGTCAGGAGGAAATCCTCAGGCTGTGAGGCAATATGAGCTGGCTTGGCCTAGTTTTAATTATAAACTGGTTTTTTTTTTTTATTTTTCATTTCTCCATCTGATCACTTGGATTTCAATTAATTAAGATGGCTCAAAAAGATCATATTACATTCCGAGAGTCTAAAAACCATACTGGGAGATTGTGCTTCATCTGCTCTGAACTTGGTCATAGTTCCTGTTGTTCACGCCTTTTGCACAAATAAACAAGGGAAATTAAAATCTAGGAGACCAGAAAGGCATCTTTTGGGAATGGGTGCCAGGATGCGCACAGTGCCATGAAACCCATAGCAGTTCCTGGTGCTCAGTTTCTCAGGACCCAAACTTGAAGCAGCAGAACACACCCACAGCAGAAGGACATCATTTTCTACAATAACAATTCTACACAAGACTTTGCCTTAAGCTATGAAAAAAAAACCCAATATTCTGGTTTAACATTTTGTCTGAAAAATAGCTGAAGTAACTCAGTGGGAAAAGAAGCAATCTTAGATATAAATGGCACTTATTAACAGATAAATAATATTTACAGAAGCCAAGAAATTCAAAACTTGTGTTACAAATGTTCTGTAACACAGCTGAAAATTGACTTACAGCAAGTTAAACTAGAAATTCTTAAGTGTGGCTCCCAAGGATTTTATGTGGGAATAACATGCAAAATGCATTATTACTTAGATGCATGTTTTCTAATACATGCATTGTCAGTAACTGCTATGGTCATATGTGCAGAAAAAGCAAACAAAAACCCGCTGAGAACTGTTTTTTCCTAAACCACTTGGAGGACCCAAAAGTCAATGACTACTTACAGAAAAGACAGAGTTTCTGTGAGAAATGCAGCTTTGCATTTCCTGATTTGGCTGAATGTAAAATCTATTAACAGAATTATGTCAATGATAATGCCATCTGATATCATGGGGAAGTAACTGTATAGGAAAACCAGAGCAAAAACAGACCAGAAACAAGAGTTCTGAAGAAGCACTGAAACACTTACATAAACTTCTAACAGGACATTAGCTTGAAAAATGCCAGAATTATAGCTAAGTTATTTCATTACTTCAATTTCCTCCATCTCCTCTCAGAAATAAGTCAACTTCAAGGAGCAATGTAAGCTACGCAAACTATTCCTACCTCTCAAGTTGTGGTGGTACTCTCTGTAGTGTGAAAGAACAGTTCTGTTTTGCTTCACTAGCTGCTATTTTCAGGGTGGTATGGACAGTCTTTAGCAAAAGCCTTTAGTAAAATTCAGTGCAAAAAAAGAAACAGCAGGATATTAAGGAGAAAGTAAACTTCCAGGGGAATAGTTTTTAAGAGTTTGACCAAAACAGTTACTGTTCCAAGAAAAAAAAAAAAAAAAAAAAGACCTTTAGCCTTATCCTAATCTTCTTCCTTCCTTGAAGCATCTGTTAGAGATTTGCCTCATGCCACAGTAGTTTTAAGAATAAATAACCCAAAACCTAACTCAGAGCAATTCCTGGCTGAAGAAGAGAGGCAAAGAAGTATTTAGTTATATCATATTTTCAATATTACAGTTTTCAATACAGCGCAATGTCAATGTAAACACAGAGGTAGCCCATTTTCAATACCAAACAGGGACTCTGGAAAGTTTATTGTTTTGTACAGATTGTTTCAAGGGCTTCTTGTCCTCTTATTCATTTATTGCAAAGATCATCTCCTCCCACAAGCAATTGTGCAATCTCTCTGTGGCAACAAAGCCAATTGCTTAGTGTCCCAAAATTGCTTTCCCATGTACTTAGGGCTGCCTGAATATAATTCACTAGTTGGAGATAAAAAGGAATTACTATCATGAAGCTGTGCTCTCCAGGTCACATTTTGCGAGTCTGTGCTGTTGAAAAATAATTAAGTGAAGATACTTCTACTTCTTGGTTCTGAGCTGCTCTTATTAAAGTTTAAAAATGCTCGGCAGTCAAGCATTGCCACCTGTTCTTTCATTTTAATTAAAAAATTCTGAATCATGTTTATGTGAGCCTGAAAATGCTTGTATTCTGGAAATACATGCATTCACCAACCACAACAATTATTATCATATTATATTTATGAAGATATATGAAAGAACGGTACAAAGATTAAAGGGTATGATAAAGCCAAAAATATATATGCATGTATATTATATGCTACAAATATATGTTTTCAAACCACTGTCTCCACTACGTCTAGAGAAGGCACACATTTCAATTAATAATACATCCAGGCTTTATTTTCAGTTGCAACTTTCAGGAGACATTACCCTTTCAGGCACGATATTGTAACAGTCCTACTGAACTTCAACTTTCATTAGAAGACATCAATCAACTTCTTCCAGTAAAAACACATGTTCACTGTAGACCACAAAAATTTTTTAAACAACAAAAGAAAGTTCTATCATATATATATATCTACAACCACAGAAAAAAAAATTAATCAAATCTTGTCATGTATTTATCAATTAAATGAAAAAAAATACTTTTTTTCTTACATCCAACACTAAGTTCAAAACAATGTCCCTTTTCTCCCAAAACCGTGAGTTTACACTTCATTCGGGGCTCCAGATTTTCTAAGCTGTAATACCAATACAACCACTAACTCTTAAAATTCTGAAAAAGTACCTAAATTATCCTGCCTCCAAAATGCTTCTCTGCTTTCAGGCAAGTACTCACTGTCCCTTGCTATCTCAGTAAAGGCAATCATTTGTCATGAAGTTTTTATAAACAGGGTGCTTTGAACTAACAGTAACAGATGTGCTTAATTTTAAAATGTTGTATTTACTTAAATCCACGTATACTTATCATGTTGCAAGTTTTCTTTTTTCTTCCAAATGATTCTTATTAATTTTTATCCTCAACTTTTTGACTGGCAAGTTCGCTGTGGTGAAGCTTATAGAGAAAAGACCTTCTGGTTAAAACTGACAGACAGTTGTTTCCATTTGCAAATCGTCTAGATTTTTATTGGCTCATTAAATATGTATACTTCGAATGAGAATTAAATTATCCTAGTAAATAAATCATCTTTTTGGTTTTGTTCCTCTTAAAGAAAATTGACTACTGCCATCTCGTGGTCAAACATTTTCATCTGACACACAGATATAGTTGCACTGTGCCCAAATACCTTGCATTACAGGATAAGTAAATTCTTTTTTTTTAAAAGATAAATATTCTAGAAAAAAAAATTTATATTTTACTCTGTTTCCAGCCCTCTCAATGATACAGGCTGGAAGTGCTGTCTTGTTAAGACTTTGAGACAAAGTTGAGGTGTAAAAGCATGAAGTACAGTGTTAGGAAGAGCATCTTCCCTTTCCTCCTCCTGTCTGATGGTTCCTGTAACTGCTATTAAGGAAAACTGGTTTTAAAGTTGGGAACGGGTCGATCCTGCAAGGCAGACCTGCCACATAATTTCCTTTTTGGCGATTTAGAGGTCATACTCAACTTACTGGAAATGCTCTTTCCTTAGGCAATTTGGATTTTCTGAACACCAGAGGGGAAAAAAAAAAAGTTCTTCCTATTAGAGAAAGTCATTGTAATATTTTCCATTAATATTAAATAAAAAGTGTTAACCTCCATTTTTTAATATATATTAAGTCTTTATTTACCCACTTTAAAAATACACGTTGATAAATGCCTCTACAACAAAACACACACATGCACTAAGGTGTGCCACTTCAGTTCTGTAAGCGTTTCCACTAATTGTCCATCAAAGCTAAGTTTCAAATTATTCATAACTTTCTTCATAAGTAACCCATGGTTTGAAACTAGGTTTCAAGTCCCACATGCAATAACATTGGCCTAGGGCTTTTATTACCGCTTATAAATAGTTGAAGCAAAATAATTCCATCAGAATTATAATTCGATTAGATGTTTTAAAAAATTAAATGGAAGACGTTCAAAGGATTATTTTTAAAATGGCTTGAAGGAAGAATTTGTCTATACTAGGGTGGAGCAACTGTAATTGCATATATTGTAGACATGCAGGTTTTTAGATTCCTATTCTTAGTATGTAAGATTAAAACTGGTACATATCTCACTCTACCACCTCCACAAACTTATTATTTCCTAAAACAATTCTATATGGCAGTAATATGCACAGTTTGTGTTACTCCAACACTGACCTGAACTACAAAAAACCAAACAATATTCTTTCCCTGTCACGCAACACCCTTAAGACTTTTAACAAACACTGTTAAAATTAATCTCCAAAAATAGCGTGGTTATGCATGGATAATACATAGTGTCCTTCAGAAAATCACTCTCTCTTACAGACTAGCTTGAAGCCTATCTCAAACCAGACCATTTTAACATTGAAAATCTCTATTTTTTTCATATTTGCATGATCTTAACTTTGTATTATCTTTCAGTTCTCCTCTAGTACCCCTGCATTTTCTCATGCGTATGAATCACCGCCACCTATCACAACATTATGAATATTTTGTTGCTGAACAGCATTCTATAAAGCAATTAAGATTCAGTTGACTTCATAATACGCACATTGTAATGCTCTTGGCAAATAAAAATTTAAATAAATAACTGCAAGGATTCTGATGACTTAAACACAGATACATTTCCAATCCTTTCAGTGCACCCCAACAACGCCGTAACTATGTACACAGATTTATACACACTATATATAAACATTTGGAAATTTGAGGAATTTGGTAGTAATGAAAACCAAATTTTAAAAAATAAATACTTTATTATACATCAGTATAGAACAATACTTAAAAGTGATGTGCTTAACTGAAAGAACTACGTTTGCTTATTGACATTGATTTACCTTCTTGGTGCACCTCTTCAGATTTCCTTCTCACGTGAATAACTCGAGGTCTCACGGTCTCAACTTGTGCAGCTCCTTGGCTTTCCTCCTACATATCAAACATTAAAATAATGTTACAAATCTGAATCTTGATATAAAAGCACAGTAAAATTATGTGGAGCTTCAAGAAACATCCAAAGAGGTTTTTAAAAATTTATTTAAAGGATAGGCACTTGTTCTCCTTCTTTTCAACTTCAAAAGAATTCAGATCTGAATTGCGATGCTATTTCCTCTAGACAAATATCCTGGGAGCAGGAGGTGTGGCGAAGCGCCATTTAGACCTGAAGACACAGGAGACCCTCAATTTCTACTCAAAGCACGTGGCAAAAAGAACATAAGATTTCTCTGGCTTTCTTCAATACCCAGGACTTCTCCCTAGGTATTATCTGATTCTAATATATTCTACTATATAATCATATTATTATCTCCTGAGTAAAAAGAGGAAGTTGAAAGGGAAAAGAAAAATAAAAATTTCAGCACGCAGGTTGGAAAACCCATGCCAAGTATAAAATGTATTTCCTTCATCATGTTTTTAAAACCATTTGCTGCTCTTCAGGATCTAGGTCTGCAACAGTGTCTACAGGAAAAAACAGTTTCTTAGAAGCAACGAACTCTCTGTGTGTTAAGAAGGGAGACATCATACTTGTCAAGTATGCTTGTCATCTTACGCGTTAACTGGAAGAGGAATTGTGGCCCAAGGACATTCCACTACATGTAGACAGGAAACACGGGAAGTGTAAAACAGGGTCATGGAGTCCTAGAGGACTTAAAGAAGCATTCTCTAAGACAGACAAATTTTATTTCATCAGTTATTCTCTGGATTCCATAGATGAATATAAGATTTTAAATTAGGATTTTTAAAGAAGGAGGAACATGAGAAAGATCATAAAGGTTTGCATATTACACAGGATTTGGAGCCTATGGACACAATTGCTGCACGGCTTCTGGGAAAACTACATGGCCTGCGAAGCAATGGAACAGGTATTCTCTTCAAGACATGATGACAAAGTACTGGTGGTATTTTTCCTCACCAAAAGCTAAAAGGAAGAAAATGAAAGTATGCTTCAGTTCTGTAAGAGAAATCCTCCACTATTGTGGAGGCCACAAGTGAAACAAACAGCCAAAAATATAGATGAAAACAAGAAAATTTTCATGTCTGGCTAATAAGTATGGAACCAACTACACAATCAGGGCTTCCCATTTCTTCCAGCTAATAACTGTCTCCTACAATAACAGGAATATCAACAGTAATGATATTTCTTCTCATGCACTTAGTGATCATTTAAGCCAGTGTTGCAAAAATCAGATAGAACAAAAAGATAAGCCATTCAGTCACTGGCTTCTCCTCAATGGCTGCATGGACATGTTGACACACACCACTGAACAAAGCGTAAAAAGGGCTATGCTAGTAGATAGCACATCATCTCTAACACGCACCAACACAATCTCACCAGCACAGCAACGAGCTTAAGCTGACAGAAGTGAACGTGCATGCATCTAAGATCTAGCTGGCATCTTCACAAGGCACTACGTGCATGGATACACCAGTTAGGACTGGCACGAACTCAGGCACCTCTACACACCGTGACGCTGACCAACCCTGTTCATTGTTTAAAGCTAACAAGGTAAGAAAGAGTTGAGATGATTTTCTGAAAGCCGGAAGGCAAAGGCCACCAATGTTACGGAACATTAAATCTAAGTAGCATAACATAAAAATGCTACTCATAAAAATGCTTCAAATGCACTCATGTTTTGCTTTGGATTTTTAATAAGACAAAGCAAAAACCAGTTTAAACTGAACTGAGGTGCAAACAGAAGTAGAGATAACACATAGATTCATAACCTACAATTATGCATTCCTGCAAGATTAAAAAAACATGTCTTTTGAAATACTAAACATGAAAGCTAATAAGAATATCAAAGTGACAATCTCATTTAAAAATGTTGATTGTATAAAAACATTCACACTTACATAAGAATATTATGAAAATATTTGCAACTAACTGATTTTCTAAGATTTTAACAATGCATTTGGGACTTCAAATTATTTAGATTTACCATCTTTGAAATGTTTAGCCACAAAAATATGACTTTCAATGTTCAGGTCCCATGCATCAAAATGATTTATCTAGAATAGCAAGAGCCCAGCTTCCTCCTAGTATCTCTTGCTTCTTAGAGCCAAAAGTGTAGGGGCAAAGCAGCCACAAGTAACAGTTAATTCTTGCAGAAGAATGGATGGAAGGGGTCAAACCAAAGATACATTCAGTCTGGCATTCTGTCTAACAGTGGCTAAAAGCATATATAAATCTCACAAAAATCTACTGCCAGAAATGAGGGAGCAAACAAAGAATTTGGGAGATAAGAAAATTCCTCTACGGCTTCAGTCATTTGTTCTGGAGTGAGTGACCACACAGACTTCACTCTTCATGACTACAAGAAAGCATTTGCTCCTGCCCTACATGAAAAGACAATGCTCTTTCTGTTGGTCAGAATCTGATCCACACATCCATGCCAGGGAGCAAACAAGTGGTACGTATATGGCAGCTCTGTACCACTGCCCACAACCTCTCTGAAACGAGGATCCTGTTGAGATAGATTACAGAAACCACCCAAGCTTGGCCATAACAAGTCCTGACATCCAGGAGGATTGTCCCCAGTTAAATCAGAACAAAACTCTACCAAACTCAAGGCCCAGTTGGATACCATCTGAAATACAGTGTATTTTCCCTGGCCCCTCTGCAAACACCATGAAAAGCGTCATTTTGCTCATAAACAGATCAGTCTTCTTGCTTTGTACGTAGCTGATATGGCTTCATTTCAATGAAGGCAAAATATTGCCTAGAGATGAAAATCACGATGTGAAACAACTGATGTGGGAGTCAGTGACTAACTTGGGAGGAAACCTTTTAAGAAGTCTAAAGTTATTATCACCTTAAACATTGCATAGAATTAATCACTCTGAAAGCTTGAGTATCTCGTGCTCTCTTAGCTGATATTATTTTACCAGAAAATCCGTTTCCCACAGGCAAGTAACAAAGCAGATCCAGCCATAGATCTGAATACAGATGCCATCTCTAATTAGAATCATAGAATGGTTTGGGTTGGAAGAGACCTTTCAAGGCCACCCAGTCCAATCCCCCTGCAAGGAGCAGGGACATCTCCAACCAGATCAGGTTGCTCAGAGCCTCATCCAGCCTGGCCTTGAACGTTTCCAGGGATGGGGCATCCACCACCTCTCTGGGCAACCTGGGCCAGTGTTCCACCACTCTCACTGTAAAAAATTTCTTCCTTATATCCAGTCTGAATCTACCTCCCTCTATTTTAAAACCATTACTCCTCATCCTATCACAACAGGCCCTGATGAACAGTCTGTTTCCATCTTTCCTGTAGGCCCCCTTTAGGCAGTGGAAGGCCGCTATAAGGTGTCCCTGGAGCCTCCTCTCCTCCAGGCTGAACAGCCCCAACTCTCTCAGCCTGTCCTCACAGGAGAGGCGCTCCAGCCCTCTGATCATCTTCATGGCCTCCTCTGGACTCACTCCAACAAGTCTATGAAACTAGGAGAAAGGTTCATCTTTTTTATATGGTAGATAGATGCTGTCAAAACAAGTTTTCCAATCATCTGGTACAGGGTTTTTTGTTGTTTTTTTTTTTTTTTTTTTCCCAGGGAAGGATGTACAGATCTATTAGAGGTTCCTATGAAGCATGGCTTTGCCCCATACAGGACAGATGTTTACTGTGGTTATCGCTTATAGGTATGGTCACGCCATAGAAAAGTTTAAAATTTAGCCCGTGAGAAACTGTGATTTAGAGTCTTATGTCAGGAACATTCATGTACAAGAAGAGATTATTTTGTTTCGGGGAAAAAAACAAACCAAACAAAACCACACACACAAAGTCAGGATTGTTTGTTTGATTTGGAGGGAGGGTGAGTTTTATACGCCAGCAGGCAAAAGAACTCACACTAAGGGTTCAGAAGCAAGAAGTTTCTAAAGATAAGATAATATACAACTATCTGTTTATTAAAGATAAGATAATACATACTTATCTGTATATTTTCTATGAATGACACTATGTCAGATCACCTTACATTTCTTGCATAGGTAAGACTATGTACATGGGTAATCTTACACACAGTACATCATCATCTGCCTGCACCCAGGCAAACAAAAATCAATCTTAACCCCACCAGCTAATTCTCCAGATCAGGAGATGCAGGTATCACTGGGCTCTTTATCACAGGTAATTGTGCTAAAAGAAGGGAACATGGTTTACCCTCTCTGTCCCTTTTACTTTTGGCTAGTGAAACTATAAGGATATGAGCTTCACCTCTGCAGACACAGTGGTTTAACAGAATCCAGTCTTGCCTGGAATAATCATTCCAAGAAATAATATGTCTGGTGGTCTCAAAGTGAAAAGAGGTATAATATTTAAAATCCTCTTCGAAGATGCAACACATCACTTCAGATTACATATTTCAGACACCAACGGCACAATACACATTGACACTCCAAAACATAAAACCAAAGACAGGTCAATACAAGACATTTTGGGTTATTTTTAACATAGAACATCAGGGAAGGACAGAATACAACCATGAACATGATTATTACTTTCAGTATATTATTACTTTCAAACACACTGTGAAGCTTAACATATTAAAGAACAATCTGCCATCTCATTTTTAACTTTTGACACTCACTATTTTGAATTTATCTTTAGTCAGTGAGTAAACCATCATCTCTAGGTAACAGCACATACTAATAAAGTAGCAACAGATTAACTCTATAGATTTCAAGCAGAGATTAACTGGATCTTCCTCTACCTTCAAGTATTCTGAGGTACATCATCATTACTGCCCTTCCAATCCTGCCCCTAAGAGGACAACTGAAGCTCCTGAAATGCTGAATCAGTGGGTTACAACTGGTGAGGCCAAACCTCTGTTGTTGCTTCCTCTCCCATATATGCATCCTGTTATTCCTCTGTATTTGAAGCACTGTGCCCCAAAAACATTGGACTGTCCTCTCTGAATTAAGCATGAATAGTATTATATCCTGGGAGATTATATAAGCTGTGAGGATGTGCAGAAAAGGTAAAAGAGAAGGTCTGAGCCTAACAGAAAGCATATTGTAAGGATCCTGCCACAGTAAACACAATGGATTTTATTACAAACGTGTACTTTTGACTTCAGTTTCTGAGCTGAATGCATCACTTTAAATGCACCACTTCTGCGATGTCAGTCATCATAGAAAAACAGGAAAATTTATTTTCCTAGGTTTCAGTTTGCACTCTCTGACCAGTCACAGAAAAGATCCTTTGAGTTTACCTGGGACAGATCGTCTGAGAGAGATGTCACTCTGCAGCTTGGTTGGGCTGCTTGCAGCACAGCATCTGAAACTGGTTGCGATTCCAATTCAGCCATAAGCATTGGACCACGACTTGTATCTGGACCTCCAAGAATTTCTGCTGAGAGAGAAAAATAAAGAGAAAAAAATTCCTTGATGAGCTGCAGAAGTTTTCTCCCAGTCAACTCATGTGGAAGTATGCAGAATCTTTCAAGATGCAACAATGGGACGTGTAATATTGAAGAGAATTATTTCCTCCTTACATGGCTCATTGTATATCCTTTAAATTGCTCTTGTGGGGAAAAAAGAAAGAAGAAATACATGTCTGTGCAAATTGAAAAAAAAATAAATCCGTTTTACTACCATGGCAAGCATTTACGATAGCTTCAAAGCTGTACAGTTCATCACACCATTATATGCTTAATGAGCTTTATCACACATATTGGAAAGAGATTGGAAAGGTTTCATCATGAAAATGCTTCACTGTTGTGTGAATGAAAAGAAACCTGTATATAGTCCTTTTTAAAGGGATATTTTGCTAGATAATCCAGCATTTATCGTGCTTTTGCAGCCTGCAAGTGTGTAAAGCATCTTTACTAACAATGTACTGACAGCTCATGAACTAACTTTAGCCTTCTGCTATCACACAGAGCCAAAGAATGAATTTTAAGCCTAATTAACTATAATTATTGCTTAATTAACTGTAATTATTGTTCACTTTAAGGCTACATGTGCCACATTTTATTTGCATGTTGGTTTTTACAACCATGACTTAAAGCACTGAAAACAAGGGTTTATAAACGGAAGACTGATCATCAAGATGCTGTTATATCCCTACATAAGCAACACCACCTTCATCCTACAAACAGACAGACATCATGTTTCCACAATACAAATAAAAACCGGTCACAAAACTGAAGGTATGCATAGACACACAATCCCCAGAATTCTTCCAGATATATCTGTGAGTGACTCGTTCTGACAGAGAAACGGGGTATCCAGGCAAGGTTATATGGACAGAAATATACACGTTGAAATATATGAACTTTTACATCCATTGGTGTAATAATTATTTAGTTTTACCCCTAAAATTAATTCTGAAATAAAATGATGGACTTGCATTGTAATTGTGGAAATAGCACTTTGTCCTGACTTGCAATAGACTGAAGGACACGCAATCTCACCTACCAGTGGACAGATACAAAAGATCTGGGAGAAAAGTGGAAATAATCTCGGATCATTCCTTCTCAGCTTCCACCTCCCCGCCAAGAACAGATTGTTTCCTATTTAGTGTTGACTTTGCTATCAAGAAGACTTGGAAACAAGATTTTGTGGGGGTTTTTTTGATATGAAAGCACTCTTGTCTTGAAAGTAGATCCTAGCTTTTATACAACGTTGTTTCCTTAGCAATGTCAATGAATACTGTGCTGTGTCTTCAGAGGTGGGGAGGGAGGGAGGGAAGCTAAATTAAAAATCATCAGAATGCAACAGAACTCAGTCTGGGATTATTACAGATTATGTAAAAGCACAGGGCATTCCCCTGTGGTAGTCAGTCCACCTGCCTCTTCTCAAAAAAATACTACAACAGAAACAATTATTACAAGATTCAGAGAGATGAGCATTAAAATAGTATAGAGAAACATACTGCTTCTAGATTATCATCACATGCAGAAGCTGGTTTTGAAAAGTGTTAGGTATTTACAGGACAGAAAAAGGGCATTCTAAATTAAATTAAATAATTTTTTAAAATAGATAAGGAGGAGATACAAACATGTTAAGCCAGATACAATCTGGGTAAGAAGGAAATATCCTTAGTTGGCAGGTTCTCCCATTAACACACATCTTCTAACTCTCTAGATGGTCCTGAGCACTGTTAGAGACTTAGGGCAGATTGATCTATATCATTAAATAATTCCTAAATCACTGCGTTCTTACTGCTGACTGTCCTCTAACAACACAGTGTTAAACAAGTGACTTGGAGAAATGTCTTATACCAGGGAGCCTAATATAACCAATCTCCAAACAACACTCAACAAACTACTTTCAAGTAAAAGTTTGATGATATATAACGTACCAGAATGTATTTTCAAGGCTGACAGTGGTGTAGCTGGTCCAAAACATTAGGAAGCAGCTATCTTAAAAAGCTTACTCTCTATAAAACCAGTTCAAATGTGAATTAGTTCAATATTAAGCAAATTAAGCACATACTCTTATTTCTCCGAGATTATCTTTGCCACATGTTGAACACATTGAATTTCTATTCACTTCCTACTGGTCAAGGGTTGATAAAGTGAGATATGCTTCTCTTGTCAAATTCATAAATAAGAGCATTAAAAGGACAGAAAACCAGCTGTTCGATCACTTCAGTTTACACAACTTTTGATGAATCAGTGCAACAACATTTGTGTTATAACAGTTTAATAATTATTTCAGATTAGCTTAATCACATTTAAAACCACAGTCGACAAAACAAAGAGTTTCTACATGCTTGCAGCAGTTTAGTTAAGCAAGTATAGAAGCACATTTTCTGATAAAAATAGAGAAACAGATTGAAAAAACAAGGGAAAGGAAGGATGGGCCATTACTTACAGCACTAGTTTCAATTGAAAAGAAATAAATTAATTTCACTGCTTTACCATAGCAACTTATCCCTGCACTACTTTGCACAAGCTACTATGTATCTGCCTCAGCTACTCATCTGAGAAAAAAAGAATTTCCATATTGTTATAGGAATATATGAAGCTAAAATATATTGCTGATTGTGAGACACTGCAGTCTTCACCTTGATGGAGTGATAAGAACAACAAGGAGGAGCGCTGTGTATGAGGATAGAGAGAAGTTGAAATGCCGGTGTTAATACCTGTCCTATGGAGACTGACTTGAAGAATGGCCAAACTAAGTGGTTTTGAGAACTCAATTTGACTTAAAAGAACAAAATACATACTTTACAAGTTAATTTTTGTATAGGCAAGTGGGTACTTGGCATGATTTTTGTTCAAACTGTAGAATATTACAGACAAAGAAGAGCGAAGGCATGGCTTGAATTAAATTCAGTTCTCAGAATAGGAATGCTGATCATTTTGTTGCAGTAACTGCCTGTAAATTTTTAATATTGGATTTTGAACATACTCACTGAAATGATTTCAGACACTGTTACAGAAAAAACTCAGAAACCACATCAACATCACAGAGAAGAAATAACAGGCTAATGGTACCTCCAATTTGGGCAAGCTGCCCTGGTGATGGAGAACGGAAACCCTGGTGTGGTCTGTTAGCAGAAGTTGGAGCAGTCGGATGGTCCATATAAACTGAGTGTCCCGTTAGGATCCTCTCAGCTGCTCTGGTCAGCCTCGGTCTTTGACCTTCACTGAGCTCCCCAACGCTATCATCAGAATCCTACACAGAAGAGCAACATTAGAACAGTAGGTATAAAAAAATCTAATGTATTTCTTCCAAAACTAGGCACTGTTATCTGATTACATTGATCCTTACAGCACACATAAACTTAAGTCTATACTATTAGCATTGAATAAAGAAAACTGAAACTGAAGAGGTATCATGTAACTGGGTTTGAAAGCAAGATCTACATTTATTGGTACTGGACAGAAAAGAACCACTTACAGTCAAAGAACATCACTTATTTTGTTAGCAGTGTACCAATATGATCAAAATCTAAGTTACATTTTTAGCACATGAAGTCTTTAATGTTACACATGTAGCCGTTGTTGATTCCCTGACCTTGTAACACTAAAGGTATTGACTCTCTTATACAGCATGTCAGCTAAAAAGTTCAATTTTTAAGTGGGTTTGGATGGCATTTATAATAGGGATAGTTCTCTGGGTTCTGACTTTCAAAGCTGCAGAGAAAAACCAGTTTGCTTCAATGCAGCAAAACAGGCTGAATACACACACACGTGTGCACAGTATCATCCTAAGGCAATATTAGAACATCTGGGAGAATAATCTTTTTCTTACAAACGAGAAGATATGCCTGCACACACCTTGCCAGAATTTGGGGGGCAGTTTATTAGTGTCTTGTATGAACAGACTGAGCAGTCCGTGACTACGGGAAAGGGAAAAGGCAAATTAGAGCTGCGTTTGTAACTGGCGGTGCTGATGAGAAAATGTCACTACAATTACAGTCAGACTCAGAGCTGACACTGTAGAAAGCTCTTCACTAAGTACACCCACCAGAGCTCATTAAGCAAAATAAAGACAGACAAAGGAATGGTTAAGGAGATGAGTGAAGTTAGTAATTATTTAGGCTAAACTGAAACAGACAGAAGGAAAAAACTGCACATACATCAATAAAATCATTAAAAGCAAGATCTGCCATAATAGTGTTCATGAACCATATTGCAGCATTCAAAGTTCACTTCCTTCAAACATTCCTCCAGCTATGTCAGTTAAAATAGACGCCCAGTCCAAACTACTATTTTCCACATAGAAAATACTTAGATGAGTGACAAAAAAATTACTTTTGTCTTTTGTGAAACAGGTAGTTATATTTTTCTGTTACTCTGTTTTTTCTGCCAACTGAATACCAATATTCTGAAGTTTTGTTCCAAGATCAGTGTCAACAGCTTGTGCAAAAGTGCATGTAAAGATCTGCTGAGTTATTCTTCATACCTCCCTAAAACACTGCTATGGCTGTTAAGTGCAGTGAACTTTGACAAGACAAATCTGGTGCACTGGAACAGTCACATACACACCTTGAAAACTAGATATGTGTGACATTATGTACAGCTAACTTGTTTGTAACAACACTTAACCTTCATTGTTTGTAAAAATTTTAACGTGAGAACACAGCCAACAGAAGTGGGATCACTTCCAGCCGGGAAAGAAGTGTCTGAACTGTATGTCACAGAATTATCACAGAATCATTATCAAGATTGGAAAAGACCTTTTGGATGATCTTTTGATCATCCAGTCCAACCATCACCAATACTTCTCAGCTAAATCATATCCCTCAACACAACATCCAAACGTTTCTTGAACACCCCCATGGTCGGTGACTCCACCACCTCCCTGGGTAGTGCATTCCAGTGCCTGACTACCCTTTCCGAGAAGTAATATTTCCTAATGTCCAGCCTGAATCTCCCCTGGCGCAGCTTGAAACCATTGCCTCTAGTTCTATCGCTGTCTACACGAGAGAAAAGGCCGACCCCTAGCTCACTACAACCTCCCTTCAGGAAGTTATAGAGGGCGATAAGGTCTCCCCTGAGCCTCCTCTTCTCCAGACTGAACAATCCCAGCTCCCTCAGCCGCTCCTCATAAGGCCTGTGCTCCAGACCCCTCACCAGCTTCGTAGCCCTCCTCTGAACACGTTCCAGGGCCTCAATGTCTTTCTTGCAGTGAGGGGCCCAAAACTGAACACAGTACTCGAGGTGCGGCCTCACCAGTGCCGAGTACAGGGGGACAATTACCTCCCTGTTCCTGCTAGTAACACTGTTTTTGATGCAAGCCAGGATGCCGTTGGCCTTCTTGGCCACCCGGGCACACTGTCGGCTCATGCTCAGCCGAGCATCAATCAGTACCCCCAGGTCCGTTTCCTCCACACAGTCCTCCAGCCACTCCGCCCCAAGCCTATAGCGCTGCCTGGGGTTGTTGTGGCCGAAGTGCAGGACTCGGCATCTGGTCTTGTTGAACCTCATCCCATTGGCTTCAGCCCAGCTCTCCAGCCAAACTGTTCTATAGCCAACAGCAAGGATAAGCCTGAAATATTTTATCTACTTTTAAATAGGAAAGTATCACTTCAAAACTACTGTATTAGAAGGAAAAGGACTGTAAGCTACCTCCAAATGGTACATTCCTTCTTGTGCAGCAACAGGCGCTTGATTTAATTTGGCTAAAAGAGTCAGGACAGGATCCTTGCAATAGCCTTTATCCAGTCTTCTCACCACTTGTCCTTCACTGGGAGGATCATAATCCTAAAACAAAGAAACAAAATTCACAAAATACATGATCCAAAACTAGTTTTTGTAGGAACTTGAATCATTCTTACTTTAGCTCACAATTAAGCCTTTTTATTTTACAGTAAGTTGTTACAGTTTCCACACTGAGAACTTGTCATGAAAATTTAGTCATTTAAAAATAAGCAAACTGCCAACACACTTCTTTCTCCTTTTATTCACAGATGTGCAGTCTTTATTTGATACATAAGACTGCAATACTCAGAGAAGAACAAGGTCCTTTAGGCCTCCAAAGTTCAGGGAAACAGTTTAATCCTCACACATACTGGTCGCCTGCAGTGATGTGGCTGCAGAGCTGCCCTCACCAGCAAAGATTTAGCTTCCTCAGCCAAAAAGCCTAGTTTGAGGATGGAGGAATACTGGAAAGAGTTATGACCCAGATGACAAAGAGAGGGAAGAACATCTCAGCAAGGACGTTTTCTGACTTGATCAAGAGAACTTTAATTTAGGTTCACCTGATAACAGAGTCTTAACCCCAGAGTTTAAGAGAGGAAGTGTGGCAGACAGAGGAGGCATCTAAAAGGAAGCCCACAAAAGGAACTTTTACAAGCTTGATCAACAGGGAAAGGATTCTCCTCCAGTGCCTACATATTCACATGGCAACATCTGGACAATAGACAGAAAGATCTGCAAGTTCACTGCACAGTCTCACAACTATAACATGAATGAAATTATGGATATTAGAAGGGAAAGTAGGCACAGGCAAAGTATGGCCATGTATGGGTTGAAATGTTTAGGAAGGATAGGCAGGGAGAAGAAAAGAGGACTCCTACTCTAGGACATTTAAACTTATAGAATCATAGAGTCATGGAATGGTTAGGGTTGGAAGGGACCTGCAAGGAGCAGGGACATCTCCAACCAGATCAGGTTGCTCAGAGCCTCATCCAACCTGGCCTTGAACGCTTCCAGGGATGGGGCATTACTGAGGTTGGAAGGGACCTCTGGAGATTGTTTAGTCCAACCCAACTGCTCAAGGCAGCACCTCTTCCAGTGTTTGGCCACTCCCACAGTAAGAATATTTCTTATATTTAAAAGCAATTTCCTGAATTTCAATCTCTCTCCACTGCCTCCTGTCTTTCACTGAGTACCACTTGGAACAGCCTAGCTCTGTCTTTGTTACTTCTTTCCATTGGTAAGATCCCCCCCAGGAGCTTTCTCTTCTCCAGGCTAAACAATCCAAGCTCTCTCAGTATGACAGATGCACCAAGCCCTTCATAATTTTTGTAGTCCTTTGGCAGACTCACTCAGACTATTAGTTTGTATAATGTGTGGGGTTTTTTTTCCTTTGGAGGTCTGAAATTCTAACGTACTTTGTAAGTGTACAGTTTAAAAGTGTAAATTTAAGAAGTTTATAAGTGAAAATGCTTAAAGCCCATCCAATTTATCAAGATGCTCACGGTAGAATACCACACTAACTCCGCTTCTGTCTGAAATGTTTCCTTACCATTTCAATGGCATCTTGTAAGGTACTGGTTAAGCTCTCAGTGAGGTTTGGAAGAGACAGTCCTCCTTCTGCTACAGCTGAAAAATATTTTAAGTTACAAATACTAAAAAAACATGCAAGTTATATGAAAGAAAGCCAAGGCCACATTCTTTAATAATTGCAACACAGTGCTTTAGTAAAGTTGGAAATTCCTGCTGCCGGATGTGTATTATAAAGACATTTTCAGCTTCCCAGAAAATCGCTCTTACACTTTGCTTTGAATAAAAACTTAGTACTAACTACCACATGGTACTTGTGCAAGACAGTCTCGATTACTTTCCAAGTTGATCTTATGACAAAAGAGGAGATTTAAATCTTTTTCGTTAGTAAGCAGAAGCATTTTCTTCAGAGACAAGAAAAAGAGCAGTGAGATCTGTTAAGTCGAAAACCATGAACTGAAAGTTAAGGACTGGGTTAATGCTTGCAGTTTTATCAGAAAATGTATTAAATGTAACTTCAGTAGACTGGAAGAGAAGTTTATAAAGAAAAAAAATTAATCCAAATTCTAATTTCAACAAATTTGTCTAGTTAGTTACCTCTCTCAGCCAGCACCTGTCCATAGCTGAAGAGTACCTCCCCTTCTGAGATGGGTCTGTCAGCAGTTTCTGTTTCTGTTTCTGTGAGGGTAAGGCTGCTTTCCTGCGTGGACTGCCCAGAACTAACTGTAGGCACAGGTGATGGAACCTGGGGATTGCAGGGAAGCGATTCGAAGGGCCTCGCCGACGACTGCTGAGGTGGTAAAATCAAGGCCTCTGGTTCCTCGTCATTAGCCACTGACATCTCACTGTAATGTAAGAATATGCACTATGAATATGCCCAAAGGCATGGAACAATACAGACCAAAGTCATAAATCAATACTGAAAAGAAATCAATTGCAAGTATTTTTTCAAATGAAAGTGCACAGCATTTTACAGAATAGTCTGAGAATCAACATGGTTAAAAAACATTAATGAGTTTCTGGTTATAACTCAAGATTACCATGTGTACTCCCACTGAGGTCATAGAAAAAATAAAATGCTAATAATACAATATTTCATTATCATTACATTTATTACTGGCAGGTGTAACAACACAAGTTTACCAAGTACAATGTTCAGCAGAATGATGAATAAGGACTGATAAATCCTCAGAAAGGTCCTGATTTCACGTTTTTCTCGAAATAAAAGTCAAGCAATTCAAGAAAAGAATCCTGGCTTATCTCAACATCTCCTGATGTATTCATTAAGCATTTATTTCTACTGACTTTTTGAGGATATATGTAGAAAGAATATACATATTCTTTTTTTAAGAAATTAGAAAAACGTGCAGCCTGTTCAACTCACACAGCCTTGGGATGGAACGGTTCTTCAGTTAAAGGACTGGGTTTCTCCTCTTCCAGAGGAAGTTCTGCATCATCCCATGGGTTTTGAGGCTTTGGACTTTCTATTTTTGCAGCTTCAGGGATCCATTCTGAGGCAGGAGGGCTTGGTGTGGTTGTTCTAGGAGGCGTATTGACAGGGGTAACCACAGGTGTGCCAACACGACTAGCGGCAGCTGGAATCTCAACTCCTGCACGTGTGAAGTCAAATTTCAGATCAGAAAGGAAAACAGGAAGTAAATCTCAGACAGAAAGCTAGTGAGCTCTACTAAGTACTTGTAGTTTTTGTGATACTTTTTGATAGTTACAGAGACAAGACTAGACTGAAACTAGTTTCTTTTAAGTACAATGTTGGCATCTGAAGGAGCTAGAATAAAAGCTCAGTTGCTTACTTCCTTTAATAAGGGGGACTGCTCTACATTTCACAAACTAAGCTGCTTTACTTGGAGAGTGTAAATTTGGCTTAATTAACATTAGAAACACAGGAAGGAGCAAAAGAGAGATACTTTTCTGATGTGAAAAAGCGTGGGGGGCTGGGGCAGGTGGAAATCACATAGACCTTAGAAATGTGCACAAAGTTTGAAAATAGAACTGTTACCAAATAAAAGACGTTTGCTCTTTATACGAATTAGCCCAGAATTTTTCTACTACATATGTTTCCATTTGAATTATAGCCTCAAGAATATTTATCCTGAGACATAACGTGTCTTTGAAGGAGAAAATTAAAGGTAGTAGATTAAAGCATATTTGCTACTTATAAACTTCAATTATTATTTTCATTACCTGTTTCTTTAATTTTCTCATGTTCACGAACATCCCCACTCATTTCTGTAGGAGATAGAGAAGACTCTGGAGTTTTGACTGGAGGCAATTCTTTTTCTGAAGGCGGCGTTTGTGGTGGGGTAGCCTGGGGTGTTGGCAATGGAGTAGGCACAAGAGACTCCTGAGGGAAAGAAAAAATCGTAACCACAGTTATTATCTCAATGCAAAATTCCTGTCTTCCAAGTATCCCCAGAGATAGCTGAGGAAGAGAGAGAAAGGCAGGTTATCACAGAACAGGATCAGTTGTTGATTTAACTCCTCCTTCCAAACATAAAGTTGCACCAGGCTAAATGGTATACCTGGAAAAAAATAAATTACAAAAGAGTAAATTATGGATTAGAATGATTACATTTGGAAATTATTATGTATAGAATAGACTAGACTATTTAAATTGGATGGGACCTACAACAATCATCTAGTCCAACTGCCTGAGCAACTCAGGGCTGACCAAAAGTTAAAGCACGTTGTTAAGGGCATTGTCCAAATCCCTCTTAAACACTGACAGGTTTGGGTCATCGATCACCTCTCTAGGAAGCCTGTTCCAGTGTTTGATCACCCCCTCGGTAAAGAAATGTCCACTAATGTCCACTCTAAATATGAATTATATGGTTACATGAATTTTAATAAAGCATTTGATAAAATGTTAAGAAAGAAAATATTTTTGACATGGATAAAATTGTGTTAGTATGATAATTTTATGGTAAGAGAATCAGCTAAAGAGAAGATTACAAACAAAGCAATAGCCAAGACAGTGAAGCACTAAAATAAGCACAGACACAGTTGTGATGAGGTGGGTTGACCCTGACTGGACACCAGGTGCCCACCAGGGCAGCTCTGTCACTCCCCTTCACAGCTGAACAGGGAAGAGAAAATATAATGAAAGGCTCATGGGTCAAGATAAGGGCAGGGAGAGATCATTCACCAACTACTGTCATGGCCAAAACCAGACTCAACTTGGGGAAATTAGTTTAATTTATTCCAAATCAAACCAGAGTAGAATAATGAGAAATAAAAACTAAATCTTAAAACACCTTCCCCTACCTCTCCCTTCTTCTCAGGCTTAACTTTACTCCCTAATTGTCTACCTCCTCCCTGGAAAGTGGCACAGGGGGACAGGGAACGGGGATTGCAGCCAGTTCATCACACATTGTCTGTGACACTTCTCCCTCCTTGGGGGACGACTCTTCACACACTTCCCCTGCTCTAGCACAGGGTCCCTCCTATGGGAGACAGTTCTCCACAAACTTCTCTAGCGTGAGTCCTTCCCACAGGCTGCAGTTCACAGTTCTTCACGAACTGCTCCAGTGTGGGTCCCTTCCACGGGGTGCAGTCCTTCAGGAACAGACTGCTCCAGCATGTTCCCACACAGGGTCACAAGTCCTGCCAGCAAACCTGCTCCACTGTGGGCTCCTCTCTACGTGGGGCCACAGGTCCTGCCAGAAGCCTGCTTCAGTGTGGGCCTCCCACGGGCCACAGTGTCCTTCGGGTGCATCCACCCAGTCTGATGTGGGTCCTCCACAGGCTGCAGGTGGATCTCTGCGCCTCCATGGACATCCATGGGCTGCAGGGGGACAGCCTGCTCCACCATGGGCTGCACCACAGGCTGCAGGGGAATCTCTGCTCTGGCGCCTAGAGCTCCTCCTCCTCCTCCTTCACTGACTTTGGTGTCTGCAGAGTTGTTTCTCTTACGTATTCTCACTCCTCTCTCCGGCTGCAGTTGCTGTTGTGCAACAACATCTTCCCCTTCTTAAAAACATTATCACAGAGGTGCTACCACTGTCGCTGATGGGTTTGGCCTTGGCCAGCAGCAGGTCCATCTTGGAGCTGGCTGGTGTTCGCTCTGTCAGACATGGGGGAAGCTTCTCACAGAAGCACCCCTGTAGCCCCACTGCTGCCAAAACCTTGCCATGCAAATACAGATGTTCCTCAAAAAATGATAGCGATGGAGGAACATGTGACAAGCAAGTATGATGGCTATCATTTAGCCTGCTATGGAGGAAACTGATGGACCTTTCCAGGTTTTTGCCAGCCCTGTTCTCTGACACTTTGTAAAGTAAACAAGACAGTCAGGCTAAAGGAAAGCTTCCAGGCTAGTTTCTGAAAAATAAACCCTCAGACTGATGATGTGATTAAAAACTCTTACAGGAAGTAGAACATGCTAACACTTTTGGCAGCTCACACACAACTGCATGACATCATGAACACCGACGAACTCCGTAACTGGGTAGCTGAAGTTCTAGACAGGAAACTTCACAGTAAGAAGGGCTAGATCAAGAACGCATAATCTACGCATTCAAGAACTTCTACTATAAGCTGAGCAGAAATGGAAAAAGGAGAAGAAAGAAAATGTACAAGTTATCTAAAGGATAACTGTTAGCCATATATGTAGAAAGACTTTAAAAAACCCATAATTATCTACCTGAGATTCCAATAAAGGTGGGAGAGTATCACTAATATAGCATAAATTAGTAACGAAATCCCATCTTGAATACTAGATTATTATTTAAAATGTCTAGCATATTACTGTCAAGACCAATCTAAATTGGAAAATATAAAAGTGCTGCCCATCAGCAAGAATCAAAAGATGGCACACATGCAGACAATTGCTTTACTTAATCTTGAAGGCCAAAAAGTACAAAACTAATCCTTGTAAGTCCGCAAATGAATATCTATAGCAAGGAGAAAACAACCATTTCAGCCTAAGGACATTTCAGTTTAAGCTGGTACAGAAACAAGAAGGCTTAAGAGGGCGATTAGTAAATGTCCAATGGGTATTAGAAGAGGTTTCTAAACATCAGAAGAACAAGCTACAAAGCAGAGTCCTTTTTAACATCACATCCTCCTCAACCTGTAATGGATTGGGGAAGAGCTCTTTAGAGGCAGGATGGCTGTATTTAAGCCTACAGCAGTGAAATGATTACTTTTGACTACGGAATATCTGTTGGTCACTTACAGCAGGCACTAGGTGGTATTTCAGTCTATATGCACTGTAGCAAAATAGAATAATTGATCTCACTTTCCACAAAGCTTTGAATAGTCAGATTTCTAAGTGCAGCAATTTCCACAAAGACATTATACAACACTAGATTGTAGCATAGGTTATGAAAATAAGAGCCAGCTGTCACTGGATTATCAAAATGAACAGAGAAAATTATCCTATATTACAGGAAGTTCTACTAATCGTTTAAGCGGTTACTGAAAATTACTGAACTCAAAACTTAAAGAATTAATACTCATTTCCACAGACATTAAAGAATGGCTGCAAGCCCGTAAGACCAAAAATAATATGACTCTCAGTTTCTATTTCTTCTTTTATGAAGAAATTAGTTTCTTCATATTTCATTTCTTCACAAGAAAGTAGTGTAGCTATTTTTGTTGAAAGTAACACGAGCTATCTTTTGACAACATGAAATGAAGTACCAAGTCTTTCCCTTAAAAATCAGTTTTGTGCTCAGCCTTGAAGTAAATAAATAAATACAGCATGTTGCATGCAGCACAAATGAATTAATTTTTTTTCTTTTCAAACTTAAGTAGATTTAATCTTGTTGCTTGCCTGAGTATAATAAGAAATAATCAAAAAATGCAAATCACGCACATTCATTTCATCAGTCGTCTTCTGTCATCTTTGTCTTGCACATAGTTGAACCATCATGCCACGAAGAAATTATCCCCTAGAACTTCAGTAGGAAAGCTTAAATAAAATGGACTCTCACCATCGTTGCACTTGGAAGAACATTTGCAGCAGGAACTGCTTTCTGAGACTGCTTGTTACCCAGCATGGTCGCAATTGTCTCACTGAGAGCTTCATTTACAAAATGACGTATCATTCCTGAGTCCACAGGCACGCCAGCATTGATAAAGAGTTGAAATCCTCCACCACCTGCAACTTCAACTGAAAACAAAGAAACACAAAGCACACATCCAGGTCTCACTTCTTAAAATGCATGTACTGTATTGCAGCCACTCATTCTATCTTCCGTGGACTTTTAAACATTCCTTTGCAAAAAGTGATTTTTTTATTTTACAGATAAAGAAAAAACAACAGAGAAGCAATTCAGGATCACAAAAAAAGGCAGCAGCAAAGGCAGTGACATCATAGCAGAAATGCACTTGTCTCCCATTCTCACATGTTCATAAGGGAGGTAATTTTTGACATATCTATTAATAAAAGAAAGGCAAACAAATGTTCACGCTTAGCAAAACACCATAGGGAGTCAAAATCTGATTTAGATGGCCAATAACAGATGTCAATTGGCACAGTGGTATATTTTATATATTCTTTTTCTTCTTTTAGATAATTTATTTCAATGGCCTTCCAATGCTTGCTCTGTCTGACCATAAATTAAGGCATGCACTTTGGCATATTATAGTTCCACTCGTTCAGCATTGTCCACTCTTAGGCTCAGGTAACAGCTACCTACACAGCCTGTTAAAATTAACTGAAAATGGAGATAACCCATCTGCTGAGAACAGTAACTCCCACTTACCAATGTCAGAGGCTACAGTCTCACTGTCTTCACTCTCGGAGGTGCTAACACTGGGCACTGTTTCTTTCTGAACTGGGTACATCTCACTGATAATTTTTGCCATTACTTCTTGCTCCACCCTAGCAGAATAAAATCTGTTTAACTATCAGCAAACACCAAGACACCAAAAAGTATACAAAGAGCATTCTTGACACAAAATGCAGGGCAGCTCAAAGGAAAAAGGAGAACACAAGGGAAAGCAGGAGAAGAAAGGGAAGTTATTCCTATGGAGTCATTCTTTCTCTCATATATATTCTCTTGCCACTTCGTTATACTGCAACTCACCAATTTATCAATCTGTTTTCTATAGTTTCTCTCCTTTGAATCAGTTCATCCAAAACATCAGAAGATTGCTGAGGAGCAGAAGCCACTGGAGGAAACAAAGGACCACTGTATTTTGGCGAGGCAACTTTAAACTGTCCATTAAGCTCCAGAACAGGCTCAAAGAAATCTGGAATTTCATTCCTCTCTTCTTCCTGATCCTAATAAATAAGTAGTAAATTAAGTTACGGCGCATTTCTGGAAGGCAATGTTATTGAGGTTACAGTCAGATTTTTTTTCTTTTAGAAACATTTGTAGATGTGTCACGGCACACAAAACCACATTCTCCCTTCTTAGTACGTTGTAGTTAATTGGTACAATTCTAAACTTAGCAAATCATAAATCTGTAGAGGTATAAAGCTTTAGGAACTGCTAAGTAAAACATGATTTGGCTCGTATTTCCTGCCTGCACCGCACAGGGCAGAGAGCCAATGGTAACGCTAATACTTGAGAAATTTACTTGTGACATAAGTCAGGTTTCTTTAATATACACTCCAGAAATGCTCCTCCTTTAAACAAAAAGGGTTAGGAAACTTTCTACAGTTACTTGTTGGGTTAGGTTGTTTGGTTTGGGTTTGTTTGTTTGTTTTTAATGAAACTTTTACTTTAAAGTCTCCTGTTTGAAAAGATACATTCGCAAGAGGTAACAAGCATGTAGTCAGTAAAAACTCTAATAAATTTGGCAACATTGAAGACTAGATATTAACCGTTTACACGTATGTTACATGTATGTTTACACTTTCACTAACTTCAGCAGCCGAAAATTAAAAGGTATACCTGGGTAATCAATTCACAAGATCCCCACAGCCACTTTGAATGTAAGCTTAATGTGCTATTTCTAAAAGTTATGGAAGTTCCTCAGTGTGCGTTATAACGTTTGACTGTTTCCAAAGATGCCACCCTTCTTTTCCCTCCTGAGCACAGAAACAGCATTAAGTTCCAAAAAGCAGTCACCAACCCGTATCACAATGTAACACTTCAGAAATGTCTCCTGATGGATAAGAAGCTGCATCCTTCACTCATAATATTAAAAACAAATGTCTCTAATAGTAACATGATTCTCCAAGAAAATCTGGCATGCCAGAAAGAGATGAAGAGCTGAGCCCTAAATTACCAGTGAGAAGCATATGATGCTGCATAAAAGAGCTCACTGTAAGTCTACATTTACTAAGATTAATCTCCAACACAGTGAAAGGAGAAAAAAAGTCTTCCTTTCCCTCATATAAATTAAATTTACTTTGAATCCATAAGGTTAAAAAAAGGCTATATATCTCCTATGAATAAAAGAACAAATTACTAAAAGTAGAAAGAACAGAGAGTGGAAAAAAATACAGTAACATTTTCCTGTCTTCTTCCTCAACCTAGCACTCGTATTTCTCTCCTACCTTAATAACACCTTAAAACTGAAAAGTTAGATAGGTCCATGATGGGTATTGTAACAAACAGCTACTGTGGAGCGGGATCTTTCTGGATCTTTAAGTAGTAAGAATTCTTCAAAGAAAAGTTGTAACTTACAAAACAGGCAAAACAGAATATGTACACTCGGGTGACAAACAAAGATCTCTAAACCATTCTGGGCATGGAAATAAGACAGTAAAGTTAAACTCAAACCGGCACGGGATGCCTTACAGGCTGAGAAGCCATTCATTCTATTAAGATGTATGTATTCATAACCAGAATTCATTCTGACAGCAAATGTAAAGATGTCTTTGTCTAGCGTTTCATTATGCATTTTCTTCTGACTTCATCACTCCATAAATTTTCTTTGATGTTGCCTATTTAATACAATCTTTTCTGAAAGTATGCAAAATACAAACATCTGGATTAAATAAACTAAGTACATACAATAAATCTTACATATAGTTAGTAACTTCTGACAAACTTCTGCAGTTCTCCTGCATTTCTAAATTATGTGCAAAAATTATTTTATATTTAATAGTGCGCAAATCCAAAGAAAATTCCTTTCATTTTGGAGTGATAAATATATCTCTGCTGAAATAAAAAATAATATGATACTCAGTATTTAATTATATAGATTGAACTTGCACATATATCACTTTGTAGACCAATCCTGAATAATCTGCACTCCATTCTGCATTTTAGCTCCTTGGAGACTGCTGAAAATATCTATCATGACTCTCAATCAAAATATGGCATAAATTAGAAAGTCTTTCAGATATGATTGGAATATTAATCATTGTACTTTATAATAAAGTATCAAGCCGAAATTCTATTTCCCAAATTACATTCAGATACTTTAAAAGATGTTTGAAATGATTAGGTGGTATAGATTAATTTTGTTCCATCACCAAACATGTATATGCATAGTCTTTTATTAAAGCCAGCCAAAATTTAGTCATGGATTTCTTCTTGACAGATTTCTAAAGCAATTTTCACAAGCAAGGTCAGGCTGCACTGCAGGTGCCACCTGTGATTTTTGTCTGCAGAGTTATACATGTAAAAAAAAAAAAAATCACTGCCCCCAAGAGCATCTACGGGAAAGCGGGGCTGAGGAAAATACGTTTACTCTGGTCTCTGCAGGTTACGTATTTTGTGGCAGCATTCAAAATGCAAGCAAAAATTCTGAGAAACAAGTCCCCCCCGTGCAATTAGGGCATGTTCAGAGAGAGCAAAAAGCATCTCTAGTCTTAAATCCTGATAAGTTTGTTAAAGGCACCGCAGGATGTGGGTGCTCATAAGAGCTGGAGAGTGGACTCAGCAAATCTGAGAGTCTGTTCTGGGCTCAAGTCAGCAAGTTTCTCACTCTGGAATAAGGCAGGGTCCATGCAAGGGCCGGCCTTACAAAAACTTTCCTGCGCAGAAAGTCTGAACCTACTTTGTTGTAGGTGTAACCATTGCTCAGAACTAAAGAAGTGTGTAAATTAAAGTTGCAATAGCCTTTTTCTGCTTTATTCCACATGTGGATTTTCTTACTGTGAAATAAGAGTAACTAATCCAACTATTGTGGAAGATGGAGCTCTGGATATTTGAACATTAGACAGCAAGGCTGCAATGGGAGGACAAGGCACATCTCCTCCTCCTGTGGCAGAGCTGGTGTTCTACAAATTGGGATACGTTGCGTTAGTTCACAAATCTTAAACCAAATTACTGTTAGGTGATGTGATTAAAGGTTTGTCTCCACTCACACAAGGGAGCACAGAGGAGCGATGACAGGTGGGAGAACCCAGATAACCTAAGATGACAACCAAGCACTCCAACTCAGCTACTCCCAGGGCTATCACAGGCGAGGGCTCAGCCCCAGAGTCCAGGAGTGAAACCCAGCAAGATAAGCCTACGGGAAGACTCTCCATAGCACCTTTCCTGAGGCTGAGCAGGTGCATTTGGATGAGAAGATGACACAATGACTTAGCATGGGATGCAAGGAAGAGTATTTTGGGATGGTACAACACTTTTTATGCGGTGTTTATGGGGAGGAACCAGAGGTGTGGAAAGGGAAGGACCAAGGTAGTTTGGAGAGGTACAGGTGTGGGAAAATGGAAGAATGAAAGGATAAAAGCAGCTGGCTGCATGTAAACAAGTGGCTGGTCAGCACGCCTGCCTGGCCTTGCCCTGAGCCTGATCAGCCAGACTGTCCTGTCTCCTCACTGAACACTATTTCCAACCATTTTCCTGAGCTTTCAGGGACTTGTGCGTCCAAGTGCCAGAGCTGGAGAGGGCAAGGATCCAAGGCCAGGTAGCAGGTAGATTGAGTGTCTAACATCAGAAGGACGTGGACCTGTTAGAGCAAGTCCAGAGGAGGCCACGAAGATGATGAGAGGGCTGGAGCTCCTCTCCTGTGAGGACACGCTGAGAGAGTTGGGGCTGTTCAGCCTGAAGAAGAGGAGGCTCTGGGGAGACCTTAGAGTGGCCTTCCAGTACCTAAAGGGAGCCTACAGGAAAGATGGGGAGAAACTCTTCAGCAGGGCCTATTGTGATAGCACGAGGGGTAATGGTTTTAAAATAGAGGGAGGTAGATTCAGACTGGATATCAGGAAAAAATTTTTTACAGTGAGGGTGGTGGAACACTGTCCCAGGTTGCCCAGAGAGGTGGTGGATGCCCCATCCCTGGAAACATTCAAGGCCAGGTTGGACGGGGCTCTGAGCAACCTGATCTGGTTGGAGATGTCCCTGCTCCTTGCAGGGGGGTTGGACTGGATGGCCTTGAAAGGTCCCTTCCAACTCAAACCATTCTGTGATTCTATACCAAAGGGATCCAAACTGCGTGTGTGTATGCCTGTGTACATACATGTATACACACACAAGCACATGTGTATCGCAGACCTCCATCTTAACCTGCCAGAGAGGGGAACAGGATCAGCACGTTGGTGCTGTTTGAGTGCTGATCTGTGCAGCCACTCACACACATGTATGTATATGTTTATTGCATACATGTGTTTGCGTGAGTGCCTACTGGCAATACACGCTCAGCCTCACTACTGGCTGGACCTGGGAGCAGGCAGCTGCAGCAGCCTTGCCTCTGTTGGGCTACCAATGCTAACAAACAGCATTTCATCTCCTGAGCATCTCTTTAATAAGTCATCTTCTCACAGAAAAGGTAATAATACAGTTCCTAGGAAAAGGAAATGCATGGAACAGGGTCCTGAGGCCTTTTTGCAATATCCACCAGGGAAGAAAAAACAACAGAAAAAAAAGAAAAGGTAAAAAAAAAAATATTTTACATAGATACTTATTCTCTTCAGTTATAATAGAATAAAGGTTTTATAATAAAAGGAGTGCGGGGGAAGATAACAAAAAGCTATTTTCCTGTCTAGCATTTTATGCATATTTTTCATGAATCTGAAGTCTCTTTTGTAACAATAACTTTGCTTTCTTTTGATGTCTTAAATACCCCTTCCACTCCAGAGGTTGATTTTATGCTTCCACATTGTGTTTGCCTTGCACATTTTTAAGAACATTGTCTGTGTGGTCATAGGCCAAACATATGTTTCACTTGGAACATTTTTTGGTATTGTGGTTAAAATACATGCCATTGCCAAAAATAAAAGATAAAAGCAATCCAGGAGAAAAATGAGAAAAGAAAAGATGAATAACTATTATTCACATATAAATAATTTAACACTGCAGCACTTCTTTTGTTAGCCCATAAACTGATTTCTTAAATAGGTTCCCTATTTAGTTTCATAAAATAAATCTATTTTTGTGCAAATAGAAGAAAGTTGTCCAAATAGATTTAACTCCTCCCTTCCAATAACATAAGGTAATTTTGAAACCAAAAATGAATAAAGCATTTCTCCACTTTTGATAGCTAAATCACCCCTTTAAGACTGTTTTAACTAACTGATAATGTTAAATGATTAATTCATTTTAAAAATAAATCTACCATACTGACTCTGTAGGCTACACAGTTAATATGATGTTCACTCTAATCCTGGGATCAGGAGCCCACAGAACAGGTAAAAAGAATATATTTTCAGGCACATTTTGATATGCACACAGCAAGTCTAGCTAAGTAGAAAGAAGCTTGAGGAAAAAGAACTTCAAGAGAAATACTAGTCAGCAACAGTAATTTCTAGCTCCTGGTATTTTCTGAGTTCTAAATGCAGCAAGAGATGGAAGCTGCCACCTTCCACAGAGGCCAGCTACTCAACAGCTGGGTGGCAGCACCTTGCTTCCTTCAAAAGTTTTGAATTTTTTGAATTCTTTTCCCAGCTACCATTGAGTTTCTGCTTCTGCTTTTAATCCGGAGAAGTGAAATACAGCCTGGATCACCAAACCTGAGCACTTGTCAGCCCCTACTGTGACTGAAAACAGCTAACTGAAAAAAGGACCTGCTACCTAAACAAATTAAACTGTAAAAGACTATCCCAAATAAACCCATGTTATCATAATCCAGAAACGATGTTCTTAAACATGCACAGACACACTAAACAAGGCATCCAGCAAAATAAAAATTTGGTAAACTCTTAATGGGATCCATGAGACGAGTTGTACACGTTATACGCATATACTCACATACACTGTTTGTTATTTTTTATTTAAAGTTGCATAATGATTAACTGAAATGAGATATTACGCTGAAGTATTTTAGGACCTCAAAAGCATACGCAAATTGCTCCATATTGAAATTTTCTAAAAGGGAACCCTCAAAAAATACTTTCACACTTTAAAAGATAGGTCACCTTACTTAAAATCTGTAAGAGCATCTTACATGTGCATGACATTTAGAGCTTGAAATTGTGAAATCTAAGTGCTAGAATCACTGCTTATTTTAGAGGACTCTTCTTATTTCTAGTGGATTCTAACACATCCGAATAAAAGCTAATTTTAATTTCTAATTGTAATTCTTCAAAGGTCCTTTACTTACTAACACACAGTAATTTCTGATATTGTTTACAGCATTGTAAACAGTTCAGTATTGCTCACAACCTGTATCTTTAAAGTTGCTAGTAAAGCAAACAAGTTTTCTATGTTGTGTTTCCAGTTAGAACAGAACAATACAAAAGAAATATAAAAACCTTTAAAAGGAAAGGACACCTTTGCAATATAATTACCTGCACAACATCAGTAACACCAATGAAATTAGTTCCCGGAAAATTTGCGTCTTCCTCCTCACTATGTACATCTTCTGGAGTCTTATAAAGACAGATTGAAATTGTTAGGTATTTCATATCGGGGGAGAAAAAATGCATTAGTAGAAAAACTTCAGGATAAGAATGTAACTAAATCATCACTCCCTGTCAATAGCCTAAATCCAGAAAAAAATGCTTTACCCACCTTAAAATTTAGGAAAAAGTTATTTGTATAACATAAGGAGAGATTATTAGAACTTTTTCTTGTATTCTGACAACTAAAGGAATACCTCAACATCAAAAGTTCTAGGGCAATACTTGTAACTTATTAAAAAAAAAAAAAAACAGATTTCTAAAGCGTTATTTAATAATATAATTTTAAAATAATAATCACTATTTTAGTCCGCGGTCTCTGTCTTATTCAGTGAATACCTTGACCACAGAACTCTGGAGGACCTAACTCCTTAAGTCAGAACAGTAACTAACACACACAGGGTAAACAGAAGGTGCAATAACTACACTAAAATAATCACTGCATCACCCCACCCTCACACTGTCCAGTCTGCGCAACGCTTCCAAGACTGGAAGAAACAATTTGCCATCCTGTAAGCATGTGCCCTAGTTTACAACCTTATCATTCAGTATGCAGCAGTTAACCATGTAGTTGACGTGTAGTCATGTTAACCATGTAGTTTGACAAAAGCCGTCATTACTCCTTAGATTAGATTAAAAACACTTCTGAAAAGTTGTGTGGAAAGAGAACAGGAGTAGACTGGTCAGCTCCACACACACCAGTGAACAGGCGACGCACGCATGCCACTAACCGCTCAAGTACAGCCGAGGAGCAGACGGAGGAATGAAGAACATCCCCAGTCTTCCTGCCAGAACACTGAAGCCCATATAAATAAGACATGGGCCAATAAGGGATTATAACTCTTAACAGGAGAGAGAAACACTGTTGTTTTTCCTAGGTTTTTGCTATGGTGATTATTTGATCTTGGATGAATAGTGTCTTGCTGCAATTTTTCATTTTCTTAAACAAATACTTCACATTATAAATTCTTCAGAAGAATTACTCCATTTTTCCTGGAACTGATTAATTTCTCTAAATAAAACAAGCTAATGAGATAACTTTGCAGTAATTTAACATCTTTTCTTTTTAAACAAATTTGAATTCAGACATTTACGCCGATCAATACCTGTATTATAGCATCAACAGGCGGAGGTATGGGTTCGGAGCCTGGAAAGACGTGGTTTACGCTCACACCGTCACTTGAAACACTGTCAATATCTACATTTGGTAACACCTAGGACAGAAAAAAAGCACCAATCTGAAAATCTGTATATTAGCTCAGCTACTATCGTTGAACTTTTTAGATTCTCTCTTCTACTTGCTACTGAACCACTAAACTTCAGTGACCTCCTTTTCTCATACCTGTATCTGATAACTTGTTTGAAAAAAACAAAATAATGTAGCGTGCAAAAACTAATCCCAGAAATATTCACCTCTTTCCTTGCAGTACCTGATTTCTCCTGTTCTCTAACTCCCTGATACATTGCCTTGCATGTGGCAAAAGGTGAATAAACTCATAACTATCTACATAGCAGATGTGTGTTTGACTTGCAATGCCTTTACACTGTGCTGGCCCACGAGCCACTGTGCAGGCTGGGTTTTGGTTTCATGTTACCATACATCTTGTAGGGTAAAATAAAGGAATAATTGTATTACAATACAGTTTGTAATAAAGGCATGTCCACTACAGCATCAAAATATGTTTGTTTTCTTTTTTTTTTTTAAGAACAAAGATTTAAATGCTTGTTTATTTCTTTGGGGGGAAAAATAATTAAAAAAACACCTTAAGCATTTAAGAACTGGGTGCAATAAAAGCAAAATGCATGTGGGTGGAAAAAAGTGATACAGCAAGGCAACAAGACACATACTCTACCTCTATTTAACTTTGAGTTCCACGAATCATTTGTATCTGAAAGGTGTGTGTAGGAGTGTGTATATTCTCAACAATTTGAATCTAAAATAATGACATCTAAGAAACATTAACCTCCTTGACAACAGACTCACGAAAAAAAAATAAAATAAAAAGAGAACCAACCCACTAGGCAAGGACTGCAACGGTTGATTAATCAGGAGTGAAATTCTTGGGTTGACTATCATGCTTGAAACGGAATTCTTAAAGGCTAAAGCATTCATCCAAGAAAACTGACATTTATTTTAATACTTTTCTTATTTGAAGTTTGTTCTGGCTCAAAAATCTCATTTATAAAAAAGAAAATGTGACACACAACTATTTTACAAGCACCCTGCATAGTTGACTTATGGAAGAAATAGTTTTCAGGTTTGCTTAAATAATAAAGATAATTGTTAAAATACTAATACAAATATTAGCATAGCATGACACTTTTTGGTCCCTCCATTCTATAGGTTTCTAATGCTTACTGAAAACCATCTACTGATGGATGTTACTGCCTTTAATAAGTTAGTGACGAACGAGACCACCTTTAGTTAGCATTTATTAAATTAAACAAACAAATAATCATCACTCTTGACACGTACCTGCACAGACAGTTGAGGCGGATCCTTTCTCTCTGATCTCATCTCTATTACAGCTATGTTTGGTTTTTTTACCTCAACCAGTGGTTTTGGTGGCACTTGAGGAAGAGAGGTTGTAACCGTAACAGGGTGCGGTTTACCTATAATGACTCCTGCAGGCTGCAGTGAGATGTCGCTAATTTGCGTTTGACCTAAAGACAATTTGAAAATAATTAAAGATATATATACATCTCCAAAGTCAGTAAATGAATAAATTAATTAAATTAAATTCTGGGCATCTGTTTCACATGGAACAGACTGAGATCTCGTGTGCAATTACAGACCAATTAAAAAGTCTCCCATTAGCAGAGTATAATGCTTCACCAGGTAATTTTAAGGCTTTCCCAGCAGAAACTGTAAACTCAACATTGCCATTTAAAAAAATTATTCACTTTTCTTGACTACGGTGACACCTACTGCTGAAAACGAGAATAACTACATTGTGTTTGCTGCTCAAAAATTACATACTATGCTTTCCCCATCTCACATTTTCTTAATCGTATTAAAAATATCATTACACTTAGTAGAGCATCTCACAAATTGAGACACTTTTTAAAAAAATAATTATCCTCTTTAAATGCCAGTATAATACTAACCCTTCCCAAAACAAGGCCTATATAAAGGTTCTATTGAAGGTCCAAAAAACACAGAAGACATGACAATGAATTCAGTGTGTTTTGCACAATCCAACTGAAATCTTTGGGCTGAAGTCATCATAAATGTTGACTCCAAGGGCCAATGATTCCGCTCCTGCTTACATGGATACCAAACTTAATGCCAGAACAGAAACCCTAGAAATGTAAAGTGTATGAAAGAAGGTACGTACAGCTAAGCAAATAATTGTTCTGTCAGGGTGTCACCAGATATCCAGGATGAAGAATGAGAAGAACCAGAACATTTTAAACTGCCCTCCCATGTAGATTTCCCATGAGAAGGGCAGCTGAAAATCTCATGGGCCAGGGCAAATCACGGACTTAAGAAGATGTTAAGTTGTATTTCCATGAAGTAGCAGTAATGAACCTTCACACATCCATCTACAGGTTAATGGCTCCTACCTAGTGGGATAGCCATAGGAATTAGGTGACCTTCAAGTGGACCGCAGACAGCTGGCACATCTCGACTTGGACTAAAGAGATACTGATTTTCCTGGGCAAGCGCATATAAAGGATGCTGTTTCTTAGGGCTGGGTACCACCTTCTGTATGTGAGAATAAGTCTGCGTCCTTGCTGACCTGACCTTTGTACCTGAAACAAGAACAGATAAACTCCTTGTCATCAACACACGTACAAACCCAGTAACATCACACACTCTACTAATTTAAGCCCTTCTACTGAAACAATTAAATTTTTTTTTGCTGTGGGATGGAGGGAAGGAGGGAGGAAGACAGGAAAGGCAGAAAGTGCTAAGTTAAGCATCTCAATATTGACAGCAATGAAGGAGTTAAAATTACAATTTTTGAGCATTTAAATCTAGCAAATACAGGCACCGAACTGTGAAGAAAAGGACCCAAGGATGGTAGTAGGCTGGAACAAAACGTGTGCTTTAGTAGCTAAGAAGAAACCCATGATTTAGGTTTGAAATACAGCATTAGAAGAGCATGCAAGCATAAAAAATAGACAGGTTATACAATATAGTCAAACTTTCATCTGCTGTTCATCTGATTAAATGCCTCAATTTTACACACAGTTTGTCTCCAGCCATAAGACTGACAGGTACTCAAAGGAACAGATATAATCTACAAATTTCTTGTTTAAGAACTCACTGCTACTGGAAAATAAAGTCATAGCTAATACCCGTAAGTGTTGGCTTGCAACATTGAGGAAGCACTGATTCTTTCGTCCAGTTTTGAAAATGTATTGTTAAATAGTCACTCAAACGTAATTTGTATAGAACATTGCCTAAGCATATAGGAGAGGAGAACTTTTATTGCAATGTTACATTTCTCACTATGCAGTCATGCAAGGTCTTATTCAATCTATATTCTTTGCAAACAACGGATATTAAGGATATTATTAACTTTAATCTAACTGGATAAAAACTGCCTGAAACATCCCCAAAAAGGAGTTATCAATCATTTATCAAACAGAAGTGCTTCTACTGATGTTTTGTAGGTGTTAGGAAAATGAACCTGGGAAGACCAGGTTGGCTGGGGCTCTGGGCAACCTGATCTGGTTGGAGATGTCCCTGCTCCTTGCAGGGGGGTTGGACTGGATGGGGTTTAAAGGTCCCCTTCCAACCCAAACCATTCTGCGATTCTATAATTCTGTAAGAATCACATTGGTAACCAACTCCTTATCTTCATTACAGCCAAAAAATGTCAGCTCACTCCTCTGTTGTTTCTAATCATCACCCTTCCCATTTTAATGGCCAGTTAACACATGGCAACAAGCACTTTTTAGCTTTGTTCACATTTAATAGCTTCCTAACTGACTGAAGAATAAAAGTCAATGATTATAAAATTTGGGGATAACAAAGATTAATAATGGGACTTTTAACAAATGCAGACAAGCAAACAAAGCAATTCACTCAAGAAGCGGTATTCTTGTACACGTAAATCATGAGTTAAAAGCCTAGAAACAAGAACGGCAAGTCATAACTCTTTGGTAAGAAAAATACCGAAGAAAAGAAATGTCAGAAGAAATGTCTCTGAAAAAGTCTTTAAAGTCATGTTGGATAAGCAATGCAATGAGAAATCACAGTACAATGCTGTGGTCAAAGGGACAAACGTAATCCTCAGATGTCTCAACAGGAGAGCAGTGAGGTGGAGCAGAAGACTTCCATATATGACAATACTGCATTCCGTTCTAATTCTGTATCTCTGTAAATATTAAAATAGATTGGACATTAAAAGGCCATTTTAATTTTGTTAGGAAAGTCACCTGGAAACTGAAGTAGCAGTAAACTGAAGCCAAATGCTTACTATAAATCAGATACTGAATTTGAAGCATCCCATTTACTTCTGAACCATAAAGTATCCAGCCATGGGAAGAAGTAATTAAAGGCAGAATTTCTGACGTCTTTAAATGATGAGCACGTGCTTTTCTGCAAAGCATAGATTAGCCAGAAAAACTGTTCTTTAGTCAAAGACAAATTGCTGGACTCCATAACATAAACAGATACAGTTCAGTGGCTTGTGATTTAGAAGAGGTCATACCACACGATCTAACAGTCTCCCCTGGCCTTGAACTTTTGAGTAAAAGCAGAAATTGGCAACATATCTGTAATACTGCCAGCTTGTAAAAACAAGGTTCTCACTGTGAGAATGATTAAGTACTGTATACACACAGCACCTCATTTTAATTGCTTTCAACTTTTCATTTCCCCCTGAAAAGTTTATTTGCACTGGGCAGAAACTAGCCATTTAATTAAACTTAGCTTTAAAATATTGGTGGTTTACATATATTTATCAGTTCAAATTATGCAAGAAAACAACTCCAACTTTTTTTAGAAATGCTCTCTTACTCATAAAAGTGCTAGTTGGATTTTTTTTCCTAACTTCCCCTAAGAAACCAAGCATTAGTCACTACAGTTTATTTGCAAAGAAAATGGTTGAGAGAGTTATAAAATGACTGAAAAGAGACTCTCCAGATGGCCATTTCAGTCTTAAATAAACATCCTTATTCTAACACTAATCTAAAACAAGCTCAGTGGACTGCACTAACAAAATAGAGCCATTTAATAAGTCTGGATTTTCCAGCCAATCAAACTCAAGGCCAAAAATTTCCAATAATTTTAAGCCTTTATCACCCGGTACATCAAGGCCAGGAAGGGAATCTGTGGGTGCAGATCCATGAAGGAAAGAACTAACCATGCTTAATGTGAGCAAGATTTCTTTCTTTCTTTTTTTAAGAACATGGTGCTTTAAAGTGCTCATTCAACTTTGTTTGATTTTATTTACACTCCTACTATAGCAGTACAGATGTTTCTAATTTTATTATTTAAACTTTCCTGCCAAAACAGTATCTTTCAGAAGAGCAGCCCTTAAAAACATTTAACTCTTTTGTCTTCATGAGACCCATGTGAAACACAGAAGTATTGCTTTTCCATTTCATTGGCAAGATGAAGGAAAGTATAAAAATAAAGCAGCTTGACCAACTGTCTTACACGAAGAGTCAAAGAGAAGTAATACCAGTACCAAACACAGGCTGACGTCAGTCTAAAGCCATTAAAATCAGAAAACTTGGAAATAGGACACATATTAATTGGAGTGCTGTTCTTTTAAGTGATGTGCAAAAAATTCCATATTCTTCCTTTCTTCTCTTAGATAAGAATACAAGGAGGTGTCTTATTTTACTTACTGCCAAGATAGGGACAAAACTTTCTGATGTGAAATAGAGAAACCAATTTTATGGCAGCTTGACTCCTACAAACACATATGTTGCTCTGCTGCTGTAGTATGACTTAATAACTTGGAAGGGAATCACTTTGGGTAAAGGCTATCCAGAGTTCATTCTGTTTTCAAGCAAATAGCTTTTAAACTGCATTCATCACATGCAGGAGCTCTGGAAGACTGAATGCAGCATGGACCCAGGACACACTTTTCTCCTTCATTCTATTTGCCTCCAACAGAAAATAAGCTAAAACATAGGAGCAGCTTATCACCACTGCATGCAACCTGTATCTTTACATTTCACTCACACTACTGAATTAAACACGTTAGCAGTAGAAAACTAGTAGTATCAAATGATCAAATGACCTACTTGCTATAATTAGACTGAGCTGGGGGACACTTTTTCTGGCCCTTATTGTTTCTGGAATGATGAAATTGGCCTCCCTGAAAAGGTTGTGACCTTTTACAAAGGACAAGAGCCCAATAAATATAGAAGAAAAATGTCGTGTAGGACTCAGCAAAAGCAGAACTTCAGATTAAATATTTTTAAAGAAGCGTCTGTTCTCAATCCAAATCTTAGGGGTCACTGTATCTTGTTATTGCTACCTAAGTGCTTACTGGCACAAATTTTATTCAAAAAGCTTATTCAGAATAAACTAAATTACAGGTGTGCAGCATAGCCAGTAGTCTAAAAGAGTGATGTGTCATGCTGGTCCTTCAAACCAGTATACTGGCATTTTTCACAAAAAAAAAAAAATAAGTGTTTCAAGAGAGGTCAAATAAAATGCATAAGCAACAAGACTAGTAGTTTTCATATACCAAGTTCTCACCTTTTAAAAATAAATTAAGTTTTGAAAACAATTCTAGATTTTTGCCAGGACTATAACCCACATTTTCCAGAAGGGTTATGAGAATTGCAAACACTTTCTACCACTGACACTTTTTCTTCATGGAGCGCAAGTGGGCTCCAGAGCAGAGGTAAGAAAAGTGCCAGGAAACAGCATAAAGACCACACTAAACCTAACAGCAGATTCTTGTACTATTTTGAGAACTTGCCACTGTGGATGTACATCATAATTAAAAAAAAAAATAAATCCACAGCGGTGCTTGTCTTCAAAGACATATATATATATATGTTTTATACCATACATTTTAACGGACTAAAAACATGGTCTCATCAAGTGACTGCCTTCTCATGTTTATCTCTCATATCTCACACAGAATATAATATTTTGACAGTTATAATAAAAAGTCAGACATCATTTTTTAAACACGACAGTTAAGATTGCATCAAATACATTTTCCCTGCATGGGTAACAGCAGCTTAAGTACAAGAAGCACAGAGGTAAGCCGACTAATAGTTTTCCACTGATCCTCATCCTATTAACTCGATTGCGCCCACTATCACTTTAACTACCTCTTACACTTAACACACTCTTCCTCTCCATCATTATCTTTTGTCACATAATTTGCTCACTCTCTCCTACTGTGAGAAGAAAAAGAAACCCTTGATGGTTTTTTTTTTAATCTGCACTCCACTGTAGCTTTCTCCTCTTGAATTTTCCAATCCTCATTTCATTTTGTTGGTTTCTTGCAGTGTTCTTCATTTCCTTACAATGTGTAAAACAATTTCTAATAAAAGCAACCGGTGTCTTGACTAAATCCTTTTCTGCACAGATATGGGGAGGGATTAGCAGTTCCCCCTTAGCTTCAGTCATAATGAAAACAGCAAAGTGCAACTGCTTTGGAAATTTCTTTGACTAAACTTCATCCTTCATGACAAGCAATTCTAATTATTAAAAGTAACAGTAGTAATGACATCTAAATCTCCCCATAATCCTACACATTAGGTTTTTTGGCAGGTCAATTAGAGATTAATCTTAGTTTCTGTATTAAGAATCAGTAAGTTTTGAAAAGATAACTAGGAAAGAAAAAAGACCAAATTAAAACAGACAAATCTAAAACACACTGTTTCTAACCGTTAATGAGCTGTGAAAGACAACAAAAATTACCAAGAAAATTCCAAGAATGTAACGCTAAGAAAATTTAGAGCACAAGGCCATCAAATTAAAGAAAAATAGGACATTACGTTCTTCTGGAAACCCACCTCAAACACAATCCTACACTTTCCACACCTCCAGCATAAACACCTAGGCAAACACTGAACTGGTCTATTCTTAAAAACACTCATTTTTTAAAACAGAAATAATACAAAGACTACGCCTTTGAACAGCACTTGTTTTCCCACACAAGTTCCAGAAAGATGGGTATCAGTGTATGTTTAATCCTGACTAAACCCAGCTTTCCATAGCTTTCACAAACATCATAGCAGTGCTTATTTCACATAAACATGCCAGTTCGTACTTTTCTTTTTTTCTTCCTTTTTCTTTACTTCACTTTGAGACAGTACTTTGAAAGAATTACCACTACTGACAGGGTGATTTAAAACTAGAGTGAGTTACAAATTTAATTTACTTCAGAACAGGGAAAACAATCCATTTTCATCCAGATTTGTCTTTGTATCTTGTAATTATTTCCTTAAAGAAGGTCATATTCATTATGATTTTCAACGAACGGATGAATTTCACTGGAGCAAATATTACTTTCTGCTAACTCAGGTAAGTGCAGATAAACTCTACCTTATGTCAGATATCATACAGTTTCACTTTTTAATTATTATTTTGACACATTTTTAAGAGGTTTAAAAAATAGAATCTTCTGGTCTTAACACTTTGCCTACAAAACTAATGAATGGAATTCATTATTAATCAGCTAATAACCTTTATCAATCAATTAAATAACTTTTTTTTTTGTGCTAACATGTTACAGTTACACTCCACATTTAACTCTGATCTGACTAGCAAAAGAAGCAAAATGACTTGCATTTAGTGAACGGAATCAATGCTTCCGATTAATGTCTTACAATATTTTCAAGTTAATATTTATCATCTTCACACTCATCAATTTAAATTTTCATATTTCAATTCATGTATTAGATCTGAAAAAAAAATATCCCAATTCCTTAATTTTTCAAATCTCAGTAGATTTCTTAACTTTGAATGAATCAATCATTTAAATGACCTGAATGGATAAACCTGACACAGAGAATACATCTCAGCAACCTTTACCAAAATCTGAGTTACTTTTTCAACACACTAAGCTTTCAAGTGCTTATGTTGTTACTTTCAGCAATTCAGCTCTTTAAGAGTTGGGCAACAACAAATATATACTAATATGTTTATTAAATTTAGAAATAAGTATAAATTTGACAATCTAAAATGAGTGAGATACACACAAATCAAATCTGAAAAACTACTGATATTTTTTAGTTTTGAAAACAGCATCTTTTAACCCTACTGCAGTTCCTTACGCTTTAAATTGTAAAGCAGGTGATCTACAATTAAATAATTTCATTTCTACAAGGAATTTCTAATAGAAAAAAACTGGGAAGGAACACCTTGTGCACATCAAAGAATTACTTACCTCTAACATACTCTATCACCTTGGGTCTTTGAAGTTTAGATTTGGGAGAAGGAGAGTTGAATCTCAGATATGGAGCTTTTTTAAGCGTGCTACGATGGCCCTGGTAAATGGGTTTCCCATAAACTCGGCACAGATAGTCCTCGTTTTGTACCATTGCACTTCCATTCACAGGTCCCTGACAAACATGCAAAAAAAAAAAAAGAAGTAGCTTACCATTCTTCATCTATGAAAATTTGCACACATCAGTAGCATTAGAAAAGTCCAGCTGAAAAAAAGTCAGAAGTTCTGCAACAAACAGCGTATGAGCAGGCACACATGAAAACTTTGACAGAATACGTACAAAAAGATAACTAACAGCTGAATAAAATAGTATATACTGGGTAAGACAAATTCATAAAACAACAATGAATTCTACATTGTTATAAATATTTAGCTTAGGCTTCTACAGCACAGGAAAATAAGGACAATTCTGACAACAGAAATCCACAGGACAGAGCTATCGCTTTCATTTAAAATTAAATTTAAAAATTGATACATACATACAAACAATTTTTTTCACATGAATACTGCAATCTAAAGCATAGCAGTCATCACCAAAAAAGAAACCAACTACTTGGGAACTCACATCTGCCCTTTTTTCTTTTCTCTGCAAACTTTCAGAAGAAAAGTAAGTTCTAAACCTCTGTTTGCTTGTGTTGTCTTCTGCTTGGTTCTGCAATGACTTAGTGGCAGATAAAGGCTTCTTTGTCGAGCATCCTTGGATTTTTTGAGTTTTTGCTTTAATTTCTTTATTGGTCTTCATAGCCTTGATGTTTTGAGCTCTCTTGATCCATGGGACTTTTTGATCATATTTCACTTGTTCTGAATCATTTCTTGCCATTTCAGCCTAAAGATAAAACATAAACATAATAAAAGGAGATTTTATCTTCAAGGCTATCAGAAGCATCTATGGATAACTTTGAAGTTCTGAGAAATGACCTGTTTTTCATGTTAGCCAGCAACTGTGACCAGTGACTTTCATTAAGGAATGAAAGTTCTAAAACAGAGGTAAGTATTTTATTACAGCATACTACATGCTAGTAATAATAAGCAGTTTTCTCATGTTTTCAAGTTGTGAGTGAATCACGTCTAACTATTGACATGAAAGAACAATGTAAGGTGAAGAAAATACAATGCAAGAACCTGAACTCATTTTTTCCAGCCATACCTGGATTTCTACACTGATTGCCTTAATCCACTCATCCACGGTCTTTCTGATACGAATCTCTTCCAACACATCTCTGAAACAGAAGAAAGAACTATTTGAGGTCAGTGCTTCTTAAATTGCAGATTTGTTCCTGGGAAAGTAGTGACCTATAAATACTATAAAAAGAGAAACCCAGAACACAGAGACAGTAAGATTATGTACCTCTACAGTCTCCAAAAGGCACTAAGCACACCCTGTCAGAGTTTCCTAAACCTAAATCAGCTCATACACAATTCCAGCTGCAAACCCCATTCCCCGCTGGTATATACTACCATTATTACATCCGTGGTAGTCATGTGTCAGTTCCTATTTTGATCAAAAACTGAAAAAAAACAAGGCAACAAAAACATTCCAACTCAAAAGACAAGAAGCAGATTTCAAAAATTTCTACTTCCTCTGAAAGACAGTGGTAGCAGATATCATGCCTGAAAAAAATCTTTACATGAAGAGAATAGTTACTTCCTCAGGAAAACACAAGATTAAGGCGCATTTTAACAGGAAAACTTTCATTATGATTCAAACAGCAATATATAACACTACTAACTAAGCAAAAGTTCAAAAGCCAAAGATCTGCTGCAGGATTACTAATTCTGTAACATTTACAGGTTAATGAAACCTCTTCTGTACAAAATTATGAAATTACTGCTTATTTTTCCTATTAATGCAAGTTTGTGTGTAAAAAGCTAAATGCCCCCTTGTCATGACAGCAGAGCAGTTTGTCTAGATGATAGTCTCAAAATTCAGATTTAGTTCTGGAGCATAGATCATACCAAGAAGTATCAGGTACTCGTCAAAAAATACAAATCACATCAGGAGGGTCAAAAAACATTTTAAGTTCAAGAGAATCATCTCATGATTGCTAGGAAGGGTCAATAAATACTTTTTGCAGGGAACTGCAGTAGTTCTTCAATGCATGAAAAATGAAGGAGAGGAGATAAAAGGAGAGCACACACAACGAGTAGTCACACAAAGTTTTGAATAGTAGGGTCTAACCTGTTTGTAGTCAAGGCGTTAATAAAAGTATACATGGCATCCCCATCTTTGGCACGAATAACAGCTTCCAAATTTTCTTCCAGAACCTTTTTATTGTTTTGAACTCCTCTCAAAATCCTTTCAGCATCCCTCAGTATAGATTTTGGCACATTAACATTTTGAAGGATGGATGGTTTATTGAGCTGATGATGTATTTGAAGATCAGATGCAATAGCAGGGTTTTTTGACTAAAATTGAAACAGAACCGCTAGCTTTAAATTAGAGATTGTATTTCAATTTTCTACAAACTGATCAGAATTCCTATTAATCTATTATCAAATCAAGGCCCGGCATATGAAATACCATCCATATGTACCATCATCAACTTCCGTTATTCAAGGACATTCAGTATGTTGCAAATACATTTAAAAGTCGAGCAAATGGAAAGACATCCAAAAGATCTCAAATGCTAAATGATGTAAAGTACGAGAAGCAATGCTAATGAAGCAAATAAGTGTATGAAAAGATACAGTTAGATACATGAAGCAGGTATCACATGCAAATCTCTCCATGTAACAGCATCTGAGTTTAATTAAATGCAAAATAAAAAGGTCCTCTAAATATATGCACTCATTTGGCATCAATCTGTCTCAAGAAACACCAAGCAATATACAAACAACAATAAAATAAATCTCTCAGCAGCACCACGCTCCTCTCCCCTCTCCAGATTTTTACTTTCCATAAGAAACAATGAAGCAACTATTAGTCTTTTACTTTGCAGAATCCTCTTGCGGAGATAAAAACCAAGCACGTATTAGCTGCTAAATACAAAAGGAAGGGACACAAGTACACAGGAAACGAGGAGCCATACAACTATTTCTCACTTTCACTTTCACACTTCTGATGAAACCCAGAGGTCTCAAGTAGAATGCTTCATTTTCCAGAACAGAAGCCAAAATTTTTAAAAGTTATAAATGTACATAAAGAAAAAAAAAAATCTCAAAACAAAAACAAAATACCCAAACTTGAGTAGAGTCTGAAAGCATCAACTGAATGAACATTAAAAAAGCTCTCAGATCACAAATCAGCTCTGGCTTTAAGGCTACTCTTTTATCAAATCAGAATTAAACAAAAGTTTATTTTCTAACGGGTGCACTGCCGAAGTACAATGGACATAATAAAATATAAATCAACACACTGACTCCATGATTTTGGTTTTGCCTGTTGAGAAAAGGACAATATACTCAATTATTTACCAATTTTACATGGGTTTTCATTTTAAAACTTTTTTGGCAAATACTACTAATAATAAGACAGGTGTAATTTGTGTGAAAGTGTAAGAAATACAGATACATGTTCAATCATAAAATGATGTAGACTTGCCAGTTAGACCCAGACCATGAAATGGTAATTATATTAGCAGTCCACACTACGTCTGTTTGAGATGGCAGCTTTCTGCCTGACATTTGTATTACTCCCTCAAGGTAGTTCACTAAGATTGAATAAGACAAGTCAAAGAATAAGTTAAATCTTACTTGGAGTAATGTAATCTGCAGATAACAGTAAACCTTTCAAAAAAGTACAAGTACGCAATAGTTACTGTAGTGTTATCTCATCGCAAGCATATTCAAAACTGTTTCAGTATTACAGTATTAAAAAAAAAAAATTTAAGGTATACCTTAATAAGCTCATTCATGTCTGATTTCCATGAATTTGCTTCCTAAAAAGACAGAAGAAGAGCTGTTGAAACGTATCCAAAGACAGATCTGTCAAGGTAAAATCTAGAGTAGATATTTGATCAATTTAAATGGGCACAATTAATTCCCTCTGAATAAGTAAATCTCATTGCACACTTCTTTTGAATTAGAGCACCACCTTCTGTTCCTTCTCAACCTGCCTCAGTTAATTCAGGCCTTTAATTTGCTTGTATGACAAAGCTAGTGGTCATTTATCCAAATCATTTATTTTCTCACTCTACAAATCTGTCAGTGATGAGAGGTCGATAGCTAAGTATCTAACTGACTCAACTCCACAGCTGCTGAAGTCATCGTCTCTGTTTTCCTATTGACCTTTTTCAAAAGAAAGAAGAGATTTGAAACCATTTCTGTCAACTGTGCTTTCTCACCTGCCATTCCTTCCCTCATCTTGTCCTGTTGCCTACACTAAGGTATGTTACTCAATTAAGTTTCTAGCAACAGTGGCAAGCAAATATTTGCAATATAAGTAGGATACATGCCATCTGTTCTTTTACTAGTAAGAACAGTTAAACATGCAATCCACTAATATCTTACAAAATCTATGAAACAATACAGCAGCTGCACTGTAAAATATGACAGATGAAGCTACGCTTTCTAAAGATAAAGCAACAAATAAGTGACAGGTAATACAAAATATTTTAGGGAAACATGCAAGCTGAAACCTTCAACCACAGAAGAGAACCAACAGAATCAAACCTATTATGGTCCAATCCAATTCACAAACCCCTGAATTTTCAAGTCTTTTGTCTTTTCCACTGCTTATATTAACAAGAACAGAAAGGACCACAGCAAACAGGCTAAATAATCAGGTATGCCTTGCTTCCACGCAGAACCAGGTTAACAAACAGATAAAAGCCTCAGTTTTCAAAAGCCAGACACAAGTTACATGTTGCCATCATTTTAGCACCAAAGCTATAAAACCATTAGCACGTGAAACAAAAAGAAATGGCAAAATGAGAAAGGAAGTAGCTTAGGTCATCCCTAAAGTTGACTGCGCGTAAGTAGAACATTGTTCTTTCCCAAACGGGAACACTACATAAGCTCTGTAGCTCTAGGATCACAGGAACACAGCCAGCAGAAAATAAGCACTGAAAATATCTGAAACCTTGAAACAATCAAATAAATAAAACAACTTTTTTTAAAAAAAATTGTTTTATTTTTGGTAGAACGGCAGAAAGAGGCTCTACAGTCTAGTCCATTCCATACTCCCTGAGAAATCATTACTCAGGCTCGAATCCCTTCTGCACACAAAGGCTGCAATATTTCAAGTAATTGTAAATGAATGTCAGCCTTTTTACAGATGCAGAAGCAAGGGCAATATTTTACTGATACCAGACCTCTAAGTTTTAATGCCCTTATTCAATCTCTTGGTCATTCTGGTAACATGGACTTTACCTGCAGCATGTCATGCATTTCTCTTCTCAACTGGCCAAGATCTTGAAGTAAATCATCTGCTTTTTTCACTGTTTTCTCCATCGAACGGCAGTTTTGGAAGGAGCTTTCAAAAGCTGGAAATGAATCTGTGTGCAAAGCAGTATGCCTGATGGGAGAAACACTCCTGATTAGAAGTCTCAGGGCTCCTCATGTGGCCAAGAAAGCAGCCAACTTTGAAACTCAGCATGAATTAAAAGTGCAAGAATACCAAACCTTTATATAAAATGGAATTGGCTTTTTCACCTAAAGTTAAAGACAGGTTATTGTGTTTTCTCTGTTTACCACTTAACACCTTGAGCTGTATCTTTGTATTTTAAACAGTGAAGCTACATCTAAAATTCAGATCTAACAGAGCAACATTTAAACTTTGGATATCTTTCCTTTTGAAGCAATTAATATTTTTGTCCATACTATAATAAGTAAGACATATGTAGCTGTTTCTCATGATATTACTGAAAATATGACATCAAATTATTGCCTGGGGAAAATACGTTTCAGACTGGATGGCTAAAAAAATTTCCTAACTCACTCTAAAGCTTAGCTTAGAAATTGGTAGGCTGATGCTGCTCCTTCCCAACAAAGTGTTCTCATAAAGCTCCCATAACAGACAGCTTGGAGTCTCATCGTCAAGAGCAATTCCACTTTAACACAATGCCTCCATAGCTGGCTTCCTGACGCTACTCCACAAGCTGCTGCAATAGAAGAAATACACTCAGAAGACAGAAAAGCACTCCAAGTGACACTCACTAACATCTGAGAAAGGTTTTACGAATATCCTTAGCAACAAGGTTTCATCTACCTTCAGCACAACAGAAATGCAAAAGTAGCACAGAAATACCAGTGCTCCAGGGTTTTACTTCATGCACAGCTTTGTCAGACTCAAGGACGACGCCAGTGACTCTATGACACCATCGATATCTAATACATCCTTCTCAATTTCATTAAAATAAACAAAAAAATCCATTATCAGTTTCGGATTGTTACATTTATTTACCTGTCTCTCTCAGAATGCCTGCTTATTTTATTACTGTTTAATGCTGCCTTCTTGGAAGGCTCAATTTGCCTTGGTGCTTTTTCTTGAGAATTCAGGATATGCTCAGGAAGTCTCCCTTCACCTAAAGCACAAAAAAGAAAGTCAAGTTTGTTCAATAAATTCAATACTCTATTTTCCTTTCCAGATATTTCACCATTATATAATACCAAGGATAGTAAACATAATTTTTAGATTTTAAAATACAGATTTACTTCAGATAAGACAAGTCGCATAAAACCACTCACACTAATTTATCTTACTGTGATTGCTTTACATTAGTAATGTACATTACAATTTACATTAGAATGAAACTGTGACAGCAATTAACTGAGTCACAGAGAAACATTCTGTCCATAATGTCACAGATTTGTTCTTCTTCCTTTGTCTCATTTCATTTATTCCTGGGTTCAGGGAACAAGAGGAATTTGTGACAGCTTTGTAAAAAAGATAGAAGCAGCAGTCTGAGAAGGATTTGATGAAGACACCAACAAGCATTTTGTCCATGAGAGAGTACGATGGCTGGATCTTTTAAATGTTCGTCTTCAGGTCTTAGATCCTCAAACAATTCTAAACATAACTAGCTAAAAGAAGATGCTTTATTTTCAATGAAATGTTCAAAACTGAGTTTCATGCCACTAAACTGATCAAAAGCAGTAAAAGAAAATGACTCCATATTTGCTTTATGAGTGCTGTTTTCATTACGATAGCCCGAAGACCCCGTGGATCCATGCTTTGGGGAAAAAAACTTCAATTCAACCAATGATAATGACAAAGTTATTGAGTAGCTCCCAAGTTTTACACTATTCTATATAATATTCCTTAAAACTGTCAATGAATGGTAATTTGATTTTTCATCTGAGAAAATATTTCCATGAGAAATTCTGTCCAGCAGCTATAGGTTAGATCAGTACTGTCATTAAGTCTTTAGTTGAGTGACTCATTCACAAAATTGACCCTCTCCAAACATTCTTTCAAATATTCTGAACATATGTATTGAAGTGCCAGCAACTCAACAGCTCAAAATAGGTGAGGACCACACAAAGTAAACCCCAGGCCACACTACTCCTGCCAGTGGAGAACAGGAGTGTCGTACTCACAATACCTTCACACGGGGATTTGTAAACATTTTCCTTTTCTGTTGCTGGGTTTTCTTTCCTTGAGATTTTCACATCTTTTGATACAGGTTCTGGAGCGTATCTCCGAGGAACTGGTGTCTTTAGTGGAGATTTTTGTGTTTGAATGCCACTGTTTTGAAATTGGCTTGAACACACTTCAGGGGAAAAAAAAATAATGCTATTTAAATATTAACAATTTTCTTCATAGGAAAACAAATCTAGAGAAAAAAAACATTATAACATTATGATTTTTTCACAAAAATGCAAAACATTACAGGGCTGGTAAAAAAAAAAGTAAACAGGAAGAAAATTTCATACTTCTAAGTGCTACTATAAAGGGATCAAAAAAAAAAATCCAACCATAGTACGAGCTAGTTCATTACAAGCTTCCACATAGATTATTCTTCGTTAAGATTATTTTAGGTTAGGTCAAGGCCTCTCTTGGTGCAGACTAAGCACTCTCTCACAAACTCTTCCTGTAATTTAAACTGGAACACTTTCAGAATACGTGCTGTATGTTATACAGTATATTAGGCAACAAAATCAATTATCTAGAAGAAGTATTTACTGCTCAGTACCGATGTGATGTACAATCCAGTATTAATGGAAACAAAATTAATGCAAAACTAACACTGCAAGTAAGATATTGATAATTTGTCTTCACCTTGGGCAGGTGCACCACTGTTAGGAAATAGACTCGTCTGACACGAAGATCCTTCGTTAGTAAGCAATCGCTGCTCTGGCTTCTCAGATTGTTTTGTCACGAGAGAGGAAGAAGGTACAGGAATTTGCTGTAAGACCCCTGTGTTGGCTGCAGAGCTAAGGAGATGAGACTAAGAGACAAAATTACAAAGTATTTCTGATATATGCATTAGTTTTCTCCAGTAAAACTCTAAGTACGAATACTTGCCATGTAATCATATTAAACAGATTTTGACATGCTACTTGAGAGAAAATTCATTTACAACAACCTCAGCACAGACATGCTTGGCCATTATTCAGTCTTTCAAAAAGCATGCAGGACTCTCCAAAGAAACAGTTTATAACTGTTCTTAGATTTTTAATCTGACTGGCTACTTATTAAATGAAAGTTTCCTCAGTTAACAAAGGACTAAACGATTTCCTGGTGGGAATGAAAATATTCCACAATTTTGCACTTACTTTCCACAGACACAAAAATTAGGAGTGGGAGGGGAGCAGACAACTGGAACAGAACCAGAAATAAAACTTTTTCCAAACAGCTCTAAGCTCATATGCTGGCCACTGGATCTTTCTTTCTTTCTAATACTAAAATATATTCCAAATTATTATAATATTAACACTGAGAAACAGAATAAATTATTAAGCTAAAGCTTCTGCATTGTTACTTAGATACCTGAATATTCATCTGTTGCTCCTGTAACTTTTCCAGATGCTGAATGCGTTGCACCATGAAAGCATTCATCTGTTTTTCAAGCTCACTGACTCTTTCGTGACAGTGAGGCTTCTCATGTTGAGTCTTCATATTTGTTTGCTGTTCAGCAACACGCTGCAGTTGTCTGTCCGTGTCCTGTAGTTTATGAAGCAATGCTGAAACTGAGTTAACTTTTGCTTCCAAATCATTTTGAACCTGCAAGAGAGGAAAAAAAAAAAAAACAAAAATAAGGAAGGGAAAAAACCTTACTGGAAAATCGGTGGAAGCATGAAGAGAACAAAACATCCTTCCCCTCGTCATGGAACTATTTGCTTCCCAAAAGACAAATAAAATATTAGTTAGCATAACATTTGGTGCTTTAGCAATACTACAATGGTCTCTGTCTATTTGTCCATTTAGCCAAACCCAAATTAGTTCTCTCTGGTATACTGATCAGTAAATCCGAGATTACTAACACACAGAAAACAGTAAGCAGACACATTCAGTCTCTCTGGCTCTACTACCAACAATTCCAACATCCACTATTTAAGTGGACAAAGAACTAGTATTACTATGAGCTACTTACTTTAAGAAGTGGAGCTGTAGTAGCAATGGCAGCAGCAGTTGCTGCTGCAATGGTTGCTGCAGAATCAACTTCTCTGTGTGTTGACCTGGAGTCTTGACCAACACTTTCCTTTTTTTCTGTGGAGGCATTTCCTAAGAGCCGTACCTTCACCTGCTTCGGTACAGGAGTATTCTGAGTTCTATAAAAATAAACAAGTGCCTGTAAATAGCATTATTTTCTCCATATTCCCTCCAAGCAAATGATTTCCCACACGCAACACTGTTATCACTACTTAGATAAACATTTCTCCTTGAAGCTGTTGACACCTAAGAAACAATTTTATTCTCATCTTTTAGCATGGCACAATAAACCTCCCAGGATTATGTTACATATTCTAATGTAAAAGGCAGTTCCCTGTGATAACTGCAACCACAACAAAGAATATTTTTACAGGTTGTATTTTGCAAAGTTCAATGTACCAGTAGCAAAGTCCACCTAAATTTCTGTTCTTCAAGATTTCCAGCCTATGGATAAAAGGCATGTGTCCTTATCTGCCTTTTAAAATATTGTATGGTTTTGGCATGAAATGAATTAGCTATCAGAGTAGATCTTGCCTGACTCTTGTATCGTGATATTATTAATTCAAATAGTCTAAAGGCATTACCAAAAATATGCCCAATAAACAAGATACTTCAGTGAGCTCTGAACAACAAAATAAACTGAAAACATGTTCACAGACAGAAAAAAAGAGAACAATAAAGAATACTTTTTCCTTACCAGCTACGCATTTTGGCGGAAACTGAAGAGGTATCTGTACAGAAACAGAACAGCTGAGACACTGACAACAACATATACTCACTTTTGCTTTAACACCGCTCTTAAAGCCTCTTTCTGGCCAGTAGCATATTGAGAAATAAAAACATCACCTGTGGAGAAGGACATAAAATATACTCCACTGAGTTAACTGACACAAAACATCTATTTACAGGCAGCCACAAAGTGTTATTTCAACCACATGTACAGTTCTGTTGCGAAGAATCTGTCGCCTGCACAAATCACATTATCTATTGCAATAACAAATTGTTTGTTTTCAGTAAGTAGCAGACTTAAATCATGATGAGAGTAAGAGCAGGCTTCATTTAACACAGTTTTATCTAATACTGAATATTGGTATCAATAAAATCTACTTTGGTATGCTGTGAAAATGGCAATATCATACCTTCAGAAAAATTGGGAAAAAACGCCATACAAATTGTAACTTGAGCTCTGACAACCAATTCAGTAAAACCCTGCAGATTCTAACTTGAAAAGAAATTAATTAAAAAAATAGAACTGTGATATGAATATTTCCTCGCAATAATCATAAATTACAACAGATTTTCTTTATAGCTTTAAATAATGCTAAAATGATTGCAGGCTCTCCACCCATTGTTTCCTGGGCAGAGGTAACAACCCAAGACGTGACAGGTTCGGTGTTTCACTACTGCGAATTATACACAGCTAGTACACATAGGCTGACAAGCCAGTGAGCTGCTGCCTCTGTGGGCGTAACAGAGGAAACTAAAGTATTGCTTTTTGGCCTTCAATGGGGGTATTGATTTGTGTTTCTTTCCTCTACTCAGCCACAGATACCCAGGAAACCTGCAGAAGTGTCTTTTCTTTAAAAAGTCTTCACTTCCCCAAATCCGACTGAAACTCACTGGCAGATTCAGAAGTTCAAGGAAAAGGCATCAACAATGTGATTTCTTAGATTCTTAAGGATTAAAAATATACTTTTTATGGTGCAGCTTGCTTGCAGAAAAATATGCATTTGTAGTGCAATTACTGCAACAGAAAAATGCATCCAAGCAAGGTGTGTCCCCCAAAATTATTTATTCAGACACATGAACAGTTCAATTAGCAAAAGAAATCTCAACATCCTGCTGCACTGGTAGAAGTCCCTCCCAGTTAATCACAGGAGCTACAGAAGCTAGTGCAATGCCAGCAAGACTGAAGTAAAATTTGCAAAGTTTAATAACATAAATCACAATTATTATCTTTTTATCAAAGAAAGTTTTCAATATTTTCACTGAAAAATTTCTATGTTGAAGAAAAATATCTAAGATAAATTTAAAACTTCCTTTTCCTCTAATTAATCAGTTTTGTTACAAACAAAAAAGAGCTGTAGCAGTACTTCAATGTGTCTGACCTTTAGGTCTTCTGTTATCTTCCAGCAGCAGCAAAGGATCTTCTTGTACTGCAGCTTCTCTAGGATAATCCTTCAGAATGAGAAGAGCAAATAGGCACACATCAAAACCTCTGGTATCAGTAGCCAAAATTTTAGAATCAGATGGAATTGCTGAATACACAAAGATAAGCATCTCCACACACTAACACAAGGTCTTTGAATAAAACCTCTACTGCAGAATCATCTGGACTTTGTAGTCAAGAACTGACATGACATTTTAGGGACAAAACCCCCTAGAAATACAATTAAAATCAGAAGTAAGCATTCTAAGTGCTGATTAAATGTTTTCTCCTTATTAACAGCCAAAGAAGTAGTAGTGAAACTACACGTTTAAGTTTTTACAGGCTGCTAATCTCACACAATTCAGCATTACCCACACACACAGAATGAAGCACACGTGACACTGTAGAACTGAAGGGAGAGAGCTGAATTTTCTTTAAGTGCAATCCATGAATACCCAAAGTCTGTGAGGCAGGTTAAAAATGAAAAAATCTCTTGCTTAACCTTATTTCATGGTGGAGTACCCCACCATCATTTTGAGACTTTTGTTCAGCTCACTAGGTCTACTTTGAGCCACGCAGAGACTTTGCTGCAATCCTCTCACAGCACAGGGTAAATTTTATCCTCACGCATGCTCATCGCAGTACGGATGCCCTAGAGACAAGTCTCCACTGTACGTAAGATACAACAAACAAATCACAAAGAAATAAACCTTTTAACCGTAAGTATTAGAAACTTCCATATAAATTGATGTCCAATCCAATATCTATGACACAAAGAGAAAAAAAAAAAAAAATCTACAAAATGTTTTAGCTTTTTCTAACAAATATTGTGCCATGTGGAACCACCTTCTCAACAGAAGAATTACACTAAAATTTTAAAAGATATCTTGGTATTTACTGTGCAACAGGTAAACAAAGCCCCTCCAAACACAGCATTACTATCACATTAGCAGCAACTCAAAGAGTTACAGTTAGTGTGCAGAAGTGGAGCCAAAGATTAGCTATGATTTTCAGAAGCTACAGCTTTTTGAGAAAAACACTGTTCTCTTAGTCTGGGATGCAGGAAGCAAGAGAAACTTCTCTTACCATTTTTGATAAAATTACGGGCTCTGAAGAATTTTCTACGGAAAGCAGATGTTCTCGACGTCCTTCAGCACTTGAGACTCCTAAAATAAAAGCAGTTTTACTGTAGTTATAATGATCTTTTTATGCATTTTCAGTATACCTTGACTAACTCAACTCTCAGTCTTTCCTCTGCCTGGATCTTTGGATATCTAAATGTAATGACTTCCATAACACACAGGATCACAGCAATCAAGCTGAAGCTTACAAATGTTAATAAATTCTGTGAGCCTGAATTATAGACATGAAGACACATCTTACAGAAGGACACTGAGGACTGTACACCTTGTAGTTATGTCAGAGACTAATCTGTCCTCCTAACGCTATAAGAATAACATTTTTAAAGCTGTTTAAACCTTGACCCCAAAAAGACTAAAATCCACTCCCCAAACTCCAAAGACTGCGATCGAAACACATTCTGAGGAAACAAAAGGAATATTCTATTTGACTAGATAAGTAGCACAGATCCTGTCAGTTATGAATTGGAAGAGTACATGATACATCACTACAGCTTCATTCTATTTTAAAGACTTAAAATTATTTACTTAATACTACTACAATTATGGATGCAATTCATTTTTCCATTTTGTTTAGACATCTATGTGATGAGTACAGCAGTACCAGTACATACTGTTTGTGTCAAGCAGGTGGGGTTTAGGAGGAGTTAGGGTTTGTTTGTTGGCTTTCCAAGACTACAAGGGAAGAAAAATAATCTTACCAAGTAAAATTTAAAGTTATGGTAGTTAGCAGGGAAACTTGGCTTTTCCCTAATGGTTTTTTGAGTAGTTGTTTAACTGACCAGCTCTGAAGCTTACATTGTTCCATAAAACCTGCAAAAACTCTGCAAATAAAAAAAAAGACTAGAGCTGAACGACTTTCTCTGAATGCCTACTTCCAACATTTATTACCTTTCAATAACACTTCTTTCAAAAGGCAAGCTTGTGCAGCTATAGCTTGAACATCTACTAGCTCAAGCTCTCCAGAAAAATATCCTCTTTAATGAAGCAGAGAAAGAGAAGTGAAAGACTTTTAATTTCTCTTCCAGTATAAAACCCCCAAATAATTCACAAAATTCCATGAAAACACAAAGAAGACCCAAATATTTGGACTACTCAGAGCCAACCATTGGCAGGAGCGATATTCTGTTAGGCACAGATTTTCTTTCTGAGCATAGTTTGGGCATAAAATTGAAGAGATACACATGGTGTCTAAACAGATGAGTTACAAACCACATCAAAAACTGTGACAAACTGGAAAGGCATTAATCTTGTTAACTTTCTTCTTTAGGTCCCTGCACGTGTGCACTGTTTTACCCTCCAGCACCACCTAAAGCACCCCTGCCTAGCATATTTGTGAAATGTCGCAACAACAGTCGTGATTTTTCTGATAAAGATGATAATTGCCTGATTTAATTGGACTAGGAATCTGGAGTCAAGACTGGTGCTCAGTTCACCAGAGCTCTGACTGATGACCTCACCCTGCACGAGTTACTTTTCGCGTGCAAAACAAAGTTTGGGAAAACAAACAAACAAACACACATACAACTTCCGAAAGAGTGGTGATATCTGCAGTGCCAGAATATAAAAACTCCTTGATGTTAAAGCTACTGCATGACTGAAAACACCACACAGTGATTTAATCTCACGCCTAAGCCGAGCGCCCACCCACGGGAAATCACGCACCCGGTGCCGCGCTGCGGGGGGTCCCGGGGGTGACTCCACCGCACCGAGCCCCGTTTGCTGACAGGGCTGGAGAAAGGCGGGCCGTTCCGTCTCCGGCCAAAGCCGGATCAGCTGCCTGGCAGGGAGAAACCGCTTCACGCAGCTTCCTGACGGCGATCGTCACTTTCTTCGTACGGCCACCAGCTCCGGTCACAGCTTCAACGGGCTTCTCCCTGTGGACACCGGTGGAGCGAACGAGCACGTCGCCCGCCGTGAGACTGGGCAAGGAGTCCTGGCTGAGGCTGGAGTCGCTTCCCGCTTCCATGAGGATCGCATCGCGCGGCTCTGGACGGGAGCCTGAAAGCAGCGCCCTGACAAAGGGGCCGGCCCTGCGGCCCGGCAGCCGCTCCGCCGCCTGGCCGCACACAGGGAAAGCGGCCTGCAGGCTCCAGGGAGCGGCTCCCCGCTGCGTCCCGGGCAGGCCTGCCCCCCCACCCCGGGCAGCCGGACAGACAGACTCCCACGGCCACGGCCGCCGGCTCCGCTCCACTTCCCGCCGCCCAGCACCGGAAGCGCCCGTTACCACGGCAACAGCGCTGGCCTGCGCCTCAGCACGCCTGCGCGCGGTCCTCCCCTCAATAGTGTCCGGGAGGAAACCTGCGCCCGGGCCCCGCCCGCTTCCGGTAGGGCAGCGAGGGGGACGGGTAAGAGCGCTGCGCTCGGGCGGGAAGTGAGGCCGCCGGTAAGCCCGCGCTCGCTGGGGCGGGGGGGGGTTCGGTACGGGTTGGGGGAAAGAGACCGGTACCCCCTGGCAGCGGTCTCGCTGCCTCACCGGCTTGCGGTGAGGTACAGCGTTGCGGGACGCGGGGTGCGTGGGCTGCAGGCCGGGGTCAGCCCTCAGGTGCGGTCGTTACCGGGAGGGCCGGGCCGCACCGCGCTGTGCTCGACAAGATGGGGGACACCAGAAAGGTCCCGTGGGTGAAGAGAAACCCAGCCGTTTTCGGGAACTTTCCCGGTGCTGAGGCGTCTCCTCCTCCGCTCGGATGGAGACGGAGGGCGCGCCCGTGTGCCCGGGCCGGGCTGGCGGGCGCGGGTCTGCGGCGCTGGGCTTGGCCTGGCCAGTGTCGCCCCGGGCGGAGAAACTCAAGGTGCCCTTGAAACCCAGACCTGAGGGTGTAGTTAAGAAAAAAAAAAAAAAAAAAATCGAGGTGAAATTGTTTTATCTCTAGCTCAGGTTTTGATCTTACTGGGTCACAGGTATCAGCCAGGCCTAATTAGCTTAAATAGGAGACTGTTTATGGAAAAATATGTATTTTCTGCTGGGACAGACCCCATTGTGTGTGTTCAGTCTGCTGAGAGAGGTTCTTGGGGTGTCTGATTTCAGACGTGTGCTCCCCTTTTTTGCCATTGACTTGCTTTTCCTCAGAGCAGGGCCTAGCCCACGGCCACAAGATCGTGAATTACGGTAACCTGTGTGCCAGGTACATCTTAGCATCTAGCCGCTTCTCACCAGTCCCTGTCTCATCTCACCCAGTGCCTCTGGAGGCTGGCCGTAGTGTGCAGAGCGAGAAGAAAACCTCTGTGTAACCTCACGACAAGCACCAGTCTGAAGGAGAGCAGCTGAGCCTGCCCTGGGAGCAGGGGGAGCCGGGCTCTGCTTTCCCGGCAGGGCTGGCGCAGGACGGAGGGTTGCCCAGGCACGCAGCGCCAGCAGTTCGGTGTTAAATTGACTCTTGCTCCGCATTTTATGCGATTAGTTTAGCAGCCTGCTGGTTTCATAGGCATTTGTAGTTTGACTCGATTCAGTAAAAAAGCTTTTTAAATGAATGAGGTTTTTTATCTGATGTCAGTCAAGTTATAGCCTAGTAATTCCCAGTGATTAAAAAAAAAACAAAACAACTTTCTCTACAAGGTGTGGGTGCCTTATCTTGACACACCTCTTTGATTTGATATTTTTATTCTTCTTTTGTCCCTTTTATGTACACTTGCGTGGTGCTCTATGTCTGCAATTGGAAGCGAAGGTTCAAAATAAATAATGCAGCCTCCTATATATAGAGCAGCTTGTACCTACACCTAATTCGGATCGCTAATCAGGACAGCAAGTGTGGTGGGTTTATGGTGCCGCTCCAGTAGAGTGTAGCTCCTCACAAAAAGCTTGGAAAAAGAAACAAAACACAGCACTTGTTTAGTTTCCATGGGAAAGGATACGGTTGAGTTAGGATTAGGTAATAAACACTGATCTTGGTGACATCAGTGGAAAAAAAAAAAACTTCCTTGCTGTGGTTTATAGTGCATTTTTCACCTGTAGGAGCTCCGGGCTGTTAAACGGAGGCAGGCTTCTCAGCCACCCAGCAGTACAGTAATGATAATCAAAACCTGTCTTCCAGTTTTTAGCGCTTAGGAGTCACGTTGGTGAGCCCTCTGCCTCTGGAGGTCTGGAGACACAGCGAGGGGAGCTGTACTCCCACACGTGAGTTTTGGAAGAGTTCTGGCTCCTGTCCTTACTCCTGTGGAAACATACAGATGATTGACCCAGGTTAGCTAGGAATCCTTCACCTAACTGCTGGTTTTATTTAATAAATGAGTTTTACCTTTTTTTAAAAAAAAAAAAGCTGTTGCTCTGTAGTGATTTTATGTTTCCATGGCAACGGGAGTGGCAGCCACAGCAGAAGGAAGTATTAGAAGCATTTTCCAGATTCTAGAACAGGGCTGGGAGCTGGGATGGATCTTGCTTAGAGAATAGGTTTGACTGGCTAACGCCCTTGGAAAGTGGATGGAAAACCCGTTACGCCTAACTATGAGAAATCAAAACCTCCGGTTACCCTTAACTGCTAATTATGCTCAGAGAGGCTTATCTTAACAGAACGTCTCTTTACAACATTGAAACGTACTTGGAAGAGCTCCAGGGCCCTTTGAGAACGGAGACTTCCCAGCGGTTGCTGCTTTCCTGGTGAAGCAGCACATCCAGACCATGTGGCCCTTGTTGCAGGGATTTATTCAGAGATATCTGCTTCCTTCAGTGTGCTGTGTTTGAAAGTGCAATTTCCAAATCATACTTAGCGCAGAGGAAAGTAATCCAGGCTGCGTAGGCTTAAACTTGCAGCATGCTGGAGTTGTTTGAGCAGCTATGTACGTGATGTGGTGTGTCTGTTGAGGTGCCAAGCCTTGTAATGGGCTCTTTTTTTTTTTCTTTTTTTTTTTGGCTTATTTCACAGTTTCACGGGCTGGAGGGAAGGGAACAAATAACAAGAAAACTTGAAATGACACATTTAGCATACTTTAGGAATAAACCAGTGTCGTAGTTCAGCCCTCATTGACTGGGACCAGACTACGCAGTCTCTCTCTCACTCCCCCACCCTCCTGGAGAACAGGGGGACATGATATAAGGAAAACAGCTCAAAGTTTGAGATAAGGACAGGGAAAAATCCTTAAAGTTACCGTTACGGGCAAAACAGACTCGACTTGGGGAAAACTATTCATTTATTACTAAAAAACAATGCAGGATAATGAGACGGAGAACAAGATAACCTCCCCCCACCCCTCCCTCTTCCCGGGCTTAACATTAGCTCTACCTCCTTCCCCCTGCCCCGAGCAGCACAGGGGGAAAAAGGGGATGGGGATTGCGGTCAGTTCATCACGCATTGTTTTACGCCGCTGCTTCATCGTTGGGGGAAGAACTCCTCACATTCCTCCCCTGCTCTGTTGTGGGGTCCCTCCCACAGGCCACAGTCCTTTGTGAAACTGCTCCGGCGTGGGTCATCTCTTCCACGGGTGCAGTCCCTCCAGAACGGCTGCCCCAGCGGGCCCTCCACGGGCCACAGCTGCCTTCAGGCATCCACCTCCCCTGGTGTGGGGTCCTCCCCAGGCTGCAGGGGGATCTCTGCTCCTCCGTGGGCCTCCATGGGCTGCAGGGGGACAACCTGCTCCACCATGGTTGTCACCACAGGCTGCAGGGGAATCTTGGCCAGGAGCCACATTACTCCTCCCCCTCCTTCTGAACTGACCTTGGCGTCTGCAGCCGTTCCTCACAACAGGCTGGCAGATGTCTCTCAGGATCTTTTTTACATCTTATTCACTTCTCATCTCCTCTCCACTTCTTACAGCCAGGCTGGACCGAGTTGGGCCCAGTTGGCCGCCTGGCGAGAGGCCAGAGGGTGAGGCCTGCAAGGCCCACGAGGCTCGCGCCTCCCCCTCTGCGCCTCTGCCCCGGCTCAGCTTCTTCACATCTTCTCTCTTTCTTTTTTTTCTCTATTTTTCCCCTTCTTAAATACGTTATCGCAGAGGCGTTATCACGGGACATTCTGCTACCAATTGGCTTGGCCTTGGCCAGCAGCGGGTCCGCCCTAGGCCCGGCCGAGCCCACTGAACAAAGGGGAGCGACTTCTAGCAGTTTCCTACAGAAGCTGCCACCTTAGGCCCCCCCTCACTAAACAAAACCACAACAACCAGATACTAGAATGGTTTGGGTTAGAAGAGACCTTAAAGACCATCCAGTTCCAACCCCCCTGCCCTGGGCAGGGACACCTTCCACCAGACCAGGTCACTCAAAGCCCCGTCCAACCTGGCCTTGAACACTTCCAGGGATGGGGCAGCCACAGCGTCTCTGGGCCACATGTGCCAGTGCCTCATAGCGAAAAAAATATGCAAATTTCTGGTAATGTTTAGGTAGCACATCTTTGGATGTTAAAGCAACTGTGTGTAACTTATAGCTACTGAAGAGCTGCAGTACAGCCATATAATTTCATTGCCTGCTGTGTAAAATACCTGTAGAGGGATGAGCGCATGAGACACTTAAAATCAGATAGTGCCATAGTGCCGATTTAAATCAGAGCTATTTCCCAAGAGCAAGTGTAAAAGCTTTGTGGAACTGCAGTTTAGTAAATCGGTAATTTTAAGCTTGCCAAACTAGTCACAGATGAACGAAAGATCAGGTTTGTTCCAAACAAGCGTAATGAAGCAACACTGAGTGTGAGAAAATGCCACTGACAGTTGAAGCTTTTAGCTTTCTGCGCCTGGGAGAGTACAAAAGTCTTTCCTGTTCTCTGTGCCTTTTAACTCTGTTTAATAAGCTACTTAAACTGACTTGATAGAATTGCCACTGATTTTTCTTCTGACAGGCTGAGAAATGAGAGATTGGAGTGGCCATCCATTTGCACTAGGTGGTGTCCCAAATGACAGTCATGTCCCCTTCTCAAACAATTTTGAGGTTTACATTAACCTGAGTAATGCCTTGTTTCTTCTCAGCAACCACGTCCTGTAGGTTCTCCTTTAGAGTAAGCTGTGTGACCCTGTCTGCCCATGAGGAGTTCTTGGTCAGGAGGGTATGCGTCTTAAATCCAAGAATCGTATGTGCTCTTTACCTCCAGTCCCTGAGCTGGCTTCCTCTGTAGTGAGAAAGAGGCAGATGTCATAATCGCTCTGCTACTGGGAGGGGGTGCAGGGAGAGCGCACGCTTCTGAGAGCTCCTTAGCGCTATTTTTAGTTGCTTACTTTTCTTTCTGTTGTAGAATAATTATTGTCTTTTTGTTTTTGTTCAGAAGGCTTGTTTACCCTCTCCCTGCCAAGAGACTGGAATACTTTAAGCTTTCTAGAACATGAATGTCTTGCTCAAAACTTGGCAAGGCATAACAGAAGATTAATTGTAAGTAGCCCTTGCTGAAGGGCTAAATGAACTGTTTTCACAAAGTGATTACACTTCAGCGCGAACCTTTCTTCCACAAGTTCATGTGAATTAAACCGAAGGGTCTTGTTCTCACCAAAGTGTAATATTAGCTGGCGTTATCATCTCTGATAGGTCTTAGATAATATGTACATTAAGGGAAAAGGAAGACTAGCTTTTGGTATTCTTCTAGGAAACCTGCAGGAATGCTTTCAAGCCTTGTTTACCGTGTCGGATTAGAAATGTGAGTCTTCTATGAGGATGCTTGCTTAAATTCTTGGATCTGTGGCTGTTCATTCTTCCCTTTTTCTTTGTTTCACTTCCTTTAAGGCCATTCTTATTCTTTTATGTTTCCTTGCATTTAATTCACTGTATTCCATGACCAGAACATTTGCTTTAGTTTAAGTGTTTGGTGAGAATGCAGCTACACAGAAAGCAGGCGTCTGCTTCTCTGATGCAAGCTGGCTTATGCTGCGTCTAATTCGGAGTGGCTAGCATTTTGCACTTGCCTCTTTTCCTTACTGTTTGTACAGGTGGCATCTAAAGTCACTGAAACTATAAGGCTAGAGAATGTTATTACTTGCTTCTTCCCGACTCCCGCTTTAGTTTTACTTTGTGAGTTTGAAAGCATTTATAAAATACCTTTTTTTTTTTTTTTTTTTAAGTCACTGGTGAAAGTCCTAAAGGACAGCAGTTAACAGGTGGATCTGGGAAGGTTTCATTCCTGGAATTATCTTGGATGTTCTTGTAACTGAATACATTTGAAATAGGTAATTTTCTTTCAGGTGGATGGCTTGAAAGTTTGCTAGCAATGTCACATTTAAACACACTTCAAGGATGTATAAAATGTCATTCTGTTGTAAAATATTGCAGCTCATATGTGTGCTTTTTGTGTGAAACTCTGCTTTTCTCTCCAGAATAGGTAAGTGAATCACAGGCAGTAGAATATGGCTGGGCAAATATCGGAATCTGATCAGATCAAGCAGGTAAGATGCTGTATTATGAGCGGTGGCTTTGAGGACCTTGTATTATTTGGTCACGTAGAAAAAGGTGTAGGGCACGGAGAAGGACAAAATGTTTAAATTATCATCTGACTTAAGACTAGTTCAGTAGCAACCAAAATGTAAACATTTGACTGTCGACGGCCGCAGTATAGTATCTGATTTGAGTGCTAGCAGGAGTTGGTGCTGAAATCTTCTGACTGATAGTAAATTTTTCTAGTGACTTGTCCTTTAAATGTTAGTGTCACCAGCTGGCCCATGCAGCAGAATGTAAGAAATTAATGTAGAAATTTGTTAATACTCAGTGTCTGTTCAATTTTTATTTATAGTTCAAGGAGTTTCTTGGAACATACAATAAACTTACAGAAAACTGCTTCCTGGATTGCATAAAGGACTTCACTAGCAGAGAAGTTAAACCAGAAGAGGTACGTAGATGTTTCCTATGCTTTTAATGACCCTTTTGTAGAATTGCTGTGTAGCATTCAAATTTCAGAGGCAGCTTAAAGTTTTGATCTTTCAACTAGCTGAAAAGCTAGGTAGCAGTCTTTAGTGGAGTACAGGTGTCTGACATGTAGCTTCCAAGTGAGGAAGGAAGCGAGTTAGTGGCAGGAAGGGAAATAACTTGTCTGTAGTTTTGCTTCTCCAAGCAGAATCCTACTGAACTACTTGTGTACCTACTCATGTTCCCTGTGTTGTAGTGAGTCACAGAAACATGGGGCTACAAAGCTCTGGCTGTTAAATCCACTTCTCTGCATTGCAGGGAGCTCCATCACATAGTCATCTGCAAAAAAGATTCAGCTCTCAATAGATCAGTTGCATGTTTTTTGCCTCTCCTCTACTGTTGAGAGGCTGCTTCAGAATCTCATGATGTTGTTGGTTAAAAGCCTAATAACCCTTGCTCGACTCTGCTGGCAGGGGAAAAAAACCCTGAAGTTTTAAACTAACCAGTGGTTTTGAGCATTTTCTGCCTCTTTGGAGTTCTAACTCCTTAGCGCGGGCAAAAATCATGTCTCCTTCCAGCTTTTGTTTCGCTGTGCTAAACAAAGCTCTCCTAGTGTCCCAGGGCAGATTCCTTGTTTCCCTGATATTATCTGCATCTGCTTTAGTGGGATTTGTGTTGACTACAGGAGGTCAAAATTATTCCGGATGAGGTCTTGTTTACTGTCTTTGAACAACTCATTTTTAATTGCTTGAACGATAGAAGGAGTCTCAGTTAACAAGACTGACAGAAGTGTTAGCAGCACAACCTCTTTACCTTTCTGGGATGGTATGTGATTTCCAGTAAAGGATTATACTTCGTCCTTCTGCTACCCAAAGTGTCAGTAGAATTTCTTTAAAAATAACAGTTCATATGGTCTTTCATTAAAGACTTGGTGTCCAAAACTGAAGAATGCTCATTGGAGGTGAATTAAACAAAAAATATTCTTTGATTCTGATCTGCTCTTTTTTTTTTTTTTTTGCTTTTGTGATCTGCAAAAGGGCCATGTCCCAGCAGTACAGGAGCTATCTGCTAACGGTGGAGGCTAGGAGGAAACTTTCTTATGGGAAGTTTTGTCCATAATTATCCATTATGAGGTTTCTTAGAAAGCATCTGGCTGTGGCCCCTGCTGGAAACAGGACACTGGTCTAGATAGACCACTGGTCTGATCTGGTATGGAAATTCCTATGTACCTATTTAAAGCTTTAGTTTCTTATTAAATAATTAAGATTAATACCTCCATGAATCTCCCTTGAGATTCTGCACTTGAAAAAACAGCTTTTGACCTCTTCTGCAGGTCTGCACTGCAAGTCTGGACTTCCCAGGGCACTGTATCACAAATACCACGCCCTCTGGGAGCAGTAGCTTGGGGTAGTTCCAGAATTTGTTTCCTAGTCAGACTTAACTCCTGCTTAACAGGTTTTGCTGTACCTGATGCCAGGACAAGGAGAGAGAAGGGCGAGTGGTGGATGGCGTGCATAGCTGCATGGTTTCTTTTTTTTGTTGTTCATCTTCAGCCCTTCTTCTTTTCACATCCCTTTATACCAAGCAGAAGCAAAGCAATTTCTGGTTTTCTAGTAATCATGCAAAGTGGTCATCTTTCCTTTCCATCTAATTTGTTAATTTTTACAGTATAGCAAGGATTACAACCATGATACAGAATATCCAATTGGTAGAACTGTTGCTCAGAAACAGATCTCTTAACTCTTTCTCTACACTTAAAGAAAGGAAAAAAAAAAACCTCTCAAAATTTAAAAAATAATACCATGTATGGAATAGGCCCTGGTATTTCTTTTCCTGTGCAGCTGACTCATAGAACTTCAGAGGGTACTCGGCTGGTTTTGTGAAGGTTAACCAAGCAGGTACAAGAAGGCTGATAGAGCTAACAGGAAGGTCAAACAAAGGCTAAACTGAGCTAGCACACAGTAGACCATATTTGGCTGTCAAAAAGGGTAAGTTTTTGTAAACAGAATTAAAAAAAAAAGAAGATACTAATTTAATAGATCTGGTATTTATTGCAAAATAAAATGTTTTACTTTCACAAGAGGAGCCCAAGGATGAAATGGTACTATCTCCTAGATCTGTGATGTTTTCCATGAAGACTTTCATCTGAGAATGAATATCAGAAGAAGTTTCAGACATCTCTTAAAAATTAAACTTCATCTTTTCCACTGCACATGGGCCGTGCAGAATTAGGCCCTTCTCTTGAGGCTTAACACAGAATATGAGATGCAGTCACCTAATTGTTTATCCTTGTATATGACTGTGTTTTGGGTCCTGTCTGGGGAAGTGTTTTAATTACTGTTTGAATCCTTCTGTTTCCTTCTTCCTCTAGATGACTTGCTCAGACCACTGCCTACAGAAGTATTTAAAAATGACACAAAGGATCTCCATGAGATTTCAGGAGTACCACATTCAGCAGAACGAAGCTCTGGCAGCTAAAGCAGGACTGCTTGGCCAGCCTCGTTAGACAAGAGCACGCTGTTCAGACTTTACAAGCAGTGCCAGTGTTCACTGGGCAAGAACACATTTTGGATTTTCTACTGTCGGGATGTACGTCCAGCAACTCAGAAGAGAGTCCTAGGTGCTGTTCAGACAGTGGAAACCATGAAGGGTTAATAAGTTAGTTGTGGTGGACTGGCAATGGAGTCTGTTTCTGAGGTCCTTTTCACTCTACAGTGCAGTAATATTGATACAAACTTTTCCAGGGCCCACAGACCGGTATGTTTAAATTTCAAGGGGGTGGGAGGGTTATACTTCCTTTCTGCTAGGATTGGTTCAGATGGAAAAAAAAAAAGGTGTAATATGGGAAATACACTTTTTTATTGAATGCAAATAAAATAAATGGGAAGTGTACATTTGTATGTATGTTCTTTCCAAAAATACATTTCTAGGACACTGTTTAGTTTGCTGTGGTCTCTTTCCTCTTCAGCTACTACAGAGTTCTGTGTGTTCATTGCTGCTTTAAGTTGCTGATAGATAACAGAATTAGTGACTTTCTTTCAGCAGCTGGGGATTGTGAATGTGTTATTTCTCTTAATTTGGAAAGAATTTCTGTTGAGCCACCCTCACGGACCCTCGTGGTCATTCTGACTCTCTTGGAGTGCTGGATGGTGATGATTAGAGCATCAAGCCAAGGGTGGTTCTAAGCGGCAGGCAACTGCAGTAACTAATGAGCTCAGGTAGGCAGGGGTGCTCTTCCAGCTTATCCCTAGGTTATGTTTGCTGCATGCTTCACCAGGTCTTCTACAAAGGACATCAGTGTGTCATTAGCAGCACGTGTGCGCAAGGCAACTTCCAGACACTCCTTGTTTCCCCTGGGGAGCCCTGGGGGTCCTCCAAACCCAGCGTCCTCCCCTGCTGCAAGCATGATGCACGCCAAGCACTGAGCTCGCTGACAGTTTTCTCCTTTAATGGTGGGAATGCCAACAAAGTACAAGGTATGCACAAAACAATGTTGGTTTTGCTCCTGGATGAGTACAGAGAGAAGTTTGTGGAAGCTAACTGTTCTGATGTGGTTTTGGTTCAGGAAAAACACCAGTCCTTTGAAAGGATCTTGATAGCTGAAATCCTGCAGTCAGATTGTTAGTACAGCAGGATAATGGCTAACAGGCACATTTAACTTCAGTTCCAACTAATAAAATACAGTAACAAAAGGAACTGAACATCAGGATTACTGTATTGGTTTTGAGATTTCAAGCAATGAAGACTGAAACAAAGCTATTTCATGTCAACTGCCAGGTTCTGTTGTTGGCAACAGTAAGGAAGAGAAATGGCAGGAAGCCTGCCCACATGCTTTCTTGTTGTTACCTTCTCTGTAGCCTTTTATTTCCAGCAGCAGTTTGAAAGAATGACTTCCTGCCTTGTTTGTTGGGGTGTTTTTTGTTTTTTTTTTTTTGGGGGGGGGGGGTTTTTTTTCTTTTCTACTCAGACTCCAGCGATCCAGGCTGTAGTTTACTAGGCCCTGACCACAGCACAGCACGCGTGCCACTTGCGCTGGACGCTGCTCTGCTTGCAGCTGTTTAAAGCTGCCCCAGCTCTCCACAGAAATCTGTTCACGTGCCTTTGAAAGGCAGAAGGAACATGTGTTTTGTACTAGCTGTACCACAGCTCTTGCCTGCACAGCCCATGCCTCGTTACCTTGGAGATGGCTAAGAGCTAACTAAAATAGAGGCCCAAAAAGAGCTCAAATAAGGCAGCAAGTCTCCTATGTTGTGTTTTTTTTCCAAAGGAATAATAGGCTACTAATGTCTAGAGTGTTTCCTACAACTAGGCCACAAGCATTATGGCCAATTAGAATTAATACATCTGTAGTAAAGATTTAACGCTTTCTTTTAAAGCAGTCTTTTAGTTAAACATCTGAAAGTAATGCATGATTGAAATTATCCCATTTTCCCTTGTGTCTTAGTGTACGAAGAGAACAGTTGCTCAGAAAAGTGACTGAAGAGTTTAAGTGGTAGGATGGAGGATGTTCATGTCTTCTGGGCAAAACTCCTTGGGGCTGAAGGGAGGAGAGGGGGGGTTAAAAAAAAACCCACACAATTTTTTCCTCATGTTTCAGTGTTTGGGGATTTGGGGGTAGGAAGATGTTTAAATATTTGTTAAGACAGAATTACTGTATAAAAGGTTAAGCAAGTGTTAGAGGGACTTAGTTAATAAATTACTCTTTCAGGTTCCCCAGTTTCCTTTTACTCCAGTTTTAAAGCTGCCTTAACCCACTGTTATCTAGGGAAAACTCGTTTTCTTAAAACCTAATTAGATGTCCCATCCCTCTGCTCATTAAACAAATAGGTGGGATGAAAAGTGTTACTGAAGTATGAGCATCAGGTTGATAACTGCTACCCTGACGTGAAGCTGGCCAGACAAAAACTCTGACTTACACAGCGCAGGGTGCTTAGAGCGACTGTAGTTTGTTTACAGATGTGCTTGTTAATTATGATTATTTCAAAGCTAACTGGAGTGGAAAATAAGTTGCAGTACTACTGCACAGAGATGCAGATAAGGATGGAGGCACTGGCTGGCTTTTTTGGATAACCAGTTTTGTTCTGGCTGTTTCATGCAGCAAATGTGGTCTTTCCACATTTCAATCCAGGTGACTGAACAAAGCTGATGTAAATATATTTTAGCTTCAAAATCAAGTGCATCCGTGTAACTAAAGCGTCCAGGTGCTGCAGAAAGCAACAGTGAAAACGTTCTTAAAAGGTTAACCTGCTTTGCTGAGCTTTGACTTCCGCTAGCTTCCTTGGTGAGTTCGCACATCCTGATGGCTGGCTCAAATCATGTTAGTTAAAAAATAGCACCCCGTAAGATTTTGTTAACAGGACTTGTGGGCTGGGAATTATCTGTGACACTGCAAGTGTTTCAGTACACGCTGACAAAACGTGTGTGAAAGGCACTGTCAAACTGCAAATGCAAGAATCTCTATTTCTACAGGCTGGGAATGTCTACAAAGGCAGGCCAGGGCGCATGTTTTCTCTCCCAGCAGAGTGTTCTAACCACCATGACATAGCTTCATCTGGAATGTTCTCCATCTCTCCTCTTGAATAGCCTCAAGTTTGCATGGCATAATGAAATGCACGGCCAAAATCGGAATAAAAATGAGAATACAGCTTAGTCTCTGGATCCGAACAGCAAGGCGACAGTATTGAAGGTAAGGTGTGTAGAGAGCAGGTGAATCACCTTGGTGAGGCATGTTAGGTTAGGTGCAGGATTGGAACAAATTGTGATAGAAGGAGGAGCAAAGGGTGAAAGACTGAGTGCTGCTGAGGAAGGAGCACTGAGAAAGCTGTGAACAAAAGTGAGCCGGAGGGGAGAGAAGGCAACAGGAGTGCAGCCTGCCAAAACTGGCTTGATGAGACTGGGCTAGCGAACACTCATTTGGAGGTGACATTCATTGCAGCAGAGACAGGAACACAGATCCTTCTGAAATGAGTGTCTGAACAAAAAGGCTAGAAAAGCACGCAATTACTGGTCAGCCCCCAGAAAACAGAACAATTTCAACAGGAAAGGTCAAATGAGAGCCTTGCTTCAGAATGCCCTGTGCATCAGTGGTACTGGCAGAGTGATCAGATCAATCATCTGGAAGATTATTAATGGAGGTTCCTTGAACTCCATCAAGGACAGGGGCAAAGTCCTAATTTCTGTAACCTGCTGCTAAGAACTTCAGCTACTGAGTTCTTGGTCTGGAAGGCAGCGAAAAGATGCGACTGCGATCTTCTGAAGTGTGGGTTAAATACCTACTGCCCAGAGATAGATTGTGACTGTGACTTCAATACAAGGAGGCATCCCTCTGTATTCTTAAGTCCCTAATCCTGAGAACTGGAGTTTAAGCAACAGCTCTTTTTTTTTTTTTTCAGCGTTTTCTATTAGCTAGGTTAGGAAGTCAGCACACAGCATTTGAGGATTCTAGTTCCAATCTTGCAAGTCCATTAAGCTCAGCTCCAAAATTTCTTTAATGGGTCTGGCCCAAACTCAAAAACGTGTAAAAGCCATTAGAGCTCGTGACACCTAAACTTGCACCATGCTTGCACCCTGAGTTTCAAGAAGACAGCAATAAAAGAACTATAAATAAAGCTACAACTCTGCTAAATATTAGAATTTTTAAATTATGTTCTACCTTAACTTGAGGCTCCTTAGCGTTGTGGTGACAGGTTCTTTCTGTAAGCACAACAGGGAGCATTCAACATTCAAGCTTTAGTAGTTCACAACTGTGAGATGATGGTCAGGTCTGTTTTCCCGGGATTTCTCACATACAGAAACAGGTGTAACTGAAAGACATATGAAAGATCCTAAATCACTCTCAAAAAAAAAAAAAAGTTTACACTTATACAATGCCTGAACAGACCATGGCTGGTTGAAATTTTTTTATTCTGTAACCCACTTCAGTCTGAGGGAAAGTGAGGGGATTGCTGAGGGAGCTGGGTTTACTGTGTAAATATTTAAGGTAGAATACTTGATGTATTCCCGTTTGTTTATGTAACACCAAGGGGAGCTTATCTAAATTTAAAATAATTGAAGTAGAAATCCAGTTGGTGACTATTTCTGTATTTTACAGATCCTGCCCTTACTAGGATATGGAATTAGGGACCCTCTTCCCCTCTCTTTCTGCCCAAGCACACATTGAATTTCTGTGTGTGCTGCTGCCTCAGGGACCTGCCAGGAGCTCTGTTCTCAGTCATGGCTGAGAGAAGAGGGTTTCAGGCCCCCTCGGCAGCAAAGCACGCTCATCTGTAGGAAAGGGGCGTTGGCTGCCTCTCCTGCCGTGTTCGTGCTGTGGGGCCGGCTTAGATCTTTGGGAGAAAGTGCCCCTGCCCTATGGAGGCCATGGATCCCCTGGGGACAGCCCCTCCATTTGGGGATGGCGGCAGCGGAGAAGCTGAGGGATGGGCTAGGGCCATGCGAGTGGTGGGGACCCCCTCGGTAACTTGCCCCTCACGAGTGGGGCTGCAGGAGGGAGAGTCCTGCAGTCAGTGTGTGTGGAGGAAAGAAAAAAACCCACAGGTTTCTTACAGGTTTTTAATTGCCTTCAGGACACGTAGGGAGGAGGTCTCGAAGAGGGAAGGGAAGCACTGCAGCTGGTGGCAGGTGACAAAGGTGACAGGGAGCGGCGATGGCAGGAGAGGCACTGCTTGGCTGTGGGGGCCGGCAGGAGGGAGGCAGCAGAGCTAGAGCCACTGCCATGAGAGGGCCATAAACTGAAATGAAAGAGGAAAAAGAATGAAGAATGTAAAAAATAACAATGGCAAGAGACCCAGCCTAACACAGGACATCAGCGACTTGACCATCAAAAGCAATACACCATAAAAACCTGCTGGGATGGCACATGGCAGGCACTCACAGGGCAGGAAGCAGAGAGGAAGCAGAAGGGATTGAGGGTTTGGGGTTTTTTTTGTTGTCTTTTTTTTTTTTTTTTCTTTTTCTTTTTAAATATCTTTAAACCATAGCCATTCCTAAAGGAAGTAATCTGCAGGAAATGAATGAGCAGCAAGAGATGAGGTTTTAAGCTGCGCATACACATAAACAAGTGGCTTGTTAAAAAGAAAAAAAAACTCACCCTTGTGCAATACGACAAAGTATTTCATCCAAATTCCACATCTCACCCCTCCTTACGTAACTGGCATAGCTGGCAGGATCACAGCAGATTAGGTCAAGCCGTACCCAGATGAGGGATTAGACGAGGAATAGTTTAGAAATTGCTGAAGACACTGACAGGGCTGGAGTGGAAGTGGTGTTGGGTTACTCTGAAGAGCAGGGAAGGAGAGAGACAGTGCCAATAACCCAGAACTGTGTCCTTCACCAACAAGCTCGGAGGGAGGGTTAAGCAAACACACTACTGATAAGCAGCCTGCAGGTTTTCACAGCTGTAATGGAGCTCTAGTGCTGATTTTCTTCGCTGACAAGCAATAAAACAGAGAGAAAATAAGGATCACAAGGCTTCTGTGTTTTTATCATGAGTGAGCTGTACTGGTAAATTAAAGCCAAGTGTCATAAAACAAAGACAGACACTTTTGTTACCTTTCAAAACTATTGGCATAGGATAAGCAACAGCATGAGGGTACTAACTGATACAAACAGCAGGTAGTTGCAGACCTGAAGCAGAACCAACCAGCGCAGCCCTGCTCTGAAACAGAAAGCAGGATTTTTCTGAAAATGGGAAGGAGCAGGAATAGCAACATAAATAGGGCTGATATAATTAGAAAGAAAGAGGAAGCTAGGAAAGTCCTGTTCTTAGAAAGGGTGAGAAACAGTCTGCTTTCACAATTAAGACTGCCTTACCTTTTCAGTTTTCTTTTAATGACAGCGCAGTATTTGTCATTGGGCTGTGACTGAGCACAAAATCCACCACTCAGATGCATTAAAACAAGCACATATTCAGACCAGTAACACGAAAAACTGAATTTACATATTCCTCCAAAGCAATGCATGAGACTAATCAATGCTTGTGGAATTTGGGGAACTGACAGATTTCTAAAACACTCTCCCCCCACCAATAAATTCCAGCTACTTAGTGATGACTAATAAAGGTGAATAATTCTAAACTCTTCCAGAGACTTCCTAAAAGATCATCCCATTCGGTGGAAGATAATATGGTAGAGTGACAGATTTTCTAAAAATTCAAGGGCAGTAGCTTGATAAATAGTGTGAGCTAATTATAAAATGTCTTTTTCCTAAGCCATGGAATTACAGTGAGTCAGTCTCTGGCAACATCCCCATTGGTTCCACTGCTTTGTTGTGTTCCTTACATCTCCAGAGGTAGTCTTTATCCTGCACATTGCAGCAAATAATAAAATCCCAAGTACAGAGAAGTAAAAATAACCCAGATTTTACTGCACAAAATCTGCAAAATGCAAGGGCACAGTGAAGTAAACAGCTCGACATACTTCTGTTAATGCACTCATCCTTTGTTTCAGCTTGTAAATCTGTCTCCTGGCTCATGTCAGATTTGTTTCAAGTGATCAAACCAAACGTGCTCTTTTCTTAAAAAGAAAACAACAGCATTTCTTAGACTTACTGCTGTAAAAGAATTCCAGTAAATGCTGCCCAGAAAACCCATTTGGCTGCCTCAGCTATCCAAGAATATTTTTAACGGTAAAAAGAACATTTTATAAGAATACTCATTTTTTTAATGTGAATTTCCATCTGGTTGACAAACTTATCTGGAGAGAGAAGGCTGTCTCAAGAGTGGGCAGTCTGAGACACAGGATTTGACAATCCTCAGATCCAGATTCTCCTTCCAGCTGCCCATCAAAGCCACCTGGGTAATTTTGGTAGCCTTTACTACGTGGCTCCCTACACATAAAATCAGAATAGGTATCCATTTAAAAAATTTCTGCCAAGGTTATTTAATACTGCACCTTTTAAAAAACAGATTCAAGTGCAACTTGTGCAAAATACAACCAACAGTGAAGAACGGATTTAATCACCTTTTCTCTTCTACTGCTCTCCTCCAAATGAAAGGCCTTTGCTGCTCCCCTTGAAGGTCAGATACATTATGCTTCATGAAGGTAACACACTTTTATTTGCCCTTGTTATGCTTTTCTTTCACTGATAATTACTACCGTAAATCTGTTTAACCTCTGTTGAAATAATGACTTGTTATTACTGTTCTGACATCTTTGCCTCTCCTGCCTGATCTGTCCAAACTGATTAAGCAAGAGAAGGTTTCTCAAACACAAGCAGTCTGATGGAGGAGCCAGAAACGAGTGGAGATTTAACTGGGTATTGCTAAACTTGCACAACAGAGAAAATAAAAACTCATTAATATACACATAGCTGGTATACTTTATGGAAGGAAAGTAAAAAATAAAACAAGTAGGGAAATGAACTTTTTCTTACCTTACGTTCTTGCATGAAAATATTTCAAGTTTTTTTCCAACTTTCAGATACACGTCAAAAATAAGAAATCTGCCAGAAATCTGCCAGTTCTTTGTATCAATTGCAGAATGAGGCAGGAGTCTGAATTCTCTTAAAGCCCTCCTCTTTTTAACAGTTCTAACAGTGTTTGACCTCATAATCTTAATTATATTTTATTTACCTCCTAACTAAGCTTGAAATAGCATGCATCATTTTGAGAAAAACTGTGAAAGACTGGAAGGCAGAAGAACAGCATGAAGACTGCCAAGAGGATGCTCTATTTTTGATTGCTCTTGCAAGCATGATACCTAATCTCTTAAAAGAAAAAAAAAATCCCAATTCAGTATAAACATAATTATTGCATCCTCTACAGCATAATCATTCAAGGCATTGGAAGATACTTTGGAATTTATTTTATGTCAACAAAACAGAAATAGGGGGATTATAGTAAAGTTAGAAATAAGAGACCTGTTCAGGTTTCTTGTTGATTTGATCTTTGGTCCCATATTAATCTTCTCTATTTGTATGGTATTTTTAAATGTAATAAGAAACTACTTTAAACAGCTACTGAATAATCTGGCTAACTGATAACGCTTCTTGCCAGACAGATAAAACTAGGAAATCAGTACCACGCTAGAGGCTTGGCAGAAAGTCCACCTTTTCTTGCAGGTTTGGTGTTGTGCCAGAATAGCGGTGTTAGTTGTTACTGGGAGGGTCTGGGAGGCATGTGTCTGCCTGGTAAGTACTACTGCAAGGTAAGCAGGTGCAAAGAGGAAGTAAGGAAGCGAGCTGGAGCTTCCCGTTGCTCATCTAACAGATGGAGCAATCATCCATTAGAATGAGTTTCCATGTTTCATGGAACCATACCTTCAGTCTTCCATGAAATATTTTAAACATTCCTAAGAGATAAGGAGCAGCAGTCAGCACACGCACTGCCAACATCTGTCCTGAAGTACAGACAGTTCAGAGCCCATCCATCACCTGTGCATGTTGAGAGCGCGTAAGCCTGTTTAAGATCTCGCGCAGATTGTAGACAGAGGTTAGACATCTGCATAGGATGTAATTAATCCTATTATTTCACCAAATTTAAAATATACTTCCGCAAATATTAAACATGGAAGATAATCTGAGAAAATGTGACCCATGTTGCTTCCTTTTAAATGAGTATTGCTTTTTATTTATAGCTATTATAAGATTGACAGTAAAAGTTAGCTCTGAAAGGTCTTTACAACAATTTATGGAGATTAATTTTCCTATTTAGGTAAGTCCAGACATTTACAAGAACAATCACTTAAATAAAAATAGAATATAAAGCCTATGTTTAAAACATGGCCTTTATTAATGCTGTCTAGTGAGCTCCATATTTATCTTACATTGTAATAGTTCTGCTTTGCTTAAGAAAAGACAGAAAAAGTGCATTTACAAGAGTACTTTTTCTTTAATTTTCTGCGAAAATGGAAGGAATTTGAATCACAAGTTGACAAATGTTGCAAAATGAAATTTCAAGAAACATCAATTTTAGTAATGCTACGCCATCACTAGTGTTTCGTTCTGACTTTCTGCCGTGTGAACCAGAATATCCTGATATACAGTCTAGAGCATCTATGTTATTACTCTACAGCATATTAAACACAGAAAAAGGGGTTAAGAACCCCTTTCAATGTACAAACATGAATAAAAAAATTGATAAAAAAATCACTTTTATACATAATGTATATGCAAACTGTTTTAAATACATGGTTTTGGAAGAGTTATTTACAAACTGTATCTGTCTGTGGGACAATCCACAGACAAAGCATACACAGTTGCTTTACTTTATTGTTGCATCTCAACTCTGGGAGATATAAATTCATTCGGCAGTATCGCAAACGTAAGAACTTGTGACAAAGTATCTTAAGGGCAACCCAATAAATTTTGTTCCTCAAAACAAGGTAAGTACTAGGACTGCCAAAGTTTCCAAATAACGTCATCGTTTAATCCAGATGCCCGCTTAGAGATCTATGTTGTGGAGGTTACGTAGACACACCCATCTGAAATACAGGCGTGGCTGCCGGATAAGACCTCCGTAAGAGCCATAACTGATAAGGATGTTTTATCGAAAGAGTGAACTAACCTAGAATTTTTTTTCCAATTTTATTAATATTTTAAAAAATACATAAAAATACAACATCCAATGTCTGAATAAATATATTTAACAAGTTGCAAGATACCTTATTTTACACAAAAATTTCAGCTTTAGAAATCTTGTTAAATAACTTCATTGTTGTTATATATTTCATTTTTCGTCTTTTTGTAACAAAATAAAAACTCTGAAATTACATAGAAAAAAGACAAAATATTTTTGTCAAGGGATAAGATAGTCCACTGAAAACCTATTCACAATTCCACTGTAAACATTAATAAACATTAAAATATTTGCATAATTGTGTGCTCAAAAATCCTATAAAAAGTGGAAGACTTATTACAACTGTAGTTTTCAGTCAACTACACTTCCTTTCACAATTTATTTTGTCCCATTTACACCTTTAAAACTGGGCACACTGCTGAACACATACTTTGGCAGTTCTGTATAGCAAGTGCTTCCACAAAGAGGAACTACTCACCAAGAGTTAACGTACAGCTCGGTGAAAGTGCAGCAGTTACTCAATTCTTTTTGATAACACTCTGATGTCTGCTTGGTGCACTTGCTTTTCTACGATCTCCCTAGAACACCTGAATGCTTCACTGGACATAACTTTTCAAATTTGATAAGTGCCCTTTTCTCTGCATTAATAAAAACAAAACAAAAACAAACACCATGACAAGCATGTCACATTGTGCCTACAAACCTTCAGTTACCAATGAGCTTAATTTCTCTGAACAGTAAATTAAACAAAAAGAAGAGGGTAGGAGGGGAGAACAGGTAGAGTCCAGCAGTGGAAGTGTGTACAGAATATACTTGGCAATGTCAAACCAGTTGAGTGCTTTCTGTGGTTGAATTTCAGGATTTATGTCCATGGCAGCAAGTTGCTGGCAAGGCAGAGAAACGTGTATCACCTGCACTCTACAGCAAGCACGTTTTGTGGAGGAGAAGAGGATGACGGACTCATTCCAGTGTCTGATGAAGCAGATGACATGGATGCTCCTGTATGCGACACTGAATACAGAGAACAGATCAGCATCAGGTTATTAAAGTACCTGACAGAATTAAAGTTTCATTGGTTATTAGGTTGTTTAAAAGACCTCAAAGAAGTGGCACAGTTACAGAAAAACAATGTGGATTTTTCATCAATTGCTTTCACTGCTATATTCACATAAACTGGATGAGTAACCTTACTCTTTCTGCATCACAGACCAATTGAAAAGATAAATCAGATGAGTCATTACACTGACTGAAAACTCAGACTGAGCTTGCCCTAGGGAAGTCCAAGTTTCTAAAACAGTTATGAAACAGTCAGTGAAGGGCTTTGTTAGGTTCAAGTTCTGAAAAGCCACAAATATTCTAAATATGTATAGATATGAACAGAATAAACAGACAGTAACACTTTTTTTTCAAAAATCCTGTCAAACTCACTCAAGTTGCTTTGAGTACTTTATTTTCAATAAAGTTAACTTCTCACGGGAAGCATAAAGCAAATCTGGAAGTTACCTTCTCTGTCTTTCTTTTTTAATCGTTTTCTTCTCCTGTCTATGGTTGCTACTTCTGACTTCAAGGACATGTAGTATTTTCGTATTTCCTGTAGTTTTTCTTGTAAGAAGGAGATCCTTTCAGTGCTGCTCATATTGTCTAGTTCATCTTAAAAAGTAGGAAGAAAAGAAAAATAGCTTCATCAAGGTGATTTTGTATATATGAATGCAATTCTTAAGAGTATACAAGATGCAGCATGAAAGAGAATACACTTCCATAACTATGTCATAAAAGGCCCATACCTAATTTAGAATTACAATATTTGCACATTTTTCTTTCAGAACAAATAAATTTCTTGTAAATTCCCTCTAATCAAGTCACTGAAAGAATTCTTACTGAGCTGAAAACTCCATTTGTACACTCTCGGCGAAGCGTTTTGGTGGTGGTGTTTCTCTCTGTGTTTATCCTTCTCTCCATCTTTGATGTGAGGTGAAATCACTCTTGCAGGCGATCGAGCCATCTTCTGTGGTTTGGATGCATTTATGTGTTTTACAGGAGTACATTTACTTGAACTGTCCAGGACAGGAAGATCTTCACTGTCACTACTTTGTCCTGCAGTAAGATAAGTATATTTGCACTTTTAAAAAAACCCTCGACATTTAAAAAATTGTAGTTATAGTCAGAAACAATCATTAAGAAAAAAACCTGCTCCTTCTTATTATGTTAACATGCTCTTGAGCATGTTAAATATGTCTGAATACTGTATGTCAGATAATTCATATTTTAGTTTGATATTTAAAAATTGTAACAATGATGCCAGAGGGCCTAAATGCAGACTCATTCAATACAATGATCACCAAAAATGAGCTAGAGAAACATAAAAATCCAGATTTCTGTAGCAAGCTAAAAGACTCACATACTTGAAATACAAACACACAAGATTTCTTTTGCTGAAAAGTTATTCCTTAACATCAAATATTTTTTCCCGCACTTCATAAACGCACTTTTTTTTTTTTGCATCAGAAACAGCTATCCCAAGACTGTAATGGAGATGCTTCTGTTCAGAACTCCCCTCTCCCACATTAATAACCAACCCAATATATAAAAATTAGCATAATGATAAATATTTAGTAACTGCTAATAGACACAGTTACTAGAAGTTTTTCCTAACGAAGTAAATAAAAATAGCCAAGAGATTTCCCAGGAACACTGCTACCATGCAGCTAGTAGTGCTCTCCGGTTAACAGCCAATAATCATGATGAATAATAATGAAAAACCCCGACAAGGAAGTCCCAATTCAACAGAAATAATGGGGAACAGTGAGAACAGTGGGCCTTTGTACATGTTTATAAGACAGCATAACCTTCCCTCCCTCCCCCTCCAGGAATGTACCTGTTCCATTCTTTTCATTTTTGGCTGCAGCACTTGTTCGCTTTGGAGTACGCTTTTGTTTTTTCGCCAGTGTTCCACTGTTGCTGTCACTGGGTCTTTTTTGACCTAAATGAGGAGAAGAAAGAAAGAAAGAAAAAAAAAAAACATGCCTTAAATATTTCTCTTTTTATAAGCAACAAAGGAATTTAAAATCAGATGACAAAACAAACCAGCAATTTTTAGCAAAGCAACACCAGACTTCAGACGATTTCAGAAATCATTACAGCAGAGAATGACTTTTCACAGAAGTGCTCACCTTTCTCTCCAATCTCTCGCTCTTGCACGGCTATACTACAATTGCTTGATGTTGTACTGGCTTCAAATCCATTAGCAGACTCACTTTCACAAAGACCTTCTTGCGACTCTTCCGCCACGCTGTCGACTTCAATAGTCATGTCACTTTCACTCTTGATACTGCGCGATTCGTCCTGACTCAGCGTAAGAGGCGAGGCCACTGAAAAACTGGACTGGACGGCAGGGGGTAAGGCAGATGGATTTGAATTTGAAGCGTTAGGGTCTGGCTTTTCTGATATTGTGTCTTCGCTACTGCTCTTCTCCTTTTCGTCCAAGTCATCCAAGTCTACTTCATGGCAGAGCAGAGTTTCAGGACCGATCTGAGGCATTGCATCATCCTCATCTTTTAAGGGAACATTCTCGTTTTCTGCAGATGGACGTTCAAAGTTCTCATTCCTCAGCTCCTGACCGTGCTGAACGGATTCTGCCACCAGGGATGGCATTTCCTCATTTTCAGTTCTGAGGGACTCTTCAGCATTCAGCCCTCTACATTCCTCTGCTCCGGTACATTCATTGGTCCTCTCTTCAGATATGATATTTGGCACTTCCATCTCACTCTCCCGTCGATTTCTCTTCTCAGGCGATGCCTGTTCCAAAGTTTTCCTTTTCAAGAGCTTCTTATCTTTTGTAGAAGGTTCTGTTTCACTTTCAATAGTGCTGGAAATTTCTTTACAGTCCAAGGAAGACATGTCTAATCTTTCAGGTTCTGTAAGAGACTCATTTGCCACATCTTCTTGGCCTCCTGGTGAAATCTTTGCATTCTCTAAAGAGGGATCTTTTGTCTTGCTCCTTCTCCCTTTTCCTTTAGGTGATTTTTCAGCCTCTCTTTTGATTTCTTCTATTTGTTCTGTTTTGTTTCCAAAAATCTGAACAATTTGTTCACTTTCTTCTACTTCCAGTTTCAGCGTTTCTAATGGCTGTACTTGAGTCCTGTCATTTTCTTTCAATGCATGAGGAATCTTTGGGTTTTCTTCATCTAGCTTCTCATCATGTAGTTTTTCAGTCTTTTCCAGTTCTGAAGTTTCTGGAGAAAATTCTTCATTCAAATTCTTTTCAGATGACTCATCTGCTTCACTGTCAGATGAGCCAGAGTCTGCAAAAAAATTTTAAAAAGAAGGAAACAGCACCTTAAGTCATCAATTACTGCACAATTTCTTTCTTCAACCACACAAAACCCCTTTTTTTTTTTTTCCAGTAATCTATGGTATTAACATCAGTTTACAATAAAAAAAATTCAAGCTTAAAATCCTGCGTTATTGCACACACTTATTATAGTTCTTGTTTTTACTCAAAATTTTTATGAAACTACAATAGTAGCAGTACTTCTACTATTTCCCAAATAAGCCAACATAAAGAAATTACAGTTTAGAGACGCAAAAAGACTTTATAGATTCCCACACAATTTACCTGGGGATAATGCCTCCCCAACCTGACACTACAGAAACAGAACAGGAAAAAAAAAGGGAAAAAAAACTAAACAAAACAAAAACCAAGAACAACTTCCACGCCAAAATATGGCCATTTAATCGCTAAACTATTGTACGAATCACACACCATATACCGAGCAAGCACTGTTACTTTACCACAAGATTATTCAGGGATCTGTACTAAAAGGAGACAGTGATTTCACTTCAGTTCTTGTTGACAGAGGCTTAGAAATGCCAAAAATATTGCAGCTGTTTCTATATAATTAACAACTCCACTGGATGATGTTCTACTGAGATCGAGGACTTAATCGCCACAATAAAGACTATCATTATACCACTAGATTTGGTCTGCTCAAGATTAGGACTGAAAGGCTCTGGCTAAGGAATATGGAGTGACTTCCACAGTCATTTCCACACCATAGCTCTTCTGTGAGCAAACTGTGCTCCTCAGCAGTGTCAGCTCAACTACTTGCTCAATAAAATTCACTAGGAGGAAGAAAAAAAAAAAAAAAAAAAAAAAATCACAACAACAAAGTAAAAAATAAAAATCAAACCTCTTTTCAAAAAGGTACTGAAAAAAACCTCAAAAGCATACACAGGACTGAGATCACTCACCGTTTGATCCTCTATCAGAATCAAACATTCCTGAGCTACGTCTCGTCTGCCTGCGAGGGGTTGCTAAAATCAAAATTGAAAGTATTAATTTTTATAGCGTAAAATCTGCATCAAAAATTGCTTTGTTATATTGCTCGTACACTGACTGGTTACGTAGGACTTTAAAGCTGCTGACAGCACTGTGTTCGCCGCACTGCATTACATCACTGTTTACATGCACTTCCATGCCAGAACACGAGTGCACCAGATGTACCTTCTGTTCCATTTGGTAATGGTGAGGAATCTGACAAGTTGTTCCGTGCACTTCTGGCTCCTGATTTACCTTCGCTATTAGGTGTTTTGGATAAACTGCAAGATGTGTTTGATGGAAGAGTAGATTTCAGAGGAGGTCGCCCACGCTTCGATTTTTGTTTCTCCTCATCCTTCTTCTCATCCTTTTCACCGTCTTCTTTATTCTGAGTTGGGAAAAAAAAGAAAAATAATTTTTATTAATCTGTTTCACTGCTGATCATCAAGCCTTTTCTCCTTTTGCTTTAGACTTCTATTGAAATAAAATAGACTGTGCACTGAGTAGTTTTTTGTTTTTTTTTAAATAAGGAACAGTAGTACAGTACTTAATGACTGTTACAAGAAAAACTTATTGAAATAACCATTACTTTTGTTTTTTTCTTCTGTTTTCTCTTTGGTCCTCCTTTGTCAACAGGCCAGATAATCCGATCAGCTTTCACCCATTCATCATACCTAAAAGTAAACAACAACAAATTGTTATCACTGCGTAAAAGGAAGTTGTTTGCAGTACGAGGATTAAAAGACCGAGTTACAGAAAATATTTTATTAAGGAGAAGCAGGAAAGCAGAGCCTCTATTTACAACTACATGCAGCACCTGATATCAAAAAGATGACCTACATTTCTATCCCATAAAAAATTTTATGGGATGGGGAAATGGAGGTGCAAACTTCCCTGTCTCTGGCTAGCAAAGCACTGGAACTCAAAGGACTGAGTCAGCTCAGTCAGTTTGTCAATTATTTCACATCATAACAAAAAGGCAGTTTTCACCATACCACGCCTCAACAGTAAAACATACTTTTTTCCTTAGAGGAAAAGTTTTTAAATTACAGCAACAAACTGGATGAGATTCTGAAAAGCACAAATATGCTACTAATGCTCCTCAAAATCTCCTTAGTTATTAAAAAGGTAAAGGGACACATGTAAGTATTTGGGGAATTCTCCCCCTTGCCCTAAACTTTATGTTGCTACATAAAGAAATTGGCTTGGTTTACTTAAAAATGTATGGATTTGGAACATCTCAAGTTATATACCAGAAAAGTTATATTTTTAAAAGTGATCAATTTTGTGATAATTTTGTCTACCTAATTGCAATGCTCTTAAAAAGAACAACAACAAAGGCCATTTCTACAGCAGTATTGAATATAAAGCATGGCTGCCCTGTGATTTCATGATTTTTTTTTCCTGTAGTTCTTTCTTGCTTAGCCCTCTTCTACCCTCTCTACACATAACAACCGCTATAACCAGTTAACATTCAACACAAGAATAAATTTTGTTCCCAAAATTTCAGTGCTTAATACTCTTATTTGTAGATGTCTTCACAGACAGAAGAATTATCTTAAATAAAAGTCTGATAGTGCTAACACTAGATGACACAATAAATTACAGGGATACTCCTATGAGGAACGTGGATTACTCACTTCAAGGCAGATGGAGGCGTACAAGCAAGTATATTCTGAGATTTCAGTGCAACAGTCTCATACCATGAACAAAATACTAACACTGAGAAGTGTCAGAGTCAGAACCTGTTAGCGTGTTGGTAGCTCAATTCAGAGCCAAGTCACTGATCATTCTTCTCTTTTTTTTTTTTTTCTTAAAAACAAAAATTCTTTTGCAAATAATCCTTCTAACAAAGAAAGAAAAGGTAATTTATTATCCTCACCTTACATTCCAACCGTAGTAATGAACTAAATATAAAACCTCTCCATCATCAATTTCTGTGCTTTTAATACTGGCTTCATAAATTTTTTGAGTCTTTCCACGTCCATATTTTACTTTCACTTTGGTTCCAGTCAGGCAGGGTTCTGCATCCTCCTCATCCTCTTCACCTTCTGATTCTCCTTTGTTCTCAATTTCCTCCCTGCAGTAAAGTGTATTTAAAATGCCCACTAATCAGTGACAATCAAAATGTTAACATTTAACTAGCGGAGCCAACCTACTAGAAGAGAAAAAGGCTGCAACACAAAATTCTCATTTTCTGCATCCTGCATTGCCTCCAAAGCCAGCCTAGACACAGCATTTTAAGTCCAAAACAGGACTTGGAAAGAATAAGGGTAAGTGCCAAAAATATCCAGAAAAATTACATTTTAAAACATAATTTATTAGGTGTAAAACTACCGCAAGGCTTAAAGATTTTTTTAATGAATATTTTGATAATACAAAAAGAGGAGTAAGTTAACTCAGTGTTTGGCTCCTAAGTAAGAGAGGAAGAACTAACTTCAATTTTTAAAATATACTTGATTTTTACAAACTATGTTAAAAAAAGCTATTTCTTCTACAGTTTGGGTTTACTTTTAATGAAATATATTTGCTAGCCTTCAATGAAAGACGAACTAAGTTGTTGTGGCAAACAATTAAAAGAAAAAAGACAAACACTGTCTGCACCACTTAAAGAAACTCTTTGATGCCTCAGTCATCTGACATACCTCTGCAACCTGCTGCACACCCACACTGTACCTTCATTTGAGGCATTTGTGCATCCTATGGTGCACTGCAAGATTTTTTTATTTTTTTACCGCACAGTGACACTTACTTTGAAGTAATTGTGTATTGTCGCCACTCCTCAAAACTCTTTTGAAGAAAATACGCAATACCCCTATCAGGCTTTACTCAGTATTAACTTGTGCCCACACCACTCAGCCACATGGGTAAGAAAAACAAGGTAGGAAAGCCAGCTTAAACAGGTAAGCCCTTGACCACAGCCAAAGTTAGCTTAAGAGGAGGTTTACTCTGCTAATAAATTATTCACCTGCTCACACCTCGTTTGCAACCAGGACTATAAATCCAATTCAACTTGTCAAGCTTAGTCTCTGGATGCTCTTTTCCCTTTGCCCTTCCATGTCTCTCCATTCCCTCCTCTTCAACCTGCCTCTGGGTTTCATTCAAACTCCCTCTTTCCTTCTCCTTTGCTTTATCAGCTGATCCCCTTCCTGCCTGCCTACAATAACATGCCTCAAGTAACAATAAAAACAAGCCAGCTCTAGGTTCACCAGCCATCACTAAAGTAAAAGCATGGGGGAAGAGAGGCTCTCTTTTCCATTTATATTTCAATTGCCCAAACAGTTGCTCACCATCCATACCTGGCATTCTTATAGCCTGGCGTACGCGGTGTCTGTACGTACTAGTGTGGCCTTGGAAAGACCTTCAAGAAATGAAAGTGAAAAACACTGTCTGGCACCTACCAAAAAAAGATGCTTTCATAACGTACAGTAGACTCTATAAACTTGAAATAAAATTTTCCCTTTCCTGGCTGGCTGAATGAATTAGATTCCCGACTTCCACATTTAGAAACTGGTCAGATCTCCAATACTGTGTATGCTCCTGCTTGGATTACGGCTCAATCACGACACAGCTAAACTCATAAGAAGGTGATACAAGTTAATGTTTACCTCTCCCTCTGCCTCTCTTCCTCTTCATCTGACTCTTTATCAGAATCCTCCTGTTTTTTAATTTTTTTCTCTTTTTGCTTTGGTGTACTTTTTCTCCCTAGTGGAGTTTCATTTTCTTTCTTTTCTGCATTCTCAGGCGTTTCCTCTATATCTTTGTTTTCTTTGTTACTGTCTTTCAGTTTGTCTTGTGTTTTATCCTCTTCACTATCTTTTTTAGCAGGGGTTGCATCACGGGCAAGTCTTCTCCGTCCCTAGAACGGAAATAAGATCAGTTTAATGACTCTTCTCTGTATAGCCTCTCCAAATCTCAGCTGAAAGTGAAACACACTATTCCTGTACAGAAGAAAGGCTGGAGGTAACACCAAAAAGCAAATATTCTAAAGTCTTAAGATAATAGCTTAAAGTCTTGTTATCAAGGAAAAAAAGCAAAATAAAGCCATTCTGCCTGGTTTAGAATAATTCTGATTAACTTCTGGAGATTTCAGGATATTCATTTAGACCTGTAAGGTCTGTTGCTCTGACAGAGAGTGCCAAAATTCCTTGCTCAACTACAGTAACAGCATTAATTAACATGCTTGTACAGGACTACTGACAGAAAGCACCTTCCTTTCAGCATCTTCAATCCTGATAGCCACATGTTGATTTCACAGAACAGAAATTTGTCAGCTTTAGAAAACCTTTAAGTATCATATTTTTAAAAGGTACTTTGAGTAGCCACAACTGCTGTCTGGGACTATCTGTGACTGGTAACTCTGGGATCTAGCACAGGTTTATCATTTTGCTATTAAAAGTCTCTTGTATAGGGACATCACTTTGTAATCAGAACATTTAAAATACATTATGAATGCCAAGATTAATTATCTGGAGGCCATCTAAAGACGACAGTAATGAAGGCACTATAATGATTAGAATTCACAGTAGTACAATGGTAAATACTTTGGAAAAATAATCACTCATAAATAGATAGCTGGTCCCAGGATTAATAAAGTAATAAAACCATAATCACTTAAATAATATTTAATTATTAACAATTAATAATTAACTTAATTTCACTTTCTTCCAGTAATCCTCTCATCAGTTTTTTTCCAAACCAAAAAAAAAAAAAAAAAAAAAAAAAAAACACCGAACCCCAAACAAACTAACAAAGCTACTGTCATACCAGGAAGTTCATTAAGGCTGATACAGCTTGGAAAAACCACTTGCAGTTAGATAGAAATATAATATGTAACACAAATCTAAACTTGTGTTTACACTATGTCTTTTCATTTATTAATTTTAAAGGCCATATATTTGCTTGAAAAGCTGGTTTGCAAGAAGTACTTCAATAGAATTACATTTTACTTGAGAGCGGAATCTCTACAACTTGAACACTTTAAAAAGTAGCAATTCTTTGTCCTTCAGTAATCATGCTCTATCAAAGAACACAAAATGTCCTTTTAACAGAATTAACAGGAGTGTTACATATCCAAATACCTGAAAAGTATCCTTCTATTCTCCATCAGGTTCAGTATCCACTAGCTGATGGCTCACTGGTCATATCTATGTAACTACTAATACAACCCTCATCTCTACAGCATTCAAAGACAAAACTCAAGTGTTCCTCCCTCTACTTTTGTCTACGTATTGTAAAATTGCACTGCTTCTTTTATTAAAAGAAGAGATATTGTGATAAAAAGAAACTCAGAGAAACAGGTCTTCCTTTGATTCGTTAAGCTGTAGCAGTCCTTTGATGTTCCTGCTTCTTGCCGGAAAGCTGCAGATTCCACGTGTTTGTGGAAATTCTCACCCGCAACCAGGACTGTCCTGCTGAGTTTCACTGTTCTGATGATATACAGCTCTCAGCAGCTCTGAAGCTATCCCTGAATCGAAACATGTCCAACATCCAACACAGCCTGAGCAAATCCCATGGATGGTTTAGAACGTGAAAAAATAATAAAACCTGATTCTATTCACAGGCAGAACATAATTACCAGTTAACACCGACTATGTTCACGTAACCCTGTCCTACGCTTGTACAAGTACGCCAATTCAAATGTACAATCACTCCACGAGGGAAAACTCATTATGTAAACTGTTCACTATACAAAGGGGTCTTGTTAAGTACTAAACAGAAATCAGTACAAACCACTTACCCTTGGGGATCTTAGTTCTATTTCTTCTTTTTCACTTTCACTGCTGGAATAATTTTCTTCTGCTTCTTTTTTAACTTCTGTTGGGGGCATTTTTTGTTCCTCTTTTACACTTTCCTCCATCGGTTCCACGTGTTTCTGTATGTCTTCTACCACTTTTGGTTCATTGTGATGGATGGTCCTAAACTGAATGTTTGCAGAACGGCAGTACTCTTCAAAACCATAAAGATACCTGTAGATACAAATAAAGTTTCACTGATATTTCATGTCTTATTTTCTATTTATTAAAGTGCATAGAACCTATTTTCCTGCTCACAGACATATAAGAGGAACAGTAACTTCAAAGGAAAAAAAACAAAAACAAACCCCAAACAAACAAAAAAAAGCTAGATATTTTGAAATGAAATGCACACAAGTCAAACAGTGAAAAAGAACAGACACGGGTGCTTCCTACAACTTTCACTTCATTTCCATCCAATTAAGAATTCACGACAGTAAAGCCTAAGAACACGTACACTGTTTTGCAAAGACACAATGACAGCTGAAATCATCCTACTATTAGAACATGAGCATACAAACAAGTTTCCCCACAGTAACAAATTGCCATGCATCAGCTTGTTCTCTGGTAACTCCCAGTGTACAGGCTCTAATCCAGTTACAGGCAACAGAAATATGAACCAGCTTATTCCTCAAAGAATAAATATGCAACTTACAACATAATTTCATGTGTTCATACAACATAATTATTTCCACTGTAAGAGCAACCTAGTACATATTTACCAATTATTCTTTTTATGATAAATATTCTTCTCTGTAAAATACAGACCTTAAATACGTGCCCAGTTCAAATCCCACTGAAGATAGTCTGAATATTTTCATCTTCCATCAACATTAACATGAGTTGAGTCATTAGTCATCCCTATTCAACCAGCCAAATTTCCTTAGGTTCGAGTCAAGAGAACCTCATTCTTCCCTTTTACTCAAAAAGCCCAATTGTTTCTTGTCAAACTTCCAGGAGGATAAATAATAAAAATAATTTTTATTTAGAAAATGAGCTTGAAAAGTGTCAGTCCTAAAAGGTTTCCATTTCAAAAGTTAAAACACAACTGAAAACCAGGGGTCAGAATAAAAATATTTATGCATTTTTTCATTACAAGCAATGATTTTACTATTTAATAGTCACACCCACCATAGCAATGTACATAGCTATACCCTAAAGCCATTATTATACAGATTCCTCAAAGCTAATATTAAAATATGCCTATTTCTATCAACATTTTTCAGGAAATTAAAGAAACTAGTATAAAATTCTCCTCACTGCATGCAGCATCTACAGACTTAAATGGGTGTACAACTGTGGCCAGAGTCCATTCTTATTAATCACTATAAATTGCAAAGTTGAATTTGCCAAAGCTTTTTTTTATAAACTTCATTGTTAGACTCTGAAATGGCATCATCACATGCTGAAAGTGAATGCTTCTTGATAAGAAAATGAGCAGAATTCTAATGTATTAGAGCAACAGGAACTTACAGCCCTGAGCATTCCCTCCTTTCCTCCACTGTTTCAATCCTCAATGCTGTAAAATGCTCGGAACTGCTCGTTAACTGAAGATTGTCAACTACTGCTTCACTAAACTATCAAAAATTGCTGGACTATTGTAGTATATGCTACTAAAACAAGGAAAAGTGTCTTCACCATTATACAATATGACTTACTTTCTATAAGCAGTTTTTACATTGTAGGATGCAGCCGAGTTCAAAATAGGAATGCCAAGGTCCATATAAATTTGCTTCCATACAGCACCACTCTCAATCTTTGGGGAAAAAAAGAAAAAGAAAAAAAGGAAGTTTTCAGGTTTTGTTAACCAAGACCATTAAGGAATGATATCTAAGAGAGGCACAAGCCACAGCTTTTAAGAATGAATAGACACATTTGGTTCAGGAAATGTCTGACACTTACACTGTCACATCCACCCTGCTGATACACCAATCTAAAAAGTTTGAAGAGATTAAGGTCCTTGTAGCCCAGAACAGGTGGTTTATTGATAGGAGTACCTAAATAAAACAAAACCAGGAATAAGAAGTTATCACAAAGAACAGTAAACTGCCTTCTTCCATTCCTTTAGCACTCATTTGATAACTAGTGTCTTTCCACATTTTAAGATCTGTATTTAACAATTCTAAGATATGTCACAAGTCAGTAGTTTCCAACCACCAATTAAGGCTTCACCCTCGTTTGAATGCATCACTTATTTCTGGGTGGTTTATTAGCATACTGGCACCAGCTGCTTGATAACTATGATTTCTTGGCCTCCTTTGCAGATTTGTGCAATAACTCCCATCCAACTGGCTGCATCCCACGTGGGATGGCCAGAATTGCAGCAAGCTCTATAGAACGCCTGCTGAATGCTGGAATATAGCAATGTGCACAGAGATTGACTCAAAACACTGTGGTCTGAAAGGAATGGGGAACAAGTGGAAATGTTGGGTTAGAAAAAGATACACAGGCAAATTGTCAGAATCTGAAAAAGCACAAAGCCCTAACAGGACACAAATATCTGGGACAGTTCCGGGAAAAAGAAAGAACTCAAACGATATAAAATGATATAAAAATCAATGATTTAAAAAACAATAATTAAGTGCAAAAGAAGAAACCAAAAGTGACTTGGATTAAGTAGCTGTGTACTTAGATAGTATTCGTCCCAGCAAGGAACAGTGTCAAACCTCTTCCCTGCTGCTTTTCATCTTCCTTCATCTTCATGCAATTATATTTGGAATCATGAAAATAATTTTATAGGACTTTGGGAATACTGTCATGACTACATGAATCAAAACTTCCATATGAGAGAACAGAATGCAGAACAAACCTGGTGGGACCAGAGATCTTGCTATATAGCCAGAAAGGGGGGGGGGGCGGAAAGTAGATAGGCAGGGGGAAAGACTCAGTCCTGAGAAAGTCCTGTAAATTGCTCAATCAACATACTAGCTTAAAAAATAGTTTCTGGAATTAGTCTTCAAATTTAGTGCAAAAATGCTTTCCTCTTTTGCCTCTACAACTGCCGGACATGATCCCTACTCAGTTTGTAGTCTAAGGGTGCTTAAGAAAAGGAGTGAGAAAAGGAGGAAAACAGAAAAGGGGAAAGATTCAGGGTACTAGAAAAGAAAGAAAATTGTGAATTAGTCCAGCAGTATAGGGATTTTTTTTTTTTTCCTCCGACACAGCCTCTTATTCCCCCATGCTGGTTATTCTGCAGAAACACTGGTTACACACAGGAGGCCTCAAAATTATATTGGATGAACTCCAGTATACTTTGCTATAATACATGATCCATTTCTAAACCTTTGATAAGAACTGGCAATATTGAACAGACTTGGAACAGTTCTTTTATGATTCTGTGGTCTAGAACACATCTCGTTAATAGGGACGCTGAGCGTCTTTTACAACGGTAATTTGATTTCCCCTCCCAGTTTTAAAACCTAGGAAAAAAGAAAGGGGGAAATATTTGGACACTTTAGATTTTGCTCTTAGCTCTGGTTATTTCAAATTCATCAACTTCTGCTGTACTATATGCTGCTACAGAAACATCATTCAGGTAACTTTTGCAAGGAAAATAAAAAGAAAAAAAAATAAAAGGCAGTAGTTGCACTTGTAATCTACCTCCACCAATGTTACTGCAGGATTAACACTTACAAATATTCAAATTGCAATAGTGAATTTGTGAGTAAAATGAATAAAATATATTCTAAAAGATAAAACTCTTTCCAGGCTTAAATGTAAGTTTGAAAGAAAAAAAAAAAAAAAAAAAAAAAAAAAAAAAAAAAAAAGAGGAGAGGAGGGTGTGCAGCCAAGGAACAGAAATCCTTCAATTTTAGTGCCAGTCTCATCACAACTGCAAACGCGAAAGGCTTGTGCAACAGCTCTCCCAAGTCAGCAGGTATATCCCGCTCTCCATACACAGCACATGCAGTCCAATACATGTCTTATGCCAGGACGTTAACTATTCCAATATTTAACAGTCTCACCTAATTCTGTAAAGACATTTAAAATACGCTATTTTCTTGTTCTAGCTACTGGACAAAGTAGAATCTTTTGAGTTGTCTCTTCAGGTGAGCATCACTGCTACGTCCACGCATGATTAAGACAGCTCTGCAAGGAGACTCGAAGATGGCACATCTCCCATTCTCTGCTGCTTGAATTTCACCGTCCATGAACAGCCGCCTCAGGTTCCAGCCTGAGATCAACAGCAGCAGAGTTCCCAGCCACGGCTGTCACAACAAGAAATCAACCAAGAGCTCATTTAACAGGGATTGTTAACAAAAAAGGTTTTGTGAAAGCAAAACAGAACCAAAATACCTCAGGGAGGATTTGAGTTTCCTTTGTGTGCTGTGCTTCAAAATACTGGAAGCTGACCTGCCACATGTGAAAATGGGTAAAAGAGATTCTCCTTGCACCAGACTAGCTGTTATCCTTTTTCACTGACATCAGAATATGCTCGTAATAACATCCATTACATTTAAAAGCAATTTTTAAAAGCCATTTTAAAAGTGAACTTGAGATTAAATTAAAAAAAAAAAAATTAGAAAACCTTAAAATTCAGTGTTACCTCTGTCTTCCATAAACTTGTAAAGCTGTTGGAGGAAATTGTCCCTCTCTTCAGGATCAAGCTCTTCCTCAGGCTGTGAAAACAAATACAGTCATAATGAAAATATAAAATACGCGAAGTAACTATTTATTTGTACAAAAGCCTAACAACAAGAACTGAACCCAAACCACTTCCCATTTGGCCCTGCACTCATGTAATGGTGAAATACGCAGAAAAGAAAATTTACTCAGCAGACTGAAGTGCGTAGCTCAGGAGGAGAAAAAGAAAATGCAGGTCAGGGAAAGCCTCAATCCATGACAGAAAGAATGTAAGTGTGACACTCAAAATGAAAACACTGATGTACTTAACATATTGTTCTGATACAGAAGAGGTCTGTTATTTACAAGACTGAAGCAGTTCACAGGAACTCTAGTTTATTTTGTTTGTTTGGTGCTTTTTGTTTTAATGCTTGTTCTTTCCCCCAACTATAGCTACGGTTGCCAAACAAGTCTTTCTCCAACCGTTCCTGTTTTTGATGCTCCAGATAGTATTCATTTTGTTATTAAGCTCCAATATTCAATTTCAGCACATATTTGGAAACACTTTTACAGTCACTTCTATAATTCTCTGAACACCTATTTCCACAACATTATTATACATTCCTCAGTTTTATCTTTACAACTTCCACCCTCAGAGATAAACACTTACGAACTTTATGGTAAGGAGTCCACAGTATAAAATAAAATTTTATTTTATTCAGGTGGAAACCAGGAAAATAAAGCAAATTTATTGAGGACAGGGAGGAAATACTGTCTACATACACTTCTGGAATTCTGAGAGGCTAGCAGACACACACACACACAAAAAAAAAAAAAATCTTTTCCCTGCAATGCTTTACGCATGCCACTTTCTTCCTGCCAGCCTGGCAATCACAGGGATTGCTGGATTGCTGCTAAGGCCGTTTTCTCAAGGAAGACTGCAGTTGTCTTGCAGGAAAAATGTACAGTACGTGTCCAAAAAATCTTATTATTAAAAATAACAGAAAAGTCACACGCAGTTCCAGAAGGAAACCAGAACAGCAATTTTAATTTCAGTCATTTCTGCATTCTGTAAACTTTAAGCTTCAAGGCAGGAAGACAGGCAGTGAAACGTAAATGTATACGCTACTGCCTTGTTAACCAGAAAGCAATCTGCCCAGCATCAGAATGAATTTCAGCTCTGCCTGCTTCAGTGAATTCTGAGCTTCAAAGCCCAACAGGGATCACCTACAACCAGGCAGAGACAATATCTGTTTCTTATTTTCCTATATTTTCTTGGGAAATAATTTGAGGAAATTGCATGAATAACCACAACATTGTACAGCATCAGTTATCATTTGCTCATACTGTATATTATAGGAATTGTATAAAGAGAAACAGTTATGTATAGAATTATGATGTACTTCAAGGTTAACAAATGATTTATTGCTATAGAAACCACAGCTTTTTTTTTTTTCCTCTCCATCTAGATTGCAAACCAACTTCAAGATCGAGAAATTTCTACCATGTATTGTAATGTTTACTGATTAAAGGCAATCAACTCAAATTATGCAAACTAAATATATCTAAGTAACGGTAAACATTCAAAAATATTTCTGAATAGTTGAATTCAGACCATTTCTTTTATGTGGGCATAATGCCAAACCAGAACCATAGGTCAGAACAGAGAAACGTAGGTTAGAAATAGCACTCTTGCAGACAGAATGTTAACCATTTCACTGATCCCAAGTATTTTCAGCTGAAGAAAAGAAAAAAGGAAAGGTTAAAAGCTTTTATGTCCTTATAGGACGAGGGGAGAAAAAATCAGACTGCAGTATTCATCCACCTATGTCAGACACCCCGAATCCTGCACCTGGCCTCTCTCTTTTGATGGTATATGAGCCAGGCCGGCACCCCTTGACAAAGAGTCTTAACTGTGCCTGCTACCAGTGCCAGAGTAGACACCAAGTCCTTCTAAGAGGCGACTTGAATAAGACCTGAACAGCTGTCACCAAGGAATAAATCATGTATTGCCTATTTCAAATTTTTTTTTTTTTTTTTTTTTTTTTGCTACTGGACAAAATGAAAAAGAACAGCCCTTCAACAGATATGATTATTGTAACATTATGATACACGGATTTTTGCAAGAGGTCAATTTTCATCAAGGTTATCTATTTGTAACTGGACATCATGACTTCCCAGGAGCGTCCACTGTTAGAATTGAGGTTTACTTTAAACACCATCATCTAAGCTGCTGTACCAGCAACCTTAAAAGCTGCACCCAAAGTGCACCTGAGAAAAGTTGATGCTACAACCTGCCATCACCACCAGTGAGTGACTGGAAAGCTAAAATCCCCAGCATCTCTTTTTAGCAGGCACCATGGCGACACTGCTACCCCTCCAACCCTCACTTCTGCTATCCAGAGGCTTATGCCCATTTCAGACCGGGCATAAGTTCACAGTGACAGCTGATCGAAATCAGTTTTCTTAAGATGATCTGTCTCTCCATTTCACTTTTTACCTATACAGATGTTGCAAGAAAGGGAGACTGTGGCTAAAGATAAGTCCAAGTGAGAGGCAAAACAGTATGACATTTTTAAGTGGCAAGAGTTCAAAACCAAGATCTTTCCATTGCGCATCCAATACCCATAACAAAATGCAACATATGTTTTTTTTTTTGTTTCAGAGCAAGAGGCTGAATGTCATTAAAAAAAAAATAAAATCTCCAAGATGGCCTTTTTTTGCTTATAATCAAAAAGTTGAAATTTTATGGGTTTGAGATTTTTCTTCCTTTCTGACTGGTCACATCAGTTAGAGAATACTGTAAATAGTAAAACAATAAAATGAACAACCAACACAGGATCTCTGTATGAGGGACATACTCCTTTCCCAACTCAATTTCTTACTGCCTTCCAAGTAATACTAACAGTGTTCAAGTATTTTGTAAAATTATTCTGAGAATAACAACCAGCAAACAAGCACAACATAAAACCCACAGAAACTTGCAGAAATGTGGTAAGTGGCTTTGCTTCACTTGGTTTCAAGCCACTTCATTCACCAAGAGTTTTGCTTCTGTCTTTAGCACGATTTTAAATAAGAATACAGCTCTCTTATCCTGACTCACCCTTCACTCTACAGAAAGATGTTAAAGCTTCTGTGGATGCTAACCTGTAGAGCTGAGTGGGAGCACAAAGGATGAAATAGTTGATTTTACAAAACAAATAATGAATCTCTACTTGCGAGCACGTACATGATACGTTCAATTAACACGGGGCGAAGGTACCAGGGACAGATCTTTCTTTTATGTTGTTAACAGACTGACAACACCACAAACTCTTCTGTGAAATAAATGCGACCTAAGAGGAAGAACAGTGTGCACAGGATTTGGAGTTCAAAAGAGTATATGATCAAGACAAGCTGTCAGAATTAGATTTAGTGTAATTTTGTTGCTTCCGAGTACTTTAATGCGTTTTCATCACTTGCACAATTTCTTTCTGATGCCAAGTTTGAACACTAATTAAGGAAATGAAAAGAATTAAACTGATTGCAACAAGTTAACAGCTTTACACCATGTGGAGACCAGAGTGGTCTTAAAAATGTTAATTTCTACCAACAAGAACCAGGAATTCAACCATCCTCAATGACTCACTCTAGAGCTGCGCAACTTCTTCGCTCCTCTGTGAGGAATATTCAAGAACAACTGTTAGCATAAAATTGAGAGCAAGAAAGTCTTTGTAAAGAACATTTGTGCGTGGCATGATGCAGGCCCTGCTTCGCAGTCGCCAAAACGCCTACAAATGCATGTGTGAATGAGAAGGATGATTAGCTAATCAATATTTAGTTATTTTTAAAAGGCTATTCTGCATATTACATATCATATATATATATGTATGTAAATAAACCACTTGTTTCTGGATACCATGCTTCACTAACTTTGAAATTATTGTATTCCCGTATTTAATTTTTAGAGTCAGCTTTTTCAATGTTATCTTAAAACATGCGTAGGTTGCAACAGAAATGGATGACTCAGGTATCATTTTACGTGGTCTCCCACAGTCACTCAGAGAAAAGACTACACGGGAAATACAAACTACTCCAAAGCAAGACGTCAGTGTTTCAATAGATGAGTACTGAACATTTACAGGAATCTCCTAAAACACATCATGGATTTCATAAACTTATCCTTCCTTTATGAACTTAGTGCTAATAAAATATATGGTAATGAGTCATATCATGAGAACTGAAAACCTTGCTTATTTGCAGAATAGGTACCTTGGAAAATGCTTCTGGCATTTTCTGGGCTCAACAATGTAAAGCTACTCTGTCTGATGTTTCTTGTTGCTGTTGTGATGCAGGAACCCTAAAAACGTTACACAAATGCACACTATTAAACATACCACAGATACATCCTTCAGATGACTGTCAAAATGAAGACTAAGAAAATTCCTCTAAGCATACACCTGAAGGTGCTACAACTCTTTCTGCAAGGACAGGCATGGAGACCAGCTAGCTAGAATTTTTTTCTGAATATTTTTTGCATGGATGATTGGGGTGGGGAAAAGTGAAAGAACAAGGAATTTCTATTAAAGTGACACAGATAAACTGGAAGAGTCTCAAAAATGGTGTTATAAGCAATTCTACAGGTAAGATGGAAATCCCTTTTCCCAGCTCTTGGTATTATAAAAAGATACAATTTTGAAACTTGCAAAATTTAAACTCTAAAGAACAAATTCCTTACTTTTACTCTGATCTTATGTGAATGTATCTGTTAAGAACATGTACTGAAAATATATTTCAAATAACTGCATGTTAAAATCTTGATTCTCTTGGACCCAGGGTGGCCTACAGGGAGACTGAGAGGCAAAAATCAAATGTTGCCTACATGTTCCCTTGTAAAATGGGGAGTATTTGACAATTTAATCCTGAGAAACAAATATGTATGATTTCTTCCCTGACAGAACACCTTAAATACAAGCAAATATGGTAGTACATATAATCTGATTTTTAATAAGAATCAGGTAATGTTCCAAAAACTTCTATTTCTAAGTGGAGATACTGCAGTTTTAGAATTTCTCTTTCCTTTTAGCTGTAGTGCATTCTTTGACTGCCAAATGTACCCTCAAAATACAGTTAATTCTCTTATTCTGATATATTGAAAACTGGTAAGAACCAAAAGCAATATCCAGATTTTTATGTGGATTCAAACCAACAGCATGATTCTTTACATCTTCATTTTATAAAAAACTTGTTTTTGTAGTACCTCCTGAATTTTTAGCTTTTTGTGACACATGCAGTATAGGTTCTGTTATTCACATCTCTCATTGTTAATTAAAAGTAATCCTAAATTGCACCATATATTGCAATTACAGCCAAAAATCCATCAATTGAAACATGCTGAGCAACTCAGTGTAACACAATTCCTGTTAAAGTCAATGACAAGTAATTTCCATGTTTTCCTCCTTCACAGTAAACTCTGGGCCACACAGTTACCAGTGATGAGGAGGATTAGCATCTCACCACCACCATGTTGCTTCCCACTCCTTAGCTTACAAAAGCCATGAGAGAACCACCATGCAAAGCCTGGAAACCTTGTTGTACCAATTCTACTATACTCAAGATGTCGTGAAAGGCAGCACAATTAGAAAGACAGCCTCTGTCAAAACAGAGTTCCATCTACCGGAAAAAATGGTAGGATCTATTATCACCTGCTACAGTAGGTCTCTCTGCTCCATTATTATTATAAAAGATCCTGTTTCAGAAAATAGGATCCTTCCATTCCTAGAATTAGACTCTTCTAACTGACTTTACCCTCCCATTATATATTAAGTAGGTCGGTGTCCATTTGATTGATCTAATGAAGGCCTATATCACGGCTGGTCAGCAGCTGGCCAGGCCTTGACAGCAACAGCAAAGCTGCTGTGCATTTCAGAAGATGGAGGAGGGGGCGGGGGGAAGAGGTAATTTTAAAAATCTCCCTTCAATCTCCAGTAATATAACAACTTGAAGTTCTAAAAGGTCCACTGAGAATATTCTGGCAGAGGATGGACAGAAGCTATTTTTGACCTTGATTAATAAAGGAGAAACTCTACAAAATGTAAATGCAAAATTTAAGTAATTCAACATCTGTAGGTAAACAAATGCAAAAAAATATCATTCACTTGTCAATTCTCTCTGCAATCAGTATCACTGCCTTTCTACGCGAAAAGAAAAAAAATTATGATAAATTCCCTAAATGCTGTCTATTTGCAGTATCTAGCATGACCCACAATTAAAATAAGAATATGAATTGTAACAGTTGAATCAGGAATTTGATTTAATGGGCCAGAATGACAGTTCTGCTCTGACATAATCTAAAAGGATTAATATCTATCCTCTATCCGCTATCTACATAGCTTCAGCGTGAAGATGCTCACCTTATTTTTACACGCCTACTTGTCACCTGGAAATAATGGATTCTACAGCTTTTCCTACCAGGACATCTACCTGTCTGGAATCCTTTGCTTCACTATTCTACATTTAGCTTATTCTTTAAAAATAACCTCTATTTCTTTTATAGGAATGCCTTTTTTTCTTTTTCTTTTTTTTTTTTTTAAACCACCAAGCTCCCCCCTCCCCCTTCTTTGTTTGAAACACACAGCACTTTTATGCAACAGCCATGAAAAATGATATTAAAAATGGATACTAGAAAACTAGTATATCAATCCTTGATTTTTAGTGACTGATAGTCTGCAATTTTAACCAAGGTTAACAAAAACAGACCGGTACAGACTGCAACAGTTCACACCCTGCAAAATGTGGCCTATTCAGTCCTTTTCACTGCAAACAGAGGAAAAAAACCCAGAGGATTGCATATTCTGCACACATTTATCCTTATATTTATCTAAACATACCATTATTCTCATACAGCCATCTCCTCCATTTTACAAAACACTGTTATCACGGCATAAAATTAACCCCTAAAAATAGATTCTTATTGTCTTTTTTTTTTTTTTTTTACCTGGAAAGATCTACCCTGGCTGCATGCTCCACCAGACAGTTCCCAGATCAGAAATCTAAGTCAAATCCGCATTCTTAACCACCATGTTAACACCACAGATTAAAACACAGAAACCTTACCTAGGAGCTGCATTCTTTCAAATGTAAAATGGTTTTACTTCCTTTCTATCTAAATCTGCCCGCTGCCTGGACATATTTCAGCCTGACTTCCAAATATTTGCCGGCTTTCTCTCGCCCTGCGCGGCATCCGCAGTTATACGGCATTACTTACATTCTCTTCCATATTAATGAAAAATAAAAATTAAAAACGAAAAAAAAAACCCCCAAAAAAGCCCCAGACATTACATGAAAGGCGGAGAAAAGAGACAGCCCATTTCAAAGCATCTGGCAAGCCTCCCCCTGGCCGCCGGCCAAGCCTCGGCTCCAGCGCCCGCTCTCCACCCGCCCGTCCCCGCCGCCACTCCCGGCGCATGCGCGCTGCCGACCAGCAGCCGGTTGCCGTGGCAACGCTGTAGGCCGCCTCCAAGTAGGAACGGCCATTCTGCGGACGGGCCGGGAGAACCGGGAAGCCGCGGGGAAACGGTGTTTGACCTTCCGCAGAAGACAAACTTCACCCGATTTCTTTTCTACGTAAAGAAAGGAATGTTTCCGAGCGCCATGCGAAAAATCTCACGACGGAAAAAAAAAAAACACCCACAAACCAATCCCATGACCAAACACCGCCCCCCCCCCCCCACTTCTAAATATAACATCAAGGTTAAAAACAGGTAGCAGGAATAAAAGGAAATTCTGTAAACACGAAAGAAACTCGCTAACTTTGTAGAAAATGAGCCACACAAAACATTTCAATGCAGAAAAACATCCTACTGTAAATATTCACCAGAAAGCCCATCCGCATCGTAGCACACGATTTCTGCAATTCCCACCCAGTAACGCTGTTAAAAAAACCAAATGTTTACAAAGGTAACTCCTGTACTGCTCTTAAATAGCGTCTTAGGCACCAAATAGCTTTAACAGGCACTACGCTTTAGCTCATCCTTTCAGTCAGCCTACTGCTTTTGCTTTAATAGTTTTTTTGGTTTTTTTTAAAATCAAACTACTTTTTCAGAAACAAGTTACTTTTTACATAAAGTACAAAAGAAAAACACAAAGTGATTTCTACTTAAGGTTGAATTACTACCATTATCCTCAGCATCATTTTTTTTTTTTTGTTACATCTCTCCTAACCCAGATTCTTTCTATCACTCTTCTCTGCCTTTAATTTTTAATTTCTGAGATTTGTCTCCTATTTCTGCACCGGATAACAGGAGGCAACCTGCCACTGCTCACAAATCCCATTAGAGATGGCCGTAGGAAAGAGAAGGTGAACTGGCCTGAGAAGACGCTGAAGTGAGTAAGCTACGTCTGAGAGGAAAATGTTGGAAAGCTCAAGATCTTCAAGTATGAAAGTTACTCAGTTAGCTTTGAGGAATGACTGAAATTGCCCAGACTTACCACTACTTCTTCAGTTTTCTCTTCTCTCTTTTCTTCCTCTTCATCAGTTTCTGCAGCAGCTCCATCTTCCTCATCACTGCTAGAGGACTCCAGAATTTCACTTATGTCCATTTTCCAGTTCCGAGGAACACCCTTTGTGTTGAGAAACGTGCTTGCCTCCTGTAGTCCTACAGAAGAAAGGGCCCAGGTTTTATCTCATCTGCCGTATTCTCAGCCACAAAGCATTTTTAATTTCCTTTTCACCTTCTTGTAAATTACAATGCCAACTTAAGACAGCAATGGAAATAAGCGATAAAACAGATACTTCAGCTTTAAACATTCAGTCTACACGCTTCACATTTCAAGACTGTCAAATTTTAAAAATTGAGTATCAGTAACTTGAGGAATTTCAAGCTGACAACACACAGCATCTAGGCACAGGTCTTCATGAACACTACTAAGATTCACACCTATGTATGTGAACAGCACCAAAGACAGGCACCTACATTTATCCACAGATCTTCTATGTTCTGTTTCTGTATGAAAGAGACAAATACGGTAACAAAGCTACTTAAAAAACTAAACCCACAGTGAGATCAAGTACTATGACGTACTTTGTTCTTCTCAAAATATCTTCATGTCTTAAAAGTTTAGATTGAAAAAAAAAAAAAAAAAAAGTAAATGTTTTGTTCAAGAGCACCGCTTAAGGAGACGTTACATTAATGTTTGGAACAGAGTAAAAATGCCCTAATGAATAAGGGAGTGATGGGACGGGAGAAGTCCCACTTGTACAATGGGAATACCTCAAATTCTTTTCCTTGAGGAGGTGCGCCAAGGGGGAAAACCAACAAAGCCAAACAAACACAGATAAACTCAAAACACGCCCCCGAAACACAATAAAGGACTTCAGTAAAGAATCACAAGAATACTCAAAAGAGGGACATACTGCATTCACAGTGCTGCTGGAGAAGAAAAGGCACCTGTTTTTAAACAGCTGCTGATAGAGTAACCTCTGGAAAGCTGTCTAAACTTTTTGAAACCATCAGTACCTTTGGTTCCACAATATTCACTCATGGCAATGAATGTCACAACCCAACTATGTTCTGCACGAAAAAAAAAATCCCTTTCTTTAATTTATCCTAAGCCTGGCATCTGATCACTTTTTTGGCTGTTTAAAGTTCTTGTACTGTGAAATAGTTATGACGAAGAAAGTATATACAAAATCATTAAGAACTACACGAAGCAATCAAAACCACCTCAAGCTCCCATTTTTGAGTATCACGTTAAATCTTTACTTGTCAAGGAGCTGTTCCACACCTTTACTCAAACTGGAGGAACTGCTGCTGTTGAGTGGAGGACTTTGTTGGTGGTAGTTGGGGTCTTCTTTTATTTTTAATATATAAAATTTACATATTTATCCTCAACAAATTTTGTGGTTTGAGGTCTGACTAGTTGAAACAACACTAAAATTTTTAAAGTTATCTACGTTAAAGTGAATCTGGCCTTTTACAAGCTCACCCAAAACATAGATTATTGTAGTCACATCATACATCCAACTAGAAATAAAGCTCTGTAATTATACTCTTAAATCAAACATTATTCACAGGCAGGCTGTTCAAATAAAGTTTAAAAACACCCGCACAGCAAGGCATAACGTAAATACAAAGTGTTTTGAGAAACAGCACAAAACTTTGGTTTTAGGAGAAGTAACTATATACTCCATCTTTCAATGACTTTTCAAATACTCCACCTTGAAAATACTCTGTTCACTTTTCATTAATCTGGAGTGGATCACACAAAGGAAATAAAAATCAAGTAAGCAAAACTCCTACTAGGTGCTATTTTAATAATAAAGGCAGCTATACCCAAAGTTTCTCTGATTTATCATATTTTAAATCATTTGCAAAACATTTAAGAGCACTTATCAGAAATCAACAGGCCATCATTTATCTGTGAAAGTTAAAAGTACTGTTGCACAAGATTACTCTTTGTAAACATCTAGAATTTATTCCAATTTACCTTTTTTAGGAGAGGACTCAGATTTTGTTAAGTTTTGAGCATCTAGTTCTTTAATGTCTTTTCTTGCTACCGAGTAACTGAAAAAGAATAAGGTTCTGTCATTGTCTTTAAATCACAGTGAAGCAAGCATCTGACTTAGAAAAACAGAGATTTCTAAAATTTTCAAGATTTATCATTGATTTTCAAGGTCCTTGCTAACAACTAAATGCATAAGACACTTGTTATTGTGGGTCCTAACACAGGATTCAAAAGCAGAGTTAGTTTCCAACCTTTCTTTGAAATCCAGACACTGAAAGAACCCTTGTAGTTAAATAATTAAGAAAGGTTTGTAAAGCTTCTGTATTTTAAACATTTACCCTGCACAAATTTGCAAAGGTAAAAGACTCTACGTAGGCAAAAAAAACATTTTCTAAATTGAAAATATTCACACCAATCAACAGTTGCTACCCAAAATAGCAATCTAGCTAAGAAGAAGAAACAAGCCCTCTATTTTCAAAATGCATTTCTACTAGCACAGAACAACAGTGAAGCCAAATTCACATATCTCCATTGATAAACAGTTGATTTTTATTTTTTAAATTACAAAAGCATTCTCACAGCAAAAATATATGGAAGTTGCTCTGTTCTAAAGATATACGGAACATTCAGTTACTGAATTACTACAACAGAAATGCTAACCAACCTGCAAGGAAAGCCTTACAACTGAGTTATTATAATAAGATTTTTTTTTTTTTCTTCTTTCATTATTTCAGAAAAACTGGAGTAAAACCTCAGGAATTGGAGGCCGCCATTTTCTGAAGTTAAAGTCATAATACTATGGAGAAGAAAAAGTAAAACAGAGCAAGTCTGCATGCTTTTCCAGTAACATTGTACCTTCAGTATATAAAGAACCAGACTTATCTAGAATGCTGATGATACATGTCTACATCAAGAGATCAAAATGAATTAAGTCTTTAGTTACTTGAAATACATTTCAGTAATCAAACACTTGCACTCTACTCAAAATCATGGCTATTAAAAATCACAGATTGTTCACTTTGAAAGAAAGAGAGAAAGAGGGGTGACAGCTGGCCTTCAGCAAGGAAGTTTTTATTTATAATATGTTGAGACAGATGCATTAGAAGTAAGGATGAAGAGAAATAAAGCAAAACAGTTTTAAGATACAGTCTTCATATTCTTTTGAATGTATTATGCCTTTAAGACACACCTCTCTCTGTCTTCCCCTCTCTCCTTCCTCCCTCTTTTGGAGGGAGTGTGGACTAATGGGACCTTTCCTTCTTTTTGCAGGAATTTTGGTTCAGACTAAACGGTTACTTTACATTCACTTTTTTCTTTAAGAAGTAGATTAAACACTTTTAAACTTTGCTATTTAAACAGCAACGGACATCTGGACACTGGGGGGGTAACGAGTCAATCAGATATCCAAACTACTACAACAGACACCCAATAAAGACGTAAAAATTAAGATATTAAGGGAAATAACTAGAACCGAAACTCACACTTCAAAGAACAGGAATAATCTAAAGTGTTAACACCTGTTTTTTTTGAAGTTGTTCATTTTTTTTGAAGTGAAGAAACATCAGGAACTTTACTAATCCAATGAACTCACCGGTCCACACAACGTGGGTGAGTAAGCACAGAAGTTAGCTGGAAACAGACTACCACAGACAGATATGCACAACCAACACTACACACAATCGTACCCTTTCCTTTTGGAAGAAATAATGTCTTCAGAAGCAATATGTAATTTATTTTGCATTTTTCTCCCACAGACACCTAATGAAAGTAAGCTATTACTTACAATTTGGAATCTGCAAAGGATCGAACTAAACACTGGTCCTTTTTCACTGTGACGTCATCGTTACAGCTGGGAGACACAACCTGAAGTTTCAAATAAAACACTTTTTTTCAGGGAAAAAAAAAAGTTTATCTTGAAAGGAAAGAAAGATAGACAGCAGGAAAATTGCTGTTTTCCTGTTTCTTCTATTATAGTTTCCAGTTCTGAGAAAAGAAACCTACTCCAACTTATATTACTAAGGCCAACAATGACAAATTTTAAGAAGTGGTTTACCTCAAACTATTAACTTGTTACATACAAGCCAGAAAAGTTTGCAATTTCATTTGTAAATTCCAAAACTACTCTACTGGGGTAACATCACAGGATCCTATTTATTCACTCTGCTTTTTCTCTTTTCTTCGTACAAAACCTGTTTAAAGCATCTGTTTAAAAAGTCACTTAGTTTATTAATATTAATTAAAATGAGATCTGCTTATTTTATAGCAGCTTCTGATCTTTGCCATTCAAGCTGAGAAGTAAGTAGTATTTTTTATTTTTGAGGTGTGGCTAATATAAGCCAGTGTGGAATCCAGCACATCCTTCCACAGTAGTATCATCTCTAAGTCTCAAAAGGTGATAAAAATGCATTTGCAGTATTTGTATTCCAACCAACAGAACAATTTTACAGTTTGTTCTAGACCATATACAGACAGAAAATGCCAAATGCAGATGAACTTCTGGATCTGCCAGGACTCAGTGGAAGCTGTGCCACCTCATTCAGGTGAGTCAGAATTTTACCCCCCTCAAAAAAAAAAATCAAGAAACGACATTCCCGTTTCTCAGGCAGCAGAGAACAGAACAGGTATGTGGTCTCCAGTAACTTAATCCTCTAGTTAGGGCCATGTTAAAGTAAAATCTGTCATTAGTGAAGGGATATGCAACAATCAGAACAGGCGCAACAATAACACATTTCACATTTTAAATTGAGATACGTAGACCTGGATAAGTCAGTGTCACCTATTCACCCTACATTACATCATAATGTTCTTTCAAGGAAGAGAAGACAACTGGCCTGTGTAGTTAGTAACCTTTTGATCCTGGATTCACACAGGGAAATACAATGTTAAACCAAGTCAGAAGGCACTGACAGCCGAGCCCGTTCCAGCTAACCACAAAAATTCAAAATAAAGGACTACAGAATATACAGTTAAGTAAATAAAATCTGCAAACATTAGTAAACCAAACCTGCATGTTTAATGCTCAGAATATTTTTTTTTAAACAAATAAGTCTCTGATGGATGACAAAAGATGCCTATTCAGTTTGTCCGACAATACCAAAAAGTTTACTAAATAAAGCAACTTTTTTTATGCATCCGTAAACTTTTCTGTGTGTATAAACAATCTGCAGCATCTAGCTTTACAGTACAAGCCTACTTGTTTTTGAATTTATTTAATATATATTTATGATCAGCTATGGCAATGAACAGTTGTATCCTATATTGACAGTCAAATAAAAATAATAACCCTCTACTGCTAGAGTAGCTGGCCATTTATGTAAATTCAAGCATGAAAGGAACTAGTATTTCATGAAATTTAAAGTCTAAGGAAAAAGGCAATCATTAAACACAAATAGAAAAAAACTTCAATACAATTAAAATTAACACATCTAGTTTCTCTGAAGTTGCCTGGGAGTGCAAGTCCTAATGCATCTTATTTTTATAAGAAAAATATTGTTACATATCAATCATTTTGCGTGCAGTTTTTAAAGTCTTAAGAGCCATAAAACTGTAACTTATACATAAACGTTATTCTTTGCTCTCCTGCTCTTCATAGGTACTGCAGAATATTTGCATTTTTAGCAAATATGGGCAGCAGAGCTCAGCCTGACTGTATTCACAACTTCGCTGTAAAAGCTGTGAAGTTTGCAAACCATCCTAATGCAGGAAAATCGCTATATGAACAATGTAACAAGTCAGCTGGCACCCTTGTCTAAAAGGATAGCAGTAGCATTACAGTAGAGATGTCAACGTCTTAAGCAACTTACCAAAGCTGGATACCAGTCTGCCTTCTCAGAATTACAAGTCACACTCACAACTTTGCCAAGCAATTCATCATTGAGACGCCTTTTATCTTCATCCTCCTCTTCACTACTTTCTTCTTCCTTTTCATCTTCAGTACTAAATTATTAAAACATACAGTATTTTAAAGTTTTCATTTGAAGTTAGTATCTGAAAGCAAATACAGCTTACAACCAGATCTTTCTTCCTGTTCTGCAAAGCTTGAAAAACAAAACTAGAATTTTAAGAGCTGAAATTGCTTGACACACACTTAAACATTAAGTGCACTTACTTAGCAAGAGGAATTTGGTAGAAATTCTTTCCAAGCAGTAGTATTTTACAACAGCATCATGTTGGAATTGGAGGTATGAGTCAGGATTTGATCGTGCACAGATAACGGAAATGGTCTCTACCCCGGAAATTTAAAAGCACCTTTTTTTTCCTCCTTTGTGCAGTATAAAGAAAGTTAAAAATCCTCCATTTCCTGACATATGAGTTCCTACTATATGGAAGAAGCATAAACATTCTTAAGGCTACTACAAGCAAAAACCCCATCAATTTCATAATATTGCTAACATATGAACACATCTGCATAATCTGAATTACTCAAGTCCATAATCTGTGCATGCCACTCACACAACAGAGCATTCGGACCATTGCAGCTTCAATGGTCCAGCTTCAGTTTTAGCAAAGGACACTAAAGGAAAGGAAAGCAACAGAGCACTATCAAAACTCACACAGGAAGAGAAGATCTTCTTCCTCTATTAGATTTCTTCCCAATAACTGGAGTTCCAAAGTGCTCTGGATTGGTTAGTGGCAGCTGATCAAGTGTCTACATGGAAAGGGAGGAAACAAAATAAGTTTGCACTTTCTTCTTATTATAAAAAAATATAAATTAACTATTTAGTTTTCATTCCATGTCCATCATTGCCTTACCTCACTTTCTGCAAAGTGCCTTTCTCCTTTCAAGCATAACGAAGTTCGCCTCAAGGTCCTTTCATCCCCATCATCAAAAACTAGTAGGAAGCCAAGAAAACACGTTGGCACAAGATGATCAGATCTCTTTCCCAAGCTGACAAGTCTACTATTTATCTCACAATTTCAAATATTCTCTAAAACATGACTTTCAAGACCTCCATTTAAGCCTTTCCTTAGTTCACAAGTGAAACGAAGGGTGATATTCAAGATCCAGTCTAAGAACTAATAACATTTTCACACAGAGATTCAAGCCAGTATAAAGTAAGGCTTTTGGACGCAATAGTCTCAGTCTAATTTAGACAGCCTTCTTATCAATGCATTGCACATTTCAAACCATAGCTACTGCCTGCATACCAGTTACTATTATCCAACAATCTTAGGGTTTTGTTTGGTTCCGGAGTTTGGTTTTTTTTTGTTGGTTTTTTTTTTTCTTACCTTATCCATTTATTCCTTACTTATGCCACCTTTTAATCCTCTCTCTCACTTGCTACAAATAACCCCACAAAAAGAAAAATGAATGGAAAGAAAAACACATGTGTGATAGTTTTTGCTACACTGTCAACACTGTGCTACCAACAGACTGGGACCACTGGAAACTTCCAACCACAAGTCTGACCAACTTATATAGAATACTTAGTAGGCATCCTGCTCTCTTAAAATTCATGTATTAGTGAAAGGGACGTTCCATCAATGCACAGCTGAAGAAGTCTAGAATGCTAAAAGGCTGTTACAAGCTTTGCCTGAGACAGATCTACTCTTTAGTCAGTTTAAATAAAATCTTCTCATTAAAATTTCCTTGAAGAGAAGGAAAGAAAAGTTACCAGTTCTCCCCCACTGGTTCAGATGCTGCTGTCTGAGCCACGCAAACAGGCCCTTTTCACAGAGCAGAGACCAGGTGGCTGCAGTCTGGCATTCCGGTGAGGTAAAAGTTTATTTGTATGGGTCAAAGTGCAGAACACTACTCTGTATTTAAACTACTTGAAACATGCTTTGTCCAATAGTGAACTTAAAAGAAAAAAAAAAAAAAAAAAGGCTCAAGAGTGTTGTGTGTGTCAGTATGGTAATTTTGGCAAACTTCTATTTAAAAAAAATTACATCTCTATGAAATGTGCACCATTAGCAAAAACAATAAATGTAGAAAAAAAAACCCACTTATTTTATTTGACAAATAACTAAATAGAACATTCACATTCTCATAATCTTAGATTAAAACCACAGACTGCAATAATACTGCAACTAGAACTATATAAAAAGGTATGATTACAGATTTAATTAAGCTTGATAAGATAAGCTTAAAGGTTTCTCCATCTTCAGAGTAGAGATACTGCTGTGGTATGCTCCACTACTGAATTACCTTAATTGCTTATGTTATAATACTTGTACACACAAAGCAACTTTTTCCCTTCCAAAACTCTAATATTTTAAGAACAGCAGATACCTATATTCCTAATTAGCTACGATAGTTAACAATATTTTCAAAACTTTTAAGATGTAAATACCAGTAAGATCCACCAGTCTCAACATCAGCATGTTACTCTCAAAATCTTCTAGTTTAACTTATAGCTCAAGGAAGCCACCACCACAACACTAACTGGAAAAACAAAGTATGAGCTTTTCTCTCTGGCAGTTACTAATTCAGCACCGGTATCCATTGATCAGCTAAGTGTGAGGGCCAGAGCGCTCAAAATAATTCTGAAGTTCAGTGTTGTCACAGGTTTACATTAATTTAAAAAAAAAAAACAAAACAAAAAACAAACCACAAATATATATCCGTGCCATCCCCTTGAAGTTTAAGTTTCATCAGCCACTCCAAACGTGTCACTCATCAGCTCTCTCTGTACACAAATTAATCCCAATGCATGAAATATTTTGTAATTGTAACTACTTTAAATTTTCTTCTCTTCTAAAGAAAATACCTGTTTGCACCTTGCTGCGAGGGTAATCAGAAACACACATCGATAGTCTCAGCACCTTTAAAAACATGCACCTTTCTTAGACGAAGTAGGCCTTGTGGCTTCCCTCTCACTTTTAAGAAAAACGTACTTCACCAAAAGCATTGCTGATATTACTGCCAACCTATGCAGGACTTTTTATTGCTAGTCTGAGAGGCTTTAAGAAAACGTCTTTTCAATGTACAGTATCATATATTAAGGATTTCATAAATATAAGCAGCAGGGCAGCCAGCACATTTTTGGCTCTGTGATACTTTGAGACCACGACAGCAATCATGTCAGAAGAATTTAAGACACTCTAAGCTGCAAATTCACTCCTCTTTTTAACCTCACCCATAAGTAAGACTGTTTAACTCCAGTTAAAAGACCTATTACTAACAAACAAAATAAAAACTGTTAAATGAATGCTGAATAACTTGTACTAATTAGTTTTATCATGCCTTAAATAGGTTACTGTTGCAACTTCAAATTCTCCAACAGCAGAAATTCTATAGAGGTTGCATTCTGCAACAAAGAATTTACTGGACAGCATCAGTTGTGCTAAGGAGGGAAGGAAACAGGAACAGAAGAGATGGGGATATCTCCCCATATACACGTAACGTAAGCATCAAAAGACCTGTTTACTGTGCCGCAATATTTACCCTAGAAGAACTTAACAATCCTGTCCTTCCAAAGAAACAAGTATGAAAAAGCTAAAGCCCTTTAAGTAATACCATTGCCTCTTGTACCTGTTGGGGAACCAGGGTGCACCAGCCGACCATTTCCTTCTGGGAAGAGAAGGATACATACTAGCCAGGAACCTATATGCTACTATTTAAGAGTCAATATAACAAAGTAGGAATGACAGAAATAAAAGTAACCTTTCTTCCAAACCTGTTACTTCATGACTAACACTGACAGAAGGGGAGAAAGGATGACTAAGCGGCAGGACCTGCAGGAACAGTTTCTGCTATAATGCTGGTTCTAGTCCCAGGAATGAAGTTCAATATGCTCCATACAAAGCGTATCTGAACAGTGGAAATAAAGTGGGAGTTTTCAGAATTTCACTGCATCCCAACCTTGTTGATAATTACAGAAAAGAAACAGAATTTTTTTTTCTGTTTGTGGAAACCTAGGCAAGACAAAGCTATGACAGAAAAAGAAAAGCAGAGCTTCCCAGTGGGAATCAACACAGTACTTCCCAAAAGTTAGGGGAAAAAAAAAAACCTCTATTACAAGTTGAGTACCTCAAAAACGCATTAAACAGTGAAATTTTCAGCTTACTACTAATGAGCAAGTATCTTCCATTCCCTGTCTGTAGCAGGCCCATATATGCCACCAACAAAAACAATACTAACCCTGTCCTCACAAAAACGCTGTCTCAACATCGGTTCTGATTTACTTACATAAGAAATATTAGCAAGTTGACTAACCAAAACGGTTTTTAGGAACTGTGAAGAAACTTGCCACAAAACATTGCAGATCCATTTAACTACATCTTGTTTAGAAATACCCCAGAGATTTTTTTTTTTTTTAAAAAAAAAAAAGAGAGAAAATAAAGAAAAGGAGAACATAGCAATAACATCCTCGTAATAGTTACGATATTACTTATACACAGAGCAGTTTTACCAGAACAAAGCTGTCCTGTAATAGACAAGTGAGTAGGAAAAGCAACCCTCAAAGCTGCATCTGCTTGCTAACTTGAAATTTAACAAGTACGTACCAACGAGTAAAAACTGACCCAGCGTCACTATGCACTTAATTATCTTCAGTAGCTGCCTGAGAAAGTATTAATTTGTGAGCTATCAGAGATGCTACCTATGAGTGTCTTGATGAACGAGGGCAAGTTTTGCAGATTTTTTTATTTTCAGCTCTGGAAACAATATAGAAAGTACCAAGAGTCATGCAATCAATACTTGCTGAATGACCTTGTAGACAAGGACTGCACTAACTACCGATTCATCACTGTAAGAGGGCTTAAGAGCAAGACACTGCAGTGTATTGTGCTACTGAAGAGACTACAGAACCCAATTTTTAGGGAAAAAAAAAAATTAAATTAAATGAGCTTCAGTTTCTCTACAGAAATGCATATGAAATGCCACTGAAAACACAGAAGTGCAAACTTTGAGTCTACTCATAGAAGACTATCACCTTACAAACACAACTCTACTGTATGAAACTGCTTTTTCTGAGATGTTACAGTGATCTTACTATTGTTATGTACAAAGAGATTAGGAAAAAATTCTACCTCCTTGCTTTCCCTATTGTTTGTATGCATTTTATTTTTTTTAACACTCATTCCACATTGTAACAAGGGTGGTTTTATAACCAAAAGCCCTAGCCAGTTGATTTGTAACAAGTTTCAGTTAATATACTTCTTCACCATCACATCTGCTCCTCTACCTGCCCGTTGCCCAAACATGCTTAAGTACAAAATGTGGTGCTTTCTTTTTTTCCTAGATTCTCCAGAACGCAGCCACAGGTGTGCCACAGGTGCACTTAAACAAGAATAAGTCTCATAGAAGGAGTCCAGGCAAATCCAGAGTTTCACCAGAATCCACCCAAGCAACATTTTCAAGATGTAAAGGACAAATTTTTGGTGGGTCAGGGTGGTAAGAGCATCAGCGAAGCGGGGGCAACTGGACAGTTCTATTGCCACACTTGTGGGTTTGGATTCCTGGATGACACATACACAGCCCGAAGATGAAGTGATGCTTCTGGGACGCAGAACTCAACAGGATGCTGAGAAGAACTGGTCAAACCAGCCACTCGAACATGACTAGCGCCTTGCACATACTGCAAAATCTTCAAGTTATAAAAAGACAAACCAGCAAGCCTCTGCTGCAGATGAAATCAGCTGACTGGTGGCACTGACAGTTTTTATCACCTTTCATGCAGGAATCAGACATGTCAGGAGCTTGAAGTAGTAGTGGAGCCAGGACCAAGTCAATTTTTCCTGTTAGCATAGTTATCTCCACACAGCACCAGAAGAGGAAAACTTATTTTAAAAATAGGAAAATGTGACTATAAATAGCTCCTGTTAGCAACCCTGCTCCTGAAAGTCCTAGGATATCATTGTTGGTTCATTTTCTGATAAATATTACCAGAACTTTGAACTGGATTTTTCAAAATCCATGCAACATGAAAGAAGGCTAGACCCAAATACTTAATACCTTTCATTTCTGTCACCTGCCCTCCTAAATGCAGTACCCCAGAGGGATGCAACTAGTGTTTGCGATTGTACTTCATTTCCAGAACAACTCAAGCAGACTACGCAAAACTTCACTGGCACAGGGAGGAGCAGTCAGGTATCTAACTCAGCATTCCCTGCAAACTGCCACAGCGACTGTGTGAGAGGAGGAAGCTACCTCCACGTGAAGCCAGAGAGCAGCACAGGTAAGAGTTAAGGGGCTCAGAGAGGTGTCCCAGAAGCGAGGTCTGGCTTACAACATAGCCAAAGTTGGGCCATGTTGATGTACCACACTGCACAACAGCCAAAAAGGAAAATCTGTTGGCTTTGCAGACTCATGCAGTGTTGAAAAGATTGTGAAAAATAAATTCTTTACTGTTTATGTTAAAATATTCTGCCATTTCATTACAACTTTTAAAAGGAGCAAAGACATGTCTTCTCTTACATAACAGTACTAGATGAAGTCTGAGAGCCATAATCCTCAAAAAAAATAAAGATTCACAGTCCTTGTCACTCTAAATAGTATATAAAGCCCTACTGTTAACAGCAAGGTCTGCTAGAAACTGCAAATGCCTCTCACTGTTTCGGTTTTTTTCCCCCTCCTATTTCCTACTCATTTCAGAGGAAAAACTACTGAAAGTTAATGCATGTTTTCTTCTTTCCTCAGAAAAACTTCCATTATTTTATCTAGCAAAATACAAGGCACAAGGGTCAATGTACTTGAACTGTTCTTTTCTTTAGTTTAAAGTTGTAGATATGGTTTAATTACATATACTCAAAAGATCTGGGAGAGTGTTGACCTGAGTTTTGTCAAAAGAGAGATGACACTTTTGTTTTGATGGGGCAATAAAAAGGCTGTTCTAACAGCAACTCTTCGGATTCTTGCTCCACTGAAATACTGTTTCTCACTTTTATACAGACATTACATCACTTCTAGTTCTGTATGGAAGTGATGCAAAAGTGTTTCCTTAAAGAACATATACGTAAGGATTTCTGTTTTCCGAAACTCTGGTAATGCTTGTTAAGACCCCAGAGAGAATGTGAAAGAAGGAAAATACAACTATGCACTTTGTAGGGCGTGGTCTAGGTTGTGATTTCTTTTGTTTTTAGTCATTTCAGACATTATGTCAGTATTTACCTGAAGCTGAGTAAGCCATAATTCAAACACGGCTCAGCTGAAAGCAGATCTGAAAGACCATTCTAATGCTGTGCAATTATCACCTAGCAATACAGTGGCCACTTCAAAAGCATCAATGCAGCACTTCAAAATCTGTAAATTAAGTAAGTTCATTTAAAATAATTGCATTTTAAAGATTAAAACATCCAACTGAGCCATTTGTTATCCAAAGAACTTAAACTGCTATTACTGTCATCGCACTTCAGATTCAATCGAGCAGATGAGAGGGCTCACTTGTGCAATGGCGTTTTCCAGACATTGTCAAACTTTCACTGCAAACAGCTTTTGTGTCTTCACCTACTGACAGTGAAAGCTGAATTTCGAAGGCAATTTCAAAAGTATTTCCAAATCTCAGCTGAAAATTTCAATATGACTAAACGGCTACAGTAACACCATTATTAAGTAAAAATAGGTGAAAACGTGATTCCCTGCTACAATTAAAAAAAAAATGTATTTGGGGTACATGAACACCACTAACAGACAGGAGATACTATTAAAATAGACTAACTGATCATCATTGTGGCTCTTTCGTTATGTTGGTGGCAAAGTAGCTTTCTAGAGCAAATTCAACCTGGCATTTCTACTGCTTCACCTGAACGAACAAAGCAAAGTTGTTTCAAGTGGCTTTTTTCCTTCTTTAGATATCTATCTGAAATAGAGAACCTGATTTGCCAGTGAAGATCAGCACTTCTCGCTAAACATGCATGTGGTTTGTTCTGGTGGATCTTTTAGATTTTTTTTTTTTTTCATACTTTGAAAATGTTTGTCTGTATGTATTACTGGTTTCCCTATCCGTATCAGTCTACTTTTAGATCACTGAGAAAGAGATGCTACATAAAATAGAGAACAAATAGCACAGGAAAAGTAAATATTACTGAAATACAAGCCTTCCCTTGTGCTTTCCATCTCAAGCCTGACCACATTCAGGAAGACATTCTAGAAAGATGAAGGCTGTTTAATCCACTTCCCTCTTCACTCTTTAGCTTTCACTGAATCAGTTAGTAAGACTGCCAAGTAGCACGGCCTACTATCTGTTGCAAAGGAATTCAACTCTACTTGCTTCATCGCAACATAAACATACACCTGATACCTATCCAAAACTTTCTACAAAGATACAATGGAAGCAGCAGGCAAGAGAAAACGGCTTATTTTTCCTATCTCAATGTTTCTTTACTCCACCTAGAACACTTCCCCAGTTTAAAAAGTAAAATAACTATTTTTTAATGACACAAGCTTCATGATCAGCTTACTTTGGTCAACGTTACCTGTGCTTTTGACACCAATAACAATGCCACAAAAACGTTCATAAGACCTAAATACAATTCCAATGTGTTACAATTGTATTTCTGTAGTGATAGGTATGTATTCTCTACATACCATATTACAGTACTGCATGTTAACTTACCCTAAGATTACACACTCCCAGCTCCAAATTTTTACAAAATCCTAGCAGTCTTAATATATTTGCAAATGGAAAACATATGAGTTTATTTTCCCTGTTCTGCCTGTCAAAAAATATTTGGGGGCGGGAGAGGGGGAGAAAATTACAATAATAAATTAATCCATTGGTTCAAGTTTCTGAGGAACTGAACTTTAATAAATGCATAGTAAAAATCATGGCGTGCACGATTTGTCTCTTACATTATTGAGGAGAGTTCAACAACTTGTTAAATCTAAACCACAACCCACTAATACAGGGCAGAGCACGTATTTACCATTGGAATTACCTGCTCATCAAAGTAAAGATTTTTGGCAGAAGTGTACCGCTCAAAGGGAAAAAAAAAAGAAAATAAAAGAAAAACAAACAGACAAAACTCACCCCTAAACCAGGGGATTTAAAGTTCATCCATCAAATGTAAGAAGACAAATACGTATCTTATACCAATTAATAGTTTAATGCCTTTTTTTATCACTGAAGCAGGAACATGTAGGGTTGGTTTACTGATGTAAATCTTCCGGTCCAAATTCAAATAGAATTAGCTGAAAATGCTACTTTAAAACTAACATAAGTTTTAAAACGGAAATGCTAATTCATAAACTATCAAATTATTAGAGCAAGGTTGTTTCTTATCTTTTCTGTATCAGAACAGTGAACCTCTAAGTCAGTAGAAAGCAAAGTTCAGTGTTCTTCACTCAGTATGTCACTTCATAGTACTAAATCAAGTAGACTGGAAACCTTCTGCACTCTAAACTAATCCTGCCTTTCTTCCCTGACCTGACACACACTACAATTTTACAGCTAGATCTACAATTTTACAGCAATGTTATAATCTTGAAGAAAAATGCAAAGAGCAATGAGCTTTGTCAACTGGTAAGTCAACTGGCTTATATTTAAAGCATGCAATAACAATAATAATCATAAAGTGACAAATCCTTCCAAATTATCTGCAGCGAGAGCCTCGTCCTGATCCCACCAAAGATGACATAACCTCACTTACTGCAATGGAAATGTTGGATTATGGAAAATATCTTCTTTATATCTTAAAAAAGGGGTTAATGAATAAAAATAACTGACACTTCATGTGATAGAGGACTCCTCAAGGAGTATGAAAGACTATGAAATAAAAATGAATACTTTTGGTATACGAGGCAGCTAGTAAGAAATAAAAGAGTTCAAATTTACAAGTACTAATCTCGATGCTCAAGGGTAGCATGCTCAGGACAGTTAAGAGAAGCATGTTCCCTCCCCACCACTATTAGTGAATATAATACTCCACTGCTGTAAGAAAGTTGTGCAAAAAAGGAAGGATGCTTGCAAAGCTCTCTGATTCAAATATTGTGGGTTTTTATTTGCTTATCTAGTATTACTCGAATGTTGCTGGGTTTTGCATTCGACTGTTAAAGCTGTTTTCCGAAAAAAAAAAAAAAACTAGAGATCAGAATGAATAATTCTAATTATTCAAAATAAATAGATTTATCTTACAATGAATTCTTGTTCAACATTTAAATTTCACTGACTCTCCATTCGGAGGTTTGTATTCCAAGAACTAAAAAGTGCATGAGCCTCCAACATGAGAAGCAAAGTAGTTTTATATTTCATTTTAGATATTATTATTTGAAAATTTTTCTAAAGCACAGTTATTCACGTTATAAATGAACGTCCTCTCTTTTCTTCTTAAGGTGCAATGTGTCAATACCTTTCTTTAAGAAAAACCAAACAGATCCCATCTTCTATTGTTTCATATAAAACACGACCCTCAACTCCACACAAAACAGAGGAACAACTTCAGAAGGCACAGAGGTACTACTACCGATGTTCTTCTTGTGTACAAGATCACAGAGAAAGAATGCTTACACCTTAGTCATCCAACGCACGCCCCAGGTTTTCAGCTAGGAGTGCAATTACAAGGTTATGTCCTAAAATCTGCAAGTGTTATCCTGAACTGCAGTGAGTGAAACCAACATCAGTATACATACATTGTGACAAACAAAACTTGTTCAGCCCTGCAATTATCTGTGCAACAGCCTCCCTGAACAACAAATAATTACTATCCTACTTTAAATGGAAAAGGAAACAACACCTGGAAGACTTTTTAAAAGTCACCTCCAAAATCTCTCTCGGATCTCACAATACAAGATATAATTACTTCCATTATTACCTATAATTAGAAATATATTGTTCAAAGATTACAGATAGTAAATGAAAGCATGTGGCTACTCACCTACAGTATACCAACTAGCATCTGTCAACTTGCTGATAACAGCTTCTTGAAAGGATCCATCGGGCATCTTGGTTTCAACCATTGCACCAACCTGCAAAAAGGAGCATCTGAAGGTTACACACAATCCCAAACTCATAATGGAGAAAAACACATGAAGGCATTAATTCTTCCAGTAAACCAGTTTTGTTTTTTTTTAAGACTCATTTTAGCTAAACATTACTCTGTAAAATTGAGTTACTTAGCTGGTAAGAACAAATGTCCTTAAGTATGAAGGCTGAACTTCAAGTAGACAGGAAAGCAATAGAAACTCGGAACATCTAATTTCAGCATGACTTACATCATCACAAGAAATAATAGAAGGCTAATTGGAAATAAATATTGAAATATTCAATCAAAGTAATTATTATTACTGATGTGCATGCAATTACTGCTATTTCTTGTACTTTAAACACTGTTACACTGTCAGCTAGATCAGAATTTCAGCAGCAGTCTACAACATGGATTGGTGTTCTTGCCATAGCTACAGAGAAAAGACAACTATAAAAAAGATTATCTCCTCTAAAGAGCTCTATTTGCAGTCAGTTTTTCATAATGCAGCTATGTATTTTAGCAGACAACTGCTACATATCATAAAAACAAAAATCAACACTTTTTTGTATAAAACACATCAACCATTTAAAAACAGTTAGAGCAACTGTATTTGATGTTGTTCAACGGGCTTAAACTTAGCTTTGTAACCAAGTCCTCCATTACTTACAAGATACAAAACTTTTTGTAAGTAATGAAACGTTGAAACATCTTGTAAGAAGACACAAAAATCACTGTGTATGCAAAACTGTTTGTATATGAAGTTACCACACGGAAAAGCATAAACAGCCTATAAAACTAAAAGAGTTAAGACTAATTACTCAGAATCAGTCTGATCTAAAGCAATGAGTCTCCTTCTGTTGATTTAAATTCTGTAGAACAGGTACCCACCTAAACAGAACGAAAATTTAGAATTTTACAAATCAATTACTTGATTACAAAGAGGCATACAATATACATACTCTTAGAGGTCCTTTCACTTGGTCATCTTGCACTAACTGAGTTGAGTTATCCCCCTTCAGGACCACCTGAAATACATTAATAAAATTTTACATATGTATCTTACTTTTAATATCATACAAAAAGCATATTAAACTGTATTTATAATAATAATTTGGAAAAGACCTTTATCCATCAAAGGCACTCTCTCATTACTGAATGCAAAACACTTGGCACAGAGTTCTACTCACAGGAAGCCCCAGGTATCACATTTAATATTTAAAGAAAAGGGCCAATCAAACAAGAGCCACTGCAAGGCAAAGAAAATACATTTTGATGAGAGTTTGGATATTGGTGCAATCCAGTGCATACCTGGAACTGAGCTTCCAAATCAAAAGATTAAACAGGTTTTTTCTCTCTCTCTACTTCAAGTGTAGCACTTTATTAACAGCACATTGAGTAGTAAACTACAACCAAAATAGAAGCTCTCTTTATTAAATATGTATCAAAAAAAAAAAAAAAAAAAAAATCAGTGAACTGACTGCAATACCATCATTTCTGCTACCTTGAGCAAGAGAAAGTTTTTATGGTAAAGATGTGAAGCACTACAAATCTAATGAAAATAAGGATCAGTTACAGTGTAAGCAAGCTATGCTTCTCCCTTTAAAATTCTGTGCTTGAGAAGGTACCACTAAAGAGACAGAGTGAATGTAAGCCTATGCAATTTGAATCCCTGAGTTTGCAGAGACTCAGTTTAGAAATACAGATGAATATCTAGATGTCAACACTTTGAACTGTTCCATTGCTGTTTGTTACAGCAAAAACACCCACGGTATTTTAATAAAAAATTTCAAACCTCCTATTTCTTTTCAGGAGTCCGAGGTTCTAGGAGCTTCCTCTCCACCAATAAAGACGCCCAGCTTTCCAGCTCCCCTAATTACCCCCCAACCACAGTCTACACTGTAGCTGTATTTATATATACAACACTAGCAGCTTGCTAAAATAGAATTGGCATTAAACGCACATTCAGGTTAAACATGCATTTTATGCTATTTTTATTTAAAATTTTATATCCGCATGGAGATGAATACAGGTTGTCCTGCTGCTCAGGAAAAGACCACTGGCCTTTTTGGACTCTTCGTACTCTTGGCAAGCGTGCTGGGGGTGTGCCTACACGCTCTTCATTACAATATCAGGCTTAGCTTGTTAAAACTCCAATTGTTATAATATAATGGAGATACGGTGACAGGAATTTCCACCAAATCACAGCAGCCTCATATACTTACAAATCTTATCATGGAGTAATAAAACATAAGATTCTAACGAGAAAAAGAAACTCACACCTATTAACAGCCTAAATACTCTATAAGACCAAAGATACAGATCCAAAATCAAGGAAGTCACACACTGCTTCCTACAGAGCTTCTCATCAACACAGATTTCAAAGAACATCACAAATTTCTAGAAGTACTCATGAAGAACAGTGGAAAAGACTCCAAGATTCGAATTGTTTTTTTTTTTTCCTAATCATGAAAAGCACTCTGATAAAGTGGTATGATCTATATATGTAACTGAAGAGGCTGGTAGATCTACCTGATCTAAAGCACACGAAAAATTAGATACATAGTTATTATAAGAAGCTTTAATCTCTATTTGTTAGGGGGTTTTGGATCACTAATGCCTTATTTACATATCCTGGATAGTAGACAAGGAAGTAGGAAGTGGGAAGATTTTGACAAAACAAAGCAGAAGAACAATTTCTGTACTTACTCTGAATTCCTAAGTTTTTTTTAAACTACGTTTTATTCTTGTTTTCCATATTAGCATTAACTAATTAACTGCAATACCAAAATAATTACTTTCTTTTTTGTTGTTTTGGTATAAGATCCATAACGTGAATTAATATTACGTGCCAGTGCTATGCATGTCTAGAAACTCAGCTACAGAGAGAGCACGCTGTTTTAGAAGCAGCAGCAAGATGCTCAAAACTTAAAAAATGTTATTCTGGACATTTCTAAAACCTGGTCTAAGAAACTAACTATTGCCATCTTTTTTGCTCTTGATTTATTTTGGCATTGCCTCTCAAGTTCCAAGCTATAAAACTGAGAATGTCAGCTGGAATTAAACGGAACTTTTGCCTCTGAAAAGGTTGCTCTTATTCCTTATTACTCATGTAAAGCCATAATCCTCTATTTGTGACATCAAAACTGATTGCTGTGAACCTGATGCATTCACAAACAGAAGACAACTGTGACGAGGAAAGCAGCAGCAAGAACAGGTAATCTGAAAGCCCATTCCTGTTCCAGCATAGTCCTAAAAAAAAAAAACCCAAAAAAACCCACAACACTCCCCCAAAAGAAAACAAACACCACCCCAAACTCAACACCAAAACATGAGAAACAACATTCTAGTGTTCTTTAAGATTAATACAATGAGATGAGGAACATTTCCTAATCTTCAGGACCAGGATCTCCTCTGACAGTCCTTTCAAGACAATGCCTGAATAAAATCCGCAACAAGCACAGTACACTACCTTCACTTTCACAAGTCTTTTCACTGTCTTAATCTTTGCCTCACAGAAGGCACCTCGGTACTTGGCACTGACATCAGTTCCCACTGTCAGGTAGGCAGGCTCATCTGCTGCCTATTAAGAAAAAAAATAAGAACAAAGGTTAGTTCTTCTTATTTTATTTTTACAGCTACACCACTGTATATTTAATTTTACATCTAAACTTTCAGACCTGTTGACTTTTAAGTGATAAACAGTGTCTGTACACAGAATTGCAATCAGACTGTTCTTTAAAAGGAGAAAAGGAAAAGAAACTAACAAAGAAGTTACAAGAAGTTCTGTTTTACCAGTGATGTTGAACCCCTCTCAATTTTGTCAGCCTAATTACTCTCCCAGAAACATCTTTCAGGGCATTGTACTGACATTTGGAACATTTCCTTATAAAAAGGGTAAAAACTTACGGGATTGACTACTAATTCAAGTCACCCCTATACAGCATACAAACAGAAAATCCTTCAATTGCAAAAAGGAAGTATAAAAGACAGTTGCATTCTTTTCACCTATAAGCAATCCAATGACACAGAGTATTTAAAACATTTGAGATTGTAAGTGTTGAGATGAGAGCAATAAAGTCTATAACATTCTATATATAGAATTTTTTTTTCCCTGTTGACTAAAAGGAGATCTCTAGAGAAATTTGTTGTAGTCTTTCAAACAGCTGTTAACGAGTATTTTTCTTTCCTAAAATGCCTTTATCAAAGCTTAATTGCTTATGCAGTTTAAAAGAGAGAAATATTTCTCATCATGTTTTCCTTAATCTGGACTTTATTACTCAAACATTTCACTTTATTGTGCTCGTAGCAACCAAGAAACAAGGACAAAATTACCACGTTCAAAATGCCTATCGAGACAGGAAATCCGCACAGAATATTAAATAACTGTTCCTCTGTTGGCTTTTTACTTAAAATGCGTTATTATTTCTTCAACTCTGAAGGCAAAGAAAAAGTTTTTCTCTCTTTTGTAAATTATAGTGCAATTGTTAATCCTTCATACTGAAAAAAACGGCAACAGCTAAGGCAGGACAAAAGCTGCGGTTTTGCAAACTTGCAATAGCAGCTGCTGATACAGGAAGCATTTAAAGGCAGGAGCCCAAAGGACAACAACTCCAAGACGTCGTGAATTTTCAAGACTACTACTGCAAGACGATAAGAGCTCAGCCGGAGAGGAGAAACAGGATTTGCAGCAGGCTCCGAAACCCCGGCCAGCATTACCCTACTGTTGCTCAGCCCAGACGTTGCCATTAAAAAAAAAAAAAAACCGAAGAGAGAACGAGGAGTGTAGGGGGGGGCGGGGGGGACAGGGAGCCCTGCCCCGTTCCGCAGCCAGCCTACCTTCATCTTTAAAGGTTATTTGAGAGATTCCAGCTCAAAGGCTTCTCCTCCCCGCGAGGAAAACACTGCAAAACAAGAAGGGGGGGGGGCGATGAGTGGTGAAGGCGGCCCCGAGTGAGCGTGGGGTCTCCCCGTGAGGAGGAGGCCGGGCGGCGAGGGGAGCCCAGCGCGGGAGCCGCCGCCCGTCCCAGCCCCGCCGGGCCGCGGAGGAGAAGGGGGCCGCGGCCGCCTGCCCTCCCGCCGCTTCCCGCCCGGCGGCCCCTCGGTGTGTCACGTCGCCATTGCTCCCGCTCCCCGCTTCGGGGCCGGGGGGTGCGCGCCCAAACCCCGCCGCCTCACACGGGCAGCTCCTCGCCGAGGGCGGCCGGAGGGAGGTTGGGAGCGGGGGGGGAGGCGGCGGGGCCCTCCGCCGCCGCCGCCGCCTTCCCCGCCCCTCCCCGGCCCTCGCAACTTTCTGCGGCCCGCGGAGGGACGCGCCGCCGAGCCCCTCCTCCCCGCCCCCCTCACCGGCCGGGCGGGCGGACTTCTCGCTCCCCCGGACACCCGCAGCGGCAGCCCCCCGGCCCGGGGCGGGGGTGGGCCGGCTCCGCGCCGCTGAGGATGGAGGGCGGCGCGGGAGGACCCCGGCCGCCGAGGCAGCCCCGGGGAGGACGACGACGACGACTCGGGAGGGAGGGAGGGAGGGAGGACACAGGGCGGAGTTCGGCGGGGGAAGGCAGTCCCCGTCCCCGCTACCTCGCGGGGTGGAGGGGCGCGCTGGAGCGGTGCGGTGCGGCGAGGGGAGGGGGGGGGGGGGGGGAGGGAAGGGGGAAGCTCCCGGCGCCGCTCTGCGCCCCCTCCCCCGGGACGGCGGCGGAGTTGCGGCTGCCGAGGCGCCCGCCGCCCATCCCACCGCCTCCTACCTGGAAACTCGGTGCGAAGTGGGCGGCCCCGCGCTGCCCGGCCCGGCCCCAGCGTCGCGGCCCCCGCTCCGAGACGACGACAGCCCCGCGAGCGGCGGCGGCGGCAGCAGCGGTGGCTGAGCGCGGCCCGGCCCCGCTCCGCCCCCTCCAGCCCGGGCTCGCACCGAATCACCAGCGCCCAGCCCAATAACAAGCTGTTGAGCAGAATCGGTCTCGCCTGAGCTCCCATTGGTTCACTCGTCACGCCCCGGGGGCTCTGCCCCGCTCGGATTGGGCGCCGCGGACAGCACCTCCATTGGTCACAGGAAGCTCGACAGAGGTCATTGGTCAGTCATCGACGCAGGTAACACCACGGAGACTTTTCATTGGCGCCGCTTCGGAGCGCTAGCGGATTGGTGAAGGTTGAAGTGAAGTCAGCGTCCCCCCGCGGCTGATTGGTAGACTCTGGATCCGGATGTAGCTCTGGGCGCGGTGATTGGTCACCACCGAGGGACAGGAAGAGCGACTGCGCGATCTGATTGGTGCCGGCCGTCTCTTGGAGACGCGATGGGGCGGGGACGAGACGGAGTGCGGGGGCAGCGGGGGGCGGAGACGGCGTCCTGCGGCGGCGGCGGCGGCTCGGGGAACGCAGAGCGCATGCGCCGCGGTCAGCCTCCCGGCGCCATTTTGTGTGAGGCTCTTTCCTATTTTAGGCCGCGGGAGGACGGGCGTGGGAGCGGTCGGCGCCTTTCCCGCGGGGGGAGCGGCAGCGGCCGAGGGCTCTCGGCGGGGAGCCTCTGAAGTAGGCCGTGCCTCGTTCCTTCTCCGCGGCCCACCCCTGTCTTGGATGGTGGTGACGGCGGCCGGCTCGCCCCCATCTCCCGCTCGACGGTGATGGCGCAGGAGCGGGCCCGGCCGGACCCGGAAGTGAAGCGGCGGCCATGGAGGGGCGGTGGCGGCGCCTCTGGCGGCGTGGGGCGGAACCGCCGGCCGGGAGGGCGCGGAGGAGTCGGGCGGCCCGGTGAGGCGCGGACCCGCCGGCGGCCTTCCCCCGCTGCTCTCCCCGCAGAGCCCGCCGGAGTCGAGTGGCGGTGCTGAGGCGGCCCGCCCGCCGCGGTCGCTGCCGAGCCGCCCCAGCTGAGACACCGCCGGGGCTGCAGGTAGGGGCTGCAGGCGCTGCCCGTGCCGCTTTCCCCTCACGCCGGTCCAGGCGGGACGCCGGTGGCTGCACTTCCCTCGGAGGAAGGCGTTGTTCTGCCGCCATTAATCGTCTGCTGCTGCCTGTGACGCATTTGGGGTGAAGCCCGGGGAGGGGGACGTGACCGTCTCTTGCTGCCCAGTCCCTTCTGCAGACGGTGCTGGCGGTTGTGATGGGCGCCTGGCCTCCTGCCAGGCGGCTGAGGTCACCTCTCCACAGGAAGAGGCAGCAAGGACAGGGGAAGACCGGTGTTGATGGGGCTGAGTGCTTTTCGGGCTGTATGAGGGGGAATTGTAGTCCTCTCGGGTCCTTCCGTACCTGTGATGGATGCTCTCTGAAGGTACAGCCTTACAAGGCAGGATTTCCGTGCCTGTTAGAGGTCCTCTTCAAGAGAATCTCTTCTTAAAGGCACTACCAAAGTGTTAGTAGTTAACTAACTGAAGCCTATAATAAAATAACATATTATTTTTAACACTAGTTTTGCGTTTTGACTTCTTATACAAAATTTGCTCTGTGATTGAATGTCACGCAGGTCTATTATTTTTCCACAGAGTAATGAGCATCTGTTTGATAGTGCTCACTGTCAGCTACAAGACATAACTTAGGTTTGTCTAAAGCAACGATGGAGGGACTTGTCAGTATAGTGAAGAGGTCCATTGTGCTAATCTTGACAGAAATTGTTGTCTAGTTTTGGTGTTGTTTCCCTGTAAGTTCTGGTTTGAAGATGAGGGAAGGAGGAGTTATTAAATCTGATGCTTTGGAAAGCAGCAAGCAAAGGGATGGTTCTCTGTGGAGTTTATTGGGCAGTGGTGTATGGTATAGATAAGCTCTGAAGGTTTAGTTAGGGCATAATGCACACGAGGCGTGTTTGGAATTGGCTGTAGGAGACGTCTGATGTGGGGGAAGGGTAGCTCTAGAGTTCTGGTGTTTGGATCTGGGTTGTAAATCTGAAGATGCCTGAAGACGTGTACAGTACGTATAAAGGTTGGAGGTGTTTCTTCCTAGTGATGAAGGAACTTCAGTTCTGTGCTGTAGTTCCACTTCATGCAGTGGGTAAACTGAGAAGCAAATTATTGTTTGGAATATATTAAATCCTAACCCAAATGTTAACAAAACTTCAAAAATTCACTTTGAAGTGAACTTCTTGTCTCTCTAACTGTGGAATGTATTGGCTGAATCATAACTTAGATTTTGAGCGTATTTTGAGGCATGATTTGTATCTCTGTACTAAGTACAGTACCATTCAATAAATAACCGTTTGTGACAAAACTAATCAGTCTTGTTTCTGATTTCTAGCAGAAAAAAATTCCTGTCCTCCTGGATGTATCTGTTACAGCCAGCGTGCTTGGGAAGTTCATGGCGTATCACCCAGCTAGCTGTCGTGAGCGAAGGACTCTCTTTCTGTATAGCCAGTCAGCAGGAGAGGTGACTTGTTCTTTTATGGCATTTAAAGCACTTAAGAATGCCTGGCTAGGCAGCTCAACGAGGAGCGTAAACATTCTCACACAACTTAGGGATGATGTCTAGTGCAATGGAATGAAAAAGCTGTGCTTTTGGCAAGCCAGAGAAAGGGTCTTATTTTGGTTTAAAACTTATTTTAATTGGAGTGTGAACTGCAGGACTCAGAGTTATTCCATGAAACTGAATGTTTACATCCTAAATGTATGGCAGTGTTAACTAGCCCTGAGATGTCAAGACAGCTTGTCTATTCGGGATCCTCGTAGCTGTGCCCCATTCCCCGGTGCGATCCCTTATAGGGAAACGGCCGAAATGAGTGGAAGAAATGAGCAGCAAACTCTTCTGTTGTGAGCCACTCTGACTTTACAAAGTTAACACTAGGAGCTCTAGAATGAGACAATCACAGTAAGTCCTGTCAGTATCTAATCACTCTAATTAGACATTCTAGAAGGTAGAAAAATGTTTAACATTTATCAAAGCAGCAGTACTTGTATTATGTGTGCTTTGTTAGTGCCAAAGGTCTTGTAGCTGCAGTACAAGAGATTGGGGATATGCATTTTGGTCTCAGCTTGTACAAATTAGCACAAGGCGTCTTAATTTAAAGATCGTTAACGCAAAAGCATCAAGGCACTCTAAGCATGACACTGCTTTGGTCATAATTCCAGAGCTTACGTGATGGCTGTAGGTAAATTAGAAAAAATAATGTACTTTAAAATGTCTTTGGTGTATGAGTTGCAGAATGTACAGAAACTTTGCCCAAAGTCTTTCATATATGTGGCGCTCAATAGGAAAAGGCAAATACAAGAATGTATCTTACAGGATTCTTTAGAAGAGCAGCAGAATAAGCAGAGGCCAAATAAAACCCCTGAATGTATCATGTGGCTTTCTTGAGAAGATAAAATAATGAGAAGAGGGACTTCTGGGATAAGAACGATGTTTTAATTCTGTTCAGTAGTCACACATTGCTCTTGACATACTGCATTTACATGTAGATGAAAACTCGGAATACACGTGCAATCACAGCCAAAATACTCTGGAAATACTGATTTTTGTTCTAACATGGAGCTTCTTTGTATGCAGTGAAATACTGTGCTACTTTATGTCAGACTTTGCAGATGTTCATGAGGCTTTTAGCTTATTTCATTTTTGTCTCAAGTATTTAGTTTTTTTTTTTTAATGCTCTTTCTCTTGGTGTTTCTATTCTGTCAGTAAATAGGCAACATTTTTCAGTGGTGGCTGAGCAATTATCTGCGTTGCGGTTCAGAACCTCCGTCTGTGTGGAACTGCAGTATTCCTGTACAAGCGAAGGTCATGTGTATGCTTCCCGTAGAGCTTTATTATCTAAGTGATTGCAAGCTGCTCAGACAAGAGTGCGGTAAGAAGTTGCGAAGTACTTAGCGTGCAGGTACAGAGGGGAAAAAAGTCTCAACGAGTATTGAGTTGACAACAGAAAAGTTCAGTCAGTAGTAGCTGGATTATAAAAATGAAAGGTCAAACCTTTCCTAGTCATGGAGAAAACTGTGCTTTACTGTTAACTATGAGTAGTAAGTTCCTTCATATTATTATCGTGTGTGTGTGATGGCGGGGGGAAACACCTGGTAATGCTAAATGCTTACCTACAGTTTCCCCAGCTCTGTCCTTGTGTTCAGAAAAAATGGATATTTAGTTACTCAAACATAGCTCTGCGTGCTGTTTTTCATCATTTCATTGTGAGTGTTGCTGCTGGAGAAGACAAAGTTTAGCAACCCTTAGGAAGCCGTAATTAGTGCGTTATATCTGCCATGAGTATGTTTTGCAGCAGTGCAGTATCTCTTCTGGATATGAATAACCTTAAAAACATTTACAACATAGTACTTTGTGCATGAGAAAAATCTGAAAATTGGTTTTCCTGTCAGCTAACAGTAATACTGACTTTGTAGTTGCTTTTTCCAGTAACAAGTAAAATGATGTTATGTGCTCAGCTTGTCAAATTAGAGTAGCTCTTGTTAGCGGCCTCGGAGATCTCCAGAGAGAAGCAGTCCCGTTCTTACTGAATAAACTATGTCCAGACTTTGTTATGCTTTGTGGCTGCAGATCTTAGCTACAATCCCATGTGTTACAAAACATGTGCGGAAATCAGCGGTGCGTTACCTGATCGGTGTTTCTAGCAGCCTAGCAGCGAGAGAAGAGGTTTTAGTTCTCAGCTGATTTAAGTGGTGCTTTCATCCTAGCCTGTTAGCTGTGGGGGGGGGGGGTTTGGCATGTATCATGCAATCTTTTAATTCCAAACAAAATGTTCCTTTTTAAGACTGATTTGGTAATCCTGTGTTTGGACACAATAAGAGCTGTGTTGTAAGAGACTATTTTTATTCTTTCTGGTATGTAATTTCCTATTATGATAGTGAGCATATTTGCATCAAATGTTACCGTTAGCTAATTTAGCAGCTATGGAAGAAGGGTGCCTATTGCCAGTTTACTTAAATTGGGTTCCAAAGCCAGTTTTAGCATGTTTTGTCATGTGCTGTTAAGTTATCTGAATAGAGATATTTAGCTTCTCTTCTGTTGCCTAGCAAAGGGATGCAAGATACAGAATTTTATTACAAATCCGCTTAATTTCCTGTATTATTTCTAAGGACTACAAGTTCACATCAGTGACAGTAGTGAGGCTATTACAGCTACATTAGGGAAGTCATGCAGTGTTGCAAAACAATAGTGCACAGTCCTACAGAGAAAAGCAACTTTAATTTAGATGCAGCAAAGGACTTTGGCTGTCATCATCTGCAATCAAGTAATTACTCTGTCTTTAAAAACTTGAAGCAGATGCTTGACGTCAAATGAGAATTTAGTTACTGTTCTGGGGAGTAATGTTACTTCAGGGAACTGCTGAAAGAGAGCATCCTTACGTACTTTTTAAAATAACAGTTTGTCTCTGAATGTCAGCAGTAAAGGTGAAGGATGAGATCTACCTGTCATTGGTGAGTAATCAAACCTTCTGTTTCGGGCTTTATAAATAACTTTATTTTTGTGACGGGCATAAGACACAAGTTAGTACTAGAAATGTATCCTATACATATATACATATGGGCAATCTTAGCATATCAACCATTCCAGTACTGTAAACTTTAATTTTTAAATCTCTGTACTTTTTCACTGGCTTCCAAATTATCTCTACAGCATGCAGCTTTTTTGCCCTGGCTTCTGAGCTGTAGGTGTTATTACTACTGTAAACATTTTATCTGGGGAAGTTTTGATCTTTCAAGGTGAGGAGAGATGGTTTTTCTACAAGACTGGACAAGTGGTTTTCTGTGTAAGTACAGTCAGTCACCAGTCTACAGAGCAAATACGGTTTTAGTGTTCCTGAAATACACTTAAGTTGAAAACATTTAAACTTGCTTCTGAATCTCTAAATAGTCTCTATTCTTCCTAACGGAGTCAAAGCCTGTTCATCAATACTATTGCTTGAGCAACCTCCTCTTTAAAGCAAACATACAGGGTGAAACTTGAATGGAAAAACCATGTGGTTTTGGGAGTGGTAATTGCATATTTCACTGCTATGAAAACGAACAGGAGAAAATGTCTTTAAAGTTTTAACATTAAAATGAGATTCCATGTTGTATTTGAAGAACCTTACTGCAGTCTTCTCAGTAAGTTAAGCTTCTGAAATAGAAGGTATTCCTCCTTAAATATTTAACTTCTCAGATCTACTTTGGAGCAACAGTGTGGTCACTTATTCAGCCTTTTGTTGCACCAGACTGGAAGTAAATTTATACTGGATAGGTGTCTGTTGCTATTCATATCTAAAATAGGGATCAAGAGGAGCATGGCCAGCAGGTTGAGGGAGGGGATTCTGTTCCTCTGCTCTGCTGAGACCCCCCTGCAGTGCTGCGTCCAGCTCTGGAGCCCCCAACATCAGAAGGATGTGGACCAGTTGGAGAGGGTCCAGAGGAGGCCACAAAGGTGATCAGAGGGCTGGAGCTCCTCTCCTGTGAGGCCAGGCTGAGGGAGTTGGGGCTGTTCAGCCTGGAGAAGAGAAGGCTCCGGGGAGACCTTAGAGCGGTCTTCCAGTACCTCAAGGGGGCTGCAGGAAAGATGGGGAGAAGCTCTTCAGCAGGGCCTGTTGTGATAGGACGAGGGTAATGTTTTTAAAATAGAGGGAGGTAGATTCAGACTGGATATAAGGAAATAATTTTTTACACTGAGGGTGTTGGAACAGTGGCCCAGGTTGCCCAGAGAGGTGGTGGATGCCCTATCCCTGGAAACATCCAAGGCCAGGTTGGCCGGGGCTCTAAGCAACCTGATCTGGTTGGAGATGTCCCTGCTCCTTGCAGGGGCGTTGGACTGGGTGGCTGTTGAAGGTCCCTTCCAACCCAAACCATTCTCTGATTCTGTAAGATGCTGATTGCTGCTGACATTGGAGACCTGAAATAGGCTGTTATTTCACTTTGGCAAAGAGAACTAACTCTGGTTGGATTCATTTCTCAATACCTGTATTAGATTTTCTTTGTTTTCACAAGTATTTTTGAAGGATCTGTCATGGCCAATCTGAAGTAAGAATCTTCCTTGCTTATGCTACCTGTTGCTAGTTTATATCTTGGAAAGCTTTTTTTTTTTTCCCCCCAAGACTTTTTGCTGCAGAAGTAGCAGTGTTAAAAAGTACAAGAAGGAAATAAAGCTGTTAACAGCTATGTTCTGAATTTTTTTTCTACCTAGCTGCCTCTTTCAGAATATACCTTTTATTTCTGTATATTGTTTGGAGGGTATTATTACAGGGAGCACATTTCCAGGTGGCCAGGGAGTTAGCTGACCAGTCAACACTGTAATGCACACTTAACTTGTGAATTAATTGCAAGACAGTACTGTTGGCAGAAGGTTTGTACCTTCAGGGATCTGCTTTCTCCTGCGGTTCTGTGTGGTCTCACTTCATTAGTTACACAGTACAGCTGTGAACAGAACCACCGAAATGAGCTGTGTTGTGTGACGTCTGGAACTCTGAAAGAACAAAATACACGTCTTTTTGGAGAGTTTAATTATTCTGGATCAATGAAAGATCTTTCATTACTGTGGGAGTGATCCCCTCCTTGCAAGCAGCACGATGGGGGACAAACTGGTATGAGCATAGAAACAAGCCTTTGGCTGGCTGGGGGAAGTAGCTGCTTGTTAAACCAATTGACAGGAAACACATTAAGCTAGATTTTGATTCTGCCTCCTAAAGTGGTATTTCAGTTTTATCTTCTATTCCTGATGTATATAGAAATGTATTTTGGAAAAATAGCCTCTTCAGTGGTGTGCTAGGCTGTGGAAACACCTAGAATGAGAGCTGAAATTGAGCTTTATATGTAAGCATTCTGTTAAAGCTATCTAGCACTTCCTTTGCTGCTCTTGACACCTGTTAATGCAGTCTAATGTAATAGGTCTCTGTCCTTCCCTGAAGTAATGAAATTAGCAGATTTCCTGCTTTTCAAAAAGCCCTGCAAACAAAAATTTCACTTCCAAAATTTAAGCATCACTTGGGTGGGGTTTTGGGGTTTGTGTGTTGTGTGCGTATGGAATGTATTGGCTTCTGAGTGAATTTACTATAAATGAACCTACAATTAATCTGCTGAAATTGGAATCTTAATGAACGTATTTTGGATATGCAGACAATGCATACACCAAATGATAGCTAACTTTATGCAGCAAGAAACCACCGCACGTTCTTTCTAAACTCTTACTTGGCTTGTATTACCACGTCACCTAAAATGGTGTTTTCAGTGGGTAGTTCTTATGCTGTGTTTAGGGAGGACTTTACAAGATTTGAGTTCTTCCATCTGATTATATGCACATGTGTGCACTATAAACTATGTGATGCTGCTGCCTGCTTTATTCTAGTTGTCCATTTTTGGTTGGCACAGCAACTCGTAAGAACCATTTTTAAACAACTGTTTCAGAGTCCTTTAATAGCAATGCACTGAAGATGAAAGAGCACTGTGTTGTGGTTGCTTGTTCCATCTGGAAATCGGAGACTTGGTTTGAGCTTGGTTGTAGAGCCTATGTTCTCAACTACTAGAATGTATTTACTGGACAAACAGTTAGGCTATGCTCTCACCTCTTCTACCACCTGTTTTCTGCAACTCTGTATAACTAGACCTAACAGGTAGCAAGATCTTTTATGACAAAGTAAAAAGTAACTTCCTTGCTGCATGTAACTTGAAAAACTGGTGGATGGAAGAAAAGCTAGTCCTTGTCTTACAGGCATACGCAACTGAAGGAAGAAAATGAGGGGGAGGAAACCGTCTCAAAATTGTCGTGACAACTAATACTATTTTTCTCCTCAGAATCTTGAAACTGTGCACTTCATTTTAAGGTCACGGTTATCTCCCAGCTGATAAATGCTTAAGATGCATTGTTGAATCCACTGTTTTGTGTTCCCTTCTATGGTTACAGTTTTATCTTAAGGAAGAGACTTGTGCAAAACAGCACACGTGGTTACTCCAAATCCCCTTCCTTAAGGGCGACCGTCGAGGCAGACAGCATCTCAAGCAGCATTGCAGCCGTGTGGACAGTCACACTTTCAGCATGCAGGGCTCTTAACCTCAGGCCATCAGGCTATTTTTGGTGATGAGAAGGAAGTAACAAATGACCCAATGCTTAGCATACTTCAGATCTGCATGAGACACATTCTGCTTGAAATGATTCCTTTCTGAGAGCCAGCACCAAATACAGATTAGTATTTATTTTGGAGTTACCCTTACTGCTATCTGCCACACAAGAAACTTTATGTATGTGTTACTTCTATGAGCTGTTCTATGAGTGTCTAACAGCTCAATCTTACTATAAATTCATTAGCAGTACTAGTCAGTTATAATGAAGATATTATCCAAACCAGTAATTTCTATGGCCATGTAAAGGTAGTGCAAACAGTGACAATTGATTATTTTGATGTGATAACCTAAGCTTGCTTTGTTGTTTTTTTTTTTTTTGACTCTGCAAGTCCAGTTGCATATTCTAAAATCTGTCCTGATGCAGTCATGGAGATGTATGTAAATAAACTAGATACTGCAGGGTTTTTTTTTGTTTTGGTTGTTTGTTTGTTTTTTTTAAAAAAAAAAAAAACCTGCACCTGCAGTTCACCACAGTCCCCTTCTTAATTCTCTTTAACAAGGCTTCTGTATGTGGACTTGCTAACTAAATAATTACAACAGGGAATGTGACACATCCAGTCTTATTAAATATCAGAGTAGTGATTCATCAGGTGCTGAGTAACAGTCAGTGGATGTATGAGACTTAAAGGGAGAGGAAGCATCTTACTGTACATCCTACTCGTGGTGGTGGTGTATCTGTATTTCTAAAATACTCCTCAGTGGAGGGATGACTCTAAGCTAAAGAGATGAGTTGTCTGTACAGTCTTACTTTCTCGTGTTCTGTTAAGTCTGTGCTTTTGGTCTTATGCAACAGCATATGCCATTAAAACTCTGAGCTTAAAGTGTTTCAGCATGGCAAGAACTAGTTATGCCTTCCAAGTGGGTATTTGACTTTCTGCTCTATTATGTATTCCCATAAATGGGCAGAGTCCAGACTAAGGTTACTTGTGGAGTGTGAAGCAAGAAGTGCTGCTTGGTATGGACTAATTATGCTTTTCTGGTATCTTTAGAACTGAAACTTCCCAGTGCTTTGGGCAGAAATAATCAAAATGAGACTGTTAAGAATGACCTCTTGCTCAAATCTGATTCAGAAACTTTTACCCTGCCCCTTTGTAAGCTTTACAATGCATTTTCACATTTCAGTGTTAAACTGAAGTTATAATTGACCATTTTCAAGCCAGTTATAAAAGCTAACTTTAATTTTAGGGAGGGGGAACCAAGCCCTACTTTTGTAGGAAAGCATGCTGCCTCTGCTGCTGCGGGCTGGTTGTGGGAGCCTTCAGATGTCTCTGTCACAGACTGCTGCTGTGCGGTCGGTCATACAGATGCTGCAAGCAGCTCAGAATCGAGTCAACCCACTGGGCTGCCCTAGACCCTCGGCATGTTAATGAGACTCACTGCTCTGAGTGAGTTTACTCAAACGTATGAAGATATAAGTAGGAGCACGTGCTCCCCTTTTTGTCAGGGAACAGCTATTCTAGAGCTTTGACTCCGAGCATACATACTTTCTCCAGGTGTGCCCCACAGCTGAAGGTACAGGAGACTGACTGGTGGAGGCTTTCAAATCTTTGTTTTAGCTATCTGATCAGTTGTTCTCTGGACTTTAAATCAAACTCCTCCTTGTAGATATTGTTTAAGACTGGAGGGTAAGGGAGTATCTACAATACAGCTACATTTTGTTTTCCTAGTCCTGTACTTAAAACAGAGCATCTGCTGTAAGTTTTGTTTTGTTTTGAGATTTAATATTCTCTTCTCTTGTTCTGTAACAGATCTAGTTATTACTTAAATAATAATCTCAGATCCAGCTTGAGGCCTTCTGGAGCTTAGCTTTCACCAAGAGATTTACCTCAGACAGCTCTATATATTTAGGAAAAAAAAAAAACCATGGCCTTCAACATTTAATCAAAGTTTAATGATGCTGTGCTGTCCCACTGCACTTTTAAGTCTTTATGTGGTCAGTGTTGGCATGAGTAGCTGTGTAAACCACTTCCTTCTTTTTGGAAGATTTCTTTTCCCTGCTCAACTTCCACTGTTTGACACAGCAACAAGTAAATACTAATTCTCAGTAGCAAAATTCATTGAAGTTGGCATTTAGCCTATCAGATGTGGACTAAAGTAGCCATTATGATGGCTACTGCAGAGATATATAATTAAGCATTCTTAAGTAACTAGCTTCAAATTAGTAAGTTACTTGTTAAATGCATTGTAGTTGTCTTGTTGGTTATCCCAGTTGGAATCCCTGTGGCTAGGTTAAGGCTGCAAAAATAGCTGTAGTGGGGAGTTTGCAGTAGTTTTTCTGCTGAAATGAGTGTCTTCCTGGACTAGAAATCTCTTCTAATGTTCCTTGGGCCTTAGTGTTAAAAGGCAGCAATGCTTCATTTCAGATCAAATAGAATTATTTTCCTGCTTTCTTCCTCCTTGACCCTCCTCTCCTGAATAAATGCAAATATTTTTTATTACTTTCTAATACTCTTTTTTTTTTACCTCTTTTCCCAGCTGCAGTCAATGGAAATGGAAGTAAGATTTTTTTTTTACCTTACCAGAGATAAAGATCACCTCTCATAAGCAGGTTGAGCCTAAATTCTTAACTTAGTTACTTAATTTGAAAAAGGACCCAACAGTAATAGTCACTTTAGTACTGTTTAACTAAATTATGCTGTGACAGGCAAGTCTGCTGTGCAGCACTTTGTACTACTATTCACTACAAAATGCACAAACTCTTGAATCGCTTATCATCGGACTTCACTGTACACCTTTCCACAACAAGCAAAAAAAAAAAAGAATCAGAGCTTGGTTCTTGAAGGGAGCTTTTTACACAGCAACTTGGAAATTCTGAATAAGCAAGTAGGTGGCTCTGTTCATACCTGCATTTTTTCACATCCTGATGAACATTTTCCTTCCACTTTACCTTGTAAATATGCATGACTGATCTTGCTTTAACCCCAAACCTGACTTCTATAACTGCAGTTATAGTTCTCGTCCCTAATTCTGAGTGGCTGTCACAGAAAGGGTTGGATGGGTGTGTGTAGCCGTACCTGAGGATGGCTCTTAATTTCCATTTAGCAGTTTGTCAGTAACGCTTTGGGTACAGAATAAAGACAAAGTGAAGAGAATCAAGCAGACTCTCTGCTGCCATACAGTGAGTGAAAGATCAGCCCTCGGCTAATGCTTTAGCTTGCTGATGAGAATTTCCTGACTGGCCCTTGCTAATGAATCAAACAGCTGAATCAGCAGTAAACTTCAGTAGTAAATTCAGTTTGGAGAAATGCACCACAGAACTACAGGGTGACTCAGTGGAAGATCTAGACAATTGCCTGAGGAGGAGACACTGAAGGAGGCTGTCTGTCATGGTCATGATTAATGGTGGCTCAGGCAGGCCTGATCAAGAGTTCCAGCAGCCTTTGAACACTGTGCCCAGCTGGAGAGGCAAGAGTTCAGGTAGCTAGACTCCAGCTAAGGCATAAGCCTGAGACAGTCACTAAGTACCAAGACAGACCCATCAATGGCAGGGGACTTCCCCTTGTCACAAAAAGAAAATAGACCCTGTACCTTCTAATCCCATTAGAAAAGATTTTTTTTTTTAAAGGAAAAAAAACTATTAAAGATAAAATGAAACGTTTCTCTTGTGGGTTTAACGGCTGGTGATCATTAGTCTGTAGTACTAAAGCTGAGGAGTTTGTTCATTAGGAAAGTATGCATTTTAGATTAAGATGACCATTTGAATTTTAACTGCATGTACAAACAAGATTCGAATTTTAACTGAGTTTTAAGGGGGTAAATGGAACAGTTTGTTACCTTGTCTTTCAAGACTTTGAAGTGACTAGAATAGACAGTCCTTTTTTCCTAGGAAGTGGAGAAAGAAAGCAGGAAAGCTGCTTTTCAACTCCTGGGAAGGTCAACAATTGATAAAGCTGATTCAGAAGTGATTTAAGAAACTAAACCTGAATGGAGCTATTAAAAAATAGTTCAGCTCTTGAAGCATTAATTCCAGTTACACTGCTTTAGAACTTAACCCAAGCGCTATTTTAAACTGAATTATTTTTAATTTCTCCTACTCTTCAGATAAGCCTAGGCTTAGTGTTTTAGATTAAAATGCCTTTTCCTGAACTTTTGCATGTTATGTAGGCTGTTTGTTGTCAGCTGTGCACATCACCTCATCCTGTACCTAGCTGTTCTACAGTTAGGTATGTTCTCACCTCTTCTGCCAAGAGCAAGCACGGGCTGTGGCTATGAATGAACTGCAAATGGTGATACTGGTTTATCAAGGAATAACCAAGTACTAGTTATTAATATTAAACTCTGCAGTATAAACATGAGACTTGTCAAGTGCCAAAGCAGATTGTTTTTCTGTACCTACCCTGGCTCAAAGAGTGCTCTAGTAAGAGGAAACACCACCAGCCTTTCCTTCTTAATGTCTGTTTTGATACAGAGTACAGTTGCTTCTTGATGATGCTGGCCTCTACTCTTTTGAAATAAAAGCTAACAGCCAGTAAAATGGAAAATTTATTAGTGCAAGTTGGTCACTCAGTTTCTTCCAACAAGTACATAATAGCATCCCATGCTTAATACATTATAAACAAACCTGTTCTAAGTTAAGAAAAGTTGAACTTGTCTTGAAGTAACAATGTGTTACATATTGTCATCATCTGATTCATCTTCCTCTTTCAAAGATTCCTATTTTAAAAAAAAGTTTAATTAAAAAATAGTTTAACAGTTGTTTTATAGTTTGGCCTATAATAAGCAAAACAAGTTTTGCTGTAGCTTTACAGTCCTCAATCTGCCAAAAGCCTTGTATTCAGCAGGCTAGTTCGTTATCTTCAGGAGGTAATACTGAGCACTATCATTACTTTTAAAACAAATACAGAGCTGTTAAATGCTGGAAGTTAACTTTCTCTAGCTGGTTGTCTTTAAAAACTGTTCTAGGCGACAGGACTGACTGACACCACTGTTGAAGAGTTAATGTGTTTCCTTTTGAAGGAGAAACACACCGCCTCTGCAAGCCTGCTGAGTGACTTACAAAGAACTAACCCTGGATTAGACTGTAAGTTCCACTGTTCTCCCTTCAGAGTAACATCAGCCAACCCTTAAGTGATGTGTATTGTAACTACACATTTTCCTGTCCTCACAACAGTAGAACTCTAACCTTCAGTTACTTCCTTCTACCCCTAGGCTTGTTTGTGAAGTGAAGCACTGAGATGACATCAAAATCAGACCTTACCTTGGCGTATTTTTCTGCTTCTTCCCTGATGTCTTTGGGAACAATTTCGTGTTTTCCATTGGTTACTGCCAATAAAGAGAGTACATTGTAAGTGGAATTCACGCAAAGACCTTGACATACAGAGTGAAGTTAAGAAGCAGTGTTTTACTTCAGTTACACAAAGTTATAAGTTGTCTATAGCGTTTATAGAAATGACAGAAATGCATTACTTTCTCCAACCCAGCTGAGTTCCAGCTCGAAAGCTTTATCCTTTACTTCATCGTGAACTATGTAGATTCTGGAAGGAACAGAGAAAGTACAGATTAGAACGGATTTGATCAATAGGATAAAGACAGTTATCCTATCCCAGCTTCCTTTCACAGATTTCTTCTGTGGACATACTCTTCTTATGGTTAACAGAAGCTCTCCCCATGCTTTCTTCCCATGCCCAGCCACAAAGCATCTTCCAGGCTTAATTGTGAGTGTAACGATAGATTAAATGATTACAGCTAAGATACAGGTTGAGATGTTCAAGTTATCCTAATTGGAACAAACATTAAGATTCAAATACTGCAGAACCAAAGCTACATTATCATTGCCTGTTTCTGGTTATAATACAGGTTGGAGTGTCCTATAGTTCCACCGTAAATCTTACTGCAGTTTACACTTAAGACTAAATCCCAACACCACAGTATTTTGTGTCTAATTAAAAGCCTGTACGTAGATCTCCATATAGCCTGCCGTGCTTATGGCAAACACGCTGGCAATCAGAATTTAAACTACACATGGTGTTACCACATACACAGTACCATCCAGACTAGTGCAATCACTCCTTCGTTCGTGGGATAAAAATGTAACGCTAACAGCAACGCTGATTTGTCTGCATCATAGTATTCACTCCTCAGTGGCAGAACATGTAAACAAACTGTAACAACCCTGAAAACAATAGTGGAGCTGACAATTGCCTGCAGCTTCACTTGTGGAGAAGGTTGTATTCCTTAGTTTATTTCAGAAAGCATTAGTAAGTCAAAAGCCGAAAAATCCCAGCTATTTCTAGCCAACATAGAAAGCCTGGAGGTGGTGGAGGAAGGAAGGATACCTTCAGCACCACACTGAATACTTCAGTTAAAGTTTAATAAAAGTATTGTGAAACAAATATAAAGAACAAAGTTAACACTGGTGCTGAAGGAAATATCACCATATTCTGACACCCTTCTGTCACTGTTAGACTGGACTTACTGATCATTGCCTAAGATAACCTATAGGCTTTTCTTACGCGTTCAGCTGGTTACAGGCCTTTTGCAACAAAATGTACCATTACAAACTCTTGGATAAGTCACTGCTCTCGACTCTAAATGGTATTTTAGAGTTTAAAACAGAGTTGAAAATATTTGCTGTCTTGCTAAATGCCACTAAGGAGCTGAATAACTGAACTGTATCTAGAGCTGCTGTTAAGTTTTGAGCTGAGGCACAATTAAAGAACTGTGTTCATTATTTGAAAATCTATGCCTCATTTGTGCCATTTTAGAACTACTTTGAGGTCCTTGCTACGTTTCAAGAACAGAGATCCCACAAATTCTTTCCTCTAGCTGCTGCCATGACAGCCTCAGACACAAACTCTGAAATAAGGTCACGTGCCAGACCAGCAGTGACAGAAGCATATTTAATATTTCTTTATAGCCTTCTAAGCAATGGCCGTAAAATGCTGGAGATCACCGTTTTGCAGCTGCAGATTATTAGATTTGAGACAAGCACAGAACACATGCTTTAAAATGAAGTGGTGTAGATACCTGGAAGGATACTTGTACTTGTTGGAAGAGATACTAACTCACAAAGTATTTTGTTCACCACTGGCAATTCATGCTGTACTGAGCAGAAAGTCTTTCTTGGTGGTATCTTTGTTTCCCTCACTCGTACATGATTTACTGAATGGTCCCTTTTTTCTCCTGTACCTCACACAGAGTCTATGGGATAGCATTGGTGACTACAGGCGATTCCATCACTGACGTGTTGTGCTAAATCCCATCAGTAAATAGCAAATTAAATCTTTCGTTTTTCCATGTAGTATCAAGTTCTATCATTTAAACGAGAGCAGCTATACCCTATATACGTCTTTAAATGAGGAGTTACACTTTCCTTCTTTCCTGAGCACTTGGGGGGTGGGGGGTAGGCAAATAGGAAGCCTAGGTCAAAGACCTCAGCTTCATTTCTGGACTGCTGTTTCATATCTGAAGCATGAGTTCAGTTTACGTAACAAAATGCACATCTCTTACTTCAGAATCAGGACACCAAGGAGTTTATATACTTTAACCAGTGACTGTATTCAGGTAGTTTAACCTTTAATCCACTGCTGCTAGAAGCTGCACCTATAAAAAGCATCAGATGAAATCAAAAGGCATATTTTTCACATCCTTCAGCATTTTTCAGTAGTGAGTAGCATATCCCATCTCACAAGAGCAAAAATATTAATAGCAGAAGACACTAGAGTCAGCATGGGCACTCATCTAGTAGAAGTGAAACCTGGTACCCAATTTAAAAAGAATAGCTTCAGTCTGAAACCACAGCAAGCTCACCAATACAGGTTTTTGTTGAGTTGGAAAAACAAGCTGAAGACTTACATTTTTGCAACCTCTTTAACGACGTCACGGCAGGTCATTTCCTTCATCTGTAGACAAAAAAATACACAGCTTAGGAAAATATACTGTTGCCATTTCCACAAGGGCAGAACGTGACTGGCTGCGCACATGCCTAATGAGCTTACTGCTCAGGAGTGACAGAAGTGGCAAAAAGACTAGAACCAGATTTATTCTCTATGACATATCTTTCAGCCTGCTACATAGAAGTCATTCAAGTCATTCTTCAAGTGAATAATTTTACAACAGAAAGTTTCTGTGAAAAAATTATGACGTGGAAACTTCCCCAGTTTAAAGCACTCATCAGCTGGAAGGTTAGAAGCTGAAAAGATAAACCTTTGCGTCGTAAAAGCTTGATGTTCTTAGATGCTTTATTATCAACTGACATAAAATAACCACATGTAAAATATGGGGAAGACATCGTATTTTCATGTATAACGTTCACACTCTTTCTAGGTAGTATAGTAATACTTTCAGTCTTACCGACATTTTATGCAAGCAATTTTGACTTTTAAGTAATGCCCCAAGAGGAGAATGTTGTTCCAGTGTTAACAACCAGCTGCATGCCTGAGCAAGGTACCAGCGTCTCATTTCATATTTTCTCACTGTTATATCACAGTCTTCCAACAGTTTCACAGTTAATCAAAACAAAGTCTCGTGCCAATTTCCATGACATAATACTTATGTTTTGTAGGTCAGATCTCTTGCCAGTCAATTCGTCTGGACTGTGAAGTACTAATATATTCTACTATACTTCATTAATGCAGAGCTGAAACAAGATCAGCCTCATTTCCTTCTCAAGGTTTCATTTGCACAAACCAGACAGACATCAGCCTTTGATACTGCGCTCACAAGAACACACGTGGCATTGTTCACTGAAACCAACGGGACATTAGTCACAAAATACCATCCAATACGTTACATATTTTACACTTTCCCTAGCATAAAATGATTTAAATTCAAAGTAAGTTATCATTTCTTTCTTTCTTTCTCCATTAACAGACATGCCACCACAGTCCCATCCCAAGAATTTTCCTAAGCAGAGACCCGCTGCCCCAGCCCTTACATTTGTGACACTCAGTCCGTAACACACACACAGCACCGGCTGCTGTGTACAAATACGATTTGTGTCACACAAACATTTAAATTGCTGTGTGTATTTATGCATATAAAGTTAGCAGCGAAATAGGAAAACCCAAAGGTCTGCTACTCTCACACGTATTTACAAGAGAGAAAATGGAAGTGTATTTATTTTTTTGCCACTATCCTTTTCCCATCCCAGGTATGTTAATTCTGCAAACAGTAAGAGTAAACTCTGTAACAGTGTATCTCAGGAGTTAATTACCATTACGTCCATGTATCAAAAAGTTGTACATAGAACCAGAGCTGCGTGAGAAGCACTAGAGAAGAGATCAAGAGATTCAAGTACTCTCCGTGTGACTACAAGTTTTCCCACAGCTGAAGACATCAGGCATCTGCATAAGACCCACAGATGTGATCAATGCAGTGTTTTCTGCTCGCACCCTCAGCTACACATGAGGGTTTCGCAGACCACGCCCCCTCCCAGATACAGCATCTGCTCTGCAGTACCTGTAGAGCAGGTTTTAAGTTTTGCCTACCTGCTTGCCTCTTACTGTCCATCTGTGGTCATCTCTTCCACAGGAGCAAACCTTAGTTGACAGGCTGCTGTAGGCAGTATCACCCCCTAAAAGCTTTTGTACTTATGGTTTTTTTCCCCCCATTTCAGTTTTGACAAATTCATCTCGTCCAATTAACTGGCCTGGAAACCTGCCCAGTCTACGGTTAACAAAAAGCATCGGCATGCAAGACTGGACTCGCTTCGCGTTGCTGTGAAAAGATCACACGCATTGCTGAAGACATTCTGCAAACAGGGCATTCAGCAAGTACACGCAGCTAGGCCATACGGCACAACACTGTTCCCATGTACTAAATTTTACAGGCTCTGCTGTAAGTTTCAAGCAATACACGCATTCATTAGCTGTACAAAAACTCAGTCAATAAACCAGAAGCTTTTGAAAAACTCAGCATTGCAGAGAAAATTGAATTTTTGGGGTAGATTATATATTACCCAACATTATCTTTCTGCCAATTTGCACACATGGAAATGGAAATTACGATTTCTCAGATTCCTCTATCAAGATCAGATAACCTTGCAGGCTTCCTGTTTCTGCGCTGGTATTCAGGCATCTGACCAGAGTCAAGACTGAATGAGGCAAGTCTAGGAACATTGTAATTTTGCCTCTCATTTTTCAGTCATGATGCTATTAGCACCATAAACAGACTATTCTTCAAAGCACGACAGTCGTAGGAACTCTGAACCTTTCCATGAACAGCTGTGATGTAGACTGAAACCATAACTAAGATGCAAGCAGAGTAACAAGTAAGGACCACATGGAGACAGTCCAGGAGTAGGGTTGTCCCATGCTGGCTGTCTCCAATTCCAAGAAATTAAAACACAAGAGAACGACAGAAGTCTCTTAGGATTCTAGCATAGTTCTAGATGAGCTTAAGGCACACTTCAGTACATTTTCAGTACTCACTTTACACAACCAACTGTTTGCATGCTCATTGAGAAGGCTACGAAACAACTTCTCAGTGTGCACTCACAGAACCTCCCGGTAACACCTGACAAGTTCTAGTATTGCGCAAGCAGGAAACGCTGAACAGAAACAGCTTTTTGGCATCAGCGATGGTGTGCCATAGGGCTGTACTCTTCCTAGAGCTCACAGCGGTGAAGTCCTTCTCAGCAGACATGTATGGATGTTTTGAAAGGATATTACAGCCAGCGACAAGCAGCTACTCAAACAAGTCTTTTGAAAAAAGACAGTACCTCAGCACTAGCCGGCTGGGAAACACCGTCTTACCTGGCAAGGATATTATTTTTCTCCATTACATTTTCAGAGTCATAATATTCCAGAGGTGCAGTATTGTGCAGTTCCACTCATTGTCCTTAACAAGACCAGCTTTTTTCAACTTTTTAAACAAAAGGATCATCTAAAACCTTTGGAAAAAAATAGATATACCACCCTGTACAGTGATGCCCTACGATTTTCGTTCACAACTAACAACTCTGTTACACTTTTCTATCCACCCAATTACTTTGCTCGCTGGCACACACGGAAGTATGTTTATGCTTCCTGTGTTAAAAGCGTACGCTCCCTATGGCCTGCCCCGGGGCAAAACTTGAGAAATACTGCTCTTAGAGAGGCAATATTACCCCAGAACGTACAAGGGAATATTCCATCTGCTTCTCTTGTATTTTATGTATTTTAGACATCAGAAAAGGTAAGACAATAAGCTAGCAATATTTGTTTTGAAACAGCACAACGGAACTGTAACATCATACCTGAAGTTTTTCTATCTCGGTTTTTGCAGCCTGCCTGGCTTTACCAATGGCACACCCCCAATAACCCTAAAAAAAAAAAAAAAACCAAATAAACACACACAAAAATTATGCAGGTTTCATTAAATGCTAAGCCCCCCATAGTTCTTACTGTCACTTAGCACATGACAAGCCCCACTGTACTCATATAGCGTAAACATAGACTGTTTAATAGAACCCACTTACTAGATTTAGTACTGCCACTGCTGATAGAAAACAGAAGTTCCTGGACAGAAACACATCTGCTCAACTTGTCCCAACAGATAATTTTTTAATTGTTATTACAGTAAATGGAAGAGCAAATTAGAATTAGAGATGTTCTACAGGATCAAAAAAACCAAACCCACCTACCATGAAAACATATTAAAGCGTAAGCACATAAAAATTAAAAGCTTCTATTTCCCTCGACAGCTATGGTATTGGAGATATCAAAAGAAAAATTAAAAATCGTAACAGTATGAGTGTGTGCCATCCTGTGTGCAATGCACAGCTGAAGAGGCAACACCAACAATTAACAGAAGCGTGTATTTCCATTTGACTCGCTGTTAGCGGCCCGTAACAGAGTAACAGCCCTCTCTTATCCGAAGTATTTAGCGAACAGGGTATCACTACAGTACTTGTCCTTTTTGGGCAGCACAGGGGACTCTTCATTGGATATAGCCAGGTGGAATGAACTCGCAGAATTCTGAGACAGGCTTTAAAACTCTTTTCTCAGAGACTGTACTTCTGAGAAATACAAAACGTGTGCGTAACAAGGACATGTTAATGAGCAAAACCCAGCTCTGTTCATCTTAAGCAGTGATTCAGCAGAGGTCTTCCCAGGGAAAAAGAGAAAAAATTAACAGCCGTTTTAGAGTGGCACTTACTGTTTTCCTAACTAGGAACTTTTAAAAGGAGAACTTATGCCAAGATGGAAACATTTTTGACGCACTCACGTATGAAACTCCTGACGGATCAATCATGTACAGTTGTGCACCATCATCATCATCATAGGATCCCAACATGAAACTGGAGGGGAAACGTGAAATTAGAAACATTTCTTCTACCAAGCCACACAGAATTACAGAGACTACACTGACTCACATTTCCTACGCTCTTCCTGGAGCAAAACTACCATCCCGCTACATTCTATGAAGCCATTTGTCTGAACAGTTTAGTGTTACCATGACAGCCCAGCACCTGCACGTTGCCAGAAATGTTTTACTTATCTAACTAGAGAGCAGATTTCAGTTTATTAGTGCATTTGTACTAGAACTGCACAGTACTTGTAAGCTACTTTTTAGCTATCAGAGCGAGCAGGGTGATTGCAGAGGAAAGTTCTGCTTTTATCACTGCCACAGATTTAACAGCGTAAGCTGGCAGTCTGTGTAGAGGCGTGGCATGCTCCTATGGAAATGTGAATCCTTTACCTAAGGTTTTACACAAAAAAAAAAAAAAAGGATGGGAATCTGTTTACCTACTTGTAGGTTACTAATTTAAACAAAAAACCAAAACCAACCTTCGACAACCTAAATATTTCCAACAATTGTGACACAGAACATCCTTACAGATAGTACTGTTTGAAAGACGTACCTGCAACCAAAAGGTCTGACAGCACTGTACAGCGTGTATGCGTGCACATACATGGCCACTCTGTCCGCAAGGTGCTAGGCAGCAAAAGGGGGGAAAAAAAATTAAAAACTTTCTTTACAGAAATCAGTAAACATCAAGTAATAAAATTTAATTCGCTGTGTCAAGACTAAGAAAGCCAAAACACCAGAGTGAACTGCGCCGATGTCTTACCTTCAGTGGAATATCGTAGCCATAGTTGGATCTAAAGTTAGAAGCCTCCTCTCTAGCTATGTCTGCCAAAGAGCGGGCGTCTGCCAGAAGTCCTGCTACTGCCTGAAACGAGAGTTATCATCAGCTGGGCCAAACGTACCTTGCAATAGCTTATTCATAAAATCCACGGACAAGAGTCCAATTATGTGACTCAGCTGTGATCTTTACTGAATTCTGTGTACGGCTACAAGTGAATTCAATCAAGCCATTCATCTGCTAGCAAGCAGCAAGCATGTCAATATGATTATATATTAATACAGTACAGAGTTTTTCTCTAGGAAATATCAATAACCAAAATTATCTCCATGTTAAATAGCGTCTTATGATCTGCCACCACTACACTAACCCAATCAACACCTCATATTATAAATACTCATATTACATGTGAAGTATTGTTTATTATAATACATCACCTAATACTTCAAAAGACAACCACAGCAATATTCTATTTTCTTCCTTTTTTGTACGACTGCTTGGATTAGAAGCAACTCCAGCTCTCTCCCTGATACGGGCGGTGTCACCAGCAGATAGTTCCGGGCATTTCTGTCGCACAGTAACCACTACTTACATCATCCTGACATCACCATTACAGATTGGCCAGCAATCCATATGTCAGTCTTTACAGAACCCAGCTGACTCCCACACTGTTCAGAAGAGAATCTTGTATGTAGCATGTTTTCCTCTTAACACGCCTTATTTGTTAACTGCATTAAAAATTAGCGTGTTAACACTTGTGTTTGCGTTTACGTTCATGTTTGAACAACTGGTGTGCTGAGAAATATTTTTTAAAAATTTAGAAGTCTCAAAATGTGTACACGTCTTCTATTTTAAATTTGGACTTAACTTCTATACGTGTGTGCGCAATCAAGAATAAATTACAGAAAACAGTAATCCACTCGCATTTCCAACTACGTACACAAAAACATTAACATTACTTTCTTAATCTATGTCCTGTTGATTCTGCGATCCGTAGATTTCTACTTTTGAGGGGAGTCCCCTTCAAGTTATGAAAAACTGAAAGAGCACCTTACCATTCCAACATGTCGATCGACATTAAAGAGACGTTTATTGGAACCCTCTTCGTAAAGCTTGGACAGAACTAGTTTTTCTACTCCAAAGACAACACCATCTTTGCATCTGATCCCAATTGCTGTACTGAAAGACAAGACAAAGGTAAGCTCACACAGAAACAGAACTGTAGCATAAAATACGTAACAGAGAATTAACAAAATATGAAAAATAATGACAGTTTCCCCCGAAGCAGATTTGTTACAACTCCACTTTAGCACTGAGGACAACAAGGAGGAGAAAAAGCCAAAGCTCACTAAACCTACAAACATTTTCTTAATCAAAGGAGGAGGGGGCTGCCAAAGCCCCTACCCAAAGGGTTTTGAAGAGACTACATGCAGTGATGGTGGTGTCTGGAGTGATGGCACAGCCACTGCTCTATCACTGAACCAAACGACACCAGCATGAAAACCACAAACTGTTTACCCTCTCCTTTTGGTAAATTCACTGTTGATCTCGGAGATCTGAACGCTGTTGTTGCGCTGTGGGACATGGTTTGGTGGTGGACTTGGCAGCGCTACGTTTGCGGTTGGACTCTATGATGTTCAAGGTCCTTTCCAACCTAAATGATTCTGTGATTCACGATTCCTTCTCTAACCCTCAAAAAGTGTATCACCAGGCATAAATTAGCAACCATGGCAGACACAAAAAAACTTCACCCATCCTTATTTGGCAGCCTGCGGCTACGATCAGATACTGCGGTGACCTAGTCCACGCCTTGCTAATCTATCACCTCGCTGCTGCTACAGCACATATGCTGGAGGAAAGACAGATACTCGTAGAGAAGCTGATGGAGCTTTAACAGAACTTGGATGTCCTCAGTTTCCCCAGGAATGCACAGGAAGTTACTGTAAATTTACAAGGCCCTGAGCGTGTCAGTCCTTCCGTGCCTCAATTCACATCCGTAAAATGGGCTTTTAGATGATGCTACAGCAACTACACTACCTTAACAGCTAAGCAGCTTACACGTATTAATGAGACCTGCAATCAGATTTTGCCCCAAAGCATAAGATTTTTATCGCCCTTAACACACATGAATAAGTTTACTGCCTTCCTTTGTGTTCTCCACAACATATCTTTCCAGCAAGCCAAAGTGATTCCTCGCAAACGTGAAAAGCGATTTCTAGCAAGCCAAAGCGATTATCCTGCTTTTAATCTGAAGCCTCCAAACATGAACCTAGGGACACGGTTGCTTAGAACTAGTTTTAACAAGATAATTTTATCTGCAATGCCACCATGCTTGTCTAGTCCAACTACAGTGCTTTAAGAGAGGCCAGAGGCAGACAGATGCAGATATTGGTCTCTTACCTACTGTTCTCCACAGCTTTCATAGCATATTCAACTTGAAATACTCTGCCATCGGGAGAAAACGTGGAAGCTGACAGGTCGTACTGAAGAAGAAAACACACTAGTCAGGAAAAAAAAACACAATTATATCCCAGTATTTTCAGAAGAAGTCTATTTATTTAAAAAGGCAAGAGTGTCACCTGCCTGCTGTTGATGTGTTTTACGTACCAGAAGCAGGCTGCCCCCTTACATAAGATGCACAAACAGCAGCAAGGAAGCACCAATAATTACAAGAAGTCCTTGCATCGGTGCTGGATATACTCACGCTTCAAATCAGGTCTGAACTCACCACGCGTTACGCAATATTGAAAACCTACGGAAACCTCCTGCGAGCCTTTTCAATTTATGTTATCATTTCTGAAGTAAATAGGTATTTGATAACAGAAATACTCGTGAAATGCTTAAAGGCGTGCTATGCGCAGAGGCAGGCTCGCCGCTGGCCGAGCACCGCGTAAGTGCGGAGCTGCGGGTCGCGGCCCCGGACAAGAGAGCGCGGGAGCTCCCGCACCTCCCCCCGAAGGGCCCGCGTCCTGGCTCCCGCAGCCGCCGCGCTCTACGGGGGCCCGAAACAGCCCAGGCCCAGCCCTCCCGGGTGGCCGGACCCGGGTGACAGCCGGCCCGCAGGTCACCGAGGCGGCTCGGCCGGAGTCCCGCCAGCTCGGACCCCGAGAGCGGAACAAAGCGGCCGCCCCCCCTCGCCCCCGCCCGCAGCACAGCCTCGCCCCGGGGCCGCTCCAGCGGCGGCAGCGCCCCCCGGCCCCGCCTCCCGCCGCTGGTCTCCTCGGCCTAACGGGCCGCAGTGACTCAGCAGCAGCGGCCCCGGGCCCGGTGCGGCCCAGCTGAGAGGCCGCCCGCGCCCCGCCAGCCCCCGCGGCGGCCGCGCTCCCGGGCGGGGGCCGAGCGCAGGGGGAGGTGGCTGCTCGCCCCGGGCCGCCCACTCTCCCCCCGCACCCCCCCCCCCGCCGCCTCGCTCGCTGCCGGCACCCAGCGGCTCCCCCCGGCGGCGCTGGGCCGGGCGCGCTGCGGGCAGGGCCCTCGCGGCGGACGGGCCGCGCTCACCCCGGTGCCGATGGAGCTCATGGCGGCGGCGCGCTCAGCCACAGCCGGACGGAGCGCCCCCCCCCGCGCTGCCGCTGCCGCCACCGGCCTCGCTCACGCTGCTCACCGCCCAACAACGCGCGCTCCCATTGGCCCTCTCGCCACCCAACCAGCGCCGGCCAAGAGCGCGGCGCGCTCCGCGGCGGTTCCCGGGGCGGGGCGCTGACATCAGCGCGTCATACGCTGAAGGGCACGTGGCGGGACCAATCCACAAGCGCCCGGCTAGCTCAGTCGGTAGAGCATGGGACTCTTAATCCCAGGGTCGTGGGTTCGAGCCCCACGTTGGGCGGGATGAGTTTTGCGGTGTTTTTGGAGGGCTGCGGGTGGGAAACAGAAACCTCAGTGCCATCCCGGACCGCGCCTCGGAGGGGAGCTCACCCCAGGCTGCTGAGGGGAACGTCCCCAGTACAGCTACAGCCGAGGTAACCTCAGCGCTGTCTGTGAAAAACCGTGTATGGCCGCACTTAAAGTTTTCATAAATGATCTGGATGTAGGAGGTGAATGTGAATGATAAACTGGGGGGAGCTGCGGACCCCCTCGAGGCGGGAGAAGCCGCACAGAGATGCAGAGTAGAGAGCCCGGTGGTCACCGGCGGTTTGACATTTCACACGGTTCTCCACCCGGGACAGCGCAACCCTGGTTACGCCTGCAAACCCGGGGAGGAGAGGGTGGGGAGCAGCCCCAAAAGAGCTCTGGAGGTCTGGGTTGATGGTGGGTTGGATACAAATCAACTGTGGGCCCTGGCAGCCCAAAGGGCCAGCTGTGTCCTAGCGTAGCAAGCCAGTCAAGGGAGGTGACTGTCCCACCCTGCAGTTGTGGGTGCCTCAATGTAAGAGTAAAATGGTTTGGGTTGGAAGGGACCTTCAAAGCCCACCCAGTCCAACCCCCCTGCAAGGAGCAGGGACATCTCCAACCAGATCAGGTTGCTCAGAGCCCCATCCAACCTGGCCTTGAATCCTTCCAGGGATGGGGCATCCACAGCTTCTCCGGGCAACCTCACAGTGAAGAATTTCTTCCTTATATCTGATCTAAACCTCCCCTCTTCCAGTTTAAAACCATTACCCCTTGTCCTGTCACTTCATGCCCCTGCCAAAAGTCCCTCCCCATCTTCCCTGCAGCCCCCTTTAGGCACTGGAAGGCTGCTGTAAGGTCTCCCCAGAGCCTCCTCTTCTCCGGGCTGAACAGCCCCAGCTCTCTCAGCCTGGCCTCACAGGAGAGGAGCTCCAGCCCTCTGATCATCTTCGTGGCCTCCTCTAGACTGCTCCCTTCTGATGCTGAGGGCTCCACACATCAAACAGAGCGTGTCCAGAGGAGGGCAACCACGATAGTGAAAGGCCTCGAGGAAAAGAGTTACCAGGAGTGGTTGAGGTCACTTGGCTTGTTCAGCTTGGAGAAGAGAAGGCTGAGGGGTGACCTCATCACAGTCTACACCTTTCTCATGGTGGGCAGTAGATGGGGAGGTGCTGATCTCCTCTCTCTGGTGACCAGCAACAGGACATAAGGAAAGGGGATGAAGCTGCGACAGGGGAAGTTCAAATGGGACACTAGGGAAAAGTTCTTCACCAAGAGGGTGGTTGGTCACTGGAACAGGCTCCCCAGGGAAGTGGTCATGGCACCAAACCTGTCAGAATTCAAGGAGTGTCTGGACGACACTCTTAGTCACATTGTTTAGTAGTCCTGTGAGGAGCAGGGAGTTGGACTCGATCCTCATGGGTCCCTTCCAACTCGAGATTTTCTATGATTCTATGGAAAGGGAGTTGAGAGGAACGAGTTAAAGCCCCTTCCCCCAGAGATCAGCTCCCACAGATGCAGCACAGACACTGGGCAGACTGCAACGGGCCATACTTGTCAATATTCCAAAATATTCCTCCTGACAGCAGGACTCAGCTCAGCTGGAGCTGTTTGCTTGGCTAGCATCAACCTTCAGGAACAGCATCCAGTCCAGAATCGGGAACTTCAGAGGAAAAATCTCCACTTCCTGCAAGGGTTTGTGTCTGTCACTGTTTCCTGATAAAACACTCGAGCTCACTGTTAATTTGTCTGCTGCGAGGATCCACAGATCCCTGCCATGCCAGGGAGAGAAGAACTACAACATCTAGGCTGAAAAAAATAAGCCAAATCCCTTTCTGCACGATAACGCATTTCAGATGTGACCTCTAAGGGCTTTCCAGGGCTAGTCACTCTGAAAAGCAAACAACAGTCTTTCCTCACCCCTCTGATGAAATGAGAATCCTGTTTCTGGCCTTAACAGGTCATGGGACTCTGCGCTTAAACCTGCCAGTAACATAGGAGTTAGGATTCGTGGTCATGCAGCACGGAACAGCAGCTGTCGAAGCTGTGTAGTGATGCAGAAACCCCGCAGGAGAAGACACGAGCGGGCAGAAGGAAGACGAGGTGGCAGAACACGCCAGGCTCGTGAAAGGTCCCAGGGTACACGCGCAGAGCCGTACGGAAATACTCCCAAAAACGGAAGGGCTGAGAATATTCCGAATTCCTCAGCTGCAGTCTGCTGCAGTTCAGGAAGATGACATCACTGCACCACCACGAGCACCGGCTCCGTAGGAGTTTGATCTCCCCTGCACGTCTTTCCCGCTGAGAACTGCTTACAGACACGAGCAATCCCTGCCAGCTCCACAGCAATGGCAAACTCTTCTCTCAGGAGGAAGCCTCGGTAGGCTCTGGCTGAGTTCTTACTGAGGAAAGACACAATCTGGGTCACCGAGCTGCAACTCAATTATTCAAATTATAAAGGAAAATGAACAGCAGAGCTTGGGTCTGAATGTTCTTTACCGAGGCCTCAAAGCTCTCTGCGCTTTGCAATGAAATAGCTTCTATTTAGCAAGCCTGTCACCACATCAGCGAGTGGGAACAAGTTAAACTGCCCCACCCCTGGAAACATTCAAGGCCAGGTTGGACGGGGCTCTGGGCAACCTGATCTGGTTGGAGATGCCCCTGCTCCTTGCAGGGGGGTTGGACCGGATGGCCTTGAAAGGTCCCTTCCAACCCAAACCATCCTATGCTTCTATGTAGCAGGCTGGTCTCCAAAAATTACGGTTTTATCCATTTTGCTTTCTTAAGCCTAACAGCTGCAATCATAAATACTTTCTGAAGTCACTCAGGAACCTGCTGGTATCCCCAGTCCTCACCAAAGACTGCTCCAGATGGGTCAACCTCAGGCGCTAGGTACCAGACTCCACGGCTCCTCCCTCGTTCAGCCCTGTAAGGAGAACCAGACCTCACCCACAGTTTTCCTGCCGGCAGCTGTTGAATCCTCGAGCCTCCTGCCCAACCCCACTGGCGTTACACCTTGCGAGAGCAGCTGCGGTGGGGCACTGCAGCCGAGCACTCCCCACTGCGGGGAACGCTCTCAACTCACACGCAACTCCATAGGCCACGGTCTTGCTGCAGGGGAGAGAAAAAGGGGTTGGTAAGGGGGAACAAATTAGAGTGAAGGTCCCAAACACTCAAGAAAACAAGGGGAATGCTGGTATTTGAGGAATCTGCTGGGGAATGAACATCCCCAAGGATATTAAACCATTCAAGGGTTGTAGGCTTACAGAAGCAAGCACGAGAAAAGCCCCAAGACGTAAAAGAATGCAAAATACCAGGCACAATGGGAACACACATATCCAGCTATAGCATTTAAATGATTTTTTTTCAAGTCCAGGCCGGACAGAACACAACACAGCACATTCTGAAGAACCCATTTCTGTGTCACGACGTAGCATGCTCCTCCTCAGGCTGCTCCTGAACAGCTCTTGTGCATGGTAACCACAATTTGTTTCACCTGGAAAACCAGAAAGTGCTTGGACTGGAGACGCTCACATCAGCGCAAAGAGGCACTGGCCAGGCCCCATCGTGCTCTGAGCACTAAGAAATGATTCCTAAAAGAACAACCTCATCCCAGGGCTATAAAACAACTACTCACAACCATGCCTGCTTATTTTTCCGTGTTGTCTGTGTAACAGCCACGCAGTTCATTTGAAGTAGGAAGAATGCAATTTAAAAATACACCCGCCAACAGCTCTGGAGACAAATCATCTGTGTCAATACCGTCAGGCCACGTTACCACCCAGCAAAGTCTTGCCTACTGTCGTGGTTTTGTTAGTGAGGGGGTCCTAAGGTGGCAGCTTCTGTAGGAAACTGCTAGAAGTCGCTCCCCTTTGTTCAGTGGACTCGGCCGGGCCTAGGGCGGACCCGCTGCTGGCCAAGGCTGAGCCGATTGCTAGCAGAATGTCCCGTGATAACGGCTCTGCGATAACTTATTTAAGAATTGGAAAACAGAAAAAAAAAAAGAGAGAGGAGAGAAGATGTGAAGAAGCTGAGCGGGGACAGAGGCGCAGAGGGGGAGGCGCAAGCCTCGTGGGCCTTGCAGGCCTCACCCTCTGGCCTCTCGCCAGGCAGCCGACTGGGCCCGGCCCGGCTGCAAGAAGTGGAGAGGAGATGAGAAGTGAATAAGATGTAAAAAAAGATCCTGAGAGACATCTACCAGCCTGTTGTGAGGAACGGCTGCAGACGCCAAGGTCAGTGAAGAAGGAGGGGGAGGAGTAATGCGGCTCCTGGCCAAGATTCCCCTGCAGCCTGTGGTGACGACCATGGTGGAGCAGGTTGTCCCCCTGCAGCCCATGGAGGCCCATGGAGGAGCAGAGATCCACTTGGAGCCCGTGAAGGACCCCGTACCGGGGGAGGTGGATGCCTGAAGGCAGCTGTGGCCCGTGGAGGGCCCGCTGGGACAGCCGTTCTGGAGGGACTGCACCTGTGGAAGAGATGACCCACGCCGGAGCAGTTCCACGAAGGACTGCAGCCCGTGGGAGGGACCCCACGCTGGAGCAGGGAAGGAATGTGAGGAGTTCTTCCCCCGACCATGAAGCAGCGGCGTGAAACAACGTATGATGAACTGACTGCAACCCCCATTCCCTCTTCCCCTCTATGCCGCTCGGGAGGGGAAGGTAGTAGAGATGTTAAGCTTGGGAAGAGGGAGGGGTGGGGGCAGGTTATCTTGTTCTCTGTCTCATTCTCCTGCTATTTGTAGTAATAAATGATTAGTTTTCCCCAAGTCGAGTCTGTTTTGCCCGTGACGGTAACTTTAAGGATTTCTCCCTGTCCTTATCTCAAACCTCGAGCTGTTTTTCCTTATATTTTCTCTCCCTGTTTTCTCGGAAGGTAGGGGGGAGTGAGAGAGAGACTGCGTAGTCTGGTCCTGATCAGGGCTGAACTACGACACCTACGACAGACTCTAACACTTTAAGCAGTGATTCCTGGTTTGTTTGTTTGAATTTTTTAAAATTTGAAAACCATTAAGATAAAAAGGGAGTATCTCCCACCAGAAACAGAATGACAAAACCGTGCAGAAGCTGACTGAAATGCTGTAGCACATTGCCCTGTGTTAAGCTCCACCGCAAGAACGTTTCTCTAAATGTACGCTTAACTTCAAGACATCTGCTTCAGGAACCACAGCAGACAACATGGGGAAATCAGTCACAAAAAGCGTGTTTGTGGCAATAAAAAACTCCATCACCCCCAATAATTTCACAAATACGCATCCCCCAAAATCTGAGATAAACAATTACTCCTCACAGTAAGATTTAAACCTCAATAGCCAACAGATGCCAGCAGAGTCACCATTTAGCCAGCAAGTCGTGTCTGGCACGTTGGCGGGAAGTTCAGTGGTACGTGAGGCCAGGGCAAACCCCTCTCCCAAGACGCGATGCTGCTGAGATGCAGAGGCACTGTCTGGAGCGCCCACCAGCAGCCACAGCTCCGCATGCAAAGTTAATTCACAGCAGTTTTATGGGAGGATAGGGAGAATCAAACCAAAACCAGCAGCACTAGCAGCACAATGGAAGTGTATGCGTGTGTTTTCCCACGGGAGCACTCCTCCTTCAATATGTAAACTTACAGATTGCTAGGAGCCTACTAATTAGCCAACAGTTCCTAAATACAGCGTTAATACCCAAATGTACTTTTTTTTTCCTTACACAATGATCTTTGTATTGCATTTTCATTTAATACATACCGCTGCAGAACAATGAAGTTCAACGTTTCTGATGGTGGGACAGAGGGCAAAGAAGTGACTTCTGAGGTTGACGTTTCAAGAAGATTTCCTCACACTCGTTTATAATTCTTACGTGGTTGAGTTTTTTTCTTGGAGGAGAGATACTGTGAGACCCGTTAGCTCAGTGCTATTTGAGAATTACAGGCAGAAAAGTTCTCTGCTAAAACTCAAAACTCTGGGTCACCGAACTGCAGCTCAGTTATTCAAATTATAAATGAAAATGAACAGGACTGTGCCCAGGGGAAATACCGCTCCAGCACCTTCACTAAACAGCCCCAAATCATTTCCTCACGCATGATACAAGGGTGGAATATTTTAATACAGAACTGGGCAGGAAAGCTTCCACAGATGTGTCCCACAGTAGCCTGTCCTCCATTCTTCTAAGCATACTTAAAATCAAAATATCTTAAAACAAATTATTTCAACAAATGTCATTTACTGTACAGATAAATAACAAACAACTCAGCAGGCTGCAACTCATGGGGGCACAGAATTTCTTCAGGAGTAGAGAAAATAGCATAGCAGTTGCCAGAGTTAAGTTTTTAAACTATAACTGGATGTGGTTGTAAACGGTGTTAGTACATACCCCCTAAAGCATCCATGTGGCTCATATTTAGTAGTGTTACACACAAATTACTTAAATAATAATAAAAAAGCCAATGCACATAAATCTACTTGAAATAGACGAGAATACTCGTGTAGCATTTAGGTGCTTATTTCTCTGTAGAAAAAGCCCTCTTCATCAACGGAGGGGGTGCTTTTCCGACGTCAAACATCATTTCCAGAGGAGGATTATTGAGACAGCACCAGTCAGGTATGCGGCCTGTCTGGCTGTAATACTCTTTGGACACAGACCGGCTCCCAAGTATGTCCTGAAGTGCTCCAAAAATGGCTCCTGCATTGGTGGGGCGGGGGGGAAGGAAAAAAAAAGTGTTGCATTAATTTGATGTACTTTCTTTCTTTCTTCTTCCCATCTTACTTCTTCTCATCAAGAATCTCAACTATTCTTTTTCAGCTCTGTCCCATAAATTAAAGGATCTAGCCACTTTCCTTTTCAGTAGCCCAGCTAGTCTCAAATTGCTTCCATTTGTGTCCCCTGAAAGTAACTGAAACCAAAGAATCATCTGGTCTCCGCTTAGAACAAAACTGGCCCAGCTGACCTGCTTCTTACGACAAATTTTCCTAGAAGTTTTTATTTGAAGCACTTCAAACAAACCACTTTGTGTTTAAGGAAATTTCCTCTCCCTAAGAAGGGTGTCACACAGCACCCATCAGAAGTTTACAGAAGATCCAGACCGCAGCAGCTGACTAGCACTGCAGTGGAGAAAACTATCAGAGAACGTGGTACATATAAATTATTCTTCTTTGCTAACCCTAAAAGTAGACTCAAAAGCTTTTAAAACTTTTATAAACAGTTAAAACCCAAAGCATATGGAAATAAAATCTACCTTCACAGTTAAAGTTAGTTCCTCATACGCAGCAAATGGGCTCAGCTTATTAACTGAAAGCTGAGAAAAGCATGAATTCTTATCAACCTCAGCACCCTCCTTAAGAGCTGCTAGCAACGGAAAGCCTCTCTTTTTTTCCTAGCTTGCCAGTATGGCATCCCAAATCCCTGGCAGAGCTGCTGTATTTGTTACTGGCACTCGGGAACAGCAGCCTCCGGCCTCTCCACAGCTCACAGCTGCTCGGTCAGTAATTACACTTGTTTTTTCAAGCAGCAGCTCTTCCTGCCCGCAAAAGGTCTCTTCCCTTCACCGGTGCCACCGCATGGCGGTAGCCCTGTACTGCGCTCGAGTTAACACCTCCAATTGCAAATTGCTCGTCACCAGTTTAAAGCTCCCATCACCCGCAGTGCCACTCCACCCCTGAGGGAGCTTTACTCTGGTTTCTTCTAGAAGCGCATAACAATTCCACAGAGCTCCAATGCAGCTTAATTTCAACAGTTTGCCTAAGCTTTACTGCTATTTATGCATTACAAATCCCGCTTGGAAGGTTTGTTTTTCCACTTTGTACCCTTGCTGAACAGCTGGTTTCATTCTTACCTCCCAGCCAGGCCACACAGTTGGGTTTGGCAGGTGGAGTGTGAATTCTGAAGGTTTTCGTGGCGAGCGCTTCTTTGTATTTTGGTTTCTCTACCAGGTATCTGATTTCAGCCATGAGCCTGTGAAGGAATCCCGGTAACATAGCAGTGCCACCAATAACGACCAAGTTCTCTGCCAACTGCTTCCTGGTGTCTATGGGACACTAATGCAAACAGGAATAAAAAATAAAAAAAAAAAAACCAAACCCAACACTTTAACTGGAGTTGCATGAACAAGCATTGAAAGGTCTGTTAGAAATTCAGTGAGTCTTTCTACGCACTTCAACCGCTACTTTCTCATATTTCTATGAAACATAACAAACTTTTTTTTTCCCCCCAAACTTCAGAAGAAAACCAGGCTCAAGGAACCGCCCAGTTCAGGCTTATGTGAGCACACTGTGAGTCCCTGTAAAGCCCTTCAGCTGAGACAGGCCAAGGGAACAGAGGACAGAGGTATCAGTGACAGGAACTCCCCTGAGTTCCAGAAGATGTGCCAGAGAGAGGTGAAGCCTCGACCAGTGCTCTGAAAGATGGAAAACTTCCACAGGAGAATGATGTTTTAGCTCAATGCGGGAGAACAGTTCTACAAAAATCTCAGTGGCAGAGAAAGTTTCTGCTGGAGCTTGCCTTAGGCACCAGATAATCCAACTAGAAGACACAAAGGCACAAGAAAACCAAGCTTTGTCGGTTCTGCCCTTCACAAAAAAAAATCTGCGCTATCCCTTTAAAAAAAATTCCAGATTGCTGTGGTCCTCTTGCCCAGAAGAAATAACAGGACACTATTTAACACTTGTAAATTCAACATTTGTCTTTCCTCTGGCCAAAGAGCGATGCAAGGCAAGTGCCCAGAGGTGCGGAGGTGAGGAGTCCAGGCACAGATCTTGTTAAACAATGTTTTCCTAAGGAAGCCTAATTGAAATGTTTGTCATGTCACCCAAGCCTATGGCTCTCCAAAAAATTATGTCTCAGCAAACTAATTTAAATGGCACCAATAGCTACAGGAAGTCAACTTTAATTAGCATACATATACCACCATATAATGAAAATTTCCATTTATAGTGGGTTTTAATCCTTTTTTCCCCCTAATTATAATAAGAAATGAAGTGTTTGTATATGCCAAGAAAATTTTTCATAATATATTTAAGACACTGCCTGTAATAGAGATGTCCAAATTAATTTTATTCTATCTTAGGTAAACCAGCAGTACGCAGGACTCTGAGCAAAACCCCTTGAAAAAAGAAGAAACACAATACCTGTGTCATTTCAGTTTAAGCGGTGTAATTCCTGTAACACCAAGTATTAGCCATTACAAATGCAGATTTACTTCTAATTACTTCGTCATTAACACATAGAGCCTCACCCCCAAACGAAGGCAAGCATGTTTCTTACTTCTGCTGAGGGGTGAGCACTGTGTTTCTTAGAAAACTCTCCTAGACACCTTGCAGTAGACCAAAGAGTAGGAAAGAAATCACAAGAGTGGATGACACATGGTGACTGAGTACCCCACAGTAATTCATCATGTGGCAGAACCCTAGGAGTCAGGCTTTGCGAAATTTTTTCGACCAATCGCAACCTGCAGTCAGAAGCGTGTTACTCCAGGAAGAGTCACTTGTTACAGCAGGTTCTCTAAGGCTGGAGGCCTTCAATAAATTGTTTAGAATATAAAAATACCTGAATGAGTGAATCTAAGATCAAAGTGGCAACAGATGTCTCTTCATTATCCTGTTCAAACAGTATTTCCACCACGGAGTCTCTGTTGCGAAGACAGGAAATGAGTGTTAATGAGAAGCAATACCACACGATGAGCTAACACTCCCCAGCAGCAGGGCTGGCAGTAACTACGGACTCCCTGCTGACAACACATCACCACAGCTTCTTCTGCCATACAGCCCATGCACTCAGCGGCAGCGGCGGGGCGGAGAACACGCCCCATTCACTTCACTAACCCCATCTCATTATCGTGCATCAATAACCCATTTCTGTTTCCCCCATCCCTCCAATCTGTTTGCTCTCATCTTCAACTGTGAGCTCTCAGGGGAAGCTGACACCTCTTCTTACGGGCTTGCACTGAGCCAGCACAAAGCTTTAATTTCAGAGACACTAAAAACACATGCAAGTGTTCCACTAAAATTCAATTTTATGAAAATGTATATGCTTATAGAGTTGAAAATATATCCTCCTAAAATACCCTGCTATGGTGTTTCTCACCTGATGGGGCCAGCTACATGGAGAATCTTTTCTCCATCTAAAGGATAGTCCACGTCTGGAGGCGGTGAAGGACGCTAGAAATAAAAACATACGTGCGTTATTTTAGAGGCCAAAAAGCCAACATCCACTTCAAAAGAGCAGGATAAGCTTCATTCTCCACCCACCTCAGCACTGCCATCAATGTTGAACTTGGCTGCTTGGATTTTCAGTCCACGTTGGAGATCACTCACAAAACAAGTGCGGACTTCATAAAAGAAAAGGAAGGGACAGAAGAGAGACTCTGTTGGATCCTTTCATCACCAATACAGACAAAAGTTTTGATTAATTTAAAGAAGAAATATTTTACGGCCTTGCTGGCCCAAGACATTATCAAATAAACAAACAAACAAAAAAAAACCCAGTCTCTACACTTCAGTAGAGTCCAGATGCTATCCAGACCATGAATTTAAATAAAGTTGACACTGAAACTACACTAGGACAGGCAAGATTTCTTCCTCTGACAAGCTACAGAAGATTTAAAGACAGAGGGACGTTACTAATTGTGTCTTCGGTTACCACAAGGTGCCAGGGCTTCCATTCTGCTGTCAAACACACCACTGCAGGTCTTGCACTATGACTTCAAATGAGACATTGCTCATTTTTCAAACAAGCTGTAATCATGCAAGATTTTTCCTAGCGGAACTCTTCAGCACCCTAAGAATTCCAGAGGGTTTTTTTTTTTTTTTTTTCTCCAGACAACACTAGTACAACACAATTTCATGTGTATCCCAGCTGTCTGTTAGCAAATATTTATTTATATCTTCTTCATAATGGCTGTCACAAAGAAACAACCCTTCAATACACAGGCAATAATTTCAACTCCAGCATACTGTATCTGGTTCCAAAAGACTCCATAAAACCAGAACTGATCAGAAAATTGTGTTCTAGTTCAGGAATTAGAAAAGCAACTTCCATTTGACAAAGCACCCGCTGCATTTAAGTTATTTTGCATTTCACTGATGGATTTCTTTCTAATTTGGCCCAAGAGATATATACTAGTTGCCATTTTCTACAGTTATATGCATATTTTATATGTGTTGCACCATTAGAGAGGAATTCATCCAAGTTCTGCCCGAAGATAGACTATTTTTGCTGGCATATATGTAGTCCTTGACTCATCTTGCCTACACAATTAACGCACCAAAATGTCTTTTAAAGATACTTTATTTTTTTTTTTCCAATTTACTTTAGGGCAAATTAAGCCTTCCTAGTCAATTTATAAACAAAATGAACTTAAAATATTCTTATGTCATGATGTTAAGGCTGCATAAATGCTGCATGTGCAACCACAACGTATGTATGGTAACGGAGTCTGAACATCAGATCTGCTAACTCTAAGTCCCACGTAGAGTACACACTGTACACATTCATACGCAGCAAACAAAATGTCAGTAGTTCAAAAATGCAACACGAAGTTAACCTGACCTGCTGATCACAGGATCTATAAAATACTGTATATTTCTAACTTTCTGCACTAGTCTACCCAACATATCTATGAGCATTGTCTTAACAACACATAAGCCAAACCTGAAAGAAGAATTCAACATGGTTTTGGTTTTGCGTTCAAAGAGGAAGAACAGTAAGTTCTTCCAGTAGGGAAGAAATATGGTAAACAGAGAAGATAAAATAAGTTCCTAAATGTAAAGTATTGCACACATGTTACTATCATACTCTACCGCACAATTTAATAGAGTTCTGTGAAGTAGAAAATTTTACCTTTTATATCCTCTACTATGTCTTCTGGAACTGAGCCTGAAATTAAAAAATAACTTAGAACAAAAGCTTTTTAAGTAGCTAAAGAACTTAAGACCGAAACTAAGCTTGATTGAATTACATTTAGTACATTAAAGTTTCACTTGGACAGCAGCTTTTAAAGATTTCTGGGGAAGAAAGAATACTAAGAACAGAAATAAAAAGTTTGTCTTCTCTGAAAACAGTCTGAAAAATGAATACAGATCTTTTATCTCAGCCTTCATTCAAACCCGCTGTTATGAGTGGCCTATCATAAAAATACACTTGTTAAATATGGAGAAAGAAATCACAGAATCATAGAATGGTTTGGGCTGGAAGGGACCTTTAAAGCCCATCCAGTCCAACCCCGCTGCAAGGAGCAGGGACATCTCCAACCAGATCAGGTTGCTCAGAGCCCCATCCAACCTGGCCTGGAATGTTTCCAGGGATGGGGCATCCACCACCTCTCTGGGCAACCTGGGCCAGTGTTTCACCACCCTCATTTTAATTTTTTTTTTTTTTTTTCTCATGTCCAGTCTGAATCTACCTCCTTCTATTTTAAAACCATTACCTCTTGTTCTATCACAACAGGCCCTGCTAAAAGAGTTTCTCCCCATCTTTCTTCACACCTTTTGAGTACCTTTAGGTTCTCAAAGGCCACTATAAATCAGGGACATAGATCACAAACACGTGGTGAATACTGAACTCATTTTATTCACTGTTAGCATTAATCCACTTTCCCCAGCACAAGTTCACAGCACATATGCTACATCAAACAGACCTTACCCATCACAGATGGAAGGCTTTGTCCTTTGGCTAATCCTGTATCAACCGTGCACTGCTCCAACAGCTGATATTCCAGCTCCCTAAAACATTGCACATTAAGTTAGTTAAAGACAGCTATTAACTCAGGCTGATTCTCTCTATTATGCTTAGGGGCCACTATTTATTCCCTTCAGTTACGTTCTTTTAACAATAGACTGAAGCAGATCTGACTTCCACAGCTTTTACTACATACACAAAAGCCAAACTGCTGTCACAGCAACAGTGATGATTTAAGTCATGTTAAATAGGAGTCTTTGGTCGTTAGTCAAAGAGTAACTTGCACAAATAAATCACTGGTAACCTGGAATGCGTAACTGTGAACTTACTTGTGGATCGCCTTTCCTCCCAAAGGAAGAGCACCCCAGCAGCTCAGAATCGGAATTCCCTCATATATCTATGTGAAGATCAGGAAAGTCTCTTTTTTGCTAGGACTTCTCATTCTGTTGGAACAAAATGCTTTTTCCCCCTCAACATTCTCTTGCATTAGCTATTGGGAACACTTTCTAACTGCTTTTCTCCAAAACTAATTTCTAGTATATAAAAGCCAGAGTTACGAACCACTTAGGAGGCCCACACCACCCTCCCCAAGTTTCAGGGGAAGACAGATTTGGCATGTGAAAAGATTCCCCAAGTCACAACATCTTATAGTCAAAAGCTGGACTGGCTGATCTGTTCTTATTATTTTTAATCACATTTAAAGTCTATAAAAATACCATCTCGTCACGATAGCCTCACTGCCGAAAATTTTGTTTCTGTATTATTAAAGGATACAGGTAGCACCAAGCTTTCTGCATATCCACAGTCTAGCACCATGGCAGAATTGATCCCAAGTGTCAGGAGAGACATTAGATGACTCGGAGCAAACAAAACGGAAGGTACCTACATGGAAATCGAAGGAACAATTGACAGAAGGGGGAAAAAAAGAAACAAACCACTCAAGGATGCTTTCCCTGAATGTCATATTAAAAGCAAAACCCAAACAATTGTGCCTTGAAGTATCTGTTTTTAAGTTAGTTTTTAAGGCAGTGTAGTAACGAACAAAACACAACAGGATTCTAAATTCTATGTTCATCTTATCTGTGGTACATAGCAGTTACTTCAGTAATAATGAATCTTGGAATGGGCTTGTAAGAAAAGCAAGTGTTAACTACAGAACTCGTCTTAGGTCCTAAAGCAGGTTTCTTACTGTCACTGTCATTGAAAATAAAGAAACTAAAATACAGCTACATTAAATGTTGTACGAAGATGTGAACAAAGGTGTCAGAAGACCCAGAAAAGTGTGCCTTATGACAACATACTGCTGCACAAACACACAGTAGAGGCTACTTAAAACACTCTCCCCAAAGCAATGTGGAAACTCAAATCAGTTATAGGAGAATTACTTTCTTCTCACAGAATTCCACAAATGAAGTTTCCTAGACAGCAACAGGTCCTTTAACAGAACACCTTGAAGTGTGACTTAAATAAGCAATTCCAAAAATCCTGCATCTAAGGGCAACACCACTGATACGCAGCCCAGAAACATAAGCTGACATTTTCAACAACCAATTCTGCATGAGAATGCTTTATCTGAGATATATTTTTTCTTATAAGGGAATTAGGGGAAAAAAACAAACAAACAAAAAAAAAAACCACCCCAATCACTCAAGCCTTTCAGTAATTTCAAGCTCTGAGAAAATTTTATCATTAGTAGGAAAGAGTTATGTAGAAATTTAAGATTAGTTGGTAAACTGTCTTGTGGAAGCCCAGTGAAGAAGTACTGCAGACAAACTGGTTTCACCACTTTTTATAGAACCACCTTAACCTTTGTTCTGTCTGAATTGAACTACCATGGAGTCACCTTCCAAAGCATTTTCCATTAGAATTAAGAAAGAATTAGAATCACAGAATGGTTTGGGTTGGAAGGGACCTTCAAAGTCCACCCAGTCCAACCCCCCTGCAAGGAGCAGGGACATCTCCAACCAGACCAGGTTGCTCAGAGCCTCATCCAGCCTGGCCTTGAACATTTCCAGGGATGGGGCATCCACCACCTCTCTGGGCAACATGGGACACTGTTCCAACACCCTCATTGTAAAAAAATTCAGTGTAATTTTTTTTTTTTTTATGTCCAGTCTGAATCTACCTCCCTCTACTTTAAAACCATTACCCCTTGCCCTGTCACAACAGGCCCTGCTGAAGAGTCTCTCCCCATCTTTCCTGTAGCCCCCTTTAGGCACTGGAAGGCTGCTCTAAGGTCTCCCCAGAGCCTCCTCTTCTCCAGGCTGAACAGCCCCAGCTCTCTCAGCCTGGCCTCACAGGAGAGGAGCTCCACCTCTGATCATCTCCGTGGCCTCCTGTGGACCTGCTCCAACAGGTTCACATCCTTCTTATGTCGGGGACTCCAGAGCTGAAGGTTCAGACTTTTCTTTAAAAAGACTGATTAAGCAGAGAAGATAAATTTCAGGTCAGCTCTTATAGAAATGAGTACAGCCAGAGGTTAGACCATGCGCTAGGCAAAGATATTGACTCTGGTAGAAGTAATGTGATTTGCTGACAGAGCACTAAAGAGTGTTTAAATACAATTTCCAGCTTCAGGCTTGGCTCAATGGGGATTACTGGATCTGTCTGGAACACTGTGATGTGAGCTGTATTTTTGTAAAAGCCAGAGAAACCTTTCGGATTCTTGTTAATAGCTCCTGTCTTGTGGCCCTAGGAAGAGTTGGAATGGAACAAAAACAGTCCTGGGTCCGATCACCAAACCCTACTTCCCAAGATGACCATCAGCTTTTTTTTTTGTCTTCTTTATGCCCCTCTCGTTCTTTTCAGCATTATTTTCATTTCTTTGTCCACATCTGGTATGGAATGTAAGTAAAATTTCTACCTGCAAGTGCTATGCTGAGCACATACAGTAGTTATGTAAAACGCATACCTCAAAATGCTTGAAAAGGACTCTTGTGAGTGTGTCTCTGAAGTGTGAAGGGCACAAGACAGATTCTATGATCACAACACGGCGGTCTCTGGGATTCACCAGCAGATGTCTAGAAAAGGCAAGACATGTAAAACAAAACTGGTAAGTTTAGGCATGTATTATGAGACTTACCTTATTTTCATATTCTATTCTCCTCAAAAACGCTAAAAAAATGCATTTAGATAGCATTTTCTACAGCAGATCCCAAGTCTTCTCCCAAAAATTAAAAAAAATCCAACACTTTCCTAAAAGAAAGTTAGGAAACCGAGTTACAGCAAACAAGTTATAGAGCTATCTGCAAGCAGGCTGTAATTCTGAGTATCTGTTATACATTCCTAAATCAATATAAAGCAATGCAAAAATAGGCAAGCATAACAGCCATTTATGGGTTGTCCGGTGTCATACAGTGTGTCCACAGTGAGGAAGAGCGACGATACAGATCTCATGATTTCAGCGGAAGAGGATGCCAATTGTTCTGAGTTCAATTACAAAGTGATGATCAAGGACAGGGTGAAAAAAAAAAAAAAAAAAAAAACCCACAATCCACACCAGAAGATCTGAGGCACAGAAATCAAATACTTGTTTCCCTGTGTCAAGTAGGCATGGTGGGGGTAGGTTGATGGTTGGACTTGATGATCTTGGAGGTCTTTTCGAACCTTCAAGATTCAAAGTGATAATTTTTACTGTGTAAAAACAAGGATTGGAAGGAAAGAGCAAAGACTCAGTCCAACTTCATTATTCAATAATGAAATTCACTAAAAATACAACAAAAGGATGCATTACTGAGGTAAAATTATTCCACAGGTTAAGATTCCTCCTTCCAAACCACTGCCATGTGGAGAGAGTTCTGCACCAACATAAGATCAGCTTCAGCCCTACCAAAACCACTACAACTCCTTAGGTAATGACTTTCCCCTATCAAGTCCTTTACGAATGCCGCAGTTAAAAGGCACCTTACCAAAGGTGCACCTTACCAAATGCTTTTTCTTTCTAGAGAGCAACTGATGCTGCAGGACACTAACTCTTAGTAATACAACCTGAATCTCAGCACCACTGAATTTCTCCTGCCAGAACACAGCCAGGCAGCCACCTGCAATATCTTGTTTCTGTTTTCTTACTCCACTAGAAAGCAGTTTCCAGTCACACTTCTAATACCTCAACGTACTCGAAGAAGTGCTGCAGAAGGCTTGAATAACTAACATCCAAGGATCTCTTACCTGAAATACAGCATATGGATAAATTCCTTCAGATATGAATATAGCTCTTCTGTATTAATATTATACTGAACAACTTTGACAGGCTGTAAAGGTAAAAATATCCACCGTCAGCTTAAACACAAGGCAGTGCTATATATACAATAGATCTATATGATATATAGATTATAACATATATCTGAACATGCATAATCTGACATATCTAAGAAATATTCACTCATGCCTGATTTGCTCTATATCCTTAACCATGCATCTCACAAACTCACTCCATGACTAAATTTTAGAGTTTACTAATGCTATTTTGTTGTACTGGTAACTTATCCCAACATTAGTTTTCCAAAGCTGCCATCCTCTACTGGAAAAAAAAAAAAAAAACCCAAAAAACCAAACAACCACAGCTAGGCAAAGAAATTTCTCAATAAACACCCCAAACATAAGCTGCATGGCTGATGAGTACCGATTAGTGTCAGTGCTGGTATCACACTCGTATCCAGTTACAATCTTCTAACAGCAGCAGTTATAAAATAACAAAAAATAGCTTATGATGGACAGAAAAACGTATCTGCAAATTCTTTGTACATGGTAACACACCGAACACTGTAAAGGTAAAACAGTTCAGGTAAATCATTTACCTTTGCAACGTCAGGTTTCTTTATTTCACTCGGAATAATGCATCTCGGTCCTGTTTCTCCTGCAAAACCACACCTAAAATAAAACGTTGAAGACCTTATCATTTGAAGTCACTATTTAGCATACTGAGCCTAGAAATCATCAAAGAGTAATTAATCAGTGATATTTCTGCGACTGCAAAGAGGTGTTTTGCATAGAACTTCTCTATCTAGCCATTTTTAATGAGAAAGACTTTATATCCTTTTATTGACTCCCTCTCAGCTGTATTAAACAAGTTTTCTTCACTTCTGTCAGGACCATAATGCTTGACTTGTTGCAATAGGACGAGGGGTAATGGTTTTAAAATAGAGGGAGGTAGATTTAGATTAGAAATTAGGAAAAAAATTTTTACGATGCGAGTTATAGAACACTGGAACAGGTTGCCCAGAGAGGTGGTGGAGGCCCCGTCCCTGGAAACATTCCAGGCCAGGTTGGCCGGGGCTCTGAGCAACCTGATCTGGTTGGAGATGTCCCTGCTCCTTGCAGGGGGGTTGGGCTGGGTGGGCTTTAAAGGTCCCTTCCAACCCAAACCATTCTATGATTCTATGATTTTGATGCACCTCCTACTTTCCGCTGCGTAGTTTTCTATTTACAGTCATCAACCTCCCCTACTGCCCATTACGTTTCCAAATAAATACCTTCCTGCGTCCTCCATGCGTGCCCACAGTTTTACTGAAGCTCTCGGTAAACACAGGCAAGATTCAGCTATCATGTCCTCTTTAAATCCTCATTTTCTGGAATGTTTATTTAGAAGAAACTAAAGAAAATTACTTAACCACGACCGTGCAGCTCCTGTGGCCTACTTCACCGCTGACCAGCACCATTCCATTGACACTTTTTTCCTGTTTCCAGTTTGTTTAATACTTTGAAATGCATTCCCTTCACAAGCATCCTGGGTGATTTAAGGTATTACTGCCTCAAGACAACCGGTTACTACTCCAGGACTCCTGACAAAACATGAGAGTTCTGCATCCAACTTGGATGCAACATAACAAAAAACACAGCAACCTCAAAACACTTTTTGGAAATAGATCTGGTTTTCACGAAGAGATTGCACCTTAAAAGACACAAGAACGACAGCCTGAAGAAGGCAAAACAAAATAAATTCAATATTTGATTTTAAGAAACTCAGTGCTTGACACCTCTTTCACCACTGCCATCCCCATTAAGCACAAATATCAGAAGAAAACTATGGCAGAAAACACTAGTAGAAAACTATAAAGCTGCTGGTCTTCAAGTACTTTTAATGGAAAAGGTGAATATTTTATTTTGGTATTTGACAACTGTCAACGCGTTTCTTCAGGTCACTTCAGGAAAAAAAAAATCTTAAAATAGACATGATTCAGAAATTAATTTTTTTCTTTGGTCTCCCAGAGAGTTGTGCGGTCCCCGTGTGCATATGCAGCTGTCCTGGCCTGTCACCCTGACACCTTTACAACTTAATTTCTAACTTAATTGCTTCATTTCAGCCTTATTCAGAAAACGACAGATCCCTCTCACACAATCAAGGTGCCACCTCTTCTACAAGAATGAATGTTGGAAATAGACCCTAAAAACACACTATTCAGGGGCAATGCTTTTGCAGAAGAGCATTTTATTAGACAAATAATGGCCATGGGATAAAACTTCACAAGCGTCCCAAATCTGGGAAAACCTTGTGATTGGCAACACAACATGAATCCACAAGAAGCCGCTCGTGGATTAAGTTTTTTCCATCCATGAAGCCTTTGTTAAATCCTCTCCGTAACCACACTGCAGCTCCCCGGTAATGAAGCCCACCTGCTGGTCTGTAATTACACAGCCACTTGAGGAAAAAAAGCAAGTACAACTAAATACAAAAAAACAAGTTTGGACAAGAAAACCTGCTCCTTTGACTCGTCCCTCTTTAGACAGAAAAATCCTCAGGGCTTCAAGCAGGAAAAGGCATCCACACGGGCAGAGGCTCAGGCATGAGCCTAGCCTAGCAAGGCTGGCATACATCTGAAGAGGTGCTTTTCTTGCAAGATAATCTTACTTTCTGTGCGCAGGCCACCTCTCCAAACAGGCCACTGAAACGTAGGGAACATTTCCAGAGTGTTTTAACCCCGGGCATGGGGCTGGATTGCTTAAACAGCCCCTTTTCCATGACGCTGCACGTACCCGGGATGCGAGTGTGGGGGCAGCTGGGGGTTCCCAACACAGCAGGGTATTTTGACACAGGGTACCGCTACATTTTTGGCTCACGACATAAATTACTAAATACTGAGCATTTCTGCCTCCACCACGAGTTACGCCATTTTTTAATCTAAACGACGAGACCAAAAAAAATAAGGTTGGTACTGTCGGCTTTGTACGCCGCAGATCACCATACAAACAGGATGAAGGGGGGAAAAAAAAAAAAAAAAAAATCCCCACACAATTATCCACCCCACGGCAGGCCCGGCCCCCCAGCCGCGACTCTGCCTCCGCGGCGAAGCCTGTCGCGACAAAAGGGGGCAGGCGGGGCGGGGAGCGCGGCGCCACTCACTTGGTGAAGGCCTCGCCCAGGTCTATCACCACGGCGGTCTTCTCCCCGCCGCTGCCCAGGCCCTCGTAGAGCGGCATCGCGGCCTCCCTTCGCCACAAGCAGCAGCGCCACCGAGCCTTCCTCCCTCCCGCCCGCCGCGACGGGGCCTTCCTCCTCCTCGGCGCGCCGGGCTGCCCTCGGCGCCTGTGTGCACACCCACCGCTCCGCCGCCCTCCCCACGCCCTGCCGCCGCCCTGCTTCCCGCCCCGCAGCGCTGTGAAGAGCCAAAAACGTCCCGGCAGCGGTGCGGTACGCGATGCGGTGCGACTTTCCCCTCAGCTCCGCCCCGGCGGCGGGCGACGGCGCCTATGAGGGAGAAGGGGCTGGATGAGGCCCCGCCGGGTGCCGGTGCGAGGGCGACCTCGCTCTCGGGAGGAACAAAATGGCGGCGGCTCGGCGCCGAGAAGCAGCCAGGCGCAAAGGCACGCTGAAGCGGCCGAGCCGTACAGGGTTGGGCTAATTTATACCGCACGGCTCATCAGGTGAGGCGTTGCTTGTCTGTGCCCTCCAGCCGTGCAGCAAACCGGCTCTGCTCTCTCTTCCCAAAGCCCCGCTGAAAGCTTAAACCCACCGCGGGCCCTGCGGTGCGTGTTCTGGCTGCCGCAGTGTTTAATGCGAGAGACATTTGATACGAGCCTGAATGCCTAGGTACCCTTAGAGTAGACTGTCCGTGCTCTGAAACTGACGTAAAATGTTTCAGGGAGCAAAAAAAAAAAAAAAAAAGGCCCAATATCCTCATGGCTGCAAGACAATCATAGCTAGGAGCAAAGACAAGAGCTCACAAGTGCAATGAGAATAGAAATAATAGACCCCTCCATGGTAAGCTGTGCTTTCAAGACAGGTTGCCTGTGTCTGATGATCAGAGAGGCAGAAGATCAGCTATGGTGGGAGTCAACTGGTAGGGTGCCAGCTTGTTTACAAGTTATCCAAAGTGTCTGAAATACACAGCCTTGCATAGATGGTACTGACATTTCTGATCCGTAACTGCCGTGTTGTGAAAGCCCCTTAGCGTGAGTTTGTGGGGAGGGGTTCTATGGTACCTCTGGGTGTGGATGGAGAGACAGTTATCCAAAAACAGACTGAAGAGAGGAAAAATTTCTGCTGAAAGGCAGCATGTGGAAGTCTCCCGAGAATTAATAAGCCCCACAGACTAGCAGTCCTGCTGAGTCTGCCAGAAGTAAACTCAGAACACCGAGAGTCTGCATCTGTGCAAGGCACCCGGTGTCTTAACTCTGACTGCATCCACAAAGGCAGTGGCTGCTGTATGCTGACAGACACATGAGGATCATCGACACACCCAATGAAACCAGGCAGCCTTTGAGGGACTTTGTGAACTTCCACCGAGAAGCCATTGGCGCATCACTATGGGCCTCTGTTTCTGGGTAAACAGCTGGGGTTGGCCTTCCAACTGCTGCTCCGGCTGGAAAACTGCGAAAGAGCATGCATGCGTGCGTGAAGAGTGTAATTAGTTACCTGCTGGGCTCTATTAATACTAAGAGCTTAATCAATAAAAGGTGTTCTAATGAATATTGTTTGTAATAATGTGTCTCCCTGCGACCTGATCCCCTAGCTGGGAAAAGGGAGTTTATAACAGATGTTGGTTAGTGGAATGAAAATTTGGGATCCCTTGAGAAAGACTCCTCTGGTAAGGCTATCCTGCTCTCAACAACCACCTCCTTTCCCCTACCGATCTTCCCCTTCTCCTTTCCGCGTGATAACCACACCTGGAAAATCAGCTGCTCTTCAGGCGTTTTTTATGCACACCCAGGAGTGTAACCATGGCCCTGACCATGTCCTCAAAAGATCTGTCATCGAGTATTTATATCAGCTAAGTGTGCGGGACGCATTTCTTCTTCAGGGAAGCAAAATAAGTATTGAAAAAGCTAAAACAGGTGAGTAGGGTCTGGACATTTGCTCCTTGCCAGACGCTGATGTGCTCTGTTGCCACTGAACCTCCCCGAGCTGTGAGCCACTGTAGCGGTTTGCAGATGCTACGCTTTTCACCTGAGAAAAGAGCTGAGAAGTTCTGTGTGTGTGCAGGGCAGGAGTGCAGACTGAGCAGCTGAAGCAGACGGGACATCCTGGAAGGGCACTGTATATCTGAGGGACATGTGAGGAACAGATAGATACTAAGAAAAAATTTTTTACACTGAGGGTGGTGGAGCACCGGCCCAGGTTGCCCAGAGAGGTGGTGGATGCCCCACCCCTGGAAACATTCCAGGCCAGGTTGGCCGGGGCTCTGAGCAACCTGATCTGGTTGGAGATGCCCCTGCTCCTTGCAGGGGGTTGGACTGGATGGGCTTTGAAGGTCCCTTCCCACCCAAACCATTCTGTGATTCTAACCCAGGCAGCACAGAGGGAATGCAAGAAAACTGTGAAGAAGGGGAACTCCACAGTGGCAGACTCAGGGGAGACTCCTCACAAAGCCCTTACATCCCTCCCTTCTGTCTCATATCGCTCCTTCAGATGCTGTCCCACAACTCAATACGATCCCCTGCGCTCTTCATATGACCCATCGCCAGCTTCCCATCCTGCCAGCTGCCTCTCCTTGGAGAGGAAAACTGAGGAGCAAGAGCAAGGCTCTAGTGGTGATGTGCGATGCAGCAACAGTGACGGGACCAGCATGCGACCAGTGGGTCCCGGAGTGGGAAGAATCGTTGGCAAGGCAGCTGTGGAGGATGTCAACGCATGAAAAAATAAACAAACAAAAGCTTGTAGCAATTAAACATTCCTACACGGAGTTCAAATTGCCTTATGACTTTGTGTGGTTTTATGCTTTTTATGGTTTTTAAATTCTTTTTTTATGGTTAGTGTTTTATGCCTTTCCAGAATACGGAAATGCAGCTGAACTTTAAAGCGTATGAAAACAACGATGCCCAAAAATATGTTTAAATGTCATTCTCACAATCGAGCCTTAACTCTGCCGTGCTTAAGCAACAGCCCAGTGTTCCAAGAATATGCGCTCAGTTAGAATTACACCTGACTGAGTTGGGAATTACGTTCAAGAAGATTTTTCTCTGTTTGGGCTTTCTGTCAAGGCAACGGTCCTGGAATTCCCCAAGTTATTACCTGGAGAGCTGTCAGCCGTCGCTGAATCTTTCAAGAGTAGCAGGAGGAAAGCCGTGTCATTACCATGCCTGGTGAGAATATGCTCTCGTGCTGACATGTGAATTCTCCTTCTTTTAAATTCTGTAAAATGCTGCCAAATCTCTCTGTGATAGGGGTCTCATAAAGGCATGATATAAAATATATATACTTAATATTGTTGCTCTTGAGATACTTAAAGTCTAAACATTGGAGTAGAAGTTTAGATAATACATGATTCATTTAATGATTCATGTCTAAGCACGATGGTTTTGTCACCTGTTTCATCCCCAAATCTTGCCTGTTTATGATATCTTACTGTGCCATAATAGCATGTTTACAACACTATGCCTATGTTTTAAATTCAATGTTTTATGTAAAAATGATTACTTAGGTATGTTTTGCAAAAAACCACGGGCCCTACTTTAAATACATAGCCCATCGCTTCCTCCTAAATGTGTTATCTCTGGGTGAGGAAAGATCAGAGTTTACTGCTAATCACATCACCGTCTTTATAGCCCATTGGAAATCTTTTCTTAAATTACATTAATCAATCACAGTTAACATGAGTTCTGAAATGCAAGCTGCAGCTTAAAAGTGGCTTAATTTAATGGATGGTCTTTCCAGCACCTAGCAGTTATTGATTACAGAAGCCAGAGACTTAGAAATGTGCCAGGGTTTCGAAACAAAATCCGTCCACGCCGCGCTGGTTTTATCAAGGAAGCTGCTTGCACAATGTGAAAAGCGCGCGCGCTCTCCCGAATATCTAAGTGTTGAAGAAACAGATGGTGATGCTAACCCGTAAGAATCAGACTGTAACTGCATTCAAGATAACAATATAAATGAAGATAATTACTCACAGCCTAAGGAGATGGTAGGACAATGAAGCCAGCTAGTAAGCAGAAGGTTGAGGGGAGTAAAAAGCAGGATCTCCCTAACACAATAAAAAATTATTCCCTGAATGCAACCAGTTCCTGCAACTCTTGGAAGTGGTAGTACCCTCTGCCAAGCAAGGAAGATGTCACGTAAGTCTATAAAAATACAAGAAATTAACAGTAGCCCATTGAAATCAGTGAAAACTCTCTGATTTATATAAAATGTGTAGGACAGTTTCTTTTGGCTAATGCAGTCCTTTTCTTTTTTTTTTTTTTTTCCCAAAGACTGTTGATACTCAAGCCACTGGCAGCACAAACTCTTTTCGAATCTCATGCAGATGCGTTCCTGTCACAGAGCAGCACCATGCGCTCTCCTGCAAGGAGCGGCGGCGAAAGCGACGCTGGTGCCTCGAGGTGGCAGCTACAGAACTATCCCGGAGAGTTAAAAGGGAACGTTTTTCATAAAGAAAATTACTTTTCTGTACGAGTCCTGAAATATGGCAGCTCTCAGTTGAATTAATCCCCACAGTGCGCTTGCAGACATTGAAAACATAAAAGAATGTGTCCTGCAGCATAAATACTGCAGGCCCAACGCGGGATGGCAAGGAGGCGTCATGCCCAGCTAATATTCTCTTCCCTTTAATGCTGAAATGCCTGTCTGGACCCCTGCAGAGGCTCGGATTTCAGCGGAATCCCATGCATATTTCAACAGCAAAGCATTATTATTTTTTCTTGGTGACAAAATAAACAGACAGTCCTTTGTGTCCCTGCATTGGATGGCTTTGTGTGCTCACTTTTAAGCCTCCTTAATCCCTATATGCAGGCTAACTGAGCCACGTACCTGTTTTTTTTTTCTCACAGAATCAGCTAGTTGCATACTTAGGGCCGGCTTTAGGTATAAGAAAAGCGCAATTGCTCAGAGATCTGTTGTCGCCTCTGGAGCTCGCAGCGTGTTTCCTCACCTTTTCCCAGCACACACATTCAAGGGGATCCACTTACCAGCTCTACAAAAGGAGAAAGAGGAAGAAAGCCCAGAGCCTTTCTACTGCTTAGGGTTCCGTTAACAGCTGTAGGATTTCAGCTTAATTGATTTTAATATTACCATCAAAACGTGTATTTCGCTGCTCATAACCATCCAAAAAGTTGTCTGTACTGCCCTAAAAATCCCCGCAAAGGGGAATAATGAGAATATTGGTGGTGTCTGGATGGAGAGCATCCCTGTTTCGCAGTAAAACACAGTCTGCCTCCCACCCAGGCGTCTTGACACTGCGTGTGATCCAAGGCAAAGACCCTGTTCGTCCCTGTGGTTGGGGGCTTTCAGCCCCTCTGCGTTAGCAGTAAAGGGCTATACCGTGAGCAACGGGGTAGCAGTACCGAAACTGCACTTCTTTAAAACCTCTGGATTCAGGGGTTTGGCTTACCCTCAAGTTTTGAGAGGCAAAAGGAAAAAGCTGAAGTTTTCAAAGTCCCTCTGGGTATTTTCTGAACAACTCTATTTAAAACGATGGAGAAGCTGAGGGTTAAATGTCAGAACAGTGCTTAGGGTTAGCTTGCTTTGGGGTGGCATGCCAAGTGCTTTTTTAATTGTCAGCCTAATTTTGTACTGGAGTATGTAGGATGGGGGGAAAAAAATACCCAAGCGCTACAGGGAATTGACAGATGGTTCACGTTTTAGCTGAGACTCCAATATGCATGGGGATGGCTTCCTCAGCACTTTATTTCTGGGAAAATTGTAATACGCGGTGTACTGTATTAACTGCATTGATTTTGTTACGGGATGCGAGGAAGAGCGAGGGCTGTACGGTGATTCAGTTTTGGAGGTGAGCATTGGTCCTCCTGGGCTGTATTCCCAGAGCAACTGCGACTGATTCCCGTGACCTTGGACCAGTCAGCAAAAGCCTGGTTCTACTCTGAAAAGTGACTGTGTAAAAATGGCACTTTCCTACTCAGCAGATCTGGTTGCTGCGCACTCTCCAAGTCACATCTGCTGACTTTAGTGACAAAAATACGTTTTTACGGCTTTCCTGCTCTGTGAGCACTGCAGAACCACGAGAGCTGGGGAAGCAGAAGCTGGATCCTGTGCCTCCTTGTAGGACTAATTACTATGAATTACAGCCAGCAGTGGGGCTGCACTGGCATTGCTTGGCCTTGCACAGCTTTTCTGATAGTGCCAGCAGCGAGGAATGTGGAAGAAGAAAGGAATCCAAGTTGATTCTCCTGATTGAGTTTTAATTGCAGATGGCATTTACCGCGTTTGCAGTTGGAGAAAAAAAAGAAATCTGTTCATCTGGGAGATGACTACATTTGAAATAATTCATTGGCCATAAACTTCCTGATACCTTTTTCAAACTGGACTCATTTGAAACATATTTCCCTCTCTGTAACAGGGGATGCTGTTCTCACTTTCCCTGATGTCGATGCATTGCTGCTCCATGCCAGTGACTGCTGTTTGATGGGAAGAGCAGGTCCTCTTAAAACGGGTGCTACCAGCTGATGTAAGGGTGAATCATAAAGTAAAAATACAGATAGAGATGTGCACTGATTTATGTGCTGGATGTCCCCAATACTCAATTTGGGAAAGTCATTCAGCAGCGAAATTAATGGTAGCTATTTTAAAATTGCCTTTATCTTCTGTGGCATGTCCTGACACAGTTAAGATAGCTGATCTCATCTCACCACCCGTGCCAGGAGTGGCATCTTAAGATGCGGTATTCTGATGTCAGGACAATGATTTTTTTAGTTAATTTTATATATACAAAATAAATATGTCTTCATGTAAATGTTTAAGTGACCCAGTCTCTTAATCAGGACATCTTATTTGTCCTTTTTGGTTTGTGCAGTAAGGCTGCAACAGGGCTATCACCTTTTAAATAAATCCACTGTGTTATATTATTACTTTATACAACAGAGTTTGCTGTTATAATAATACACAGATCTTAGAAGGGACTCTGCCAAAAATTAGGCTGGGCATGGGACATGAGTCTCATGCTCTTTACCAGCTACACTGCCCACATGGAAGAATAAACCAGCTTACATGGGAATTTAATCTCTCAGTTTCACCTGAGGGGGTGGGAAGCCTTTGAAGGACAAGACCAGCAGAGGATTGCACTGAAATCTCTTGAAACAGAGCATTGCTAAGAAGGGAAAGGAATGGATGTTCCTTAACTTGCTGTGGAAGTGGGGCTGGTTTTGCTTGGTCACATACACGCCCTGCAGCATCCTGATCTGAGTTCAAAATTAGTATTTCCACCTAATAAACCATAGAAATTAATAACAAACCAGTGCGCTCTGGTGATTCCTGGTTTCTCCCTCTTTCATCATGCCTCCTTCTATCAGTTTTCAGTCTGCAGATTTTTTTTTGTTGATAACGCAGAAGCCCGTGATTTTGGCAGGTTATGCGGGGTAGAGAAACTTGCAGTGTATGGGGAATTTGCAATTTCAGACCGGGAAAAAAAAACATAGATAACCGGCTATTTTGGTTCCAGTGATTGTCAGTGAAATATTTAACCTTGAGAGTACACAGTGCCAATCTGGGTTCAGAGTCAGTCAGTGACGGGGGGAAGTGAAAACCTCTCCGATCTCTTAAGTGCTCTGCATGCCTTAGAGAACAGTAGAGCATCAGTTACACATGCTTTACATTTTAAATAACTTTCCTGATAATTTTAAAGGTTAGATAGAAAAGGAATTGAAAACCGTATCCCTCATTCTGAATCCCAGCTCAACGGTTAGGGGTGAATTTTGTAGCTGCTGAAGCCAAGCCTCTGGCTCGAGCCTGGCGGATTCATCGCTGACGGCCCTGATTTCTGGCGAGGGGGGGTCTCTGTCATCCTGCCCCTCTCCCCACACACGGATGACTGAGCGCCGTGGGGATCAATCCCTGACCCGCCACAACCTGCAGTGCTGCATTGGAAAATAAGCCCTCATTGATTTTGGTTTGCTGTAAAATCTGGCACCTCCTCCACAGCTGAGCCATCCCCTCTTCTCAGGCAGAGCCCTCAGCCAAAATAAAATGGGTGGCACAGAAGATGAACCTGCGGAGAGTTTTGGGTCCTTAATCTGGGGGTTAATGGTGTTTAAAATGGCCATGAAAATGCAGCTCTTATCCCTTCCCTTTTCCCCTCTGTGTTTCCCTTACAGGAGAGAGTAAACATCCTTTCTTTTCACGTATTTGTATTTTCTTTAAAAAGATGCTGCAGCGCTAGAAATATTGATTCATGAGTAATTTCCCAGATTTTTCAGTTCGTAGATGGCAAGCCAGAAGGGAGTGTTCCCATTGTTTTGTCTGAACATTTGCTCCGCCAAGCCCAACTCTGAAGTTCTTTCTGATGTCTTTTGCCAATGACTGTTTTTGTTGCCGACACAGGCATTTCTACACTTTATTTTCACCTTATGCAGAGGTTAGCAATATTACCCTGAAAGAAATTGCCCTGACCTACAACAAATCTGTCTTTGAAAAGTTTTAATATTGGATACAGAATGTGACCAAAATGAATTGGGCTGGTTCCAGTTTGGTTGAAATCCAGCGGAAAACACTCTATTTATCTAAAATTAGATAGGTAAAACACTGGGGTGAGTCTATCAAAGAGAAGAAGCCGCTAATAGAAGCGTTATTTCCAGTAGCACAACAAACAGAAAATAATGAGCAATTTCTCGATGAGGAATATCTCCGTTTTCCTCAATCAGTTCTTTTATGTTCAGATAGAATCACAGAATGGTTTGTGTTGGAAGGGACCTTTAAAGCCCATCCAGTCCATTTGAAATCATTCATCGGCCATAAACTTCCTGATACCTTTTCCAAACTGGATTTGTTTTAAACTTGCTTCCCTCTCTGTAACAGGGGATGCTGTTCTCACTTAATATAGGCTGTGTACCTAAAACTGGCTGCTCTCACAAGGAGCACGGACATCTCCAACCAGATCAGGTTGCTCAGAGCCCCGTCCAACCTGGCCTTGGATGTTTCCAGGGATGGGGCATTCACCACCTCTCTGGGTAACCTGGCACAGTGTTCCACCACCCTCAGTGTAAAAATTTTTTTCCTAATGTCTAATCTGGATGTGCCTCCCTCTATTTTAAAATCTTTACTCCTCGTCCTATCAAGTGGATGTTGTTTATTTAGAGACCCCAGTGTTTGACAGGTACAAGCAGGTTAAATCTTACTGTCTTACGTGAAAAACAAAAAAAGAGCCTCATTTTATAGATTATTATACTTGGAAATACAGAGGGATTCACTGATGTGCCTCATGTGGTAGAGCACATTCATAGCAAAATCAAGATTTTGACTCTTCTCACCTTCTCCTACATCATTCCTCTATTCCTTCCTAGCAATTCTCCCCAAAAACCTCTCCACCCCAACCGTTTCCTCCTCGGAAAGAGCATTCTTTTCGGTCTCTTCTCACCTGTCCCTGCCCACCACCAACGCTTTGCACCTGCTGCAGCACCGCTCTGAATGAGTCATTGCCCGAGACAGGGTATAAAATCCTGCCTGTGCAGCTGAGGCCCTGGGGTGCTCCTGGCACCAGGCTGAAGGGGAAGGTGAGAGGAGGGTAAGTTGATTGATTGGTTGGTTGGTTTATTTATTTATTTTTTTTTTTTGGGGGGGGGGGGGGAATATTGCAGGTGACATGGGGGCTTTTCAGCTGCTATTTGATCAAGTGAGGTGATTTGTACACTAGGACTTGGTGGTCTCAAGGTTTTCAGTCTCTGTTGTTAGACTAGCTGTGGGCTACCTGGTGGGGAAAAACAGGTGGGAGGAGGAAAACAGGAGTAAAATTATCTACTTGGCTTTCTCCCTGGCCAAACAGGCGCTTAAAATGAAGCAACAACAAAAAAAAATTGAATTGTGCTCTCTTGATACACGTGTGGGATGCTATTTAAGAAGTCCTCCTCCTTTGCAGAGAGAGTGCTGGGGGAAGGTGACCTCTACAGCTGAAAAATGCTGGAGGAGACTCTGTAATAGCTGGGAAAAAAAGCTGCTGCAGGCCCTGCTGTGGCATCTCCTCGTAAGCACGGGGAGGGAGCCTGACCCCACAGCCTCCCACCTCGGCTTGCGAGGAAGAGCTGGGTGCGTGAGCTCAGGCTGCCGCTCGGATGCTGAAACTTCCTTTCGGAGGAGTAAATACAAAACCCCCGGCGGCGCCGAGCGCATCACCCCCCTCCATCCCACCCTACCCCGCCGCGGGGAGGCGGGAGCCGGCCCCCGGCACCGCCCCGGTGCCGCCCCGTCGGGGGCCGGGCCGCGCCGCTCCGCCCGTGCGGCCGCGGGGCGATCGTGGCGATCGCGGCGGCGAGGGAGTGGGCGCAGGCAGGTGAGACCGGGGGGGAGGGGAAAAGGGGGAGGGGGGCGCAGCCAACACCCTCTCCCCAGCCTAATTTTTCCCCGTGTTTATTCATTTTTAAATATTTTTTTTTTGTAATGATGCTTCGGTGCCCGCGGGGCAGCGCATCCTCGGCGCGGCTTCTTTGTTCCCGGCGAGCGGGCTGGTCCTGGCAGCCCCAGGGGATGGGATGGGGAAGGGGGGGGCGGTTCTCGGTGCGCCCCCTCGGAAAAAAAAATAATCGTCGGGGGGAGGGGGGTTTCTCCTCCTGTCCCTGCGCCCTGCTGCGGGCCTGGGCTGGCGACATCCCCGGGTGGTTGGTTGCACTGGATCCGCTGGCTCGGAGGGAGGAGAGGGGAGGGATGCTCACCTGTAAATATGACCAAGGAGCACAGAGGGGACACGGATCTGTGCCCCACAAGCGGGTGTGCTGGGTGTAACCGAGCCCTCATCCCCTAATCCCCTTCCCTGACCAGCAAGCTGGCTCAGCCCGATCTAGAAGGGCTGATAAACATAATCGGATTTTTAAACCTTCACCTGCAGAGACTCCTAATCCTCCAGATCAGCTGCACGGTGTTGCTGCCCGCCTTAGGTGAGGCGCTGAAATTTTGGAGTGTTTCTTGCTGGCTGGAATCTGAACACTACCTCTCTGCTCCCAATTAGCCTGGAGAGTGGCATTTCCATCCTTCTGGTATTGGGAAACTGCTGCACCCCTTTGGCCCTCATCCTTAAATCCTCCTCTTTAATCCATGAGGAATTTGGTAGACCTTTGACTTCTGTGATGCCGGGGAGCTGGCAGAGGTCAGAAGCCACAAAGAACTCTGTGGCTTTTCCTTGCAAATCTGAGTAGGGAATTTCCATAGGTGGTCTGCGCTGTTCTGAACAGAGCAAGCGGTCGCTGAGTGGTTTGGGGGGAGTGATGCCTAAAACATGTCATGTCTCTGGCTTTTCAAAGAACTACTGCTGGAACACCAGTGCTGGAGGTGGAGGTGATGTATTATGTATTAAGGTGCCTCGCTGGGACTGGTAGGAAGCTGGCTTTACAGAATATTGATAGCTCGTTTGTTTGCTTGTAAGGACCTGGCCTCAAAGGTGGAGGGAGATGTGCCCTCCTGGCTGTGTCTGCGTAGTTTTGCTCATCTGGCTCGGGCTGTGTTGGTGGCTGGTGTGGAGTCGTGTTGCTGCTGGGATTTCACAGCTGAAGCCTGTGCTGTAAGAGCATCAGCTCTACGATTCACTTGGTTGAAGTGGGCAAGGACATAACGTAAGGTGAAATGAAGGCATTTTTGTCAGCTTGTGTGCAAAGCAGGAGTTGGAGCTCTGTGCTGCTGGCTTTTGTGTTCAGTACCAAGTAATAAGGCTTGGGTGGCTTACGTTGGCACCCTGGTAACACAGCATTTGATTGCTGGCAGTTGCTTGATTTGTATGTTTTGGTTAAATCTTCACCTTAAAAGATTCGCAGTGTTTTTGTCCGTTTCCCTTATCTATCAGAGGATGAATTGTGGAGCCGAGCACATGCAGGACTGTTCAGCCAGTCAAAGCTGGCGTGATCAAGCTCATACTCAGAGGTGTGAAAAGCTGTGTTCTGCAAGGGCCAGACAGTGATTTGTCTGAAGCTGACCTGTTCATCTCCTGTGCTCTCCACTACATGGTGCATGCGGCTGCTTCAGCTTTGGAGTAGAAGTGCCCTCTCTGTGTGGAAAATGGATTGTTAGAACAGGGGTTATTAATTCAAGTGAGTTAAAAGCTCGATGTTCTTTCCCTCGCTGTTTCAACAATTCAGGAAAAACGCAGCTAGAACTTGCCAAAGGCAAAGAAAATAACAGCAAAGGATTTTCTTGAGAGTTTTTTCTAAGTAAACTGAAACGCTGTCCTGGGAAGTAGCTGCGTACAACTGGGGCAGAAGGGGAGCTTCATCCTTTGCAGCATGTGTCCACAGACTGCTGGTCCATATGAGGAACAGCTACTGAACGAGAGAAATCTGGTCTGCTCCGAGTTTGTACCTGTCAAGCCTGCTCTGTTGGAGTGACCATAGCAGGATGAGGGTTCTTTCTGGGGTTCTTCTCATCAGGCTTCCTGAGAGCTGACTCTTCAAACAAGTCTCAAACTCGAGTTTGAGAGAACAGAGTTAGCTGATGCTAATTGTATGGAGTGAGGAAACAGCCTCACTCAGAAAGGTCCAACTGAGTGTGCAAGGCTGCTTTATCCGGTGACGAATTTATATTTATTGTCCCTGAGCTTGGTGACTTGCCCACAGCAGTAGGTAGTTCTTATTCTGATGGACAGCTCCTGGAGATGTCTGGGTTTTAGCACTTGTTTTTAGCCTGGAAGTCCTTTGTGCTTCTTTCCAACCAATTAGGTGTTAAAAGAACTTATGTCTTATTCCCCCCCCCGCCCCCCCCGCTAAAGATAAAGCTCCCTGGCTGTCTGTGGTTGTGCTGCCTTAGTGGCTGGGGGAGCTGCATCTCCTGGGATTTGCTGTTATTAAGTGCAGGGAAAGTAGCTGGTGCTGTCTCTTGCCCTCTGTGTGTGCTTCTGATTTGAAGCCAGGATTAGTTTTCCACCGAGAGCCTGGCCACAACCTGGCAGCTGAAATCTGGGGACCAGGAGTTCCTGCAGCATGAAATACTGAGTTATTCTACAGCTTCAAGCAGCAATGAAAAAGCTTGAGCTTACTCCAGAGGAAGTGCTTGGTCAGAGCAGTGTGTTCCAGCTTGTTTTTATCGCTTGGCTTGGGCTGTAGAGCAGGCTGACTGTAAAAATAACCAGATGGGAGGATAAACGTATAGCCCAATGCTACAGTTTGAGTAACAAACTGCTCTGCAGCCTTCTACCTGCTAAAACCTGGATTGCTCCTGCGTGGAGCGGAAGTGCTACCGCAAGATGTCAAACTCTGCTTAAGATGATGGCCAGGTCACCGCTGTTCATACATGGTCTAATCCAGCCTCTTCCTAAAGCTAAGTAGATCTTAAGCTCTGACTAATCTCCTTTGAAGCCATTATCCTGCAGCGAGCTCTGTGCTGCTATCTCCAGCTTTCATTGAATGTGGAGGTCTGGGTTAGCTTAGATCTAGTTGTTGTGGATTTCCTGAGCAAATAACTCTCCAACATTGCTTTTGCCCTTTACAAATGTGTAAGTACAGTCCCAGTGCTTTTCAGGCTGGGGGAAATTCTGTGAGGCTGCTCAAAACACCCTGGGAATTCTTGTATTGGGCTAGTACTGACTGCACATGTTATCTGCTAGCCTGGAGGAGGAAAGGCTCTTAATACTTATTTTTTACATTTGAATTAATGGATCTCTAAAAGCCAGTCTTCTACGGAGCAGCTTTCCCCCTATTTACTGCCACTCCTGATCCTAGTGAAGATGGAGAAAGCTTGTGGGGAAGAGAGAAACTAATGTACTTCTGCTAAACACCTCCTGAATGTCCTAGGGTATTTGAGAACCTAGAGACAGAAACCTACAAATAAAAATCTGTATGCGTAATGTATATGACTGCGAGAGAAGCGCTGTGGCTGTCTTTCAAGTGCAGCGGGAGTTCTGTTTCAGTTTAACTACTGCTAAAACTAGCCTAAAAAAGACTTCTGACTTCTAGAGAAACTCTATTAGATCCAAACTGTTCTTTTAAAAAAAAAAAGCACAAACAACTCTTGATGCTTCAGTATGTCTGATCTTAACTGGCACCTGCTAAAGGGCTGTGGGGTGGATGGGATTTATATTCATCAGCATGGCGAGACAGATGCATGTCGCTGGGCACCATCAATTTAACTGGCATAATATGCTCTTAGTGCTTTTTAATTACTAAAGTGTGTAAAGGATTAGCCTGGAAGAATAGCTGAACACTATCAGTGTTCAACTGTTTAGTGTGTTTTGTTTCTTGGGGTTTTTTTTTGTCAGGAAGGGTAGAAGAGATAAATGGGTGGCCCCTCTTTCTCCAGGGAAAGAGGATGCAAAAAAAAAGTGGAAGATATCAGTACCGTTGCTGGTGAGGAGCTTCTTGGTGGCTTCACTTTGTCCCTGAGCATCTGGTGCATGTGTGTGGCCTGTGACAGTGAATAATTGCTCCACCAGCTTGAACTGCTGAGGGCCAGGGCTGCAGGAAGAGTGGAAAAAGTGAATTGGTGTGCCCTGAAGCTCAACCAGGCAATGGAGCTGGCAGCAGTTGACTGATGACCTGTGCCTCTCAGCTGGTAATGCTGAGGTGGTCTTCTGTGCTACGGACAGCCCTGCACATCATAAGGGTCTCCAGCTAGAGAAGCCTTTCTGTCTTGTGTAGAGTAAGAGGTAGGTTTTATAATGGAAATACACATATCTCTGTGACCAGACCAGATGTAATACAAGTTTTCTGATGTCTTGTTTGTGTTTAGCTGACTGGACACAACATTCTTCCAGCACCTCAAGGGGGCCTACAGGAAAAATGGGGAGAAATTCTTCAGCAGGGCCTGTTGTGATAGGATGAGGGGTAATGATTTTAAAACAGAAGGAGGTAGATTCAGATTAGACATCAGGAAAATTTTTTTACACTGAGGATGGTGGAACACTGGCCCAGGTTGCCCAGAGAGGTGGTGGATGCACCATCCCTGGAAACATTCCAGGTCAGGTTGGCCGGGGCTCTGAGCAACCTGATCTGGTTGGAGATGTCCCTGCTCCTTGCAGGGGGATTGGACTGGATGGGCTTGAAAGGTCCCTTCCCACCCAAAGCAGTCTGATTCTGATTCTAAATGTACATGGGCTGCTGGATGTGGGGAAGCATTTGAGTTGGATGGACCAGCACAAATGTGGTGTTACTGAGAGCCCTCTCCCCACAGCAGCAGTTACCTGTTGCACAACATCATGCTGGGTGCATGAGAAGACATGGAGGAGCAATGCACTCTTGTGTGACAGAGCAGTGCTAGGTGGCTTGCTGCTGCACTGTGCGTACAAGTGCAAGTAATATTTACCTGTGTGCTGTTTGGGTGAGGAAAGGAGTCCAGCAAGGTGAGGGACTCACCCTGGTGCCCATGAGCAAGACTGCAAAGGGTGACCTTTGCCTCTTACTATGAAGACCAAGAGGTGATTCTGACAATCCCAGTTTTCTTCCTCACCTTTGAGCTGTGGGGGGATAATGGATATTGGTAAGAGCAGTTCACTCATGGAACTGAGAATGTGCCAGCCAAAGCAGGTGAAGCTTTGCTTGATGGTTGGAGGCTTCTTGTGGTAGGGTTTGATTGTGCCACTGGGAGGAGGACCTTACCAGGTGGGTGGTTTGATCTGTGTGACCAACTGTCCTGCATGTGACAAGTGAATGAGTGGAGCCTTGCATGGGATGGTTGTCTTCAAGCCTAGGATGGAGAGGCACCTGCCTGGAGGGAGGTGGCTGGGAGCAGGTCACTGCTGTGAGGTGCTCCGTCTGTCTGGGAGCCTGAGCCATGTTCCCGGAGGCAGCAGAGCCTGCCAAGAGCAGGCTGTTGGCTGGCTGGATTGCTGTTAGTGGGCTACTGGTTCAGCACTCTTGGAAGCTCTGGAAGCACACGGTGATTATACGCAGGGAAACTTTCTGGAAGAGCCTCCATGGTGCAGTGCAGCATAGACACTGTGCTAATGCAGCAGTGTTGCTGTTTGGGCCACAGCCTTTCTCTGTGGGGCTGAGGAGCCCGAACAGGGTGTGCTACTAGTGCAGCCCTAAAGCCTCCCATTTTGGCTCTGGTCTGCCCTAGAGACCCATCTTGCTTTCTGTGCAATTTCTTGGTTTCCTTCTCCATCTATGCACAGAACAGGGCTTGCTGTAACAGGCCTGAGACTTCAGTCTGGCCCTGACAAACCTCATATGCCTCAGTCCTGGACTTGGGGAAGGACAAATGGTTGATTCTCATCGCATGCTTGCAAGTCTGATGCCTGCTGGGTAGAGCATGGGGGCAAGGTCTGTCTTGGCCTTCGGATCAAGATTTGGTTTTGTCTGTTGTGAGACTTCAGGTTGTATAGGTTAGGGACAGTAAAACAAGATGGGGATCCATTGCTTGGGATGTGTAGGAGGGATCTACTCAGAACTGGCCATAAACTAGCATGCTTAGTTTGTCACCCAGTTATTTAAGACTCTGCGTCAATAAGTGGTTATGAGTAATCTTGGTTCCTCTTTCCCTTTCTAGGTCTTGCACCTTGGATTTGTCAGCCTTGAGGACTTCTGGGCACATCTCTCCTCAGCTATGAGTAGATCAATAGGATTTAACATCTGCATGGTCACCTGCAGCATCTTGCTCTTGTACTCCAGTCCACCATGCCTTGCATCTCAGCAGCTGGAGGACAGGGACATGACAAAGGTCCAGGGTGGCCCCTGGGCAGGGAATGGGCTAGAAGATGAAAGGACAAGCATGCTGAACTTGAAAAATAACCTGGGCCCCTCTAAGCAGACTGTCTCTGAAGGGCCATGTGGAGTGTCAGCAAAGCCGTCTGAGATGCCCTTCAGTGAAACTTTCACTGCAGAAGGAGAAACACAGCCTGTAAGCCCAAGCCATGTCATCCCAGGCAGCCAGGTCCTGGGTGCTCACACCTCTTCTGCAGTGGTGGCTGCTGTAGATGAGGAGGAGCTTGGTCCCACAACATTGGAGCTGGATGAGGATGGTGCATTCAAGGCCATGCTGACCACAGCTGTGCCCACGCTGAGCCCTGCTGTCCAGGAGGAGTCTGTTGGTGGCCTTGTTAGCGAGACCACCATGGAGGGTGGTGTTGAAGTAGAGCACAGCTCTGCTGGTGTCTCGACAAACCCCCTTTCTGGGACAGCTGAGGAGGAGGAGGTGGCAGAGAGCAGCTTGCACCCCTCAGCTGCACCCCAGACCATGCTGCACCCCAGCTCTCCCAGCTGGGAAACAGCAAGTGACCACCCTGTCATCCCGACTCCCCAGGCTCACAGCGTGACCTCTGAGGTGGGAACGCCGAGAGCCCGCACGGGGAGCCTGCTGAAGTCCCTGGCTGTGCGAGCGTCCGTGGCTGCAAAACGTCCCCTCACGGTGACTGAGGCCTCCCTCCGCCTGGAAACAGGGACGGGTGTCAGGCGAGCAGAGCCACCTGCCACGGCTGGCACTGTCGCCATCCACCCTACAGACACTGTGCTGCCTGACTGGGATGACACAAAACTGGGGGATGTAAGTCAAGGGGGAAGCACGTCTTGTGAGGAGGTGACAGAGGACCAGGGGGCAACAGAACCATCCCAGACCCTGCAAGGAGATGTGGGAGAGGAAGAGGATGCAACCAGAGTGCTGCCATCCCCAGTGTCTCCTCCACCAACTCCCGAGCTTGCTGAGGAGAGCAACTGCACAGTGCTGGTGCAAGGGGAGGAGGTGCCGGCAGCTTCCGTGGGGAGCGGTGGTATTGTCCACACTGCAAACCTGACGGATGTGGACGTGGCTGATCTCAACTCACTGGAAAATGTAAATGTGGTCACAGCAGAGGAGGGGAAAAGCATCCAGCCATCACAGCCGGTGGCTGCTGAGGTGACAGATACACAATCTGAGCTCTCTCCTACTCTGGAAAGCTCATGGAAAGGTAAAACTTGCCTGTTAGACACGTGCTTCTGAGTGTGGGTTTAGGAGTGATGCTCTTGGGAACCTGCCCTTCCTTTCAGGGAGTTAAAGTGGAGAAAGGTGTGATCTTAATACTTGCAACAGAGGTGGGACACCCCTCTCCCTCCCAGGAAGGGCTGTGGACCTTTAGGCTGTTACCCCTACACAAACAGGTAATTCACATCCATGAAGTGCTGCCTGGCCTTGGCCATTCCTATAGGTGATGTCCCGGTGTACAGGTAGGCACGGTCTGTTGGGTGGTACCTCATCCTGAATGTGATGTGGAGCAAATGTATTGAGCTGCTTCCTCTGCTCCTCAAGCTGAGTGAGGGTGGCTGTAGTAGCAAATGGGAGAGCTGAGCTTGGGGATGGAGGTCTCTAGAGAACTGGAGTCTCATCAGCAGAGATTCAGTGCTAGGTAAAAAAAAAAAACAACTTGCTGATTTAGTGAAGTTCTGCATGTGTGCTGTACTACCAAAGCAGGGGCTTCAGTTCTGGTGTTCATGTTGTAGTTGAGAGGGACAGCTGTAGTTTGGTTGTAGGCGTCTCACCTCAACTGGAGATGTAATGGTTTTGAGTAGCCCTCTGGTGTGATGCCCTGTGAGTAGGGAAGGAGCCCAGCCTCTGACCAACTGACTAAGCACTTGATTTCAGGGAGGATACCACTGCCCCAAGTGTCCCTTTGATATGGCAAGCATAAAGACCTGAAGGTGATCCTTCCACTAGCTCACTCTGAAGCCCTGCAAAGCAAGGTGGGAATAACTCCTTGGGGGTTTTAATTAGCATCTGGGATCACTTGGCTCTCAACTGCTGGCTGTGGACACTTGTATTTAGTGGAGAAGATTCAGAGATGATGGATGGCTGTAAATGCTTCCTAAATCCAGGAACAGGGGAGCTGTACTGGTAGCCTGTGAGTAACTGATGTCTTCTGTGACTTTTCAAGGATGCTCAGATCAAAAGAGAGCTCTGTCCAGAGCTCTGTGCTGTTCTTTGTAAGAAAAGCTCCTGGTGTTGTCTCCTCACTCTGGAGTGAAGCTGTGGCCAGGCTCTGACTCTCCAGTGTTTGTGCCAGCTCTGTTTCCAGCAGGCAGGAATCTTCCTCCTAGACAGCCTGCCATGGGCTGATGGTGTCACCCTGCACTCTGCTTCCCTGCAGAGGTGGCACCTTCAGCCTGATGGCAATGTCTCTCCTCAGTGTTCAAAATACAGAAGAAACACTAAAGTCTGGTCATGTGTTGGGTAATGACATGCTCCTAGGCTGAGGCACATAAATTGAGGTTTAGGGCTGGATTTTAATTGCTGGACATCTTTAATCATCCCTCTTAGGCTACAGAGGCAAAAGGACAACTTCTCCTCACTGCATCCAAAAGATCCAGCTTTTGCTGTGAAAGGAGGAGAGCTAATTGTGTGCTGATGCTGAAACCTGACTGATTAATTTCTAGATTAATTTATAAGGACTTGACTTGTCAGCAGGTTCCCTCTCTGCTGTTTCCCAGATGTTGGGGAAACAATGCTATCAGTAAGATTTGTGCAACAAAAATAAACTCTCCTTAAAAACAAATGTCTTGTAACAGTGAGCCGGTCACTAGAAGCACTGCTCTGGCAGTGGTTCAACTGGTATTTCACCACGCAGGTCTGCAGTGCTGTACTCAACTGGCATTGCTCCCCAGTGGGCCCACATGTCCCAAAGGGACAATTAAGAAAATGAGGACTGAGTCTGCTGCTTTCTCTCCTGTTAAGTGTGTTCTCGCATCTTTGTACTGCGCTGCACTGATGATATTTGGCTGGACCTGCTGCTTGTGCTGTGGCTCTGGAAGTGCTAATCCATGGAGTTATATTCCTTCAAACACCTGCTCTCTTGCTGTCCTGTGAGTTGGTACTGACATATGTTCTTGCTGTAGGTGCTGCTCAGGAGGTGACAACAGTTGCCCAAGAGGCTGATGCTGCTCTGTCAGTTGTGACGCTGGCGCCTGGTGCTACCCAGGGGACAGAAGCTGCAAGCCTTCCACAGGAGAACGGTGAGGAGGACACCCAGATGCCGACTGTTCCTAGTGCCACCCAGATGCTGGTGGCAACTGATACTTCCTCTATGACCAACGCTCCAGATGTAGAAGGTAGGGTTCTGCTTCAAGGAGTGCAGGCTCATTTCCACATGAGATGAGAGGGATATCTGAAACCTGCTTGGGCACTGAATTATCAACACACAGCACCCATATTCTAAGTGACTTTTCCTAGCCTTCTGCAGGCTACCTGTAGCCCTGGCTGCCATTGCTTTCTGCCCATGCTACCAGAACCACCATGTTGAGACATGCTGGCATATCGGTTTTGCTTCAGATAACAGTGGAGTAGAGATGATTACAAAAAAACTGCCCCAAACAAAATCCCCACATCTGTCCTTGCTAGCAAGCTGACTTTTAGCCTTAGACATTTCAGCCAGTTTTTATTTCTGGAGGGGGAGCCCTTTACTTCTGGGGCCAAAGGCAGTCACAGGTTGCTGATGCTCAGTCCAAAGGACGAAAAGTTTCTTCAGGGTAACATGGGAGTGGTGGGGTGGTAGATACTCCCTAGCAAGAGTCTGGCAAGCCCTTGGGTGTGGAAGCCTGCGTTGGAATTCACTTCCATTCACGAATGGCGAGTTCTTAGCAGGTTGATGTGGCGCATACAGAATTGTTTAAGCAGTTGTGTTTATCTGGCTGCTGCATACTGGCTCGATGTCACCTTGGCAGGTACGTGTAGGAGGCTGCCTTCTTGACCACAGTGTAGCAAGGGTTCCCTTAGCACAGAGTTGGCTTTGAGGTTGACTGTATTTCTGTAGTCGTAGGTACCACGGTAATGAAACTGCTGCTGGGCAGCTTTTTCTGGTAATTTTTAGATTGCAGAGCATCAAAAGAAAAAACCTATTTACATTGTAACTCTTAAAATAACGTCCCTTTGTAGGGCAGAGAAGGCTCTTCTGGCAGCTTCCACTAATTAATTTGCTTCTGGGATTTAATTATAAATTCAGCTAATTTTTATCTTTGCAATAAACAATTAGATCTGTCACTCAGTTCAGATCTCTACCAGTGCCTTGGTCCTCTGATCTTCCTATGGGGTGGTGACTAGCAGTCCTCAAAGCAATGGAAGTGAAATGTAGTTGAGATCTCATTAAGGGGATCCTCCTGTGGTGGCTGTCCCAGAGGAGGAGCTTTCATTGCAGCACAGTCACTTTCACATCTTGAAAGAGGTGAAAGTTTAACTTCTTCCACTCTGAGTTAAGTTTTCATTAAAGAGTTGGTTCTTAAATGGTGGGGTTTTTAATATTGTGCCAAATTGCTGCTGCTTCCTTTCTTCGGTAGATCTCTCGGATGTGGTCCTGGTCACCAGTGAGAAGGCTGTGCCAGCTCCTGGTGCTTTGTCTGCTACCCAGTCTGGACAGACAGAGGAGCCGTCCAGCAGAACTGTGGTCCTGGTAACTCCAGCATCGATGGCATCCTCTGTCAGGAGGACAGCCCTTCCATCTGTGAGGAGGATCAGTACAGCTGTGACCTACGGGCTGGACCGCCTGGAGTCAGAAGGTACCACTGATGCCGAGGCTAAGAGGCAGGCAGTTTCGTGTGGAGTGGCACGCTTGCCTTGACGCTGTCCCCAATCTGTCTATTTGGCACGCAGCTATGTGCATGTGTTATTGTTGCTAATAAAGTTGTTGACCAACCTGTCCCCTTCCAGGAGGTACAGGAAGCAGCAGTGAACAGTGTCATGGAGGATGCTTGAAATATGAGCAGCGGTGGTGGGGAGAGATGGGGTTTTCCCTTGGAGAGGGAGCAGCAGTGGTGCTGCTGTTGCAGTGGAGTCTGGGCACCAGGGCAAGTGGTGCCCTATCTACCCTTTCTATGTAATACTGCTGGGAGAGGCAAAGGTTGCATCTGAGATGGTCTTCCAACTCAGTGCTACTTGCTAAGCTGTTCTCCCACCGCTGGCTCCCCCAGCCTTGCCTTGCCTTGCCTGCTGGGCTCCCTTCTCTTAAACTGCTTTTACCTGCTTCTGGTCTTGGAGTCTCTGCTCCTTGGCTGTGTTCAGACAGTTGAAGCCCAGTGATGTAAAGTTTGCCTGGGCAAACACCCATCAAGAGGTTCAGGTGAAATGGATCCTGCTCTGGAGTTGGTCTGCAGCTTAGATCTGATATCTCTTCAGCTCATCTGTGGTTTTCCTGCAGAGAATTGTTTCACTTCTGCTTCCTGCTCTTGCTCCTACTTAAGCTTTTCTCTGCTTGCTCATCCATCCAGTTTTGTACTCCAGTGTCTGGACTGACACCACCTGGCAAGGATTAATCTTCCTGCCTGTTTTGCTCCCCTTCCTTTATCTTGACCTTCTCTTGTCTTCCTGTTTTACTGCAAAGCTTGGCAGCCCTCCAGGTGTGGCATGCCAGATGGTATTTTTCTTCTGATTAGAGGTGGGGTGCCACAGACAACAGCTAATCAGCATCTTTTTCTCCGCATGAAGTGATAACTCTCACCCCTGGAAGGTTTGGAGGGCAGCAGAAGCTGGGAGCCCTCCCTGCTGCATGTGTGAGGTGCTGCAGCTCTGTTGGGCTGGCTGCTTGCTCTGAAGCCTGCTGTCAGCTCTCAGCCTCCAGCTACAGCCCTCACCCCTTGCCAGGATGAGTTTCAGATGCATCTGGCCATGCAAGAGCGTGGTGCTGATGATGGAAGAGTGGCAGCAGGGGAAGAAGGGCATGTGTAGGGGGAAAACCTCATCTTTTGGGCTGGGAAATAAGGTCCCTGCTTAGCAAGAACAGTATTATTCAGGAGGCTAAACTGTTTCTGAGCCCTCTGGGATCTCCTTTAGAAGCCTGGGTTTGTGCACAGGAAGATAAGAGGGATTTCTGTTCCAACTGAGGATTGGTCTCTCTGTTTAATGAGACTTTCTGCATAGGCATTTAAAAAAAAACCTTTCAGCTCTGAAATAAGACTGCTACAACTTTCTTGGGTTCCTACTGAGCCTCCTTATGCAACCACAGGCCAGTTTTCTTGGCTCTTGACTATGCCTTAAGCTGCTCTAAGGGCAAATGTGGGCTGTAGCTGGGCCCAGGTTTCCTAAATAAGATGATGACTCAACCAGAAGGCTGTAGGTTTCTTGGCTCTGGGGTAGGGCTCTGCAGGTGCCTGTCATCCAAGGGATGTGGTGCTATCTGGTGTGCTGTGTGGCTTTGACAACTGGCACATCTTCTGTGGTCTAAATCTCTTCTGATCAGTGTAGACCTTGGTGCAGTGAGCTGGAATTTCCCTTGGTGTTAGGGATCACCAATCACATCTTGTGAAAATGGGTTGGATGCCACCTGGGGATAGGCTTTCTGCCTGGGGATGCTACTGCCCCAGTTAGGCACAAAGGAATCTTTTGAGCTGCAACTCTGCTTTCTAATATCTTCTTGGGGTCACGGCAATGAGGGGGTACCACATTGTCCTGGTGGAAGCAGTTTGGTTTCTGTTCCCCCAGAATTACAGTTCCTAGCGCTTAATCTTGGGATACCTGGATGGTACCAGATACACGAGATTTGGGAGTGCTCTCCTATAAAGCTACACTGAGCTCCAGCCCAGGGTGCTCAGGCTCTTGGGGGATGCAAGGTCAGACATCGCTGCTGCTGCAGGCATGTGCTTGGGTCCCTAATTGGGGATCTTGGCCCTTTGTGGGGAGGCTGTGCCTTGCTCGCTGGTGGAAGAAGTGCAAGGAGCTGCATGAGCTCGGCTGGTCTCCACTGCCTTCAGTGGGATCTTGCTGAGGGCCTGGCTCATCATTAAATACAAACCCCTGCTGTTCAGCTAGCTCTGTTTCTTGGGGACCATCTGTGCCAAACTGCCTGCAGTTAATTGCATCAGTATATTCACCTACCTGGCTTGGATGCAAAACTGTTAAAAATCAAATTGCACAGACAAACATGAGGTGCTTTGAATATTTCTAGCTGAGCTTGTCCCCCTCTCTAGTGGGCTCTGGAGAGATCAGCAGGGTAACAAATATCCTCTTACCTTGACTCTGTGGTGAGACTGATTCTACTTGCCCGTCCTAGCCAGAAAAATCCTATAAAGGGATTATAGGATATGGGGACAGGACACAGCAGAGGATGAGGCTTACTTGTCAGGGAGATGCAACTAATATATTTTGTTCCTGTGCCCAGAATTTGACTGTCTCTCTAGCAAGCTAAATGCTGCAGCTTTCTCTGTAGGGTGTCTATGATTAACCTCTGTGTAGGGCACATGTCCAGGGTTTTTGAAGATAACTAGGATATTATTTCATAGAATAGAGTCACAGAATGGTTTGGGTTGGAACGGACCTTCAAAGGCCATCCAGTCCAACCCCCCGGCAAGGAGCAGGGCCATCTCCAACCAGATCAGGTTGCTCAGAGCCCTGTCCAACCTGGCCTTGAATGTTTCCGGGGATGGGGCATAATTAAGATCCTCTCCTTCTAGTGCAGCTGAGTTTAAGTTGCCCATTTTCACAGAGCAAGTGGCTCTTCCTGGCACTATAAAAGCAGGAGATGCTCCAGCTGTTGTATGAAGCCCCAAGCACCCTCCACATCCAGCAGGTGAAGTGTGTGAGCAGCTCACTCTCGGTAACAACAGCTTTAAGCAAGCCTAGACAACTGAACAGGATCCAGCCTTAGGGTTTACACACTGGTGCAGAGCAGTTCAGGATTTTTTTGGGGACTGGAATCTTTACAAAAGAGAGAGAACAGGCAAATCAGGAACATCAACTCTGGACTCCAGAGTGAGTCCAGAAGAGGCCATGAAGATGATGAGAGGGCTGGAGCTCCTCTCCTGTGAGGACAGGCTGAGAGAGCTGGGGCTGTTCAGCCTGGAGAAGAGGAGGCTCTGGGGAGACCTTAGAGCAGCCTTCCAGTGCCTTTTCTTTTTTTCTTCCCCCCCCATCTTAACCCATGAGTTTTGTTGCCTTTTCTTTACCAATTCTTCTCTATTCCCTTTAAGGGTGGGGGGAGTGAGAGAGAGACTGCATAGTCTGGTCCTGAGCAGGGCTAGAGTACAACATAGATTCAGATGAGACATTAGGAAAAAAAACAATTTCACAATGAGGGTGGTGGAACACTGGCCCAGGTTGCCCAGAGAGGTGGTGGATGCCCCATCCCCGGAAACATTCAAGGCCAGGTTGGATGAGGCTCTGAGCAACCTGATCTGGTTGGAGATGTCCCTGCTCCTTGCAGGGGGGTTGGACTGGGTGGCCTTGAAAGGTCCCTTCCAACCTAAACCATTCTGTGATTCTATAGTTTAAAACACACCACATGCAAAATGAATTAATTATTAAATGTTTCTGGTATGCTTGCTTCCAGTTTATTGCTGCCACTGCAATGGGAAATGCTGTCCCTCTGGTGCAGGTTGACCTCCATGTTCTTCACAGTAGATGGTAGTTTGTACCTGATTCTTCTCCTTTGTAGCAGAAAACTGTAAAAAGAGAAGGGGGAAAAAAAGTGTGACAAATTTTGCATCAAAACCAAGCCTTTTTTCTTTCAGGAAAAGAGAGTGTTTGACCAAATCCAACCTCTGTGCTGCCAAATCTGGTGGTGATTTGTTTTGCTTTGTGAAATCCATCTGAGAATTGTTGAGAGAGGGATGTGGAGGGTGATCAAGCCCTTAATGAGCTGGGAGCTTGCAGGTGAACAGCTAAGAGGGTGTTTGGCTAATTAAAGTCTTGCTGAGAAAGATGAGTGAGGAAACTCTTGCTGTGTACAGCCAGTTCCTGAGCTCAGCCTTGCTGGTGCTTCCCAGCGAAGGGAGGCAGAACATCTCCTGTGCTTTATGGTCTCCAGCTGCAGCTCCTGCAAGAACCTCTGGGAATGGTTTAAAGGACCATTGCATTGTCTTTCCCAGATGTCTGGGATGTGCCTGCCCAGCTGCTCTCTGGGTGGAGGTGAGCTGCACAGGTATTTTGGGGAGGGAAATGAAACTTCTCAAAGTTACCTCCTTCTTTTTGCCGTTCTGGCACTGGTCTGCCTCCAGCAGGTTCGATGGTGTTTAGATGTTAGGTGATGTCCAGCCCGCTCTGGTTGCTCTTACAACTGAGCTGTGCCTGAATTTCTAACTGTATATTACTTCTCATTTGTCCAAAAAATTAGAATTCACTTAAATATCACTTTAATGTTGCAGCTTTCTCATGCTTGTCTTCAAGCTTAAATAAAATCAACAGAAACCGGCTACGCTTGCTATTGAAAGCTAATTGGATGGTGTGGGTGAAAGTTTTTAATGAGTTTTTGTTTATTTTAATCTGGGGATTAAGCAGTTCACCCTGGCAGCTCTAGGGAGGTGGATTCAGACAAGCAGGTATGCGGCAGTTTATTCTGAAGGCTCTGCCAGGAGCGTTTTTTTTTTTCCGGAGCTGCTGAGGGCCTGGTGTCCGTGTCGGGGGTAGTGTTGCTCACCAGGCTTCTCTGGGGAGTTTCAGGCATCAGGACCAGGGCAAACCACCTTGCAGACTGGTTTAGCTCTCTTGTTTCTGCTTCCTGCCCTGTGCTGGTGGGATGCTGCTTTGTCTAGACAATGAAACTTAAATGTTTTCTTGACTCTTGGGCTGTTGGTTGTTCCTTGCCCAGGCAGTGTGGTTGAATTGGATACTTCTGAAGAGGCACCATCAGGCAGCTTTTTGTGAGGAAAAAATGGGATTAACATCTCTGCTGGAGCATACTTTTTTTGTGATTGGAAAAAAAGTACCACATCCATAGCTGTTTTCCGTGTGAAAGCATTTTTGTATCTGCCTTCATCAATCTTGTTCTGCCCTGTCTACTTACAGGCCATGGTTGTTAAATCTGGACTAATTTAAATGCCCTCACTTGAGAAATCACCTCTTCCTTGTTTTGATTTTTACACTGATTAGTTCAACGACCGCATACCTTGGGTTAGAAGGGCTTCTGGAGCAAACTTGTTATAGTCCCTATGGTGTATTCTGCAGCATTCAATTTTTTTTTCCCCTTTAAAATAGCCTGGTGTTGCTAAACTGACTCTGTAGCCTGACTCGGTGTGAAAGCAATTTTGTGGGGAATGCTGCTAGAAATATAGCTCTTAGGAATGATTGTTTCTGATCTTAACACAGGAGCAGACCCATGGTCTCTGCTAGAATATCTTTGGTTGTTGGGTTGGTTTTTTAGGTGTGTTTTTTTTTTTTTTTTCTTCCAAAAGCTCTTCAGTGCCTCAGATCCCCTGTGACAAGCGATGAGCCAGGACTGAAAAAACAAACATGAATCCCCTCAGATTTGGAGATGGGGGAAGTAGGTTAGGATCAGAATCTAAATCTCTCCTTGTCCTGTCTTTGTCAAAGAGCATTCCTCTGGGAAGCGGCTTCTGCAGCGCTTGGGCTTTGGCGAGCAGGGGCTGAGGATTTTCTGCAGCTCAAACGTCAGCGCAGCTCTGCTGCCCGGGGGTACGCTCCCTCTCCCAGATGGGGCAAGGATTTTCCTCTGTTGCAGAAAAGCATTGGACATGTAATTTCTCTTCTCTTGAAGCTGATATGGGTTAGGATATCTTGCTTTGTGTGGTAGGATCCCACCCAACGGTTGTGTTCTTTCCAATAGCTCTGCGACAGGCAGGCCAGATGCCGATACCTCCCACGAGAGGCCCTGTTTGATTTGGCTCCCCCTCCCAGAGCAAAGCATTTAAGGCTATGTTCATGGTCTGCAACTACCCCAGCAAGCTTTGCAGTGGACGTGGCAGGCCTTAGCTGAACTCATCAGTAATGGAGGCTTTACCCTGATGATTGCATAGCTTTGGTGCCCGCTGCTTGCTTGGCTATCTCGACCCACCACCGTACAGCTGTCTGCGTGTGATGAAAGCCCCTCTGCGTTCCTACTGGCCCTCTCCTTCCAAGCTGTCACAAGTGACTGTTTTTGGCAGTGTTTTGGAGATGATGGATGGTGCCATTATTGCTGATCACGTGGAAGCAACAGATTAATAAGAGAATTGTCCTAGAAAAAGGCCTTTGTGCCTTGACAATCAGCTGTGATCGTAAAAGCAGTGCAGAAAATGAGCCTCACTGGAAGAAAGCATTTGGCAGAGACTTTTTAATGCCTCTTCCTCCTGTTCTGGCAAGAGAAGGCAGTCATAGACCCCATCCTTAATCCTGTCATTATTTACACTCCTCTGCTTCCTATACTCTATGCACACATGGGTGACCAAAGCCCGATGCTGCCGTACACACATGAAATGGAAGAAGATAAGCTATGGGGTAGATGGTGGATGAGACACTTCAGTCTTTTCTGCTGTGAGTGGCTCCAGTGCACATGGGAGGGAAAGAAATCGCCTCCTTAGGTGCACGGTCCATCTGTGAAATGGATGTTTTTTTTTTCTCGCCCTGGTGCGGTACCCCTGGGAGAGGGTGGGACTGATTTAATCTCATTCTTGATTTCACTCTGCAGAAGAATTATGGTGGGGGCACAAAATACTACAAGACTGCTCCTGAAGCTTGCTCTATCCAGCCTTTTCTATTTCTTGAAACTTCTGAGAACGAAAAACATTTGCAAACAGTAATGAAAATATCTAAAGATAAAACCATCCTCCTTCAGCGAAGGTTTCTTCAGCTGAAAACAGAGGCCCCGCTGTAACTCCATTGCATTCACCGAGGTTATGACAACAGTGGCTTCAGAGCCAGCTTGTTATGTGCTGTTGTACCAAAAAACCCCGTTCTCTGTTGCCGTCGCAGCCCGTTTATAGCACATTCCTGATGGCAGTGTTTGCACCAAGCACTGTCCCGAGTGCTTTGCTGGTGCTGCTCGCCCACAGCGTGGGCTTACAGCCGCGGCTCTGTGCACGTAGCAGCGCTGCGAGTGATTTGGATTTCCTCCTGCCTGGGAGGAGCGTGGGTTTCTGCAGCTGTGAGAAGCCCAGAGAGAAGCACAAAGCCTGACGGAAGCCATCGATGAAGAATGGGCTGTTGGTGCTTTGAGGTGCCAGGAGGCCGAGGTGGCCCTGCGATCCCATTCCCTGCAGTACGGCGTGGTCCGGAGGGGTTGAAGTCCCTCTCTACAGCTGGTGTGCGAGTGCTGTTGTCCAGCCACCTCAGACACCGCTGGTTGTGGGTTCCTGCTGGGTCGGGGAAATGCCTCATGAGGGAGGTGTGAGGTGGTCTCATTTCTCTCTGCTGAGCCACAAAAGTTATCATGGATGTGTGTGTTTTTGTAGTTAAAATGCTTCTTTTCAATTAAACGTAGGAAGCTTTTGCCACCTTGAAACAGCTAATCCCATCCTATGGATATCGCCAGTGTTGCTAACGGATCACTTGGGAGCCCCATGATAAAGCCCAACCGTTACCATTTCTAGTGACTATTAATAAAGTTAGGAACCCCCAAAAACTCCACCAAAATATTGTTATTTTATCTCAAACTTGTTTTCTTCGTGCTGTCCTGTAGCTTCTCCATATCTGAAAATTGAAATGCCTGTTACAAGGTTGTCAAGTCCTTCAAAACTGAAATCTTTGACGTGTGAACTGTGAATCTCATTTTCCTGGGGATTCCTGCTGCTTGCATCTTTCTGAGGTTGTATGGTTGTCACAGCAGGGAGGTGTTAAGTGTCTTGATTTTTTTTTTTTTTCTTCTTTCCTGCTTCAATGGAGATGAAGCAGAGCATACTTTACAGAATGCAGTGTTTATTTAGTCTGTCAAAGAGTGGCAGATTTTGGATTTTTCACTCTTGGAGATGAGTCTTTAGCTCTGCCCTAGGCTACTCTAACTGCCGTGGAAAATACGAACGTCTGCTTGGACTGTAAGTGTTTCGGTGCTGGAGTCTCTTGATGTCACCTGGAGAGGAGACAAAGTCCCATCCCTCCTTGATAGGTCCATGTGGCACATCATGAGCAAGAGCCAGGACTTGGTGCATGAAAACAAGATAATAAAATCAGCTTATATGTCACGTATGAAGATCTATAGAGCAAGGATGGCTCACAGCAGAAGCTGCTATAGGTGCTGTGTACCTGCCTGCCTCAGCGAGCAAGGGGCTCATGCGACCGCTGTCAGGTGTTCAGAAGTGCTCGTGCATCTGGGTCTAGGTGAATGCCTGATTTGGATAGATTCACATCCGTGGCCAAGAAAACTCTATACTTGCCATTTTTTTTTTGTTGGAGACTAGTGCGTTGACCGTGAGACACTAGCGTTTCATTGTATGAGGAACCTTAGCCAACACTGAGGAGTGTGTACAAGCGTGATACAAAAAATATTTCACAATGGGCTGCAAACGCACATGAAAATTCTGAGTCTGCCAGGCTTTGCACTTTCAGTCCTTGCTGCTTTCAGTCTGTTTCTTTTCTTTCAAGCTGCCGCTGAGGCCTCTGAAAGCCCAAATGTGCCCATGTAGGAGGAAAAATGCGATTTTTGTAAAAGGCTCTCGTGTGAAGCACAGACCTCCAGCCAGAGGTTCAGCTGTGTGATGCTCACTTCCTCTCCTGTGAGGCCAGGCTGAGAGAGCTGGGGCTGTTCAGCCTGGAGAAGAGGGGGCTCCGGGGAGACCTGATAGCGGCCTTCCAGTGCCTAAAGGGGGCTACAGGAAAGATGGGAAAGAGTCTTCAGCAGGGCCTGTTGTGATAGGATGAGGGGTAATGGTTTTAAAATAGAGGGACATAGATTTAGATTAGATATTAGGAAGAGATTTTTTTACACTGAGGGTGTTGGAACAGTGGCCCAGGTTGCCCAGAGAGGTGGTGGATGCCCCATCCCTGGAAACATTCCAGGCCAGGTTGGCTGGGGCTCTGAGCAACCTGATCCGGTTGGAGATGTCCCTGCTCCTTGCAGGGGGGTTGGACTGGATGGCCTTTGAAGGTCCCTTCCAACCCTAACCATTCTCTGATTTTCCATCTTAGGAGTCTACTGAGCGTTGCATGCAGCCTGCCTGTGGCTGCCGGGCTCTGGTTGTGCCTCTGCTTCTGAAATCCCAACACCTATGAAGTTTGGGGATTTTTTTGGAAGCGTAGTTTCCTCCCTGTCACCACCGAGTGGTGCTCTGCACCTTGCAGCAAGGCAAACTGTTGGCATTTTGGGATGGGGGCTTAAAAAGCTGTTTTCAGCAGTCGGAATGAGCTGGAGAGGAGGAGGGGAAAAAAGCCAAGAGCCCTTTCTTTTCCCCTCGCAGCGGCTGCGCTACAAGGGCTGCGTTATTCACATCCGCGTGCCGTGGCTGTGCGGTGATGGATGCAGCTCGGTGACGATCGGATGTGATAAGTTGTCTTGGCGTTTTCAGTTGGGGTGTTCAGCCTGGCTGCCTGCTAGGCGTTGGAGGTACAGGGATGGCTATCTGCTGCTTCAGCACTGGATCCTGGCAGGTGTCTCTGATTTGGCTTGCTAAAATCACAAGCAACTTCTAAAAACCTTGTCCCAAACTAGTTTTTCAGAGATAAATATCAGATCCCTGTTTTTTTCTTGGCTGCTTTTTCACTGAGTCCATCTGGGGAAAACCTCTGCGTTCCTCCCCTCTGGTGTGCTAGCTGTTTAGTGCCTTTACTATTAAAGTTTGGAGATGCCTGTAGCTGTGTTGCTCTCAGCAGAGGCAAAAGCCCTACATTAACTTGTCTTTGCAGGTCTCCTGCGAGCGCTCTCCGGGTGCCATTCTCAGGTTTACAAAAGCCGTGGGTTTTGTATGGAAGCGCACGGTTTGATGGAGAAAATTCTTGTGTTGATTTGAAATGATGGGCTCATTATAAGACAGAAACCACCTATAAAATGTAATGGGAATTTAAGGGGCTACCTGCGTCCCTGTAAGCTCCATTAGGTGCTCTGTGTGGTGTAATTGCAGGAACAATCATTCCTTGCCAGGTGCTGAAAGCCACACAGGATGCTGTGGCTAAATTCAAACAGCGGCTCATTTGTGGTGAATGCAGGGCTGGAACGGAAAGGTGGCGAGTGGGATTTGTCTCATCTGGTGAGCTGGAAAAGACGTGCAGTGTGTTAAAGCAAAGCCTCGAATTAGAAGGAAAGGAGATGCCGTGTAACAGCGCAGTAAACGCTGTGGTTTTACGATGTGCGCTGATTTCTTTAGGTGCTCCAGTCTGTGAAGTAGAGGGCAAAGGAAGGAGGCCAGCTCCCCGCAATTAACTCAAGTCAGATAGCCACCAACTAAACAGCTTCCCCAAAGATCCCCAGTTTGTTTCTCGGCTGTTTTGTGGAACAGCCGTGCTGGAGTGCCATCGCATCCCACAGCAGAAAGGAGAAAACCGAAGCATCACCTGCTTTACTTACGGCAGGTACGGGATGTGCAGCCCCTCAGGTGTCCTACCTCAGCTGCTCCGTCTTGTTGCAGCGTCTGTAACTACAGGAGCTGCCACTCCAGCGGAAATAAAGGGATATATAGGTAACAAATACTGATTTTGCTGGATAGTTAGTTTTTAACATGATCTTAGACCTCTAGTTAAACCAGCTGCTCAGATGCAGGGTGGTGAGCTCTCCTAGTGCATCAGGATGGAGTTTTTCTACAGGGCTGAGCAGAGCCTCGTGTAAATTAGATAAATGCATAAATATGATATTTTAGTTTTTCAGCTTTGGAAAACTCGCCATCAGAAATTCAAAACCTGTCGTTATTCCAGATACTATCTTTTCATGGTGGGTAGCTCCATTAGTAACTATTAAGTAGCTCAGATGCAAATTCTGGCTCAGGAGATCCCTGAGTCTTTGATAACTAAAAGCTGGGAAGAAAGACTTTGGGAAGACGGGCTCTGTGTGTGCCCTGCTCTAGTCTTTCTCCAGCATCGGCTAGTTGTGGTCAGAAATAGGATGTGGACGGAAAGGACCTTTTGTTTGATCCAGTGTGGTTGTTCTTGTGTTGCCATTTAGGATTCTAGCAATGAGGTATGGCTTAAATATTGATCTCTCCATATGTGAACAGTACAGTCAGCTTTGGAATCAGCTGAGTATCTGCTTTAGTGAGGAATGCATAGGGATTTCCTCAGCGTCACGTTTACCTGCTCTCACGTGAGGGGTTGGCTGCGCTGCCTTCTTCCCAATACTGAGTTAAGACTTCCTCGGTCGTTCCTTTGTCTGGTGTCAATCCGTTGTGACAGGAGTGGCAGTGTAGACCTGGTGAGGATCGCTGCCGTCACTGCTGGCCGATCTGCCGGCACGCATCAAAGCGAGGTGCTTTTTATGGAGGAGGAGCCGTATCAGTCTAATTGGGCTGGAAAGCAGCGTGCTCTCCAGAGCTGTGAAAGGTCTAATGAAAGATAAAAATAGAGACAACCTACTGCTGCCTCTGAGATTGGAAATCAGGGAAATAGTTCTAACTTGAGCTGAAATTAGTTGAGCAGAGAGCACAGTCGTTATATATACCCAGGTGTTTGTACACATGCACATGCTTGTTTGTACTCTGCTATTGGGAAGCAAAATAACAATATTTCCCACTAATGTGATTTGACAGCCTAAGGCAACATCTCGTTGTTACTTAGCAACTTCAAATGGTGGGGAGCTCTTCCAGATCGACTGCTGTGGGTGTCATTGCTGTTAGAAAACAGGCATGCGTTCATCCAGCTGGTCTGCCTTTGGAGAGGTGGTGTCAGCTGGCTGTCTTGGTGCTCATCTACAGAGATGTGTGAACTTTCTGTCTTGTGGGGTCTCTCCTGATGTTGCTTTTCTGTTTCCCTGGCCAGAGGGTGAGGAAGAGGATGAAGAGGAGGAGGAGGAGGAAGAAGAGGAGGAAGAGGAGGATGAGGAGGACAAAGACATAGATTCGATGGATGAAAGCATGGAGGGTGACACGGAGCTACCAGGTTTCACGCTTCCAGACGATACCTCCCAGGACCCCATAGCTGGTCTGGAAAACCCTGTGGCCCAGCTGGCTGGGGTGTCCTACCAGGTTCCTGACACCATTGAGTGGGAGCAGCAGAACCAGGGTCTGGGTAAGAGAAAAAGCCCCTTCTTCCTTTACCCTTGCAGAGGACTCCTGCTTTTCATTTTGCATGCTGGGAAGTCTCACGGGTTGGCTCTCAAGCTAAACACAGAGCAGGTTCATTTCTGACGAAAGCCCATTCACCAGTGACAAGTGGTTGAACTGGGATGGATCCCAGGCAGCGTGACTTGAGTTTTCATTTTGAGGAGAGCGCTTTGAATACTCCAGACCTGTTCCTTCATTCCCAGAACTTAGTGTTGTCTTGGTCTAAGGGTGGACAAATAAATGAATTCTCAGGTGAGATTCCTGGGGAAATTTCAGTTCCCTTTGCCTGAGATGGGTTGGTGCAGGGATACACATCCTGTGAGGACAAAGGGAGTAGGGCAGTTGTGTAGTTGCTCATCAGCCCATTTGCTACTTCAGCAGCATTTTTGCAAGTGCCACTTTTCTGGCATTTTTAAGGGGTATGTGGTCCAGGCATGGGACCCTATCCTGGCAGCGTTAAGACAAACCAGCAAAGCCTCTATAAAGCTTTATACAGTTTATTGCCACTATACATATAGGCCCCATGTTTAATGACCGGACTAGTTTATTCCACCTAGGAATGGCTTATCAGTGTTTATATGTCTGATGTCCATCTGATGCAAGTCAAAGCTGGTGTGGCACAAGGTAGGGTTTAGAAGGGAACTTGCCCAGCTTGGCGAAGGGCACTGGGGTCATTTCCCAACGTACTCAATTTCCAAGCCAAGCCCCATCAAAAGCAGTGGGAACCTTTCAGGTGGATTAGTGGGCGCTGAACCACATCTATACAGGTGGTCTCTGTGTCTGACTGTTAGAGAACTAGCTGTTTGGAGAAGCTCGTCAAATAAAGAAACACCAAAACTCTTCTATATGTTGTGTTATAAAAACTGTCACTTCTCCTGGATGTTTAATTCTGATTTAACCCTGTGGTTCTCCCCCTGTAATGCTGTTTCTAGCCTGCTTCAGCGTTGCTAGCTTCCTTTGAATTGAATCAAAGAGCGTATTTCAAGGAACTCCATGGGAGGATTGCTCTTTGAGGGCAGGTTGAGTTTGCGTCAGGTCTGATATCTCCCTGTCCCACTGACTCTTGCTTGAAAAACGTCATATTGGATGGCTACCATGTCAGATGTGTTTCACATGTCCTGTTATCCCATCCGGCTGGACAGGAGCTGTGTGAGGGGAATAATTCAAAGTCTTTAAGGCTTTCTGGTTGGCTTTGGTAGGGCAGATTAAGGAGACACATGACAGTGCTCAGGGGAAAAGTGTGTGAGAAACATAGAGTTATGATGGGAGCTGCATCAGCAGCTTTGTGTTCTTATCTTGCTCGTTTCCTTGGTGCAGGATCTTTGTGGTGTCTTGGGAGGAAACGCCAGAGGAGCAGGATGTTTTCTGCACTCAGGGGTGCAATGGGCTGGCTTGGTGAGCTCCGTACAACTGCTAGCACGAGTGAGGAGGTAGCATTAAGCTGTTACCTGTCCAAAGCTATTTGCCTGGTTCAGGACGATATGTACTGGGAAGGATGGCTTGGCAGAGTTTTGCCTCCGAATCAGCCAATCCTGGCTAAGGGTGCCAGTGCTTTGTAAAGTGTTCGAGACAGGCAGCGTTTTACAAACTCCAAGGTGTGTCCCCACACACCAGACATCACGCTGTGCAGCATGGAGAGATGGCACTGATATCTCTTCAGGGATCTTGGTACGTTTAACCGTCCCAGTGTGGGGGGCTGCTGCAGTGTCATCTGGCATGGGTTCCCGAGGGCTCTGATGGGAATCCCATTCCCAGGGCAGGGCGCAGGGCAATGGTTTGTTTGTCTGGGTGCCTAGAGTCTGCTGAAGATGCTGTTCCATGTGTCATCAGCTGTTGCCATGAACTTTGGGGCTACGAAGGACGTTGTTCTGCATAAGGCATCAGGTGCATCTCTGTTCGTAGCTGATGCAGGTCTGAACCGGAGTCACGGCTCCAGAACATCTTTCCAAAAATTGTAGACGTGGAATAAATTGACTGTGTGGCAAAATGCAGGATTTTCCTCCCTGACTTGAGTTTTATTGACCCTCATGCAAATTGGAGGAGCCCCCTGTGAAGTCTGTCAAGTTGGGTCAGCTGCAGAGCACCAAGCCCGGGCACCTGAAGGACTGGGCAGATGTGAATGTCTGTGTTCTCTGGAAGTGCCTGGCTGGGCTATGCGTCACCAGATCCGAAAGGTTTGGATTGCCTTTTATTTTGAAGCTGTTGCAGTCTGTGCAAGCAGCCGATGAGGCTGTGGCTCAGCTGAGTTAATCTTTAGGAGTTAGGTAGGACTTCTGTGCAGTGGTATTGTAGATGAGAAAAGAGGGGACATGGTGGGATCAATCTCTCTGCTTGTGACTCACCCCTCTTATTCCACCTGGTACACGCTTCTGTAAAGAACCATTTATTCTTTTTCTGTCTAGACGAACTTAATGGCTCTTTGATATTGCTTCCTTCCCCATCTACAATGTGCTCATACCCACAGTGTTCCTAAGAGGAAGGGAAATTATTTATGTTTTAGAGGCGCAAAGAAAACCAAGGACTTGCATGAGCTTACGCTGAAAATCTGAGGAGCTGAACCCGGGTGTTTTGAAGGACTCATTTGCTGGGACTGCATGAGGAATGGGAGATGCTGTTGCACCTCCGTGGTGGTGCTGGGCTCCTTTTCCCTGAGATGCTGCTGCAGTAGTGCAGCCCTTCCCCTCTTCCCAGTTTGTGCCAGGTGGGAATTTCTGCCCTGATTCCATGGCCATGGGTGCATGCTGGGCTGCTGCTGTGTCCATACCTGGTCCTAGCTATGTGTTTCTTTATGAGGTATATTAGGGAGAAGAGGAAGGGTGGAAAAAAGGTAGAGCTCATGTCAGCAGTAGGAGGATTGTGATGAATAGAAGAAATCCCCCAAGCCTGGCAGGAGGCCAGAAGGGCTGCCCGCGTTATTCTGCTGGAGTATCTGGAGAGATTCACCGTGAAGGGCTCGTAAAGCTTTAGATCTGCTGCACACATCGCACGGACTATTCCTCTTTGAAACCCTTTTCCTCAGAGGGCTTTTCATCTAAAGCTACCTCTTTGAAATCCCTTTCCTTTAAGTGCTTTTCTTTGAAAGCTAAAATTAACTTGACTTTAGTTTTAAGATGGCTCCATAACTGCTGGATGTCCCAGGACGCAGCCCCTGGAGTGGGGAGCTGCAGCTGGGTCAGGGGCACCTTGCTCCCGCCTGCCTCAGCCTGCGGCGTTTGTCTTTGTGAATTGTGAAGAATTTCTCATCTTCTGTGAGTGAAAGATGGTTTAGAACGGGAAGTTGTTCTGCTTGACAGGCGATACGGCATACGAAAGGAAGACCTGAAGAAAGATAATGGCACCCAGTGAGGAGGGTGCACCATCTAAGCACCAAACATTTCCAGTTGGCATTTTCCATTTTTAAAATACTTTGCTCATAGGTCCTTCTCCTGGGGATGCATCTGTCCTCTGGCCTTCAGAATTTTGACATTTAAAGCTAAAATCTGTAGCACAGAAGAGCCTTGAAGTATTGGAGTAGCTATTCTCAGGTCAGTTATTGTTGAGTTGGCTTGGTCTGATGGCTGACACACTGCAAATCACTAGAGAACAAGTAACTTGATCCACAAACAGCTTGGCAGAGCAAGAGACAGCTTGAATTTTTGTAGTGGTCAATGAGAAAGTGCTGGAGAAATAGAGTCATTAAAAATGTCGGTTCTGGGAAGTCAGATGGTCCTACATTAACTCCAGCTGAGCAAAAGCAATTTATAAGGGCCAGTAACGAGGCTGTCAGTTTTATGGTCCATCAGCTGATTCTCTAGCCAGCAATATTTAGGCAAAAAAGCAGATGATGTCATCAGTGCCTTTATAAAATAGAAATTGATCCTCCAAAAACCGTTCTGATGGCCTGCAGCTCTGGAGAAGGGAGGTCTGAATACGCTTTGGGATCTCTTTTGCTGTCTCGTTCAAATGCGTTGTCTTCAGAGGTTGCCAGCACAGGACACAGCAGTATTTTGGGACCTTTCTGCAGTGTGTGCAAGATGTTTTTGACCCTTCTCTGCTTCTCTCTTGATTTGTGGTAGGTGAGTACTAACTGTACGGAGAGGAGGAGTGGGGCAGGAAACTTGGGCTTGCTGGGAATGATGGAAAATACATAATTTTCCCCTGCTGCCTCTTTTGTGGTTAAGTGTTGATGTGTTACAAGAAGAACTGCCGTTGGTTTAGGTGGGTTCAAACCTAGTCAACAAGTTCTGGGTCCTCTCTTAGTTATTCCTCATGGTGGTCTTTGTTGTACACCTCCATGGAGATGAAGACCCTCTACTTCTGTGTTGGTGGTGGCTACTGTGACTGTGTTCTTCTCCCACTTCTTAAGAGTATTTGTTCTCCCAGTGTCTGGGAGACTCCTTATTTTCCAAACCACGAGCCATGTCATAGCTACTTAGCTTGAACTGTTATGGGAATGTCACGGTAGAGCACGAGAATGTCCCCAGGCTCCCAAGCTCTTTGTTAATGCCATAGTGCTTGCCTATCATCTGTGTCCCAAGACGAAGAACTCCTGCTGTCTGTAGTAAGGTAGCAGCAGCATGTCTAGGGCAATTTACTAAGCCATTAATTTTGCTGCTTTGGGGCACGCAGTGGTTTGCTTTGTGCATTCAAAATATATGAAGTTGTTTGGAGTGACAATGACATTTTAATTTTGAGGTGTATAGGGTTGTGATGTGTTGTCTAAGCAGAGCTTGTTATGGTGGACTTTGTTTTTTGAAGATGTTGACTGAAACTACTAGTTGCTTATCCTAGGCTACCACTTACATGAGGTGACATCAGTAAACAGAGGAGAGACTGATTTGAACTGTAAATCTTAACAGAGCAAACCCCATTGTTAGGCTCAAAATCTTATTTTTTGGGCAAAGAGGAGGCACACCTCATATATATAAACTCAATAATTTATTGCTAATATAATTGACATTTTAAGAGTCTAATCATATTACTCCAAATCTAATTGCTAAAAGAGTAAAAATAATAATAATGCAGTTAGGATTGTTACAGACACACATCTCAGTTTCTGTGCTTTATCCTGGTGTTATGCTTGTCCTTCCCTTGCTTCTGAGCGTCCTAGGGTTGGTGGTTTGTGGTGAGATTATTAGCGTGGGTCATCAACGTCCGGAGTCCTTTGCCAGGAAGGATGCAATGTTCACGTTGATGGTTTGTTCTTTCTCACTTTAGGGTCCACTTGAAGTCATTTTTGTACATTTGCTAGCGTGCTTTTGCACCTTGCTCTTTCTTTGTTGATCTGCAGTTCCATATTACATCGGAATTTACTATATATGGTGGCTTTTATACATGTTACATACCATTTTTTTCTTCTCTTGTTTACCCTAAACCCATTTTTGTCCTGGTCTACGTTTCTTTGACTGACCATTGGTGTGTTGTTTATATCCACATGTTTATGGCAATGGCCATACCATATGACAGGGTGTCCTGGTTCCGGCAAGGATAAAGTTAATTTTCACCTGAGCTGGGAGAGGAGCTGGAGCCTTTTTTTTTGTTATATTATCCCTTCTGTGTAGCTTGTAAGAAGTCACCTGAGTTGTCTGGTTCCCCAGCATCCATTAACGGTTTCCATCTCCCTATGGAGATATTGCATACAGGATTTTGGAACATCCCTGTTGATGGGAATTACAGATAAAAAAAAAATAAAATGGCAATTTAGAAAGAAGTTATGAAGTATGACAATGTAATTCTCAACATGTAGTTTCCAAGATACGTACCATGTCAACGCTTCACATATTTTTGTGTGTAGGATTGTAGTTCTTGGAATATGGGAAGGTCATATAAATCTCTCAGTTAGGTAATGACAAGGCACTTGCGTAATAAATGCACTTTTGGTGTGTGATTTTTTTTTTAATGGATAAAAAAATATTTGCAACTCTGAGTAGTTAGTTACAGAGAAAATAGCTCTGGTTGTATTGCAGGTCTGCGGTCGCAAATTATACTGCGTAAACCATCTAACGGATACCAGCGGTTAATGACGGTAAGGCAGAGCGGCAGAGGCAGAGTAGTGGAAGATGATGAATATTTGGAATGTCATTTTTACAGGAAGATAGGATTAATGCTTTTATGCGCAAAAATAACCAGCATTAGGAAGGCAGAAGCTAAGACTCCAGAGTTAGTAGCATGTTCTTTAATTGCTGCCCAAAATGGATCTATTTTAAGTACTCTTACAGCTTGCGTTACTGGAACATCAGAGTGCCTTTTAATCTTTAATGCATTTATCTTCTTAATTACCTTGGAAAGGCTGACCGTGTTTTACAGGTGAAAAGCAAAGCCACAGGGAGGCCAAGTGACCCCACAGGTCACTCCCTGACTCATGAGAGAGCCTTTAGCAGAGCAAGGATTGGAACGAGGGGAATTAAATTAGTGCTTGGGCACTTCCTTCCTCTTGCTTGGAGGAAGGATATGCACACCTGCATTTCTCCCTGGAAAAGGTGCGGAGGACCACACAAAAAGTCACCATCCCAATGGACGGGACTGAATCCATGGAAATCCCAGGTGAGACAGGCTGGTGGGAGCCAGGATGGGGAGCAGAGCCAGCAAATTTTTCTTCCCAACGTGTTCGAAGTGCAGCTGGCTGCAGCCCTCCTGCCCTTGGTAGCTTTGCCCCGTACGTGTTGATGAGAGTTTTGTTACACGAAGCCTTCACCATGCGAGGTCTGTGTTCCAGACAGCTGCAGGCTGAAATGAGCAGTCTCAGAAATAGAGATGATTATTTTTCCTGTCTTTCTGGGTGATCCAAATAATTCATACAGTTCCATATGTTCTTTGCTAGCTGCCCTTCCCTCTCCCAAGCAGTGATAAAGCTCCCATCATCAATCTGTGCCTAAATCAAGTTTCTCTTCCTCCTGAGGGATGTGTACGCTGTTTGGAATGACTTCTTTTTGAACTGTTTTAAGAGATTGTCCATGGTTGTGTCTTAATCCTGGAGCAGACTCATGTTTAATGAGGTTTGCCTTGTCAAAGGAAATTTTGCATCCAGATACCTGTGAACAGTAAGGATCCTCTCTGCCAGCTGGGTGTGATATACGCTGCTGTCATGGCAGCAGCTCCCAGGAGGGAACAATTCACATCACAGGTGGCTTTTTCTTGTCGTCAAATTTTATCCCAAGGTGTTTTGGGGACTGTGTCTCTTTCCCCTCTTTAATATTGCTTCTTTCTTCAACCTGGCTGGCTCCTACTTTTGCTCTGAAGCCAGCTGAGATAACAAGCCTTGCAGACCAGTCCTGCATGTGCTCTGCAGCGTGGTGAGAAGGTGCCTCATGCTGGGACCTTGGACTATGGGACCTTCCAGGAGATGCAAAACTTGGAGCAGTCTGAGCCCTGTGATCCTGACCTCCCACCCTCCTCTTCCCTTTTTCCATCCAGCACAAGACTGCCATGCCCTTGCGAAAGGAGCACCTGCGTTTTAAATGGGAGAAGCTGACAGTGTGTCTGTTCTGCTGTGAACCAGGAGTTTCCAGCCACAGAGCATCCACTCCTGACAGGTTAAAGCCACATCCTTCCTCCTGGAAGCACCTCAACTCTTGTCCTCAAAGCAGAAATCAAGTCGAAGAGAAGGGAATAGAGATGAGTAAAACAAGTTTGGAGGTGTTTTGGCAATTCCCAATTTAATCCCAGCCCTTAAGCTCTACCTCCAGGGGCTAGGGGTGGGTTTAGAGGCCTTTGCTTGGGTTTGGCTCTGCCTGCCCTCTCCCTGCCTGCAAAGAAGATGGTATCCCATCAGAAAAGGTGTTAAACTGGAGTTACTGGCTGTTTCTGGGGGGAATTAAGAGGTCCTGTCCTTCCACAGCATTTCTGCCTCTCCAAGTGAGGTGGTGCGAAGCCATAGAGTAATCATCCACTGGTTTGTGGGAGGAGAGAGGGGATGCTTGTCACCATGGCTGATATGGTCGGCACGAGAGGTCCCAGCTGAGGTCTGGTTGACCATGGGATGTATCTAACAGATGGTGGGAGGTGAAGATGAATGGAAGCCTGAGGGCTGCTCTCACTCCTGTATGCCATGGTCCTTGCTACACTGCCACGCAAAAATCTCTTGAAATACCTGCAAGGAGGGCACAACAGCTTCTGTGGCAGAAAGGGCTGAGTCTCCTTGGCTTGGGGCGGGGAAGTCTTGGTGATGATTGTGTGCAAAGAGAAGGGAAGGGAATTTGCTGAAGGGAACTGAAATCTGGGCTACTGGTGGCCAACAGTTTGCCTGGCGGACCGTAACTGAGCGAACTCACCCTCATCCTCCTCAGCAGCACCAAGGTCTCAGACTTTCCCAGCACAGGAGGATCCCTTCTTGCAGGCTTTCTGCCTGCACCTTCAGTTGCTCTTGCTGGCCCAAGAAAGAAAAGTTGGAAAACCCAAGCACATGGCTGATCATTTTTGACCTTCTCCAGCTGTCCGGCTCTATCTGTCTGTTTGCTACAGCCTTTTGAGTTAGGATGTGTCTACCTTGGAGCACGGCTTGGCGTTTGCTGCTCCACGTATTTTATCTTGTTTTTTTCACCTGGATTAAAGGATGGTGGCCGTTAGCCTGCGCAGAGCTCCGTGCTGGAAGGCTGGGCTGCATCTGCTTACCAAGCACCATCTGGGTTTCTGCACAGCGTGGTGGGGCAGGAGTACTTCCAGGATGTCAGTTGCCTTGGCCACCATTTGTCCGTCTGCGTGTCTGTCAGCCCAACTGTAATACAAATCGTAGTGGCTTCGGTCTCTTTTTAATCTACAGTAATCCTTTTTTTTTTTCCTCATGTCTGCAATTGCGGTGTACACATGTATCACATCTCAGTGTGCTTTGCCTCTTCTTCCATCCATCACTTTATACGTGTCAGAAAATTTGGCTCCATTTAGACAGAGGAGATGGTTTTCAGCCCTCTCTCCCTTTGGATTTTAGTAATCACTTAGTTTGATTGAAGAATACAGGCAGGGCAGTAGCTTTCCCTGGGTGAGAGTTAATAATTTTTCCTTTACGTGCTAATCTGAGTGGCCTGTGCCTTGTAAAAAGAGACTTGTCCTTATGTTGGAGAAATCACATTTATTTTCTAATAACGATCTATACCACGGTGCAAAAGATCTATCTGTTTTCGTGGCATTTCAGCCCTTAAAAAAAAAAAAAATGGAGAAAAGGAATGCGAAGGTTCGTCGGCCTTGAAGTGCCTCTGTCCTTCCTGGGGATTTGCGTCAGAGGCTGATCTTTTGGGTTAAAATGTTGGCTTCATTGCAGAGCTGATAAGGGAAAAATAGAGGAAAAGAGCTCATTGTGATGAGTAGCAGAGAGCGATAATTGATAGTTGTAAGAGATTCCTTTCTAATGAGCATGTAGATCCGTGTTCTCTGCTTGGGCAGTGCGAACCACCAATGACTGATGCTAAGCCTGCCTCTCCTCTGGTGTCTGCTCAAATTAAAACCACTCGAGGATCGAAGGAGATCCAGGTTCCTTCCTGGAAGAATGCTCTCTTGATATATCTACAAGTCCTGCTCTGCCCGAGAGTGAGTTAGGAACATAGATGGGAAACAAGTAAATTGCTCAGATTTTGACTGACAATAAAATAATTACCCAAACCTCCAGTAATTGTTGTTTTGCAAAAATGCTGGGTATCAACGTTAATCACAGAGAGGGGTCGATACGGTGAGAATTACCAGAGGCTTTTGCTTCCCTTTTTTTTTTTTTTTTTTCCCAATTGTTTTTGAGTAACTCTAATCACAGCCTCATCCATTCCTGGGATGTAATAAAGGGTTTCAGCAAGGCTGTTCCCCGATAGCCTACAATTTATTTTAATGTACCGGTAATGCTGTCTGCACTTGAGGCTTTATTAATGTGAAGCAAGAGCAAGAGTTTCTCCAGTTTTATTCCTTGTCTAGGTTGCTTTCCCCACATCCCCCCTGTTCCGTTCTGACTGCTCAGGCTGATTTTTTTCGCTCAGGCTTTTGCACAATCCAGTTTGGCAGTAGTGGATGCTCAGGCTTGTGCTTGATTTTAGCAAGGGGCTCAGTGCAATCACTGGGGCTGAGCTCTGTCCTCCTGGCCACCTGTTCTGCAGCCACTATATGTCCCTGGGGGACCCCTCATTTTGTACAGCGGCATCACGTGGTGTCACTGTCCCCATAAGCTGGACGTGCTGTTGCATCCATCATACCAGCTTATGGATGCCCATGCCAAGGCGATCCAGGTGCTGCTCTGAGGTCCTTGTCAGGAGGCGCCCGTGGCATCGTGATGGCCCTTTTGTGCTTTTGCTGCATGTGCGAGTTATGATGGCATTTCTCTTTGCAGGCTTGAGGAGAGGTATAATGCCAGTGGAGGATTTCAAAGTCCCCTTGATGGCTTCCCCGTACCACTGTGTTGATCTGGCATGGGATTGCCCGCCTTGAGTCTCCCTGCTTTTCATAGAATCATAGAATGCTTTGGGTTGGAAGAGACCTTTAGAGGCCATCCAGTCCAACCCCCCTGCAAGGAGCAGGGACATCTCCAACCAGATCAGGTTGCTCAGAGCCCCGTCCAGCCTGGCCTTGAATGTTTCCAGGGATGGGACATCCACCACCTTTCTGGGCAACCTGGGCCAGTGTTCCATTACCCTCAGTGTAAAAATTTTTTTCCTCATGTCTAATCTGAATCTACCTCCCTCTATTTTAAAACCATTACCCCTCATCCTATCACAACAGGCCCTTCTGAAGAGTCTCTCCCCATCTTTCCTGCAGCCCCCTTTAGGTACTGAAAGGCCCCTCTAAGGTGTCCCCGGAGCCTCCTCTTCTCCAGGCTGAACAGCCCCAACTCTCTCAGCCTGGCCTCACAGGAGAGGTGCTCCAGCCCTCTGATCACCTTTGTGGCCTCCTCTGGACCCTCTCCAACTGGTCCATGTCCTTTTGATGTTGGGGGTATAAATATCCTGTCAGGAAAATATCTTCCTCTTGGGTTTTGTTATTTGCTGTATCTGTAAGAACTGGTTAAATACAGTCTCTTTCCACTTTTTGATTGCAGGGAGTGTGGAGTAGAGAGGCGAATTAGTATTAAAAGAAATAAATAGCCTCAACGAAGCAATCCTTCTGGTTGTGTGTGCTCTCCTGTAGCCAGAACATGGTCCTGTGAGTGCTGTTTAGGAAGGCTGGATTTTATTAAGTGCGAATAATATGCTATTGATTTAGATGATGTTTTGGGGTTTAGTGGGCAAGGCTTTAGTCCTCCAGTAGAAATCTGCCGCCTGTAAGCATGCAGCTGTGTAGTATCTAGGCTGGAGATGGGTTTCTTTGCCAGACAAAATGCAGCTGCGTACTTCTGTACCCTTTTCTGTCTCTAATGTAGCCAGCAAATTCATTCCTGATTGCAGCCTTCCTGGGAGACTCGTGCAGCCTTGTGCCTCAGGCTTGTGTCAAGTTACGGAGCATCAGTTGAAGCACGGTAGCTGCTTGTGCGTGTGAGCTCGCTCTGTGATGTCCTCCAGGTGACATGCCATCGCCTGGCCGCAGCGAGACAAGCTGAACTCGGTCAGAGCACCTTACGCTTCCCATCAGCTGGGAACGTGCCTGTGACTGGTCTATGTGGCTCAGGTATTTTGTGATGGCCTCTTAAGTCTCAGTTTGCAGTGACTCCATGCTGAGTCAACCCTGCTCAGCCACATGGTCCAGTACAACTGCAGCATGGAGCAGGGGAGGCAGAGAGTTAATTTAACTTCTGCTAGACAAAGGCAAGCCAGGAGCATTTTTTGTGAAAGTGCATATCTTAATCATAGAATTATGGAATGGTTTGGGTTGGAAGGGACCTTTAAAGGCCATCCAGTCCACCTCCCCTGCAAGAAGCAGGGACATCTCCAACCAGATCAGGTTGCTCAGAGTCCTGTCCAACCTGATCCTGGATGGTTACAGGGATGGGGCATCTACCAGCTCTCTGGGCAACCTGGGACAGTGCTCCACCACCCTCAGATAAAGTCAGAAGCTCAGCTAGCAAAACTGAGCATCATTCTGGTGACTGCTCTGGTGGAGGCTCTTGTCCCACAGCCTTGGAGCTGCTGTGAGGTCTGTGAAGACCCTTCTCTGCACTGTGTAGCATTTTGCTTCATGCTTAGCGGGGCTGTGTCACTGGCCCCTTGTGTTTGACATCAAACTTTGTGTCCTGACAAGCTCAGAGCAAAAGCCACGGTGGTTAAGTTTGGCCCAGGTTTAATGTCTCAAACCATGCTAGATGACCTCTGTGCAAGGGGAGGTAGTGGCTTGGCTGCAGGTGGGCTCTGACATCGTCATGCAGACAGAGATGCCTTCAGAGGCAGCACAAGGCTTGGGATGCAGCTGCATGGCTCCTTCCCAGGGCGCTGCAGGAGATCCTGTCGCCAGGCATGTCTCCCAGAGCCGTTACTGCAGCTCATGGGACGGTGCATGAACATGGACCAGCACAGGTGTTGCGACGACATCCCTCCAAGCCCAAGTTGGCATCCCCGAATCCAAGTCATCTGCTGTAGAGAAAGCGCGCTTCAACGGTACTAATTGAGAACAGCAATGATTAGTTATTAAGGGTTGATTAGTCACTGCTGTGTGGGCTCTGAAGTGGGACTCTTCACACATTCTGAATGTGCTTCAGGTTCCTGCCAACAGTGACACTGGATATATCGCATAGCGTGGGTGGGCAGGAGAGTCCCCTTGTCCTCAACCCCCGGGATGAGCCGGGAGAGGTCTGCAGCTCCCCGGGGTGCTGCTGAGGGTACTGGGGTCCATCCTCGCAGTCTGCCGGCTCAGTTCCTTCCCTCCTCTGCTCTGCACTGCTTAAAACCAGGCTTTACTAATAGGGTGATGAGTACTGGACTCATCCTGCCCTGTCCCAGGCCCCGGGTAGTGATGCAGAGGTTTTCTCCACAGTCACTTTGAGCTCAGGGTGGGTGGATGTTAATGCTCAGAGTAAATCTCCCTGCTGAGTCATGGAAGGAAATAGGACTTATTTATGCCTGGGTGAGTAGGAAGGCGTAGATAACGTTTCTGAAAGAGATCCTGGAGAAAATCCTAGGGACAGACAAGTTCCAGGGGGAAATTTAGGCTGAGAGTTATTTTTATTCTTAGTCCTAGCACCATAATAGAGTGAGTTTGGATGGTGATCTGGGGAGTTTGTTGGCAAAGAGTAGAAATTAAAGCAAATCCTCTGCTCCAAATCCTTTTGAGAGGAAGGGGAGGATGATATGTTAGGAACAGTGGTCTGGTGGGGTGTGCAGGAACAAAGGGACAGAGAGAAAAGTAACAGCTGTAATTTTGACCCTAAATACTCAGTGCCATTGTGCCCCTCTGGAGAAGGATACAGCAGAGCTGGAAAAGGTGTGTGGAAGTAGGATAGCCAAAGAATAACCAAAAGGGTAAGATAATAAGAATAACCAGAGGATAAATGGGATTCTGTCCAAGGAATGACCGCGGCAGGTAAAAATCACAAGGGGTGTTGGGGAGGGGAACAGTGAGTGGCTGTCCCCTGATGCCAAACCTGGGGAGCATCGTGTGAAACACGCAGGAGGAGGCAGGTTCATAACAAGTTATATGAGACCTCGCTCAGTGCATCGCGGACCGTGAGAGAACACCTATCCGCAGGATGCTGAGGATGCCCGCAGTTTGCGTGTTTGCTTTTCCATTTGGGTGGGCAATTTCACGGAGGAAAAACCCACCTCGGTCTTTCCTGTGCAGAAACCCTGTGTCTGGCTCAACAGATCTCTGAGCCACAAAGCACCGAGTGCCTGCAGGGTGTGTGAGGGGAGTATCACTGAGTGATCAGCCCGTCCGTCATCTTTTCCTAGATGAATGCTGTTGGCCTTACTAAGCCAGCCAGACCTTTGGTCTGACCTAGACTGGCTGTAAGCAGAGTCTGGTCTCCTCATCTCTTTAATTACTGGCAGTGCTGCTTTTTTTTGTTTAATGTGTCCCTGGGCAAATCACGTATCCATCCTGTGCCTGCATCCTGGTGTTTTTGGATGGGACAATAACAATGATTCCGTGGTGGTTTATTAATTTAGGTTCTTTCAGGTAAATGCTGTCTCTCTTTACATGTTTGTAGAGCATTTATCACGAGTGTGTCATCTCAGATGGCCCTTCAGCTGTCACAATAATAGAAGGAATTAACAAGAAATTCCTTCTCTTCCTCCCTTTATTATATTTTGCTCATAAAGATACCTTCCAAAGTGCTTATCTGTGCAGTGTCTTTCAGGTTCACCGGGCTCCATGTAAAACATTTGTGTACTGCAGTCAGCAGTGTGACCTTGCCGATAATTTAACTTGGGGACCAAAGACATGCAGCTGAGCAGAGAGATCAGTGTAAGTCTATGTCATCCCTTTCCCTTGCTGAGGACTCCACACAATTTTTTTTGGCGGAAGGTCTGCGCTGTAGTTGTTGTCGCTGTTGGGCTGAGTTCATGTCCCCGCTTGCAGCACAGGCAGGATCTTATCTCAAGTCTTCAACGCAGAAAAGCTGGTGCAGTAGCACAGAAAGTAATGGCATTTTCAACGAGACACCAGATGGGTTTGCTTTGCTTTCTTTTGCAGGGTCTTGTTAGCTGCTCACAGATAGCAGAATGGAAATTTTCTTGTATGCATAAATTGCCTGTGGACTCCCAAAGCTGCTCGGGTTACGGGTCCAGCAGCTCATGTGGAAACGCATGGTTTGTTGCTCCTTTGGCTTTGGTAGATCTGTTTCTTATTTCTTAGAAATTGACTTTGAAAATGAAAGTTAAGCTCCTGTATCCCTTCGAGCTCAAGTGAATGCGGACAGATAGCGTTTCTCAGTCAAGGGACAGATTTATAAATCAGGATATTGTGATGGACTGGTTTGAGACAACAGTTCATCTGGTCTGTCGATCAAACTCCTAACTAGGCTTGATCTGTAATTGCCGAAATCTGCCAGCCAATTCACAACATTACAGGATAAGGCCAGGTTTAGGACTAAATTTTGGAAGTACTCTGCAGTTTCTCTGTTTTCTGTACCTACAAAGAATTGCAACTCTTAGGTAGCCCATAGAAGTTTTAGGTGGCTCACAGAGGTTTTAGCTGGCCTGTAGAAGTTTTAGGTGGCCCGTAGAGGCAGCCTTTCCCCAGGGGATTCCCTGTGCAGAATCTTGGCAGTTATAAACTAAAAAAAAAAACCCAAAACCAGCTCATTCAGGCACAGCGCTCTCCTGACTGATGGACTCTACTTTCCAAACAGCCAAAAGCAACTTCTGGTTCCCAGCCTTTTCTTGGCTCTGTGTATTTCTGAAATACGCTGTTGGATAACCATTTCCTTCTCAGAGAAGGTTATTAACATTGCCTTTGAGATTAGAGCTTGCTTGCTGACTTGTTTGCAGGATTTTGCAAGACTTGTTGGAAGATAAGCAACCTGCTCCCTGCTTGAAGTCTAGCGAGATGCTTGTCTTTCTCCAGGCTGCTTAGTTTTAGCATGTAACATGGAGATTTATCTGCACAATGGGAGATGTAAAATCCTGGCAAAGGTCTCTAAATATTTCATCCTGTGTTCTCCTGCTGCTTCTTGTCTTTTTTGACCTTTGTTGCATCCTCTTACCTTGTGGGTGATACTGTGTCCTGCAAACCTTCTAGTCGTGTTGGGGAGGTGCTCATCAGGAAGAAATTGGGTTGTGCGTGGCTGCAAAGCCTGTACGTGTAAATTCAGTTCTTCAGTGTATCTACTGTCCTTTAAAACCATGGTGCAATCAGGCCACTACAAAAATTTTAAAAGTTTGAAAGTTTAAAAAGCCTCCTCTGCTTATTCCTTCCTTGAGGTTTGTCAGTGCCTTCTTTTTATGTCTGTCTCTGCAAAGTTTGTTTTCCTAGAAGATGTGACACAACACTTGTCAAGTCAACAGGAAACTTTCTGGCCCATTTTGTGGACTTTGGAAGCTGAGCAGCACAGAGTGACCGTCAGCATTTAGGTAATAAACATTTGCTGCTATTTTGAAAGCAGATTAAGCTCTGAAGCTTTATCCAGATAATTTTGTGAAGGTTCTTTCATGTCAGACCATTTCTTCATTATTTGAACAGATGATGGCAGCAAAATCAGGAGTTCATTCGGAGATATTCATATTCCAAAATGTCTTCTTAGAGCCCCATCATATCACTGTCCTAATCAGAGAGTAGTCTCCAACCGGTTCCAATCAGGGTAATGCCCTTTCAGTGTAAGTAAATTGTTACAGATTACCTTAATCCTGCTTGGAGAAACACCGGATCCGTTCATTTCTGAGCAGAAGGATTGGGATGGAGAATGACAGAGCACCAAGTGCGAGCGCTTCGGGGCAGCAGGAAAAGCCCACAGAGACTGAAGTCTCAGATAACAATCTGAGGATAAATTAACCCTTTCACTTGCAGCACCGTGCACAGCTGCCTGGGGGGTAATGATGATTTTACAAAGTTCAATGGGTGGCAGCAAACTTCAACAAGATTTGGGCTATTCGTTTGTCTGCGAAGTCTCACCCTTAGCTGTTAATAGGTGCTGCAGAGAAAAGGGAAGTTTTGCTTTTCTGCAGCTGCTGCTTGGTTTGGAGTTTGCTCTCTCAAGCCAGGATGTAGATGAACTCTGAGGAAGAACAAGGAGTTGCAGGGCCCAGGTGATAGCCAGGCACTGTACCAGTTCGCTGCACGGTGCTCACTCCCATCAGTACAGTTTTGCACCATCAGTCCCATGGAACCAGGTCTGCTTGTCGGGGGGTTGAATGTGACCTCATGCAGAACAAGAAATGCCAAGTCCTACCACGGCACCTACCCTGAAGTTGCCAGTCTAGCCAGTACCTAAAATTCCTCCTCTCCTTCAAAGCATTTCCCTTCAGAGATTTTGCAGTGTTAAAGCGTTTAGGATTGGTCATTTCCCCATATGAAAGCCACAAAGGGAGCTACCTTCTCCACCTTTTGTCTACCAAATATATTTGTGGTTCTTTCGTTTGGATAGCCCAGCATCAGACTGCCATGTTCTGCCTCCTCGGAGAGTTTTTATCTGACTCTTTCTCCTCAGCCAGTACAGACTCAGTGAAACCATTTTAGTTTGATTGCCATCAGGTGTCTGAGTCATTGTTATTGAGAAATGCCCACTGACTTTGAACGCTCATTGCCTCATGGCCCAACTTTCATTAAGAAGCTTTGCTATTAACTGAAGGGGAAGTGTCATCGAGATCATTTTTGTGATGACAGTAAAATTGGTCTTTGCATGAGGCTGGCAGAAGAACTCAGTGCTGGTCTGAACCTCTTTGTGATGAAATGCAGGTTCCTCTACTCAGCTGGAACAGAATTATATCTGTGCTGAAGATACTTGCAGATTTTGCCCTTCCTTTCTTCACTGGCTTTGGGTCGTCCTGCCTCCATTTGGCTGTAAATACATCCCATCCTGTCGGTGCTTTCAGATTTGAATTCCCAGCCAATAGATAGATAGATAACACTGCTTGCTTATATTAGAGAACTGTTGTGAATGCAATTAATAAAGCTGCAAAGCTGGAAAGTAGTGGGAGAGCTAAATATCATTACATAATGAGACTTCATTCACGGTAAATGATGTGAAAAATGATTTCTTGCAAAGAATAACAAATTGCCGTGGCTTTTTACCCTAATTGTAGATGCTTGATTCTAATGTGTTATTTGTCATTTCCATGTTAATGAAGAGTTTTAAATGTAATTACCACATTTATGGCAAACAACACATTATCGTTTTCCAATGCTTGTGAGGCACCAGCTTCTTTAGAAGTAGAGGAGCTGAATAATGATCCTCGTTGTGCAGCGCCGGGGAGGGCTCTACAAGTAATAGTGTCCGGTTCCCTTTGCAGAACAGGTCTTGTGCAAGATCCTTCTCAAAGGCGGCTGTTCTCCTTAACCCTCTTCTGCGTTTGGGGAACCGAGACTCAGAGACATGAAGTAACTTCCCCAGGGCTCCTGGTGCCCAGACCCCTTCTGGACACCATCTTCTCTTCATCACTCTCACAATGCAAGAGACGGCCAGAGCAACTATTTTGGTTGGCACTAAGTTTCCCAGTTTGTCCTTGTTATCATAGGCAGGGAGATGACCCTCACACCCCCTTCACTGACATATGGTTTAGTAGGCATGGTGGTGTTAGGTTGACAGTTGGACTTGATGATCTTGGAGGTCTCTTCTAACCTTAAGATTCTGTGATTCTATGATTGCTGAGATTTTGCTTGATCAAAGCTGGGTTTGACTCACGTTGATGATGATGGGAGAGTTTCATGGGTTTCTAAGAGTATCTCATCTAAGGCCTGGAAAGTCCTGGTATAACAGGAAGCTCACAACTGCTGTTTTGGAACAAAGCAGTGTAATATTTGTGAGTTCCCCTTCCCACTGTGATTGTGGATTTCCATTGCGTTGATAGACGTGGTAGTTCCCAATCCTGCGTTTTAGCTACATCCCTTCTTGTTGTCTTGCCCCATCCAATGACAGGGGCAGCCCAACTTGAGCGTCTCTCCCTGAGATGGCAAAAGGCAATTTTGAGAAGCTTTGATGCATAGCAGTAGGAGGGAGAGGTCCTAATGCATTGACTTGAGATGCTGGTGAACGTATCCCTTCTCTGTGATGGGCAGCTGTACCATACCATCCTCTTCCATCAGCAAGCTCCATCTCAGAGCTACTTTGAGGTGTGGCCAATGTTATGAGAGGAGCTCTATTGCTCTGATAATGAGAAGCCTTTGACTTTCCAGTCTCAGATGTCCACGGTCCCTTTGTCCCTGGAGCAACATGGTTATTTAGTTTAACTATGTCATCTCCATAGCTCTGGTGCTGCACACTGGGATTTACTGCCCTTTCAGCCTTTGCTGTAGCTGAGTGAGCCAAGTGTATTTTGCTTTCCTTTTAAGATAGTTTCTGGTTTTGCTTCCTAGCACTGAGACAGTCTGAGCATGTCTGCTATGAACATCTCATGTGGCTTTTCATTACCTGTTGGGAAGGGTGGATGCAACTCAGAGAAAGATGTTGGGAAGTGCAGGGAGGTGCTTTGCAAATATGTTAAGGGTCTGGTAAGTAATCTGGGCCAGAGACATGTGGGGACAGATCAGTCTTCCAATGCTGAGGACGAGACTATGATCCTCTGTGTTGGGGTGTATCAGGAATTAGAGATTCACCTCCCTTCAACCTCTCAAAGCAGGGAAAACTCTTTCTTTGTCACTTCTCTCTGTACTCTGAGTTTCTCCCTTTTGTAGACCACACTTAGGGCCCAGGAGATGGCATGCGATGTGTTTGAAGTGGAGTAAATGAGTAGGCACCACTTTCAGTTATCCCAACCCAAACTTGTTGACTGCACAGGACTGACAAGGCGTGAGCGCTGCCGGGGCGTTGGCGCTGATCTGCAGGCAGAACTGTCACAGCGCCTGCCATAAGCAGTGATCCCTGCCCTGCACTGCCTGCCCTGATCTGGGGAGTCTGAGCGTAGAGGAGGGAGCTGGAGGAGAGCACTGAAGGGCACTTCTGCTGGCATGCCATTGCTGAAATCCTCGAGTGGCTTCTGCAGCTTAGAGCCACTTCAGCCTTTTCAGTCAAACATGAGGTGTTTGGTGGAACACTGGCCCAGGTTGCCCAGAGAGGTGGTGGATGCCCCATCCCTGCAAACATTCCAGGCCAGGTTGGCCGGGGCTCTGAGCAACCTGATCTGGTTGGAGATGTCCCTGCTCCTTGCAGGGGGTTGGACTGGATGGGCTTTGAAGGTCCCTTCCAACCCAAACCATTCTGTGATTATAACTGACTGTGTGTCTGTCATTGAGCTGAGGTTTGGTCAGGGTGTTGGGAAACAAAACTGCTCTAGTTGCAGCGGACGAGCTATACTGGATGTGTGCTCGGGCTCACTGAATACGTGCGTCCTCAGAGGGACAACAGAGCAGGGGAGGAATGTGAGGAGTTCTTCCCCCAACCGTGAAGCAGCTGCATAAAACAACGCGTGATGAACTGACCTCAACCTCCATTCCCTCTTCCCCCTGTGCCGCTCAGGGGGAGAAGGTAGTAGAGATAATGTTAAGCTTGGGAAGAGGGAGGGCTGGAGGGAGGTTATCTTGTTCTCCGTCTCGTTATCCTGCTGTTTTTAGTAATAAATGAATAGTTTTCCCCAAGTCGAGTCTGTTTTGCCCATAACGGTAACTTTAAAGATTTCTCCCTGTCCTTATCTCAAACCTTGAGCCTTTTTTCCTTATATCATCTCCCCCTGTTCTCTCGGAGGGTGGGGGGAGTGAGAGAGAGACTGCATAGTCTGGTCCCGATTGGGGCTGAACTACGACAGCACCCTGGAAAATCACTGTACTCCTAGTAAGATCCTACCGTTTCCATGTTCTCTCCCCACTGTTTTGCTTTGCTCGTTGCTCGTTCCCTTTCCCCTCTTTGTGATTTCCCTCAGGCCCATCCCCATAGATCTACTGTGAAGGTTACAGGTGGCTGGGAGAGGTTTTGGGAAAACCCATTCCCTTTCTTCACCTGCCTAATGGAACTATTGCATTTTTCTTCCTTTCTTCCCTGGCTGGATAAGGATGCTTTCCTTCACAGATTTTCAGCCTTCGCAGTTGTGAATTTTACCATAAGTGGAGATGGGTATTGACCATTTTGGGCTTAATATATGGTGTATTTGAGTCGTAGGGTAAGGCTGAGTTTGGTCTGTTGTCCCACGTTTTGTGTTCCTTGCAGGAGCAGGAGTAGGGTCAGGTTCAATGTCTGTCACAAATGCTCAGAGCAGTTTTCTGAGCAGCAGAGTTCTTCCCTCTTTGGTCCTATATTTATTTGACAATTTACTTCTCCCTACGAACATTCTTTAAAAACTTCTCTGCATGTCCTGTCTTCAAGAACAGGTAAGACAAGCTGAGTGGATGCTAATGAGGGTAGGGAAAGGAAAATATATTTGTTTTTCTTTAGCACCCTAGTTGCTTTGATACTTAAAATAATGGCTGTCTAAAGAGCTTTTCTTTCTGAATAAGACCGTTTTACTGTGATTTAATATAGGTACTGTGTTAGCTTCTAGAGCATCACATCCAGATGGAGATGTTACAGTAGGGGCTATTAAAATATGTAGGAAGAGGCTCTGACACAAGCAACTCGCAAGAGAAACAGAAAAGACAGACTAAATATTATGTATTATACCCTTCATATTCCCGTGGTAGGGATGGGAAGTGGTATAACAGAGATTAATTTGCTCGCCTGTGGTTATACAAGAAGGCAATTGCAAGGCCATCGAACCAGCGTCAGGAACCATAAGTTAGCATTTGGTGTTTCATCACGAGAGCATCGAAACACAGTGGGAATCGATGCTCAGCTCTTGGTGCAAGAGGAACGTGGGAGCAGAATTTTTTTTTGTTAGCAAACAGAAGCAAGTGCATTTTTCTTTTGCGACTAACACTGGGCAGTGCTCAGTCTGCTCATGTTCCGAAGTATTTGCATGAAAACGAGTCTCTGAGATAATCAGATTTTATTTCTAGCATCTAATCGATGCCCAGGGCTTTGAGGTTTAATTACTAGAATAATTGTTTGCTGAAAACACAGTTCAATATCTATTTTTTCCTTTAAAGGCCAACTCCATCATCTTCATTTCCAACCATTTAGTGCTTTATTGATCTTTATGTCATTTCATGAGAAATGCTGCATCTTACTAGCCAAAATAAAGGCCAAAACTGGAAATAAGAAAAATACTTTCTTTTTCTTAAGTACAAAAAATGGAAAGTCCCCTATTTCATCCTTTCTTGCTGCAGGCAAATCCTTCCTACAGTGTCCCCAGCAAAAATGATTCTGAGAATTACATTTGCTCTTTATGGAAGAAAAGAAAGCAAACCAATAATCTTTTCAGAGCCTGATTAATATCAGACCTAAACTGAAGTACAGAAAGAAATTTTGCAGTTTCACTGCTGATCCTTTGCAGTAGATAAGGATGCAGGCTCTGTCAGGAGGACGTGAAGGTCTATGTGGCTTGCATTTAGCGAGGATTGAATGAGTGAGTTGAGTAGCCGCGTGGAGAAATGCCGTCTCTGTAGAGGGGAAACTCACGTGGCTCTGGCTGGAGATTTGGAAGGTATTTAGTCAAATAACAGCGACCGTTGTTTTGCTGCGGTCCCGCAGCAGAAAGGAGATGCTCTTTATCAGAGGGATGTGTGAGGCACTCTCCATCTGCAGCTTCTCCAGCTTTTTCATTCCCCCCCATCACAGCAACTGGGCATTTACTTTTAATTTGCAAAAAAATGTATCTGTCTTTCCCAGATTTTGAGAAAGGGTGCTGGGTTATGGAGCGGAAAATAGGCTTGTTGAAAAATGGGCATTAAAAGGTAGCATGAGACTGATTTCCATTTCATGTTTCTCTATAAATATATGGGGTCAAATCCTACAGTCGTAGCTTGGGCAAAATCACCGGTGATTTCAGGAGGACTTGGTGCCAGAAAGAGCTGGAAGATTGGCTTAGTGCAAGCACAAAGATCCCCAAACCCTCAGCGTCAGTGGCATCAGATGGCACAGCTCCCCAGCCGCCGCAGAGCGGCTCTGCGACGTTATTTATCGTGCTTTGTTTTCTCTAATCCCCAAGATGACTTGGGCAGATTGCAAACGCAACACGGACCCTCTTGACGGTAGGAAGAATTTATGTTCTGTGGCTGCGTCCTCAGCTGCTGTACGCAAAAGTTGGCAAAAAACAGCCAACTGAGGATCTCAACATATCTTAAAGCACTTAAAAAAACCTGTAATCAAGTTTGAGATGCGCTTACTATGGAAGGGTAATGCTTCCCCCGTAAGGCATTGCCATGTAAATCTGCACATGAGTGTGGTGTGCCTGGCACTGACAGCCATGCCAGTCATTAAATTTGTTGCGTGCTTCCTATTGTATTCTAGTTCTTGACAAATTTTGACAAATTTTAACTGTTTGGACAGAAATTTTTCGATGCTGCTCGCCCCAGACTTTTTGATAAATTTTTAGCTAAAGGAGTCACCTGCTCCAGTGGATGAAGAGAGGGAAAAAAAAACCCATCAATAATTTTTTTTACCAGAGACCTCTGAGAAAAAACCTAATGGACAATTAGAAATGTTATCCTGCTGAATATACAAAATGGAGTGTTTCTTTACTCGTGAGTCTTGACTTTGCAGCTTTAATACCCTTTTTAATACAGCTCTTGTGTGTCGTCTATTTACGTACCGCTATCCAAATATTACTACACAAAAGCAGCAGTTGAAGAGCCGCATGTCCTCTGAAAGAAAGTTTTCATGTGCTTTTTTCGGGGAGCTAATATATCTGTTCCAGAGTTTTTGCTAATCCCTGCACTCTGAATTCTTGTAAAATTTTGCCGTAGAGATGTTCTACTCTGCCACCCAGCTGAAGTCCCTCTGTGGCTCCCCACTTTCCAGCCCAAATCGTGCTGGGCTGGGATGGACTTGTGCAAGCACCCGCATTGCCCACTGCAAGGACAGGTGAGTGGTATTAGTTTGGACTCCCATGACTCAGAAAACAGATTAAAAATCTCCAGAGAGCAACAAGATTAACCCAGAACTGCTGTGAAAGTGCTACCCTGCTTCATCTATGCTGTCTCCCTTGGAGAGGAGCTGAAGAAGAAATGCAGCGTGAAGACCTTCTGGCAGGCTTGGAAGCCCCTGAGACCCAAATCAGGGTTTGCTGTCTGTTGTGTCTCAGCCAAGAGGACCCAGAGGTTGGAGTTCTGAATGGAGGTTTTCACCATTGCCTGTGAGACCACCCTGTGTTGGCTTTTAGCCTCAGGATATTAGATCTTGCAGTTGTGGCACATTTATGTTGTGGAGTGGCTGTTGCGTTTTAGGTCTTTATAGGAGATTTTAAGATATTTCTCTTCCTCTCCTCAGGTCTGTAACACTAATGTCATGGAGGCTGGACTACAGAGGGAGAGATAGAAGATAATATCAGTCAGAGCAGGGATCAGGGAGCTTCTGTGTGCAATACATCACAATACAATAGTAGTATTGTGTGTGCTCCGTTCCAGGTCCTCTGGCTTCACCACCTTTGTGCTTCCTCCTCCATCACCCATCTTGTCTCATGCATTGCACTGTGCCTATGTCATGAATGAAAGGCGGTGAATACGAGCATTTTCAGCACATAAGAAAACCTGTTAGCTAAAGCAGAGTGGATTCTTGCTGCGGGTAAGTCTGTGCACGCAGCTTTGAACACGGTGCGATCCAGTTAATATTTAATTGTACAAGAAGTTATGTCAGCCGCTTCACAGCAACGTCCTGCTGATGCCTTTTACTCTTAGGATCATGAGAGGTTTTCTACCTTGGCTTTGCTTTATCATCTTGTGCCTGTCAGGGATCGCTTAGGGAGAAACAAATAGTTTGTCTGTGCCAAGAAATGTTTTCAAGACACGGCAGAAGAACTGAGTTTATGGGGAAATTCAAAGGCAGAAGGGCAGGGCCTGTGCCAGCCTCAGCAAGTGGCTGCTCAATGCGGGCAGATCAAAGTGGAAAACAACTTAAAAAGTGTGAGGGAAAAGGAAAGGAAAAAACTGACTTTTGTTAATTCGAAGTTTGCCCAAGCAATTTTTCTTTTTTTTTTCTGAAAACTAAATGGTAATTGTCAGTTTGATGCTTGTTTCGTTATCTGGCCATTCAAGTCTTCTTGAGTTGGGCACAGGGGGAAATGCATTCATCAAAATTCCCACCAAGTAGGTATAGCTTTTCTTTTGGAATTAAAAATACTCTGCCGTCCAGCCAAATGCCACTTTCTGTATTATTTGTGTTAGTAAGTAAATAGGCAATTGTGGTTTTTAAGGAAAAGGAGCTGATGCAGCCTTGTGCCGTTAGCTTGTCAGAGCTGAGCAGATGGAGCACGGAGCATTTCTGCAAAATTGTTCTCCCTTGTCTCATTTAAAAGAAAGTCTTACCTGCAAGAGAGAGGGATGAAATCTGTAATGTAACAGGGCAGATGGCTTGGGGTAGATAGGCTGATTTAAAGTAATTGATCTTTTCTTTAGTTTTTACACTTTAACCAGCTCTCCTTTGCTGGAATGCTGGCCTTTTCCTGCTTTACAACCACCATAGCCATTGGGACGAAGACTTTGTCCTGGCCGGAGGAAGGCAGAGCAAACCCAACATCATGGCAGGCATTGTCAGCGCTCAAAAAGAGCTGCTCTTTGCTCCTTGGCTCCACCCAAGGTGTTCTGGTCTCTCATCTCCAGATGTCATGCGGTGGGGACTGTCATCTGCTCCAGTGGGGGCCCTGTCCTTAAACAGCTTCTCTGGTTCCTGAGATAGGATGTGATTTCTGACAGACATGAAAGCAATTAACAGCAGCTGTTAGATCAAAAGCTTTTGATGCCCTGAGCATATAAGAGTGAGTGGCGTTTTCTGATTTCTCAGAATGAATCTTCATGCAACACTCTCAGCCTATTGCACTTAATCAATTACAGATATAATGGTCAAGTCATTTCAAGGAAGAAATTTTTTTACACTGAGGGTGGTGGAACACTGGCCCAGGTTGCCCAGAGAGGTGGTGGATGCCCCATCCCTGGAAACATTCCAGGCCAGGTTGGACGGGGCTCTGAGCAACCTGATCCGGTTGGAGATGTCCCTGCTCCTTGCAGGGGGGTTGGACTGGATGGGCTTGAAAGGTCCCTTCCAACCCAAACCAGTCTGTGATTCTGTAAGTCAGGTTACTTGAGCTCCGGATTAACCATAAAGCCATCCTTCAGTCCTTTTCTCTGCCCTTTGGGGAATGTAAAGGAGGCTGGTGCCACATTTTCACCACTGGTCTCATGGTCATGGTGAATTATTAAAAGAGAAGGTGCTGGATGTACAGATCAGTATCAAGATGAATTTTTTTAATTAAGAGATAAATGCTGGATTTGAAAATACAGTGAGATGCACAGGGCAGAGGGATAATGTGCTGGTTTTGCCCTGGAAAAACAGAATTGCTTTAGATCATGATTAAAAATGCGAATATAATTAAAACAGTGTGATAAAACTAAAGTGACTAGATAAAGCAGCAGGGTATCCAAGATGGGAAGGGGGAGATGGAATTGATGGCAAGAGGGCATGAATTATTGATCAAAATCTCCACCAGAAGGTAAAGTCTTAGCATTTTCTTATCTGGGAAGGGAGAGAATGAATGAGAAGTGAACAGAATCATTAAGCAGCTTTATCATCACATTGGAGTGGATAATTAGGCAATTAGGATTACTAAAAGTTGGCAAAGCATAAAGCCCGCAGGACTCGTGCTCCTGATTTCAGAGGGCGGTGCTGATGGAAGCGGGGAGAAGCCTTTGGGGAGACGTTTGATGGTGCATTATGGTGAGGCGTAAAGGCAGAGCCTGGCTCTGGCTGAACAAATTGGGGTGCAAGAGACCTGACCAGTAAAGAATAACTTATTTGAGGGTGGACAGTCCTCTGAACAGCAACAAGAAGGGAGGTTGTGAATGAAGGCCCCTGATGAGGGTTCAGGGAAGGAGAGCACAGTTAACGGTACATGCAGACCCACTTTTCTCCATGATGGGGATGCACAGTAGCCAGGGGAGTTACTGTGTAGTAAATGTTTTTTGTGCTTTTTTTCAGATCTTTGCCCTTAGTTAACATCCCCTCTCAGACGAGTGGTTTGTAGAGAGACTTTGTAAGCTGTGGGTGCTGCAAGATTCCTGACCAAGAAGGGAGGAAGGCTCTTCCCTAGGAGGAAGCTGTGAGACTGTGGTTTAGACTTGTGGTGAACGTGGTCTGTCATGCAAAATTAATTTAACTTTCTTTGGTCAGAAGTGACAAATACTGGATTTTCCCCTGATGTAAATCATGAGAACGCTTCGTTGTTGGAGGATCTTTCCAGCTGAACTTGGTGGCGGCTTCCAAACCTCTTATTTCAGTTCTCTGTTGTAAATTATATCTGATCACCCTCTCTGCAAGAAACAAATGAGCAGCTTGGGTAAGCTGGCTGAATCTGTATGTATAGCGGATGTAGAGCTGTAGGACACAGTGGAAAGGAGAAGGATGGGAGCACAAGAACCGTCTCCCATGAGGGTTTGTTTGGATTTATAACATTGAAGGGTTCAGTGGTAAAATGAGGTGTTGGGCCAGCCAGTGCCACGTCCCGCAGACCCTCAAATGTCACCTCTTGCCCCTCTCCTGAGCCTTCAGCCTGCATCTGACAAAGTCTGAACTTCCAGAAGGTTTTTTGCTCATGGGGCTTTTTCACTGTCCCTTTGGACCAGGTTCCTCCAAGGAAGGGCCAGGCAGGCACCGCAGGCTGCTCCTTCCCTCTGCAAATTAGCCTGACTTCTTGAGTTGGCACCGCGGCTTCTTAATAGCTGGCTGCACATTTTCAAGGGGAAGGCTGGCTAAAAATGACTAAAAATAGCGCGCTGCATCTGTAACTGTCTGAATTCATCCTGGGCTGCTCTGACGCCAGTGCCGGACAACTGTGCTCCTCCTCCATGCTCCTGACCTGCTTAATCTTAAGCTATAAGTTATTTAAAATTAATTTGCGGAGATGCAGACATTATATAAATCACTGCGGAAATGCCAGATTATGTATGTAATTTTCGGAAGTGCTCCACAGTGGTGTAACTCGGCTCGCCGTGAAACCAGGGGATCAAAATTAAACTGACGCAGGGAGTTTGGACGAGTCACCATCCTTCAAATGCTGCTGAAGAGGAGCCGGCACGGCAGACGCTTGTTAGGAATTTCACACCCAGAGACTGTTGTCATTTGTTCAGGACATTCAGTGATCAGGGAAGGGAAAAAAAAAAAAGGAGATGATGAAAAATACATGGAGTAGAGTATTTGTTACTAATTATTTGCCTCAGTGGCAAGTCACCTAGTGTTTTCGGAGAGCCTTGCATTTTTATGAGAAGGTGCCATCCACAATGTTCCTTTTCCAAGACCAAGTTCAGAATATTAATTATGGATAATGATGCATAATTAGAGCCTGAAGTTGAGAATTAATTGGTGGTAGCCGTTTAGTGTAGATACCAGTTTTAACTTGAAAAAGTGCTGTAGCTCCTACCCACACCCCACGTGTCCACATATGGGTAAATAACGGGAGCAGTAAGCACTTGGTTTTAATGGCACAGTGGCTTGTTGTCTCCTCAAAGGTCTAAAAACAGTTTTGTCCCTTACTGACATTAAAAGTGTTTGTAATTCACAGTAATCCCGTGCTCCTTGACTTGTCATGGCCCCAGCCTGACCGGCTGCAGAGCTGGGGGTCCGGGACCGTGGCTGCGGCTGCTCCGTGCTCCCCGTTCCTGCCTGGGAGAAGAGCTGGACCCACTGCTGCCGCACACCCGTGCTGTCCTGCTGGGACGTTGGAGGGCCAGCCAGGTTTTTGATCTCCTGAATTTGGGACCATTATTTTCATCTAGCACAGGTCAGGGGCTTTCGCCCAGCCAGGCTGTAGCTGCATTATTGCATCTCTTGAAGAGACATCCACTCCGGAGGAGGAATCACGTGGTGTTAGTTTTTTCTGTGGCTTAGGGTGGTTCACAAAGGCGTCTGGCATGTGCTCTCCACAGCTCAAAGCAAGGTCGGTTTTAATAATAAGCAATTGGATAAATAGCAAATAAAGATTTGTACTGTAGTGTCCCTGGGTCCCAACGGACGTGCTGCTGTCATTTTGTGGAGCAGAGGGGAACGAAGCTGGAATTTGTGTTCGTTAGAAGTCGGTGGTAGAATGTTATTAGGTCAGCCCCTGCCTCTGACTTGTCAGAAATACTCCTGAGTTAATTGCTGCTTTAGAGGCACCAGCGTTGTTCAGCTGCAAGAAAGTGGGTCGACTATTGATGAGATCACCAATCCCATATAATTATTGTGAAAATAGTCTTTGTGCTTAGCTTCAGCTGCGGCCAGCCCAGCATCACAGCGGCTTTGCTGTCTGCACGCACCGTGTGTACTCCTGTAGCTGTCTGGATGTGGATGGAGGGCATCACTCTGAAGATTCACAATGTGCACTGTGGTTTGGAAGCTCTGACTGTTATTATGTGACTGGGAGTCACCATCACCTCTCCTCCTGGCAGCCTGGAATAAAACACGATAGCATCGTTAGACATGAGAGTCATGAGAAGGCTCTTTGGCATGAATTTTGGGATCAATTCCTTTGGTTTGCAGTATTTGTGGTTTTAAGCAGAATTTTCTGGGTGTTGTGATCTCTCCCACGCCTGTCAGCAAGGCAATGGTGTAGGAGCTCACCTTGAAAGTCTACGTTTACACCCAGTGTTTTGGTGTTACACCTAGAAACCCAGCTGAGGAACCTCGCCCAGGGGAACCACACGTTCCTTCCTCTCTGGTATTCCCCTGGGAGCGAAACACCAGCAATTCAAGGCATGCAGGCTTGGACTTGCAGAGGACGATGGTGATGGCATCTTCATCAATTGAGTTTACTAAGGCTTAGTCCATGCAGGTCAGGACTAAAGCTGGGAAGAGTTGGTAGAAGTAGATGTTTTGTCCTCTTCTGGTGCTGTGGGTGTCTGAGTGTGTCTCCCAGATAACTCATTTTATTTCTTAGCTGCACATCAGAGACAAGTGAGTTTGTGTGTATGCTTCTGTGCCCGTTTCACATTTTTTTCACCTCTAGGTAATATGAGATACTTCCGTTTGGAAAATGTTATGTTACTAATAGTTAAAAAGGGAATATTCATATCACTTCACACTTGTTAAAATTGTGCAGGTTAATTCAGTGATGCTGACATCTGGGCTGAATCTTATTACTTCCTGGCTGCTGTGCTTCTCTGTATTGTATCTGAGGCATTAAAAGGTTATTTACTGATGGCCCTACGGCTGCACCCTCCCCACTCACACTAAGGTTCTGATTTCAGAAGAATGATTACCCCAAGTGGTATATAGAGTCATAGAATCAAAGGATGGATTGGGACCCTCAAAGACCATCCAGTCCTACCCCCCTGCAAGGAGCAGGGACATCTCCAACCAGATCAGGTTGCTCAGAGCCCCGGCCAACCCGGCCTTGGATGTTTCCAGGGATGGGCCATCCGCCACCTCTCTGGGCAACCTGGGCCAGTGTTTCACCACCCTCAGTGTAAAAATTTTCTTCTTTATGTCCAGTCTGAATTTGCTTCCTTCTAGTTTAAAACTATTACCCCTCATCCTATCACCCTGCTTGAAGAGTTTCTCCTCATCTTTCCCAGAGGCCCCCTTTAGGTACTGGAAGGCCGCTATAAGGTCTCCCCGGCGCCTTCACACCTATGTGCACGTGCAGATTCTGATACAGCTAATGCAAGCTTTGAAGAGAGCTTCTGTAAGAAAACAGGTTTGGAAACAGGGCCTCACTCCATAAACGGTGCGTTACATTTGGGATCTAACGCATCCTGGGAGAAATGTCCTGCCGAAGGACACTGGTACATCCTAGAGTCCCCTTGTGCCTGTAGCATTGTCCTCCTGGAGAAAGAGGGATCCTTGACCAGGGCTTAAACACTGTTGCTGAACAACCCTGAAACAACCGAACAATTAACTCTTTTCTTGCCCTTTACCTATGAGTAGGAATTTGTTTGGACCTCTCAAAGGTGTTTCATGGGACTTATATTAACTGTTAGGACATTAAAGTCTATGGCAGTATAAATTTACTTGGCTTGGTAACTTTGCACCCCCAGTGCTGTCCCAGTTCCTCTGGTGACTTCCCAGAGCAGGCAGTGGCTGCTTCCAGAAAAGCAGGGAAATACAAGACAGGGAATAATCCCTTTTTTAGGCATTGTTACGGGCTATGCCAAATAGAGGGAAGAATTTCTCTGTGGAGGTGGCCAGCACAAGGGGATCGCCACGCTGTAAGGTTTTTTTCTTGTCAGACATCCCAGTGCATAGATGAGAAGTGCTGGTTAAAAACCCACAACCCGAAATACTGTTTTTCATCCTGCTTTTCAAATCGCTCCGAAGATGTGGACTGCGCGGCAACAGCAAGCTTCTTGCCTGCCAGCTCGCTTGGAGAGTTTCTTGGGTTGATTTGCCACATTTGCTCTTTTTCATGAATGAGAAAAGGAAATCTAATGGAAAGTGTTATCAGCTTGTCACATTAATTAGTGTCTATTTTACTACTATCGTTATCATTCGTCACTGATTAATATAACATAAGTAACATGATTACCGCTTTTTTGTCTTATTTTTCAGTGAGAAGCTGGATGGAGAAGCTGAAAGATAAGGTAGGAGGCTCAGTTTTTCAATTACTTTAAAAGCAAAACCATTTTTCCTTGCAGGAACAAATGAACTCTTGTCAGTGCAGTTTATTATCTCTACAAAAACAATTGAGAAGGGGCTTAGAATTTTCTCTAGGAGGCTGATGCTGCTGTTGTACATAGCGGTGTAAATCCACAGTACATCCCGGATGAGGAGTGACTAAGAGCAGAAAGAGGGACAGGGACTTCTCTGGACTAGAAAATCACCTTCTCATCAGACTACCTGGGTTACTTTCTTTTATTGCCCTCTAACTTACTTCCACTCCTCAGTCCTAATCTTGGTTCTGGATCCAAACCAGAAGGACCTGGTGATTCCCCCTGGTGAGGGGCTGCGTGCCATGCCACCGCCTCTGCATGAGACCTTTCCTGCCTCCACATGCAAGAAGAGCCGCAAATTCCTGGAAGGAAAAAGCAAATGCAGGCAGAATGAAAAGATAACAGACCCCGATCTTCTCTCCCTGGCATTACAGGGTGATGGTGCATGGAATCAAAAGTTATGCCAGCCACAGGCACTGATGGGTTTTTAGGCTCTGCTGCCCTAGAGCAAATACTAACATTTTGAAATGGCTGTGAAACCTTCCAAATGTTGCGTTGGTGACAGCAAAGCCATGAAGCTAGAAATGAGGTGACAGTAGTGTTTTAAGACAAGAACATTTTGTGACTCAGCAGGGCTTGGAAATTCTTGAACAGGATCAGAGTTAATAGAAAAAAAAATGCCACAAGGAATAATGACTCAATAGGAAACTCCAGCCCCTGAAAATACTAAGCTTGAGCAGATTGTCACCCTAGGAGGCCAGCCTTCCCACGTGATCCCCAGCAAATTTCAGCAGCACCTTACTTTCAAGTCTAAACAGAGAGATGAGGTCTGGGTATCTGTTTTCCAGAACTGGAGACTGGAAAGGTCTACAGTGGGTTCCTGCCCAGCCCTTGTTGAGTTGCTTTTCTGCCTACAATAGGAAGGAGGCATGTCTAGTGTGATCTATGCTCATAGCAAAGCACCCTGGCCTGGGATTCAGCCAGAGTGAATGCTTAAAGGATGGAGAATGGTTTTCCTGACGAAGGTAAAAAGCAGACACCGAGGCTGGTTGAGTGCCTGGAGTGAACATAGCATGCATGGGTCAACTGCCCAAAAGCCCAACAAAACCCACTCCCCCAACCAAATGCTAGTGAAGCAAATCACTCCCAAATGAACCTGCTTACACTGTTTCCTCCTCTTCCTTGTCGAGTTTTTCAGCACTGGTACAATATATGCCCCTCACATTTGCTGCTGGCAGAGCCCTGTCCTCTCTATTTTACAATCTCTCCATCCAAAAGAGAATCCCGACACATGATGGCCTCGTCCCTGGGAGATGTCTCCTCCTGTGTCCATCAGGGCTGCGCGGCTGGGAGTGGGAAGGGTGTGGGGAGCATGGTACCAGGACCATGGGTACCATGGGTCAGTCTGGGTCAGTGACAGATTTATGTCTGATCTCCTGCAACCACTGTGCAAATGTTGCATTTGGTATGGCGAATAATGAAGATGAGGTCCCTCTGAAGTCCTCTGTTGCTGTTATCTCAAAGTCCGGTAGAGCCAGGAAGGTCATGGTCAAGATCAAGGTCATGGCCCAGGACTGGGTGTATTAAAGCATCCCTAGGATCTGTAAAGAATCTGCATCTTCCTCATGGCAAAGGAGTAAAACTGTGGCTTCAGAGTTGGTTTTCTGTCAGACAAGTGCAAAAGCCCTCATGAGTTGGGCTGCGTGACGCAGAAGGACTGAGAGAACAGGTCCTGGATCTGCTTCACGTTGCAGGCTTTTGGGGTATAAATCCTTGGTTCAGCTGTCGGGGGAAGCCTGTAAAAGGGCATGGGCTGGCCAGGCGTGATGAAGGCTCGCGGATGGGCTAGGGAGCTCATCCTACTAAAACTGGTGATTTCTGACAGGGAAACTCAGCTGGGCAGCAGCTAAAAAGCCATTTGCAGCCTCCCCTCGCCGCCCACGCCAGCGGCAAACCTCCAGAAATAGAAAAACCCACGCTGCACTAATTAGGTCACCCAATTAAGGCACCTTAATTACCTAGCAGAGATACAGTCTTTTAGCCGTGTTCTCACTAACCTCCTTTTCTGGGGCTGGGGTGCAGTACACAGCCCCCCTCCAAGCGCGCGTGCTGAGCAGGGCTGGGTTTTCTGGGAGGGCGTTCAGGGGACCTCCGCAACCCAGCTGAAGATCCCTCAAGCCTTGAGATCCAGGCGCAAAATTGTCACTATTTAAAGCACCAAGCAGGACCTGGAGGGGTTTGGGAGAGCAAAACAGCCCTTGTGAGCATTTTGTCTGCCCCAGATAAAAGTTATTTTCGTTCTCCAGGTAAGCGTACGAGGGCAGGGCAGAGCACACTGAAGAGGCTTTTCTTGCCCCCGCTCAGCTTGCTAAGAGCTGTCTGATAGTCCTCTGAATTGTCCATGTGTCCTCTGGCAGGTGTAAGATCTATTTTGGGGGGGTGTAGATGGTGAAGGGCATGGCTGTGGTGCCACAGCAGAGGACCCCATTGTGGCAGCGTGAACGAAGGCGGCACTAATGAGGAAGGGAGCTGCCCCCCCTTACTCCATTGACCCTCCCAGCCTGACTTAGGTGAGGATGCTGAAGAGGATGCTGAAGCAATTTGGCACCTTAAAACATAGGTTAATTTTCATTTCAAACAGTAAAACATAAAATAACAAGCACTTAGGAATATTTTCATAGAATCATTAGGGTTGGAAGGGACCTTCAAAGGCCATCCAGTCCAACCTCTCTGCAAGGAGCAGGGACATCTCCAACCAGATCAGGTTGCTCAGAGCTTCATCCAACGGGGCTGGCTCTTCCACCTGCACCGTGCTCTCCCAGCCCCAGGGGCTGCAGGACGGTGCGGAGAGCTGTGGGCATCACTTGGCGCCACGCTGCTAGTCCAGATTCATGCCAAAAAGCATAGCGGCAGCTTTTGGCTCTGCGAATTGAGCTCCGGTGTGCGTGACCAGACGTGTGGCAAGGCACAGGCATATACCCGTGCCTTGATTAATGCTGGCGGTACCTGGGGAGCTTGGAGGAGCACTCATCCTGCTCTACACAGCATGTGGTAAGGCTGTTTGGGTCGTCACAGGTCTTTGTTGTGGCTGGAGATTGCCTTGGCAGTTGAGGTTTTCCTGTACACATGCTCTTCTCTTCACGCTCCACCCCAGCACTTGCAACTTTGCACCAGAATTATTCCCTCTCCTGAAGGTTGGTGAACACTGCAGCACCTCAACTGTTATAAGGAGGTATCTTAGCAAAAGCTGGTGGTGACTGGGCCGTGGTGGTTACCAGCTTGGTCCTGGAGCGGGGCTGGTCGGCTGGTCCTGGAAGCAGGGCCCATCCGATGCAGCCATGCGGTAGGGACTCAACTATAGTCAACTTTGATAAAAGCCACAGAGGGATGTGTCGCAGTCCCAGACTGGTGGAAGAGGACTCTCGAAGGATGGTCTTGTGAGTGCGGCTCTGCTTCTTCTCTTTCCCACGCAGGCGGGGTACATGTCAGGGATGCTGGTTCCTGTCGGAGTCGGAATAGCCGGAGCCCTCTTTATCCTGGGAGCACTCTACAGCATTAAGATTATGAATCGCCGAAGGAGAAACGGCTCGAAGAGACATAAAAGAAAGGTATGGCAGCTGCAAAGGAGAACCCCAATCCCACCCAGTCTCCTGTTAGCCATCGTGGCTGTACAGCGCGTGCAGCCGGGTTGTGGTTTGTCTGGGTTGGAGTCCCTCGGTTAGAGGACGGGGGGCGGATCCGAATGCTCTTCATTTCCTTTCTGCGCGTGGAGCTCTTTCACGTTTCTTTTCTTCCCCTAGCAGAGGGAATTCAACAGCATGCAAGACCGAGTCATGCTCCTAGCTGACAGCTCTGAAGATGAATTTTGATTCAAACCGCAGTGCCCTTGTGACGGCCCGTGACTTTTAAAAGGAGGGAGGGGGAGAAAACGAACAAGCGACTTTCTGCTGCATCGCTGCTCTCTGCCGCCCCGAGCCACCCAGCAGCGGTCGGTACCAGCCCAGCGAAACAGCATGCTCTGCTCTATGTGTACTGTGCCCCCATGTTTGTTTTGACACAGTAGTGAGATTTCACATCTGCACCTGGCGCCTCATTCAGATCCGCAGTGCGTCGGAGCTGATATGTACGGATGATTCTTTTCCCATTATCCCGGTGTCCTGCTCTGGTCCTGGCTGGCAGTCATCTAATCATAACGATAGCTCTCGCCTAACCCAGGAATGGAAATCTTTACTGTGAATGACTTCTGTCCAATTTGTTAATTTTCAATGTTACATTACCTGAGCTAGAGTTCATTAGTGCTAAGATTAGCTGCTCTGCTTAATTAATGAGTTATACACTTGAACCGTATCCCTCACCACCCGAGAGGTGCCCGTGTACAGCGTTGTCCGTACAGTTTGAAGCACATTTCTGCACTTGGTTCCCCGACTCTCACCCCTTCTTTCTTCCTTCAGCTCTGCCTCACGCTTCTTGGAGATGCAGAGGAATGGCCTCGCGGCACAAATCCCAGTCCGTTTTCAACCAGCACTGTCTGTTACAGCACAATAAATGCCAGCGCTCGCCTACTGATGGATCGTCTTGCATGGATCTCTTCGCTTTTGTTCAGTGTGCAAGTAGGCGAGGGAAGAGGCAGGTTGGGGGTTTCCTCAGCTTCTGCCTCCTGTTTGAAGGACACTAGTTGGTGGTTCATCACTTTCACAAGGCTGCATCCACACAGAGACGAAAGCGGAGCATCCGTCTCCTTTACCCACTGGAAATTGCATTTTCAGCCCCTGGAAGCTGTGTGAGTGGCAGCACCTTTGGGGGATCTGGATGGGTCTTGTCTCCAGACCACCAAACGCAGAAAGGCACCAGAAGTTTGGCGGCTGTCAGCATTGAGGGATTTGTGGCTCGCAGCTGGAAAGCAGTGGCAGCCACAGCTGGGGAGGCGTCTGCTGCGGGGAGCTGATGTGGTCGCGCTGAGGAGCCCTTGGCCGCGGGGGGAAAAGGTGAAGCTGTAGGACAGGTGGCTGCAGAGGGTTGTGGAGCTGAAGCCCAGGGGTGGCACGGGGTGAGGGCAAGCTGCCGTGCTGCCTGGGCTGCTAGCACCGGGTTGCAGAGGGGGACAGCCAGTGTCTGAGACATTACTGGAATGGAGCAGGGGGAACTAACGATGCTTTGCACAGAAATGCTGTCAAAATAGCTAGAAAAAGGGCTGTGTTACTTCATCTCTGCTTCTGGTTGTGGAATGACTTCAATCTGACATTTATGCAAAACATCAGTCTTTGTGAGGTGGGAATCACTGTTGTGTGGGAATCATCCTTCATACCAGGAACAGCAGCTGTGGCCAGAGGAGACCTGACTGGGCAGATAAGGCCAGACCGCACATCTGCTGAGATTAAATCCCACTGAGTCTTTGAAGAAGGGGAAGGGAGGAGAGTTTGAGGAGGGGCAGATGCAGGATTTCGTTCCTTGTAAAGGTGAAAAGGCCTGTCAGGTAGTGAAGGGTAGATGTAGATGATGGTAAGCAAATCTCTCGTGGGCATGTGAGTGGGTTTGCAAGGTAACACATTTGGAAGACCTTTCTGAAGTCCAGTTCTCTCTTGAGAGGGCCTCCTCTGGACATTAAGTCATCAGGTGTGATGTTCAGCTGTGAACAAGCAGTGTTCTTCAGACCCCAGCTACTTTCCTGTGGGCCTTCCCCACACATCTACCAAGTCACTTGGAGAAGAATAGGTGGGACGACCTGTATTCAAAATGCTGCTACTGATGCTAGTCTTCCAGATGAAGAGCTGCCCATGGTCCCTCCCTCGTTCATCCCGCAGAGTTTGTGGGAAGCGGGTTGGGGAAGGCACAGTAAAACCTGGTCCGTCAACATGTTGGGGACTCTTTATACCCTCATCCCTCTAGGACAGGCTTTCCAGGTGCCCCTACTCAAAATTAAAGCCTCTTTCTTCTGAAACAAATGTTCGGTCCAAGCTAAGAAGAACTTTTCCTTCTGGACTGATCTCTCCCTATTTTCTTCTCATTCCTAAGTCTCTTGGATTTTGGAGGTAGTTGGGAGGTGTTAACAGTCCAGTTGAGAGTTGCTGGCTGTCCTGGAGTTTTGGGAATCAGGAAATGTCCCCTGGGCTCTTTGATGATTTGTTCCAGGCAAGGTGTGATGGGGGACTGCAAGGTGGAATGACTTCTCCATTCCAGTTAGCTGGAGGTCATCTCCAGAAAGGCTTGTCTTTTGAGTACAGCACCAGGCAGGCTGGGAACAAGACTACACAGGCAGCTGCAGGATGGTTTTGAAATGCTTTACCCTGGTCCAGCCAGGGAGGCGTGGAGAATAAGCAATGACAAAGGGCACTGGCCCCTCTGCAAGAGGGAGTCTGGCTGGGAGCAGGAAGGATGGTAGCGGGGCTGGCCGAGTCCTTTGCATGCAGCTGTAGCCTGAAAGGGAGACCTGAAGTAACACTGGAGAAGAGGAGGTGGCAGCGGTGCTGCGGAACAGAGCAGATGTACCAGCAAGACCCAAGCAGCTGGAGATCAGCAGGGTTTTGTGCAGAATGGCCTGCGGAGGACAAGCTACCCTTGCTTTCTTGTTAATGGTGCCATGGCAGTGCAGTGTGTGACAGCGGCCCAAGCTGCGTTAAATAACAGATAAAATGCAGAGCTCCTGGATGGTCGGGAGATGGAGAGATGGCTGAGCGAGGCTGCTGGTCTGAGTAAAAGTACGACAGCCCCGGCAACGCAGGAGGGGCTTTATGGATAGGTTGTTGGTTTGATGGATTGGGAAGGCTGGTGGGGAGGTGCCCTGGCCTTCTGTTGTGCTAATAAATCCACAGTTTTGGGAGTACTGTCCTTCTACAGTGGCAATCAGTTTCACCATCTCTCTTCTCCCTCCCCAACATAATGAACTCAAGAAGTTAAAGGTGATGCTACCACTCAGAGCGACGGAGGTGGTGTTTTAGTGCATCAGCTGGGTGCCCTGGTGCCCTCAAGAGCCCGGCTTCACTCAGCGAGGACACAGAGCAGGTGGCTGGGATGCTGGAAATCAGCAGTGCTGCCGGTGGGGCTCGACAAATGGTTGGAAATACCGGAGCGGCTATGTGGCAAGTGTCGTGGGACAAACTGGGCGAGCAGGAGAGTTGTAGCCAAAAGGGAGGTCCAGCCGCAGCATGGCTCAGTGTTGGCTCTGTGGTCTGGGCTGGAGCCAGCCTTGTGGGAAAGCAGAGCTCCCCCAGGGTTTTGCTGGCGGTCCAGCTTCACCAGCCAAGGTGCCTTGGTTGGGAGCTGCTGGTTGGCAGAAGACTACTGTTGGCCAACTTCTTGAGCCACTCAGCAGTGCAGAGAGATCCCAGCTAAAGTCCATTTGAAGTGGAGGTGTCTGTTGAATAGTTGGTTTTATTTAGGCACCTGCCCCAGAGCCTGGAGGCTCCCTGTGTCGTCAGCTTAGTTCTTAGTGTGGAGGCAAGAATCAAAAAGAGTCAAAACCAGCATTGGGTCCCAGTGAATCTTGTAGGAGCCTTTGGAGCACAGACGGGATTTTCTGCAGTGCCCCTGACGTCAGTGCAATTTCTGCAGGTCCTTAAAGCACAAGCATTGTTCAGCTCCTTCTCTTCTCATCCAAGGCCAGAAGACTTTGGAATGGGCTCTTAAAAATATTCTCCTGGAGTTTGGTTCATTTGCTTGAAGTGATCAGATTGCAGGCAGGGAGAGGAGGAGGGTTTCAGGTGGGAGCTGAAGCCTCCAGTCTCTTAACGCTCTGCTGATTTAATCTATAGCTCCGCATTGCCAAACAAGCAGATCCTTTTGAAAGAGACAGGACAAGGAAAACAGCGAAGAAGCGCCCTCCTTGTCCTGCATGCTAGGTGAACCGCAAGCCCCTGAATGTAGAGGTGGCTTGGGACACTGCTAACGCAGCCTTGACCCCAGGCAAAGGCACAGCTGCGACCGGCAGCTTCGCTGCAGCAATAATGATCTCTTGACTCGGCATGAGACAAGTCTCTCGCCTCTGTTTTGGATTTTCCTGATAGCACAAGCCAGAATTTATTGTAAGCATCACATAACCGCTTTGGCATCTACAGCTCCATTTCCAGATGCCCCATCCCTGGAAACATTCAAGGCCGGGTTGGCTGGGGCTCTGAGCAACCTGGTCTGGTTGGAGATGTCCCTGCTCTTTGCAGGGGGGTTGGACTGGATGCGCTTTAAAGGTCCCTTCCAACCCAAACTGTTCTGTGATTTGATGGCTTCCAAGGGGAGGAACCAGCCTGCCTGATGTGCAGCTCTTGCCCTGATGCATTCCACAGCTGCTGGTATTTCAAGATGTCTCCTATGCCAGATGTTCACCCTAGGTGAGGTTTCTCTGGACTGCACTGCTTCCATAGAGTGATATTAGCAGTCCTTGTGCTTTCTTGTGGTTTTCTATTTCAGACAAGAACCACTCCTCATACTGTAACTATGGAATGTAGCACTTTGTTAAATTAAAACATTGGGAAATAAAAAGCTGTCCAAGCTGTGACATGATTGCTGGAAGACTCGAGCGTTGCATTTCTTTCTCCGTGTTGCGTGGTCAGTGCAGGGACTCACGTGGGGCTTGCAGGGGCGATACAAGCGGTTGGGAGCCTCAGCCTGGGACTTTTGGGGTAGGATTTCCCTGGAGGTAGGTATCGGCCATGGGCTGTGATGAGTTAACACCCCAAATTCTCTCGGCTGAGTTTCCAGTAGCTGTAATGAGCCCCAACACTGACATGTTCACCCCGTTGATCTTTCCCACATAGCCAGACATCTCTGCGCGTACCAGGGCACGTGCCCTTCCCAGTTTGCCCCGTCTCCGCACACATCTTCCCAGCAAGAACTGTTTGTCCAAGCGTGTGCATTTTCGCTAATGAAAAATGGCTTGTTCAAAACAAGATATTCCCAGGGAAACAGCCATTTGGGGATTGCCCGGACACACTCTGTGCTAATTGGTCGTTGCCAAAACCTATCTGTATATTCATGAAGCTGTTTGCTGCATTGCTGACTTTTTTCCAATGGAAAAACAAAACCTGCTGAAAGAAGATAAACAATGACAATGGGTTTTTTCCATCGGTTTCTTTCCGAAGGAAATTACTCTCTCCAGTCACGCTGCCTCACTGTGAGCCTCTGTCCATCAGCCTGTCTCCTCCCAACGTCCCTGACTCCACCAGCTGAGCCATGGGTTTGTGAAAACAGGGGCGAGGAGAGAGGCGATAGGTTAAAACCGCACAAGAAAAGCGTTGTGTGGGGCCACTGAGGCGGCAGAAAACCCGCTTACGCAGACAAGGTTATGTGTGCCCTGATGGAGGGGACGAGCTGGATGTCCTAGGCGCCTGTCGGGGTTGCTGCCCCGCGTGGGTTCCCTGGGGCTGAGTGAAGCCGCGGTCACTGGCGCAGGGCTCGGCCTAATTTAATTACAAGCAGGCAATTGGCCGTGAGGCACCGATCCACGCGGAGCAGTGCAGAGAGGTCAGCGTGGGGTTGTTTCCATCGATGTATTTTGGAAGGACAAACCAAATGACGTTCCCTGCTTGCTCTGGTGGTGAACCACCCGTGGGTGGTTGCTGCTGCTGTGCCTGAGCCCACCGGGGGTTGGGCTTGGGTTGAGGGCCTGGGGCCAGGCACGAAAAGCTCCTTTACTTTGGGGCAGCTCTCATCCCAGCGCACATGGGGGTTATAAAGTGCTTTAAGGCTGGACCTCAATGGGCAAAAAAATGCACTGCACAAGGGTGTCGCCTCTCAGCTTGCTCAAGGCTTGCAACACGCGCAGTTTTCCCCTTTTCTTCCCCAATGCTGATGTTCTCCCAAGGGCTTAGGAGCAGGACAGCCCCGGCCAGCAAGGAGAGGGTTTGGGTCTGAGCCGGCACAGATGACGGTGGCGATTCCCTGCGGAAACACTTCCACCAGTGAGTCTCTTCCTTCTTAATGGGTAACTGGTGCCCTGTGCTCCACTGTATTGACAGTTTAGTAGCTGTGGCAGCAATGGTAGTGGGAAGACGGTTGGACTAGATGATCTTATAGGTCCCATCCAACCATGTGATTCTATGATTCTATGATTCTATGACAGCCTGTATGTGAGCACACTGCATCATCAGCATGCGTATATTCTAAGACATAAGCACACACAGAAATTTAACCAGCGGGTTATATACACACAGAACCGCATGGTATTGGCAACACAATTTTTTCACCTGCCAGGCACAGTGGGGGTTTTTTGATTTACTCAAAGTCTCTGCAGCCTCTGTCTTTTCTCAGTCTGCTTTCCTGCAGATTTACCCCGTATCTAGCATACAGCTCATTGCCTGCAGAAATCTGCTGAAGGAGACACCAGAGGGATCCAAACCAGGCACCGGCTGAACTTTGCAATTCGAGGAGAAGAGGAGGTGCTGGGGAAGGAAGGGGAGGCTGTGACTGCGGCCCTGGCTCGTGAAGGGGCTCTGGGGGCACAACCTCCAAAGCAGAACACAAAGGTAGGGTGGAAATTCTCTTCCCAGAGCGGTGGAGATGTGCCACGCTCTCTTTCTGTCCAGCAAAAGGCTTCTTAGCATCCGCAAGGTGGGAAATCTCCCCAGGCTCCTTGTAGCAGCTGTTGAGTGTCCCTTTCCAAAAATGTCCCCAGAAAGGTCCCAGGTCTTGCACATTGTGCAAGAAGGGAAATGTTAACCTTGTCACTGGGGCCAGCGTTCGGGAGTGGAGGCTCACCCACCCTTCCTGGAGGTTTCCAGGGGCTCCTGGCAAAGTATTTATTTCAGTGTGATGGATAATGCAGGCACTGGAGGGAAAGCAAAAGAAGCCTTGCTCCAAATTCAGAGCTCTGGGGCCAAACCTGACACCCAGGGAAGGATGCCGCGTCCAGCCTGGTGTGACAATCTTTGTTGCATGAGCATTTCCAGCTCTCGCTCACAGCATCCTCCTCGTGAAGCTCATGGGTTTGGCAGGGAAGAAATCTCCCGCGGTGGGTCGGAACGGGAGCGGTGCAGTGCCTGGCAAGGCTGCCCGGGCACTACTGCTGGTGGGGTGTGAGCCAAACATCACCCAGACAAGCAGGAGTCTACTCAAGCAAAGTGAATTTTCCAAATCTTACATACCAAATGACTCGAAGAATAAACTGCAGCCGTTGGGTCTCTCCACTAATTAATTCATTTTCATCTGACGCAGAGGAAATGGAACTGGGTGACGAGAAAAGGGCTGATGTGAACAGAGGTTCACTGCACTTCAGTTTTAATCTCTTTTTTTTCTTTATATAATGGAGAGCAAATTGGGAATGTGGTAAAAAAAAAAGAAAAGAAAATCCCTGCAAAATGTAACCTTCTTCATATAAAAGGATATTGAGAAATAAATAAAGGATTTCTGCAGGACAATTAAAATATCTGCTATTACACAAGCCAAGTCTAGATAATGAAATTATTTGCCAGCATCAGGCTGCAGTTTGACCTGGGGTTTTGCAGTCAAAACATTTATATCGCTGGGTTTAATCACACTTTGTATCAGGAAACTGAAAATCCTTATTTTAAATATTTGTTTTTTCATTTTTAGCTGTTTTCCCAAAGTTCATTCTCACTGGTCAATATGCCGTTTAAAGCTTACTGATTTGCCTCTGGAGGCTGTCTGCCCAGAGAGCTGTGCTTTTTTTCTTGCTGTAACTTACTCTGCACTTACGTGCACAGCTTCAGGGCTTCTGATTTATTATTTTCAGATTATTTACATTTTGCATTTTTAGTATTAAAAAATAGCAAATAACATCTTTCCAGTCCACTGGCTGATTGGTTTTGCGTTACACTCCAGTCTGGTTAAATCTCACTTGGATACAGACTGAAATCCAACGGAAATACCCAGAAATTAGATTTTTTTTTATTACAAAAGCAGAGGTGAGGCCACTGCGGGCAGGAGCTTTGCCACCGTGCAAGCACACAGGGCCGGTTTATGGTGACAAACCTTTGTTTACGGGCACAAGGGGCTGCGGGGCTTGCTGCTGGGGCTGTGGTTTGTGAGACTGAATAACACGCCAGCAACCTTGGTCCCTGCGTCCCAGGGGAGACTGGAGCTGCCACCACTTAACACGGTTGGGCATGAAGAGCTAACAAGAGAGAAGATCGATATTATGTTTGAAGCACAACCATGGCCATTAAAAAATACTCTGGTCTTGGGATTAAAATGAAAAGGAGGGAGGTAGTAAAATGCATCATTGAATCGGGGCTGGAATGAGAGAAAGCTGCACTGGGTATGTGACAATTCTTTATGGGCAGGAGGGTGTCGGATCTCTGGCTCCTCTGGACCATGCCTGTAGATGAATTGCATCTAGGAGGAGCAGCTGAGGGAACTGGGATTGTTTAGTCTGGAGAAGAGGAGGCTGAGGGGAGACCTCATTGCTCTCTACAGCTACCTGAAAGGAGGTTGTAGGGAGGCGGGTGTTGATCTCTTCTCCCAAGTAACTAGCGATAGGACGAGAGGAAACGGCCTCAAGGTGTGGCAGGGGAGGTTTAGGTTGGATATTAGGAAACACTTCTTTACTGAAAGTGGTCAGGCACTGGAACAGGCTGCCCAGGGCAGTGGTGTGGTCACCATCCCTGGAGGTGTTCAAAGAACATGCAGACGTGGCACTTCAGGATGTGGTTTAGTAGGCATGGTGGTGTTGGGTTGACAATTGGACTTGATGATCTTGGAGGTCTCTTCCAACCTTAAAGATTCCATGATTTGATGGTTCTATGAAAAATTATGGTGAAGGTTTGTCGAGGTGTTTTGCTGCTGTGGCTCCTCCCTGCCAGCTCTGCCTCCGCTCACCAGCCCAGGGCCAACATTAGCAGTTGGATCTGCTCACCCCGATCTCATTGCTGCTAGAGTAGCCATCTGTTCAATCGTGTCTTTATGGAAGATGCTCCTTTTCATAAGAGAGAAGTGAAGCTTTGCTGATGGGATTCTCCCCTAATATCTGATGCTGCTGAGTGTCCTGGTCTGATTGGGAAGTGCCTGTCCCATCAAGTGTGAAGATCACACAAAGGAGCCCTTGCTGGGAAATATGGCTGCGGTATTTGATACCGGGCTCAGCACACGCTAAGTAGGTGCCCATGGGACCTTGTCCCACAGGGGCATTTGGTCCTCGTGCCTCAGAGCATGGGGAGGTGAAGGCACCAAAAGCAGTTGCCGGTGGATTGCAGCGCCCGTCGCTCACCAGACTCCCTGCTTGGTGTTATCAGCTGTGCGTCAGTGTGGGACAAAAGCACTTTTTAACCTGCAGTGCCAAAAATAATTGCTTTTTATGTCAAACTTAATCCAGAGGATGACATTTAATCTCCTCCACCGGGGGCAATGTACCTGGGTACTAAATGAGTTCCTGGACCTGGCTGCTTCACAGCTCCAGGGTGCCGTAAGAGAGAAGAAATTAGAGGGATGACACATCCCTGTGCTTTCATGTCAGACACTTCGGTACGCTGATGAATGAGCTGTGCTCCCCACGCAATGCCAGGGCGATGCACCAGATGCCTGATGTCTGCGCAGGGACCTTTGGGCTGAGCTCATGGGGCAGAGTTGCTCCTCCAGGAACGTGGAGAGACACAGAAGCGGCTGGGGCTGGTCCTGCAGGGTGGGTGACGGACAGGGGAGAAGGTGCTGGTGTGGCAAAGATCAGTGATGCTGGATTTGCAGGCACAGAGAGAGATGAGGACAGGACAAATTTTGGGAAGTGAGGGCAGATGCTGGTGCTGTGGAGAGGCTCAGTCTCTGCCAAGGGCTTGGGAACGGAGACAGGAGGACCAGTGACGTAGGAGGCTGGAGGGGACATCCAGGATCAGCCCAGGAAGCTGAGGGCACCCACCATGGCAGCAGCTGACCAAAATGGTGGAAGGATCAGGTCAAAAAGGATGAACTCCAGTTAATACTATGGCTGGTCTTGGAGGTCTTGGAGCTGGGTAAGGCCATGCGACCTGGAGGTGGCCCTGAGGCTGCATGGATGGAGGCTGCCTCATGTGTGGAGACTGCATCTTCTCAGTGGCACAGAGGTTGCTGTGCTTTCAACTTCTCCAGAGGGTTTGATGAAATAATGACTCTGGGATGTGCAGGGATGACTGCATGTCGAGCTCTAAGTGAGAGGTAACTTTTATAATTTGTAATTTAATTTGTCTTCTGTAAAAAAACAAAACAAAACAAAACCCCGCAGAAACAACCCAAGTCCATCCTTACTTCCAGCAAAGCAGGGGAGAGGGCAGTGAATTGTTAAAGGCTCAATAGCTGTGGATGAGCTGGTGAGCACGTGCGAGAGAAGACACTCCTCTAAAACTGAAACTGAAGAATGTGATTTAATAGCATTAAAAATAAAAGGCTAATAAAGGGATTTGGCTGCATGCAAGTTGTATTCATCTATTAAAAATGAGTATTTAATTGGATATTTTTTTTTGCAGTCAGCCTACTGGGCTTAAAAAGACATGCTATTGCCCGGGAACATTTAAATGATCACACTTGGGTGCGGGAAGGAGACGTGGGAAACACTAAGCCAGAAGATACATGGTGTTTTTGGATGGTACAGTGTGGACTTTGGGGAGATAACATCTCCCCAAAACATCTTATTATTCACCATTTACAAAGCAAAGCGCTCTGAGCCGGGGTGGGGCTTGCAATGCTGGGTGATGGCTCAGAGCACTTAGAGTGGAGGGTCAAACCTGAAAGCATGAGAAGTTGAGTATGAGAAATTCATATGGGTCAAGTGTTACGGAAACCTGAGCGTCTGCACAGAGAGCCTCTTCTAGATACCTCAGCCTGAGCAAAATCTGGAGCTAAAATCTGGGAGTGAATTGCTGGCGAGCTCCACTGCCATAGCCCTTACTCTGGTGCTCAAAGAGCTGCACATGGGAAACCCACACTTTTGGAATTTTCTGCAGAAGAGGGATGTCAGCTGACACTATGGAACTGAAATGTTACTGCACTTCTGTGGACTCAACATTGGATCTGAAGAATGGCAAAGCTGGAGGAAGGGCTCTTGCTCGCTTGATCATCCTTGAGGTGACACACATACGGCCACTGCTTGTACAACAAACTTGAAGCAATATATGTAGTTTTGGGTGTAGTCATCAGTAAGTAAGGATACATGTCACCCAGAACTGGTACAGTGGAGAAAGGAAGTTGCGCAGCAGAGAGCCTGGATTTTACAAGTGACCTTAAGCACTGGAAACACTGCCAGTCCTGATGATTAATTAAAGTGTGCATCGTAAGGGAGCTGGCTGGACCTGTAGCATTTTAGGCAGCGATGGAAACATTTGCATGACCGTGTAACTACAAGGGGCAAGGCAAGCGTGAAGTGCTTGAAGCCCCACACAGCGTAGCAGACTGCAATTGTGCGACCACGTAAGAGTGTGGTGGAGCCAATACTTGGCTTGGGTCAAGCCACCTTGTGCCCAAATTCATTGTATCTTGATTTAATAGATGAGGAGGACACATCTTTGTTAGTACAAGTGCCTGACAGTGATTTGAGGATCCTGGCAGGTCTTGCGCTGCGTGGGAGGAGGGAAACCCATTTTGGGATGGAGAGTTGACAAAGGGGTGTCCCTGCTTCTAGAACAGCAGTAGGGTGTGATGGACCGAGCCCTGGCTGGGACACCGGAAGCTGAAGTTCACATGCTGCAAGGTTGCTGGTTGGTCCCCTAGCAAATTAATTTCATCAGCTTTGGTTTCCCCATTTTAAAAGGGCAACTGGCTCCGTTGAAATGCGCATTGCCATCTGCTGATGACAGTCACTGTTGCAGGGACAGGTATTTTTCCTGTGTAGAAGTGCAGTGTCAGAAGACAAAAAGGTTTTTCTCTGCAGTTTCATTCTTCCTCTCTGATATATTGAAGTGTCCAACAAGCAAAGTGAGCACGGCTTAATTTTTTTTTTTTTGCCTGAAGCTAATCACCAACTCATCATGGAGACCGTGAGGTGCAGAAAGCAGCACCTGCAGTCCCACATCTTCTGTACAGCGCTTCCTTCTCGGCAATAAATAGATGAGACCCAGGCACAGCAGAGGCTGCAATAATTTCTCCAAGTCCCTTTGCCCATCTGGCTCCACTCTGTGGATCATTTAGCGTAAAGAAAGCAATTTTTTTTTGCCTTTGATACTGAAAGCAGTGAGGAGGGTAATTGGCGCCTGGAAGGTGCGGTAGCTATCGAGCAATCTCAGCCCTCACCGATCTCTGATGTACTGTAAAACTCAAAGGCAAGTTACAATTACTACCCATTGCCCTGGACGTTGATTTATCTTGTAGCCATGAAAGCAAAATCTCTCTGATCTGTTTTTTTCCCTCCTTGTACCTGATCAAGATGTGTCGTGTCTCAGATTAAAGGGACTTTCTCTTCAAATGTTGCACGAAAAACTGGTGTGCGACGTTCGATTATTCTGCCCCTTAAAATAACATCCCTGATGAGGAGGGAGTTGTTGCAGGGCTAACGTCCTGAGAAACTGGATGCTGAAGTGAAAACTTGGAGTACCTAATAAAGGATAAGAAAGCAAACGGTTTAATGGATCTTTTTAAAGCTCCTTTTGAGGGAGGATGATGATTCAGTAGCTGGGGAGTGACCTGCGATGCAGGGAATGAGGCTTCAGTTCTTCGTGTTGCTGCAGATGCAACAGGAGAATGAGAGGTTCAATAAAGAAGAACAAATTCAGTAGCTTGGGGGGTGGCTGGAGCTGCGGCACAGCCCTGGGACCAACCGCCCGTGGAGGGTGCTGCATGCGCGGCACCTTGATGACCAAACGCACCTACCCAAGAAACGGCACCGCGCAGGCAATGGGTGCCGGAGTGTGGGAATGATCACACGAGATCAGAGCCCTTCGCCGTCCCCTCCTGGTCCGTGTGCCCTGATCAATGATTGGCACTTCACGGTGAGATCTGGGGAGCCCTGATGGACAAAATGAGCCAAACAGGGAGCTTCTGCCTTAGTCTGGGATCAGTTTTATTTTGGCTCAGATGCCTCCTCAAAGAGCTGGCCCCCGACCTGCTGCTTGGGAGCAGGCAGCAGTCTCCACTGCATGTCATCTCAAAGCCGTAATAGCATGAATCTTCTGGAAATAGCTGAGATGTTCTAAGCTTCACATTTTCCCTTCTTTTCATAAATATAAAATACAATATCACAACACATGTGTAGGCTGCATGGGAAACCCTCCTGGCAAGCAGCAGTCCCGCTGATGGGGAGGACCGTGCTTGTGATGTCTCTTTGTCTGATGCTCCCCTCTACCTCCTCTCCGTTAACGAAGGCTTTAAAAGGGAAAAAGAGAGGCTGTACATAACCTAAACTCCCACTGCTTCAAGGCAAGCGAGACCCCTTTCTTTGCTCAGCAGCACCTTGGAAGTGCAAGTTATGGACTTGCCAAGTCTCACATATGGAGCAGGGAGAGCAGACCTGCCTCTCGCTTCTCCACCCCGCTCGTTGGCAGCTCCTGGCTGGGAATCCCTGCTCCACTGTGGATGCAGCTGATCTGGGATCCACTGTGGTGTTGAGGCAGTGGGGAGGTGGTGGCCACAGGACTTCTTCATGAAACAGCTTTGGGTGGTGACATGGTATCCTCCAGGACGTCTCGTGGTGGAGAAGAAACTGGAGAGGTCTTGGCTGAATGCAGGGGAAAACCATCTAGATCCAGGTGAGAAAATCGGTGGATAAAACCACCAGACTCGGTGAATAAATTGAGCCCCAGCTGGCTCAGCTCCACTGTTCGGCTGCAGCCCATCAGCTGCCACCCATTTTGGACCCTTTTGCTGGTAACCCAGCACTCAACAGGGAGACACTCCTGAAATCGGGTCCTTTGCCCAGCACGTGGGAGCTGAAATCAGTCAACTGGATTTCCCTCTTCCTTCAAGAGCTTTCTCGGGCTGAAAACTGCTGAGGCCAGCAGCTCATGGCGTTGAATGTTTCCAGGGATGGGGCATCCACCACCTCTCTGGGAAACCTGGGCCAGTGTTCCACCACCTTCACTGTAAAAAAATCTCTTCCTAATATCTAATCTAAATCTATGTCCCTCTATTTTAAAACCGTTACCCCTCATCCTATCACAACAGGCCCTACTGAAGAGTCTCTCCCCATCTTTCCTGCAGCCCCCTTTAGGCACTGGAAAGCCGCTCTAAGGTCTCCCCGGAGCCTCCTCTTCTCCAGGCTGAACAGCCCCAACTCTCTCAGCCTGTCCTCACAGGAGAGGTGCTCCAGCCCCCTGATCATCTTCGTGGCCTCCTCTGGACTTGCTCCAACAGGTCCAAGTGACGATCATAACTAGAAAGTTGTGGTGCCACGCTGTCATGGCAATGGGCAACCACAGACCCCCTTCATGCTGTCCTCACGGCACTTTTGTCCACTTGTGGTGGCTCTTGGTGAGGCTGGAGCCCAAATCATTATTTTAAATGTTTATTTAAAAGCACAGAGTCTTAAAAAAAAATGGCTGCAAGTGCAATAATCTGCCTGATACAGACAAAGAGAGGCATATAACCATCTGTAAAGAACATGATGTCCACCAGCAGCTTTGGAGTCTATAGATCCAGTGCTGCTGTGACCTGCTCTGCTCTGACAGCTGAACACTGCCCTGAGAGCATTCATATTAATTTTTAAAAATTAATATGCTTGTGCCTTCTCTGAAGGCGATGGGATTTTTGCCATTGGCTTTGACAGAAGTAAGATGTTCTCTGACATAACTCCTTGCAGAAAGTGCGTAATCCATGAGGGGCCATGTGGATGGCAGGGACGATGCACTGGGCATAACTGGCTGCTGGCACTGCCTTGAGCCCGAGCCGGGGCTGTGTTGCCTGTGGTCTGCGTGGGATGAAAGATAATTTGCACATTAGCTTTTATCTCCACGGACCATGAAACTGAGGCCATTTATGCAGCAGCCCTGGGCTCTCCTCCACAATTCCCAAGTGCTGGGCTGTCACTGGTGTCACCTCTGATTCCTGGCACCACAGCTTCAGCTGGGGGAGATGCTGACGGCGACCCAGCCAGAAGCACGCATGGATTTACTGTGAGGCCCCCCACCTCCCAAGAGAGTGCTTGCAGCAATGGCAGTGCACGGCTTTTTCGCATCCCCTCAGGTGATTTTTCCACATCTGGCTATGACAAGTTGAATGGACACCAGCTGATGGCTGCTTTGGTACCCTCCAGCACACATCTAGCTGCATCTTGGACCCAATCCTAGAGGCATCGTCCCTTAGAAAAAAAAAACCAAACAAAATTCGCCACAACTAAGACTTCTCCATACCATCACACCTCATTAATCAGCACAGCTTCATCAGCTGTGATGGAGCCGACCCAGTTCACACTAGCAAAGATGCAGGTGGGCATTATTGTGCCAGCTGCCCTATGGGCAGCTCATTTTGCCTTCATGCCAGCAAGTCCATTACCCTCTGGGCCATCTATTTACTTTCAGCTGGGCTGTTCGTGCAGGATGCTGGTACCTGGGGTGGGATAGATCGGTCCATGTACTACCACAGGTCTCCTCTGTCACAGGTGGGTTGATGGACGGTGAAAGCTTCCTACGGAAATGAGTCTCAACAGGGCTGGTTGTGCAAGAGGATGCTTAAAGAAGTGTATGGCTTCCCTGCTAACACAGCCAGTGCTTGTTCCTCCACAAAGAGGAGACACAGCTGAACTCCATTTCCAGACAAAACAGGGGGATTTTGGTAAGTCCCTTCTCTAAGCCTCTGGTAAGCTCTTCGCAAACCAATCTCTTTATCTCAAGCCAGGCAAAGAATAAATACAGCTGTGTTCCATCTTGGTAACAGAACAGGGCTGGGATTTTAGGGAGGGGGAAAGGAAAATAAATAAATAAATAAAAAAGATGCAGCATCCTCTTAACATTTCCCTGAGAGCCTTCCCTTAATGCTGCTTAGTTTGCCAAAAATATTTACAAATCAAGAGCAGAGGCCCTTCTCCAGCCCCTGAATCACAAACCTGAAGAAATAAACTCAGGAGAGGATATTTTAATTTTATTTTGAGCTTGTGTGAGTTCAAGCTCTTCCAACAAACCCAAGAGCAAGAGACATCTCTGAAGGACACTGAAGCCAGCCCAAGTTCCCAGCTGATCGCAGGACGGCCGGAGCCGCGGCTCTCAGAATCCCACCAAGTATCCGGAGTCACTGCGGCGCTCTGAGCAGCAGCACGGGCTTTTTCTGAAGCCAGTAAGGAGCAATGTTTCATAACTTTATTTAGAGGTATGTGTGAAACCTCTCTGTGCCAAAGAGGATCCACACAGCTTTCCATCATCTTCAGGGAATTTTTTTGGCAGCTCTAGAGGATACATGAGAGAAGTATGGAAGGCAGTGATTGTTGGTCTATGAAAGGACTTTCTGGCTTATGTGCAATAAGTAGTAAGCACATTTCTTAAAGATAAACTTTTTCCCTTCCTTTTCATTTTAATTTTAGTGTAGGACTGGGAATTTTGCAGTAGGCACATGCAAACTGACCGGCAACAAACAACAAAACGAGCCGTAACGAGTGACGGGGCAAGTAGCTGTTGGTCTTGGCTACTTCCATATTTACTCAACGCCCACGGCTGTTGCTCCCCAGGCTGCTGGCACTGCTCTGCAGTGAAATGAATAATCCACTGAACATCTAGTCTGGTTCCTAATCTAAGAGGTTACCAGTGATAGCTGGTGATGTCTTACTGGGGTGGCTGTGGCATGGCAGCACTGCTAAATTTGACAAGCGGCGCTCTCTCGATGAAGCTGCAGCTGCGTCAAAAATTAACGTCCTTCTCCTAAGCTATCCAGATCCATACATGCATCTGCTGGCACAGTGATTTAATAAAATAGTTAGCTTAATTAAGTGTATTTGGGGGATGATCCAAAGCCTATAGGAATCAGTGTAACGCCCTCTCTTGCATGCACAGGCGTTATCTCTGCTAGCACTTCCACACAGCCGTTAGCTCGAGCGTTTATGACCGGCAGCAAGAGGAAGGTCATCTATAAATCTCGGTAGTGGGTAGTGTTCTCAGTTAATGCAGTTTAAATCAGAATGTCTTGTGTAAAGCCCAGGGGCTCGTCGGTGATTAAGCTGCTGTTTCTATTAAACATTAAAAGCTGCTCTGCTCAAAGCTTTTACCTGAGCTGCACTCTGAAGAACAATCCCAGGTGACAAACTTCTGTTTCACTCGGTGTAAGAAGGCTCTGCGTTATCTGTCGTTCTCTTGCCATGACTGTTCATGGCAAATGTGCCAATCTACCCTGACCCTTTAAATAAGCGCTACACAGGGTGGCAGCAAAATGAAGTTGATTCCCTGTTTTCTGAAGTTATAGTGTCTTTCATACAGACCTTCCTTGATTATGATCAAACCCTGAGTGAACATCTCCATGCCCGTCACTGCAGTGGCCAGCTTGGGCTCAAGGACGGTCTGTTGTGCCTAGGAATGCTTCAATCCACTTTGGTCCAGGTTTTGCCATCTGCACAGCTTCCAGAGTGTAGTTTATCGCAGGAACGGCGCATCTCCAACACTGTTGGAGCACCTCAAAGGGAAGCAGTGACCCTCCAGTGCTGTGCCTTTGGAATAGGGAATTACCTGGGTAAGAAATAAGCCATCAGCCAACCTGCGAGATCTAAGCTTGTAGATTTTTCCCTTCCCTTTGATCTATTGATAATCTTTGCATTGAACGTTGATGGTGATGGCAGGAGGAAAGTGGGAGGGGGGAAGGAAGATGGGATTTGATTCCACTAAGAGAAGTGAGCTCCTGCCTCATGAGCAATTATTCTTGATTTTTTTTTCTTTAGAATGACTGGAGACATAGTCTTCTCTTGTGCTGGGATTTTACCACAATAACTTCACCACGTTTGTGGCATTACTCATGATTACTTTAGGTTAGGCAAAAGGACACTCGGCTGCAGCACTACCAACATGTTCCTGTTAAGCAGCCTTAGTCTCCGGTAAATTCATAATGGTAAGTAATGTCGTTATCCACCTTTTATAAACGGAGAAAGTGAGTCACATTTTGGTGAAAATCTTGTCAAAGATCTTTTGGCAGAGATGGGGTTACAACACTGCAACGGTTAACGAGCATAAATAAAGGACATCAAAATGATAGACTAGTATGAAGTCGTATTTTTGTACTGAAACTCAAGGAGCCACAGCAGTTAAAAGGAGTCAAAGATCAGTTTTATTCATACAGTAACTGGGACAGACATAAAATTACAAGCAGGTTTTCAGAAACATTGTCCGGGGGTGGTTACGTGCTGTGATGATTGATGGATTGAATTCTTAATACTCCCTTTGGGGTTACTATAAGCTGCTCACACTTATTATGGATCTCCTATATTTAATTTTGTTACCGAGTTAATTGTATTTTCCCGGAGAGCTCCAGCAGCCTGCTGTGTGTTGCTGTGGCTTTGCCAAAGAACCGCTCCACTTATTGGCTAATAACTGACTGTAAGGATTTGCTGTATAAACGCAATTTCCTTAAATGTTTTCGATAACGCGGGCTGGATAAGTATTCTTCTGGCTTCTTTTTCAGGTTGCCTTACTGTGAGTGCAGCAATATTTTGAGTTACCTAAAGGTTTAGTGTCCCTTTGTCATATTGACTATTGGTATCCAAACTGGAAATACAAAAATTGCAGTTTGGGAAAGCCACTGTAATTGGTCCCAGATTGCCCCCAGCGCAAGTGAATCTTGAAACCAAGGCTTAGGAAGACTGGCTTGGTTGAACTGTGCCATGCGACTTCTTTAATTTTTTTTTTAATTTTTATTTTTAAGCCTCTATTACCGTCAGCAATGCTCCTTTGTTTTTTTTTTTTTTGACATTTCAGAATGCCTAAGCATATTAGTCCCAACTTCAACGTAGTATACTACACACTCCTGATAAGCAAACAACAAACAGTACATATGCTGCGAGTAGTTGGGTGTGATGAAGGCGTAGCTGCAACCTACTCCTTGACACAGCGAACAGTACACAATTGCTGGGTGAGAAGAGCGTGTTGGGGTCCCGTTTGAGGTGTCCAGCCTGTTGCCTTAAGTACCTCATTCAGTTATGACTTAAATTTTTAATGTAAGTTTGTTTTCTCTTGCTAGTAGAAATTTTAATGCTGATTGCAGGGCGACTCCCGAACTCCCTCCAGGTGCTTTGCTGTAATATAGCTCTTTCCTTTCTACACTACTTTTGTTTTCCATCATTCCCCAAACAGTGCTGGGATGTTTTCTTTCGATTATATGCAAAATTCTTTAACTCTGCACAGACAGTCTCTGTGGTGGGTTTCATTTGGCAGAGTCATTGTTGGAGAAGCAAGAGGAGCAATAAACTGGTGCTGGCTGCCATCTATATGGAATTATTCTTCCCTTCTCAAAAGATGTGGTTGTCATTTTCATGTCTATTAAGAAACAATTTCTAGATAAAGTCTTTTAGTTCAGATCAGAAACACACCAAAGCTGGGGTCCTGTAAGCATTTCCTAATTTGTACACAGCCTACGAGGACAGACTGAGAGAGCTGGGGCTGTTCAGCCTGGAAAAAAGAAGGCTCCGGGGAGACCAGTACCTAAAGGGGGCCTACAGGAAAGATGAGGAGAAACTCTTCATCAGGGCCTGTTGTGGTAGGACAAGGGGTAATGGTTTTAAAATAGAGGGAGGTAGATTCAGACTGGACATAAGGAAAAAAATTTTTACGCTGAGGGTGGTGGAACATTGGCCCAGGTTGCCCAGAGAGGTGGTGGATGCCCCATCCCTGGAAACATTCCAGGCCAGGTTGGCCGGGGCTCTGAGCAACCTGATCTGGTTGGAGATGTCCCTGCTCCTTGCAGGGGGGTTGGACTGGGTTGCTGTTAAAGGTCCCTTCCAACCCAAACCATTCTGTGATTCTAAGAGACTGGCCAAGAGTCATATCGCTGTCCTGGTGGGCAGGATTCTCTGCTTTGGACATGGCAGATGGAAGTGTAAGTAAGTCCCCACCACATCACGGAGATGGTTTCCCACTTAACTAGCCTGTTGCCTCCTCCTGGTAAGAAGTTTGTTCTCAGGCGGGAAAAGGTCCATAGATTGTGGTTTGTCTTTGATCAGGTCAGTTGCTTAATTCCTTAAATTCAAGCCCTTATTTCCCTTTCCTCTTCTGACCAGTGGAGGTCCTTTGATTTGTCTGTACCTGAAGTGCACTGCAAAGGCATGAAGTGAAGCTTGCTCAGATGATGGATGCAGTCATAAAATAAGCTGGGCTAATCTGTTCAGTGCTTTGACCACCCTAACGTGCCAGTCCTGCCTCTGAGACCCAAACTCCCTTGGTCTCTGCACAGCCTTGCATTATACATCTGGTTTCTGAGCATCCCGTCTCTCAGCATCAGCTCTCCCTATGCACTGCACCAAGGGTGCACGAATGGTGGGATACCTCTTGAAGAGGCTCCAGATAAAAAAAAAAAATATTGGATGTGTTTATAGAGGAAATGTGGAATATGTGGTTTTGGGTTGGTTTTTTTTTTGTTTGGTGGTTGGGGTTTTTTTGTTGGTGTTTTTTGTTTGTTTGTTTGTTTGTTTTGTTTTTTTTTTACAGGTAGCTAGCAGTGATGCTTTGTACTTGTATCACCTGTAACAGATTGGGGATCAGGCTGGAGGGAGCATTTGCCTACAAGGAAAGCTGAATTAACCTCTGCTGTGCCATGCTTCAGACCGTTTAAACAGGTCTGCAGACCTACAAGCTGCTTATAAAGGGAGTTTGTAAACCAAGGATTTATATAAAGTTTTTTTTTTTTTTTTTTTTTAACCACAGTGGGAGTAACTGTCTATTTGGACAAGTCAGTCAGGTATTCCCCATCAGGAGAAATCTCAGGGAGACAGGGCATCATCCCAAGAACATGCATGAGCTCTGGCAGCCGGAGAGGTTGAAGGTGGATATGGCTGGGGGAAGCTTTCTGGCCTCTGCCGTGCACTATAAATGCATCTTTGCCTCAGGCTTCCTCGGCTGTAAGACAAAAGGAGCTGAAATTTGGCCTAAAGTCACATTGCCAGCCAGACGATTCCCCCAAGTCACAAGTCATGAAAATTTTTGTGTTGCTTTCGGAGATTTTTGTTTGGAAAGGTCTTTGTTTAATCGTCCTTCAAGTGCCTATTAGGAGATGATCCTAAAAGGTAGGCACCTTTTTAAGGCTCTTTCTCTTCAGGGTGGTAAAAATGCAGAGCAAGTGCAAAGGGTAAATAATATTTATCATAATTCAAAGGTAGTAAAGAGGGTTTATAACATAACATTCCTAAGGACAAGCTCTAAGTGAGCTGCTACCATCTGGAAAAGAGATCTTCACACTGTGGCAACATCTTTGAAAACACTTCCAGACTCAGCAGTGCTCAAAAAGCAAAATAGCATGGGAAGGATTATTAGGCAGGAATAAATAACAAATCAGAAACCGTGACTTGGCTTCTTCTGCATGTCGTGCCATCTCTCTGAGGCACTTGGACCAGGATGGGATGAAGCACCCTCTGGAACTGGTTATCTTTCTCCATTGATTACTGCCGGAACGTAGAGGTTTGGTGTAGGCTAGATGTGTACATTTTGGACAGCTAAAGGAAGGTGCGATAATTCTTCTCACCCTTTCTGACAAGTTCTCCGTGGAAACGACTTGCACAAGGCTTGTAGGAAGATAAATTCTTTCAGGTACGAGGTGATGAGCCCAATTTGTGATCAAGTCAGCAAGAAGCTGACTTGTCTGGCTTAACATTGTAAAAGCATGGGAACGGCGGTTCGTGTCCTGGAAAAGTAGGAAGCAGACCCAGAAGGGAGCGGACCGAGACGGGGCGGCTCGGAGTGGAGAAGGGGCAAGAGCAGGGATGGTCCAGACTTTTGGTATGTGACTGGCAAGACCTCAGCACACAACTGGCATCAATCATTCTTACGCTGAAAGGGAATTAAAAGTGCTGGAAGCCATGAGCGCTCACGGCTTTGTGGTAAAAAGTCTGCATATTACAGATCCAGCTGGGTTTGTTTTCACGGTTTTGTGATCGCTGAAGTTGCATCATGAGGCTGCTCTCCAAAGGGGTTGCTTGTATTTGTGGTTTTTGCTGTTGTTTGGTTTGTTTTTGGTTTTTTTTTTAACACAGTCATGACATGTTTTTTTTTTTTTTTTGCCTGTAGCATATCATTTTTGCCTCTGGTTTTCCTCCTGTATCTTCACTGAGCAATGCTGTCATGGAGCGGATGCTCTCAGGTGAACAGGACGGTACAGGCACTAAGCAGCGGGCTGCAATTCCGTTAAGGAGAATGAAATTTGCTCCACAAAAGCAAAGCATTTATTTCTGCTTCATTGCCGTGTGCCACGGCAAGGCAACCAAAGAAAGAGGAGGAATGATGGGCAAGTTTTTTATCTCAAGTTTTCCTGTGCAGTTAGTGATTATCAGTGACACCGGGCCTGATTTGGAGGCGTCTTGAGCTCTCCAGACTACACCTGAAGCCACTGGCAGCTGTGCTTTGAACACGAAAAGTGATAAAATGCAGTCAAATGTCTGGAAAATTGGTGCTTCTGTCTCTGCACCTACTTCCCTGGGTGTGAAACGAGGGCAGCGATGCCATTTGACGCTAACGGTGTGTTGTGAAGATAAAAGTCAAAAAAGTGACTCTTGCACTTTGTTTCCAAAACTCCCAGTTTCTCTCGCGATGAGTGTCCCAGAAAAATCCCACAGGGCATCATCCATGTTCCGTTCGGTGCAGAGGTTTGGTGCTGTCCAGAAAATAGAGGCTCAGCTCTCACACAGGCTAATGAGTGTGGACAAACAGTGACTTGGTGCCTTGTCCCCACTGTGCCAGCACCTCCAGGAGGGAAGAGACCTGCAGGAAAAAATAATATGCAGCCATTTCATGGAATATGGGCTTGAATTCAGGGGGATCAGTAAGAGCAAGCTTTGAGGTTGTGCTGGTTAATAAGCCCTAGAGATGTGAGAGGGGATGTGTGTGGTAGGAAGAATGGGGATGGCTCTGTGCCCAGTTCAAGGGGTAAGGAGAGGATGAAGAGGAAGAGGGGGAAGGGGGACTCACCAGAGCCATTTCATAACAGCCAGTTTGGGTACGGGGCATGATTTTAAACAGGTCGTTCAAACCCACCCAGCACTGTCCCAGTGGCACAGACCACCTTTAGCCTGGCGCTTCTGAACTTTTTGGTGCTGGACTTTGCAACCTTTAACGTTAGTGGTCTCTGTTTTCAGTGTAATAAATTGAGAGGTAGCAACAGAACTTTCAGATACACGACACCTCCTTGAAATGGGAACATTTGATTTATACCACAGCCCGATAGCTGGCAGGGAGGTAATTTATTACAAACAAAGGAAAATGGCTGGAAGGCCCTGTTCTTCACACCAAATGCTAGGAAATGGTTATTACTGCTCTAAGTTTCAATAATATAACAGACACAGCCCTGGGATTAGTAAATTCTATTTCTTTTAGAGATTATCCTAGAAAATGTGTCAGTTCCCTGTTATACTTCAGACAGAAACCCAGCACCACCCTGGCTGTGACAGGAGGAGGTTTCCTGCTCTGAAGCGTGACTTCTGACAAATATTGTTGGGCTATCATATATATATATATATATATATATATATACATCACACACATATAGAAAAATGAATTTAAAAAAAAAAAATCTCCTCTTCTGCAGAGCCAGTGCTCTGTGGCACTCTTTCAAGCAGATCTCAGTGCCACCGCAAATACCATTTTTGTCACTGAAAACTGATGCTTCCAGCGGTGTTTGATAGGAATTGAGCATTTCTTTGAGTGAAGAAAAATACTGGGTTCTCGTAAAGATAAAGATTCAAATGGTGCAAGAGGGAGCAGCAGAAAATTAATCATCACCAGACACTGCAAATATTGTTCATTCCAAGTTGTGGTAGTTTGGAAAACAGAAGAAAGTACTACAATATAAACAGAATATATTTAGCTTAAGATAATAACAGCTGGCTCTGTTCCTGGTGAAAGATTTAATAATTTACGTGATGCATAGCAAATAGTTTTGGTGTTATCTGGGTCAGTATTTCAATATGCCATCTTGTTCTGGCTGCAGAATATGTTGGTCTGTGCTGATTTTTAATACCTCCGTTAGATACACAAGCCAAACTTTGATCACATAAAGACAAAAGATCATATTTAAAGGGCTTCAATTCAATATGTGAGATTGTTAAAGGAACCATATTGCCATTTTCCTTCTGGCCTTATAGGTCACATTTAATTATATTTTGCATAATAAAACTGAAGTAACTGGAATTGGAATGGGGTATTGTGTTAAAGAGGGAGAAAGGGAATAATTTTTTTAACAACACAGCATCTAGGACTTATTCCTTGATGCTCAGGGGTTGGATGGACTCTGTTGTGGGAGTCTTTAGGTACAGAGTGGCTACAGGCAGAGCTGTGTCCAGCCCGTGAGGAAGATGTGGCTGCAATGACCTCTTCAGATTCTGTTTCAGGCACAGTTTTCGATGTTTTGATGATCCCTGGGGCTTTTAAGGATGGGAATAATCCTCCAGCACACTACTATCTGGAGATGCACACCTGGTCCAGGTCTTTGAAGAGGCATCCCTGCCTGTGATTTGTGGTAACAGACAACCTACCTGATTTCCTCCTGATTTTAAACAGATGTGTGGTATTTGACAAACATGGGATAAGAGGCTTTATTACAACTAAGAATATGAGACTGAAAGGATTGCTCAGTGCTTGTGAGCAGTCTGGAAAGCTCTTGACATACAATGTCAATGAGAGGGGGAGAATAGATGTGTAAGCTGGGATTCTACCTCTGATGGCTGAAGCACTACAATAAAGCAAGCAGCAGGCCAGGCGATCTTGAAGGAAGAGATGTGGTGATACATGTGAATTTTGAAATGCTGATGGAAGCAGGAAAAAACACCAGCAGAAAAGTTTGGGTAGGAGCAGGTCTCTCTACGGACACGGAAATAAATCTCCAAATGGCAGAGCTCAAGCAGAAAGTTCAGAGGCAGCCACAAAACATCTAGTGCCACCTGGGAACAACCTGGATTTAACTGGAAAACTGTTTGCAAAAGAGATTTGCTGTTCCTCCCAAGCCTTCTCCTTGGACATAGTGCTAGAACTCCAAATAGCAGAGCCAGGTCAGGCGTTGGAAAACGGAGCACCCAAACAGCTTTGCCTTTGGTACAAAGTAATGGCTGAAAAATTGTACCAGCAGAGGGAGTGGGACACCAGATTTCTTTTTCCTACTTATGTCTCTAATCCAAGGAGTTTCCAGGGAGAAAACAGCTGTTGAAAAACCAAATTTCACCCTCTAATACCTTAGGGAAAGTGTTAGGTGACGTAAGTTTTCTCCCATGGCTGCAAAGTAGCTGCAAAGGCAGAAAAATCAAGTCTCCAAATATGCATGGCAGCAAGTATCATGGAAAGACCTCACAAGGTTTTTAGGGTACGGGCCATGCCCTTCCAGGCTTATGTTATGTTCTGTCATGAGAGATCCCAGATTTGGGGCATATGACAGAAACAGGACTGAATACTCTGGGTGACGGGGCTGCAATATGCAATGAGACCTGGATAAGGAGGCTGGGTCAAGTTCATTGTGTTCTTCGGAGGGAGGTGGCTGGGCTTCTTTGGCAGGCTCTTTAGGTGTGATGCAGTGCTGCTGCAGGGACTCCATACGCAGCATCAGCATCAGATCACATGTCCTACACGTCCACTTGTGGGGCAGAAGAGAGGCCACAGTGCTGGGCTACAAACGTGGCAGGTATGAGCCCAAAGAGGAGGGTGTGTGGAGCTCCAGCCGGATCTGTCACATGGTAAAGGTGCAAAGCCGTGAGAAACCTGGCTGGAGGAAATCAAGGAATCTGAATTCATGCGGTCCTTCCAGAGAGGAGTCAGGGATGTCAGTGCTGCTGGACAATACGATAAAGTCAGCATGCTGAGGCTGGGCAGTGAAGATCAATTGCAATCTGCTTGACTTAGCCCAGCATGGTAAACAGATGGAAAGAGAAGGATAAAAATCAACCTCACCTTCACAGACAGTTCACACCATAAAAACCTCATTCCCAAAAGCTAAAAAGCCCAGCTGGCAGCTGTACTTCTCCAAAGGGTGATGTACCCAGCCTTCTGATGCTAGCAGGGAAAGCAGAGCACAGCTAAAGGGACTGTCCCAAGCCTGGGAGGCCTTGCTTTCTCCAAATAATTTATCTTTCTGACAGGCCAGCGTGTTTCCAAGGGAGATATGCGCACACATGCACACACACACACACACACAGGGACACACTTACTCAGCTAATCTGAGTGCTTGCTGTTGGCCTCTGTTGAGTTGTGCTGCCCTATACCCTCCGAGGTGCAATTCAAATAAAGCACGCAGTCAGCAAATCCATCAGTCTTGGGACAGCACAACGGCCTGCTCTTCTGCCTCCTGGAAGTGTACGTAACTTGGGATGAAACTTCCTTGCCTTTAGAAACATCAGGATGACTTTTTGGAGATGGTCCTTGGAGCATAGCTGCAAGCTCTTCTCCTCAGAGCTGGGGCTGGAGAGTCCTAGGGGCACCCTCATCCGTATCATCCAGCTGCTCAGTCCTGAGCAGGAGACGATCAGTAAGGCTGCTCCTCTCTTTAGCCATCAGGTACAGATTCAGGCTACGACATCAGAAGCAGCCTCTATCCTTCTACAGCGTATTGATCCAAAGGACCTGGGAAGGCCAGGGGACAGGACTAAGTCACATTGCTTGTTTTCATCTCCATGCTTTTGGGAGTGAGTCTGGCACAAGACATGTCAAAAGAAAGGATGTAGAGGAGGAGATCTTTCATTTCGGTTTAACTAGCCAGAGTGTGGAGCACCCTGAAGGAATTGATTTGATGTAGGCAGGGAGAAGCGTGGGAAGGAAAAGCTGAGGATAGACTGGACAGCTACTGCTCAGGTAATACATTCTGTCTTTAGGGGCTATAGAGGTGATGTGAAGACACCAAAATCCTTACAGTGATGTCAGATGATTAGGCGTCATTTTGTCAGCATCTCTTCTGTGTACACAGAGAGAAATCTCTGCCACCAGGAGGTAGTACAGATTTTTTAGTTTTCCATGCCACTTTTTGTGAAGTCTCTTACCTCCTCAAAAAGCCACGTGGGAAACTTCATAGGTGCAGATGCATTGAAAGAGCCAAGGCTTTTTCATCTGCGAAAAAGCTGATTTGTAAAACTTCCCAGTGTTGCAGATTTCTTGCACGTGTTACATGGAGTGTTGCTCGTGGTGGGTCCTGCTGTTCTTCCTGTCGATGTCAAATGCAATTGAAAAACTGGAATAGGTGATCGCAGGGCAGAGGACATTTCCGACACTGCATCATGAGCTCAGTATTGCCCCAACAGCCAGCTATCCACACACTTCCACGTCAGAGCATCAGCATCTTCACATTCCAATGTAGCAGCCTCCAGACCCAGGGACAGGGAGAAGTACACAAAATCTTACCACATGCTTAAGAAATGGGTGTAGGTCCCATGACAGCTGATTCCTGAGTCACAGTGTAGAACTCCAATTCCTCTTTGCCACCCGAATGCTGAAAACTGTTCAGAGATGAAATCTTGGTTTGAATGGGAAGGGCAGGCATTAGCAGGAAAGTGGCTCCTTGGAAATACCATCATAGATTTATTCCAAACAGTACCTTGTTTTCTCTACAAATAAAGATTTCCTTTTCCTATCCCTACCACTGCAGTCAGACTGGAATCTGAAAGTCCAGCCAGACTTTGTCCACCCCAATTCTCACTCCTGAAAAAAAAGAAGATCTTTTGCTGGTCTACATGGTCATAGCTCTGCTGAAAACAGCACGAGAACCTAGTTGTGGCCGTTCACCATTCTCAGACCTTGCTGAAGAAGTGGGACTTGAAAAAGTAGAGCAATAGGTATAAACCAGTCCATCAGCGGCTGTAAATGAGCTGAACTCTAGCCATTGAAGAAGGAACTTCGATGGTCAGTACTTCGCAAAAATGGGTCTCAGCCCTTCTTAACTGATGGAGAACACAGTAACCATGTGCTATTTGCATTTGTATGGAGTTTTGTAGCTTTTTTTTTTTTTTTTTTTTTTGCTATTGAGAATGAGCAGAGTTGCTTTGGATGACCCTTGGGGAGCAAATCTCTACAACAGCCAGTTGCAATTTGGACCGAGTGAGTCTCTTCTCTGTCTGTTTCCCCTCTCTTTGAAACAAGCATCAGTAAATTGGCAGTGCTACCGCTAAATAAATGTTTCCAGGAAACGTTTGAGAGCATGGGCTCAGAGGAATAACTACCTCCCTCTGCTATTTGCAAACAAAAATGACAAGTGCCCGGAAAGCTGCTTTTTTTTTTGTTAGGTTTAGTTGGAATAAACGTACAGAGCTGGGGCTTGCATTTGTCCTGGGGGCAAATGCTAACTGCCCCTCTGCCTCCCAGTGCCCCAAGGGGCTCAGAGCATGGACATATCCATAAAAATTGCTTTGTGGCATGCAGACTATTTAAAGCTGTGTTGTTGTGTGGATTACAGGTGCACAGCAGGAAAAAAATTCTGCAGAAGCTGTTTCTTGAGGCACTGCCCTTGGGATGGGTGTGTTCCTCTCGCTCCCGGTCCTGCTGCAGGCTCGGAGCGCGGGTGAGCTCTAAGGGCTGGGAGCAAGCTGTTCCCCTTCCAGGAGAGAAAAACACAGCCTGGTTTGGGATCAGGAAGGCATTTTTTTTTCTAGCTCAGGTTGTCACTGTTTCGGTATCTGCATGGACACATCCTGCTTGACAGCCTCCTCCTTTTTAAAAATTTTGGTTTCTTTTTGTTCTTTCCTTTCCATTCCCATTTCTCTTCCTTGTTCTTCAACATTCCTTTTGTTATTTTTCTGGCAGTTTTCTCCTCCATCCTTAATACCATCTTTGTGTCATAGTTTTAGAAAGAATTGATTGTTTCTTGCTCTGCCTCCCTTCAATGAAGTCAACTGGCATTAAAAAAAAAGCTGCTTAGCTCATTGCCAAATCAAAACCTTTTAATATCTGGTGATGCTCTGAAATATTTTGGAACTGGACTTCAAAGTTTGTTCCAAGCTGGAATCTCCCCAATTTTCAAACAGAGGGGAAAAGCTCTTAAACCCAAGCTGCCAGCTTCAGGCATCTTTACACTAAATGGTTTCGTATTGTCAATGAGTCCTTTTTGACCTTGGTGTCAACGGAGAGACTGGTCCATCCTTCATCCCTGGTGCTTGTGAGGCAGAGCGCGCAGAACGGGCTGTGCTCCAGTGGCTTGCATGGATGCCACTTAAGAGGACAATTAGAGGAACTTGAAATGCTGCAGACTTTCTTTTCCCTGTCTATGGTCCAGCTTCTTCATGTTTATGCTAGTTCTATGCCAGCATGACTTGTCTGGGAGGAGAACTGGGCCCATAACACACAATTTTCTCCAAAGGACATGAGAGAAGCCCTATTTGCCATGCCTTTTTAAGTTGCAGTCCAAGTCAAAGTGACACATTCTTGTTTAAAAAAAAAACAGTATATGGGAATGAAAACAGTTAATTTGGAATGATCAACTTGTAATTAATTTTTCACTTAGAAGAGTCACTTGGCATTGAACATCCTCCACTGCGGAAGATTTTTTTTCTTGTTTTCACATGTTCACAGGCTCTTAGGTAAGCTTCATTCAGAAAGTAACGGGCACTGACAGACCAAAGCTGCCTGTGTTTTTTTACAGCGCACTACTGATAACAGCTTTAGTCAGAACCTCCTCAAAGAGATGAGACGGCAGGATTGGCAGCAACCTCTGTTCATGGACAGAAATCACCTCTTTCTCTTACCTCAGGTGGGCTTGGGAGGTACGGGAGAAGGAAGAAGTAGTGAAGGAGGACAGGGAACTGGCTTGGGAAACAAGAGAACGGGGTGGTATCCCTCAAAGCTGTGGCTGATCTGCTTTAGGATTTCAGGCAGTCACTTCAGCTCTAGCATTTTTACTCCCCTCTTGCCCCGTGTCTTTTGTAAATCCTTTGGGCCGTTTGTCCAAAGTGGGGACCTACTGAGCTTTGATCATGGTTGGGTCTTCAGGGTACTTTGCAACATAAACAAGGAACTGAAAAGAAGGAAATCATAGAATGGTTTGGGTTGGAAGGGACCTTTAAAGCCCACCCAGTCCAACCCCCCTGCAAGGAGCAGGGGCATCTCCAACCAGATCAGGTTGCTCAGAGCCTCATCCAACCTGGCCTTCAACGTTTCCAGGGATGGGGCATCCACCACCTCTCTGGGCAACCTAAGCCAGTGCTCTACAACCCTCAGCGTAAACAATTTTTTCCTAATGTCTAATCTAAATCTACCTCCCTCTATTTTGAAACCATTACCCCTTGTCCTGTCATAACAGGCCCTGCTGAACAGTCTCTCCCCGTCTTCCCTGCAGCCCCCTTTAGGTACTGGAAGGCCGCTCTAAGGTCTCCCCAGAGCCTTCTCTTCTCCAGGCTGAACAGCCCCAACTCTCTCAGCCTGGCCTCATAGGAGAGGTGCTCCAGCCCTCTGATCATGCCTCTTGCCTCGTAGAGAAGGAAACAGAGCCAATGTGGTCATGTTGGACCTTACGGTCTGGTAAGGAAAGATCTGTGTCTTCAGGCTCCACTCAAGTGAGGATACTCGCTGTTCCATGACAGCACCATCCAGCGGGATTTGAAAGGCAGCTGTGAAACATACCCAGACTTTTGTTCCTTTCTATTTGAGGCTGTTTGGGAAAGCTGCGAGCAGCAAAAAAAGACACTGGGACTGTCTGTCTGCAGAATCAGCAAGATGATCAGGAGACATTTACATTGTTCTCTCACTTGAGAGGTTATTTTTGCAAACATATGGCCTGGAGTTATATACTTTTTTTTTTTTTCCCTTTTAAAACTACGGTCAAATTCTGTGGCCATGAATGGTGTAAATCTCTTTCTTTCTCTAGAGAAAGATACCCATTTGTAGAGTCTGGGAGAAATTCAACCTGTACACAAGCTCCAGGTTAAATTGATGCTGGATGACGATGGATAAACCCATAGATTTTAATCACAAAGTGGTAAAGACACAAATCTCTCTGCAAAATCATTTTAGCATATTTATGCAACTAGCAACTTTGATGGGCCTGTTAACTTGAAGAGATGAAATAAATAAGTCCCCATGTGCCCCTAATCATCTAAGTGTCTTTTTCTGGGTAATAAATGGTAGTTCATACATCGTATGCAGCTGGGCTTCCTCTGCACTCTTTTAACCGTAACTTGCAAAAAACCTAATTGTAGAAAAAGCAATCTGCTTGATTTTTCTTGAAAGAAAAATTGTCAGCATAGTAAGAATTCGGAAACAATAGGAAGCTGCAATTTATTATAAGCTTTCAAAGAGACAGAGGGTACCACATGGCACAGAGCGATGTTGGAAGGGAACCATGGTTGGGAGCAATTTCAAGAATGGTTTTGCTTATATTATCATCTAGTGATGTTTAAACATGCACGGCATGTCCTTGAAAGCCTAGGGATAAAAGGAAGAGAGACGATGAAAAATTAAGCCAGAACTAAGGTGTTTGGAAATAATTTGAAGCTTAGAGTTGTTCCTGGGCATATTAGTTTAACCTTCAAATGAACCAGTCATCTCTTTCGTTCTCTGCAAAGCAACGCTTTTAGGTCCCGAAATTTGACTTTGAAGCTGAGATCAATGCTGGTAACATTCTCACAACACCAACTCCCACTGGAGGTGAAATTAGGAAGGGGGGGACGTGCAGTTTATTCAGAGATTCCACACAGCGCACCAGGCAAGTGATTTTTTCATCAACTGTGCTTCCCTAACTAGGACAGAGAATTTTAATCTTGCAGAAGGGGTTAGAGCCTTACCAGCTCCTACTGACCCAGCACCTCTCAAAGCCAACTTAGACATGGTCTGGCTCTCAGTTGCTTCTGTCCCACGGTTTGTGAAATCCTGGAGGGGTGCAGGGCTGCTTATAAAACTCCATGGATCAGAAGTAAAAAGAAAATGTCTGTTATCTTTTGGTGTAAATTCATGTAAATTCACCATGCAGGAATCTGTGCTTCTGTTGGACAAATAATAAAAAAAAATCTATACATTGAAAAACATTAAGAGTCACTAGTCTTGTTTCATAGCTCGCCTAAAACGGGAGGAAGAAGCTGTGAAATGAGTTATGCCTTGAATTCCTGAGTTATAGGTGGTTGATTTATCATGATTTGTAACTGCCCTTAGTATTACCTAGCAGCGTGGCAGAAGACAAGAAATCAAGATCAAAAGAGTATTTAATATCTTAAGTGCATTTATTATATCTGCATTTACACACCAGAAAACGCTGATCTTCAAGGTGCCGTGCGAACACTAACCAGCTAATGACTCCCCATGCAAAACCACAGCAACGGCTATTTTTAATACATCTATTATTTGTTTGGGCTCATAAAAGGCTGTTTTGTGCCATCAGCTTATTTAGCCAAGCGCGGAAGGGAGACGGATGAATGTGAAGAGAGGAGGAAGCAAGGGATATGAAATGGCTTGACTGGGTTCCCCATGCACCAGTTAATGGAAATGGCTGGACAGGAAAAGAGTAGCTGAGGGAAAGGTATGGAAGAGCCACAAAACAATGAAAGCACCGGATAGAAGTGAGTAGATTACTAGATAGAAATACATCTTGGAGGAAAACAGGCTCGTTAGGAATGATATCAGTCTGGCAGGGAAGCGCAACAAGGACCAGTAGCAGGAAAAGTCAAGCAATATGAAGCCTGATTGTTACCAACGAGTTACAAAGGTGAATTTCTCACCTTTTTTTTTTTTTTTTTTTTCAAACGCAGGCAAAGATTTTGAGGACGTCCTATGGACAGATTTCAGAGCAGATGTACAACCTGCCCGGCTGGCGAGGGGCTGATGTCCCTTCTCCTCTGAACCTCCCCGGACAGCAGGGCTGAGGCTGCTGTGCTGGGACAGGGCTGAAACCTTCCCCCGCCCCCACCCTCAGTCCTCCGAGGCCAGATTTGGCCTCTGCCCCTTCTCCGACATCTGTGGGGCAGCCCCCGGGAGGGCAGACCGGAGGATCCGGACCTGCGGGGTCTGTGGTTCGCAAGCACCGTTTCGGGACATCTTTCTCACCCCTGTCAAGCCCATGAGGGTACCAGGGCACGGGGAAGTGCCGACCCCCCTTCCTGCCGCAACCCGCAGCCCCCCCCCCCCCCCCCCCCCACCTCGCCTTTAAATAGCGACAGACGCGACCCCCCCTACCCTCTCCCGCACCGCCGCTTCCCGCCCGGGGCTGGGCGGGAAGGGAGCGGGGGTGGGGGTGCGGGGGGAGAGGCCGGGCTGGGTGCGGGCCCCCCCCCCCCCCGCCGCCGCGCTGCGGAGCCCGTCCTGCACCAGGCGGCGGAGTCAGAGCGAGCGCCCCGGCGGCACCGCGAGCTGCGGCGGCCGTGCCCGCACCGCCTTCCTCCCTCCCTCTCTCCCCTCCTCCTCCTCCTCCTCCTCTTCCTCCTCCTCCTCCTGCCAGCCCAGCCCGGTTCGGCTCGGCTCAGCTCGGCGTCCCGCCTGGCCGCCCCGCAGCGCGGCTCCCGCCTTCTATGGATGGGAAGGCAGCACCCAACGGCGTGGCCACCATCGAGGACAGGATCTTGCGGATCACGGGCTACTATGGATATTACCCGGGCTACTCCAGCCAGAAAAGTAAGGCGCCCTCCCTCCCTCCTCTCCCGGCCCTTGGGGGGGTGGGGTGTGTTAGCGGGGGGCTGCCCGTGCTTCCCCAAAACGTCCTCCCCACCCCAGAGCGGAGGCGGCGGGACCGGCGAGCCCGTGGGGCCGGTGGAGGAGCCCCGGTGGGGCGGGTGGGGGGGGCGGCGGCGTTCGGCAGCGGAACTTCGGCCCCCGTGGCTCCATCCCGGGAGGGGGCTGCGGGGAACCTTTCACTGCCATTCGGAGGTTTATTTTTTTATTTCCCCCCCTCCCCTGCCGCCCACCTCGGAGGGGTTTTCCTGAGCGGGCGCTGCGCAGCGGGAAAGTTTCGGTCCCGGTGGGCCCCCCCCCGCGGGCGACCGCCGCGGCGTGAAGCTCTTGGGTTGTTCATCTTCCTCACCAAACTAATTAGATTTTTCCAGAAAAGTGGGGAATTACCGAGGGGTTCTCCTTTGTGCCGTTTTAATACGAGACACTTGTGGTTTAGAGGTTTGGTGCTGGTTTTTTTTCTTGTTTTGTTTTGTGGTGGTTTTTTTTTTTTTTTCCTTAAACCGCTGAAATTAAAGCAGCTGGTCCTTGCAGAAAGTCGCTATTTTTGCTTTTGAAGTTTTAAATTAGGAGCAGCGGGTTTCTCTGAAATCGTGGCTGTCCCAGGGCTCTGTAGAGCTATTTAACGGGGAAAGTTAGGCTAATGAAAGAAATGATTCATTTTCACCACCCGGGAAATGGATGCGTGAGGGTTTTGTTGTCTAATAGTTGCTTTGCAGTTTGCAAAACCTATGGCATGCCACAGCTTAAAAAACAAAAGGGGAATGGAGGCAACGTGGGGCGAAAAAAAAAAAAAGTAAATGTAAAAAAAAAAACCCTACTTCAGTGAGGTGGGCACTAAGAAGCAGACTTTCTTCTGCATATTTAAACTCCCCCTCTGCTTTCCAGAAGCTACAGAGCTCCAGCTCTGTTAAAACAACAAACCAAAACACAGTTAATAAACTGCTAATATCAGACAAACGCATCTGTGGACTTTTTATGGCAGCGAGAGGAAAGGCATGCATTGAAATCATTAAAAACAAACAAACAAACGATTCCTCTGTGTAATGGTCAGCTGAAAAAGCAAACAGTCAAGCCCAGGGGTTTTGTTCAGCTGTTGCTGGTAGGATGCTAACGGCGTGGCAGGTGTTAGGATGGTTTGGGGAGGTCGGTTGGTTTGTCTGTAGGCAGAGGAGTTGGGAAGAAGCTCAGAACAGTCTGGAGGAATGGCTGCATGGCACTCCAGGGACTGTTTGAGTCTGAGCCAGGTGGGACCTGCGCCCCAAATTCTGCAGCAGCTCTGGAGGATCTCTACAGTGTGATTTACCAGAGAGGGGTGAGGATGCTGGCTTAATACTTTGTCGCAAGTTTGCTTCAGTGGCAGAATGCAGTTTTTCAGTCTGCAGCAACACTCCCACTCTCTATCAAAACGCAGACCTGAATTCAGCGTTGGCAATGCAAGTGGCTCTCCACGGGTGCATCGGGGAGGCCAGGAGAGGACCGCCTGGACAAGGAAAAGCTTTCTTAGTCCAGGACCAGGTTCTGCAAATGCTACAAATTGCATCTGCTTAAAATGAGATAAAGTGTGTCAGGAGAGGCCAAGGCTTTCACAAGTGCTGACTCTTCCGATTTTATTGCAAATGTCCTAGCCTTTTGTACCTTTGTAGATGGGGTGCTAAGGTAAAAAAAAAAAGTCATTAGTATCTCAGACTTTTACTGTTTGAAGAAAATAAGCAAGATTTGTGGTCATCATGCTTAAAGAGGAAAACTGGGAGCATGTAACCCAGAGGTATCCTGACACTCAAGTGCCCTCAGGTAAATGAAAGGCATGCACCCCTTCCAAGCTATGAATGCTTTTTAAAGCAGTCTCTTAAGTTTTGGAACCATCACCATAATTTTTGGACCACTTGCAGATGGCGAATGACTGCCTTATCCTTGTGGCTGTGTGTTTTGGGTTTATAAAGTGCTATAATGTGTTAGGATTTTCACAAAGATGGTTTGCCCCTTCAGGCCTCGTGAACATACAGCCTCTTGGTATGGAGGCAGCGAGAGTCGCTCTTGGAGGTCCTGGCTTGGAGACCTTACTCCGTTCCTGCGTCTAGGCTGAAATATCACCTTCAAGTGGTGTTGTTTCAGAGTGCTTTTGACAATTCTTCTGCTAGCTAATAGCTCAGCTACAGCACTGTCAGAATGTAAACACTCAAGGTGGGAAGTTTGCACAACTAATTATTAACGTACTTGATATCTCAGTTTATTTTGGCATGACTTTTTTCACTGCTATCCAAGTACAGTTTTAGCGCAACTGAACAACGGCCGTGCCTTTGGCTGGAGAGCAGCGTGCCGGTGGCATGCAGTGTCCTCACTTTCAGGTAGATTGCATCCCTGCCCTCTCCAGTGGCCTCAGGTCTGATGAGAGAGCTGGCCAGGCACCAGATGGGGATGTTATTTGGATGGTGACAGCCTGCTCATGGTCACCACCTTCCTTGAGGCTCCTCTTTGTCCCCAGCCTGCTGTGCCCAGGTAGGGATGCTCAGATTTCTCTTGATGATGAAGGGTGAACGCAGGGGGTGGGTGGCTGCTGTTTCGTTCACTCTTGGGGGGTTCCTGGAAAAAGGCAAATAAAGGCCCAAGGCTGTGTGAATTGAGCTGGTGATTCACATCCCTCCCTTAGTGGGTTGGCATGTATTCCGTGGTTTAACAGGAGATCATGCCTAGGTTTTTGTGTGCGCAGGGTAAGGGCTGGTCACAAATGGTCATGAAATCTGGTGTCAGAGATCTGTAGTGTTCAAGAGGTGTTATTACAAAGAACTGCAGTATTTTCTAGAGACTTTTGCTTCATCTTCTATATTTGTGTGCACTAACCTACTTCCGACTTGGGAGCGTGCGTGTGATGATTCTTCTGTTAATTTTAATTCAAGCACTTTTATAATTTATTCTTAAAAAAAAAAAAAAGCAGTTAGAGAAGGAAGATACCTCCTTTATTTCTCTGTAAGTTGTCTGATTAAGCAGAAGCATGTATTTTGGTCTGGTATTTACATCCATGTATGTTGCAAAAAACCCATATCCTGCAAAACAAGACAGAGGAACTGGAACAAGAGATGATGGGCTTTCCCCCCCTGCCTATTCCTGAGATGAAAAGGGCCCTTCCTGATCCCAGTCTTCCTGTATCTTTGGATGCATGGCTTGATCCTTCAAATCCTGCATTTAAAATGGACAGAGTGTGTATGAGGTCTCTTGTTCTGTGGGAAGGAAAAAAGGGGCTGTGTCTCCCTTCCAGTGAATTTCTTCAAAGTGACCCCATAATTTCCCAGGGCACGACACTGGTGTAGAACAGAGGCTTCAGCCTTTGACCTGGGGCTGCAGATGGTGCTCCCATGTTTGTGACCCCTTTGGCATCATGTTCCAATCTGTGCGCTTCCATTTGGTCTGATCCAACTTTTCCATCTGCATAAAGAGTGGCAAACCCTGTTTCCGCTCCTGATCTTTGCCGTAACTTCTCATTCTTCTCTAACTCTTTGCTGGTAATAATGTTTAGTGTCTCCAGTCTTAAGAGTATGTATGGGTTTTGGTGGTTTTGTTTTTTTTTTTTTTTTTTTTTCCCCTTTCTTTTTTGACTCTTTCCAACTGCCACTCCATCTGCCTTTCATCTCAGCACTGAAGGCTTTCTTACTTTCACACTACAAAGTTCCTCTCCTTCAAGTCTGTCCTAACACTTTTTCTGTGCCTTCCACTGAATTAAAACTGCTCCAGCCAAAGTTTCTCATTTCTAATCTTCATCAGCTTCACCAAGTCCACCTCCAAAGTGAAGCAGTTTCTGCCTGTGTGATGTCTTTTTGATGGAGCTCTTTTCACCATCCACGGAGTTTCTGTCTTGTCCTGGCTCTCAGCATTGCAGATCTGGCCCAGGTTGCCCAGAGAGGTGGTGGATGCCCCATCCCTGGAAACATTCCAGGCCAGGTTGGCCGGGGCTCTGAGCAACCTGATCTGGTTGGAGATGTCCCTGCTCCTTGCAGGGGGGTTGGACTGGATGGGCTTTGAAGGTCCCTTCCAACCCAAACCGTTCTGTGATTCTATGATTCTATCTGTGTTTCGTTAATGCTGTTTTCTCAGTCCTGGACAAGCACAGCTGTACTAAAAATGCACTGGCTGCACCAGCTCTTCACGTGGACCATCACCTTGTCTTTCTCATCATGCTTGGAGAGCTTCTCTCAATATGTGAAGCTTATTTCTACTGTTCTGGTGTCTCATTCACATCTGGAGGGTTTCATTCCCACCTCAGCAGGCCTTGAATGCCAACCTTCAGCAGGCACTTGCTGGAATTTTAAACATTTGTACATTGTCCCCTGCTGCTTCAAGCTCCCCTTCTCATAGAATCACAGAGTGGTTTGGATTGGAAGGGACCTTTAAAGGCCATCCAGTCCAACCCCCCTGCAAGGAGCAGGGACATCTTCGACTAGATCAGGTTGCTCATAGCGTTATCTAACCTTCTCCTCTCCTTCAGACTTGCCTTGAAACCCTGGAGTTGTGTGAGCTCCTCGAAGCAGAGGATGGCGTCTCCTGCCTGTGCAGCCTGTGCAGCTGTGTTCCTGGGCACACGGTGTGATCTTGGGTGACCACCCCTCTGGTGCGGCTGCGTGGCCAGATGTGTCTGCCAGGGAGCTGGAAAGTGCTTGGCACCTGGGAAGAAGTGCTGAACCTGACCTTAACCTTGGCACAGTTGCTGTAGAGAATAAGCTTTGTGCTTTCTCACTTCCCCAGAATAGCTCAAGCGAGGTTTTGTGGTTTGATTTGGCAAGTTAAGCCTCAAGTCAGCAATGAACTTGAGCATCTGCTTAAGTCTGAGCTTGCGCTAAGCCACTGGGCTTTGACGATGTGTTTAAAGTTAAGTCCATGCTTAATTGCTTTGCTTAATAAGACTGGGATTACAGGCGTGCTGAGCCAGCATCGGTGGCTTGGCAGTTCAGCTCTCCGAGCAGGGTGAAAGGCTGTGGAGGGGAAATCTTAACTCTGAAACATCGGAGGGAATGTTCTTCTGGTTATGACAGCAGCTGTGCCAGCAGCTCTGCTGCAGTACGAATCACATGGCAAACCCGGATCATCTCCCTGCTTGCTGAACGCCATGCCCTCCCGGTGGCTTGTCACTCCCAGCCGGAGGAACAAAGTCTCAGCCTGTTCACTGGAGGCACTCAGCTGCTTCTCCAGCAGTTCGCAGAGCCCTCGGATTCTCCGCGCGGAGCTCATGTAACGGGAGAGACCAGGAAGGGAGCAGTCGAGGAGAACTTTGAAATTTTTGGTGGGTGAGGCTTGTTTCACCGAGTTGTGTTTGAGGGGGTCTGGGATGGAGGCAGCGGTGTCTGGATCCGTGTGAGCTGAAGAAGTCTCCGGGCTGCTTCAGCTTGTCCCCATTGCGGCAGCTGCTCCCAGCAGTGCTTGAGTTGGGGATGTCCTGCTCCTTGCAGGGGGGTTGGACTAGATGACCCTTGAAGGTCCCTTCCAACCCTAACCATTCGATGATTCTATGACTCCAGATGCAGGTCTAGGCTGGAATAAGCTTTATTTCGAAGCCCTTCCCTTCCAGGCTGGACAGCGATTTTCCATAGGAGAGTTGTTCCCGGACCCTCATTTAGGGAGAGCATGCTCCAAGTCGGAGCTGGATTGCAGACTGTAGATGTAACAATCTCGTTTTCCCCACCGGCACGTGGATGTCATGGCATAGGATGCAGTCCTGTTCCAGTTGCTTCTCCTTGCACGCTTATATCTCAGGGGGAGAGAAGAAAAAAAAAAAAGTATGGCTGTGTCTTGGCACTGGTAGCAATAACTTATGAATTAATTTCTTTCAGTAAAAAAACATTTTATAAATACTCCTTTGCTCACTAATTTTGGCAAGACCAGGTATGTATTCTTTAATGGAGCAGGGCCAGGCTTTGTGCAGATTTGTGGTTGCGCTGGAAGGGACAGTATGGCTGGAGCATGGGACCTCCCCTTCCCTTGGGGACTCGAAGTGTTTTGGAGGATGAGGGGTCTCGTTAGCTGGCAGGAGAGGGAACTGGTTCAGTCCTCGGCCTTGTCAGGGAATGATTCGGTCTCTTTGGGTCAAATCCTTGGGGAGCCGAGCCGCGAAACTGCGAGTATTCCATGGCATGTGGGTGCAGTTCAGAATGACGGAGGGCAGCAGGGGTGAATTTAAATCCGCAAGGACACTGTGAGGACCAGGGCAACGGGGAACGTACCCTTGCGAGAGGGGACTGACAGCGCTTGGCTTGCGTAGGCTAGCCGATACGGGAACATGGCTGCTGCTCCAAATACATCTTAGGAGAATGAACAGTGAAATGTAGGAAAGAACAGTTATTTAAACTGAAACGGCATGCTGGCACACGGACAAATGGGTATGAACAGGCCATGAATAAATTAAGGCTGGAAATTAGCAGAAGGCTGAAATTAATGGCCAGAAAGTCTCTCCCAGTCTTATGTATCTAAATAAGAATTATTTCCCGAGCTTTAAAGATGCCTCATAAAGAAGTTTGCCAAGATTTTGAGAAAAATTACTCCTATTTGGCGGGGAAAATTGAGACGCTAAGGGAAGAGGGATGTTCATTTGCCAGCGATTGCGCAGAACAAGCCATAAAGTTTGATGGAGCGAGCTTTTCCTCTGCTGGTGACTGCACGGCAGGTCTTGCGCTGAGCCTGGCCTGGTGCTGGGGTTGGTGGAGGTGCTTTCAGTAACTTGATGGCTTTCTACATGAGATCTCTGCCTGCTTTTCAGTTTCTCTGCCCTCCCGTGCTTATTTGCTCCAGCCCTTCTCACAGAAAGGCTTCCGCACTGCCTGGCCCTCCGGGCGACGGCCGGTCCCTGCCTCGCGCTCCCGGGTGGCACGTCTCCCCGGCAGCCCGCTGCTTCCCCTCGCTCGCACCGATTCACCCGAGGTGGCTTTAAGCTCACGCAGCTTGCTGTTATCATGGCAGCATGGAGCTACATGCCACCTCCTGTCCTCCTTTTTCTAAAAGAGCTGCTGCTGCTTATAGCTCGTTAAGAAATGACCTGGGTATGGTGTGAAGTCCTGATGCTCTTCTGGAGTGCGCAGAGATGTCCTTCATTTTGACTGTCCTTCCATCACTCTTTCCCTTACGTTGTTTTCCCCATCCTCTCAGGCAAGCAGCTGCATATCTGATCCTGGTTAAATGTGGTAAAAATAATATTCCAAAGAGACAGATGGTCCTGAGCAAACTTCTATCCTTCCAAAGCTTGCATCCCTTTTTTAATGAGCAGTTTTAAAAGTTTGCCGTTATTTCTTCTGCACATTTGGAAATTAATGGGCTTTTGCTCAGCTGCCTGCATGGGAATTCACTCATGGAAATGAATTTGCGGCTTGCTGTTTGTTCAACAACTGGTGGCAGGAATTTTTTTCACACAGATGCTGCTGGATGATCACAATAATGAATAATGAAAATGCCTGGAAAAAATGTCGCTGTCTCTCTGTGGCGAATGTGCAAATAGGATGGAGGAAAAAAGTAAAGTGCTTAACTGACTGGTTAAATTATTCACCAAGTGGACCAGCTCTACTTAGTGAGACTGAAAAATCTTTTTTTTTTTTTCTTGCAGTCAGGTGAAGTAGGACTCCGTGGTGGCCTACAATTTGGGCTGGCCCTCTGCAGAATGGCCAATTTCACTGCACGAAGGTGGAACCTGCAATGTTATGCTTAACTGATACCTATGGTGTGGCTTACAGAGCGATGGCGGAGCTGTAAGGGAGAGCATCCCAGGCACTCTGAGTGGCAAGGGTGAATTTGTTCAAAGGCATGCCGTTTGCGTTCACGGGCTCCCAGCGTATCTGCCTCGCAAAGGCGAGATGACCTTTCTGTTGGTACTTCAAAACCGTATTGATTCTTCCTAGACTTCACTTGCAAATACTGTTGATAAAATGGACTTGCCCTTTCCTGCATTCAGTTGGGTGGTCCTGGAGCAGGGGAGTGAGAAAGGCGTCTCTGCTGTCCTTCTGTAGAGGCAAGGAAGGAGAAGCTGATTTGCCCTTGTTCTGGTTTCGTTACGAGCTAAGTCAAGGGAGCAAGATTCAGGTCTAGAGTGGAAGATGATGTTTCCTGCTATTCGTGGCAATCTTAAAGCTATTTCTTGTCTCAAAACTGTCCAGTTTGTTTTATCTGATGCAAGTAGAGCTGCCATGCCTGTTTTGAGTCCCGTGTGAGTTTTCCAAGTTAGCAGTTGGAGAGGATCCAGAGGAGGCCATGGAGATGATCAGAGGGCTGGAGCACCTCTGCTGTGAGGACAGGCTGAGAGAGTTGTGGCTGTTCAGCCTGGAGAAGAGAAGGCTTTGAGGAGACCTGATAGTGGCCTTCCAGTGCCTAAAGGGGGCTTACAGGAAAGACAGGGAGAAACTCTTCAGCAGGGCCTGTTGTGATAGGATGAGGGGCAATGGTTTCAAAATAAAGGGAGATAGATTTAGATTAGATATTAGGAAGAAATCTTTTACACTGAGGGTGGTAGAACACTGTCCCAGGTTTCCCAGAGAGGTGGTGGGTGCCCCATCCCTGGAAACATTCCAGGCCAGGTTGGCCGGGGCTCTGAGCAACCTGATCCGGTTGGAGATGTCCCTGCTCCTTGCAGGGGGTTGGACTGGATGGGCTTTGAAGGTCCCTTCCAACCCAAACCATTCTGTGATTCATTCTAATTACATATTTTCTGGGGTGGAAAGGAGAGGCAAGCACCAGCATGGCATTTCATGGGTTATTATGACTCCGCCAAAACAGTTCCACCAAATCCAGTACAGACCAGTCACAGACCTGGTAGTGACCTCTCCATCCAGAGTGAGAAAGAAATTGTAGCTTGAAGCCAACCCGGTGACTCTTCCAGTTTTATTCCTTCCTGCTTCAGGCATTTTATGCTTGCGTTATGGCTGGGAAGTGGCTGTTCACGGTGCTGGAGCAGTGTTGCTCGAGCAATTGCCTGCTGAAGCGGTATATGGCACAGCTTTCTCTTCCTGCAAAGGCTCAATCTTCTGGGGGATGCTTCTGATGAGGGCTAACACGCACATTTATTATTAATGGAGTAGTTGGAGATGCTGTGCACCTCGCTAAAAAATAGTTTCCTGTTGGGGACTGATTTTTCAAGTGATTCCTAGGAACACCACTGTGCAGGTCTGTTCCAGGTGATCAAATGTCGAAGGACAATACTGAAATAGCGTGCTGCTGTGCCTGTGTAGGAAGCAGAGTATGAAGCAGAGCGGGAACGCGTGTTCTCTGTCAGAGTGCTCTGAGACAGAAAAAGCGATTGTGTTAGTTCGCACGGTGTGATTTACATTCAGCATCTTGAAGTAAGATGGCATCGTTATTACAGTGCGCTTGATAGTGCAGTTGTAACAACTGTTTTCTTTTATATGTCTAAATCCTGGGATTTTGTAATCCTTCCTTAGACAAAGCTTGCCATGTGGACTTTGCAGCCTTGGAGTTGTGTGGGTGCAGACTGGGGTTTTTCTCTGCGGTACCAGAAATAACCTGTTGTGTGATACATTCCAGGGGCTAGAATTTGTAGCAGCTTGCGTGCAAGTGGGATGCATCGCCACGCTCCACTGAGGAAATTCTTCGATGCTGACAGTATGGATGGTAGGAAGGTGAACTCTTTGTGGTGTTTCTGTACCATGATTTGGACTTCTGCCTGAGGAGCACTGGTTCTACACATAAGAAAGCACTAAATTCTCAGTACTCAGTGAGGCTGCTAACGGAAAGAGCAGGTGGAAGATGATTGAGCATTTACCAGGAAGATGGAAAAGAGGAGCATATCTGATGAAGTTTCCTAATTTTCTATCAATACTTGCTTCTTTCCAGAGTAGGATGGAATGGGAAAAAGGTCAGGAATAATAGAATCAGAGAATGGTTAGGATTGGAAGGGACCTTCAAAGATCATCTAGTCCAACCCCCCTGCAAGGAGCAGGGACGTCTCCAACCAGATCAGGTTGCTCAGAGCCTCATCCAACCTGGCCTTGAACGTTTCCAGCGATGGGGCAAAACTTTAAACATTTTGAGAACATTTATTCTGAGAAAAAAGTTCAGACTGGTGAAATGTCTGCAGTATCACTAAAGAAGTGCCACTTTTCACATGCATTGAAAGAAGAACCTTGGAGGAAGGAACAAAAGACGTTTTTCAGCTGAAAAACATAGCTGAGCTGTTGCTGGTGTGCTGAGCCATATGTGTCCTGTCGAGGTGATTCATCCAGTACAAGGTCTGCCTTCTGTCACTCTTCTTGGGGGACCCTTTGGCAATGGGGATGGATTTATCTGAGCTTGTGCGCCACAGCTTGATGCTTGCAGGGAGCATTGGACAGACTTCAACGTGCAGTGAAGTGCACAGTTGTCATCTGACCTAGTGTCTTCATGGAGGCATGGGTCCAAGAATATGCCTTCTGAAGACCATCTGCTCTCGGATGCAGACCTGTCTGGCTGTTTGAGGGGTTGACTTAAAAGGCTGAGGTCGTACTTCATCTGTAGATGCACAGCGGCAGGCGAAAGCAGTGAAGAGGCTGCTTAAGTGGGTTTTTCCAAGGCATTCTGTTTGTTTCCACACGTTCAGTGCTGGAAAGGAGGTTAATTAGATCAAATTAGGGCAACTCTATTTCTAGTTAGGATCTGTGCAGCGTCTTTGTGCACGTCTGCTTTGAAGTGAATTCAGAGCAACTGTTTTGGGCATCCCTGTGAGGACTTAGGGAGGTCAGCTGGAAGAAAAGGTGTCTGTATGTGGGCAGACTCTAGAGAACTTGCTTAAACTTGGGTATTCACACTGTGCACAGATGAAGCACTGGCCTCTCTGAGAGCCAAAGTTTTGAAGGCAGATGCCTGGAAATACCGCTCTGGTGAGTGTGTGCACGTGGTTTAGCTGCAGTGCGCTCACATTTTATATGCGTGACTTTGAGAGGCACTTTTTTGAAAATGTGCCTCTTAATTATTATTGGCGTAAAACATTTATACGGTGTAGTGAAGCTTCATAGCACTTTGTGGAGATAAGACATTCCTGATGGTTTACTGCTTGAAGGAGGCAAACAAAATAGGAGGTACAGCTCCCGTATTTACCCTGTATAGGGGAATGGAGGGTAGAAGAAATCTCCCACTGTCACTGTGCACATTATTAACAGATGTTTGTTTTGATCTCTTATTTTAGCTGGGATCTCAGATTTGCCCTACAAATAATAGTAAGGAACATACCTCAGTTGTCTGGGTTCAGATTTACTTTAGTTCTAAAACTGCTCCCAGGTGTGGGATGTTCACAGCCGAGGATGTTTTTGGTTTAATTGCAGATGAAAGTTAAATCCCTTTTTTGGGATTTTTCTGATGAATGTAGCTCTGGAGAACAGCATCAAGGTTCTGATCATTTCCTCTGCCCTCTTTTTTTTTTTAACCACAGTGAAGCGGTCCTGATGATGTGTTTACCTGGCAAAAGATCACCTTAGATCAGGAAAATCCTCTGGTGGTTTCATGACTGGTGCCCTTCACATCCTCCCTGTGGGTGATGGATGGTGTGTGGCTGGTGGAACAAGTCATCCCATTTTGTTCACGTTCCCCAAATTTTTCTATTTCCCTACTTGGGACTGTGGACAGATGGTTTAGAACAGCCTGAATTGCTAAATATCCCTTATGCAGACAAAGAGGAGATTCATAGGTCTTCATTTGAGGGTTGTGGTCATTGTCTCCTCTCACATTCAGGTATTCAGAAGCAGGTCTCTCCTGAAGCCAGCCGGGATAACACAGTGCAGTTTGAACTGAGTATGCAGACACCGAGTCTTCCGCTGGGTTTACGCTTTTACTGGGTATTTCAGTGGCTTAAGCCATTCTCCTTGTTCTTGACTTTCCCTGCTCATCCTATCGGTCTCCCTTCCCTGCCTGTGTCTCTGGCATCGGGCTGGGCTTGTTGAAGGGAAGATCTGAAAGGAAATATATTTGGTGCCTTTGATGTGCAGAGCCTTTTTTTTTTATAGGCTATGAATAAAAATTGTGTCTGTGTATTCCCAAACTGAAGAATACACGATTGCTCTTCCCAGGCTCCCTCTGAGAGCAAGCTTTGACATCATTCATACTCTATAATTTATGGTATTTTTGTAGCAGTCTGTTAAGGTCTGGAGGAGAGTGAAACGGATGATTTAGGAAGGAAAGAATAGCCCTGTGCCTTGTGGTAGGTCTGTGAGTGAGCAAGCTCCTGCTCTTTGGAGCTGCTGATGGGTCTCTCTTTTATCATGGAATCATTTTTTTTAAAGATGATGTTGTTTTGCCTAATGTAAGTGCTTGCTCCTTGTCAAACACATCCTCGTATGCCCTGTTAGGACTTTGCACCTCATTCTGGGGTGTTTTAAAAGCAGATTACAGAACGTCTTGTAACTCGGCATCTGTTGATTTTTTTTTTTTTTTAACCTGGTTTCTTAAGGAAACAAGGCTTATGTGAACATCTTATCTCTGTCCCTGCTCCCTCCTCCTGTAACTTGTGAATCTGTTGAACAAATCCACACAAGCTTACCAGGAGTCAGAGTGCATGAAAGACATGGAACCCTGATGGACATTATAAAAGCCGGTGGCCAGCTAGAACAAGGGAGGCCGTTTGGTTCTCCCAGAGCGAGAAAGCTGTAGAACAAGCTCAATATGAGATGTACTGCATAAAACTTTTTGGGTTTGTTGTGCTTTAACTACAGTCCACAATTGAGTACCACACAGCTGCTCTATCACCCTCACCCTCCCCAGAGGATCGGGGAGAGAACTGGAGGGGGGAAAAAAAAAAAAGAGAAAGAAAACTCATGGGTTGAGATAAAGACAGTTTAGAATCATAGACTAGTTAGGGTTGGAAGGGACCTTTAAAAGTCATCTAGTTTACTAGAATAGCAAAGGAAAAGATAATTTGATGTGTATATGTGTGTGTGTATGTGTGTGTGTATATATATAAAATAATGATAATAAAAGAAAAAATAGGAATAATAATAATAAAACCAAATGATGCACAAGTTCTCACCACCTGATGACCGATACAACCTGTCCCAAGCAGCAATCACTAAATTAAAAAAAACAAACTCCTGTAAATAATCCTGGAACGATTCTGAACAGTGAGAGAAAAAGGAGAGCCAGCTCACTGGCACACCCCCACATAAGTGCTGAGCGTGAGGTTTCTGGCATGGAATACTCTCTTTGGCCAGTTTGGGTCAACTGTTCTGGCTGTATCCCTCCCGGCTTCCTGCACCTGCACGTTAGTGAAACCTGGGAAGCTGGACAGTGTCCTTGGTCTCTTTAGCAACAACTCGTAACATCAGTGTGCTTATTCACATTTTTCACATGCATAATCCAAAACACATCAGTTACTGAGAGGAAAATTAACTCCATCCCAGCAGAAACCAGAACAGAGTCTTATGAACGATGCATCCAGCTTCTGACAGTGGTCAACGGGAGATGTGCAGAGAAGAGTATATTGCAGGTTCCTGGTGTGTTTCCATCCTTTGTTGATCTGTGCCTTGGGAAGTTCTTGGAAGTATGCATATTTTAGTAGCTTTTGGTGGGTATTTCTTCTGTGAATTGGTCTAATTGCTTTTTAGAGACCAGAGAATCTGATCAGAAGACGCAATTCTGTAGGAAGGTGACTTGGTGCATTTTGCTGTTGTAGAATTGCTTTTCTCTGTTGTTGCTGATTCTTTGGGTGTGGTTCTTCAGCTGACGAATGAGGTCGCTCCCATGAAGTCTTGGATTTGGGTCCCCCCATCACCCCAATATGTGTGGAGACAGAGGAGGAGAAACAAAACAAACATTGACCTCTTTGGTGTGAATAAGCATCCCGTGAGGCTAACACATATTTTATTCCATAATTCCTTCCAGAACACAGATAAGATACTGGCCTGAGCGGAGGGGCACTGGCTCCAAACTGTTTGGCTGCTTCTCCAGGCTGTACTGGGATGCCAGAAGTCTCACGGGGTACACCTGCCTTTTTTTGGGACGCTGAGATGATGCAGTAAAAAAAACATGAAATGTTTCTACAGGACAGTTTCAGGTTTTGATCTGAAATTCAATGAACAAAAGGTTAATTTCCACAACCGTAGCTATTGGTAAAGGTCTGTAGAGCATCACAGACGATGACTGTGAATTCTTTGCAGCTTTAAAAATGGAGAGAATGTAGTTGTTTTATTAAGGCTACAGAAAATGTTATAAAATATTCATGATGATCATCTCTTCTTATTTGAAATAATAAATCCAAGGTTAATTTTGTACTTGCAGAAAACTGGTGGCTGACTGTTGGCTCTCTATTTCTTTGCTGGTGTAATGTAGAGATAATACTTAATATTTTATCTGCTTTGCAAGGCTGTTATTAGGCTCACAAATATGTCATGGTGCCCAGAGAAGGAAAACTAAGTTTCCTTCAGGTTAGTGAGATTTCTGCAGTCATTTCAGGTATCTTGGCTCCTTAAGAGCCCAGGAAAAGAAAATATTGCCGCGCAAGAGGGCTCATGTAAGGCATAAAAGTTTCTCTGATAGAAAATTTAGTACTCAGTGTAACTCTTAGCTTTATAAAAGGCAATGAAGAAATGCCAGCAGTTCTGTTTGTTTATTTTAAAGGCTGAGTTCCTAGAAATTATTTCTGTCACCTGTGCCATCCGTTGCGTTGCCAGGTATAACATTCCTGAGCTGTGTTGAAAATGAGAATTCAACATTGTGGTGACCACACTGAACAAGGAAAAATGCCCCAGGGTTTTATGAATAGGATTTAAAGCAACCATCCTATGGTTGTGTTTTACTGTTCTACTGTATGTGTTTTTGTTATTTACTTTTTTTTCCCCAAAGAAATGAACGCTAGTTTTTAATATTGCCATGTACCGACAACATGAAGCCTTTTCAGTCGCTGCTGCTGCGCAAAGTATTGTGAAGCCTGGCATCCCTTTGAAGAACTGTTCTTAGCCACTGCTGCTATTTTTATTTTTGAGTTGTTCTCTGCTAGAATTTTTTTTTTTATTTTGTCCTCACATGCCCTGAATTTTTGAAACACTTTCAGATCAGCTTACAACAAATCAATCGAGCTCTTGCCTCCTTCTGTTTTTCTCCCGTTCTTATTAACTTCTGCTGGACTGTGCCTCCGAAAATCAGGTTGAAGGATAGTTTGGTGGTTTCATTTTCCTTGAACTCAAAATATAGTCTTTAGAGAAATACCTGCCAGAAGGACTGACCTACAAAATCTATTAGCCTCTCCCCACTCGTGTGGAACTCATTTATGTAACGCTGCCGAATGGGAGGACTCTGCTTCGGAGGTAAAATACAAAATTCGGTCTTGCTTTCGTAAGCTTAAGTGCAGGGAAGTGCTGATAATGAGATAATGTTTGCAAATCTACAGAAGGTGGTTTATGAAGTTCTTCCCTGTTTTTAACTTACGGGTTTGCTGAGATTTCTTGAGGGCAAAGGCCATTTGATCAGGTTCAACACCCAAGTGCCAGCAGGGACTCTGGGCTGGCTCTTGACTTCTGGGAGCCTTGTAGGAAAAACCAGGCTTGAGAGCACTGCCGAGACAGATGCTGGAAGCTGTAAGTGAAACTAATTTCCTTATCCCATTTTTGTGCTTTTTAAACATAAACTGCCTAAGAAGGGCAAGTCGGGGGCTACGTGCGTGGAGTTGGGTTGAGTACTTGCAGTGCTGTTTCACTGTGCCATGCTGGGAGAGGGCTGGGCTGGAGCTGTCTGGTGGCCCTCTGCTGATGGGAACTGGGAAGGGACCCTTGCAACGGGGCAGCAAATTAGACCTGGCTTTCTCTGCTTCGGCAGAGGCTGCAGAGAAGCCGAGATAGAAACTGTGGTGCCATGGAAGCTCATAATAAGCCCTGTTGTGCGTGGTGGGCTTGGAATGGGGCCACAACTTGCTGGTGTCTATCTGTAGAAGACTGTGGATGTACCTGTAATTTCGGTACCGCTCTGAGAGAGTAGGATACAGAAAGAAGATGTTGAGGAGCAAGTGTGTCAGCATTTATCAGTTTCATCGCTGAATTTTGTAAACCTGTCCTTGTTACCAGTTGGAATGAAGAAGTTGTAGGTTAACTCTGATCGTGTGTAACTTGTCAGCTGTAGTGTGGCGGAGAGGGATATTGAGAACAGGGGAAGTAATTTTCAGGACATATCCAAGACAGAAATGTGTCTTACCTCTGTTTCTAGCAGAGTAAGAATTCAATGTAAGGACAGTCAGGATGAATAGTGACAGAAGTATAAACGGATGATTGAGAGTGCGTCGCTAGATGACTATAGATTTTATAAATTATTTTGTGATCTTTTGATTTTGATTGTTAAGGAGGTAATTAGCAACTTATTCACACTTCATAGCTTCTTTATAAGTGTGCCTTTAATGTGAAGTGTGGCTCAGTATCAGAAGCTTAGCTCTTTGTCCTCTGAAAGATCTTCCAGTGATGGAGATGCCAAGGCATCTGTGTCTGCTCCATCAGAGCAGAGAATTGCAAGAAGCAGCGAAAATAAAATGATGCATGTTTGGAGTGGATCAGGCGCGAAGGGCAACCAGCTCGTGAATTTGAACTTGCACTTGCTTGGCATTGATGTGTGAGATGAGCGGAGAAGAAAGTTCTGAGTTTTCCTCTTCAACCAATTTTGGGCATTTTGGCCATGGTGACGGTTCACTCAAACCTATGCCCTGTTGGATGAGTGAAGTTAAAGCTTAGCAGTGCCTATAACCTTCACTACATGAGGTTACGAAGTGGCTCATTTTATATCCAGCTGCTTTTCAATGCTTGGTCTAAGTGAGCAAGGAGCCACTCAGAGCTGGATGAACTGGGAATGCAGCCTTTGGTGCACATGTGGACCAGGGCTGGCCTTCGCCTCTCTGGGCTGGTGAAAGGATGCCTTAATCCTTCTGCCACAGCACCCTCTTCTTACAGCTGTCCTGACCCCATTTGATTTTGGGGGAGAAGGTTTCTAATTCCCTTTGACTTCTTTGAAAGTCATCATCATTGTCTTTTTGAAGAGAGATCTGAAAGCTGTGAATCCCTTCAGGGCCGTCCCCCAGAGAGCATTGGTGTTTCTAAAGATGGGGGGGGGGATGTGTCCCAGACACATTAATAAAGCTTCACATCATGAGCTGTCAGAAGGAGCTAACAGAATATATTTTGCCTGCGCTTTCTCTGACCTTCCATAATTGCCTCTGATTATTCTATTACAGCAGAACATTTTAAAGTAATTGTGGAGATTGGATGCAAACGTAAAACCACAACAGTAGTCCTAAAACTTTACAAAATCCTGGACAGGCATATAAATTGTGAGCCAGTCTGCTATGATCTTTCTCAAGTGCGATGTTACCCAGGCTGAATATTGATTTGCTCCTCAAATGAAGTTACTTGGTGAAGAGTGGTAGAACCTGACATGGTCTTTGTTTTTGCCATTGATCCAGATTCCAGAGTCAGGGGAAGCTTTGTCTGATTACAATGTTTGGGATCTGGCCACTTTTAAAGAATTTTTTTTTGGTGAGCTCCAAGGGTTGGGCAGTGATCATCTAATAAAAGGATCTCAGATCCTCCACCTGTCAGAGGTGTGGAGAAGTAACTAGTGTCTTAATGAGCAGGGTTACATATATCATTCTTAGTGGATACGTGTCTAATCCATTCTTAAAACGTCAGTAGTGGGGATTGCCCATCCTTCCAGGTGATCTGTTAATTCCTCATGGCTAAATCCTTCCTGGTGTAGTTCAGACCCAATCCTTGTTCTAGTCACCTTGTGACTAGTCTCTTCCTCTGCAGCAGTATCCTATAGATCTTAGGACCTTTTTTTCTTGTTTTCCTTTATCTTTACTAAGCAAACCAAATTCTTCTACTTATTCTGTATAGTCATACTTCCTAGAAATTTGCTTATCTTCTTTTTCTTCCGGTCTGTATCGAGTGACCTTGCACTTTTCTTAAAATCCAGTTCCTCAAATTGGACACAAGTCTTCAGTTGAGGTCTCACCAGTGCAGCCTTGCAGAGAAGTACTTTGTGCCCTTAGTGTGCAGTGGATTGTCCATTTCACTTCTGTTTCTAAATTTTTGACAGCAGTGGAACAAGTGATGCAGCTTCAGCTGAGCATTTCCTCTGGACTCACAGTGCTCTTCTAGAAAACTGGGGCCACTCCCCGAACTGTGTAGAGTTGATTCCACACTTAGGTGGGAGTAACCTTTCAGTTCTGCAAAAATCCTTTTTTTTTTTTTTTTTTTTTTCCAGGTGATTTCTCCAGGTTGTTAAAATCATTCCAGTTCTTTCTCCAACATACTTGCAGCCTTCCTGTTGAATATGATTTTAGACATAATGATTAAGCTTCCTCTTATGGAAATAACGCATGTTAAAGGACCCTCACTTAGCATCATTCTGTTTGACTGTGAGCCACTGATAGCAACCTCAGATTTGGCTCTTGAGCACTTTCCCACCCAGGAAATAATTTCCCTGGCTTGTGCTGGGCAGTATCAGCAGCTGTACTGGCATCAAGATCTGTAATGTCTCCTGTCCTTTGCTATTCACAAAGCCATTATTCTGTCACAGAGAGAGAAATGACATTAGTCTGATGGGATTTAGTGTTGACGAACCTCTGACTGTCGTTCTCCTGGTTTTCTTACGTGTAGCCTGTTGGATTATTTGTTCTGGTATTTTTATAAGAACGGAGGACACAGGCACCTATTATATCTGGCTACTCATATTTGTTTTTTATTCAAGTTTGTGCTTTTCCACTCTTTCAGAATTTCTTTTGCCTACTGAGAGTTGCCAAAGGTCCCGGTTACATTTTTAAGCTCAGTTCCCAGAACTGAGACCAGTGCTTTTTTTCCTGGATATACCAGACCAAATTGTTGATATGAAATACATTCCTCTAGATGCAGAAGTTCCAGACAGACCTTGGTTTGGTGCCACCTTGTTTCTCTTCTGAATTTATGGTTCCACAGAGCAATGACTGCAGAGACATGTTTAAGATACAGTATTTCATTACTCTATTAAGAACTCAAAATGTATATATTGAGATGAATTTGTAATTTTCCTCTCCGCTTACGAGATGATCAAGGCCAGAGCTGGGTGGGTAACGAGGCAAATTTTTTGGCAAAGTTATCAGTGACTTTGAAATGAACTTTGTAACTTCTTTTGTGATCTTTCTCTCCAGTGTTTTACAAGTGAAGTCATCTCAGCATATTGTTCACAGATGGTGACATTGTTAGATGTGGTATATGGCAAGTGATGGTTCAGGTACCATTTGGAGTTAGATTTAAGTGCTTTGCAGACATCACCCTGACCTCTGCACAGGTTGAAAAATCCGCCTACATAACAAATTATAGGAGGCCAAATGAATGATGCTGCAGAAACTGTTTAAATAGCAGAAGAAATGTGTTTAATGGTCCTGATAAACTAAGTAATTGTAGGAGTGTTTATTCAGATTGTTCTTCCAGGCCATCTAGAGTACTGCCTTTTGACCTGCGGCCTTGGGAAGTCAAGAATATCCATTAAAATAGCAGATGAGTCCACCAGCTAAACATCTCCCACTTCATTATTGCATGAAAAGGCTCTTGAGTTGGACCAAGAGTTGCAGCTGTATCCATGGGAGGTCTTGAAGGATAAAGGGGCTGGAATTAAAAGCTAACATCCAGCCCACGGCTGAAAAATCTGTGTATCTGTAAGTAGGCTTAAGGACATCTTCTGAACAAGGAGCAGTGACTGGGGTTAGACCAGGCTGTTGGCATGTCTACTGTAGCGTATATTAGTTCCCACCTTGGGTGGTAGAATCTCCTTTCCAGCCCAAGCCCAACAGAAATGGTCTCTGGGAGGAGGTGTCTCCTGTGGCCACTGAGGGGAAAGGGCCCAACAAGCTGAACTCTTCATCACTTTACCCAGCTGGATACTGTGACCGTATTGGTTTCTTAAAATTCCCAAAAATAATTTTTTGAGCTCATAAACATCAGTGTGTCTCTTGTTAGTGTGATTCTCTCTAATATATTTTTATTTTCCTAGTGCTTTGTGTGTCTCCTGTGATGTGTAGTGGCCTAAGTTTGGTTTAAGCATCAAAATCCTCATACAACTCAAAGAAGGATGACGACTCATCTGTCCTAAAATCACTGTTCCTGTATCGTTGGAGACTGTAGCAGTGTGTGGTGTATGTGATATTTTCTGGTTGAACTGTTGGTAACTTTTTTGGGGTTGTTTTGTGTAGGTTGTTTTTTTTTTTTTTTTTTAAATAATTTAAAAGCTGTAAATCTGTCCTTTTAGACCTAAGAGCTTGGTGTCGTTGTGGGGCTTCTGGAACTGGCATCTGAGAAATACTTCTGAATAACTGGGCTCTTAATCCAGTGTGGCAGGTCACAAAGTCTTCCACGCTTCGACCAGCATCCCGTTTAGCGTGGGATCCTCCTGTGGCAGAGCCGGTAGGAGATGCTGTAGGAAACGAAACAGGACATGAATAAAGTGACCCTTTTCTGTCATCCCCTCCCAACGTCAAGCTTTCAGTCACTTTCAGAACCAAAACTTCCAACTTTTTTTGCTTTTGGCCTTTCTGACAACCTCAGGCAATGAGTGCCCTAGTCTCCTTTTGCATTGTGTGAAGAAGCTGCCTTAAGTCAGCTGCCTGCTGACTGTCTTCTCCAGAACCATCTCATTTTTTCATTAGCTTGAGCCTCAAAACTCTGTGTCAGTGACAAATCATTTGTGACTTTCCCGTTGAGCTGGTGGGCACAGCGCATTCGCCATGTCATGAGGGATGGAGAAGAAGCTAGTGAAAAGTCAGCCCTCAATCTTCTTTTCACGTTGCAGCATTTTGTCTTGTTGGAATCTGCTTGCAAATCGACTGTACCTACTGGTGCATGAAGAGAGTTAATTTTGGTCTTGGCTTTTACTTATTTGCAGGTTCTCATCTATCAGCACCACGCCTGTAATTGCTTCTTTTCCCTTCTTCAGTGATAACTTCTGCAGATCCTCACTTGCAAACTGGAAGGAACCAAACTGGCAGAGCAGGTCACTTGGGACGTCTTCAGGTTTTGTCTAGTGCTTTGTGGAGTCTGTTTGACTGAGTTCTTTTGTAGAAAAGCAAACAGCTGACTAATACTCTTCAGTGTTATATATGGTTTCAAAGTGATCGCAGCACTGTTAATTTTGTGTTCGCGGGAAGACAGGGCTGTTGTGTGAAATTAGAGGAGATTGTATCTTTGTTAAAAGCAAGAAAGCCTACTCTTAGTATTTTCTAGAGCAGCAATATGTTCTTACCTTAAACAAGCCATGTAACATTAATAATTAATCACAAGGATTAAAAATAGAAAGAAATATAGGGTAGTAGTCTTGTGGATCCTCTCTCCGTTAAAGAAAACACGGCGTTACACCAGTGTATACCTTGTGAGAGTGAGATCAAAATTAGATCACTGAGTATTTAGGTGCTCTGTCTGCGTTTGGCAATTTTTATGTCTCGATGCTTTTCAGAAGACGGCTGGAGTCTATTTATAGCGCAGATTTTGAGCATCTGACACATAAGCTCCTGTGGACAGTCGGGGTAGTTTTTAAATGCAGAGTACACAGTTTGCTCCAGTTGAAAATGCTTTTTTAATACTTCCTTGTTAAGCTGTCACCTTCCCCTCCAAGATGTGAAATGTTTGTGAGCTTGGGTTTGGTCTGAAGTAACTGCTTACGGATAACTCCTTTACAGCATGAGAATTCCCTGCTCCCTGCAGGGGCATTGGACTAGATGACCTTTGAAGGTCCCTTCCGACTCAAACCATTCCATGATTCTATGAATTTATTTCAGGTGTACACTGGTGGAACCAGGATCAAAGTGCTGCCCAGCCCTCAGAAACACAAATACCACAGAAGCAGAGATCGGTTTTAGTGCTTTGTAGTAACTCGGGATTTAAATTGCCTTTGAACAGAAGTATAGTCTGCTCCGTACAGTCTGACTCTGTGTTGTTGTTTTGCTTAAGAAGAGAATAATAAAAGCAAATTGGTGTAATTTGTTTGCTGAGGAGGAATTGAGTGTCCCAAACGTAACACAGAAGTTAGAATAGCTCTTGCGATTCTTGTGGACAGATGAACCTCCTGGGTTGGCTAGTAAGGGGAGATGGAAAGTAGTCTGCACTCTTCCAGCTCTGTGCATGGCTATTAATGATTTTTCTCCTCTCATTAATCTGCCATTCATTAAAGGAAACACTTCAAATAAATAAAAGCTCTATCTTTTCTCCTCTGTGGGATTTCCCTACTAGTCCATCCAGATTTAGTTCACCCAGATCCAATGCATCTGGATTTCCAACTGTGTCTGGTTGGAAAGCAAATGGGAGAAGGGGTTTTGATGCCTCAAATGAAAAGGAGGGGAGCCTCCTAGATATCACTGATCCTCTGAGATTTTTTTTAAATTTTCTTGGGGACAGCTGTATTCCTGAACCACTTCTCAAGGAATTATCTTCTTTTCTCTCTAGCATTTTGACTACAGAGGTCTCCTTCATGTGAGTGCTTTGTGGTCTACTGAGATGAAACATAGAAGTAGAAGCTTAAAATGCATTTGGTGTAAACTTGGCTCAACCTTTTCCACTTTTGGTGCTTACCTGCTGCAGATATCCATGGTACTATCAGAGAAAAGCAATCCTACCAGGGCTGGACGTTTCCTGGCAGAAACACAAGCTGAGAAGGACCTCCAGAGTTGCTGGGCTTCACCCAACAGTATCACAAGCAACCATGTCTGTGTAATACTTCCTTTGGAGGCGATCTGCTTGCTGTGAATCATGAGCTTTGGTTGTCTAATACCACCAGTGGCATCCTTAGTTTTCAGCGATGTTTGAAGCTGGGAGCTGCTTATCTGGTCAGACACCCTTGACTGAGTCTGTCAGCTGGATCAGCCTGTTCTGTTCTTAAAGCCTGGTGACTGATACATGTTTTTAAGGCCAGAAGGGACAGTTAAGGTTGCCTAATCTGTTCTCTTATTTTTGTATTAGGTTATATACAAATATACATTATTATATAGTCTAACATTTAATACATAAACCAAAACACGTGTAATGTAATATTAACGTGTTAAAATCACAGTATAGCAGTCAATTAATTTTTCACTAAGCTCTGAGAAATCCTTGGAGAGTCAGTCTCTGGCTGTAGCTGGACTCAGAGTCTCTGGATTTTAGCAAGGGAACACGAAGATTTATGCCTCAAGCTTGCAGTGAAGTCGGATGCTGTGCCTAGCTCCCAGCCTCCCATGTTTTGACATAAATTGGTCAGTTCCTGCTTAGTGGAAAGTCATTTCAGGCTCAGAGTGAGTATTTATAGACACCGATCAATGAGAAAGGGAGTACAATTATTTTTAGTCATGTGAGCAAATGCAGACTGTGTTGTAGTGTACGGGCTTCTTCTAACACCTTCTCCTTGCTGTGTGTCCTAGCTCATGGTAATGGAGCTTGCCTGTAAGTCACCTACCTTTAGCAATTAGATTTGACCATAATTATGTGCTCTAGTTGACAGAGTGTATCTCTGAAAGAAGTTTTGGTTTTTCATATTCTAAATATAAAATGGGACCAGCCTTGGTGAGAAATTCCAGTTACCTTTACCAGTGTAATTCAAGAATAACAGTGACAGTCAGGGGAGATCTTTCCACCTGTTTTACCCCAATGACAACACGCAGGTTTTACTGGAATTGTTGGACATTTATCCTGGTGCAGTTGAGAAAATCTGGCCAATGTGGTGTTTGTTTCGTTTTTCCTAAACACATCTCAGGTGTTTCAGTCAATGCATCATACCCAGAGGATGAAATCATTAAAACTGAAAGAAACGTAAAATCCTAGAGAACCAGGCAGGTTGGCTGACTTTCATTTGTAATGTCATTGACTTTGACAAGTTCTTCTGTCATCCTGAGTTGTTTTAGCTTTCCCTGCCCTTAACCCACTCTAGTGTTTGTGGGAAGGATCTGTGTATGTGTGGTGGTGGATGCTCAGCAGGTGTGGACCTCCCAGCTGAAGTCAGAACGGTGGTGGACGGCTGGCCATGGGAATGGAAGATCTCCATCCATTGGGTTTTTATTCTAATGTCTGATCACAATGCAAAAAAAAAAAAAAAAATCACCAAAACAACAAAACCCAACAACTGAGGAGGACTTCTGAAGATTTCTTCGGCTGATCTGTCTCTGATCAGTATAAATCCCAGCTTGTAAGAGTATTTCATCATCTGTTTTTGCCTATTTTGCATACTGCATTACACATCCATCCAGGGTAATAATAATGCGAGGATAACTCCAAGTATCCAGCTGTTTGTTCGTAGCAGAAATTATTGTACAATACTGAATTAATTAGTTTTTAACGCGGATGAGACCGATTTGTATAAACACTTGGGAAGAAAGGCTAGAGCGATGACAAAAAAATTAACTGGTTCTGATAAAATGAAAAAAGAAAAGATTAAAAAGGCTTTATAGTTTTGCAACATGGAGTGCTGGGAAAAAAAGCTTACTAATATGACTTGTTTAGGAGTTTTATAAAGAGAACTGCATTTACTTCATGCCGCCTGATTAGAAGTTTTGGCCTTTTCTACGTTTCAACTTGGTATGTTTGCCAAGCGCTCTTATTACTTCAATCAATTTAAATTTGCAAGACTGATGATCCTGACAGAAGCCATTGGCACATCATGTGATCCTGGAAGCTAAAAATACCGTTCTCTATGGGGCTTGCTTATTTCATGCTTCAAAGCCTAAGAAACGCTCGTTTCGGGAGAGAAAAAAAAAAATTGTTTGTGCTTCGTGTGAAACCAATAACTTCCTGAAGGAAAAATACCTGGTGCTTTTCAGAGTCTTGGAGACAGAGAGACAAAAGAGCATCCCCTCTGTTGAGGCACAAGAGGGTGAGGATGGGGCACAGTCACAAACCTGTCATCAGCAGGAACAGGACCAGGCTCTCACATCTTGTTTGCTTAATCCATGCTGCCAAGCTTCAAATCTTTGTTAACTGAATTGTGTTCCCCTGCCCCAGGTAGGATGGCTGAAAGATAGCTTCAGCAGTTGCGTGGGGTCTGCCCTGAACTGTGACTTTTCCCTTTAGAGTGTGTTCTAGAGTCTCTGTGTGGGCATCCAAACTTCTGCTTTGGCCTCTTTGAGGTCATTTGGCTCCACCGTTCACTGCGCACGTGTGCAAGTGAGTGGTAGTTGGATGCTTAAATTTTGAGCGTTGAAGTCTTTTGCCGCAGTGGCTCTGTGCTTGCCTTCCTGATCTTGATACAGAACGCTAACTGAGAACTTTAAAATCTTCCCTCTGTCACTCAGCACTCATTCAGAGCTGAGGAACCTGAAAAAACTCAATGCTCTGTGATCTTTTTCTGTCTGACTGATGTTGCATTGGTATTAACCTTTGCAGTAGCTACAAGCTACCATCTCATCTTTTGAGAACCTCTGAAGTTATTCCTTGTGTCTTGCTGCCACAGCTAGAGGTAAACATAACAGTGAACCCTAGCAGCCTGTTCGAACGAGTGCTGCAAAGGTGATAGAAGCAAACTCTTCCGCGTAGTAGAAACAATATGATGAAACCTGGTCCACCAGATCAGGTTGCTCAGAGCCGCATCCAACCTGGCCTGGAATGTTTCCAGGGATGGGACATCCATGACTTCTCTGGGCAGCCAGTGCCTCACCACCTTCACAGTAGAGAATTTCTTCCTTATGTCTGATCTAAACTTAACCTCTTCCAGTTTAAAACCATTACCCCTCGTCCTATCACAGCAGGCCCTGCTGAAGAGTCTCTCCCCACCTTTCCTGCAGCCCCCTTTAGGCACTGGAATGCCGCTATCAGGTCTCCCTGGAGCCTCCTCTTCTCCAGGCTAAACAGCCCCAGCTCTCTCAGCCTGTCCTCACAGGAGAGGTGCTCCAGCCCTCTCATCATCTTCGTGGCCTCCTCTGGACCCTCTCCAACTGGTCCATGTCCTCCTTATTTTGGAGGCCCCAGAGCTGAATGCAGTACTCCACTATTTCTGTATCTGTATTGCAGAACAACTGCCTTTTGTAAATAACTGATTAAGGAGCAATGTTTAATTTAGTGCCCAGCCCAACATCACTGCTGTTGTTGAGAGACAATGTGTTTGTGTTGTGGTGTGTGGTGTTGTTTTTTCCCTAACTTTCACCTGCTTCTTTCTGCAGAGGGCGTTGGGCAGCAGGGCAGAAGAGATGCTGCTGTATGAAAATATATTCTGGAGGCTTGGCTTTTGCATCTTTGTGTGAGCACTTGCTTGCATCCAGAGTGGTAGAATTCAGAATGAAGCACTCTTTCCTCTGTTTGTCCCTCACGTTTAGAGAGCTGATCTTGACTTCTTGGAGTATTTTCTTTACTTGTGTGGTTCCTTATTCCACAAGTGTTTGTGCCCCATCCGGAGATGAGGAGTTTGAGGTACGAGCTGTCCCCTTTCAGCTCCTTAGACCTAACCTCTCAGAGTTGGGTTGTGTGGGAAAGCCTGCGTGATGGAAGCAGTGGGTTTGGTTTGCTTGTGTGAGAGCTGTCTTAACAGTGCTGAATGCCCCAGTATGTTAACTTGGAGCTCCATACTAGTGGAGTCTGAAGTCCTTGGGGGGAAAGAGTTCCTTGGTTGCTGTTGTGTCCACTCTCTGCTGCTGTGACTGAAGCAGTATGCAAAACCTGGGATCTCTTTGCTCTGCAGAAGCAACCATAAGGAACTTTTTGTAGCTTCTGATGGACTTTGACGTTTTGTGACAGCGAAGTGTTAACTTAGTTCTGATAGAGCCAGGAGAACTTAAGGCTGATGTGATGAGAAAGTTGGAGTTGAAGTCTGATGCAAGTAGCTAGAGGGTTACTTAGAGAATTACCTTGTATAGTGAAGCATTTGACTCAGCATCGTTGTCCTGGCAGGAACTTAATATAATTTGCAAGCGGTAAGAGCTCTGTAATGGGATGAACAAACACTCGAAGGAAGAACTAAACAAAAATTTACACTTCGGGCATGAGCAGGTGTTGTCGGTCCTGCTCTCTTTTTTTCTTTTAGAGGATTTTCTGTGCAAACAGCATCACAGGATTGCTGGAAAATCTGGAAATAGTTTGCTCTTTGTATGTAAATGTATTCTTTTCCTACAAATAGCATGACAATGAAAAAGGAAAATGGAAATTTTTTTTTTTTAGGTGGCCTGAGGAAAATCTTCCTTGCAAAGTCTAATAAGGATCAAATTAGAGCAAATAAGATTTGATTAGCTCCAGAAAGGCCAGCTTCGTAGGACTAATCCTCAGCTTTTTTTTTTTTTTTTTAATTCTTTCCCTTGAACTACTTAGTCATCAGCAAACGGTAGGATTGCTTTCATCTGCTGGAGGCAGGAAACAAATGAACTGATACACTGAGGAAAATACTGTTGTCCTTCCTTCCGTGTTAATCCCTTGGCTGTGGAGCAAAAGAAATTAAAACCTTGCAACACTTGTTTAGGTATGGCCCTTGGAGATGGAAAGTCCCTCTACAATAGGGGCAAACTGTGCTAATTAAATCAAATGTCCATCCTCTAGCGAAGCTGATTCACTCTTCATCTAACCACCCATCAAGTCTCTGTGTCTGAGCAAAATGTGAGTCTGAGCTTGCTCAAGAGACCGTGTCCTCTGCCGCTGTTGGTAACAGGTGAGCTGGGGTGAGGAGAAGGCTCTTGTGTGATCTCCAGTGGTGGAACAGGAACGTGCCTTCTCTAGGTGCATCGTTCAAGGCCGGTGTTCCTAAGTTGACCAGCAGTTCTTCCAGGAAGTCTAGGATAACTTCGAGAAAGGGTTTTAGGTCAGCTGAACGAAGAACTAGGAGTGCTTGGAGCCTTCCACAGCACGAGGTTGCGTTCTCAGGGTTAGAGGTGTGTGCGGTGGCCTGCGGGCTACTTCTCGTTTGCTTGTTATTTTAAAAATTCGTTGTGTACCTTTGACAATGATCTGTCTCTTGAAATTCTGTGTAGGATGAAATTGGACAAAGGCAAATACATGGGTTTTTAACTATTTTTGCTCAGCTCCTTTGCGCAGCTTTGGCTTAGTTTATAAGTAAAAGAAGCTTTTCCTGTCTTTCTGCATTCTATTATTTTGTCTCTAAGAAGTCTTTGGTGGTGAAAGGAGGTATTGAGTGCAAGTAAGCCATTCCTAATTCCAGCAGCAGAGCCTGCTCCTTCATTTATAACCGAGGCAGAGGAACTGCATCAGAGAACCTGATATGAATACATGGGCTCATTTAACATTCTGGCAATTGGAAGCAGACAAAGTTCCTATCCAATTTACTTTGTCCCCTAAAATATCAGCTTGGTGAGACATGCCCTTCAGGGATAAGTTCCTCTGATCATAAATAAAACATGCACTTTCCAAGGAAGGCAAAGGAAGGAAATGGAATTGAAAGATTCAGCAGTAAATTAAGACTATTGTTTTGCTGTTCTGTGGTGCTTTTCATCCTAACAGTGTTGCTCTTAATTTTGGTTCGTGCAGGCAAAGGTTCACTTTTGATCTCCCAATGAACTTCCTTCAATTTTGTGTTATACTGGTGTGAAATAATTTCGAGTGTATTAAGTAGATTTTTTTTTTCTTTCACCTCCTAGTATTTAATTACGCTTTTGTAAGGATGCAAGAAGGAAAATGCAAATTTGGGATCAGATTGTCTGCTAGTTATAGTACCTTCTCTTGCATCATATTACTGCAACTGCTGGATTCTGGCTCTCAAACATCTTTATTATAGAGGAAAAAAATACGGGAGGCAGGAATCGATGCCTTACATAATCAATCAACCTTCCTCAGTGAGGTTCTCAGGCTTTGGCTGGAATGCTAACAAAATGTTTGTTTGTCAAAGATGAGTTTTTTTTTCTTTCTTTAGGAAGATTCTTTAACTGCTGGATGCAGATAATCTCCTGTAGGCTGTAAAACAGGCGCTAAGGTCAACACACACCTTTGCAATTTGCCCAGCTAAGGTGGTAAAAAGCAGGCACATTTTCTAGAAAATAACTGAATTTGGAGGAGTTGCTCTTGCCTTGCAATTAAATGAAATAAAATGAAAAAAAAATGATATAAAAGCATTGCAATGCTTGAACCTTTAGTGGGAACTTTATGGTTATCTTCAGAAGGAGCTGACTCAGACCTTATGTTGATCCAAGAAGAACACCTCTCAGTGAGTTTGATTTGGTATTGAGCATTTGAAAAATGGGAAAAAGGTATGAGCAGCAGTGAACAGTGGATATAAATACTCCCCTGCGGCCTGGCATTTATTTCAGAGACTGCTTTCCTCAAACCTGTTGCGCTGTTCAGGCTGACTAGCGATAACCAAGCTGCTTCCTCTGATGTGGCCAGATGCCTCCATCAGGGGAGGATGCTTGTCATGAGGATCTGCCCTGATTTTGGGGTGATGGGAACATTTTGGCTGATTGTGCTCTGAAGTGAAGGCAAAGGGGAAAGCAGTATCTTTTTGCTTCAGTGTTCCCCTTTCTGTTGATCACACAAATCTGAGCTGCTGATTGCCATGGTGTATGGCACAACAGCTGAGTGTCACACCTGGATGGGAGGATCATGCTTCTGGTGGATGGCAATTGTGCCCTTACTCAGTTCCATGGAGTCTGGCAGAACTTGCCTGTCAATGCTGGTGGAAAATTGCTCCCAAGATCTTGATCCTCAGACTGCGTAGGCGTTCAAGTTGATGGGAACTTCCCAGTCTGTGCTTCCCATTCTTCAGGCCTCTTATTTCCTGGGAAATACACAGTAGCATCAAGCCTTTTGCAGGATTCCGTGTCTAAATTATAGATGCCTAGTGAAATGGATTGCTTAATGGAATGAGCACTACCATAATCCTAAGTAATCACCAATATGCTGGCATCTCAGGGGAGGGAAAAAAAAAAAGTGAAATCATTTTTTATTAAGACAGTAATGAAGTAGATTGCCTGGTGTGTGCATCGCTGGGTTAGTCACACTGGGTTGGAGCAGAAGCTGTTATTTTTGACTGAACTGTTTTCATTTTAACGAACAGCAAAATTATATCCCTGTTTGATTACTTGGAGGTGTAGTAATGGGGCAGGTGAGAGCATAATCCTCGTTTTACTTGTAAGAACAGTATTTTTTTCTGGTACTTTATGTCTCCATCTTGTTGATGCAACACAACAGAACAATAATCCAAGGTCTTCATGGAACATTTATTAATTTTGATCCTTAGATAATTCCACTAAATGTTTTGCTGAAGCATGCATAATTTTGCAGAGGGTAACGGTGTTTTCCAGTGATTCAGCAGGCTTTGCTCTGGTCCTGCCACTGTAACTGTGACTTGTAGCCTCCTGCTTTCGACTGATAGTAAAACAAATGCCTGTCCCGTTTTGCTTGGGATGCTTTTTATTGGATGATGAAGGACGCAGTGCTGCTGCCTGAGGAGTGTGGGATGTGCTGGCTTTAAAGGACTGAAGGACTCTGATGCATTCAGAAATGTCTCAAGTGAGTTTAGGACCTTTCCCATGCTCGCAAGCATAGCCGAATTTGTACCTTGTGTCCCACAGACCTGACACTCTTCTGTGCCAGGTTGGTCTCTGATGCACTTTCCTGCAGTGGTTACTCCTGTCCGGTTCTACCCTTGGGACTTTCCTGGAGAAAACTGGAGCATCTTGAGTGGAGGCTAAGACCAACTTTTTAGCCCTTAGCTACCTCTGGATTGAGGAGAAAGGAGCACAGGGGCCAGATAACAAATTGGCTAATTCAAACGGAGAGAAGTCTCAGACTGAGGGAGTCCAGCCATGCCTGCACCTGGAAATGTGTAAACCTCTGGATCTCCACGTGTTTTTTTGTCCCCTGTGGCTGTTTGTTGCTGCTGTTTGATACTGTGTTGCTCAAGACAGCTCTCCATCACTCCTTCGTTTGTCTGCGATGCGCAGGCTGCGTGCCAACTCTGCATCCTCCACCTATGGCTGTCTGGAATGTTGTGCGGTACTTTTGCTGAAATACCAGCGTTCTGCCTGTGGGAGGGGTTTAGCATCTGTCTGTGCTTCTTAGTTATCGAAATACTTAATCTGAGTCAGCCCAAGGGAATTCAGAAACCATTGTGTTCTTGGTAGGCTTCTTGTTCCTATACCACCTAGACACTTCACATTTCTGCAGCTGATCTTGTGAATGAAATACTTCAATTCCAGGTTTTGGATATGTTGCTATGTTTGCAAAATTTATCTGATCAGCCACAGGATTACAGCTCCTGTTTTTGCTGTGCAGAATAAGTGTATCTCCATTGTATGATGCGAGGCAGAAAGTGAGGGAGAAGAGTCGGAGAACTAAAGCAGTCTAAACCTCCCTTCCCAATTTATTTTATTCTACTGTCACATTAGATTAGATTTAGATTAGATATTACGAAAAATACTTTTACGCTGAGGGTGGTGGAACACTGGTCGAGGTTTCCCAGAGAGGTGGTGGATGCCCCATCCCTGGAAACATTCCAGGCCAGGTTGGCCGGGGCTCTGAGCAACCTGATCCGGTTGGAGATGTCCCTGCTCCTTGCAGGGGGGTTGGACTGGATGGCCTTTAAAGGTCCCTTCCCACCCAAATCATTCTATGATTCTATGATTGTTGAAGTATCGTCATTCTGCTCATACGACTCTTGCTTGGTGTTGGCAAGGCAGAGTTAAGGTTATGCTGGTGCACAAAACTGTGTACCCATGACAGGTTTGGATTTGGAATCTTAACTCAGAAGCTCCTATGGTTGCTTTGTATCTGACCCTGTAAGGAGCACGAGTATATACTGAATATTGCCCTGAAACTGAGGGATGGGTTTTAGATTAGCTGCTCACAGTGATCACATCCTACTTTCAGGTGGCAAAAATGGCAAAAAAGGTTAAAACTTGACTGACCTCTACTTTAACTTACTGATGTGCACTCTCGACTTATTCAACTTATCTTGTTTCCCCCCCCCCCCACTTCCCCCCCCCCCGACTGTTCACATAAGAAAGACCCCCCACAGCCTAAGCCAAGTTCAAATTTTTATGGTGGGGTTTTTCTTTCTGTTGTTATCAGTACTGCTTCCTTAGTCAGTGCGCAAGCAATCAGAAGCTGGCTCTGCTCTGTTGTCATCCATCACTATTCAGAGGCATTGGTTTGCCACTGGAAGGTGTCCATGTTGTTGACTCAGTGCTACCACTTTGCCTCCTTTTCCAGCCCGTAGCAGACGTGCGTTTTTGTCGATGTGTTCTGGGCAGCAAGCAGTGCAGTGTGAAGAGCAGCCAACTGAGGCAGGACAGATCTCAGATGTGAGCAGTGGCTTTATCGCATTCCCCAGCTGGGAATTTTCCAGCTGACAGGTGCCAAAAGATGGCAATTTGTTGGAGGGATGGCATTCTTGTGGGAGTACTCCATCTGGACTGACAAATGAGGGATACCTTTCAGGTCAAAAAAAAGTTCTGATCAAAGGGAACAACCAGTTCCCACTGGAACAACAGCCCCACTAGGGCTGTACTGGTGGGACATGGGGCTCAAAACTTGTCATTTGCAGGAATTTTCAGCAAGGACAGATGGAGAATCCTGCCTCTGGGAAGGAGCAACCCACTGCATCGGTGCAGGCTGGGTAGGTAGTAACTCTTCAGGGCAGGACCCAGGGTTCCTGGGGAGCAGCACGTTGAAGATGAGTTGGTGTGTGCTCTTGTTGAAAGCTGTGTTAGCTGGAGTGTAACCAGCAAGCTGAGGGAAGAGATTAATTCCCTCATCGCAGCACTGCTGAGGCCACATCTGGACTGCTGTGTTTTGCACCCTGGTTTGAGAGAGGTTGCCAGACTGGAGAAAATGCAGTGAAGAAGGCCACAGAGGTGGTCAAGGAGTCCAGGGCACAGCGTGTAGGTGCTCTTTCCAGTTAGTTAAAGAGATGTTATATGGAAGATGGAGCCAGGCTCTTTCCAGAGCTGCACAGCAGAAGAACAAAAGGCAATGGATGTGTGTTGCAGCAAAGAAAATTTGTTTGGGTAATGAGGGAAAAAAATTCACCATGAGATCAGGTAAGCACTGAAATAGGGGTCAGTTGGGGAATCTCTGTCTTTGAAGACATTCAGAACTTGACTAGATGAGGCCATGGGCAACCTGACCTAATTGTGGTGTGGGGTCTTGGCCTGAGCAGAAGGTTGGACAAGCTCATGGAGATCCCCTCCAACCTCAGTTACTGTGTTTCAAGGATGCCCTGTAGGCTCTGACATCAGCTTTGGGTATGGAGGAGAGGAGAGACTTGGGTTGCGGGTAGGGAAGGGTGATGAACCGATAAGCGTGGGCCCTGTGCATGCAGGTGGCTTGTGGCCAGAGGAAGAATGTAGCTGTGAGTCCTTGCCGGCTGAACCACATGCTCTCTGCACCATGTGGTTATCAGCTGGACAGCTTGTAGGGCTCTTGTAGCAGAAGGGAGGAGCCTCATCATAAAGCTGTATGCTGCTCTGAGATATTCTGCAAGTTACTAATAAGGAAATAAACTTAGTGCTCACCTCGGGCCAGAAATTTGAAGAAATCTTCCCATCAAGTGTTTTTTTGTGGGAAAGTATAGTGATCTGGAGGAGATGGAGTGTACCTCCCAGCTTGGCAGCCTTTGGCAAGGCTTGAAGCTTTAGTGAAAGCTGCGATCTTTTGCTTGCTTGGCAGATGAGCATTACATCCCAGGGCCAGTCATCTAGATCTGCTGTCACAATTTCTGTGTCCTGTCAGGGTCACTCCAGTATCTTTCTGAAAGCAGATGGGCGATGACCTCTGTTGCTGCGTCAAGTCTATGGTGTGTCCTCAAAGACTGAAAGCGTGAGCTTCTGCAGTACAGGACAGAGAAAGCTGAGGTCATATGTGGCATCTGTCTTCAGAACCTTAAAAAGAAGGGAATGACCTGTTCTCCATGGTCTGTGAAGACAAGGACAAGAAGGATTTGGGTTGAGACTGCAACAAGAGATGTTTGGCTTACACTTCAGGAAGGATGGGTCAGTGCTTAGAGGTGCAGGGATGGATTTCAGAGTGATGGTTTTGCAGACCAGTCTAGACAAACCTCTGTTTAGTTATGTTTAGTCGTGTCTTGGACCAAGAGGGGATAAAGTGAGACCCAACCGCATTTCTATGCATGTTTTGGTTGTTTCACATATGTTGGAGCAGAGAACATTAAGAGCAGTGACTACTATACTACTACTACACATTGGTTGTCTTCCCTAAAATCTTGAGGAGCTTGAAGGACTCCTTGTTTCAGAGCCATAAAGAAATTGAGAGAGATGTCTGAGAGTTCCTGCTGTTATGGCATGAAGCACAAGGTGGAATTGGGCGGGAGGTAGAGTCACAACCACCCCTTCTGTATCATCATCATTTCTTTAGGTCTGCAGCTGTCCAGTTGAAAACAGCCTGGCTCCTGCTGTCCTCCAGAAAGGCGGTGTTAGGCACAAGGCCATCTGTCGCAAGGCAGCCTGACAGCTCCCGGGGCTGCGGGGTTGTGAAAAACGTGGACAGGAGAACAAGCTGTTCTGCTTCAGGTCTCTGAAGTGGATTTTTGAGGTTGGCACAAAAGCCAGCTCTGTCCTGAAATCAATCTGCCACTTCACAGAAAGGAAAGGTGCCAGGGCTGCTTGCTGCTGTAGGGATATTCAGGATGGGTGTGTTCGTTGCCTGCCCTGGGCAGTGGTTGATCCAAGGGACCTCTGTAACTAGAAGGTCCTGTCCCTGTTCCTGCTGATTGACTCCAGTTGCATTGTTGCTTGAATAATTTTGGTTTCCTCTCTGAGGAGTTGCCTTTCTAATAATTTTTCCCCCTACAGTGTTGTTTGCCTTTGCGTCACCTCCCCTCCCTGCCATGTTTTGGAGAAGCTTTTTTCCTGTTTCTGCTGCAGTCGATGCTGGTACTGTAAGGAGCCCAAAGGATGCAGAGAATATGAGATAGGATATAAAAACCACACCTTTATGTGACTTATCTCACTTTCCCATTCTGGGTGGGATTGCTGGTGTGCCTGATCCGAGGGGGAGAGGTTGTGCGTGTTCTGCTCAGTGATGCTCTCTTCTCCTTTGCTTTACTCTATATTTTCAGCACGTTCTCCATGGGGGTGATGCCAACATGCTTTATGTCGCTCAGCACCATTTTTCCTGCAGTCACCTAACATGTAAATCCCACAAATGAAATATATCAGCAGGAAGTGACGCCAGCCAATGCTTTTGTTTTGAAACTGTGCTGTTTTCTTCCTTTAACCCCCAAGACTTCAAATTCTCAAATACTGGCCCTCACGTAGGACTTGTAAATAAGGCGTTTTGGGTTTTCTAGACTGATCTCTTTGAGGTGCAGCACTCGGAGGGGAGCGGGTTTGTGCAGAGGGGGATCTCACCTCTATTTTGCCCTGCCTGATTTATGATAGACTTTGCAAGCCAAGTTCTACCTGGGTTAGAAGAGCACTCGGTGAAAATTCATGAAGCAAGTAGCCTTTTGGGGCAAGTTACAAATAAATGTGTCTTAAAAATATTAATGTTAGTTCCTACCTTAACTGTGAAATCAGTGTGGCTGTTCCATAATTTAACGGTAATAAAAATTAATTAGGTTCATAAAGATGCATCTGTGTAGTACAGACCTTGCTTACAGCTGCAGCAGGCGATGGAGGATCTTTGTAGAGCCTTTGACTCTCGTGTGTACCTGAATTCACTGTGTGCGCACAGATTATATATGAAGGAACATTTCAGATGCTTCGGTTGGTCAGTCCTTCCAGCCCAGCCTTGTGTGTCTGAAAAGCTGTGATTCATCAGATCAGCATGCAAGGAACAACATGATAACTGCTACCTCAAAGGAATAAGATTTCTCTCAGCCTCCCCTGGTTTGGGTTATGGTGCCTCGGCATCTACAAGGAACACAATATATTTATTCTGTCTTTGATCTCCCACATTGATCTCAGTTTAAATCAGTGCTATGACAGCAAGAAAGAGGCTGTTCCTTTAAAAACAAATTAAAAAAAAAATTATACTCTTCGACTGTGTGAATTGTTTGGTGATGAGGGCATAGAATAGCAGGCTGGAAAAAAAAATGTAGTAGTAGTAGTAGACCTGACAAATCAGTTTGTCAGTACATGGAGTGGCTTTATGGCTCGGAATAGGGAGCGGCAGCTCTCTGAATCGCTGTCGGGTTGCTTGAATAGAGTGCCTACTTACGCGGGCAAAACAGCTCGTTGCGAAGCTTGAATAGGCTGTTATTTAAAGGCCTGCGAGTTTCCTTCTATATACAGCAACATGTCAAGGGGTAAAAAAAACTACATTTATATTGCTGCTTTATTAAAATTTATGCTGGCGCGGCAGTCCTGGAGCTCCAGTGGAAGCTGAGTTGGCTCTTTCATTCAAAGTCACGGCTCTGCCTGCTCGTAACTTAGTAAAGAATTACCTGTGGAGACGAAGTTTCTTGTTCCTGATCTCAGCCCACCAAGGTGTTTGTTCTTTTAAACACTTCATAACCGCGCTCTGCTGTTGTGGGTTTTTAGGTGATGGGGCTGGAAGGTGTGTTCCTGGCTGGGCTTTCCTTACCTTTAGGGTTTGATGCTTTACTGTTTAACTTAACTAATTCTCTGCTGTTACACAGACTGAGGACACGGCTTCAATTCTTCCTGTAGAAAAGACGGTAGCTCCTCAGCCTCTGTACCAGGTGGGAAGGGGCAGATGCTTTGCCACCTCAGCAGCAGAGCCTGAGGGCAGCTGAATCCCTGGCCGCTGCTCTGTGCCCTGGACCACGCTCCATCCTCAGTTAGTTAGCTCCCCCTTGTAGATCTGACAGGGAAAGGCTGAAGTCATCTCCGTTAGCTCTTGGCCCCGGGGCAGTCACTTGGCCTCTTGCCTTTTTGCTGGCATCCCATGCAATGTGCAAGGCTCATATCATAGAATCACAGAATGGTTTGGGTTGGAAGGGACCTTCAAAGCCCATCCAGTCCAACCCCCCTGCAAGAAGCAGGGACATCTCCAACCAGATCAGGTTGCTCAGAGCCCCATCCAACCTGGCCTGGAATGTTTCCAGGGATGGGGCATCCACCATCTCTCTGGGCAACCTGTGCCAGTGTTCCACCACCCTCATTGTAAAAAAAATTTTTCCTAATATCTAATCTGAATCTACCTCCCTCTCTTTTGAAACCATTACCCCTTGTCCTATCACAACAGGCCCTGCTGAAGAGTCCTTCATGTTTCAGGAGAATTTGCTTTCCTGTCCCCATGACTTCTCCATGTTATTTCATTTTCATCTTAATGAACGCAGAAGTCACTTCGGAAGCACTTGTCCCATGTAATATCTGATGCTGGATAGTTACAGCCTGCCTGCTCGAAGGCCTTCTTGTAGGTTCATCTGCATAAATTCTCCTCTGCTTTGCTCCTAAAGTCACCTTTACTGCGGCTGGACCGCATGTGCCTGATTGTCTTCACCTCGGAAGTACGAGCCGTGGGTGAGCAATCCCCAAATCTGAAGTGCCTCAGGAATCTCAAGGGTGATGTGCTGTGTACCCGAGGAACGGACCAGGTGCTGGTCGGTAGTGGATGGGAAGCAGGACTTGTGTGGGGTGAAAATGTTCCTGGAAGGTGAAAGCAGGAAAAGAGTTGCTTCAGTTCTGCGTTTCTTTGAGAGCTAAAATGCAGCTGTCCTCATTTTTTTAACTTGTGACTTTGTCATCCAGGATATGGTCAAAAAGAGAGACTAAAATGAGCAACTTGTTCTGTCTCTTTTTTTTTTTCCCTCCACAGTTGATAAACATATCGACAGGATTGTGACCTTAGACTAGAAAGTGTCTGGCTTCTTTCACTTGTTCTGTTCTTGCTGCTTAATGAGCAGAGAGAAGGTCTCTTCCAGGGTGCTTTTGTGACACTGATTGCTTCGGTGGAAGCAGGTTGGCAGGGTTGGTTTGCCGTGCTCACAGCACTCCTGTTCCTCTGCTCTTGCCTGTATTGCTACCGTGTTGTCGTGCTCTGCACTGGTTTTTATGATTTGGTTAAGAATGTGTCATGGTCATGTCTGGAGTCTCTATCTTGTCAGAGTTGTTCATGCAAGGTCTCACTTAGCTTTTCGTGGTGTTGTGGACTTCCCACCTCCGTTATTTAGGGCTGGGTACAGCAAAACTCTTGATCCCGTGGTTTATTCTGAGCCTGAAGATGATCTCACTGAGAGCTGAGAGCTCTGTTCCAATTTTTGTTGTGGTTATTTCAATGATAACTAGAGAGCCAAGATAGGACAGGTGGAACCACAGAGGTTTTTTAATTGCTCGCATCTCTGCAGCGAAGAAGCTGGCGGAAGGATCCTGTGAAACGACGCAAATACAGAGCAGATGCTCCAGCTGGTCTGGACTGGTTCCAGATGTGTGTCTTTACGAGAAATATGTTCCTTGGATCTCACTGGCATCTGGGGGGCGTTGGTGTTGGTGGTTCTGCAGAGGGACAGTGTCTCTGCTGGTGACAGGCCCAAAAACGGCACTGCCAATGAGTGGCTCCATCTGTCAGCCATCCGGCTGGTTCTGTAGTGCTAATGAAGGACACGGCTCTACCCGAGGCCTGTTGGTTTTGATGACTAAGCCGCTACAAGTATGAGGCAGAGAAATGCTGAGGAATTTTCTGCTTTGGAAGGGAATATTGTTGCTTGGTTGATTTGAAAGCCAATTTATGGCACCAGGTCAAAGGCAGTTGCTTCTGCTGCTTCCCAATTAGAAGACTTGTTTATTGATGGATGGCTGAGGTGAGGAAGTGAAAAATCTCGATTTGCTTTTCCTCCTAGAAGAGGTGGCTTGCTACTGAAGTGGTCATTTCTCTTCTCTGATTGGGTCCTTGTTTATATTAGCACTGTGATGATACTAGTAATCATTGTGGCTGTTTTGATGCTGTGGAGATACCATCCATCAAAACCAGCCTCTGCTACTTCAGTGACTCATTGTCCTTCTGGGATGTTTTGAGGATATGCGATGGAGCAAGCTCTGTCATCCTGATCTTACAGATGAGGAATTGCACTTTGGATGGATGAAGTAATTTGCCCAAGGTTACCGAGGCAATCTAGGGCAGGGCAGGGATTCAAACTCTTAGCACCTTTTGGATCATTCTTCCTTCTGCTGGCAGAGCCTATTGTGACTGAAATGTAAGAATTCATGCAGGAAAAATGACTCTTGTACTTTCTGTCCCTCTTAAGGTGGTGCTATCATGTAATTATAGAATCACAGGGGGTAGGTAGTGGAAGTCTGCTCTGAGGTCTCCCCGGAGCCTCCTCTTCTCCAGGCAGAACAGCGCCAACTCTCTCAGCCTGTCCTCGCAGGAGAGGTGCTCCAGCGTTCTTATAATCTCCGTGGCCCTCCTACATAATCATATGAAACTCTCTTTTTGGTTACTTGATGAAGGAGTTTCAGCATAGCTGAAGATCATTACTCTCTATTTTCCCCTTTTGAGTGTTTTTTTTCCTCAGTAAATACAGTCAGGCCTGGTGTGTTGGTGATCACAGGACCAGCCACATGTTTATCCCAGTCCTGGTGTCTGCATGCTGCCATTCAGAGTCAGACTCTGCAGTCCTTCTGGTGACACCAAGCTGTGTCAGCACGCTTGCCCCAGCTGGTCACATCCCCACAGTCTCTCCTGTGACCACGCAGCCTTCCTGTTACCACTGGGGCACAAAGGAAGAGAACACACTTTAAACCAACAGTCAGCATGGCAGTCCCATGGACATTGCGGCCTTGTGTTGCTTGATACCCTAATGCATTCCCAGGCGCAACATTGAGTGCTCCCTGGTGTCTTCCAAGCAGCTGCTCCCTGCTGTTCATCTGCTGTGGCAGGTTTAAAAAAAGACTCAGTCTTTGTGGTTTCTTAGGAGCATTCAGCAAAGCAGTTTAGTAGCAGGCTGACCTGTCTGCTTGTTGGGTTCTGAAATACGTGACACTTACCAGAGGGATCGGTGGTGTTGTGGTGATCTATGTGGTTCGTGGCTGTTGTGAGCAGAACTGTCCCATGCTCTGCTCTGCAGAAAGAGCATCGCATGTCAGCTGTGGGGTGGAATCCTTTTACTCTTGGGGCGGGGGTGCTGCAAAGGTTTTGGGGAGCATCAGACTCACCTTTTGGTACCGCTGTCCAAGAGTCTTCAGGGGTTCACTGGTTCAGAGGGCTGGTGAACACAACCTACAAGTTTTTTGAGTCCAGGTGAGACAGCACTGAGGAACACATAGGAGCTTTCAAACCTGTGAAAGAACAGACAGGAGCAAACCCTTCTCCAGGCCTATTGTGGACAGAGTGGGAAGTAATTTGATGTAAGATGATGCAAAGGAGTTCAGCTCTTTATCAGGAGAGACTTTCCCAAAATCTGGTAGGGAAAAATGTATGAAACAGTGGGACGGACTGAGGAGGAGACTGTGCAGTACCCACTGCTGGTGATTCATTATTTTTTGTGATCAGGGTGGATGGTGGTTTGTTAGCAATGGGAAGTACAGCTGAGCCTGCCTTCAGGCTGAGCAAAGGATAAAGGTCTCTTCCAGCCCTGTCTTCTGTCATTTCAGCAGGGCCTGTTGTGACAGGACTAGGGGTAATGGTCTCAAAATAGAGGGAGGTAGATTTAGATTAGATATTAGGAAAAAATGTTTTACACTGAGCATTGTGGAACACCGGCCCAGGTTGCCCAGAGAGGTGGTGGATGCCCCATCCCTGGAAATGTTGAAGGCCAGGCTGGATGAGGCTCTGAGCAACCTGATCTGGTTGGAGATGTCCCTGCTCCTTGCAGGCAGTTGGACTGGATGACCTTTGAAGGTCCCTTCCAACCCTAACCATTCTGTGATTCTGTGATTTCTGGCTTTGTTAGGCAGGTGGATTTTGGAGCAGAGGCTTGTGGAGAAGGATCGTTTCAGGTGACCCAGGAGATGCTGTTGATCTTCCCAGGGGGAAGAAGATGAAGGAGGAATTGTCACTGCAGAAAACACAGAGGCTTCTTTTATTTTCTGTGTGCAGGTTTGAACTCCTTCCTCCCCCTCTGCCCTTTCTCACCGCTGCTCCTGCTGTGGGACGCTGTGGCAGCAGAGCTGGACTCAGCAGAACCACTCGTGCACAATGAATATTCATTTCTAATGCAAATTGCTGTTCCTGCTCTAGGGTCTCTGCTGCTCTTGTGGAAGGTAGAGAAGGATGGGGAATGTCATGCTGCATATGTTACCGGCCAGGATGGGCTTTGCAGTGCCTGTGTTTGATGGTGAGGGCCGAGGGGCTTTTGAATGACAGAGGATGGAATGGGCAGTGCGGTCTCCAGGCAAATTTGGAGAGGTCCAGCTTGTGCTTGTGACCCTGCTTCTCCTTGTCCACATGGTGCTTAAAGAGTTCCTGAGGCACGGCATCTGGGCTTTAAGGGACTGTGCTGATTTAACTCACTAAAACAGCAGAAAGTAAACACAGAGGGGGAACGAAGCACCGCAAATAGTCTTTTTATTTCTTTCATCTTTCCAGACTAGGAGTTTTAAACACTGTGAGCTGTGCAGGGAAGAGCAGAGATCGAGTGGCTAGAGGCAAAAACAGGGTCACTATGGAAGGAACAGCAAGGACAGGTAGAGGGCATGGAGAAACCTTTCCTAATAGGAGTCACGGTGCAAAATACACCTCTAACTGCACAAGTCAAACAGGGAGTCTCACAAACACGTTGCAGCAGCATCTCAGGCTTCCAGAAAAAGGAATGAAGAGTGCTGGACACAATCTGAGGAGCAGGATTTGCTGTCTTGCCCTTTGGAGGGTCGTTAGGTGGTGGTGGGAGGTGTGATTCGTCTTGGAGCTGATCACACGCTGCCTTGCCGTAAATCCTTTGGAGACAGCGGAGCTGCCGGTTGGGCAGGAGGGAGGAACGCATCTCTTTGCTGTGCTCAGCTTGGGACAGTGCCATCATCATCTTATCTCCTCTATGGCTGAAATTTTATGGCAAAAAAAACCCCACCTTGAATAAAAACCCTGAAGAAACCCCTTGAGTAGCTGGGGAATGGGGCTGGAGGTGGGTTGAGCATTTTGACTGTGGAAATGTGCAAGTAGCTATTCTGTGCTCCCTTTCCCCTTCGTCTTATTCAAATAAGATCACACTGCCCCATCTCAGCTGTGTATTTTTAGTACTGGCATGCTTGCACCCTGCCAGGCGAAGGACTTCCGTGGTTAACGAACGAGATAAAGCTGCCAGCCTCAGTGTTCAGCAAATGACCTCCCTTCTTAATCTTCTTCACTGAAAATAACAGGCTTCTGTATGAAATGTTGCAAAGAAAATGCATCTGAGAAACTGCACAACGTTTTCAATAAATCCTGGCTTCAGTTGGATGAAAAAATGTAAGAATTTATTTCCTTGCTGTATTTTAGCATGATTTCTTGGGAGGCAGTTGAGTAGTTAGTGTTGGAAGTCAGAGAGCTGATGCAAGAGGCCAATGTGGAATGGGGAATCCTGGAGAGCCAGGTTTACGCTGGCTCTGCTGTGCTGGATTTGCTTATTTGCATGCTGGATGGAGCCAAGGGGACTTGAGCATCTCCAGCAGTGACTGGAAGTCAAAAGGAAAAAAAAAAAATCAAGGGAGGTTTCAAACACATCATAATTTTGGATTACTTTTTTTTTTTTTCCCCAGATGCACCAGACTTTTTCTTTCCCCTACCTCCAAATGAGGCTATATCCTCCTATTTCCTAGATTCTGCCAAAACTGAAAGAAAAGTCATTTTTCACGTAATTCCACCTTCCATCTGTGACTAGGACATGCTGCATGTTAACTTTGCATGAGATTTCCGAGCAGTTGTTGATGATGAGGCTGAACTAATTAAACTAAGTTCCCAGGTTGGTTGCCAATTAAACAACGAAGACTTGGCCAAACTTCTCAAACCTGGCTCAGCCAGCGGCTGTGTTAGCTGAGTCCCTTTGATTTTTCTACTGATCTAAGCCACCTTTCCCTTGCAGTTGGGCAGCCTGGGACTACAGACACCCTGCAGACATGTTTTTTTATGTCAGGTTTGCTCACATCCGTTGGATGCTGGGGTGGAAGCATCTTTCAGACACACATGGGCAGATGCCTAAACGGCCAGGTGTAGCACAATAGAGATTGAGGGGAAGAAACAGGGATTTGCAGGGGGACCTTCAAAAAGGCTGTGATGGAGCTGCTGACCAGCTTTGAGCCCTGTAGAGGAAGGAGACAGCTGTGGAGCGTTGTCCCAAGAGAAAGATTGAGTTTTTTGAACAGCTATAGCTCATCTTCAGGTCAAAAAATCACGCAAAGTGAGCGCCGCTGCAGTACCAGCCCAGCACCGTATCCAGGTAATAAGAACTTCTGTTTCGCCAACTTACAGCCTCAGCTATACATCCGCTGCGCTTCGCTCATCTCCTTCTCCTTCCTATGATCCTTGCCTAAGAGGGACTGTGACTGTGGTGATAATTATATCTCTCTATATATGTCTTCATATTCTGCTCCTTGAAGTGTCTGAAAGCTTCTTCTTTGATGTGATTCTGCTCACCAGAATACATTATACTTTCCCAAAACAACTACTGTGCTTGTTATAATTACTGCAGAAGTGCTGAGTGTTTTCAAGTGCTTTTCATCATCCCCAAATGTGGAAATAGATGACTTGGCACTTTCTTTTTACTGCCGGCTTCTAAGGAGGCCAGTTCTGGATTAGTAGAGCACGGGCGAAACCATTGCAAAGGAAAATGTCTGTGGTGGTTGTACAGCACTGGTGCTGTTTAAGGACCACGACCGTGTGATGCTGGAGATTGTGGTTTCTCTCCTCTCTTGTATATAGACTGGTTTATTTTTTTCCTTTCACTTGCAATGAGTTCTCAAGAGCAGGTGCTGGCACTGGGCCCCAGTGTCTGGTTGAAGAAATGGTCCTTCATGCTGTCATCATCTCACTTGAGGAAGCTGTAAAGGAAGTTCAGGGCTTGTCAAGGGTCTTAATATCTTTTCCAGGGGGAAGCATCAATAAAAACCCCTGGGCTTCAGTTACCCTTTGGCAAAAGAGGCAGCGTTCAGATTATTAGTTGTTTGATGGACCAAGCTAACCTTCTGGTGGGGTGGGACCTCTGTGGTAGGTGCTGTACAAATGAAGAGCAGGCTGATGCTGTGTTACTAATATTCTAAGTACTTGTCCCAGTACAACACTTGTCATCTTCATTGTGGAGGAATTCCCAGTCTTACAACAGATATTTGCTTATTAATAATTAATCATTACACTGCTAATGATCTATCATGGAGATTTTAAACTGGGGTAGGTACTATCTAAGCTGACCAGTGTCACCAAGACCAGGCAATTTTGCATAACAGTGGTCCCCTACCAAGTGTTTGAACCAGACTTTTTTTTTTTTTTTTTCCCCTCCATTTTTGTACTCAAATTAGCCTGTGACCGTCTACGGATGAATTTCTGCCTCCAGAATGTAGCTTTTCTCTTCAACTTCTAACAAAAGCACTGAGACCTACTTGCAAAAAAATCAGTATTTCAAATTAAATCCCCAATGAGAATTCTCGAGAGAATACGGCTCCCCAGACAGTTTAATTCAATTTGTTATCCTTAGAAAGAAAGCATGCAACCTATTAATTTAGGGAATGGGACATAGGCTTTGCTGAGCTACACAAACATATTATGAACACAATAAAGCCAGAAAATTCTTTGCATGCCATTTAAAAAAATAAAATTTCACTAAGCCTTTAATAAACTAATTCATTACTAAGGATGACTAATATGCTGAAACACAGATACTTCTCCAGCTGGAGTTGCTCCTTGCAGTGAGCCACTTCACCTGAAGACATTTGTGGTTTGCTGGAGAAACTTTTCTCTTTCTGATTGATGCTACTTTTTAAAAATAACCCTGGCCCTTAGTAGCTGGAAGTGCTGGAGTGTCAGATTTAATGACGATATCTCAATTTGGCTAATGAAAGACAGTGCCTCTCCCTAAAAGCAAGCTTTGCTCGCAGAAGATTTGCAACTTATTAAAAAATGGATTTATCTCAAATGAGGAATGTTGCCGAATGAGTCTGATACTGCTCGCTGCTTTGTGATTCTCCAGGGGACAGGCAATCCTGTTTCACTTTCCAGCTTCAGCTTCTCTCCTGAGACAAATGAATATTTTTGCTGCGTGACCAGTAACGGTGCATCAGTAATGTTGGTCCCATTCAGTCCCTTTCCCTCCCCTTGTTTCGCTGCTGCCAGCTGATAAGAAGATTCTGACACATGCCTCCGAGGACTATACGTAGTGGAAGCTACCTGGTGTTGGTTCACACAGGTTCATTTTGTTGTTAATAGATACCGGTTTGGCCTTTATTAACCCGTTCATGCTGAATTTCTTTAGAGTCTTGTTCTATGCATTGCTGGCTGTTCATTCACATATTTCAAATGCTGGTTACGATAACTCTTCTTTAAACCTCATTTTCTCAGGATATGAGGCAGTCATGTTGCTGTGAATGCGCACGTGTGTATGTGGTGCTTATCTCATCCTCTCCAGAATTTTTAATCTCTTGGACCTTTGGATCTCTTGGAATCTCAGCTGAATTCGGATTAAAAAAGATTGTCTTTTTGCTAATGCTCTGCATACAGCAGGCAGGGTAAGGAGAGAATCCCTCAGCGCCTGACTCCGGGAAAGTCTACAGTGTGAGCTCAGCCAGAGGGCTGGAGCTCCTCTCCTGTGAGGACAGGCTGAGAGAGTTGGGGTTGTTCAGCCTGGAGAAGAGGAGGCTCTGGGGAGACCTTAGAGCGGCCTTCCAGTACCTAAAGGGGGCTGCAGGAAAGACGGGGAGAAACTCTTCAGCAGAGCCTGTTGTGATAGGATGAGGAGTAATGGTTTTAAAATAGAGGGAGGTAGATTCAGATTAGATATAAGGAAAAAATGTTTTACACTGAGGGTGTTGGAACAGTGTCCCAGGTTTCCCAGAGAGGTGGTGGATGCCCCATCCCTGGAAACATTCCAGGCCAGGCTGGCCAGGGCTCTGAGCAACCTGGTCTGGTTGGAGATGTCCCTGCTCCTGGCTGGGGGGTTGGACTGGACGGACTTTAAAGGTCCCTTCCCACCCAAATAATTCTGTGGTTGTATGATTGTAATCCTTACTAGACATCAGAGGAAGAAGTAGCAGATGGTCCTTATCCACTTTGTGATGACAAGAATGCTTCAGTCTGAGTTTGCATCATCTTTGATATCAGTTAGGTAACTGCAGGAGACAAAACTGTGGGAAACTAGGATTTCTACTGAAATTGCTTCTGTTTTTCCCAAATTGGTTGTTTTATTCTTTCAGAGTTACTTCCCTTTTAGTTTTATGTGCCTGAGCTTTTTGCGGGTTGTATGCATGTGTAGTGAGGAAATAGGGATGTTATGGAAAAACAGATGGGTTGTGTGTCTTTCCGGGAAGAAAAGCAAGGATCCTGATTTTCCTGAAGTATCTTGTTTCTGAGTGATTATAGCAAAAAGATGAACACCTTTCCTGTGGATGCAGTAACATCTTGTGTGCAGGGCTGTCTGGGTAAGCCTGGGGAGAGGAGCTCGGTTTCCTGAGGCTGGAGAGAGGAGCTGACTAATGGGGCTGGTGTTCTCCTTGTCTGTATATCAGGGCTTTTTCTGACCCCTGCTGTGACAGTCCAGAGTGGTGCGAGTTGGTGCTTTAAAATCATTTTACAGATGAGCAGCTGCTCTTCACCACAGAGCTGACCTAGGTTTGATGAGGGACGTTGTTCCTGACTTGAACCTTGCTTGTATGTGCACACATCCATGCGTGTGGTCAGCAGAGTCATAACTTGAGGAGAGAGGTGCTTTCCTTGTCAGATGGTTGGCAGACGAGGGTGATGGCTGTGACATGACCCGTAATGGCAGTGACTCATCAGGTTGCCATGGACATCTCATTGCTTTGGCTCTGACCCTTCCTCTTAAGCAGAGGAGAAGGTGGGAGCAGATAATGGGTGATGTTGAGTGAAACTGCGGCTGGAGGAGGAATCTGTGGGTTTCTTCTGTACGGTCATTTGCTTTAATTCTTAGTTGTGATAACCTAACTTTGAGTATGGTGTCCCTCCTTCTGAACAATGGCATCTTCTTTTCAAGACTTTCTTGGGTATGAGACCCCTGAAAATGACCTGTTCTGAAGAAGGGACAGTTGCTGGCTTTTAGATTCACTGCCTGAGTTGAGATTTCACTGGTACGTGTGATTAATGGGGATGATGATGCTGCTAAAAGTTCAGGAGGACTTTAGGGCACAGTGGCACTCCTGGACCCAGAACGCAGGCCTGGAAGGGAGCTGTTTGAAGCCAGCGCTGTAGCACGGCTCACGCTGCTTTGTGTGGGGTTAGGTAAAACTGGAAGCTCGGTTTGTTTGCTCTCTGAGGAGCAAGTTGAATACTGTGTTGTGGGAAGCCGTGAGGGCTGTCTGTTTTGTGCCTTATATTTCCATTCTTCTCCGGGGTTCTGCTGAGGAATTAGTTTTTTAGCAGAGCTTGTAAAAGACAGGGGAACAGTATCATGATGATGCTGTGCTGCTTTTGCATGATTTAAGTGAAATGATATGTTAAATTCGGATTTGTGATACAGAGCTGCATTCCAAAGCTGTGCTCAGCACAAGGTGGGGAGGTGGTATGTCCCGCATTCCCCTTACCCCATGCTGTACCTGGGATCTGCATTGCGTCCCACAGATTTCGGAGAAGTCTTTAGGTGACTTTAAGTTATTCCCATACGTTGTGGTCCCTATAGGTCCCCTCTCAGTCTTCTTTGTTTGTGAGAAGGTGTCACAGTCCTCCCTGCATTCCTTGTGCAGGGGGTAACAACTCCAACTTTAGTTCTGTTTTACATTTATGTTGTAGCAATAAGGAAGAACTGAATGTAGGTTAGGATCTCATATTCAAAGCTGTTGCTGGAAGTCTACCAGGAACCCACTGATCCACAGAACAACAAAACTGGGAGAACATTCCACTGTGCTTACCTCTGGTCTTAGGCTTTCTGCTGGGCATCGCTGTTGGCCCTTGTTGGAGCTGGGTTTCCTGCCTAGATGGGCCTTTCGTCTGACATGGCAGGGCTGGCCTTTTCTTAACTTTCACTTGCCCAACGCGATGTTAACCCCTGTTGTGAACAGGGCTTTAAATGTTTTGAAATTTTAACTGCCACTTTATTAGCGCATGTTATTTTTTTTGCTAGGTGTGCATAGTGATGCCATACAACGGTCTAAACAGAAGTGGTAATGGGTAGAAGTAGTTTTGTGCTGGGAGGGTAACTTTTACAGGCTGTATGATCTTTTTCACCTTTTATTTGAGCTCTGAAGGTCTCTTAGATTCTGGAGATGATGCTTTGGACACATCTCTTTCTTTCTGGCAGAGTTTATCCCTAGAAACAGAAGCATTTTGTGTGAACAGATGTTTGACTTTCTGCTGGTTTGGTGCTTCTGGCAAATTCCTTATACTTGGAGTTTGATGCTGGTCTTCGTAGAGACCCTGACCTCACGGTGACTGACTGTTCTTTGCTTCTCTTTCCTTGTTTTATTTTTTCGTGTTGAGTGGTCTTCTGCTCATCTACCCTGGTGCAGACAGGGAAAACTTCCAACAGGCAGGGAAACAGTCCCGCGCAGCCCATTTTGCAAGGCATTTTGTCATTCTGTCCATAGCATAGTTAAGTTTTTTCCCCATAAATCTGGCTTTACCAGGAATTATAGTAACGCCCAGTCACTGTCTACAGTGTTTTATTCTTAAGGAGGCCCTGTGACTGCAGAGGAATCTTGTCTTATGAGGACTGTATGTCTTCAAGGTATTTTAATCCATTAGCAGCGATTTCCTCTACTCCTTTGTAAGCAGATAAGATGCATATGTGGATCAAGCAATTTTTGAATTTTTATTTTATTGTTTTATTTTTTTTTCCTCTTCAGCTATATTTTGCACTTTCAAGATTGCATGTGGCCAACGGGATGCAAGTAGCTTTCAAAGACCCATTTGTGAACTGGAGAACTGTTCAGCCTTGGACTGCTGAGGGCTGGGCCTTGTGAACTTTGCGTTGCAGAGCAGCTTAAACATGAATGTCAGGTCACTGGGCCAGCGGAGGGTTCAGGCAGGAGATGCACTCAAAGTAGGTCTCCTCCCAGATGGGAAGCAAGGGGTGATACTTCTGCCCCTTGGCTGGAGAGTACACAGTGTCCACATCATGTGGTGTAAGCATCACTTGGTGCCTCAGAGATGGCTTTTTGGTGACCTGGGTAACTCAAACAGAGGAAACGGCACTCTCAAATCTCCCTGGGCTGTTTTGTGGTGCTGCTGCTCCATCCCTTTGGAGAGGCAGTCTGAGCTTGTCTCTCAGCAACAGCTCTCGGCTTGGGCTTGGCACTGGTTTGATCCTGGACAGTTCAGCGATCCGGTTACCGAAACAGGCCGAAACAAATCGTGATGCAACTGAAGGGAGGAAGCAGTCAGAAGGGAGAGCATGGCGTGAATAAATGTACAGGAAGGGATGGGATGGAAACACTTGAAATTGGCTTTTCTGCCAAAACCAGCACCTTGTCAACTGTCCCTACGGCGTGAGTCTCTGCAGCCTGGCTGGGCTGGAAGTGGAAAACAGATCCGCAAGCTGCCGCGGCTCATGTTGACTGTGCCCCAGTGTGGTCGCTGCTGCGGCAAGCCGAGCGCTCAGCTGAACCGAGCAACTCAGCGACGACTGTGGTAGCACCAGTCACAACAGCTCTCGGATGTTCCCAGCAGGTAGTTTGGTTTATATATAATTTATCTTGTTTGCAGGCAGGGAGCTTGCTGCCTTGTCAGCTGCAGCAGGGAATGGCTCCGTGCTGGGAGTTTCACTCCGGACTTCAAACACAGGTTCTGAGCACTCCAAATGCTCCTCTTCTGCCTTGAATCCAAACTAGTTTCTTGAGTCTTTGGGTCTGGCTGTTACCTGTGCTTTGCAAAACTTGTCACATCTCAACAAAGTAGGGTTAAAGTGCTCCAGAGAGTACTAACCTGAAGAAAAGTGCACACTGGTTTGTGTGACAGTGCCGAATATAAAGCCCTGGAGAATCGAGCCTGCTGTCTTCCAGCGTTTCTCAGAAGATGCGCACGCAGGTGTGATGCACAGGAGTGGGTTCAGTGCGTGTGCTCAGATTTGTCTGCATTTAAACATGGAGTTCAGTGTTTGCTGTCCCGCTCTGCGCTGCCCTGGTGAGTCTGGGGCTCGTGGTCTGAAGTGCTTTGTCCGTCACGTCAGCAATGCAGGACCTGTTGCCTTTCGCTGTGGGAATGCACACCAATTTCGTGCCCCATGTATGAGATGTGGCAGCTGTGAAACAGTAACACAGCTCCCCTGATGCTAAACACTTTGCAGTGTCTGTGGGTTGCACAGAAATATTGGATAAGGTGAAAATAATGTGTATTGAATAGTGTGACCTTCTGTTGCTGCATACCTTCTTTCTAGGAAGTCCAGCTGCAAATGCTGAAATAGTCCCTACTGGTGCTTGCCAGCCAAGTGTTTTTTTGAATGAAGCAGTGAGCATCTGCTTAATCCTGAATCCCCAGACAAAACCAGCAGGGACCAGTAAAATGCTGCTGAAAAGTCAGATAAGATTTACTGGACTTCCCGGTAGGCCCTACACTCTTCAGTTACTGCTTGCAGAAATTTTCCACTTACCAGAAACACCTTGCTCCTGTGGGCTAAAGGAATGGAAGACAACAAGGGCACGGGGTGTAACTACTGTCTTTCGGCATCTCTCTGCACCTGGGAGGTGGTTGTGCTCATCATCTCTACCGATCGCAGGCTGACCAGCAGGACAGAGTCCCTATTTAATTAAATAATCTTCAGTATATCTGGTATGATTGTCTATATCTGACTATTTATAGCCTGGTACCGTGTGCCTCAGGCACGTGTCCCAGATTGTGTCTGGGAGCGTGTTTGATAATAGATTTACAACTGTGGGAAGGAAGTCTGGTGACGGGCAGAGAATTCAGATGGCTCTCTGCTGCTGCTGTGGTTCAGACTGGTGTGTGTGAAGGATGTTGTAGACATGCAGGGGTGCTGCTGCGGCAGCAGCGATCGCTGTCTCTGGGGACTTAATGTATTATTTGCTTAGAGAATGACTCTGTCTGTGATTATACCCTCGACTGGAAGTGAGAAACATGCTAGCAGTCATTTCAAGAGATACGTGTACTGCTGTACCTGAACTTGGGGAATATTTTTGTGGAGAGACAGTGAAAGCAGCTGGTACGTGAGCCTATACAGGATCTGGAGGGTGCTGTGTGGATGTGTGTATCACAGGCATCCAGACATACCTGCCCGGTTTGTAGTCCTCCGTCATTTGCAATCTTGACATCAAGACTAGATGTCCTCAATTTGGCAACACAAAAGTGAAGCTGAACGAAAGCAGAAAGCCCCGAATGAGGTTCTGCTTTTTATGAGCAGGTAAAGTGGATTTTTCCAATGGGATGGCTTTTAAAGGCTAAGAATTGTGGAGATTGTAAAAATCTCTAAAATTTATTCCTGCCTTGGAGGGATGCCTTGCAACCTTGTCTGCAGGCTTTGGGACTTCTTGCTTAATGCAAAGCTGGCAAAAACACTAGCAGTTGATAAATTACGATCTTTATTTGTCGTCTCAGTCAAGATGGCTGATCTTTGTAACAGATGCGGACAACTGGGGAAACTGCAGGCAAAGGCTTGAGCGCTCATTGCATCTGAACCTGGAGTACTGTGTCCAGTTCTGGAGCCCCCAGCATAAGAAAGACATGGACCAGTTGGAGAAGGTCCAGAGGAGGCCACGAAGATGATCAGAGGGCTGGAGCACCTCTCCTGTGAGGACACGCTGAGAGAGTTGGGGCTGTTCAGCCTGGAGAAGAGAAGGCTCCGGGGAGACCTTACAGCAGCCTTCCAGTGCCTAAAGGGGGCCTGCAGGAAAGATGGGGAGAAACTCTTCAGCAGGACCTGTTGTGACAGGGCAAGCGGTAATGATTTTAAAATAGAGGGAGGTAGATTTAGATTAGATATTAGGAAGACATTTTTTACACTGAGTATGGTGGAACAGTGTCCCAGGTTTCCCAGAGAGATGGTGGATGCCCCATCCCTGGAAACATTCCAGGCCAGGTTGGACGGGGCTGTGAGCAACCTGATCTGGTTGGAGATGCCCTTGCTCCTTGCAGGGGAGTTGGACTGGGTGGGCTTTGAAGGTCCCTTCCAACCCTAACCATTCTATGATTCTATGATCCTACCTACAGAGAAGGAATAACTGATATGCAGACTAATATTCCCCTAGTGCTTTCTTATTTTTCTCAGTCACAGGTGGAAAACTTCAGCTGTAGCTTGTGTATGACCACTTGAACTCATTCAGCTTGAGCTGAGAGGGAAAGAGCTTTACAAGGTGATTCATGGAAGATAATAGTTTTTCCAAAATTTCACAGAGAGATGGAACTGCGGCAAAAGCAGAAGCAAGATCTCTGCACTTGTGTAGAAAACGGATAAATCTGGAGGAGAACAAGGCATCATCTGTTCTCTTGCTCTGAGAACAGCTTGTTTTTCTAGAGATCTGTCCCTTTGCATGAGAGAGCTTTGTCATCAACAGGAAAAAAGAAAAAAAAAGTTAAAACTTCCTGCATAAACGAGATGTAAGCACCTCTCTGACTTTAAATAGCAGCTGGGTAATCGGGCCTCAGAGCCTGATGATAGCATCAGTAACACTGGCTGGATCCAGGGAATTAAACAAAAGAACCAAATCTGCACTGCTTTCATCTGCATTGGAGTGGCTGAAGAAAAAATCAATACTCGTTAGCTAAATAGAAACAGTGTTGTCAGCGCTGAAAGTTATTTTCCATTTTCTATACTCTAGAGCTTGCGAGTGATCTTGAATCAGTTCAGCCGAGCCTTTGCAGGGGAGACAAAGGATGGTTTGGGGGTTAAGACTGAAAATGAGTCTGAGGTTTGGTTTTAGTCCTCTGCTGTTCCACCAGCTCCTCACGTGACCTTGAGAATATTCTTAAGCTTTCTGCAAGGTTTAGGCAAGATGTCTCCTTTTTAAGTGCCACGCTCATTTAGATGGGGAGCAATTGTGGGCTTGTTGTCTCTGATTATGGCCAAGTTCAACTAAGTCTGTCTCCTTTTGTTCCTGGTGGACTTGCATCTTTCTCGGTTTTTCTTTGGTGACGGTGTCTCATCCTTCAATGACTGGAGCTGCTGTGTGAGCTCGCTGCCATCTACTCTCACTGGTTAAACTGGGAGGTCAGAGGGGCTGCTAAACCTCTTTGACTCTCGCTGGTCATGGCCAAGAGTCCATGGCTTGTCCCTTTCTATAACTTTTCAATATAAACTCAAACAACTCCGTTGGCGGCCAGGAAAGGTGTCTCTGCTGTGCCAGCTGTAATCTGCACCACCTTAGTTGGCTGAGCACTTTTCAGTGATTTATAACTAATAGAGAGACACTTTCAAGTGTGTGTTTGCTTTTTTTTTTTTTTTCCCACTGGTCCTGCCTGTGCTGACAGTGACCTCATCTGCATTTAATTTTGCCTTCTGGATTCTTGAAGAGAACCATGGATTTAAGCAGTCCAAAAGAAAGATAAAACCATCATTTTAGTTAATCTTCATGCAAAGGAGACAGCCTGCTCTTCCTGTCTTGTGTTTGAGAAATTCTGTTATACTACAGCGTACCTCGGCAGAAGGATTTGAGCAATGATGTTAGCAGCCCACCTTACACTAATTTCTACTCTTGTTTGGACGCAAGTCTGCTGTTGGGGAAGTAGCGTTTTTTGTTTTTTTTTTCTTGAAAAAGGAGCCCTGCCATTTGTTGTGCTGCAGCATAAAAGTGTTTTGCAGTTTTCTCTCTGAGGAGTTTAACTATCAGTCCGTGGCTTGGTGGTTATTTCCACTTTGAACCCAACATACACCTGAGCCGGAGGCGTTGCTAGGTGGTTTACAGGAAATTTGCAGTCACCGTATTCCACGTGGACTTCTTGCTGTGTGCCTGACAGAAGCCTCTGATCACCGCTCAGTTCTTTGGGACGTCCCTTTGGGTCTTCAATTTGTCCCTTCTTACAAAGCTTCCTGCCAATATAATTCTCTTCGAAGACACTGAGCCCCTCAGTCCAAAGCCACTTGAGGACTTAGAGCTCTCGAAAGCCTCCAAACTGCGGCATTTCAGCCAGTCTGCTACCTGCAGAATAATCTTGTGTGTTTCCCAAAAGACAGTCACAGCTGATCTCCTCTGGGACCTCATTAGAAGATGCAGAGATCTTCCTCTGTGGACTCAGGGCTTGGCCCTGTATCCCAGCAGCAGGAGGGTCCCTGCTAGCTGTCATTCATCCTTCCATCCTGTGCTTCCCTTCTAGAAGATCTGCAGAGACCTCTCTTAGGCCTGCTGGGAACACTGGAGCCAGGATAGCCTTGGAGTACAAGGTGTTGTCAGGACAAACTTCTTTGTCTGAACTTCTGCAGAGCTTTCTCTCCTGAGAGCTGACGCTGTCTTGCAGCTGACTGTCCCCAAGGCAGGGTGTGGAGACATCAGGAGACAACATCCCTACATCTTCTAGCCAAGTAGCTGGAGTCGTGTGGAACATCTCAAGCTGTCCTGACAAAGAAATCTGGTAGAACTTTGTGCCAGCCAGCTCTGGTGTAGGAAGGTTTTGTACTCAGCAAGGGATCTCTGAAAGTTGCGTGCTGCTTTGTAACGTGGAGCAGTGCTGGTGATTGAAGATGGCTTTGTCCCTGTGGACCAAGATCAGGAGAGGAGAGAATAGAGCAAAAGTCTCAGGAGAAATTCCTTGTTTTTTATTGGAAGGATGCTGTATTGCAAGATTGCTGGCAGCTTCTGGAGTGCACCAGGACCCAGAAAACCCTTTCTCAGAATTTACTGCCATTGTGGAGGAGGGAGGTTTAAAAATTTGGCTTTCATTACATCTTTGGAGGAATGGTGGCTTCAGAGCCATTGTGAAATCTGTACAGTGCAGCGTATGGTTGTAGCAAATCCTCTTCCTGAAGGATCTCTCTGACGTAAATTTTGGGGTGTAACAAAAACTGCCTGCAGTATCACCCTGGAAGGGAAATACTGTCCCATATACAGATCTGCGCTGTGAGGCTCGACAGGGTTGCTGTTTGCTGTGCTACACTGGGTGGCTTTTAAGACCATGCAGGTACAGTAACCGTTCCCAAAAAAACTCTTGCCCTGTTGGCTCCAAGATGTTCTGCCTCTGATCTTCACAGGCAAAACTGCACAAATGCACTCTCTCTGATGGAGCTTTGGCTCTTCAAGCTAATTCCCCTCCTCAGGGTTTTTCTTCCTTTCTGTTTTCTCTCTTTTATTCTGTATTCTTCTTCCATGCCAACTTCCAGTGTTTCTCACTTGCCTTTAGTGATTTTACTTTACTTTTTTTTTTTTTTTTTTTTTTGGTGTTATCTATGGTTTTCCCTCCGTGTGTCCTCTGGTATCTCCTTCCTTCCTCACCAAATACTACTTTGTGGTAGCTTTTGCAATTAGAATCGTAGAATGGTTTGGGTTGGAAGGGATCTTTAACAGCCACCCAGTCCAACCCCCCTGCAAGGAGCAGGGACACCTCCAACCAGATCAGGTTGCTCAGAGCCCCGGCCAACCTGGCCTGGAATGTTTCCAGGGATGGGGCATCCACCACCTCTCTGGGCAACCTGTTCCAGTGTTCCACCACCCTCATTGTAAAAAATTTCTTCCTAATGTCTAATCTGAATCTATCTCACTCTGTTTTAAAACCATTACTCCTTGTCCTATCACAACAGGCCTTCCTGAAGAGTTGTTTCCTGACTACATCCGCAGTCATTGAGGTGGGGTTTGGAACGCTGTCTTTTCTTTAAAGTCATCCCTTGGCCTGAAGTCTGCCACGTGGTACATTTAAAACCCCTGATTTTAAAAATCATTACAAGCCTAGGAGCATCTGCTTTGCTTTTACAGACAGAATGTCAGTAAACTGCTGGGTTGGCCAAAACGATGTGGTCATTAAATCACGGTGATGGTTTTCATTGTCAGGTTGAAGTTCTACCACTCAGGCCTAAAAATAAAGTGCTTTCAGTTCTGCATGTGCAGGCAAACCGTCACTTCACGTTAAATGGATCAATCAAATGTTCTGCTTAAGTGTGCTCAGTGAAGCAAGTGCTACCAAAACTGGATCATCTTCTCTGCTGAAACACTCTTTTCATCCCTAAGACTTCTTTAAAGAACTCAGAGGGCCTGTTTAAGCTTAGTCTTGAGCATTCAGAATTGACTGAATTTTGCTGGACTGGATCGTTTTCATGGAAGGGTCACTTGCAATCCAGTGTATATAAATTTGGTAGTGGCTAAAACAAAGTGGTACTGGGTACATGGTGGAGCCTGCCCAGCAAGTTTACACTCTGCTCTTGAAAGTCTGTGATTTGTGCTGATGTCAGTATAGTCCTGTTTGTAAATAAATCAAGAATTTGGTTGTTTCCACATTGGCTGGAGAGCCTGGTGGTTGGAGGGATCTCTTGTATTTGGACGTCATGAGGGCTGACAACTTCCCCGGCAGATTAAGCTGCTGCAGAGCTTCCATTTTAATTGTGAAAGAGTGCAGAAATTGCACTCTTTAAATTTAACCTTTCTTCAGGCAAAGGTGGGTGCAGTCGCTAGCTGCACCGCTGCTGATGGGAATGGGTACCGCTCTGTTGAGTCAAGGTGAGTAGCTCCTTTAACTAGATGATTGAAACTGCTAAAGCTACCTGGTCAGAAAAATAGGTTTTAAAATCACAGTTCAAGCCTTCACTTATTTTAGCCTTGTCTTGAAGCTTTGACTGGTATCTTAACACTATAACAGAACCAGTTTCTAGTTTCTGTGTTATTGCCTTCCTCGTTTTTTTGCTGCTCTTGGTAAAACAGATGGATTTCAATGTCTCCTTGCTGTAGCAGTTCCTCTAGATTCCCCCACCCCACAGACACTTTCACAGGTTCTTTTCCCAAGAGAAGACAGATGAGTGTGATCAGGAGAACCTGGACAACTTGCACAGCCCCTGCAAAAGGCACCTTGGCCCTTGACTTCTCCTCAGAGCCGCATTTTGGAGGTTTCAGAGGTGTACAACTTCTGATGAAGCAGCCCAGTCAACACACATATACAATTGTTTAGCAGCTAAATAAGCTGAGATGATTTTTATAAGCTGCTTTTTTTTTTAAGATGGACACATTTTGTTGTTTAAGGGCAGATTTTCAAATGGGCTTGATTGATTGTCCTGTTGGCTTCTGAGTGAAAGGTGCCCATTTCAAACTTGAAGGGCTTTGGAGGAGTTTCTGCTCTAGTATTTACAGCTGTATCCAGACAACTTAGGCTGTGTTGGTGTTGCTGTACTAGTTTTTCTTAGCTTACCTTCTCCTTTCACAGTTTGCTTATGCCATGTGTAGAGAATTATTAGGCTATGTTTTCAGGTGGCTTCGTCCAAGAGTGCTGGACATTTGTGTTTCCCTCTTCCCAGATTGGATTATTCTTTCTTTTTGAAAACTGAGTCTCCCACACTATTATAAGCTGTTTGGATAAAAGCTCGAAGAGATGAAACACTGCGCAGCGTGCCGATTGGATGGGACCTGCGGGGAGTGGACGGGTATGTTGAGCTGGTGGGTACTTTCAACGAGCAGGTCACCTAAATTAGAGCAGCCATTTAACTGCTATAAATTGCTCTGGCTTGGGTCAGGCTGAGATCAAGTCTGATTAGAGAATTGTAGAGCTGGGAAGAGCTCCCTGATTTATGCTAAGAAGATTCTTCTGGAAGCAAAACTCGACTTGGTGTTTTTAATGGGCTCTTGAGACAAAAATGTGTCTAGGTGAGAGCTTGTTTCCTAACAATTTGTATTAAATCCATTGTTGGTGTTCTGGAGTTTAAATACGTTTACAGCTTCTTTAACTAAAAGAAGGAATATCTCAGGAAGAAGGAATATCTCAGGATGTTTTACAGATATGTCGAATGTCAGCTATGATATCCCAGCAATAAACGCATCAGACTGTGGGCTACTGGAATCATTTATAGCCTGTGTATGTAGAGGCTTTGTACATCGCTGGGCGTTGTGCCTGACAGATGCAAGTTTGTTAATTATTACGCCATAATTCATCAGCTGAAGTATCTTGCAGCACTGTTATTAAGCCAAATTCTGAGGTCTTTGCTAGGTCATTGAGCAAAAAATAAGTAAAGATTAATTTACTCTGTTATTAATCGATGAAATAAATATATTCTGAAGTCCTCTTTTAAAAAGCAATGTAGTGCTTGGGTGACAAGTGACTAAATTAAGTATAAATGTGGAAAAAGAAGAACAAATACCTCATCAGTTTAAACAGTTTTGGAAAATAATTACGATTTCTGCAGAGCCATATGTGCCAAGACCAGTTCCTTATTTGAGGAGCTACTAGGCACACCAGAAACAATGTAGAATGTGCTGGAGTTTTACCCAATAAAGTCAGTCCTGTTCTTGATCTGTGATCTCCTTCCTTCCTCCTGTCTTGTGGCTCTGCTGTGTTATGCAACTGGGGACCCTCTTTACTGTCCCAGTGTAGACAAGACTCAGTTTTTCAAACATCCCCATGCTCTGTTTGGGCTTAAAATCTTCTTGATCTTCTTGGCCTTGGTTTCAAGGCCCTCAAGTTCATGACCTACGTTGGGTTAGACCCAGACCTCAAAAACCTGAGCTGCGCAGGGGGTAGCCTTGGCCATCTGGAGATTATTTGGTCCCAGGTATGTGAATGACCTTGTTGTCAGTGGTCACTGAGTCATTTCTTCTCAAATCCCGGGGTTTGTGTTATCCTAAAATTCCTCTGCACTCTCTGGCATTCAGGGTGGTTTCTTCTTTCCTTGGCGTATGACTGACCAGAGACAGGCTGTTTTTTCAGGTGTGATTTTCCAGACCACTCCTGTGGCAACAGCATGGTGTTGACCCTTCTGCAGGACAACGTCCTTCCCACTGGAAGCACTGGTCAGCTCCCAGATCTCTTACCCAGCTCCTGAACCAAACCCCACTCTGGCCTGTGGGCTCTCCTGCTTGGCCCATCACTGCTGCCGGCAATGTTTTCAGTTGCCAGGGCCATCTGTAGGTTTGAATTTCTTCTGGAAGTGCCAAATCAATGGCGTCCCACAGGGATGGGAGGTCAAATTTGGGAGCCTGTCAGTGGAGTGACCTTTGAAGTTTCCAGTTTTTTGATCTGCTTTTGGAACAGGCTTAAATCCCACAGTACTGAAGAATTACAGCAAACATTTACTCTTCTTTCTGTTGTGGTAGCACCTGAGAGGTTGCCTCTGAAATGTGAAGCGTGTTGCGCTGAAGCACCATTCGTGTGCTTGAATTTGAGAGACAGGTCCTGCAGCCAGAGCATCCAATTCAGGCGGACAGGGAAGTTGCAGAGAGGTGAGTATATTCGAACAAAGTCATGAGGGTGTCTCTAGCAGGGGCAGATATTAAATAAAACCCTCACGAGCTCCCTTCCACTGCAGACCACCTTCTCCAAGCAGGCTCCTGTGTCTTTGGGTTGGGCTGAGTGGGATAATTTTGTAGGCACAGCGTGTCTGCCATCACCCCACCAAACAAAGGGAAGTTGGAGAATGATTTAGTTGCTTTTTTTTTTTTTTTCCGTTACGTAAGTATGTAAGCTGCTGGGATCATTAGAATGAACTTTTCCCCGTATTTCAAAACCAATCACTTGTTTTGACACTTGCAATCTGGCTCTTTGCTGGTGTTTTTCTGGTGGTTGTGTCGAAACGAGCAGCCTGCGTTCTCTCGTTCTGTTTATGTGACCTGAAATGAGAAGTTCTGGCATCTATTAAATCCCCATTGAGAGGCAAGCGCTGAAATGTGAGCTAGGTAAGATTTCATGCATTTTTCCTAATATTTATCGTTCGGTGATTTAAAGCATATACAGTTATCACGTTTGGGTAAGAAACGCATTCCAGCCTGTTCCTGTTACTGTGGGACAGCCAAGGAGGGATGCGCTGGTGGGTAAGCGGAGAACGGTGGTGGAGACAGAGCGGGGGGCTGACAATAGCTGCCTGCTACCGGAGGCAGTTTCTCATCTACTGAAGTGTCTATTTCTGGCTCATGCATATTATGACACAGATATTTCCCAGAAGATAACGTGGCTTTTATTTGAAGCCAGCTCTTTCTGCTGACTCCAGGTGGAAAAGCCAGAGTATTTGGGTTACGGGCTTACATGTGCGATGCACCTTCGGTGTAACGGGGAAAAGGGGCCCAGTTCTGCTCTGGGTTTTACGTAAGGCTGAATCCTGCCATCAGGGGGGCCAACCTGTGGCTTGTGAGCCACACAAACGAGGTGGCTTTGTGCAGCTGGCGGTGGATCCGTGCTGAAGAATGTCCTGAGGGATGAAAGGGATGAAGGATGAAGGATGAAAGGAAGAGACTGTTGACCAGGGCCACAACAGGAAGGGCAGCCCAACATCATCCCGTAGCGTGGTGGGGAGCAACGAGCCTTTGGGGAGCTGCTCACCCCTGCTTGTCAGCCCCGTTTGGAGATCGCCTTGTCTTTGGCTCTCTGAAGAAAGTAGTCAGTGTGTCTCGGGTAAGTGGAGGTTTTGGGTATGATACCTGCAACGCTGGCTTCCCTGTGGGAATTTCATTGCTGTTTAACTGCAGTGGAGTTGCCTTGTGTTGGCTTTACAGAGTTACATACGGGATGGTTGAATGCAGTCATCTATGGGGAGGGATCGTACAGGGGCTGGCCGGTCAAGCAGGTGCTCCTTGCAAAAATCTGGAGTTGTCCCAGGGCTGCTAACGATCCCTTTTAGCTCTGGGGAGCACAGCAGGGCTGGGATGGTGCTGACTCCTTGCGCGGAGGGCAGGGCGATGTGCGCTGCAGGCAGTTGCTGTGAGGCTGTCAGCTGTCTGAGGATGTTCTGATCTGCTCTCAGGATACCTCGTCTGCCACTCCGTGGCTGTTTCCTGACAGCAGAGATGCACCAAGCAGCCAGAGCCGGGGTCAGAGTCTGCACAGGGGCTCTGCACTGCAGTTTAGGAGCTGTCGCTATTTATCTCTTCAGAGTTGGAGTCGGAGAGCAGAACAAGCTTTTGCTGCTATATGGGCAAGAAGGCATGCCCGGTCAGACCTACGATTTGTCTTCAGCTCGGTGCAGCTTCAGATTTGTCAGAGAAAAATATGTGGGAACTAGGTACCAGATGCCAGATAGATCAGTATTTTGTCCATAATGAACAAATAAGCTGTGGGAAACTGGGGAATACAGGTGAAGGAGCATAGTACTGTGGTGCAGAAAGGCCGTGTTCTGCCAACGCGAGCAGCACATGGGGAGAAAAAAATGACAGTTCAGAACATGGTTAACCTTGGTCATGAATGAAGTGCCTAGTGCTGAAATCCATCACTGCTGTAGCTCTGCAAGTGGAGAGAGATACAGGGAAGCTGTATGAGTAAGAAAATGCAGTTGCAGCAGCCACTGGGATGCCATTCCTGTCTTCTCTGGCTCAGATGCAGAGGACGTGAGCTACATCCAGCTCTGATGGATCCCTGTGTGTGCCTGCTTCCCTCTGCCTCCTTTATACCCATTCGATGCTGCTGCAAGGCTCACTGCCCTGGAGTGGTGCGACTGCTGCTATCTTTGTTCTTTTTAGCTCCTTTCTTTTCCTCTGCCTCAGATGTGAATGATGTGCCTGCTTTTGTAGGAGCTCTGCTGACCTATCCATGTCCTGTCTGCGATCTCCTGGCTGTCTTTGCTCTGCAGTGCTGCTCTCCGTCGCCTGTTTTAGACAACTTCTCACAAAGTCCCCTCACACTTTCACCTCTGCTGCTCTTTACGTGAGGGGGGCATCCTCTAAGCAGTCACATCTTTCCTGCTTGTTTCTGTTCTCTGCTTTAAAATCTTGTCTCCTGTTGTGCCTCCGAACCTCCACAGCAAGTCCTGTAACCCATCACCCCGTACCTGAAGGCTGAGACTGTTTCTCAGGGCTGACCAGATGCTCTGCTTTGTGTCTCTGTTTTTACTGCCAGTGGGAACAGAAGCCCTGAGCTGAGTGACTTCCACAGAAAGCAGTTGTGTTTTAAAAAAAAAAAAAAAAGTTTTCCTGAATATTTTCACTCTTATGTCAGCAGAAGTGACCTGAAACTCCTGCTTTTCATCAGGCATCCTGGAGAAACCTTGCTATGAAATAATCTTTCTCCCTTGATGCAAAACACTTTGAATCAGAAGGAGAAAGTGTTTCCAGTTAGGTTTTTTTGACCGTGGCTGCCACAGTGGGGTGCTGCCTTGTCAGACAGATAAATGTAAGATGCAGTCGTACAGTCTGCCTAAACGGCCCTTGCTTTGGAGTTTGGAGTTAATCCACAGCGGGACAAAAGTCCTGTTGAACTGTCCTGTACAGAGGTGTTGAAGCAGAGACCTGGTAGTTGTGGTCAGTTGTTACAGTATGTACAGACCCAAATAGGATTCATGGGACTGAAAACCACCCAAAAACCACCCACCCAAAAAACCCAAACAGCTTTCTTCATGGACCAGAGAGGTTTGTTCTCCTTGAGGTGGCATCTCTGTTTTCAATGCCTGTACAACACAGCGACACCCAAGCGGAGCTAACGCAGGTCTGAGCCTTGCTGAACACAAACTCACACATCTCTATGGCTGTGTACGGGATACTGAGCACGCTGGCTTGTTTCCAGGATAATCACCCTAAAATCCTCTTCCTCCTTTTACCTGCCAGAGGAAACGTTACGGTAGATCACACAGCAGGAGAGGATCGGCAGCTGATGCTGTAACATGTCGGCCTGCTTTTGAAATGCTTGGTTGTGCTTCAGATATAAAAGCAGGGGAAAAAAAAATATCAAAAGGACTTAAAATAGTCCATGTTTGTTGAGCCCAGATGCCTTATTTGAGTCTCTGGAACTGGTAAATAGGTGCTGAAGCCAAAGCAGTCAGTCTGTTAGTGTTGTTCTCCTGCGAAGAGCTCTGGTAGGCACCCTTGGGTTGCTGGCAGAGCACGGATGAGGTGTCTAACTTGAGGCAACGCAGATTTTTAAAACCTTGGCATCAGATTCTGCTGGGGAGGAAACCTGGACAAACACAGCAGAAGGGGAAGGGGAAAGGGGAGGAGGAAGACTGGGAAATGAACTGTGATTGTGCAAAGCAGAGCGTGGCCTGGATGTGGCTGTCATGGGACTCCTCTGGCTCTCCTGCCAGTCACCTCTCGTGACCTGCTGAGCTGAGCCCTCCTGCTCCATCCCTTTCCCAAACGCTTCCAGTCGGATGATCCTCCTCTCTCTGCCCTCCCCTCCTCCTTCAAAACACTTGAAACCTTAATTCCTCATGCGCTTCCCTGTCAGTTGTTGTTCATGTCAACTCGCAGTATCTGCAAATAGCAAAAAAAAATGAAGCCCTCCCTTCTGGTGAGCATCCACAGTCCCTGTTCCCTGGCATGAAGAGTCAGAACAACGTACGCATGACGTGCAGGGAGGCTGCTCAGACTGTTGGATCGGTGCAGAAGGTACTAGCTGTTACTGAGTTAAGCACTGAAATGAATAAACAAAAGGGATGGAGTGTACACCCCCCCTGCACAATTGCAGTGATTTTTCTCACCGAAGCACTGATCCATGAAGTTTGGAGTCAAGCGCTGGGTAAATCGCTTCAAAAATGCATCCGGTTCTGGCTGCAGGCATCTTGCAGGCAGAGGCCTGGGGTGGAACAAGGGAACAGCTCTCAGAGGTTTGTGGTGCTTCCTCCTGCCCCGGCTGTGGTGCCTGCCACTGTGGGTCTCGGGTGGGGATGGATGAGTGGGATTAGCAGCTCTCTGTGGGGCTGGGGTACAGATGAGTCCTGTTTCCCTCACTGTCACAGGAGTACAACAGGCTTCTGGTGACTTTGCAGAGAGGAGAGGACAGAATCACAGAATGGTTTGGGTGGGGAGGGACCTTCAAAGCCCATCCAGTCCAACCCCCCTGCAAGGAGCAGGGACATCTCCAACCAGATCAGGTTGCTCAGAGCCCCGGCCAACCTGGCCTGGAATGTTTCCAGGGATGGGGCATCCACCACCTCTCTGGGCAACCTGGGCCAGGGTTCCACCACCTTCACTGTAAAAAATTTTTTCCTCCTATCTAGTCTGAATCTCTACCTCCTTCTATATTAAAACCATTACCCTTCATCCTGTCACAACAAGCCCTGCTGAAGAGTTTCTCCCTGTCTTTCCTGCAGGCCCCCTTTAGGCACTGGAAGGCCGCTCTAAGGTCTCCCCGGAGCCTCCTCTTCTCCAGGCTGAACAGCCCCAGCTCTCTCAGCCTGGCCTCACAGGAGAGGTGCTCCAGCCCTCTGATCATCTTCGTGGCCTCCTGTGGACCATCTCCAGATAGATGTGGGCAGTTGTTTTCAAACTGACTGAGAAGTTTGGGGTGTTGCACTTTAAAGGCTATTCCTTTTTCAGCGGTAAGGTCTCATTATCTTCTGAAAATCAGGCCCATTTCAGGTTTCACAATGCACAGACCCCAAATCAGCTGTTTTTTTATGAAAGCCTGGCTTGGGCAATGTCCCTTGAGACATTTGTAAAAGATTCTTGCTTGCAAAGCGACCTGCTGATGTGCTTCTAATTGGTGCAATCACATTATTTTAATGATGCTTACAGTATAAAGGACTTTGTTTTATTTGGATTTTATTTGGAATTGGATGTTATGATTAGAGTTTCTGGAGTTTCTGGGAGCATGTGTTCCCTCTTACTTTAACAAATGATATGTGAGTGAGGGAGAGGCACTTTGTTTCTCATCCCTGCCATGAAGTGCACCGGAGAGCAGTGCTGAGGGTCAGGTGGATTTTACTTCAGCTGTAGTTGAAGTCACGGTAGTTGTCTTGTTCTTCTGGAAATTTTAAGTCTTTTAGAGGCTGACTGGAATGGGGTTCTTTTTGGTATGGTTTGTTGGGTTTTTGTGGTTTTGTTTTGAGTTTTTTTGTTTTGGTTTGTGGGTTTTCTTTTTCCTTTGAGGCATTAGAGCAGGAGGAGGAAGAGGTCAGGCTTGGGGTGAAGGTACTGGGCAGCAGCTGAGGTCTCTGTTCAGTTCTGAGTTTGACGTGTCTTCATCCTTGAAAAGGATGTGTGGACTCTGATCTGCAACCGTACTTGTTGCCTCAGCTGATGAGAATAAAGTGCATGGATGTCTTTGGGAGTGCATAAGAACAGTTATACCTCCTTTCTCTTCTGTCTGAGGTGTTTCTCTTGTATCTCCTCTTCAGGCCAGGAACCGGTTCTTCTTGGTATATTTCCAGTACCAACTACGGTCAGGGTTGGCTCCTGTTATATAAGCAGTAGTGAAGTGGGGTTTCATGGCTCTTTTCTGTCGACGAAGATTTGACCTTTACATACGTTGCCCTAAAGCATAGCAGCTGGTGTGATTTCCAGGAAAAACAGAAAAGAGACAGTGGGTTCAAGTCTTAATGGTACTGCTTGTACCACAGGCATTCCTTGCCTAGAGATAAGTGAAGCAAATGCATCCAGAAGCTGAAGCAAGGCTTTTGAGGTGGGCCCCTGGAGCCAGGAAGGTCAGGACTGCCAGACGTGGTGGCTTTTAGAGGGCTTGTAAGCACTAGTGCTTCTTACTCTGGAAAACTGGAAGGAAAACTATACAGACTTTTGTTTCCCAAATGCCAACAAAGTCAGCAAGAAACTGTTCATGCTGACTTTTGTTAAGATTGTTTAGAGTAATGGTAAATACTGGGCCAGTATGGATGTTGGTTGATTGATGAATGTGGTTAACATCACTCAGTAGCTGTATTTTCAAAGAACAGGTCCACAATGCTTTATAATTTTATTGCTACCTTCATCTCCATAAACCTACTGACATTCAGTTCCTTCCCAAGGGACTGAGCTATGATGATTCTTGACTGTTTTCCTGACTTCCTCTGCCTGTGGATCTCAGAGCAGTTCTCAAGAATTGCCTGATTTTTTTCCTAGACTCGTGTGAAGCAGATAAATACCGTATGCCCATCTGCCAACTGTATCGTCCCAATTCACCCACACGGACTTGAGGTCCTGCGTGGGCTGCTCACAACAGATTTTGGTGGTGTGACTATCAGAGTGTCTGTGCTTAGGACAACAAGGAGTAGTTTGAACCATTTACTACCCAGGGATCTGGTTTCTGACGTGGAGTGAGGAGCCATCAGTGCCTTGAAGAGCTGAGCTCAGCTCTGTCCTCGCTGTGCACTGAGCTCTCTGCTGTTGACTACTATCAGATGGAGTCTTTCCATAATCAGGTATCAGTGTCGATGCATCAGCACTGTGAGGTCCCTTCGACCCTTAGTGATGAAAGGCAGAGTGAAGCACCACGCTTGGGTAATAAGCAGAGCACAGCACTTTGATGTTTTCCTTGAAGAAGTCAAATGGGAAATTGCATTGCCTTGTGGGATTTGTTTGTGAAACACACATATATTATCATGGGGTTGGGGAGGGGGGATGCTGGAGGGTGTTAGGATAGTCAAATGGCTTGGTGGGAATCGTGCTGGCAAGGAAATGTGGTGTCGCTGGGAGCTGGGTGTTCATGAAAAGGCGAGTCTTTGTGGTTTTAATCAGACACGCGAAAACGAGCAAGGACAAGGATTTCCTTCCAAACCTGATCCCGAGGGGGTCAGGTCTAGAGGAATCCATCTCTCTCCGTGGCCAACGAAGAGCGGGTGACTCGGCGGGATGCTGTGAGCCGCCCTGTGGCGAGCAGTGCTGGTGGAGGGAGCGACACGGTTTTACTGCCTGTTCCACAGTTGGCCTCCATGGGACTGCCCGGAGACATTTGGCCAGGTGTAGCAGCTTCCTCACTGCCCCATGCCTTCCGCAAGCAGGCTGTAACCAGATGGCAGGGAGAACTCCTGGAAACCTCTCAGCTTTTCTTTCTTCAAATACTAATGATTATCCCTGTTTCTAACCACAGGGTTAGAACCTGTAGGGCTGTCTTCTGTGTGGGAACATCCATCTTTGAGTTGTGTAAATCTTGCTCAGTATGTGTACCTCCCTCATCCATTAATTTACAGGGAAATACCTTTTAGGATGAGCTGAGCTACATTTGTCAAACTTCAGCAGCGTATTTGCTTATGTAAGGGCAGCAGTTTCCCTCCTGGATTTTGCCCTCAAAACCCATGGTGTGACCATTGCGCGCGTCTGTTCCGATGCTACTGGCAGCTCAGCTGAAAATCTCTCGCTGGCTGCTGTCGGGGGAACAGCTATAGCCTGCCTGTGGCCACCCGTGAGAGAATTACTGTAGCTCTGATCTGATGCCTGCTCAGCAGCTCAGAGCATGGAAGGATGTCGGAGCAGAAAGCAAAGCTCAGAAAGTTCGTGGACTCTCCCAGACTGAGGTGGTCAACTTGCATTAGCTGTGGTGGTCACTGGGAACAGGACAAGAAGTAATAGGCTTAAACTGCAGTCAGGCAGAGTTGGGTTGTCTGTTCAGGGCAGTGAATTTCTCAAGCAGATTGTGGAGTCGTTACGGGAGGGTTTAAATAGCAGGTCAGGCACACATCACCCTGCAAGGCTGAGTGGATCCTTTGCTGTGGTAGAGAAACGGATCGAGTGACCTCTGGAGGTGTCGTCTTAGTCCTGTTTTGTGTAATTCAAAGCTGTGGCTTTGAAGAATAACTTTCTTTTTTTTTTTTTTTGTGCAATTGCATTAAATTTATGCTGCAGATGTTGTCCTTAATGCTCCTTACAGGCTTGGTCGGGTTCTAGGTGGCAGTAGTATTATAGGAGAGAAGAATTGTGAGGCTGGTTCAGCTGCTGAGCTGTTTAACTCTGTACCCACTCAGCAGCGGTGGTCACCAGTAGATACATCTTGGAGAGCTGGCAGAAAGCAGAGGCAAGGGAAAACGTGTTGCACATTTCTATAGTGATTTGTAAGAGCTGAGATTGGCTCTTGAAGCCAACGTCAGTCGAACTAACACCACTACTGAAAAATTTCTCATTAGAGAGGTTATACATACTTACTTCAGAGTTTTGGCCAAACATCTACACTCGGTGGTCCAAATTTAACTGCCATGTAGATTTGCCCGTCACACGAAGTATTTCCCAGAGCTGGCGCTCAGCCTTCAGCGAAGGTGGTCTGGGTGAGTTGTAGCATCGGTGATTTAACTCTTAGGTGCAAATCCAGTGTTGCACGCTCTGGATCACGCTGGCTGCGTCTCTCTACAGCCTCAGCGCCAGGCAGTTTCCATGCAGTATTTTTAGCGGGTGACCAATGAAAAGTCCTAAATCTGGAAGTAACTAAACTTATAATTTTCAATGTCGGCTAAATACTCAAGGCATTTTTAGCATGGTGTGTGAATAGTTAACAGTAGCTATCAGTTTACAGCAGTTCTCTTGCTAAGATTAAGCACTATGCAAAGAAAGTAAAATAAGAATCACGCTTAAAAATTTCCTAAAGGGAAGAGGAAAGGTAAATAATTATCTAACCTCCTGAGATTCTGCTAAAGTCAGAATCTTGTATTAAAATGAGGAAAAAAACCCAGCTTCCTCTAAGTCAATTTAAGATTTTAATTGCAGCAAAATTGAGGAATTCAGTTAGGATTCCCAGAGCAGATTGTAGCTGTGTCTCCCTGCTTACACTCATCTCCTTTCATGATTATCCAGTGGCCCAAAATGCTGCATGTGTGCCCAGAAAGTTCCGAGGAAAGTACAGTTTAAAGGTGAAATTTTGTGTAAAAGCTAGAAGTTGTATCTAGCTTCCCTGGAGGAGTAACCATGTTTTCCCATTCTGTAGTGTTTTTCTGAGCGTGCATCACTTTGCTTCTGTTGTGCCGCTGCGTCGGGATGAAATTCCTGCAGGAGAGAGCAGGAGTTGGTGCTGAGGCTTGATGTTCTCCTTCTCTTGATGTTGTACAACTCAAGGTCTTGATTTTACTTTCACTGAAAGTCCTGTCTGTCTTCTGTGATAGTTTTCCTTTTAAAGCAAAACAAAGAGCGTGGTTTTGGATTAAATATGTCATCAGAAGATTGTACCGCTACGTATGCTGGTTATCATAAAGAAAATACCAAACAGATTATACTCAGAGCTTCTAAAGGAATTCACCTCCAGGCTGAATGCCACTGGGAGAAATACTGGCTTGAAAGGGAGCAATTTTGGAAGGTGATAAACCCTTGGAAATAGGATAAAGTTTCCCAATGCTCCAGAACTATAACAAACAGCTTATGGTAATAAAGCATTGGCAGGAATAATCCCTGTTTGAGAAGAGCTTCTAGAGGCTGGAGCAAAATAAAGTGACTTAATATCGCTTGAAAGTCTAGCCTCATTAGTGAAGTTGGTTTTTTTTCAGCTAGAGACTGGCTCATCTCTGCATGGGGGGAAGAGCAAAGGAGAGACTTGGCTGCGTGAAGGCAGGAGATGCATCCAAGGGTCATGTTTCCCATGGACTCAAAGCTCCTCTCAGGGGTTCCTTGTCTTAGCACTGGTGCTTAGGTGGGGTAGGTGCCCTGTGTCTGCATCCAGTGACTCCCCTATGGCTGCCAGGGTGCTGAGCCCCAGCCACGGTCTGCCTTGGAGGAGCTCTGAGCAAGGTTTGGTTTGGTAGCTTCTCTCCCCAGTTGGCCTGAGGTGCCTGGGGCCAGCTGGTAGGTTGCCATTCAGGACTTGTACCTAAACAAGGGGCTAGCCTGGGCCAGCCGGGCCTGGGTTATTCTGGGAGGCCAGAGGGGTTGGGAGATGTATCGTGGGTTGGAGGGAGGGGAGGGATAGATGGCAGGAGACAAGGAATAAAGTAGATGCAGAAAGGAGACCACAGCCAGGCTGGTGGCAATGAGGAGAGAAGATTGAAGGGAGATCAGTGAATGAAGTTTCCTACACCCGTGCTCCCACCACACACCCTGCCCTGTAATCCCGGACGTGCTCTCTGTTAGCAGCGTTGTGGGGACACACCACAGGGTGTCTCCTCCAGAATGTTGATCCAGATCCTCATGGAGGCATGGCGTCCCTGCTGCAGACCTGGCATCCTGGCTTGATCTGGTGATCCTGCAAGGAGGCTATTCGTGCTTCCCCTTCTTGCTGCCCCCACCGTGTGCCTCAGGGCACCTTCTGCAGTGAGGACAACCATTTGCAGAGGGTTGATGGGAGCGTCAATGTGGCTGTTCCTGCTCTACACCTCTCTGTTCTCCTTCACTGGCTCTGAGAGCACAGCGTCCTAGCAGCGACCAGCTCCTAATGCAGCAGAGATCAAAGGTAAAACCCCGCTGTTGGCTTGCCAGCTACTGTATTTGGCATGGTGATCCCTACTTCTTCTGTGATGGGGTCACCTTGAAAAGTAGTTTCTCTTCCAGGGTTCGTTACCTGCACAGCCACATGATTCAGTGACGTGGTGATGAGTGTCTGGTAACATCCATCAGAGTCAAAACGCTTAGCAGAGAGCAGTACAGCATATAAATCTCTTTTCCTTCTGTCGCTGCCTTTCAACAACAAGCTAATTCCATTTAATACATAATGGTAACACTTTAATTGGTGATATAAAGTGAGAGGAGATGGGCAAGAATGGATACAAATGCATCTTGGCTCTGATTCAGCTGCTTCTTCACTTCCTCTGGATCTGAAGAGGAGTATTAGAAGAGGACTGCGTGTGAAAAGCCTCGCCGGGAGAGTGCTGCTGGAAATACACTGTCTTCACGTAGCTGTGGTCAGGCAATCTGACGGCTCTACTGCAAAACCCAGGATGCTTAACGCATTTCCCTTCAAAGAAGGGTGTTTTGGGGTATCTTTCTGTGTTTGATTTCTTTCTGAATTTGTTCCTAACTCTTAAGTTTGGGGTTTTTTTTTTAATTACTCTTTTCTTTGGAAAACTGAATAATTTAGGCTCATAAAATGTAAGAAACGCTCTTCTCCCAGATTGGCTTCTAATGTACTTCGAAACCTCAAACCCAACCGCTTCATGGGGTGCAGAGTTACAGCAGTACGCCGCTGCAGACATCTCCTGTCTTCCTGCAAATCTCTCCAGACACAGTGCCTGCCCCAGAGCGTGCTGTGGGAAGCTGACTTCATCTGCTCACCCGGCTTTGGTCGATGCCGCCTCGAGATACGGATCTGTGACCTTGCAGCCTGGAAAGCGCCGTGTGTGAGCAGGGGGCATGAAAAATAGGAGACTGCATCCTGAGCCGGAGGTGCTGCAAGCTTTCAGTGAATTCATGGTGCAAGTGGAGTGAGTTTGTGCTTGGGGGTGAGGTGTCCAGATGCAGAAGGTGGCCGGAGAGTTCATGGGTGTGAGTACCAGCAATGCTTTAATGACACAAGAGGGAGCTATGGACTCTCCTGAGATACAGCAGTGTTCACCCAGGAGTAGAAACACGTGTGAATGGGCAGGAGAAGAAATCTCAGAGTACAGCAGGCTCTGGAAAGACACACCAGGCATCTGTTGTGCTTTTATTTCTAGGGTTACTTTGCTACTAGTTAACTCTAAATGATCTGGAGAGGAAGTTGTGAGGGAAGATTTCCTCCCTAAGGAACACATTAAAATTAAGAGATGGTTGTTCCTGAATCTGGTACCACTGGGGACATGTGAGGCAGATGTCAGGAATTACAGCTGCTATCCAAATGTTAAGCTTCATTGCTTACCTGTTTATTTTAAGTTACACCTGGTTGTAATTCCAAGTGATAAATGGTCAACCCTTTAAAATTTGCTGTATGTGAAGTGTTTTTCCTACCTTTGTCTTAGAAAAGAATGGATGGCTCTGGGGGCAGATGCTAGTCTTGGACACAGGAGCCCAAAGTTGGTCTCCCTCCTGATCTGTATGGGCTACGTGAGGTATGTTGCTCAGGCCTCGACTTGGAAATGAGACTTCGGGGGAATTTAGGATGTGAGACTTGGGCAGAGATTCCTCCAAACCCTTGCTGAGTTCTCCAAGCACTGGTTTCACCAGCAGAACTTCCTAGAGGCTTCAGATCCGCTGCTGCGCGAGTTCAGGGCTGTCACCACCGCTCGGTACTCTGCAGTCTCTCATGTAAGGCCAGCCAGCATCTTCAGAGTAGGCAGCGAGATGCCTGCTCACCTCACAGCAGCGTGCTTTACACACAGCAGAATGCTTGGCTTCAGAATCACACCAGGGCAAAGGAGCAGCGTGCGTACGTGTGTTGTAGTGTGGCAGTTACAGCACTTCCCAAGAGGTAAGAGTCGTTGTCTCAATGGCTTCCTCCAAGCTGACTGCTCAAGATGTGAGACTTCGGGCGTTATGAAGATACCTGCTTATCTGTATTTAATTCTTCTTCCTTCCTGGTTTTGGAAAAAATGTAGAAGTTGCTTTTTTCTGTTGGACTTTGTGGGCATTTTGGTATCTGGTTATGGATGGGCAAGGGATGACTGCAGTTTTCACGTTCCCTGGCTCAGCCTCACCTTCTGGATAACGGCATTGCTCAAGTTATCAGGTGGTCTGCAGCTCCAAGCAACGTCAGCATCACTTGACCATTGGTCCATTCCTTGCCCTGTGTGTTGGGCTGTGCCTCTTCTCAAATATCCAGCGTATTTTCGCTCAAACAAAATTGCTACTTTCCCTCCCCCTCTCTCCTTTAAAGCTTTTTAAGCACCTCTTGCATTTTTGTCCTCATTCTTGCCTTTCACCCCAGTTCCTGGGTGGATACTACGTGCTATACTTAATACAGTCTGAGCTATAAATAAGCAGCCGTTTGTTGGAAAGTAAAATTAGCAGGCCAGATTTTCAAACACGCTTCTAAATCCGTGCCTAGCCACCTCAGAGTGTGCATGGCCTCGTTTTCTGAGGTGCTGAATCTTGTTGTTATCCTTGATTTCAATGGGAATTTGTGATGTGCGGGACTCGCGGAAACAGGTCGCTTTTATATTTGGGTCCTGAGCATGGATGGAAGAGCCTGATCTCCACCACAGTGTTGTTAGTGGAGAGACTGAAGTCATGGAAAGGTTGGAAGCTTGCTCTGAGTCAGTCCCTTACGTGGCAGCAGAGTGAAGTGGGGATTTTGGGGAGGGAGGCCCCTTCTGTATGTAAGGGAGACTGAGATGCTCAATGAGTGACCATAGACTTGCTTATGTCCCTGCGGTGAAACATTGCAGGTCCTTCAGTTCACATCTGTCACTTCACTTCGGCTTTCGTGAAATGCGGTTGTAGGCATTTGGCAAAAGCTGGAACCGTTACCCTGATCTGAACATTGCTGAGAGGGGTTTGTCTGCGGATCCACTGCAGGAACGCCGTTGGTGAGTTACGGCTGGAGGTTAACTACAGAGCTTTGGCTCTTTGTGATTATCCTCATGTGGTACCTGCTGTGTTCTCTGAGTGTCACTGGAAGCGCTGCTGTCCATGGGAGTACAACAGGGATCCAGTCAGACCACTCTAAGGTCTCGCTGGAGCCTCCTCTTCTCCAGGCTGAACAGCCCCAACTCTCAGCCTGGCCTCACAGCAGAGCTGCTCCAGCCCTCTTATTATCTTCGTGGCCTCCTCTGGACCCTCTCCAAGAGGTCCATGTCCTTCTGATGTTGGGGGCTCCAGAACTGGATGCTAGCTCTGAAGAGTCTCCTTGCAGGGTCTCTTTGCTCCAGGACAGGTTGGGAGAGTTGGCCTGGAAAACAAGGGCTCTGAGAGTGGGAGAAATGGCCAAATTTCACTGGAGGGCAGATTTTGCTTTTATCTTTTAATTTGGTTTGTGCTGTAGGAAAAAACCCAAGTGTTGATTGCCTGCAAGTGGAGTAAGAGGGAGCTGCAGCCGGAGTGACAAAGGGAAGGAATGACAGAAGAGAGGCTGGTATGACAGATGCTTGTTGACGCTGCAAAGAGAGTTGCTTTACCTGCCACCAGGAAAATAGTTTCGGGCTTTTGGCTGGATTTTTGGCAGCTGTACGTAGCACAGCTTTTATAATTAAATTGAGCCTCTGGTTAGGAAGGCCCAGGCAGAAGATTATAAAAGCTGCAGAGGATGTGGTTGCTGGATTTCTCATTTCTACAGCTGCGTAACCCAGGGCTCTGCTCTACAAAACCAAAACACAGATAGAGTATCAAGTAGAAAGTTGTTTGCATGCAGAGCATCCAAAAGATGTTTTCTTTGTTGGCTTGAGAGCCTCCAGCTTCTCCTTCCAAAGCCTTCTGGGTGCTCGTACGCCAAGATGAGTGCTTGGCATCCTGCTCCACCGCTCTGAGCTTTGCTGGGGGAAGAGCAGCTGCTTCAGTTTATGTTTTCTGTGCCTTCTCCCAAGACAGCTTTTCCCTCTTTGGGAATAGTGTTTAAAAAGCTACTTTAAACAAGCAGGGGTTACAGGAAGAGGAGTTTAAAGCTGAATTTGACTTATGCAACTCTACTAAAGTTTTACCTTGGAGAGCTGGCCTCCTGTCAGTGCTGTGTGAAGCCACAGCACCAGTCTGGCTTCAAGCTTGCTCACAGTCAGCTGTCCTCCTTCCTCAGTGTCTCCTTGCTTCTTCTCCTGGGCTGCTGCCCTCCATCCTGCCCTTTGCCTTTCCCTGGCTGTCTTCTCCATGCTCCTCATGCCCAGCACCTTCCTGGAGCTGCTTCCTGTCCCTCACCCTGGAGCTGCCTCCGTGCCCCTCCACTTCCTCCATTGCCAGCCACCTCCTACTGAATCCTTCTGGGGTCCTTCGTGGTGGTATCTGGTCTGGTGCAGACTGGGAGCTCCTGAGCCTGGAGCTCGGTAGCTTGTGCTCCTCTGAAAGGAATGAGATCTATGTTTCAAGATCAGTTTACAAACTTGGGTCATGGTGTCAAAGGGCTGGCCTAGCCTCGTCCCTGGCCCGTGTATGCTTAGCCATTTGTTTTTTCAGCTCCTCACTTACCCCAACAAAACCATTATGAGGTCATTTGCAGATTAGGTTAGAACTTAACTTTCCTTTTTGCCCAGGTCAGAGCCCCACTCCACAGCTGTGGGGAACCTTGAGCCAGGCAGGGAAATCTCAGCTGTCCGGGCTTACGCCAGCCACCGATGTCGTCTGCAGCAAAAGCCAGGCCCCAGGGCTGGCCGGCACTGCTGCGTGAACAGGCTGGGCTTGAACCCGGTGCCTGTTCCTTGATGTGGGACAGGCGGCGGGGTTGTGTGAGCCAGTACATCCCCCTGCCCTGGCTGCTTGTGGGAGAGATGCCGCTTTGCTCCAGCGATGGCGGGGGACGGCTGGCCAGGGCTGCTGGTTGGTGGCCCTGCGTGCCAGCCGGTCTCGCAGTGCTGCAACGACAGAGCACAGAGCCTACGCGTATATGTACGTGTGTGTATGTGGCTGTACACCTGTCCTGTCTATAGAGACACACAGTGGTACAGGCATGCTCACAGGCGGAAGAAAATGAGGCCAAAACTTCATTAGCGGGAGCGCTACTCCAAGTCACTTTAAAGACCAACTTGGTAACGTGCATAAAATCCTTGTCTCGGGTGAGCTGTTCTGTGCCTCTCTGCTTTTACAATTCTTCTTGGCATTCAAGAGAGAATTGTATTAAACACCCAGAATCCTGCAATGGAAAGAGCAGGGGGCAGGGGAGTATATCTGAAAAAGAAAGCAGAGATAAAAGAAACAAGTGGAATGAAACCCTCTGCAACCTCCTTTTGAGGTAATTAGTTAGGTTCATGCTGAGTTTTTTTCCTGTTACGAACACCAGGAGATAATAGCTGGTGAAGCTTTCCTGAAAGAAGGTTCCTCAGAGCAGGGAAAGCCATCCTGGGGAGCGTATTGAGGAGCAGAAGCGGTTCAGAATACTGGCTGTGGGACAATCCCTGAGGGAAAAGCTGCTGTTCGAATGGGCGCGTGGTGCCGGAGAGGCCAGGCCAGCTGGTGAAGGAGCTCGAGCGACACAGGGGAACGTGTGATTCCCCAGGGCGAGTTCGCTAGAACTGGATACTTTGGATCATTAGAGCAGTTTGTGTGCACAGCAAATGCAGATCTGAATCACTGGGTTTCCTTTTTTTTTTTGTTTGTTTGTTTGTTTTCTTCTTCAGACTGTTGAAGTTTTGACAGAGAGAGGAAAAAAGTTTCTTAGTCCAACTGAGCTCTCGCAGGAAACCACACTTGTACTGAGCTCTTGCTGAGTGAAGCCTACAGGCGTTTTATGTGCATGAAAAACTAATGCACTAAGTTTTTTTTTTACTGCCAAGGCGCATCTCTAAGAAGCAGAATAGTGTGCGTGCTCTTCCAGAGCCTCTGCACCTTTGCACCACATTCCTGTTACCGCTCCCAAAGGACCCCTTCTGCCAGACCCCAGCATCCAGCTGCAAAAAGGCCCCCGTGAAGAAGCCAGCATCTCGGGGTGGCTCCTTCGCCAGTACCCAGCAAGCCCGAGGGACACACACCACACCTAGCAGTGGGTTTTGTTGTTCTTTCTTTACCCTTATCTGGATCTGTTCATCCCTAGCCTGAGGCTTGGGAAGCTTGCCACAAAGCACCCCGTGGTCTACCCTGGTTTTGTGGTCTTTTTAATCATAGCATCTTAAGGTTGGAAGAGACCTCCAAGGTCACAAAGTCCAACCATCAACCTAACACTGCCATGCCTACTAATCCATGTCCTGAAGTGCCACGTCTATACGTTCTTTGAACACCTCCAGGGATGGTGACCCCACCACTTCTTGGGCAGCCTGTTCCAGTATCTATCCACTCTTCCAGTAAAGAAGTGTTTCCTAATATCTAATCTAAACCTCCCTTGACACAACTTGAGGCTGTTTCCTCTCGTCCTATCACAAGTTACTTGGTAGAAGTGACCAATGCCTACCTCCCTACAACCTCCTTTCAGGCAGTTGTAGAGAGCAATGAGGTCTCCCCTCAGCTTCCTCTTCTCCAGGCTAAACTACCCCAGTTCCCTCAGCCACTTCTCATCAGACTTGTTCTCCAGACCCCTCACCAGCTTTGTTGCCCTCCTCTGGACGCACTCCAGCAATTCAACGTTCTTCTTGTACTGAGGGGCCCAAAACTGTGCACAGTGTTTGAGATGCAGCCTCACCAGTGCTAAGTACAGGGGCACCATCACTGCTGCTGGCCACACTGGTCCTAATCTGCTGAGGAGGGTAGTTTCTTCTCAAGGTCATGTTTCCTCACTGGTGCACTGCTGCCTGGTTTTGGACTCTTGCATTTTTAATCCCCTGAAGTTATCTGTTTAGTCACAGGCGTGCTGGGCCAGCCTTGTTTTATAGTCCCAGTTTGCAGAAATCCAAGCTGCTGTCTGTGCTGGAGGCCAAGCCCAGGAGAGCTGGTGGGATGTACGGGGAGATGAGCCCACAGCAAATACACCCACTTTCTGAGAGGGTGAACGCACCAGCTGTGTGTTGGGGCCAGCTGGTGGCCAGTGCTTGCTGTGTGTGGTCCACGTGGCACTGGGAACCTTACGGTGTAAGTTTTAAGAGCCAGGATTAACCATGGTCACTCTACTCCCTGAACGGCAGTTACTGGGAGGAGACTTTTTGTGTGGTGGACAGGACATGGTGCCTATTCAGGAGTGCTGAGAGGCAGCCTTGGAAATTGACTCTTGTCCTCTGATCTGTTACATGGCTGGGGCAAAAGGTTTGCAAGAGGGTTATTGGGGAGAAAAAGAAAAAAAAAAGGTCTAAAACCCCCCATTTTTTTCATTGATGTGGATTCCAGGTGCTGAAAGATTTTGGAAAAGTGGAGCAACCCCTCCTCAGCTACTTCACGTGCATGTTGAAGTGTTAGAAATAAGCCTCTGAGTGGGTTACTGTGTCCCACGGGCTGTGGAAAGCTGTGCTGCTCCATGCTGAGCCTCTCCAGGACCCTGCACTTGACCTGCTCTGACCTGGCCCACCAGTTTCTCCCCGTTAACAAGATGTGAGGACATAGTTATTGTAAACAGATAGAATCATAGAATGGTTAGGGTTGGAAGGGACCCTCAAAGGTCATCTAGTCCAACCCCCCTGCAAGGAGCAGGGACATCCCTGACTAGATCAGGTTGCTCAGAGCCTCATCCAGCCTGGCCTTGAACGTTTCCAGAGATGGGGCCTCCACCACCTTTCTGGGCAACCTGTTCCAGTGTTCTATAACTCTCATCGTAAAAAATTTTTTCCTAATTTCTAATCTAAATCTACCCCCCTCTATTTTAAAACCATTACCTCTTGTCCTATCGCAACAGGCCCTACTAAACAGCCTTTCCTCATCTTTCTTGTAGGCCCCCTTGAGGTACTGGAAGACCGCTATCAGGTCTCCCCGAAGCCTCCTCTTCTCCAGGCTGAACAGCCCCAACTCTCTCAGCCTGTCCTCATAAGAGAGGTGCTCCAGCCCTTTTATCATCTTTGTGGCCCTCCTCTGGACCTTCTCCAACTGGTCCATGTCCTTCTTGTTTTGGGGGCTCCAGAACTGGACACAGTACTCCAGGTGGTGTCTCACCAGGGCAGAGTAGAGGGGGAGAATCACCTCCCTTGACCTGCTGGCCACGCTTCTCTTGATGCAGCCGAGGATGCGGTTGGCCTTCTGGGCCGCAAGGGCACATTGCCTGCTCATGTTAAGCTTCTCGTCCACCAGCACCCCCAAGTCAAGATGATTATCTTGAACTTGAAGATGCCTCTAGCTAGCAAGGGACGAAAGGGAACGCTTGGGTGCCAGATCAGTTGTTTCAGGGCCTGAGTGCTGATAGCACGGTGTGTTCCCTAACGAGGAGACAGGCTCTCCAGTAACTTAATAGAATCTTGCTGCGGGCTCTGATTTACCGCTGACAAGTTAAACCGGCACCAGATCGATGCTGTGCTCTGTTGCAGTAAATAGGCTTGATTTTCAGTATTGAGTAAGAATTTATTTCAGATTAAGGGCAGATTTATAAAGGATAGAGAGCACTGGTCTGTCAAGTAAAGAGCAGATCAAGTCCATGGATGGCTGCTGGCCCCACGGGTCCCGATTTTGGCTCCTGCAAAGTCTGGCTTGGGGGCCCAGTGAGAGCAGGGGTATGTCTCTTCCCTGGGAGCTGGATGGTGGCAGGGATGTCAGCGGTACCCTTGATAGGAGCAATTTCACTTTGAACCACCTTGTTTTGTAAGTTCTGTAAGTGGTCTGAGGACCTGAAGAGACTACTCATGAAAATAACTCCCGTTTCTACCAGGTAAAGCCGGTTTGCATTGGGCTTGGCCCTGGAGATGTCGCTGTGGTGGTGTTTGTTCTTCCCCAGCCCGTGATGGGGCCGTGTGTGGGGAGGGCGAGGTGTGGAAGTATCCCTGAAAGAGGTTCATTGTGCATGGGGCTGCCAGTTCCCCTTCAGATAACCGTAAAACCACAGTACTAAAACAATATCATCCTAAAGAAATGCAAAGCTCTTCTTTCTAGGAAGACCCCATTTCACTTTTACTAACCATTTTCTGGTGCATATGCCCTCAGCTTTACATGTATGTCAAGAACAGCATCCGTGTCCATCTTCTTACGTTGGAAAACCGTCCCCAGTCGTGAGGCGATGGCTGGGTCCTGCCACCGCTCGTCACACCGAGCACAATCCCACAGGACAGTCTAGGGACTTGAGGAACTGGCCCAGAGAGAGTATCAGAAACCGGACTAATTATGGTGAACACACAGCTTCGACATCTTCATTGTGTCACAACTGTTTAATCCTTCTCTAATCCCCTAATGCTGCTCAGTAGACTTTTCTTGTGTTATCTTCATTGTCTTGCTAATAAGATGTTGCACGTAACAGAGATTTACACTGAAAGGTATTAGAAAGGATTATATGAAGATTAGACAAGAAGTACTCACAAAAGGTTGGAGATTTCTTAGTACCAACATTTTATACTGCAAGGATTTTACTTCTTTTTCAAAGAATTTGTAGAGAATTTCTACTAGAAAATTCAAAAAGTTGCTACTGTTCAAAAGAATTCTCTTGAACTTTAGCACTGGTTGTTTTTCAGACTAGTAGTAACTGAATTTGTCAATCTTTTTTTTTGTTGGTGGTTTTTTGGTGGTTTTTGGTTTGGGTTTTTTTTTTAATATGGACCCAAATTCTAGGGGGAAAAATGAGAGGGAATTAAACTCGTGGGATCTCTGTTCTGCTGGAAGAGTATGGTATCCATGAGCGTCCTCCTTGGTACCCCTGCTAATGAGTGCAGATGCGAAGCCCTGAGGCTCTGCTGGAGGAGTCTTCACGAGGCTTCACATCTGCCTCAGGAATCTTCTAAAATCCGCTGTCTGATGCTAGTGACTGTGCTATTTTGACTTTGAGAGATCTAATTTTTTTTCACAAAGAAGGCACAGAAGCCCTAGTAATAAGCGGTGCTTGCTGGCAACAGGCTTGCTTTTCTTTCTGACATTTTGTGCCTGTCCTTAGCAGTGGTCCTGAGTTGCCTGTGGTACACAGGTTGGAAAACACCACTTGCAATGGGTTGGATGCAGTGATGGGATGCTTATTTGGGAATTCTGCAGAGCATCCTACTTCTGACACTCATTCTGAGCTCACGGTGTGTTTCCTTCACCCTAGTTTTTATTATTAGCCCAGCTAATAATAGCTAGTTTTTATTGTTAGCACCTTTTTATTATTAGCTCGGTGTTGCTTGATGAATGCAGGTTGAGTGAGTGAATGGGTCAAGCTACATGAGATGCAAGGCCTTTACTTCGAGGAGGCCTTAAGTACCCAAATGTAGCAACATTGAAGGAACGGTATTCCTGAGCATGTTTAGCACCTTCTGGACGTTTGTTCTTCCTTGAGAGGTAAAATTATTTATCACAATCATTTTATGATAGAAAGTGAACTATTCTGTCCTCATGCTTTGAGGTGGTCACCTCCATCCTTGCCAGACAGCCTGGTCTGAAAACCCTCTTGCAATGGGAATTTTCTGCCTCGCATAATCTCATTTAGTGGTTTACTGTTCTTCATGTTAAACAGTTGACCTGCTGTCCCCCTGAACTTTCCATTAATGCAATTGAAGTCTCTTGCTCCTGGCTCTGTCAACAGAGATGTGCATAATTAGTCCGGGAACCTTTTAGACACATGAAGATGACTTGCTGTCTCCCCTCTGTCTTCTTTAAGTTGTTTGACTCCAGTCTTTTCCATCTTCACACACAGACTGGGGGGAATTTTTTAGACCTCTGATCGCTTTAGTCCTTTTTCAGATCTTTTCTGAAGCTTCCGATCTAGCTTCAAAAGCTCCATGAATTCTACACCCAGCCTTTAAAATGAGAGGGGCTGTGAAATGTAGTGCAGCACCACTAACGTGGCAACAAACGTTACCTCATGCTGTAATTTATCCTAAAAATTGGCTGCGTTTCTTCTTCTAAGGAACTTTGTGGAGCCATCTGGGGTGGCAGGGGTTGCAGCGTTGGATGGTGCAAGCTCCTACTCCTACCGCAGAGCCTGCCTAGGCAGGAGCACGCTGGTGGCTGCGTTTTGGGACGAGCCAGCCCTGGGTTTCTGTTCTGATAACGGTATTGAAAAAAGCCCTAAACCATCTAATTAACTGCTGGCTACCCAAAGGATAGCAAATACGAGAAGTAATTTACTGTCTCACTGACGTGCTCTGCGGTCACGATGACAAACACAAATTGGGAGTTTTCTCGACTCAAATGCTCTCTTGTGGTAAAGAAGAGGCACTTCATAACTGCAGAACCAGAAAGGGGAGACAGCTTATTTCACTCGTGGCAGCTTTGTTCAGAAAACACTGGGAAGGCAAATAATTATCTGACGTGCAATTACATCTAAGCATTTTTCCTCAGGGAAAAAAACACCAATATTATAAGTGTTGGGCATCTGATCTTATTAGTCTGTATGGAAAGTTTGTATGGGATATTTGAAATTGATACCAGATTTATTCTTTGTTGACTAGACTGTGTGTAGATTGTCTGCTTAGAATCATAGAATGGTTTGGGTTGGAAGGGACCGTCAAGGGTCATCCAGTTCAACCTCCCTGCAAGGAGCAGGGACATCTCCAACCAGATCAGGTTGCTCACAGCCCCGTCCAACCTGGCCTTGGATGTTTCCAGGGATGGGGCATCCACAACCTCTCTGGGCAACCTGTTCCAGTGTTCCACCACCCTCAATGTAAAAAATTTTTTCCTAATATCTAATCTAAATTTACCTCCCTCTATTTTAAAATATTTGTGCTGTGTTTTGGTGCCAGGGAGTTTTGGAGTGGCCAGGCTGAGGTAGGAACCTTTCTCGCAATCTCTTAAACTTGGAAAGAGTTTGAAATTCAAGTGACATTTGATGGGGGATGCCTAGACCCTCCAATGTTTTGGAAGCTCATGGCGTTACCTCGTAACCCTATCGTTTTGCCAGCACTGCTTGTGAAATGAGCAGATCATTCCACCTCAAGCAGGTGGGCTGTACTGTAGGGAGCCTGCTGAGCTCTGGTTTCTCAACCAAGGTCTGTGCATGCTACAGATGAGACTTCTGTGTGCTCCTCATGAGGTTCTTGCTCTTTGCCGTGCCTGGCTGTCGGTAAAGCCCATAAGCTGAAATTTGTGATGGGATACTGAACACATCTTGTCTAGCTGGTTCAGGATTAGGACAGCAGGATCCGTTTGACCTGGCAGAGGCTCTGCAGCTGGTAACCCTCTATGCACTGTACACCTGAAATACAGTTCCTCTTGAATCCTTTTTGGGTTTTGCTTGCGCAGCCTTTTTTTTTTTAATTCTTCTAATTCTTCTGTAAATATTAATGAGTTTCTAATATTGGAGGTAACTTTTAATATTTTTGTCAACCTGAAATCCGTGTCTTGTTTCTTATAATGCCAAAATATTGCAGATGCATCTAAGCTGGTATATATGCTGTTCCCATGAAACGCTGAATGACTTTTATTAAAATTGGAGAACAGCTCTCCATGCCAATAAATCATATTTTTGCCTTATATCTTTAATTCCATTGGAAGATTTAATATTTCTTACTATGTGATATTTTCATGCTACAACAGAATAAAAACCCTAAGCAGCTGCATTGCCAGCTCTGGAGACATCAGTGTGTATCTCATGATCATTGCAGGTGGGCAGTTTATGTTTCAAAAATCACGTGAGTAAGGAAAATCTGAGGTTTATTTTAACTGAATTTTTAAAACCCTGTACTTCCCAGGGAAAGCTTGAAAAGACTAGCAAATAAAAAGCTTAACAAAAGCGGTGCGATAGAAGATGCGGATACGGGGAGAAGCATTAGATACTTTGGGTTTGTTAGTAAGCAACATAACGTTGCGGTGATGTGTAGTGTCTGAGCCGCTTGGTAGCATCAAAACTCTGAGGAGCTTTTCAGGTGCATGCAGGATCTGGCCTCTGGTAGCCAAGGTACAACTGACTGTGAGTGATCTGAGTGGCTTTGAGCTGGTTTCACAGTGGTGTGGGAGCCGGCAGCAGTCGAGCTGTTGGCTGGTTAGCAGCAGCTTCTGGAGAGCTGGTGGGATGCAGTGAACTGGAAGAGCCTTTGCTTGTGGCAGCAGGGAGAAGCTCTCCTGTCCTGGATGACAGCTGAGTACCACTGCAAATCTTCCTATCACCGTCTTCAAGTGGATATTTAGCTGGTGGGAAACCTAAAAATAGATCACATTGCATTTTTGTGTTAGAAGAACAGGGTGAGTATTAAAGAGTGAATTCCTGGGCTGATTTACTGAAAATAGCAACCTGTGTAACATGAACTAGAGATCAGTGTGTATAGCCAGCCCCTATGGGAATTAAAATCCACTCAGATTTAGTAGTATTTCTTGCAGTTATCAGGTGAGATGTTAGCAGGCAATGAGTATTCTGCCTCTTGGTATTTGCAGAATTCCGGGAAATCTGGATAAAGTTCAGTTTCTGCCTCAGAAAACAAAGCGCGTGAGACCTTAGCGTGCTGTCAGTATGAATATTCTCAAATAGATCATACGCGGTTATTAGAGGTGGTGGGTGCCCCATCACTGGAAACATCCAAGGCTAGGCTGGATGGGGCTCTGAGCAACCTGATCTGGTTGGAGATGTCCCTGCTCCTTGCAGGGGGGTTGAACTGGATGGCCTTTAAAGATCCCTTCCCACCCAAACCATTCTGTGATTCTGTAATTTGTGAAGTTGTAGTGAAGGCAGTCCTCCTACCGCAAGCCAAGTGATGGCTGGGAGCGGCGGCTCCCAAATGGAAATGCCATTGCAGAATCGTTTGCTTTTTTCCAGCTCTATGAACAGACGATTTGGAGAAGACGGGCAGGAACTCGCTGCTGCTGACATGGTGATTTTTTTACCATCCATCAGTAAGGCGCTGGAGAACACGATGGCTTTAGACGAGTGAGTGAGACCCTCTGAGCATTATTTAAGTGCTTAGATTAAACACTTAAATATTAAGCAACAACTCCAAATTGTTGCACCTGCAGACAGTACAGAGGGAGAAAATGCTTGTGCAGCCTTGTCTGCACCACGTGGTGTGTGAGCACAGGCTGGTGGGGCTGAAGGGCTGTGACCTGCCTGGTTGGTGGTAACGGGATGCTTATCAAGCACAGCTGATATTCTGGGTTGCTGAGCAGGGGTATGTAACTGTGTTTAAGCCAGTGAGAGTTAAGACAGAGTAAGGAATTTGAGGATTTGATTGTTCAAAATCTGTGTGGCATGACTGGGCACAGCAGTGAGACATACTGGGTTTTGGATTTTTTTTCTGTGAGCCTTGGAAGTAGTTTTGGATGGAGTTTGTGGTTTGAATCGAGTAACATTTCCTGTAGGCTTCTGGTTTTGCTGGAAGCAAAGTAAAAGTTCAAACTAAAGCCTTGACTTTGTGTAAAAATCCCCTTTGTAGGATACCTTTGTTTTGATCTCAGTTTGACTGTTTGTCTCTCCTGCGTCTTCCACCTAATTTGTATTCCAACAGGATAAAATGAACTTGATAATAGCCTTTTAGCTTGTCATCTTAAAACACACGCTCAGCTTGGAGGAGCCGATAAAATTCATGTTTATGAGAGTCTTCTAGCCTAGTGATTGGGAACGCACAGACCTGTCGGCTGAAGGGGCGCACACAAAGTGGATTTCATATGGATCTTGTGGTCTTGTAACTAGTGGTGGTCAAAACAAACAAAGACTGCAATTCTGCATCTCAACACTGTTCCAAAATCGATTGGAGTCAATGAACGCTGCTCCTTGCAGGGGGGTTGGACTAGATGACCTTTCAAGGTCCCTTCCAACCCGAACCATTCTATGATTCTATGAAAGTCCTTTTGTGTCTTTATCAGGCGTTCACACAAAGTGTTTCCCATTGGGAGCATCTGCCCTAACTAGGGTGTCTAAAAGCCAGATGACCTGGTCACCGCCCCACCATCAACAGTCAGTAGGAAGAAGTGGGTGCCTTTAGAGAGTGACTAATCTCAGTTTACAAGAGGCGAGGCAAGTTGTCTTCTAGAGCTGGCAGTTTTCCACCACTCACCTTAAAAAGATTTTGGTATAGCTGGTTCAGACTTTGGAGTGCAAAGTCAAGTGAGGTGAATCCCACTGTCAACATGGAAATTCAGTGTTTCATCTACTTGTGCAGCTGTTTTCCTTCAGCTGAGATGATTCTGTCTCCCTGGGACTGTAGCACCCTTGTCATCTTTGGATCAGGTGTTCTGCCATTCCCCATTGGGTTTATATTAATATTGTAGTTTTGGTTATTAATTGTTTTCCACAGGGAAAAAAATCCCCCGAACTGAACCTGACATAGCTCAGTATGCTCATTGATGAGGACTATAGACACCAGAACCAACTGGTGATGCGACACGGTGCAGCGTCCTTCATGGGGACCTTATCCTTTATCTCTTACCACAAGGTAAATCTCCAAATGATTTTACTCTCTCTTGCCAGTTTTGTCAGCAGAAGTTGAGTGCATCTGTGGCTGGAGCACAGTTTGTTGCAAGCAAACATCCACCTCTTTGGGGCTGACACTTCAGATAAACCTGTGCTTACCTGGAGTTCAGCTGCAGCTTTTGGTGTGGGTTGCAGCGTCAGTGAAGAAGAGTAAGTAGCCTTTACTTCTGCAGTAGGTCCCTCAAAGATGTTGTGACAGGCTACTGCAGAGAGATGTTGTAAGCCAGAAGGACAGTGTATGTTTTGATGGCATCAGCCCCTCTCTGCTGTGAACGTGGAGTACTCATCAGGGGATGTGATTCAGCACTCTCTAATTCTGACTCCGCTTCCAGCACTGGTTTGCTGTCTGGTTAGTGAGTCAGCAAATTCGCAGCTTCCCTGTGCTCTTGTCTGGTTTAATATTTACTGAACCAGGAGACCAGGACTGCTGCAGGCAGCGTGCACCGGGACTGCGCAGGGAGACGGGCAGGAGGCAGTCTGGATGCAGTCTGGGAAGCAATCTGGGACTCTTGGCCGGGGATGAGGAATCTCTCCTGAGACATACCTCACTCAATGATTGATTACTTTGTACAATAAAACCAGTGCAAAGGAGTGGCTACTTATTCTGTCTCAAGAACTTTGGTTGGTGTCTTAGCAGTATTTGCCTTAACCAGGAGGAGATGTGGAGGTTGCCAGCCTGCAGCCCAGGTTGCCATTTACCCTGTACGGTTACACACTGCATAATCTGCTCTGTTAGGATTCATACCGCATGTTTCCTTGACAAATAGGGACACCCTGAGTGAAAATAATTGGATACATAGATTGATTATGTGGAGCACTGGATTATATTGGGTTCTGTTAATTCTAGACTGCCAAGCTGGCACATCCTGTGGTGGCTCAATCAGAGAAGTTGTGAGCCAGGTGCCGGGTATCGCACAGCTTCTGCTCCCTGCAGATAAAACTTTGAAGATGTTGTAGACTGAAAGCGCAGAACTTGAAACAAGCAATGATGTGTGAAGATCTGTTTTAAAAGCACCTGGAAACTAGTTTACTCTTTAATTTTGGGGAGAAAACGCAATACTTTCCCACTGTAGTGCCTTGCATAAACGTGAGGTGAGTGAGATGGCACAGGACGCACGTTTCGTGTTGACTTGAAATCTCTGGAGTAACCATCATGCCATCCTGGTGAATTTGGGCACCAAATTCCAGTTACGGAGGGGTTTGTGTCTGATGTAGCTCAGGAGAGAGGGGACAGAGTTTGCTTCTCTCACTTCTGTTCCATATTATTTTATTCTTTTCTTCAGCACGCTTCGAGTGGAGATGAGAGGGTACATAGGAAGGATCAGAGGACCTACATGAATAGCATCTCATACAGAAGTGCAGTCAGCTATTCATAGAATGAGCAGAAACAGATGGCCAAAGTGCTTGCTTGTGTAGCCAGAGAAGCTCGTGCTTTTCAAGCTGCAATATTTGATGGGAGTTATAGGTACTGATCACACATATTTTTAAAATAGTTTTCTATCTGCTTCTTTTCTCTTGTAACTGTTGTATGAAGCAGAGATTGCTGGGGTAGATACTTGAAAAAGGGCTTTGTGGGCTTGAATGTGGTTTCTGAGTTCCATTGTTAAAATTATGGCTGGTTTTCCTTTGGAAAAAAAAATGCAGCAGCTTTGAGATGCAATCACGTTCTGCCGTTAATGTTGAAATTGTCTGAAAGAAATGTCTCGAATTGCTTGACATTGCCTCATGCATTTCATCTCACCATTGTTAAGGTTCGTTAATGATTCCATTATAAGCTCCTATTTGCAGAAATGATTTTCTAAAAACAATCTCTGTGTTATATTATTATATTGTTTATATTACATAAAAGCCCAAGGACTAGACATGTATTAATAGACAGCCTTGTGATCGTGGAGCCGGCAGTTATTTGACTGGTGATTACTCTATCACAAAGTCTGCTGACTCTCAGCACTTTGGAGGGGAGAATAAAATTCCTTCTGCAAATTGGGAAGATAATTTTCTTTGGAATTATGGTTGTTACACAGGGCTGGAAATCCTCTGCATGCAGATAAGCAGTAAAAGCTGGTTAGCTTTATGCGATGCAGTGTGGTGCTTTGGAAAAGACTGTCACGGTGGAGAGCCTTATCAGCCACAGGGGATATAACAAAGATCCTAAAAGAGAGCTCCAAGACTTCCAGGAGAGGGCATGCTGGATGGAAAACCAGGCAGCTGTAACCATTTTTTTTTCCCCTATACTGCTTCTGTAGTGTGTCCCAGGTATGCGACGCTGGGATGGAATGGCCTTGGGATAGAGGGTGATGAGGTACTTTCTCCTTTCTCCTTCCCTTCCGTAGGGTTAACCACTGTCCCTTCCTTACTGTGTCACGCACCCTCATAGTAAAGAGTGCAGACCACTCTCTCTCCCAAAAAGGAGTAAGGGAGCAGCATTAAAGGGATGTGCAGGGCAAGGTCGTGCATTTGAGATAATGTCCTACCCTACTGGCTTGGTTGCCCCAAAGACCTAAGGATCCTTTCCTACTCCTCTGGGTACAGCGGAGTCAAGAGCTGCCTTACCGGTTAGGATGCCATAGCTCAGTTCTCTGCATGTGCCAGGCTCTTCTGTGGCTGCGTCCAGAGGGTGATCCGACTGGGACTCTGCTCCTCCTCTGGCTCCATACGGGTGAGCAAAGGGAGCAGTTCGTGCACACGTACCCCATCACGGCGCTCGTTGCTGTGTAAAACACGTGAGGTGCCTCCCGGCTGCTTTAGGAAGCCCAGCTCGTGACATTCTAGGTCAGTGATTCTTGATCCTTGTCAAATCACTTTATGGCCTTCCTCCCAGCTGGTAATTTCGCCCTGTTCGGTGGTATAGTAGGGGATGGAGGACCAAGCCTCAGGCCAGGAATCCCCGCTCTCGGTTGCTGTCGGAGACACAAAGACTACAGGTAGTTATATATGTGCAGCCTTTAAAAATTCCAACAGTTCTGCTAGCAGATTGTGGTAGAGCTAAGCTGCCTTTCTGTCCTTTTTCTTTGTATTTCCCATAGTTCCTACAGCAGATACCTTGCATATCAATGGCAAAGCTTTCTACCTACAAATTCTTGGGTAAGGCTTGATACTGGTGCTCTTGGTGAAGAGCTCTGAAGCCAGGACCCTTAAGAGATGTTCATAACCACCTCCTGGCATAGGATGGTCCAAGCACAGTGCCGGCTTACACAAGCGAACGAGGTTTTCTGAGGGTTGCAAAAATGGTACAGGCTGTCACTGGTTTGCTCCATGGGACTTTCTCATTGCTCCAGGTGAGCAACTTCTAATAATATAAATAATAATAATTAAAAGAGAGTAGAAGGGAGAGAAGACGTCAGGGAAAAAGGGGGGAAAAAAGTCCCAGCTGCCTCAGGGGGAGTGGGGAAGAAATGCAGACCAACCATGGCCTATATATATCTCTTGGTTGTGACAATTTTTGTAGGGCATTAAAAGAGGAGAGACTCCTGCAATACCATTGCTCCGTTATCAGACACAGAGCTGGATGTTCCCGCCTCTTTTGCCCAAGGCAATCCTGATTTAGTGGCTCTATAGGAGTTACATTATTCAAAGTTTATTTAAAATAATTACTGTAATCATCTGTATATTGTCACGGTGTAAGGAACCAGAAAATTGCATTGCATAATTCCCTTGCAGTTGTCTGAGAAATCTCCCGTCTGCTTTGCTAACACAGCTCAGATATTTGATGAAACCCTTGTTTTCACACGAAGGGACTGCCGCGCTTTCAAGTTTACGGAGCGCGGTAGCTGATATGTTTATATTTTATCTGCCCCGCTTAACAATTGAATGAACGCAAAGCGTTAGCAGAGGTCAAGCATTGTTTGAATGTGTTGCAAATGGTTTCCCAGGGAAACAGCAAATCAGTACTCATAGCCTTCCGCAGCCTCTCCAGAACAACATCCAGCCACCAGCATCGCCGGGTGTTTACTCCGGTACGCGGGACCAGCGGCGATGCGGACTAAAGACGAAGTGAGCGCGTGAGTAGGAGAGCGATTTCAAAGGATGAAGAAACGTTCGGCAAGAGTGGCACCGTTACCGTCTTACAATGTTTCTGAATTAAATTCGCCCGTGCTGGATGGTAAATGCTTTTTTTTCCTGTGTATCTGACCCTAGGCAGGAATTTACTTTGCATGCTCGTCCTGCTCCCGTTCCATGCAAAGTAACGTGAATGTTTGCGTGTGTGTGTGTTTTATAGTAACTAATGCTTGGCTGGCATTTTTAGCACTTCAGTATCATCTGGGATAAGTGCAGTTAAATTTCTGTTGCTTGTGTTCAGTGCTGTGGGAATGATTTCTGATGAAGAAACTAATATTGAAATGTGAACAACTGATAAAGTTGTTGTACTTCAGCTGTGGCTTTTAAAATGATGTGAAGTTAGATCCGTATGATGTTACTGAATTTTCTGTAGTATTTTAATATTGGGCTCTGGATTTGTCTTTTTTACTTTAAAGACAGAGGCACCAACTTTTTTGTGCTTGCTGTTCCTCAGCTTGAGATAGCAATTATTCCTTTAAACTGTTTTTTCCCCCCTTACTTTCGGAAGGAAAGCATCAGCTCTGAATTCCTTAATACCAAAACCATAAGGTAGAAATTGTGATTCCGTTGTGTGCTCTGAATCGGATGTGGCAGCCTCATTCCTTGCAGACTGCATACCAACTTCACATCGCACTTCTGTGTCAACTGGAAATGCGTTGCTGTTGTCCAGCGTGAGATGCGACCGCGCTTACAGCCGCGAAGCCGGTACAAAGCTCGGCACGCTGGAACTACATGGCAGGTATACGTGCGGTATAAATCCAAGGTTGAAAGGCAAGCTTTCTAAAAATATTCCTGATGTTCCGGTTCAAGTTTTTGTTTGAAATGTCTGTAGAAATCTCAGGCTTTAACTGCACTGTTGCTTGTTTATTATATTTGGTGTCAGATGTTTCAAAGAGCTGAGTACTTTCTGAAGTTGCTTGTTCTGCCAGAAATGAGCTCTCTTCCCACCAAGTGTGGTACGTCGTTAGGATCACTCAAGCCGTAAAATCATGAGGTGTGGGCTGTCTCTGGTTTGAGCTTTGTGATGCCGACCAGCAATGAAAATGCGATTCCTTCTGGCGAGTTAAATTCAGCGCTACATCCAGGATAAAAACAAAGCAAGAGACACGGTCCAGCACCTGTCAGCGGAGCGTGACCTCCAGTCCTTCAGTCTACGTGGGCTGGACTGGCTGAAATTACAAATCGGGCTGGGTTTTGATAGAGCAGGCGGTAGTTTGTGTCATTTTTCTTGGGAGTAGGTGTGTGATATTGAGTGTTCTGCAGGCTTGGTAGTCACCTGCTGTTTCTTTCTTGAGGGGAAAATGCCTTAAAGAAGGTTGAAGGAGCTGATGGACTGTCTGCTGGTGTTGGCCCGCTGCTGTGGCACAGCACCAGTTTTTAGGATGTATTGTAGTTTGTACACTCACTTACTTTTAAAGGAGCAGCGTTACGGCCGGGAGAGCCGGCTTGCTGCGCTGGTTAACGGAGTGATTTGCTGCTCTTTTCTCCCTGAGACCTCCTGGCACAGGCCGGGCTGGTGTCGTGCCAGGCCCTGAATGCGGAGGGTTAAGGACTGTCCCTTCCACGCAGGGTTTGAGACAACTCACGAGCTGTGGTTGCCTCCAACTTAACCAGTCCAGCTGCTCCCAGGTGCCTCTGCTCGGTCCAGCCTTAACCTTCTCCCCGTGCTAGGCTGCAGCAGCAGTGTCAAATATTGCACGGCCCGTTTCCTCAGGGAGGGAAAATCCAGTCGTCGTAGGAAGACAGGGCAATAGACTGGAAGTGACTACCTGACAGCGCTCGGCATATCCAACAGGCTGAAAATGGAAAGGTTCTTGCTCGGGATGAAGCTGTCCAAGCTGAACTAATGCTGGACCCGTACATTAAATGTGAGTGCGTGCAGCCAGTTTTACAGATCAGCAAAGATTTTAGCAGAGATTCCCAAAGAATCCTAATGGGGTAGGGCAGCCAGCTTCCCAAGAGCACTGCGCCTGTCCCCTCTTTCCCTCCCAGGCACGGGAAGGGCACGTGGAAGAGATGCAGGAGCAACTGGGGCTCTGGGCCTGTGTGCTGGGGGGAGAGCAGGGAAGCAGTGCGCTCCAAGTTGTTGATTTTCAAGCAGTTGAGGTTTGTGGCTTCATAGATATCTTCTAGTAGAACCACAGAAACTGCTGACTCCTGGATAGTGGAGTGAAATCCAGAAGACTCCTTCAGTAGTAAAGAGGCACCCAGACATTTGCAGATCACTGGTTGGAAAACGCTGCTGATATGGAAGGAAATGCAGCAGAGGCAGCTGCCAAGAAGGACTGGAGCATGGGCTGAGCAAGGTGCATATCGAGCTGGGACCCACAGCCACAAAATACTTTTAAGAACATGTCTTCATCTTGATCTGGCCAGCCCTTGCTCCCCAGTGCAGCATCAGCTACGGTGAGAGGACTCTATGTACGTGAGCGCCTGAGCCGGGTGGGTTTTATGGACACTGCCTGGAGCAGACTTATCCCAAATGTGCCCTCGTGGAAAGGTAGGAGTGAGATTTGACGGAGGTATTGCCCACCCCAAGGTCGTGGAGAAAACAATTGGAAGTATCTCCAGGGGTTACAAAATGCAATGTGACAGTGAAAAATACTCACTTTTGCCCCAGCTGCTTACCTGTAAAATATTCTTTTACCCCATCCTTCATCTAATGTGCTTAAGTAGGCTTTAAGTTAGGCAAGGAAACTGAAGCACATGTTTAATGCATGTGCTGCAGTTCTGCCATGGACTGAGCCGGGACAGTCAGATTTGGACTCATCCAGACATATCTAAATGTAAGCCTTGGTAAGTACTAAGGAAGTTGTCAGAGCTTCCTGGAGTCAGCAGGAGAGCTGGATGCCTCCGAGAGGTGATTCATTGCCTAGGATTGGTATCTGAGGGAGCTGGAGTGAATCACTCTCTGGAGGCATCCATCAAACAGGAGAGGCAATAGTTTGTGTAGGAGATAAATACAAACGATTTGATACTGAGTTGTGTGTCAGCGTGCTGACTGCTTTTGCACTCAGATCTTGGGAGACCCGTGAACCAGCCTGGATTTATTGCAGTGTTTGTTTGAAAGTACAGAATCATAGAATCACTAAGGTTGGAAGAGACCTCCAAGATCATCACTTCCAACCATCGACCTAACACCACCCTGCCTACTAAACCTGCAGTGCCACGTCTACACGTTCCTTGAACACCTCTAGGGATGGTGGCTCCACCACTTCCTTTGGCAGCCTGTTCCAATGCTTGACCACTCTTTCAGTAAAGAAGTGTTTCCTAATATCCAACCTAAACCTCCTCTGCTGCAACTTGAGGCCATTTCCTCTTGTTCTATCGCTAGTTATTTGGGAGAATATCCACCTCCCTACACCCTCCTTTCAGGTAGCTGTAGAGAGCAGTAAGGTCTCTGCCTCCTCTTCTCTAGACTAAACAATCCCAGTTCCCTCAGATGCTCTTCATCAGACTTGTTTTCCAGACCCCTCACCAGCTTCGTTGCCCTCTCTGGACATGATCCAGCAACTCAATTTCGTTCTTGTACCGAGGGGCCCAAAACTGAACACACTAGTTGAGGTGCGGCCTCACCAGTGCCAAGTACAGGGGGACAATCACTTCCCTGCTCCTGCTGGCCACACTGTTCCCGATACAAGCCAGAATGCTGTTGGCTTTTTTGGCCACCTGGGCACACAGCTGGCCCATGTTCAGCCAGCTGTCTACCAGCACCCCCAGGTGCTTACTTACTGAGGGAGCACTCATTCTCCTCATCCAGGTCATTGATAAAGGTACTAAACAAGACTGGCCCTAGAACTGAGCCCTGGGGAAAGCAGAAGCTATACCATAATTATTTAATAGTGAGATGCATGAGAGTGATCTCTGGAGTGTCCTGGGTCTAAACTCCTTTCACAACAACTTTATGTCAGAGCAGCCTCATGGTTTTCATTGAAGCTACTCTTGATTTACTGCAGTGAAAGTAAAATGAGAGTTTAACTCAGGATGTCTGTTTCTTTTTGGAAATGTCACTAAATTTAGGCAATGACAGGATTCATTTTCAAAGGATTTTTTTTTTTTTTTAACGATCCATAACCTTGCATTTTGGAGTAAAGTGTATAAATTGTGAAACTATTGGAGTGCATGTGGTATAATTTATTATTAAGTTTGTAACAGATTTTCTTTAGTGGGATGGTGTGCAGCTTTGAACCAAATTATTTGTGTTTATCTGTTGCTCAGTCAGTCCTGAAGTGGTGAAAACCAAGTCTGACCCCAGGCCTATGAATCCTGTGATTGGCTTGAGTTGGTGTTGGGTCAGGCATATTTGGAGAAAAGAAAGTCACCTAGATCTGCTGCAGTGAAGGATATCCTTTTAGGGGTGTGTTCAAGGGCCTCATTCAGAAGTTGTTATTGATGTGTTCTCATAGGGATTCTTCATGTATAGAATTGTAGGATGGTTTGGGTGGGGAGGGACCTCTACAGCCCATTCAGTCCAACTCCCCTGCAAGGAGGAGGGACATCTCCAACCAGATCAGGTTGCTCAGAGCCCCGGCCAACCTGGCCTGGAATGTTTCCAGGGATGGGGCGTCCACCACCTCTCTGGGCAACCTGGGCCAATGTTCCACCACCCTCGTGAAAATTTTTTTCCTTATGTCCAGTCTGAATCTACCTCCCTTTGTTTTAAAATCATTACCCCTCGTCCTGTCACAACAGGCCCTGCTGAAGAGTTTCTCCCACTCTTTCCTGTAGGCCCCCTTTAGGTACTGGAAGGCAGCAATAAGGTCTCCCCAGAACCTTCTCTTCTCTGGGCTGAACAGCCCCAACTCTCTCAGCCTGTCCTCACAGGAGAGGTGCTCCAGCCCTCTGATCACCTTCGTGGCCTCCTCTGGACCCACTCCAAAACTAAGTCCTTGCTCTGGAGCTGCAATAAGGGGACAAAGGCTTGTAAGTCCCTGGAGGCTGTTCCCTCAGACAGGTATGTGTTGGCTTCACCTGAATAAAAATATCTGATGGTTCCAGCCCCCCACTTCTTGCAGTCTGGTGTGGAAGTACCCCCGTTGTGGTCCTCGGAGGCTGAGCCAAAGCTCACTAAAATTATTTGTTCTTCCCAGAAGCTGCATTACGAATTCCTTTGAGACATTCATGGCATGAAGGGGTCTTAGAGGCTTTCACACGACTTCTTTGCGAGTTGTGTAGTCAGTAGAGGGGAGACTATTTGTGTGCCTGGTCCTGCCCTTCCCAGGCTTCATTCTGGATGCAGTGTCCGGATGGGTAAGGAAGGAGCAATGAACAGGGGCTCTCTGCACAGGGGAAGTTCTGTGCTGAAGGAGGAGACATTCATACCCGTGCTGCAGGTCGGTGTTTTCTAACTCCAGAGTTGTCACAGCTAAACATGAGATTTTGACACAGCATTTGTTTTTTAAGGCAAATAGAGATGCCAATGTTTTCCCACAGCAGGATTCAGTCCAAAATATTCCACTCCAAATTGATATTTTAAATCCTTTTTTGTAGGTCAATGTGTATCATTTTGTGTAGAATCATAGCATAGTTTGGGTTGGAAGGGACTTTTAAGGGTCATTTAGTCCAGCCCCCCTACATATTGTAGAAGTTTTAATTTCAACATAGAAAAATCATTTTTCATTTGCAGTGCTTTCTTCTACACTCCTTCAAACTCAAAATTTTATGTCATGCCCAGTAACATTAAAATATATGTAGCCAGTGTGTTTCAAAATACATGCTTCAGCTGCCAGTTCCAGTACAGATGTTCTCAAATAAACATTTTTCGCAAGATCTGTTGTGGCACCCCCACACTGATGCTGGTGTGTTATTTTTGGTGTCAAATCCATGGAATTCCTTGTCAGTGTTTAAAAGAGAGGCAGTGATAAATTTGTTTGAGTGAGTTATGCTGAAAGAAGAATGGGGAAAAAGTCTTCTTGGCTTGAAATGAGTAAGGAGGGGGGAAAAAAGCCAGAGAAAAAATATTCCCATGCTTTTAAGTGTACTTTCAGTAAAATATAGATGGATGAACAAGTGGAACAAAGATTTGAACAGAACTGGAGTTTTTTAATAATTGTCTTTATGTGTTTTGGGGAAGGATCTCAATCCAGAGCAAAACCAAGAGAAGCCATTTACTTCAGAAACAAGTTGAGAAGTCCTCCAGAGACAGCTGGCCGTTATGCCTGTGCATCAGGGCTCCCGAAAAGGCGGTCTGCAGGTTGCTTTTGGCTAGCAAAGCCCTTATATGCTTCCTGCAAAGGGTTTTTTTGTTGTGGGTTTTTTTTTTTTTCCCAGTGGTTGCAGCTGTTGAACATAATGGATGTTGCAGCCTGGACTGTTGCTACAGTCCCCAGTTGGAAGTTTTAGGACACAGCATTGGATGCAGATGCAGACCATGCATATCATATTCCCTGGAAAGCATTCGTCTCAGAGCAGGTTCTTCGTCAGAGGAACGTGTAGCTGATGTGCAGAAAGATAAATGTAGAGACTTGGAAGCATTTATCAGGTTTGCATGCGGAACCCAAGGCATCAAGCGTATGGAATTAATATGGGAACCCCAATCCCATTGACCAGCAGCCAGCTGTGGGGATCTGGGGAGATGAGAGTCAACCACTGCATGAGTAGATGCCTTTGTGCAATTTATTTAGCAACTATTTTCCACTTACCTGCAAAAGATGAATAATCATATATATATATATCTACCCATATGACCCGACTGTATATTGAGCATAAATAGAAGCTCCTTGATTCTTCAATAGATGTGTGTTAAATCTCAGTATTATTTTTCACTCCAACTACTTCTGACAGTAACACTGTGCATTTGCGTATACTTTGTGTATATACTCACTGTAAAGAAGGTGAGAGCAAATACATGCCTGGGGGTACCAGGACCAAGTGGAATCCCAGGTTGGTTTCACAACTGACGTGGGCTGTTAACATAGATGGTCCTGCTTGATTCTGTTTTTTTTTTTTAATTAATTCTGAATGCCTTAAGTTCCAGATCTCATAGTGTTAGATGCAGATGCACTGAACTCCTTCTCTTTATATTTCTTTTGCTCAAAACTGACTTACGGTATTGCAGTTGGCAGAGTTGGGCACATCTTTTCTCCTTAATTTTGTGGTGCATCCTTGGTCTATCCAGTTAGTGTCAGGCTTTCTTGCTGTTTTTACATTGGTTTAGATTGTTGTGCTCCTTTTCCAGATCTCAGTTGTAAATGGAATCGAGTTCCATGGCTCAGCTGTCTGGATCTTAAATTGGAAGAAGTTGGCACCTTGGGACTAGGTCCCAGCACCGTTACCATCACAAAGCCAAGGAGATGCAGGGCTGGAAGGTGACTTCAGGAAGTCCCCTGTGCAATCCCTCCTCTAAGGCAGAGTCAGATACACCTTGACCATCTGTGACAGGTATCTCTGAGACACCTATCTCTCTGGTGAGACCATTTTTCAGGCACTTAATGGTCACTGTGGCCAGAGCTTGTGTTCTCCCCATTGGGACATGAGGATGGTCTTTCCCCAGGTGTTGGATGGTGTAACAGGGAAAGACCGTGGCACTGCCATCAGTGTCTGTTCCGATCCGGAGTGCAATGTGGTGGTGGTCAGAGGAGCAGGAGGTGGGAAGCTGCCTGGGTGAGGTTTAGTACCTGAGGACAACCCATGGCTGATGTGTACAGGGGGATTTTTTTTGACTGTATAACTTGGATTTCATCCCCTGACAATTAGGCTGAAACTGCTCATCTGGCAGGGTAATTAGGTGCAAGGGTGTGGAGTGACACATCCCTTGATCAGACATACACTTAGTTATAGAGTGTGAAATTTAAGTTATTTACTCCCTCTGCTGCCTGTTTGTTCACTTCATAAGGAGGACAGGAGGGCACGTGGAGGTTGTTGAGATTTCTAAGTGAAGTTGCTGTCTGCTGATTTGGAGTGAACGGCTGTGTGTTGACACTGAAGGGATAATTGGCAGAAATTGCTGATGGGTGTCACTGTTAAACTACAACAAAAATATCTGCTTTTTTTCTTTCTACTCTCAACAATAATTAGTCGTAGTACAAGAGAAATGCTATACACCATGACCGAGTCATTTGTTTTTCATTAAAGTTTTAAAACCTTGCTTTCCTTAGGACAAAAAAAATTGTTGTAACCTTCTCATCCCCTTCACACATAAAAACTTTCAAACCAAGCAAGCAGTAAATGAGCAGGGCATTACTCTGAACAGACATATGTGCATAACTCTAATACAGAGCCCGTTGCAGCCTCTTGGGAGGATGTGTTTAAATGGAGAACATCGTCTCCAGACGTCTGAGATGTGGTGAAATGATTTTTCTCCACTGAGCAAGAGATGCTTATTCCTCAAACCTGTGTAGCATGCTGTCTGCAAAGACACCCTCCCTATTGTTTGTTTGTTTGGCTTTAGTAAATGTAATTACGGCTTCATATCCTGAGTCAAACTACTGGTTCTGAAGTAATTAAAAGTTGGGGAGAGTTTTCCCTTGAATTTTAACTTCCCGGCTTAGCTATTATCTTCAGGTCCTCCAGTGTATACCCAGAAGAGCTTTGCTGACTGTACTGAGTTGCTGTGGGTTCGCACCAGCATGAAGAAGGGCAGGATTTGATTTTACAGGCAGTCCCTTTGCCTGAAATAAAATAAGCTGTGGACCTAACTCGCCATTGGATAGCCCTGCCTGCAGCTGAGTGCTCATGGTAGCAAACAATCCAATTAAAGCCATGGCTAATCCAACCTAATGAGGTTTTATTGTTGTGAAATGGACAGAATAAGCTCTCTTCACCTCTGCCAATAGAGTCTCCTTCCCTGTAGGGCCGTGTGCATCCAGTATTTCCCTGGGCACAAAATTCACATCATCTTCTCCTTACTGTGTGGCATTAAGACCAGAATTTCATTGCAAAAGTCTCCAGCCCTCACGATCGTGAGCTGACTGTTGTCAACACAAGTATACGTACAGGCTACTGGAAACAATAGGCTTGTGATGTGTAAGCTAGTCCATCGTCGTCGCGGGGGCTCGCTCTAACAGGTAACGTTGCAATATAAGGGCAATGTTGTCAATTCTTTCACCGGCGCCCAATTTAGCAGGAACATTCAGTTGACGTACTTTCCACATTGCACCAGACCGGCTTCTACCTCCATCCATCTGTCAAAGCCTGGCGATTGTTTCCGCGGCAGTGGTATGAAGACGTCATTTTGTCAGTGCAAAAAGAGTGACATATTAGGAGCTGAGATTTCGAGGACATGGTAAAATAAGCATATTTTAATAGTGAATGAGTAAAAGGTAGACTGTTAGATGCTTGACTGGCTTTTTGGGAAAGCTGCTCTCTCTCCTGACTAGAGTGGTAGCCACAGGTGACCGCTGCTCTGCAGGGCTTTGGGAACATAATACAAAGAAACTGTCCAGCTTGTTTACATCACCTATTGAACCATCAATTTAGTTGTGTAATCTGAAGAGTATATCTAAAGAGTTAGCTCTAAAGAAGAGCCCCCAACATAAGAAGGACATGGACCAGTTGGAGAGGGTCCAGAGGAGGCCACAAAGGTGATCAGAGGGCTGGAGCACCTCTGCTGTGAGGCCAGGCTGAGAGAGCTGGGGCTGTTCACCCTGGAGATGAGAAGGCTCTGGGGAGACCTTAGAACGGCCTCCCAGTAGCTAAAGGGGGCTACAGGAAAGATGGGGAGAAACTCTTCAGCAGGACCTGTTGTGATAGGATGAGGGGTAACAGTTTTAAAATACAGGGAGGTAGATTTAGATTAGATATTAGGAAAAAATTTTTTACACTGAGGGTTGTAGAACACTGGCCCAGGTTGCCCAGAGAGGTGGTGGGTGCCCCATCCCTGGAAACGTTGAAGGCCAGGCTGGATGAGGCTCTGAGCAACCCGATTTGGTTGGAGATGTCCCTGCTTCTTGCAGGGGGGTTGGACTAGATGACCTTTGAAGGTCCCTTCCAACCCAAACCATTCTATGGTTCTACTATTCGATGTATTTTGGTGCATACCAGCAAGCCAGGTGTTGCCACCTCTAAATAAGCCAACACTTGGTGTAAGTAGTCAAGTGCCGTGAATGTATGGATGGCTTTTGGAAGGGAATTCCGTTACTTATTTGAGAAGTTCTAAATTTCCATCAAGGCAATTGGTTAAAAAAGAAAAGAAAAAATCAATTCTGTGATGACTTAGCCATAAAAATTACTTCCGGGGCTGGCTGCATTTTTATGTTGCGTTGATTATTTTACTGGCAGTCCATTCAATCCATTTTTAGTAGCAGCTTTGAGACCAGAAAAGTTGTCCTAAATAAAATAGCCTGGGGTGGTTTTTTTTTGTATTTCAGGCACTGCTATCACATGCTAAGTATGTCATATACATGAAGATAATCTGAAGATAATTGGTTTTGAACCTCAGATCATAATCCCTTCTCTCCCAGGCCCCTGCGGAATAGCAAAGTGGTTTTCCTAGCCAAGATGAGGACGTATTTTCTCACTGTGCGAGCTGCCAATGGAAATCTGTGTATGAACAAAAAGCCACAAGTCCTGTACCGCACCTTTCAGAGGGGCAAGGGAGCTGCGCATAGTTTACAGATGGATGGTGAAAATGGCTTCCAGGACAAGGCACGTGCTGCTGGTTCCTGGTTTGAATGGAGACGGAAGCAGCAGTGCGTAGTGCTCGCCTTCTCCTGCAGCTGGGACTCAGAGTGGTGTTCAAGAACGTGAGAAGGCGTGGACTTCAGTGATATTAATCATGTGGTTTAGGTTAGTCACAAGCATAATTACCTTGCTAAATGGAAGTACACTGGGATAAGTGTATAATAATTAATGCAAGACAAGGACGGATTTTGTTAGAAGCATGTGGAAAGACATGTATTCCCCTCACTGCTTTCCCTTTGGTCTCCATGTGCAGAGAAACGGCCTTACTTCTTATGCTATAAAGCATCCACATTTGCAGGGCAAGGAAAAAGATCTACTGAAACAGAATAATAAATTAAGAGTAATCTTAAAAAATGTGAAAGAGCAGGAGATTTTTTTTATCCAATAATGAAAAGTCATCCAGATGGATTTGACTCATTCAGATATGCTTAATACAATCATGTGTGGTCCTTTCCAGTTCTCCCGTCCCTCCTTTATCAATCCCATGGGCTGCATGTTGCTTTGCCAACTCCAAGTAGTGAAGGAACATTTCTAGCAGCAAGATTGAGCAGTCTGGCAAGGTTTTTCCTATTTGTTAGTTTTTCCCAATCTCTTCCAGTAGCATTCTCTTCCAATATCAAATGTTGTTCAAAATGTAGATTCATTCTCAGCTTGTGATTCATCTCCGCTAAAGCCACGAACTGTGTTCGTGCCCAGCACCGACTGTGTCACTCTACAGAAACTGGATGGGGCTTCTGTACGCAGTGAGTTACAGATAGCTGTTGTAACCTCTTCTATCGAGTAGTCAGGTTAAAAGAAGGTGAGGTAAAAAGTCCCACCCAATGTAAACATCTCTGCTCAGCATGGTTGTTCAAGGTCGGGTTGGCTGGGGCTCTGAGCAACCTGATCTGGTTGGAGATGTCCCTGCTCCTTGCAGGGGGTTGGACTGGATGCGCTTTAACGCTCCCCTCCCACCCAAACCATTCTATGATTGTAGGATTCCTTGTGTAGTCGTAGGGAGATGCAATCTCAGGGCACTATTTTTGTCATCCTAAGGTTGACATCTAAAATAAGTCAAGTGAATCTGGCCCAGGCAGCATCACTCCTCCTTCACTGTGGAGGAGGTGTATTGTGATACCTTGTTCGCACACAGTTGCTTCTCCATTTGCACGTGGCAAGTTGTGGCCCCGCCCTGCTATTGTCCTCTCTGGAGAGGATGTGGTCTCACTGCCTGAGACCATGAGGTCTCTGTAGATGTGTGGGATTTATGAAGGTATACAGAAGCTCAGTGGCAAATGCCGCTCTTGATCCCTCTAAATTTGGAGGCTCTCAGTAGATCCCTACTTAATAGCTGGTAATTGCTTTTTGAGACCAAGAAGCACAGATATATGAGTTCCACCTTCATTCCTCTAATGTGGGGTAACAGTGCACACGTGTGAGTTTTACTCTGTAAATGGTGATTTGTTATCCTTGCGGCTGGTACCAGGTTTGGATAAGTTAGCCCAACATACATCTATTCCCTTTCCCTGTTTGAAGCAGATCCTTAAAATACGTTCAGATTCAGTAACATTAGATAGCCCAGGCTTTCTAGCTGTAACAATGAAATATTGGTAAATTGCTGTGCTATCTGATTGCTTCCAAGCATAAGGGAAGAAGATTTCAGTAAATCAAGCAGTGACTTTCGATTAAATGCAATCTCTTGAATTGCAGTTATGGTCTCAACTGCTGAGTTTCTCAACGTGCAGGACAAGATTGATGCTGCTTTGTTGTGCCAGATATATATAACTCGGAGCTCTTTTTGTGTGTGAGGAAAAATAGGTTGCCTTGAAATTTTGGTTGTGGATCATCTGCTAGGCTTCTGTTGAGTGTAATGTGAATCTTGATCTTGTTCTAAATTGTGTCTGAATTGAGATGTGGCATGTGTCTTTCAATTTATTGAAATCTCCTTAAATGATGCGTATCAAAGTGAGTAGTGATTTGGGTCGAGGCACCTTGGTGGCTGCTTCTCCAAGGACAGCCAGTCAGAAAACGCTTTCTGAAAATAAAACTTCTTTAAGTTGGGGACCTGAAAAATCGTTAAGTGCCGTTTTGGATATTTAGCTCAAAAAGTACTGATTGTCTTAACCTCTTGGAGGCTGGAACTAACTTTCAGCTGTCAAGTAAAGGTTTTATGCTGCTGCTGGTGGGGTGAATGGCCAAGGACTGCCATTTCTAATATACTTTTCAACCTCAGAGTGACTTGCAAGATGTTTACAAAGTCTGATGAAGTAGGTAATGTTACCCTAGTTTGACAAGTGGAGAAGTAACACTTGGAGTTACAAAACAAATGGAACAAAGTCATGGAGGGAGTTCTGTGGCTGTTAGATAATTCTTTTTTCCATTAAAAAGTAAATATATGAAGGTCAGTGGCTTTTTAGAGGTCTTAAAATGTTCCATAAGCTCTAAAAAGCTTTGTAGAGAGTAATACGTACGAAAAAGTGATACTTAGACATCATATAGGTCTTAATTTTTCAAAGTTGACTTTTGTGGATCTACTGTCATAGCCTGTACACTGCATTGATTGAATTTGTAGGACTACCTGGCAAGGTGGGACTACCTGGCAAAGTTGAACTTCGACTTGGGTGTCCCCCTTATGTCAGAGTTCCCTCATACTGGACAGAAGAGAAAGGGAAGGGCATCTTTGAGAAAGATCATCTCTAGGGGGTTAGCTGCTGGTTCAGTCACTTGTTTTCTTGGTGGGTAGCTAACCTTGGTGGCTCTAAATAGGCTGAGAGGGGATTTTTCTGTATAATGCCATGTCCTATACATCTCTTCCTTTGTGATCTTGGTAGTTGGACCTGGTGAATCAAACATAACTTTAAGTTCATTGAAGGTTATATGAACCCTAGCTTCCTCTGGCAAAAGACTGTTGATTTGGTTCTTGCAGTCTCTTGAATCCTGAATACATTCCTTGCTTTAGAATAACTTTTATGTTCTTATTTGGCACAGAGTTATTTGCACAAATTGTACTGGAATGGCTCATATTGCAATGAAGAGTGTTGCCCTCTGAGATGTCTGCCATATTTGTTGTACATTTGGCACCTTACACATGGGTTTTGTGTCTATTTTTGTATTCTTTTCAGTGTGAAATAGGGGTGATTTTCATATTAAATCCTTCCAAGGCATGGCAAGGTCAGTGGTGTATGTATATTCCGTAAATTTAGATAAGGTGGTCACCAGTTGAAGTAGCAGGTGCAAAACAAGTGGTGGGTGATCTCAACTGACCATGAGCCCACATTTATACTTGCCAAAATGGCCTGTCATCTTCACTTTTTGACTGAGAAGAGGACTCTCTTGTGCTGCTCATGTGTTGACCTCTTTGGGAGAACATGCAAGATCACCAGGCGCACTCTGCCAGATTCCTGCCCTGCACTCTTTTCTGTTATTTGCTGGTTCTTAATCCAGTCCTTCAAACTCTTATTCGTAAAATATGGTGTCCTTCTCACTGGCAAATTTTTCATCTGGTGCCACTGGTATTTCTGGCCCGTGGGTCTTGTCTGCTGCCTTGTGCCTCTATATGGACTCCATGTGAAATACAGCATCTCAGTATTGTCTGCAGCTGGCAGAAGAAGAAAAAGCAACTTCTCTGAAGATCTGAAGACTCTGATTTGCTGCATGTAAGGGCTTTGAATTGGCATCTTCAATGGTTCAGCAGAAGCCTGCATCCAAAAGACCTGTCAGTGACTGTGGCTTCATTCCATGCAAGAGTCTCAGGGATCATTCCGGAGGATGGAAAGAGGAAGGTCTCCTCTGGAGCGGCTCACAGCACTGACTCGGGGAGGCAGTGGTTCCTCAGCCCTCCTTCCCACCCTAAGGGAGAATGGTGACCTCTCCTTTTGCCTGCTTCAGTGTCAGTGCTCAGGGAGCGGCCCACGTGAGTACAAATTCCTTTGACTGTTCAGACCCTATGGATGGAGCCGTGGGGCTAAGAATATACCGCCGCATAGGGCTCTCATTTCTTCGGGGGAAAGACTGGTTTTCATACCGCACCTTTTTATCTATAAGGGGGGAGAGAACTAAGTATTTATTTACTTACTTATTTACTTTTTTCTGACCAGAGCTGAAACCTTGGTTTTTGCAGTGTGCTTCCTTTCTCCCGCTGAATCGTTTGTATGCGTTTCACTGCCAGAGTGTTTGAAAGCCCCGCTTTCCTCCAGGGAGTTTACAGCCAAACTGATGCAAACTCTTTCTTCTCAGGTGCCTCACGATCATCTGTCATCCAATGCAAGCCAGGAGGCAACTGCCCCAGCAGACACAGAGGCATGACTAGGCAGCTCTCCCCTCTATCTGTTGCTGAAGATTCTGCTGCTCCCATTCTTGAGCTGCAGAATCGAAGTCCCTCGGGAATCTGTCGGCACAGCAGAGTCGAGAGGCAGAGCAGATCAGGTAGGCACAACAGCCGTATTCCCGGCCTCACAGCATGCCTGCCTTTCATCTGTCTTTTGAAGGATGGTGCAGAGTCCGAGCATGTTGACGTTGGTTTTCGGTGCTGCGAACAGCAAAGCCACGTGAAAGTCCGTCCTGTACCTGTGTGCGAACTGGGGTTAGGTGGGAAGGAAGCAATGATGGGAGGAAAAGGCCTGGGCCTCAGTAGGAACGTGTGATGTGTTAGCTGAGAAATCATAAGGCCAGTAGGCACAGAAGATCTTGAAAGGATGATTAAGGTTAGCACACAATTTTTACAAAGTGTTTATGTTTCCTCAACTTCAGCCTGGCCAGAGACCAGGACCCTTAAGAGCCAGCCATGTTCCTTCTCAAAGACAGTGACAATCTCAGCTCGTACCATGGGCAGTCTGATGAAGAGGAAGAGAAGGAGCCACAGGTGGAAGGATATCTAGGGAAGACCATCACAGTTCAGATCATCGATCAGCTGCACATCAGGGCTTCCATCAGGAATGTGTCACCCACTTTACTGCAGAAGTTTAGCTTGAATGAACCTGTAGGTATGGTGAATGTGGACTTCTTCACCATGGTGTCCATCCATCACCGGCAGGGATGGGATGGGAGCAGTTACAATACGCAGCCACAGACCTTTGAGTCTGCTGAATTGTACTGTTGAGGAGAAGAGAGCCATTAAATGACTGAAATAATTTAACTGCCCAAGTTCTTTGGAAGACTGTGTTAGATACTGAGCAGAAAGGGGAGGAAGACAAATTGCATCTCCTTTGACACTGGAATGGTGGGAGATTAACTTCCTCTTGTCAGTTCACCATTGAAGACAGCAAGAGTCTGATGTTTTCTTCTTGTGTTGGAAAATGGAGGGATCTCATACTCCAGGAATACTCTCTTCATGGAAACCCTCAGAAAAATATTGGAGGTGATTTTTGCTGCAAGGAGTGGATGATACAGCATTACACAGTAAAGATCGTACCTAAGATACCAAAAAAACCAATTTATTCTCATTTTTGCAGATACGGGGCTGAAATAACTCTGTGTGTGCTGGCACTAGGGTACACCCAAAATCAGAATCCATCTTTTCTAAGAAAAGACTTTAGTCTCCTTGAGAAGAGAGTAGAGCCTTGACATCATACTCTTCTAAACATTTATTTTGCATTTTTTAATTTCTCTTTTTGTCCTGATCTTCCCTTCCTCATCAATGAGGTCTAAGTAGGACTGACCTGACAGGTAGGTAAACAAATCTGAAGAATATTATTTTCTAGGATATAGTTGCCAAATAGTCAAAAGAGTTCAGAAGAAAAGCTGTAGGTTTTGTTTGTCCTCATCTCACTCTTCTGAAAAATGAAAGCAAAGGGCTTTTCTGTTACCGTCTTGTCACAGAGACATCGCAAGCAGGAATTACGTTACAGACAGAAGGACTGAGCAGGGGTGTTCCTGCTAGCTGCCTTTCAGCGCTGTTTGCCATTGACCAGTGTCATCTCTGTGTGTCATCTGCAGTGTCGTCTGCATTGTTCCCCTGTCCTTTCATCCTTGTTGGGTTCTCAGGTTGTTTCTGTGCTCTTGACAGGGTAAGTCTGTTGTTTCAGAATGCAGACACCAAGGATTTCTACCACCTTGCTAATTGCAAAATGCTATCTCCCAACCACTTTGGCTGATATTTGTTTTCTCCTCGTTAGCATGTCGTTCAGTGTCTGAATACAAGTGCTACTTTCTAGCTTCCTCCAGCCCCATCTTCATGACTTGGAAGTCCTTAAACCTCTTCAGTATGAATTGTGTACCCGCTTGCCGTGTATCTTTGAGTTGCAGCCCTATAATTATTTTATAAGATACTTCTTGTCTTGTCCTTGTGATTCTTTGGCCAAGATTTAGGTGTGCATATCCCATGGATATTGAAAGCACCAAGCTACTGTCTCACTTTGCCCGGGGATCCGTCTCGATTTCACTTAAATTGAATGTAAATATCTGCTCTAGGGAGAGATAGGCGACTTCAGTGGGCTTAGATATATGAGGATGAAATCAGCTACCTTCTCACCATGCCTGTCCATTATCATTAAATATAAAGGGGCTATAGACACCATATTTAGTCTGAATACACAACGATTTGCTAACGACATTTCATGGGATGAATCCTACCCGTTAGGCACTTACAAAAACTCCCCACTGTACATTTAATCATGCTAAAGCTTGCTCAGGTCTTTTAACACCAAGATAGGACGTGCAACAAGTGTGTATTTCTGTACCTGGGACTGTGTAATCCAAGTCAAAGGCTAATGGTAGTGTCATGCATGGTAACAGCAATTATATAGTTATTCGGTAATTGAAACATAGAAAGCATGGAGAAAGGTGCTTCAGTCTTCTATCATTGTGTGATTATTTCAACTGTTAGCTGAGGAATGACTAATTGCATGGTAGTTTTGCTCAGCAGGAAAGCCTGCAAGTGGATGTTACATAATATATTATTTTTAAGCCATTCTAACTTGCAAATAAACTGTAATTTACCTTTTAATAGAAGATGTCAGTCATTATTAGTACCATTAAAATATCTGTTTTCTCTCAGCAGCCAAGGAAAATGCTAAAATGGTGCTTGCCTTTCCAGAGCTGTGTCTGATTATCCTCCGCGTGTTTTTAATAAACCTGTAATTTTATTTAAATTCTTGATTCACCACTAAACATCGGAGCCACTGAATACTGATTATTTTTAGGAAAAGGATACAGCATACAATTGCAATTGCAAAAAGCTCCTGGTTAGAAAATTCTTGACTGCAAATGCGCTCCCCGCTGTGATGAATCGGTTTGTCGAAGTGATGTTGGTCTTACATAGTAACTTGGAACCTCAGTGTGGCTTTTCTTTACGGCTGTAGCAGAAAGGAAGTTCAAACCTGAGGCTGACAGGGTACCTTTTCCACATTTAAGTTGGATGCTCTCACTGCAGTGGGTCTGTGGCTCCTCGTAACATCAACAATTATATTGTTTCTTATGGGCTATCATGTCACGTGTTGATGCGAGTGATAATTGATAGTAATAGTTAAGAATAGCTGTAGGTCATAAATTTCAGAAGGAACTCCTGTTTCTGCTATCAAACTGACGTGCTGTGGTCTAATGGGGTAAACGGTCGAAGCCTGTTGCTGCCACACGAGCACACAGGGCAGCAGAGTTCGTGCTCCTCGGTATCTGGCACAGTTCAGGCCGTGGTTTTCAGCTGGGATCTGTGAAATCGAGATAGGGTTCATGGCTTGTATCTCTGGAACATCTCTCTGGAGAGCAAGCCGTCAGTCAGTAATTCTCTACAAAGCCAAAATTCTGATAGGAAATCCGCAGTGGTCCGCAGATTAGGGCTGAAAAGTACTCTCCTAAAATTGGCAATGACAACTTTCTGATTCCTCCTTGTTTATCTGTAGAGGTTTATTTCTATGTGTACCAAATTTGTAGCTTCAAAAATGTAAATACACTGACTTAACTGAAAAAAAAAAACCTTTCTCTGCTTGGGTGTATAAAACCACCAGATTGTTTCTTTTTCCCCCTCTCAGTTTGCAAATAAAAAAAGTTATGCTAGAGTTAAAATCTTGAATAATAAGAGCTTGTTCCTGGCTTCAGATGTACAGGCTCAGACAGCTTTTATGTTGCACTCATGCACAGTAATTGACTTTGTAATGTAGTTGGTGCCAAGGGATGTGGCTCTCTTCTGGAGGTTTGGCTGATAGGAGGAAAGAAGGGCTGATAAAGCAAACAGTGACAACAGCTTAACCGTAATGCGGTTACCTCAGGCCTCGGCATTGTGTTTGTATTTTGTTCCTATCCCCTTGAAATGACAGAGATGGTATTACTGAAATATTTCTGTGGGGGATTTCGGTGTCTGCGAGGCATAGAGGAATTATAGGGAGAAGGCAAAAATTGTTTTTAATGCATTCATTATGTGTGCAACTCTTCTCTTTTTCTGTTTTTTTTTTTTTTTAATTTGTTTTCCTAGGAGAAGAAGGAACACAAACGCACACAGAGAGCAGCAGCCAAGAAGCTGAAGGACAGACACGATGCCAGTCTTGCACGTCCACATTTCTCAAGCTTATCTGGAGATTTCTGATCATTTTGTCCGTCTCCTCCTCCTGGGTCGGGACCACGCAGTTTGTCAAAATCACATATGAGACCTTTGACTGTCCTTTTTTCATGACTTGGTTCTCAACAAACTGGAACATTATGGTTTTTCCCATTTATTATTCCGGGCACCTTGCAACTGCGCAGGAAAAGCAGTCTCCAATCAAGAAATTCAGGTAGGATTTATCGTGGCAATATCCCTTTAAACAGCCTAATTTCTGTGGACTGAGATCGCTGCTCTTCTCAGTTTGACCCATGGTGCCAGAAGGCAGAATAAAGGTCATGCTGCAGAAAATCTCATTCATAAATACCTTACAGAAGCCTAAGAGATTAGTGATATGTGCTTGAATAAATTGATAATTGATTGTTAGAGGGGTTTTTTACTGAGTTGAAAAGGTCAGTAGTCTAATTTTAATCTTGGTGTTATATTTTCTAATGTCTCTATAGTTTGTGTTCTTGTCTGGATCAGGCCATTAATTAATCTGTTCTGGTCCATTTATGATAGAACAGTGGTGTAAAGTGCAACCAACACAACTCATAGTTGAGAAAAAAGATGTTCAAAGCTGAGGAGATGGTTTCCATGGGGAAGACCGTGGCTTGCTCTCTATGTTCAGCAAGTGTAGCTGGATGAAAAGCTCCCTGTCCTTCTCCTGCTGGATCATAGCATGGAGGAAGAGCATCCCAGTGGCCTTCTCTGCTCTCTTTCATGTGTGGTAGGAATTAAAGAGAGTTGCAGACTTTAGGCTTTTCTCTCCCTATAGCTTTGAGGGATAAGCTAGCGTAGCTGAGTGGCCATCACCCTGAGGAAATGATGTGAAGGTGTCATCCCATCTTCCATCAGGCTCCACGTGGAAATACCTTTTCCTCTGTGTTGCAAGAGCCGGGGGTAAACATCTCCTGACTCCAGCCATTCTTTGTGCCATGTGGCTGCACGTTGTAATTGAACTCTCAACCTCAAATGAAAGGAGTCCAAAGTACCAACTATAATATTAGCCTGCAGTGGGGGAAATCTATAAATCCCTCTTCAGTAGCCACTGTGAAATCACAGAAATACAAGGTTGGAGGGGGACCCAAAGAGGTCATTTGGTCCAGCCACCAGCACTGCAGCAGGACCAAGCTGCCTTAGCTTCACCCTAGCAGTTCTTAAGAAAGCCATATCTAATGTGTCCTCAGGGCTTGGAAGTACCACCACGTTCTGGGATAATTAATTTCAAAGTTCCTTCTCCACTTCTATTATTCTACCGATCTGACAGTGATGTAGAAGCTACTTTAAAGGATGGAACTAAATTCAGCTTGCCAAGAAATAACACACCTTGTCCATAGGTCAGGGCAATCCCAGGCACAAATCCAGGCTGGGCGGAGAATGGATCGAGAGCAGCCCTGAGGAGGAGGACTTAGGAGTGATGGTGGACGAGAAGCTCAACACAAGCCAGCAATGTGCGCTTGCTGCCCAGAAAGCCAACCGCATCCTCGGCTGCATCAAGAGGAGTGTGGCCAGCAGGTCGAGGGGGGTGATTCTCCCCCTCTACTCTGCCCTGGTGAGACCCCACCTGCAGTACTGCGTCCAGCTCTGAAGTCTCCAATATAAGTATATAGACCTGTTGGAGAGGGTCCAGAGGAGGCCACGAAGATGATGAGAGGGCTGGAGCAGCTCTGCTCAAGGACAGGCTGAGAGAGCTGGGGCTGTTCAGCCTGGAGAAGAGGAGGCTCCGGGGAGACCTTAGAGCGGCCTCCCAGTGCCTAAAGGGGGCTGCAGGAAAGATGGGGAGAGACTCTTCAGCAGGGCCTGTTGTGACAGAACGAGGAGTAATGGTTTTAAAATAGAAGGAGGTAGATTCAGATTAGATATTAGGAAAAAATTTTGTGCAGTGAGAGTGGTGGAACACTGGCCCAGGTTGCCCAGTGAGGTGGTGGATGCCCCATCCCTGGAAACGTTGAAGGCCAGGCTGGCCGGGGCTCTGAGCAACCTGATCTGGTTGGAGATGTCCCTGCTCTGTGCAGGGGGGTTGGACTGGGTGGCCTTTGAAGGTCCTTTCCAACCCTAACTGTTCTATGATTCTATGGAGGGAAAAAATTCACAGGGTAATTTTGAGCTGGGACCCAATTCTGTTATTCCAGTGCAGTGAAAACAATCTTATTGACTCCAGCAGAATTGTCTGCTCTGCAAGGTGTTAACCAGCATGTGGCCCCGTACCTTGTTCCCGCTGACAGAGGGTTCAGCACAGCTGTCGCTGAGCACACAGGGAATTCAATTTGTGACTGTCAGGCTGGAGGGCCCTTTGGCAGGGCCAAATTCTTCCCTCAGCTGCTTTTGCCAGGATCTGGGATGTAATTTGGCCCTAAATTTTCATTTCTGTCAAATCAGCGTGACTGAAATTGAACAGTTGCACTTAATTAACTGCTTCTCTGAAAAGCCTGGTGCTTTGTACGTTAATGATGCCTTCATTCAGATTCTTGCTGGAGTATTTGCGAGAACATTAACGGTGTCAGCTTGGCTTCTGGGTATGGGGTAAAGTGATAACAAATGCACAGCAGAGAAGGAAGAAGGTAAGATAAATATCCCTGCAGATAGATCCTCTGCAGTTAGCTGGTTGATTATGTATCCATCAGAGCAAAATTTTGGGCAAAACATTAGTAGGAATGCATAATAAAACTAGGCTTACATAATTGATACGTTTCCCAAGCTGCTAGGACACACACTGGCATGCCCAGAGGAATTTCTGCGCACATGGAGATGTGAAGTCATTTTGTGAACATGTGGAAACAGATCGGTGTTTGATGGGCCAATGGAAAGGCATCTTCCCAGGGTGTTTCCTGTACAGATATACAGGGAAATCGCATCCCAGGGAGAGGAAACTGCCGGGAAATACTGGCTTTATCATGTGGATCGACTGCTTGGTCTGCGCCGGGTTGTGACTTGACAAGCCAAACCCTTTCAGTTTGGGTACAGGATGCATTCAGGATGAGCGCTTGATTTTCTGATGATTTAAAGAATTGAAACGCATCATGCGTAGTTTTTAAATTCAGAGAGTTACAGACAGATTTAGTTTGGAAAGGATCTTTGGAGGTCGTTTAACCCAGCCTCCTACCCAGAACAGGGTTATTTTCAAAGCCAGATCAGTTGTTTGTATAATTGCTTGCTTTATGTTCTTGATATTGTTCCTGTTACAAGGCTTTTTATTACATTTTGTAAGATTTCCTGCTGCTTCATTTGCTGGTTTTATTTCTGTAGCTAATTCTTGTCAATAAAGCCCGTCCTGTAGCGATGCCAGGCCTGCCTCAGAGTCCAGAGGTGATTTGTCTTTATGTTTCTGGAGAATGCAGTTACTCACTAGACACTTTAAAGATATATGACATTTTGTCCAGCAGCTATTCCCGCTGGATCAGAACAAACAAAGGCTGTGATCTCTTGGCAGAGATCAGTGATCGTGTGAGTGACTTGCAGAGTGCTGCCCCAGGCTGGCAGAGCTGCACAGAGCCACTGTTACTTTAATAAATCCCGCTTGGAAGGATAGAAGTCTCCATCTTCAGATTGGCTTTCTGAAAGGTTTATAATCTTTGAGGTTGTGAATTGCGTATTTCTTACCTTTCATTTTACCTTAGAGATTGAATTTTGTGGTCTTAGAAACTAACTCACAGTCATTACCTCCCTGCTGCGTTTCAGTAAAGTACCTTGGCTTTGAGGCAGAAGACATAGCTCTTGGTATCCTCCCAGTGCTGCAGGTAACAGCTACGTCCTGCATAAAGAGCTTGAAATGTGGTGAATAAAATGATCCGAAGCTCAGTAAGCTCAGCAGCAGGAAATCTAACCCTGCCAGTATTTACCACAGCAGAAGACACTCCGCAGACGTGATGTAGGATCCTAATAGAGTTATGCTTTGGAATAGGTGGGTCATATTTTCAAGGTCAATAAACTTTGCTTCCCCCTTCACCATCTTGTCTTCTCAAGGACAGCACTGTGACGCTCAACAGCTTTCTGCCAGAAATATATCCACGGTGTAATAGCTGAGGTTAGTCCTGCAGGTGCTACGCAGCCTTGAAGCACTGGCTAGGAAGAGTTAAATAAAATATGGACGTGTTGGGAAGAGTTGGTTTTCTAGAAAGAAGGATGACAAGATATGAGCATCACTTGAAGTAAAAACAGAGCCCGAACTAGCTGACACTTGCTGTCATCTGTCATCTGCAAGCTTGTTACCTACAAATCTCTCTATCTGTGTTGCAGTAGTAGCTCGGTCCAGCTTCCCCAGCCACTTCTGGAATAGCACTGCAAATCCAGAGCTTCACTGAAAAGGTCTTGTCAGAGGAGAGATGGAAATCTCTGTTGCCTGAAGCTGCTCCTGCTCCGAATGGCTCAGCAGCAGGGGAGGAGACCAGCAGCACAGAACCAGGGCTTCCCTTGGGCCATTCCTGTTGGAGGACAGTATTCCTGTGGTGCTGCCCCCTCTGAGCCAGACACTGCTTATGTGGGAGATTCACACACAGTTCCCTTTCCTTTTGCTCCAGCTCTTGAGCAGATAAATACAGCTGACCAGGCTCTTTCTTAATCTTCAGAGGTGAAGCAACTCAAGAGCTCAGATCAGTCCTGGAAAACAAGTCACCAGTTGCTTAACCACCATTACTCTGTTGCGTGTCCATCTCCTGAAATGGAGCTGGAAGATATTTTACTGCAGCAGATGCCATCACTTAGATAAAAGGACCAAAAGGCATAGTGACAACTTGTGTTCCCAAAAGGTCCTGATGTGCTTATTGCTGCCATAATGTCACTGGTGGCCTTGCTGGGTTTTAATTCGGGTGATGTAATTACATTTGCCATACTCACGTTACCCCAGGTAGTGTCTATTAGCTCTGGGTTTTTTTTGTGTAAGCTGTTTTAAAACCAGCTGCTGCATTACACTCCAAAGGCTGCTGTGCGTCGGGAGTGAATAAACCCATTCTTCTGCAGGGGCTGGCGTCGGAATAACGGAGAGGAGACGCGTGCTGTTTAGTGGGTGCCAGAGGCGAAGCTACATGACTGCCTGAGGTGCTGTAATTCCTGAGAGCATGGCACGCTGCCCAGAGCTGATGGCTGAGGGCTACCTGCAAATAAAAAGAGCTATTTATGTTAGAGGGCAGGTTTTAAATAGACTTCTTGTGCATTTGGAAATAGTTTATGTCATAGTTTCAGGGTCAGCTGCCCTTAGATATGTCTCTGCCTTTAAGTCAACAGCCTGCAGATATCTGGGTGGGGAGGGATCCATGGAGCCCTCTCTCCTGAGCCCAGGGTTTTTTAATCACTGTCATGTCGTGATGACTCCTGCAAGTTTAATTTTAGTTGCATGCCAAAGAGGCTGAGTTAACCACTGAGCAACCAGCCCTCACAATGCCCGAGGCGATCTACAGTAGTTATGACCGGCAGAATAAAGTATTCTTCCTATCTCCTCACTCACTGAGCAATTATTCATGGAGTTCTCCTAGGCACAGAGGTGAATTCATCAGGTCTCTGTCTTGCTCAGCATGACCCTGTCACAACTCTTTGCCCTTTTTTATTTTAATTGAGAGGTGAGGGACCACTGGCCTCTGTTTTGTCTGGTCACTGTATGCTGCTGTGTGTGGTGGAGGCTCTTTCATCTTCTTAAACACTCTATTGCCTGGGGCTTGTGAAGCATTTCCAGATTTATTTTCCTAGCTGTGAATGTCTGCTTGTCCCTTACATTGCTTCTGGGAACTCAGAGATAAGTGACACTTGCGACACAGCCACAACCGCCTCTCCTGAACAGTTGGACCAGCCCACAGAGTTCGACCCAGAATAATACAGTAATCACTTAGGCTTTCGCCTTCCGAGGATTTAGTCAGGACACTTCAGACTCCATCCTCCTCACTCTGTGTGCAGACATCCCAGAGATCTGCAGGACAGCGAAACCTGACCGATTCTGGCATCCCCGCACCCTTTTTGCCTTTGGAAGCCACCCGTCCTCCCTGTGGATGGAGGAGCAGAAGCGCCAGGCTTATTCCCAGCATCTCCCTGGCAGTGGGGGGCCACGATGGATAACAGGTGTAATTTCCCGTGGCACATTTGTAGAAGAGCTTTTCCTGCTGCCTTGCAGACTCCATCAGTGTGACATGCTTGGATGGTTTTGCTGTAGCCTTCGTATGCAGTCAGCATAGGACTGGGGTATTTAATGATGCCCTGCATTCCTGTAAGCAGCCTGAGCTCCTTCCTCTCTTGTTTTAACACAGCACAAGCTTATTTCCTCTAAGACAGATCCTGACAGCTTCTTGAGCAGGTTGGATTTACACCTGTGTAACGATCCAATTGTGCAGCAGATCCCATGGCAGAATTCCTGCTGGGCTGAGGAGAGCAGGCTCCGTACAGGTGTGTCGTTCACAATCCAGATCTCTTCTTGGCAGGAGACTGAGCATCCTGGCTCTGGTGGTGACACAGCCATGGTACATCCAGGTCAGAGGCCACCTGTCCTGAAGTGAAACGTAGTCTGAGCTCAGAGTCACCCTCTGCATCCATCTGAGTCTCACGGGAAGAAAAACATCTTTTAAACGTAAGCTGTTACACCTGCATGTCAACAAAAGTTCAAGTCTGTGCTACCAGTGAGTTCATTCTCAGACAAGGAAACTCATCGCCTTTAACTCCTGTTGAACTGAGTGGTACAAAAGCCTACAGTCAGACTTAAGCATTAATTTATTTGCTTTGCCTCTCAGATAAATGATGCACACCACTAGCTGTTCTCTTTCCATGTATGATGTTTCTGTTCTGATCTTTGGAGAACAAGCTGACGTCTAAGAACAACGCCTTGGTCAACCAGAGGGAAGAAGATAATTAGCAGCTCCACCTGCCTGAGCAATAACTTGGCGGACACCCTGGCAGAGTTAGAGAAAGGAATTTGTTATCACCAGAAATGGCTGCTTTGTACCCCAGATCCTTTTAGTGGCAGAAGGGAATGCATGATTGTTAAGTAAGACGTAGCTGATCTCATGTATTACGTAGGTGTTTTTATTCTACTTTCCTCGAAATGAGAGTGATGGTTTCCATTCTTAGTAGTAAAAACTGCAATATTTTTAACAGAAGAATTTGCCAGAATTACTAAAAGTGCTTTAAGAGACCTAAAAACAATTATATCTTTAAAGGCAAAGCCAATTCAGGATGATTATTACACTGCCATCACCACTCCCCAAATAGCAACTCATTTTGACTTCACATTGCAGTGCAATCTTTGAAGTCACTGATTAGTTCTACATAATTGGTGCTTTTGCAGGCTTCCAAACACAGCCGTGTTTGGCTGGGAACACTTTGGGGCCCTGAGGCCTCATGGAGTTTAGATGAGTCCCTCAGTGTTGCCTCGTAAGGGTGCGTTGCAGTTTGGTGGCACCTTGGTTCACTCCATCGGCATTTGGGTCGTATGAAGCATTCGTTTGTGGGACCTCTCATGTTTTAAATTGTCGTGTCAGAGAGCCTGCCCTGTCAAGGAATGAGGCATACTGGGAATATCTTGAGGAATCCCTTTAACCACGAATGCAGACAGCAGAACTGATAAAAAAAAAAATGTTCTTCACGGTTTGGGAGAGGTAGAGACCTTTCAGGAGGGGTGCAGGGATGCCTCTTTAATGAAGCTGTGTGCTTGGTCTCCTCTGAGTCTGTGCAGGTACCACTTTGCACAGGAGTGCTGTCCCCGAAATGTCTGGCACTATTTTTGAGTATCTTTAGACGGTCCTTAAAGCCACGTGGTGTTACGATATATTTCAATAAGAAGAAAAAACAGGTTTTGGAGCAAAGCAAGAAAAAATTGTCAAGCTACACAGAAAAAAAAAAAAAAGGCAATTACTATCCCTCTGTTCATGGCCTCGAAGGCAGAGGCTGAGAACTGCCGGTGCGTTACAGATAACCTTCGTTTCTGTGTGTGAGTCCCTGGGACGGTTGTGGTGTAGAGTGGGATTATTCCAGGTAAGTTATTTCTTTCCTATTTGCGAAATTGCCGTTTTAAGAAGATTGTAGATTTTTATTCTCTATCTGCATTGAACAATAGAAGTTTATGGGCGTGCAGAGCAGTTAGGAAGAGCACTTAATTGAATGCGATAAAAGTCTAATGAATGTTTGTTGCGCTGGAGTGAACGCTAAAGAAAATCCTAGCTGAGTTTTAAACTCTTTTCTTTTCGTAGGGAATGCAGTCGGATTTTTGGCGAAGATGGTCTGACGCTGAAACTCTTTCTTAAAAGGACTGCTCCCTTTTCTATTCTGTGGACTTTGACTAACTACCTGTATTTACTGGCTTTAAAGAAGCTGACAGCCACAGACGTCTCTGCCCTATTCTGTTGTAACAAAGCTTTTGTCTTCTTGCTTTCGTGGATTGTGCTGAAAGACAGGTTCATGGGAGCAAGGGTAATGACATGCCTGATTTTCAACTCTCTCTTTTTTTTTTTCATAATTGTCCTTAAATCCATAAGCTATTGTGCTGCCATATTATGGTGTGTATATACCATGAAACCATTTCTCGTTTAATTTTGTGATGCAAACCTAAGCCTGAAGTTCAGTTAGAGATCTTGAACTGCACAGGTAATACGATGTGGGAATTTCAAGATGCAATTACAGCTAAGTGTAATTTGATTAATTAGAAGAGGAGAATTTCCTGTTACATATAAACCTGTTCTGTCTTGGGTTACAGTGCTGAAGTACAATAAATTAATTTTATTTTAAACTTAGTGATAAATATTTAGGTACTAACCTAAGCATTTTTATTCCTTGTTTTGGTGGATAGCTGTTTTCAATATGTAATTTTTCTTATGCCACCATATTGCTTTTTACATACACATAACGAACACACGTGTGCATGTGCCAGATCGAGTTTAAAAGGAAAAGCAACCGTTTTGCGTGAAGCTGCGTTTTGTACTGAAGTGTTACAGGGCTCACTGGCAGTAGTGTGGACCCTGCAAAAAGGGAAAAAAAAAATGAACTTGAGCAAAATGATGTGTGCTTGGACCTAGGGGAAGGCAAGCATATTTTCTCTAATTTTCATACACAAATCTCCTAATATCCGGTATTTTAAACTGTTGACTTTATACCTTGGCTAAGGAGTAGGTGGGCCTTCTGCCACTTCTGCTGATGCGGATTCCCCTGTTGACATGGCTCGCTCAGGGCCTCATCGTCGTGTTGGGTACAACCCTGATGGAACTTTCAAGAGCCTTGAACTTCGTGAGGCTGGGGCCAGGTGTGATGCCTGTGACCAGGAGGAGCCACCAGCAATTGGGTGTAGGTTCCGTGGAAAGCATGATTGATCAGGGCACTCACCCGAGTGAGTTTGATTTTTAAAACAATGAGGGCAGCAGCTTTTTTTGGTACATGATGTGATAGAAGGGTTGAGAAATGAAAGCAAAAGGCATCCTGTTTCACAGCTCTTGGAGCAGACACCAGCACACTGAGGAGAGCACTGTGCTTGACGTTTGGGAATGGAAGGGGAAATTGTATAAAGTAAAACACACTTGTGTGAGTTCTTCTCTACAGAAATTAACAGGATTGTAACTTTGGAGGCTGTAGTTCCCTCCTCTGCCCCTGGATCTCAGGTTCCAGCTTAAAAATAGGAAATTCTGTACCCTTTGAGCTAATTTTTGTCTCAAAGCAACCTCTTTCTAGAAGAACAGGTATAGCTCTTGTATTTTCCTAGCCTACTCTCTTAAAGAAACCTACATGAAAAATGCTAAAGCTATTTTCAGTTATTAGTTATTTTTTCACTAACTAAAAAAAAACCCTGTTGCTATAAATATTCATTACTATTAATGCTGTAAACACCGTGAGGTTTGCACAAGAAAAGCCTGGCAGAAGTGAACAGCAAATCCTGCACATAAAAGGAACCGTTTTTGCTGCTAACTGGCAGATTCTGGATGTACAGTGTGGAAGGGTAATTAGCAGCATTTTCCAGCAGCCCTCCTGCCAGAATAACACTTAATGATGTTAATAACCATGCAGGAGAGTGTTTGAGAACTAAAATATGACAAAGCAGCACGGACCCAGCCTTTTGTGCTTCGAATGCCTCTACTGCTTTCACCCACCCAGCCTCTTGGAAAGCGAGTGTAATTGGGTTTTGTGGACAGTAAAAGGATGAAAAGAAATAAGGGCTTAATCATATACTCTGAGCTAGTGTTTTTGCAAAAGCACCCAGCAGCACAGCCAGTTTTTCAAAGGACCTCAGCTCCTAGCAGCTCTTTCAGCGCTTGGGCGCGTCTGCAGCGCATCCAAGGTGGGGATGCAGCCGGCGACTGAGGCGACTTCCATCCACCTGGGCTCGAGAACCAGCAGCCATCAAAGCTCAGCGGCTCTGCAGCGGATTTCCAGCGTCACCAGCTCCCTGCTTGCGCAGTGTTGCTGGAGGCAGTCTCCAAACTGTCTCTCAGCAGCAAGAGCCCTCAGCAGTGATGCTGTAGCATGGGAAGGAGCCTGCACGCAGCCCGAGAGAGGAAAACACCAGCTGGAGAAAGAGTACTCATGAGAAAGACATACCCAGCAATGACCATATAGCTGTTCACCTAAGAAAGCAGTGCGGATAGACCTTAGGTACCTCGAGTACCTGCTGCCCGACACGAGGAAACAGCACAATCCTTGTCTGCGCTGTGGTCTTCTGTGCTCAGACATTTCTGAACATCTCACAAATTAATAATATATCCATGTTACGCTGAGACTTCTGGAAGTCCAGACAGCTTGGCTCAGAAGAAGCACAAATATCTTTAAAACTTCGTGTATTTGAAGTTCCCCAACATAAGAAGGACGTGGACCAGTTGGAGAGGGTCCAGAAGAGGCCACGAAGATGATCAGAGGGCTGGAGCACCTCTCCTGTGAGGCCAGGCTGAGAGAGTTGGGGCTGTTCAGCCTGGAGAAGAGAAGATTCTGGAGAGTCCTCAGCAGCCTTCCAGTACCTCAAGGGGGCCTACAGGAAAGACGGGGAGAAACTCTTCAGTAGGGCCTGTTGTGATAGGATGAGAAGTAATGGTTTTAAAATAGAGGGAGGTAGATTCAGACTGGACATAAGGAAAAAAATTTTTACGCTGAGGGTGGTGGAACACTGTCCCAGGTTGCCCAGAGAGGTGGTGGATGCCCCATCCCTGGAAACGTTGAAGGCCAGGTTGGATGAGGCTCTGAGCAACCTGATCTGGTTGGAGGTGTCCCTGGTCCTTGCAGGGGGGTTGGACTGGATGGCCTTTAAAGGTCCCTTCCAACCCAAACCATTCCGTGATTCCATTTGAGTGGTTCTGTTGGCCTGTGTTGCTGAGATTTAGCCACCTGCTTAAATGTTTGTGTGTTTGAACCCTTGGTCGTGTTTCATCTGAGAAGCTGAATTAGTGCTTACTAGGTAGGTACGGAGTGGTTTGGGGATGTTTTCCCCACCCAAAAGGCTGGCTGTACTCTGGAGACAGGTTTCTTTACCTCAGCACCTCCACATGGGAAATAAATGCTCCTGAGTAAAATGTTGGTTGGTCTTACTTTCTTCCAGGGGGAAAAAAAAAAAAAAGAGACTGGATCATTTCATTCCTTATCTGGGAGGCTCCAAAAGAAAGTTACTTCCCTCTTCTGTTAATTAAAAGCCTTGTTTAACGAGCTGTCAGCTACAGCAACCAGCTTTGCTTGACTGTGACCTTACTGCTTCTTGTCAGCTTACAGAAGCTTGCAGGATGAGCGCTCAGGTTTCTAAAGCAAACACGCGACAATCGCTAGGCAGAGGCCAGCTGCGCTAGTTCAGTGGTGTATCATCTGCAGGAAGAGCTTTGGAGATGAAACTTAAGTAATGTTCTCACTGTTTTCCAGTGTCAGGTCTTATTTATCTAACATCTCTTGAGATGGTGCTCCATGTGTGTCCATCATTTCAGTTGTTTCAGGAAAAAAAAAAAAAAAAGCACCTGGCTTTCTAAATATTTGATTAAATTAGGAAACTGGCTCTCTGAGTTTGGTGTAGTCAAACTACTACTACTACTGGGAAGATGTTTTTCCCAATAGGAAGAGTCTTCTGTTGGGGATGATAAATCTACTGCTTCCCACTAATACAAGGAAAGGACTCACTCGCTGGGTCTCAGCAGTGAGTCCACTAAGAGTTAAATCTTGGTCTTTTCCCTTTGAGGAAGGGGATAACTACGCTGGACGTCTGTTTTGCCTTGTGGGAGGCATTGCTTGAAATATTACAGCTGAAAGATTCCAGCTGGCAGCTGAAATGCTGTGTCTGAGTTGATGTGCAAGGCAAGATGTGCAGTGCAGCCTGAGATGAAACCAGCCAGGCAGTGGAGGGACTTCTGGAACCTGGTAGGAGGTGCCGTGCTGGTGTCTGAGAGGCCCTGAGTGTAGCTCTGCGTTGCTTCAAGGCTGGACTTTTATGATATTTATATCCTAGGATAAGCTGTAAGGAGAACAGCAGTGTTACACAATTGTATTGCTAACGAACGACTCGCTAAACCAAAGGTAGGAGGGAGAAGCTCTGTAGGGATCGCTTCCCCTGAACAGGACTGAAACTCATTTTTCGAAGAGAATTTAACTTTGTTTTGCTCACAGGTCCTTGGGTAGGTGTAAGCTCAGGGATCAAAATAAGCATTGCTGCATCTTGGGGATGGTGTGTGAGTTCTGTGCCAGATGTACCCTGGCTTTTCAGCAGGGTGAACAGCAGAGGGTGATGTCTTCCAGCACCCCAGCTCACTTAAGGAGTGAAGGCCAGATTCCCCTTTACGCACTGGAAAATGCAAGGTCCTCAGCAGCTCACCGATGAGAGCCATAAGTCCAGTGAGGACAGTCTTGGATCTATGTCCCTCCTCTGGAAGGATAAAGGAACTCAAGCCCTCCTCCTGGGATGGCCTGACTGCTGAGATGTGTTATTCTGGGAAGGAGTGGAGGGAGGTCATCTAGTGCCTTCTCACTAAAGCCCTTCCAGATCTCATCAAACCATTGGGAGACCATGAGCGCGTATGTGACTCCAGCCCTTCTTGTTGAGGGACCTGGACTTCAAGTGCCATTTCATGGCGAATTTGGAGATATCAGCGGTATCTTCAGGTTAGGTGACAGCTAGGCAGCTTTGAATTGTATCTTGGAGCTTGGATGTTTGAAATAGGAGTAAGGTGGGATATAGCCATGCGCTGTGGTTTGTGACTCTGCCTTCGGCGCTGCGATTGCAATGCGATGTGGGCACCTGTGTGCCTCAGTTGTTGGTATCGTAGGGCTCGCAGTGGGACCGAAGGACTTAAAGCTGCACCCAGGAGAAGAGTTCCCCAGTGAAGATGTTGGCCTAGATACCTATGGGATTTAGGAGCAGTAAGATTTTTACCTGTAGTCTCGGAGATTGGCTCCACCCTGGAAGTTGATTCTTGGTTCCCTATTGTCCACCATGTGTGGACACCTTTACCTGAGTCAGACATGTGTCCCTGGAAACATGGTTTTGCTCTCCTGACTGGCTCTGCTGAAATGGTTTTGTGGGATTTTTGTGCTTGTCACCTCAGTCTGGCTCACATCTGCTTGGAATGAGTATCAGTGGGGTTTCTGGGATTCTTGGTAAAACTGTGGGAGGTCTGAAAGTCAGACTTTCTGCAAAAGGACATATGATTTGATCAAGGTGCCTTTAAAGTCTGTGATGTGACGCTTAGCTTTGTCTAGCAGTAAATATTTCCTAAATGAAGTTTAATGAGGCTTTTCCAGGAAGCAAGTGTCCACCTCACGTTGGTATTGGCTCACGAGTTGTACCAGAGCTGCAGGAGCGAGAAGGTAAAAAGTCCAGCCTGGCTCAGCAGCTGAGTTCGGGAGCCATTCATTGCAGCAGTGTTTGTAGAGGTCGATGCTGTCGAGGTGAACCACATGAGTTTCTTCCTTTCTGTGAATGGGGGGAGCTGTGTGGTTCAGTGGATATCTGGGAATAGAAAACAGGGTCTGAACCTTAAATCTTGCAGCTGATTCTGTAACAGGGGGCTTTGGGTATCTACGTTTGTGCGTCTTTTGCTCTACACCCAGCTCTAGAACACGAACAGGTCTTTTTATAATGATAAAATGTTTCATGTAATACTAATTTTAAAAAAAATCTCAATTAAAACCATTGTCTTTCAGAGGTGGGGCTGTGATTTTCCATGGATGCTAGGTATTCAGTGTTTTTGAAATTCAGACTCCATAGCTGAGGGCAACTAATTAGACAGGAGTAGTTTTGCAAAGAATAAAACATATTGGGATCCCTACTGCTTCCTTAAAGTCCTTGGAGTCGAGACTCAGGATTTCAGATATGGTGTAGTTCACAATTTCTGTTCTTTTTCTTTGAGGCTCCTTAGAAGCTCTGTCTAGGATTTCCAAATGAGGCCAAAAACCTAAGTGCAAAGGTAAAGGCTTCGTAAAGAAATCTGATCACGTCTGTCCAAGAAAGCTTGCAGGGCTGTTAGGAAATTCCATGCACACCTGGAGCAGCCTGGAAGAGCTCCCAGTGGTACACTGGTGTTCCACAACACAGGGGTTGTTCTCCTGGACTCATGTCCAGGAGGGTTGGCCATCGAAATGTTTGCATTTCAAGTCAAATCGGTGGCATTGCTAAATATTTCTCTTATAGAGTAGAGCATAACATCTTGAAATCTCTTGATCTTGGCGTCTTACCTCCAAAGTGGATGTTTAGCTTATAAAACACTTAATGATGGGTGTTCTGTCAGTAGGTCCCAGGAGAATTTGCAATGCTATAGATCTGTATCACTATCAGTGCATAAACATTCATTATGTTTTACATCTTTCCCAACCGTATGTAATTTTCCTTACTGAAGGGAAAGCAAGAAGGCTTCAAGTCAGAGAAAGTAGCTAGTGACGCTCATTAAAACCCCACGCAGCGATAATCTCTTCCCGCGTAGTGAAATGGTGCTGAGCTTTACATTGCTGTGCTTTCTCTGTGCAGATAGTTGCAGCAATAATGGCAATCACAGGGATCGTAATGATGGCGTATGCAGATGGTTTCCAGGGCGATTCAATTATCGGGGTAGCGTATGCTGTTGGATCAGCCTCGACATCTGCATTGTATAAGGTAGGTCATCACTGTTTATTGGTATTCTTCTAGTCTTTGACATTGGATGTTAAAAATGCATGAGTACAAAGCGAATCGCTATAAAATAAATATTTTATTTTATTCATCCCTCCTGCATCATTCATATTATGACCAGGCAATGTCACCATATCAGGAAATCTACTTTGAGGATAATTAGTTGTTAGCTGCTAAATATTCAGGATGACTTTGCTTTATGAGCCTTTAATGAAATCTTCATCGCTGTGCTGCAAGGAGTTCAGGATCATGTTTTAATCATTTCCTGCCACTGCAGTTTATCGACACTTATTCCGAAGGGGCTTGCCACGGGATACAGGGAGGAGAGCCTGAACGCGGGGAGTGCTGCTTCCCCTGAGCAGGGACGGACGGCTCGTCCTGGCTCTGCACTGCAGCTCTCTTGCGTATTCTACGCTCGTGCTGGGCCTGGAGCCCCTGTGCGTGCCTGGCGCGGGCAATGCGCTGCAAAAGTAGTGGCTGCTCTTGAAGGTGAGGGATGAAGAGGGCAGGGATGTGTCTGAGTTAGAAACAGGTTGGGCTAAAATTCAGGAAAATGCAGAAATCAGAACAAAGTTCCCCTTGCAGAAGTTCTGTAAGAAGGGCCAGGCTGTGGCACTCCGTCCCGTGCCCCACTCTCTGCAGGGAAGTGAAGGACTCTGTGCAGAAGGACTTTGCTTCTCACTACAGGTATGACATCTAAAACCCTCTTCTCTCCTCTCCTTTGCAGGTGTTGTTCAAAATGTTTCTTGGAAGTGCAAACTTCGGGGAAGCAGCTCATTTTGTTTCTACCCTGGGCTTCTTCAATTTAATTTTCATCTCAGTTACCCCCATCATACTGTATTTTACAAAAGTGGAGTACTGGTCCCCCTTCTCTGCTGTGCCGTGGGGTTACCTGTGTGGAGTAGCCGGCCTCTGGTTAGGTACGTGATAACAAAATTTACTCATTTTTTTAGTTCTTCTCCCTCCCCCCCTCCCGCCCCAATACAAAATTAGCATCGGGGCAAACAATCCCCCCCCTCCTGCCCCCTTGAGCAGCAGAGCTCTCGCAGAGATTAAATCTGATCCCAGTGCAAACAGGTTCTCATTGAGAAATGCTTCATGTTTTTTCATAAGAAGCCTTAATGCTAATATTAGTAGCAAAGAATAAACGTGAAGCAGTCATAGTAATTGTCCACTTTCCATCTTTGCCTTCCTGCCGTAGTTTCGCTGGTATTTCCCTGGCTCTGGCACAACGTGGTCACTATAAATCCAATTTCAAAGGGCAGCGTGCACCCGGTCGCTCCTGGCATGCTCTGCGGGGTGCGTGTGCAGTGACGTGGGGACCCGCAGCGCCGGGGCACCTTTCTGTGGGTGCCGCGGGGCTCTGGGCAGAGCTCGCACAGCCTCTGTGTTCTCCTGCAAAGGCTGGTGCTGTTTCATTGCCTGCGGTCTTCACCTCCCCTCCGCTCTTCCACGAAGCTCCCTCTCTCAGAACCTCAACTGCTATCCTCTAGGTGTCAACCTGAATTGCAGCTGCTCTGTGAGCACCTACGGGACAAAAATTAGGGATAATTTACCACCTAGAGAGCTACCACGTGGGAAGAACCCTGTGGAGCAGACAAACCTGCTCCTTTCGCGTAGAGGGCTCCTCACCAGGAGAAGACTGCGTGGTGGGTGATCAGGGAGGACTTGAGGTCGCAGCGCCAGCCTCTGGCTGTGAGAGCTGGCAGAGCCTGATGCCTCCCTTGCAGCAGCACCCAAGAGAATAACATGAAATGGAAGTTTTTGCGATTCGCTTTCTTTCTCTCAAGGAAATGGGAGCTGGCTGGGAATGTGGTCATGTAAAAAAAAAAAAAAACAAAAGAAACCCACCCAGAACACGTAAATTAAAACCTGCAGTGAACTTCATCGACTAATTGCGTTTAGTGTCCTTTAGAGTATGAGTTCCTTGCTGCTGTCACCTCTGGTGTGTGGTCCATCTAGAGGGATGTGGGGCCTTTCTGCAGTGAAATGTCCTGCTAAGACAAGAACAACAGAGCCTCAGCCGCGAGGGGAAGCTGGGGTCACCATCCTTCTGGTAGGGGAGAAATTATGTCTTCATGGCAGCAAAACTGTGGTGCTGGTACCTGATTAAAGCTTGGCCAAAGCTGTGAAATGGGAGTGTGATAACCTTGGTATTGCAGTTTGTGAGTGGATCTACAGTCCTCCCTCTCTTCCCCTGTGCAGCACTTCTCCTCATTTCGTATTCATATATGAAAAAAATAAAAATCAATCGTTTTGTGACAACGACATCATTGTGGTGTGCATACTCAGCATATATGAGATTTGTAGGGTCAAGGTGGAGGAGAAAAGTCTCACTCTAGTGAGCAACGTATAATTTTCTCTGTTTCTTTCCCCAGCTTTCAACATTCTGGTTAATGTTGGCGTTGTGCTCACATACCCCATTCTGATCTCCATCGGCACAGTGCTCAGCGTCCCTGGAAATGCAGGTACGAGTGCTGTGGCTGTTGGTGCAAAGATAAACATGCAGATGTGCAGGCAGCAGAAGCAGTTTGTTGTCTAGTCAAAAAATCCATTGCCACTTATTTCAAAAGCGATTCAGGCTCCTTTGGCTTCCACAGATGCTCCTGGTGATGGTGGGTGTTTCAGTTGGTGAAAGCCTTTTTTTTTTTTTTTTTGTCTTGCCTCCTCTTTCTGGGAGTGATGGGCTGTCCCCATACCACGCAGAGGAGAGGGCAGGCTGATCCCCAGCCAGCAGCACAAAACTGGTTGCTGCTGAGACGTGCAGGGTCAGCGTGCTGCTGCGGCGGCTCAGCGCTATGCCATGCAGCAGCATGGCAGGGTGTTTACGAGGAAGTTTACTCTGGAGTCCTGTCTCCTTAAACAGCCTCATCTCTGCTCTTCCCATCTCCTCCTCCGCCCCATTAACCTCCCCACTCCATCTGAGTATGTTTTCAGAGAAACATCTGTTTTTAGGGGGGAGCAGGTCAGAGCTGCAAAACAGTCGGTATGTGCAAGAGGCTGCTGAAGGTCTCAGATGTGCTGTTGTTGCTGGTTGTGGAGTTGGGAGGCTGGTCCTGGAGACATCGACTCCAGCTTCCTGACCTGCATGCTGCTCTCTCTCCGTCACTGATCCATGCAGCCTGAGGAAACGTGCTGATGCAACCTGCCGTAGATAAAGAGTTACCATAGAAAGTACGTTCCTTCTCAGAGCAGAAATGGAAACCTTGAGCCTAGACTGGTCCTTCTTCAGAGCCTGCATGAAGGTAGTGGGGAGGTGCGGCACTTCCAGTATCACACTCCCAGATCAAAGCTGTTCTCTGAGCTCAAGGAGCTGGTAGAGTATTGAGGGATGAGGCCAGCGTCACAGCCAGAGCGCAACACGCGGGTTACGGAGATGTGCCTCTCGTGCTGTAGGTCATCCCGCTGCAGTTTTGACAGCGTTGTTGTTTCTTCTTCACAGCTGTGGATCTGTTGAAGCACAAAATGATCTTCAGCGTGGTGAGGTTGGGAGCCACCATCATCATTTGCATTGGGTTTCTGCTGATGCTGCTCCCTGAGGAATGGGATGAAATAACCCTGAGGTTCATCAACAGCTTGAAGGAGAAGAAAAGCGAGGATCATGCCGACGACATCACAGAGTCCAGCGTACACACGAGAAGCAGAAGTAGAGCGAACGGGACAGTGTCTATACCACTAGCTTAGGGGCTGGTGGACTTCAACTGCACGCAGGTGTATATTCTGTGAATATAGCTTAAATTTCCTCACTCCTTGTATGCTTAAAAATGACATTTACTCTGAACTGGAGATGAACTGTAAGATAAGAGAAATACATCTATAATAAATGTTTACATTTATACACTTATCAAGGAACGGGTGTAAATAACTACAATAAAATGTTTTGTAATAAAAAACATTTAAGCTTGTGTCGTATTGAACTGGTGGGTTTCAAATATGGATCAAGTCTGCATCGTTCATCTCAAGTTGGTAAAAGTAGAGCCATTCTCAAGGATACAAATCTTGGTTATTTCCAGCTAGATCTCAAAATAGAACACATCAGCTTTCCTTCAAAATAAAGTGACCTTTCGGTAAGGTTGTGGGTTTGGAAAGCCATTTCAAACCTCTCTCAGCATTTTTGAGAATTCATTTCTGAAGGACGCCAATGTTCACATTGATGTTAGGAACCATTACCAGAAGAAATATTTTGTGACATGCAAAACATCAATTTTTCATTAAGTCACACTGTTGTGAAATATGTAACGAAAGCTACTTCGCACAAAACCTGGACATGCTACGGTGCTGCTAGCCCAGAGATTTCGTGCTGCTAGCCCAGAGATTTGGTGCTGCAAGCTCATCTCCTCTCTGCTGCATATTGTGCCTGCGGCCAGTGGAAACCCGTGGCTCAGTCCCGATGTCCTCACCCACGCAACACCCAGGAGACATCAGCAGGTACAAGGGTAGGGGCAGGCACCTTGCCTCCCAGGCTGGTTGGAAGAGAGAAAGCTCTTTCTGAATGTAGGAGAACAGTGTGTTTATGTGAGCTGTTGCCAATTGAAACCAGTTCAAACCAATTTTGTTTCCATCTTTACCAAGGAAGCAATTGGCCTCTACTTGCTCAAAGCCCTGAAGGACAGGACTCAACTATCTTGCAGTGCTGTTAAAGAAAAAAACCAGAGCAGAAACTGTAAATTAAACCCTGTGCGGTGTCAGCGACAAGCCTACAGCCCTTATGTGCCGCCTGCGCTGGGTTTTTTCCTCCTTGTTAACCAGCAGTGGTCAGGATTTAAGTTCGGGCAAGGGGCTGTAGGAGGAGTTTGGGGTTAACTTGGGGTGCCGTGCACGGGCACAGCCAGCATTTCAGCTGTGGTGTCACACTATGGCTTTGCTGGGCTTCACACCAACCTTCTCCCCTCCTGCTGGCCCACAAAACGCCGACCAGTCTGAGGCCAGCGCCAGCTAGTGCTCACAAACTCCCCCGAAATGCATGAACTGTCCCCAGATATGCTGCTCCCTCTACTCCAAGCCCTGACTTCCCTCAAACGTGGGATTTCTACCAGGCCTAGTCACCCAACCTGAGTAATTGAGCTGATGATGATCATACCCTTGACTCTAGGACTGTTTCTACACTGGCTTCACGCCTTACCCCAGCCTTTGCTAAAGAAGCTACACCCCCCCCCCGCAACTCATGACACCCATGGTCTCTCCAGCCTGTGACCATGTGGCTGCAAATTAAATGTAAAACTACCCAGTAGTTTTGCCCCCCTGCCTCCAGCACTGGCCCTGCATCCCTCCCGGAGCCATGCTGAGCTGTGCCCCTTTCCAACACCAACTTCCATCAGTAGGGCTGGATTTTGGTGCCTTTAGTAAAAGCAAAATAGCTTTATTTATTTCCCTCTTTTTTTTTTTTCCTCTCCTAGAAAAAATGCACTCCCAGCTGACCAACAAGCTTCTCATGAGAGACTGAACACCCCGGATCGCCAGTGCCCCTGGGAAATGTCAGTGCCTTATTTTCTAAAGCTTTTCCTTTGGGCCAAACAAATGCTTTTCTTAACCTCCACCATGAAAAATAATTCAAAAGCCAAAACAAACCCACCCCATGCCTTCCCTGAGCCTGTCACTGTGTAATTTAGGATGGCTGTTACAGCATTCCTAGGATCAACCATGTGAGATATTACTTTTTTTTTTGTTGTTCATTTTTTTCTTCTTTTCAAGAAGAACAGAAACAACTGGAGTTGTCTCGTAGATTGCTGAGGTCTACCGGCCTGCCCAATATTTCTGAGTTTGATTAGCAGCTAGCAGGGCTTTTTGATGGTACTTCTAACAGAAAGAAAAATAAAATTATTAGGGAAAGGAAGTGTTTGTTAGTAATAATACCAGATATATGCTAGCAACAAGTGCATGTGTTGTTAAAATAACAGCAAGAGCAGACCCAGCACAAAGCAGTGATTTTGGGGGTTAATTGCAAGCTCACCCCTCCACGAGCATGTCCTGGCTGGCGCGTCCTAATGAATCCCCCCCTTCTGCACTGGCACACGAGGGACGGTTTGGAGAAGTGCCCTGGGGCATCGCCGGTCCCAGGGCAGAGGTGGAAGGTGGCAGGCAGCTGGCGTGTCCCAGTGGCCATTAGGGCTTAATAGTACTGCAAAAAAAGCAATTCATGTAGATATTAACAAAAGTAACTTTTTATTTGACTCTTTTCTATTTGCTGATTCTTCTTTTTTTTTTAATTTTTGGGGTTTTACACCAAGAGTGATAGTGAGATACTGTCTCATAGAACGGTTTGGGTTGGAAGGGACCTTAAAGATCATCCAGTTCCAACTCCCCTGCCCTGGGCAGAGACATCTTCCAGTACACCAGATTGCTCAAAGCCCTGTCCAACCTGGCCTTGAACACTTCCAGGGATGGGGCATCCACAGCCTCTCTAGGAAACCTGTTCCTGTGCGTCACCGCTCTCATAACAGAGAATTTCTTCCTTACATCTGATCTAAACCTACCCTCTTCCAGTTTAAAGCCGTTACCCCTCACCCTATATGCCCTTGTCAAAAGTCCCTCTCCGGCTTTCTTGTAGGCTCCCTTTAGGTACTGGAAGGCTGTTCCTTGCGACCAGCAGAGCTGATAAAAGACTTGTGTCTATTAAAAAAAAAAAATTAAAAATCCAAACTTGGGCTCTTCCGTTACACAGCTGCAGAATTAGGGCTATCAGAAACCAATGATTCCCTTTGCACTAAACCCAGAGGTGGAAGGTTTGGGTACACACACACGTGTGGTCTTTTAAAAGTCTCCTAGCATTTGAGAAGATGGGCTCAGAGCCTCATCTGCTGCTTTCAAAAGGAGCTAGACATTAAAAATATTCTTAAAAAGTGAGTTATATTGGGCAGGAGATACTGATGGGACGATAACAGCTGAGCGAAAATAGCACACAGCAGCTTGGGCATCACCTCAAGTCGATTTTGGGATTGATGTATTAATTTACACTAATAGAGAGTTTTAGAGATAGGTTTTACTGAGATTTTAGCTCCTGCCAAACTGAACACATGGGAAAAACAAATATTCCCTTTTAGCATGCTTTGATGAGTACATTTTGGCGAGCAGCCTCATGGCAGCATCTTCAGGCCTAGGACTGGATCCTTCAAAGAACCTCACTGAGTATTCAGCAGGGAAAATCATGTGAAATCCCTGTGTTTGAGTCACTTTTCCCCTGCTTGAGATGTTTCATGGCCAGAGGCACAGCGTGTTACTGTGCCAGCCTGTCGCTCCCTACAAACAGCCCCTGTGCATGTCCCATCCCCAGGGACCAGCGGTCACCCTTGCATTTCTACAGGAAGAATGGTCATTTAGCTCTGAGCCCCGCAGCCACCTTATGCCTCATCTCAGGCTTAACAGACACAGCTTAACCCAGGCCAAGCTTTCTCCTAGGAGCGAGCATCCCCCACGTTGCTGCCTGTACAATGAACAATGGCGGGTGTTGAGCTGAGGCTGCAGAAGGAGGACGTTGAGTTGCTGGAGTGCTTCCAGAAAAGGGCAACGAAGCTGGTGAGGGGTCTGGAGAACAAGTCTTATGAGGAGCAGCTGAGGAAACTGGGATTGTTTAGTCTGGAGAAGAGGAGGCTGAAGGAAGACCTCATTGGTCTCTACAACTGCCTGAAAGGAGGGTGTAGAGAGGCAGGTGTTGGTCCCTTCTCCCAAATAACTAGTGATAGGACGAGAGGAAATGGCCTCAAGTTGTGTCAAGGGAGGTTTAGGTTGGATATTAGGAAACACTTCTTTACTGAAAGAGTGGTCAGGCACTGGAACAGGCTGCCCAAGAAGTTGTAGGGTCACTATACCTGGAGGTGTTCAAAGAACATGTAGATGTGGCACTTCAGGACATGGTTTAGTAGGCATGGTGGTGTTGGGTTGACAGTTGGACTTGATGATCCTGGAGGTCTCTTCCATCCCTAAATATTCTATAATTCTATAAGGCTTTCTCCTCTTCCACCGCTCTGCTCCCCCCCCCCGGCCCCTGCTGTGAGGAGCAAGCGAGGAAGGTAACTTTTTCCTAGAGCGCAGTTCAGCCTTCCAACTGGGGAAAACCCATAAAACCCAAGAAATCAGACACTAAATGCAGGCTATTTTGCATGATACTGCTGATGATCCATCAGAGGAATGCAAACCAATAATCACACCCATCAAGTGACGATCAGAGGTGGTTACTTCTGCTGTGGGCGTCTCTGATGAGCCACTCTACCGTATCCAGCAACATGAGGGCTTCATTTCAGTTGCACCATCTCGCTCACACCCCAAGGAAAATGCCAGTTTTGATCCAGCAGCTGCATTATCAGATTTCTCCTTCACGCCAGGGCCCAGGTCTCTGGAAGGAAAACAAAACGTGCTGCGAATAACCTGCCTTGAGCATCGCCGCCGACACGCACCCTCTCCAGAGGGCTCAGCGACCGAGCACTGTGGACAATGTTATCTCAGCACCACCATGTCCTCGCCCTTGGCTGGGATAAGACGAACATCCCCTGTAAATACAAGCGACAAGCAGCAGAGGGAGGAACAAGCTGTATTTCTTGACTTTACAGATGTGTAATAACGGGATCTATTAGTCGCACCGCTGCGTATCCCAGGCAGTGAAAGGGTGCTGGATTATTTTCGTGCTATCGCTAGCTAAACGTGCTGCAAGCATAACGAAAGACAGCCGGTCTATTTGCATCGTTATGGTTCCTCCTGCTTTACTCACACGAGATTTGCATAAAGTCCAGGCGTTATTTTGACAAAAATCAGTGCCACCCACTTTCCATCTCCTCCTGTGCCCATGTTTTTTGTAATTTAAAACTCATTTTTAAGCAGACATTGTAAGGCAGAGGCTGCTGTTGCAGTTGGATATCAGACTGGAGTCCTGTGCTGAATTCTTGCCTTGGCTCACCTTTGCTCCATGTAAGAAACTCTGCTCCTCCGCGGGAAAATAGCCTGCCCCCAAGTCATGGCATTGCTGTACCCTTGAGCTTTTCCTGGTATCTTCCTTAAAACAAGGGCATCAGAGTGCCTAGGGGTCAATGGTTTCATCTGGACTATAATAAATCTGCTGGAAAAATCCAATTCTGGCAAGATCAGTGTCACGTACAGGTTCCAGCTGAATTTGGTGGAGGGTTTCAGGCAATAAATGAAATGAGAGAAAGTTATAAAGAACTTCCAGCTCTCCTCTTCCTCTCTCATCATGCGCTGTCCCTAATGGCAATGTATGGGACCAAAGCTCCTTCCAGCCCCACATTTCTACAGCACAGCGCTTGGGAATCAAACTGAGCTTTAAATACAGGTAAAAGGCTGTGTTAAATACCCCCCCAGTTAAGGGAAAGGATGAGCAGTGATGAAGGCAGCCTGGAGCTCAGGCGTCCCTCAGCCCATCCGTTTCCCCCATCGCAGCAGCTGGTGGTTAAGTCAGGTTTCAGCACGGGGGTTAATGCAGGATCAGTTTGTGCCGAGGCACGGGCTGTCACTGCTTGCTCTCAAGCGGAGCAGCTCGGTACGATGCTGACAGCCGCCATCTCCACCGCTGCACATGCGCAGCTCACCCGGCAAACCCCGCCAGCGCCCACCCCGCGCCCTGTGTGGCTGCAGTCCAGGCACAAAGGCGGGATTTTAGCACAGCAGTTGCAAGCAACAGTACCTGGGAGCCTCTTCCAGTACCAGTGGGTCCTTTCAGGACCCAGTTCAACCCCAAGCTTGCTCTTGGTTTGTGCCAGCACCTTTTTGCAGCCTGCCTTCCTCCCCCGACCCCAAACCCACAGCCGCTGCCCTTGGCTGCTCTTAGCCCTCCTTGCTTTACAAATTCAAGGCATGTGAAGGTCAAAGCCCAGCTCCAAAGTACCCATACACTGAGTTTTTGAGGGATGCTCTAAGAGATACCAGTCCTTAACTGATGCAGCATCAAGGTGCTGAGCAGCGCTGCCAGACTAACGTCCGTGCGCACGCCTACCACAGAGCTGTGTCGCAATGGAGGAGGTGGGACCTGGCCCTCATGGACCAGCCAGAAGGACGCGGCATCACCTTGAGATGCAAAGAGGAGCATCCCTCCACCCAGAGATGACGTGCTTGGAGCAACATGAAGCTTGGGCACGTTGGTGCCTTTGCAATCCCCTTCCCCAAGTAACTGTACAACAGGCCGTGCTGCCATCCTGCATGGCAGGTGGGGACACCTGCATGGCTTGGAAAGAAACCTGGCCAAGAGCAAGGGTTTGGGGGATGGGGAGCAGCAGGACTCTGCAGGGACTCTAATGGGGCCAGGACCACAGCATCCCACCTGGGTGAAACACCTGGACACAGCGTGATGTGCACTAGCTTTAACATCCACGTGGGTTTTCCGCTGCTCTGACTCATCCATCACTGCATTTAATTCACAGTTTTCCCAAGCTGCTCAACAGGAATGACCTGTTCTCAGCAGGGGCAGGAAAAGAAAGAAAGAAAAAAAAAAAAAAAAAAAAAGGAAAAATCGGCATTAAGCATTGAGAAACTCAGGAGGGAAGCAGGGTGTTGATTTTGTATGTTCATTTGAAAAGAAGAAAAAAAAAATACAGACTAAACTACTCTGCTCCATCACACCCTGCGTGACCTGTTGTAAAGCAAAGTCACGAATTATGCCGGTGCTTTGCAGCTGAACACATGAACCATCTGGGTTGCTCCAGGGGTGAATAATTTCTTTTAGGAGGTGCCACTCCTGGCCGGTGGCATTTTACAGCTCAAAACATCCCCATTTCCATCAAGGGGAGCCGAGTGGCATCCATGGATCTACCGGCCGTGAGTGCCAGATGCTTGGCTCTGCCATGACCCTCTTCTCCCCGTGTGAGTCTCCTCCCAGCATTCCTCTCCCAAGAGAACAGCTGAAAGAGGCGCCAGTCACTCCAAACCTATAGAGGATCGCTCCAGGAATCCCAGTGGGATGAGCTGCTGCTCGATGAACTCTGGCTCTGACGTCGTTTTGGGCTCTCCCCTCACACTCTTAGTGTTTGCTGGTTTCCATGTGTTTCACAGCTGAGCCCACAGATGCTCCAACCTCCCCTTGCAACCCTATTCCTGCCAAAAAAACCCCACCCTGCTATAGTGATCTCATTGCACAAATAATCCTTCCTACATCTTTTCCAGCCACTCCACTTTGGAAATGAATGAATGACTCCAACACCCCCGACGAAACTCTGCCCTCTGAACCCCCTCCTATGCCTTGGGAATGGAACTGAAGAATCAAATGCAGACTTGCAGATCTTTCCTTTACACACCAATCCTGCTGCGTTTGGCCCAAATCCTGCAGCAGCTCCAAAACTGCAGAACGTGACTCACTGTGGCTGATGTTTTCAGGTGGGTTTGTGCTAAAGCTGCATTTTCTCCCTCATCAGTGCCAGCGGCCGGCAGGAGCAAGGGTGGAAGATGCTCCTCTGCCAGCCCCTGTCCCCAGTCTGCTTCTCCCACGCAGGGTGGGAGATGCTTTAACCCTTCTGGTGCTCCAAGGATTGAATTTTCTTCTAAAAAAAAAAAAAAAAAAGAAGATTTAGCAAAAAAGCTGCTTGTAGAAACACCTGCGGGTCAGCCAACAGCCAGCTGAGGTGGTGCCGTGGTTGAAAACCACTTGCAGGTAAAAACCAAAGCTTCCCTGGGCTTGGCGCTGGCTCCCTGAGCTGCTTTCTTTGTCAGCAGCAGCCAGCCCTCGTCCCTGCAGCGGAATGGCTGGGGACGGGTCAATGTTTAACCGAGCTGGGAAGGACGCAGGGGCACGTCCGTAGGAGCCAGCCATAGCCCTGGCAGAGTGCTCCCTGGGAACCGCGGTTGCGCACCAAGATCCCTCCACATTCATGGAGGACGGTGCATGAGGGGTTTTTTCCTTCTCCTTTCAAAGCCACCGCTCCGCAAAATGGGCCTGAGATCTTCCAAGGCGCATCCCAAGGTGACCAAGGTGGCACCCATGCGTGCTGGGGCAGACCCGCCTGCTCTCGTCACCCCGTACTGGCTCCCTGGTGTGCCAGGACAGCACAGCCCGCACCCACCGGAGTGGGGAAAACCCACCTTTCACCAGCAACTTCCACCTCTCCGCGAGACCTGGTATGGCAGAGCTGCTGCAGGTAAGAGGGTCGCCACCAAATTATTGCGACGCGCAGGGTGGAGATGCACGGAGCATCGGCTGGGGCTGCAGGTCTGCTCGCCGTGGGGCAGGGTGGGTGTAGGTCTGCACACAAACCATTCTCCATGAGCAGGTTTTTGCCATTTCCAGGACATTTTAGCATTGGGAAAACTCATTTCTTTTCCCCCAGCCTGTTTTGGAAAGCATCTCGGTCACCGGAGCCCGGATCCCCGGCTCCTTCCTCCCATCAGCGGTCGCCTGGGGTCAGCCCCGCTCCCCTGGCACACGGTGACACCCGCCCGGGCCTGAGCAAGCCCTCTTACAGCAGCCCCAAAACTCCCAGTTATAGACCTGCTGCCACTGGGCGTATCGATATCACTAGCTTAATTAGAATTAGAGTCTGGGTAACGGGCTCAGCAGGTAAAAATTCAGCGTTGAAATAAATCACAGCAGTGTCTGGCACAGGGCTGATTTCATAAGACAGAGGAAGGCAAACAGCGTAGCTGTGTGTGTTTTTCTACACACGGCATGGTGCAGCCTCTCCCACAGCCTTTCACAGCGGGGTTGGAACTCCATCCATACCCAAAACCTTCCCAGAGGCGAGGAAGCAGGCTTGCACCCATCTGAGAGTGGATGTATAGCTCCATACGGTGAGCTGGACGGTGACAAACGGCTTCCCACGTGAGCGTAGGGAGAAACCCCCATGAACGTCAGTGGGAAAGAAGGAGGATCTGCAGCCCCAGCACCCTCCTCCCCTCTTTTGCATCTCCAAAAATGAAATTCTGACACACGCCAGCATTGCTGCTTCACCAGGGGCTGGATATTTCCTTCAGGGTCATCCACCGAGAGGCATCAGGAGAAGGTGAAGGCAAATAAACCTGCGGAACGATAGCAGTGACACTCTCGGAGCCGGAGGCCCTGGAGTGAATACAGATCAGGTCTGGCTGTACAACAGGGAGTTTCAAGTGCTTCATGACAGCAAGAGCAACCAAATATTCCTGTTCTGGAAAATTACCATCCCTAGGTATCTAACAAAGTGCTTGTAAAATGTGTACTTGTCTTTAAAATCTCCTCAATAAATGTAATTTTCTATTACTTTTCATTCTCAGAAATAAAAAGAATTTGCTCAAGAGTCCTTGAGCGATATATTAGCTTGAGCTGCTGTATAAATAAGCGAAGCCTCCAAAAGAATAGATTTTATTTGGCTTACGAGGGTTCATCTCAGATTGTGTTAAATCCCGCTGCCTCCAGCACGGAGACGCTGCTGCTGCTAAAATGCAAGGGTAGAAAAACGAAAGTCACAGAAGGCCTCCAGCGTGGGCCCCGCGCTCCCTTGGCGGTGGGTGTGCAGTGGGACGATGCTCCGTCCCCACCAGCACCTTGCGGGTGCCAGGGACCGTCCCCACCCCAGGGCCCAGCAGGTTTGGGGACAGCAAGCGCTTGGCTCCCAGTTCTGTATCTGTAGAGGGTAAGGGCAAATTTCCTACAGGACACATGCATGGGTAGGATGAGAGGGAATAATTTAAATATATTTAAAAAAAAAAAAATGTCATCAGGGAGAAATAACTTCCCCAAAGCCATACAGCTTGCCGAAACAAGCTTCTCCCAAGCCCCAGCACCTTCCCCGTGCCAAGTCCCGCATTCCCAGCACTGTAAGCCATCTCCTTATGTTTTACTTCCCCCTTACAAATTCTTTTTGCACTAATTTGTCCTGCAGATTGGGAGGCAGCTACTTCATAACCCCCACTTCTGCTATTCCAAACTGCTCCTTCAGCGTGTGCTCCCCAGCAGATGAAGTCCGTCTGCGGAGGAGCCGCCTGCGCTGGAAACTTGCACTTCAGGCGCCCATCGCTGTACGGGCAGAGCAAGCGGTTAATCATTGCCGGTGCTCTGCAGAGCCCAGCAATCATTCATCCGATGGAGTCACCATCTCCTCCCATACCCCAACACCCCCGCTCCATCACCTGCTTTCTCTCTCAGAGCTCTGCCTTGGCAACCATCCACGGGGCTCATTTCAAGGGACCACTGAAGTACCCCCATAAGGTGACCTCCAAATTATTGTTTTTCTTTTTAATATAACTATTAAACTGGGCATCAGCTATGATGCAATTCCTGCACTTTATCCCCAGCTCTCCTCCCATGCAGCCACCTCGAGGCTCCCACCACAGAGGAGCAGAAGCTGCTCAGCAACACCTTGCTCAATCCACCTATAAAATGGCATTTAAGTGCACCAGGACAGATTTTTGGGAGAATAAGTGGAACAGAGAATCTCTTTGTAAAATAAATATTTACTGCGCATGCAAGTATTTATTTGTGCAAGGAAAAAACAAACAAACAAGTGTCCACGTGAGAGCATCAGCGCAGAACGGACCCGAGCCCAGATCACGTTCAGGCCTCAGTGAAAGCACTGCTTTAATAACTACCAGGCAATCGCTGGTGTGTAGCACGGTATTTTGGTATTTTGGGCTGATTTCCAAAGACAATGAGGGTCTGTGATAGTACTGCTCGCCTGTCCATAACCCACTAACTCCTGAACCCACTGGTTGGCTGCAGCCCAGCTCTGCTGTCATCAGTAAGAACATCATGTTCATGTTTCCCAGTTCCACCAAAAAAAAAAAATAACAAAAATAAAGTCTCAGGGACTGAGCAGCAAGAGGAGATCCAAACTGCTGCCTGTTCCCCATTTTAAAACCCTGGGGAGGCCACAGGAGACACGGAGGGTGGTTATTGTCACACGTAGGATGCATGAGATGTTGTAGAGGGAAGTAGGAGAAGTACGTGGCAGACATTTGTTAGAAACTACATGCACGGGTACATCCTCACTGTATTTCTGCAGCTAACAGAATAATTTACACCACGTGTTGCTGGGGTACACCAAGAGAATCACCAGTAGGACATGCCAACCCAAAACAAGGGCAGAAAACTGTTGCTGAGTACAGCCTAGCAGTTGATGATCACCCAAAAGTAACTCCATCCCTTTCTTCTCTCATCTTTAAGGGCCTATTTCTTTCAACACTGTACTGGAAAAGGGAGAAACCAGCATCATTAAGCAACACCCGCCTCGAAGACCTAAAGTAAGATGTGTTTGAAAAGCTTCTCATGAGTTGCTCTGATGGACCCATTGACGTGGGCTTTCTTGGGAACATGGGCACCACCGTGGGGGAAACAAATATCCTACAGCAATGAAGTAGGAGGTCCTGTCTCCAGATGACCAGCCCTAGATAATCTTTATCACCAGCCCAAGTTTGATACTTGGGGGACAGCAGGTACCTTGACCGCAGAGAGGTCATTTTTATTTCATTAGAACAAGGAAGAGGGCTTCACCTTCTAAGAACAGCCAAAGAGAAGCCAATGCAGCAAGGTCCTGCCTTTGCCCTCCTACCCAGCTCCATGGGTCGTGCCTTGCTGGCCAGCCCTTGTGTGCCATGGAGGCACCCAACAAGGACCCGTATCCCAGTGCTGGCCGTGAGGCCACATCTCCCGCAATGACCCGCTTTCCTTTATGGTGTCTGGGTACCTGCAGCCAACTCCCAGTGCTCTCATGGGGCTAAGGCGGCCAAGGCAGAGCCCTTTGCAGAAGGGATCCAGCTTGCATCGCGTGAGGCCGGTTTTGGCTCTTCAGGCCAAATATCCCATCAAGGTCCGGCCTCAGCTTAGGGGCAGAGGGGCAGGTAAAGCAGACAGCTGTGCTTTGCAAGAGGGGTCAGTGAAATTACAGAGCAGTTATGTCACGTTTCAAGAATTGCTATGTGCATGTACAAGTACCTTCACCTTCTCCCCTCAATAGCACCGTGTATATGTGTGCACACGCACACATCTGCATATCTACATATGAAAATATCCTCCCCAAACAAACACAAACCACCCTTCTTCACTCCTCCCTGACCTTCCTTTCCCCTTCTCAGATCCCTTCCCCTCAAAGCCCAGAAGACCATTACTCTGCCTGACTATGCAATTGTTTTCTTTTTTCCCTGCACAAGAGTTATCACAACCTAACTAAAGTTCCAAAAATACATTTATATACATACAATTTACTGCAAAGAAGGAAAGGAAACGTTGCTAGTGTACTATGCCACACAAAGCTTAGAGTTGCTATTTCATCTAAAAAAAAAAAAAGTGACAAGAAGCAGTCTACATGCATTTTCTGTGCTGATATTTTTATGCACCAATGCATTTATACAATATAAAACCTGGGTGAGGCCCAGGCCATCACGTGCTCACCGGGCTAAGCTGGAGCTGCATTACCAGGGCTGTACAATTCTTGCCGTGAATCGGGTTATTTAAACCCCAAACCCAGAGGAACGCACTGCTTTCTGTGCTCCACCTGCATCTTCATTTCTTCCCCACACCCTCCCGAACCACCAGCAGTACCTTCCAACCTCCCATCTCTTATCTGCTTGCTATTTAAGATGCAAAGCTGCCAGCATTCGGCTGAGATTGAGTTCTTCCTCCTTCCCTACAAGGGTCCAGGATGGACACTGGGGAACACCAGGCTCAGCCCCGCTCTGGTGTCCCAGAGCTCCAGGTCTCCTGCTTTGCTCCTCAGATCTTTCTCCTTCAGAGCTCCAGCCTGAGGCTTTCCGTTGTGTTTCTTCTTTGCTGCTTGGCCTGGGGGCTCCAAAACTGAGAGCAAACAGAGCTCAGAGGAATAAAACCAAACACAGAAAGGGGACAACCTGAGCAGATCTCTACCAAGCATGGTGTTCTGCTTGGGGAAGCACTCAGCTGCTGGAGATAACCCACACCCTCTCACACTCTCATTTAGGCAGGACTTTTAATTAGCAGTTAAGGGGCAGTACCTGCTGCTGAGACCCCTCTGAGAGAGCCCAGCTGCACGGGGCACATCAGCAGCCTAATTATGGTGGCTGCAGGGAGTCCTCAGCCATTGGTGGCTGCGCACAGTCAGAAGCAAATGCACTTCTTGGCTGTTTAACCCATGAAAGAGATGTGTTTCCCCCAACTGGCCACGTCCTTCTCTGTTAAACTCCTGTAGGCCTGGTCATCCCAGCACTGGGTGCAGCTTGAGCCAGGTACCACTGGTCATATTCCTTCCCAGCCACGTACATAACCCCTTGCATTTAAAATCCTTGGGTGAACATCTCACCCCTCCGTTCCTCCCTGAGAGCATGTCCACTCTCTCAAAATTTGGTGACAAACCCTCTGTACGTGTCCCACAACAGCAAATCTGCTGAAGCGGGGATGCTTTGCCCAAGCCTTCCTTGCTGTGATTAAGGTCTTTTTAATAAAATAAAGAACAGAGGAACCACTAGACGGGGTCAGTTGAAACCCAGGCTGAGGCTCTGGTCAACATCGGTGGCTTCAGAGAGCACAGATGGCCACCAGCTATTGAAACGTCATATGGAATTGCCACCTTGTTTAAAAATCTCCTACCAGCATGTAATTTTCAGTCATTGCTCTCTACAACTGCCTAAAAGGAGGTTGTAGGGAGGCGGGTGTTGGTCCCTTCTCCCCAATAACTTGTGATAGGACGAGAGGAAATGGCCTCAAATTGTGGCAGGGAAGGTTTAGGTTGGATATTAGGAAACACTTCTTTACTGAAAGAGTGGACAGGCACTGGAACAGGCTGACCAAGGAAGTGGTGAAGTCACCATCCCTGGAAGTGTTCAAAGAACGTGTAAACGTGTGTGATGGTTTAGCCTGAATTACCACACAGTTTCTCACTCACCCTCCCTATCCCCAGCGGGATGGGGGAGAGAATTGGGAAGGAAGGAGAACTCGTGGGTTGAGATGAAGACAATGTACTAAAATACCAAGGGAAAACTACAATAATAACAGAATATAAGGCTATTAAAATATACAAAATGAACAATATACTTTTTCTCACCACCCAATGTCCCAATGACCGATACAGCCCGTCCTGAGCAGCGATCACAGAAACAAAACCGAGTGGCAAGCAAAGGAGCAAAAGGGAGCCAGCAAGGTAGGGTGAACGATGCCAGCAAAAACAAGCAGGAAGGATGGATGCCAGGAAGGCAGATACCCACCCTCGCCTGCCCCCACTTATATACTGAGCATGGCGTTTATGGCATGGAATACTCTCTTTGGCCAGTTTGGATCAATTATGCTGTCTGTCTTTCTCCCCAGCTTCCTGCATCTGCAAATTAGCGAGACTTGGAAAGCAGGACGGTGTCCTTGGTCTCATTCACAACAACTTGTATCATCAGGGTGTTTATCAACATTCTTCACACACGAAATCCAAAACATATCAGCTACTGAGAGGAAAATTAACTCCATCCCTGCCAAAACCAGGACAACGTGGCACTTCAGGACATGGTTTAGTAGGCATGGTGGTGTTAGGTTGATGGTTGGACTTGATGATCTTGGAGGTCTCTTCCAACCTTAAAGAGTCTATGATTCTATGATCTTATTTCCATCACGGCTGTATTTATGTATTATTAAAACACTGATAACGCTCATTGCAGGACAACACCACTCAATCCTACCCTGTGCTTCTGCCGTTGCTGTTAGGGAGTGTAAATGTCACCAGCAAAAGCCCTTTTCCCTGCAGGAATATTTTCAAAGGCAGCAGAGCAAGGTGACGTGGCCTTCTCAAGGACTGTTAGAGGATTTTGGTTAGGGAGTATTTCTAGAGAAAAATCCCATGAGGTTCACAGAGATGAAAGAAAAGAGTAGATTTTCCAGCCTGCAACACAACTTCAGGCAAAAGCCTGAAACTTGGCTTCCCCACCGGACGTGGTGACATGAGTGGATGGATGTGGGAGTTTATTTGCCTTCAGCCACCCGGGGCTGCTGCCTTGGTGGCATCTGGGAGCAGTGCACAGCCTGGACGGCACTTTGTGTGACATGCTGCCATCTAGTGCCATTTTTTAAGCCTCATATTCAGTTTTGTGGCGTTTTCTGACGCTGAAAGACAGGTGAACTTGGCATTCAGGGCGGATGGGGGATGCCTCCTTTACAGGATGCTGCTGACTTTTTTCCTCCCGCGTTATTGCATTGACTTACAGGATGCTTCAGAATTACAGCTCAGGCTTCAGCAGCAGTTCAGTGTGGACAGCCAGAGGCGTGTCGTCATGCGGAGGACACTCTACTTCATATTCAAGGGCTTAATGATGTTCCACCTAAAGTGTGAGTCAGGTCTTACTGGTGAAGACCTTGATGATGCTCCCCTTAATTTTTATGGAAGCCGTACTGAGCTCCCATCCTAGAAGGGGACACTGGCAACATCAAGCCATGAAATGACCCAGTGTCATCTAGCAGCTTGGCAAAATTTAAGGAGACAATTTAGGTCCTTAAGATAAAAATCCATGATTAGAGCCACCTGTAAAGCAAACCTCTGCCCACTTCCTTAGCCACCAGGAAAGGCGCTTTGTACCATGCAAAAGAGAAGTTGTACTCAGGCCAGCATGGAAGAGACTGGTTGGAGGGGGGGAATGGTGCTCTGGGTCTCAGGTATCTGGGATCTGCACTTGGATGACCTGCTAGGAGACTTTATATTAAGTTATGATACCTTTCCATGCTTCAGCTTCAACATGAAGCGATCTGTGTTGGGGTTTGTCTTCACTCTGGTCTCAGCTGGAGCCTTGGGCACTGCTGAGGCTGAAAGACAAATACCTACAGGGATGAAACTAGTGTCAAACTGGATTTGCTTCTTTGACTCTAATGCAGGAGATTCCCCCAGGTTTGTTCACGCCCAAGGGACCATAAGAAATGTTCATCTCCCTGAGCATCTGTTACGGATACCGACATCCTTCCTGTATCCCAAGTGTCTGGGCCAGAATTGCAGCTGGAAAAATGTCAGGGTGGTTTGATATCAGGTTTTATGATTGTGTGGAATGAGGAATGCTGAATATTATAAATATTGGACTTGCAGAGGCTTGAACCCGCTGGCCCTCTGCAAGCAACTGCTCCTGCAAAGCCCTGGAGTCAGCAAGAGGTGGCTGCAAGCCCCAAAACGAAGGTAAGCGCGTGGGTCGAACTGCGTGCATGGGTCATTGCTGGCTGCAGGATCCTTCTCCCTCACCTCCGAAGAGCAGAAGTTGGTGTTTTACATTGGCTGCACTCCCATCCCTGGTTGAGCCTGGGAACCGGCTGAAGCACGGGTGTGAGGGATACAAAATAAGGGGAAAGTTTCTGAATCTCCAGCATGACGGTTCTCTGGATGAGGCAGACCTGCTGAGCCAGGACCTTAAATATTTTTGAAGCTAAATGTTTCAGGACCACTTTTTTAAATGGCTGAGAAACATGAACATGTATCACTTGCAGTCGGCAGGGAGAGGGCTGCGAGTGCCCTGCGCCCTAAACACCCCCTGCAACCCCAAACACACAGAAGTGGGTTTTCCCTTTGGATCATGAGGCTGTCTTGGATAGACAACTGCAAGCAGTAGCACCTCAGGGGGCAGAAGCACATACACTTTGTTTTAATGAAGATTTTTCCATCGTGCCCCAGAGCTGTGAGATAAACTGCAAGCGCAGGGGAAACCTGTGATGAATTGCTGTGAGTTGGCTAGGCAGGGGAAAACTCACTGCCTTCATCCGGGGAGCGCCCCAGGGGCCGGGTGTGGGTTTGCCAGTTGTTTCTTTCTCTTTTGGAAAGTGCAGGTGTATTTATTTATGTTTTTAAACACCTCATAGGCTCCAGAGAAGAGGGGGCAAAGCCTGAGACATCTCCCTGGCAGGCGGCAGCACTTGCACAAGCTGCAGATGCTGGACTTGACCCGCAGGCGCCAAGAGGTAACGCTGAGATGGATTTGGGGAGAGGCTGGGGCTTCTCATCTCAGACGGGGGTTTGCCCATCCCCGGTGGACCAGGAGGCTTAAAGTCTGTCGCTGGGAAAAGCATATGAAGCTTTCCTGGTGATTTAGGCAGGGGCGAGGTGGGGAGCATCCCCAGGGCCCCCATGATCAGTAATTACTTCTGATTGTTCCAATGCTTTGCCCTCATTTGGCCGTGACCCAAGGACAAACCAAAAATCTCCATCTGGGTCATGTTCTGTCGTATACCTGGTTTGGCAAATACCATTTTCCCTGGCTAAACTACTCAACTAAGTAATTATTTTCAGTGCCAACCCCCTAATGATAGGCCACATCGAGCTGTTAGAATGTGTTTGCTCCTCTGCTGCTTGTGTTGATGACTCGTTTGCAAACCCAGGCGGAACTGAAGCGAAATCTCCACAGGGAGGCAAAAATCAATAAACAAAAAATCAAGGAATTCAGCCCGAAGAAAGTCCTTGACACTCTCCAGAGAGGCGACAGCGCTGAAAGCCAAGACCTCATCCCTGCTGAGCACAATCAGCGTTTTCTTGGAGATGACTGTGGTAAGTAGAATAATTTTCCAAGGAGATGTAAAATTCACCAGCCTCCTATATGTCATCAGAGAAGTTTCTCTGTGGAAGCTGCTTCCACTACTCCATCTCCTGCTGTGACATGGTGCAAGTTCAAAACACTGGGGAGGGGAAGCGCTGGGAGATGTGTTCGTAAAGCAAAGTGTTGGGATGCCTCAGAGCAGGATGCGGGTCTCTGGGCTGCTTCTCTGACAGCATCCAAACAGACCTGAGTAGATGTGAATTAAGAGCCATGGAACAAACCCGAAGTCCTCAGGGCCAGGCCTCTGCAGGGTCAGGTTCCCACCGGCAGAAGAGTCTCTGCTGGTCCCACATGTCCCCTGCATGGCAAACTGAGTGCGAGGATGGAGGCTCTCCCCAGGGTCCCACATCCTTGGAGAGGCAGGGAGTCCATTGGGCAAAAGCATCCCAGGAGGTGAGCACGTAGACCATCGCACAGGTGAACCTGCATGGGCTGGGGGCACCCTCTGAAGCTCCACCAACATGATGGCCAAAAGGATGGAGTAGAAAAAAATGGCAAAATGACTGCTTGAAGGTCAACCTTGCACCAGGTTTTGGGCCCTGCTGCAACACTGGACACCTGCCCGAGCCTTGGGTGTGCTCAGGTGCATGCACATGAAGGACTGATATGATTCTGTTCTATGATTCTATGACTGAAGGAGGGTACCCACCTACATTTTGGGGTGTTGAACCTCGCAGTCTTCTCTGGCAGAGCAGCCTTAGGCACATTGGGAAGCTGGAACCTGGTTCAACAGGAGAGATGCTTCTAAACAGCTTGAAGGGTAACGGCAACACTCCTTGCTGGGGAGGCCCAGGCAAGAGGTGGAGAATGGGCTGCTTGAGTAACAGCTTCATCAGTGCAGGGTTCACCACGATGTTGCATTCAAATGCATGGCGTAGCCTGTAGACTCCTGCCATCCTTAAATGACCATGGGGTGAATGTTAGAGTCACTGAGGTTACTCACTTTTTAGGCTTAGCTTTATATGGAAACCACTGCCTAGAGCCAGGCAAGTTCTATCGCAGGTTTGCATCCCTCTGGGTGAGGTGTAATTAACAGAATCATGGAATTACAGAAGGGTTTGGGTTGGAAGGGACCTTCAAAGCCCATCCAGCCCAACCCACCTGTAAGGAGTAGGAACATCTCCAACCAGATCAGGTTGCTCAGAGCCTCATCCAACCTGGCCTTGAATGTTTCCAGGGATGGGGCATCCACCACCTCTCTGGGCAACCTGGGCCACTGTTCCACCACCCTCAGTGCAAAATTTTTTTTCCTGATATCTAATCTGAATCTACCTCTCTCTATTTTAAAACCATTACCCCTCAACCTATAACAACAGGTCCTGCTGAAGAGTTTCTCCCCATTTTTCCTGCAGGCCACCTTTAGGTATTGGTGGGATGTTCCCAGTTAGACCTTTCCAGCTACAGCTTTGTGTTACTTTCAACATCTGATGTGAAAATGCATTGGATGCAATTCATTAAATGGTGACAGACCTCAGCCTCTCTTGCGTGCGTCTCCCTGGTGCAGCCCACACCGTAGAGCAGGAGGGAGCACAGCACGGTCTGCATGCCAACAATGCCAGCAAACACCAAGCAGGGGCTTTTCATTCCCTGGCACGCCTCAAGGACAGGCGAGCAGCAGGAATGGACATAGCACAAATCTGGAGGGCTGAGGTGTGGTGCTTTGGATTTGGCCGCGACTCTGATCTGAGGTTCAGGGCACTGGCTGAGGCAGTCTGGGGGATTTGGAGATGCCAGGGCACACAAGGTGACCTCACCGTCCCCAGTGAAGGGGAAACTGAAGTGAGTCTCAGCAGCCACTTTGTACTGACGTCCCCGAGGCGTGAGCCTTGTTCTGCTTTGCTTGCACCTGACAACCTTTTGCACAGGCTGGAAATGCATCATGGAGGGTAAAAATGCTTAAATCTGTGAAAAATGTGCCTGCCAGTGAACTTTCACCAGGAGAAAGCGGAACAGACTTAGCTGCTCCTATTCCCTTGTTGTGTATTTCCCTTGTGTATTTCTTTACCTCAGCTCTCTTCTGCTTGGGAATAAAACCATACTGCCTCTTGCCAGACTCTATAATTCCACCAAATATAATCCTGTACATATTATTACATCACTCTGCCCAGCCCCGAGCACGGGGTCTGGTCTTGCAGGATTCTCTCAGGATCTTCTTTACATGCCTCCAGCTGCCCATAGCCATTCCTGGACAAACCCTAGGGGTCTGAGCTTACAACTCTGCAAAATTATGAATTTTTTTTTTTTTTTTCTCTCTCCTCAAGGAAACACATGGGGTGGAGGACTCTCCAGGCAGGATGATGGGGCTGAACTCTCTCCAGGCAGGAGCAGGAAGGTTGATCTGTGGTTCTGCAAGGAGTCACGGACGAGGGATCTGTTCTGGGACACCTCCAGCACAGGCTCCGAGGAGTGGGAAAGGGAAGAGAAGAATTACCGCAAACCTACGCTTGTGAGAACCAAGACGGAGAGAATTTCTCTTTTCGATGACTTCTTAGATAAAGATTTCTAGTGGCATGGCTTGGGGTGAGAGGGACATTCTGAAGAAAGAAGCTCCAGCTCTAGTTGGGCTTAAACTCCCCTGGATGGATAGGCTGGTGCTGCAGACACGGTGTTCGCAGTAAGCGGCATTTCTGGGAGTACGGAAAGGACGGCTGGAAATGAGGAGATCACTGATGTGGAGTGAATAATGACTGTCTGGGTTATGTGGCTGAATCAAATTAAGTGGGGGAAAAATGGCTTGGATCGAGCAACAATAAAGTGAGGGTGGAAGGCTGTCAAAAAAACCACGCAGAGGCTGGAAAATATTCTAGGTTAACCCCAAATATTAAGTTCCAACTGAAATGAAAAATTTCACTTGCCTTCAGGTTACTCAACCTTTCTGTTTAACTTGTTTTTAACCTTATATCTTCTCTAAACTACAAAAACTAATTCAAAATGCAAGGTAAAATGATTCATTTTTAACTTTTACCTGTTTTTAAAATAAATATCCTGCCATTTCTAAAATTCCTCTTTGACTTTTTAAAAATTTCCTCTCCTCTCGTGCCCCAGACACAGAAATACATGTACTTTCTTCAGTACTAACCTCTGGTTTTATGGAAAAACTTCTGGAAAAGCTGGCTTTCGTCCATTTGTTTTCTCTGCCCAGGTTTCAGTGCTGCGCAGCGAGTGGTGGAAACTGCTTGACCTCCACCCACGTACCCAGGTGGTGCTGGTCAAGGCTGCTGCATCCACCAAAAATTCGAACAAGCTGCCCTGTAGCAATCTGACAATTCCAAGTACATTGAAAACGATGGTTATATGAAGGGTACCAGGTCTATCAAAGAGATTCTTGCAGTTTCCATCTCTCCTAAATTGCATTTTTTCATAAAATTATGCGCTTTTCCTTATGAAGTCATTTGGTACCTGAGAGAGAACTTCACCTACTTCTCCTATCTGGTTGTCCTTGCAGGTCCATAAAGACAACGCAGTAAAGGTGCAGCAGCTTTGTGGAACAGAGTGAATCCCTGAGATTTCCGTTACGCATCATGTAGTCATTGTAATGTGACAAACTGGCTATGTGGGGAACTGGTGCTACACAAAGGAGGGAGAAAACTCAGCACCAGCCCTGGCCCTGGGTAAAAAGACCTGCCTGATTCCCAGCCTTAGTTTTACCTCTATTGGAAGTTGCAGAGCTAATGAAGAGCACTAACTCTTCCTCGTACCTCCTGCTTGTCTCCCTAGGCTGCTTTTCACTTGGCCTCTCTAAAACCTCAGGACAGATGAGTTACGTCCTGCATCACTATCTCGGATGCGCGCTACCTCCCACAAAGCTGCTCTGGATGTGTCAGCGCTGCATCCTCAGTTTCCTGGATTGCACAGCCAGAAAAAGAACAGGAGACACATTTTTACACATATTTAGGGGAACACCCATGGCTGACTCAGTTTCAACAGCATCTAGCTGTTTGTCTCTCTCAGGCTTTATTGAAAATCCCAGGCAGAGCAGGAGCTGGAAACCACAGCCGAAGCCCCAAATCAAAGCTGGGGCCTCTGGCACAGCTGCCCAGCACTGAGCTTCTCTGTCTTGATTTCACCTCTCTCTCTCTTTTTGACATCCCAGAATGTATGGCCCATTACAGCATGTCTACACGCTTCACGGAGAAAAATGCTCTTTGCAGAGAGCCCACACATCATGTCTGAATTCACTGAAAAGCCAAGAAAACAACCCCAACACAGAGAAGGAGGAAGAAGAGAACAAATTTTACTGAGAACTGCTCGTGGGTAATGAGTCCACGTCTGGAGTCTATGTGTTTTAAAAATGCCCCTGAGGAGTTTCCTGATAAACACGGTCATCGTGTGTGAGCGGGAAATATTGTGAGAGCTTTGAGTTCGACGTTGAGGGTATGCTGAAAAGGTCAATGATTTAATGGGCTAGAACAATTAATCTGGCACTTGTCTATACACCTGTCCTCTTAATGATGTGACACAGCTCCCTTCTGTGTTCCCATCTGTCAACAATTAAGCTATAATTGGTGGAAATGCAATTTATCTCAGATAGAGCTGATTAGTTTTCCAATAATCTTGCTGCCAGCACTGGGGAAGAGTGCTGCCCACGGAGAAGAGCGTGTGGACCAGTCAATCCGTATTACAGACTGTGCAGAGAAGAGGCTCTGAGCATTAATTTATCAATTCACAGTGCACAAAATTTGCTCTTATAGAGGCGATAATACCAGCGAACCTGCTTTCTACCTGTGGTGCTCAAAATTGCTTGACTATGCTGCCCTCAATCGCATTAATTCATCATAACCTGTAGAGAGGCAGATGGCAACCGATCCTCTTCTGATGTTTTCTAACATCTTTCCAGAGGCTGGAAATTAAAATGTTTTCTCTATTACTGAAGGTGAAACTTACACTTTTCTACAAATTGCAGAAGATGAGAAAAAAAACCCACAATGCGTACGCTGCAACTCAGCAAGGAAGGCTTTGCAAAGATGTTTTTATCTGAATAGCTCCTGATTCCAAATGCTCCACACTAGCTCGTCATTTGAAGGCTGAGTCATTACCGCCAACTATGGAGAGGAGGAAACTTTGCCACCCAACATAACTGAGCACACACAGCTTCAACCCAAGTCACGCAGCACCAACGCCCATGTTTTAGCAGAGCCCCTCGCCTTGGCCCCAGTGGGTTTTAAAGGATAACGATGAGGAAACCTGCATGGGATTTGACGGTGGTGGTGGTGCAGAGCAATGCACAGCCAGAGGAGGAAGAGCCAAGAGGGAAAGTTTTGCTGGCTAAAAAGGTGTTTCTGTATCTCACACCAGCTTTGAGGCAAGGCTGGACCCATCTGATGGGTTAAATGTCTCCATCTAGGAGCTGCTCTGAGGCAGGGACTGCTCAGCCCAGATGCAACGTCATCAGAGAATTCACATTGTCAGTTTTCACCAAAATTAAGAAGAGACTTTATGCAATTAATTACATGGCTACGGGCATCGGCAAACGGCACAGCCCCAAAGAAAGGGGAGATGTCGGTCAGGTAGATCCCTGCTATCTGTTATTGTTCCTGAGCAGAAAAATTATTTATTTGCACTTAGTAAAGAGAGGTGTTAAATAAATAAAGTTGGATAAAGCCAGGCTGTAACTGGATCTCATTGAGTCGTCTGGATTATTGTGATTTTCTACCCTTCCTGGGCTCCGTCCCACCCGGTGCTCAGGGTATTTGACCTCCTCAGGAACGCAAATTTTCAGCACCATGCAACATCCTCCCTTCCCAACACGCGCACACATTCAAGAGCAGAAAAAAAACCCATCATCAAAGGCACTGGGATATATCCACTAACCTTATTAAATCCTTTATCTGCCCTGCCTCACTGGAAGGTGTGTGACAGGCAACTGGGATTGCTTCAATCTGCTTACGCAAAGCCGCAAGAGAAAAGCGCCCAGGAACATCGACCTGAGCAGCTCCGTTTCAGGCTGTACATGAAGATTAAAGTTTTAGCATCAGCTTGAGAAAATATAACTCCTGGCACGTTTTGGTTTGTCTAGCTAGGTATCCTCAGACTGTGCCGCAATAGCACATCCCTAAACTGGTCATTTTTCAATACTGGAAATGGTGATTAAGCCCTTACAGATTCCAGCTTGCTTCATCATTCCTGAGCAAGGTCAAGGGGTGGCACAAGGGTCCTCTGATGAATTAAGAGGAGGGAGGCAACTCCTGTTTCTCTGCTGAGCCTCTTTACCTGCTCCCTGTGTGGGACGCTGCCCTTTCAGGGATGGATCCTCCCTCCCAGCAGCGCTGGTGCGAGGATCTCCAGCCCAGCGGGAACACGATCCATCTCCATTGACGGGATGGAGCTGCCCACAGATACCTCCTGTTTTGCAGGAAAAATATCTATTTCTGGCTTAGTGCAAGGGTTGTAGCTTTTTGCCACCTACTGACATGTTGTGGGAACGGCTCATCCTGTGAATTCCCGCAGAAAGGCTTAATCCTGCGCTGGCTCTGGCTGCATCCAGCATTGGCTGAGCAGTCTGCAGAAATAAAAGTTGGAACAAATACGGCGCTGGGCACGCTGAGAAAGCAATATGTGGTTGATAGGCTGTTCCTTGCTATAATTCCCTCCTTGCCCCATCCCTTGAGCACTTCGTTTCATCATTCCAGAGAACAGGAACATGCATCTCACTTGTGAAACAAAGCCTTGGTTTCTTCCCCTTCCATCTTTCCCCAGTTCACCTATTTTTGCCCCTAAAGTCTCTGCCTGGCTTCGGCCCTTGCCCAAGGCGCAACGCCCTTCCCTGGGGCCTTCTTCCTTAGCACTGCTGAGGGCTTCTGACCAGGGGACAGAAGGTCTCTGCAGGACCCCACACATTGCTGAAGCTTCATTTAAACCCTGTCTTGACAGCTTAAGCAATGCACAAAGCTAACAGTGCTAACTCATTGCTCAGAGCAGCCTTAGGCCTCCGCGAGGGAGCTGAGCACACGCGTCCCTGTCTCTGCCAGAAAGGCCGAATGAGGTGCTGGCTCTGCGGCGGCAGTTTCGATACGGTTTTCATCCCCTCCTGGAGTTTCAGTCAAGCTCAGCTGGGGAATCCTTCATCTGCTGAGAGCTTCTCTCATTTTGGTCCATGCAGTTTTCCTTCTCCTTCGTGCCCGTCAGCAGCGTGCTCTGCTAACGCGCAACCTTGGTGACGGGGTAGCAAAACCCCGTCGTGTCGTTGATCCAGCCTTGAATTGCTCTGTTCCTCCTAAGTCACCCTGAGACACAGCAGATACCTGTGCTGCCCAGACAGACCGCAAACGACCTGTTTAACCAAACCAGGTTTTACGCAGCATAGGAGTTAACTTCCAAAATTACTTTATTAACTTGGTAGTATGTCCTAGGTGACAACTGTTCTGGGAGAAAAGAGGAGCAAGAAAGCATCAGTTTTGCAGTCTCTCCATGGAAAATCACATCTTTCATTAAACATCCAGGACCAAGCACTTGCCCCTCGCTGGCAGCTACTCGATCCCGGTTACAAACGCCACCCGAAAGCAACCGGCATGGCTCATGACTTACATCTGCACCGCAAAAAAAGGCTGAGCTTAAAAGCCAGGCGGCCCTCCTATTTAACACACAAATCACCTCCTTCAGTTTAGCCGAGCTGACCTAAAAATACAGCTTTTTGCCACACAAAGCCTCCCTTGTGAGGCTTGCTGGAGCTGATTTTTCTTACAGTGCTTCTCTGTCTTGGAAAAAAGCTTCTGAAGCTTCATTTCTCTACGTCGCACTACACGGGGACCGTGAGCCCGTTACTGCTTCAGTGCGGTGGGGATTGATAAAATAACACACTTAAAGGGTTTTTTTTAAGGTCAGATGGAGAATGAGCATCCAGTGCTGACACGGTTCTGGATGTTTTCCTAAACTTGATACTTACAGAAGTAGATGTTATTTTGAGCAAAATTAATTTTGTTCGAAATGTGTCTGTAAGTCTTTGCAAAAAAAATATTTTTAAAATTTCAGTTTTCCCTAAGAATTGGCCACTCTTAAAAAACCCAAAGCAAGCTTAAGAGTAGGGGTTTGGTTTGGGGTTTTTCTCTGGTTTTGATTTATTGAAGTCCCGATTTTCAGCCACAAGAAATTATTGTCGCTATTTTAGTAAAGCTAATTTGTAACAATGATCTAGCTAGCTGTTACCAAAAATAATCACAAAAACGTGGAAGAAAGTATTGTGCTAAAGCTAGAGCAGAAAAAAGGCAAACCCCATGATCTTTGATCTTTAAAACTGATTTTTGCAGTAACCCCTGCTTCCAACATTTATTTTGAGTTTTCTCATTCCCAAGGCTCTCCAGGTCTGCTTTGCAGTTGCAAGAAGGATTGCAAGTGGCCGTAAAGCAAAAAAAAAGATTAAAATCTTCCTGCAGATCCTAAATCTCTTTTTTGCTGAAGGCTTACCTGCTAAAAAACAAATTGCCCAGCCCCCTTTTGAAGCCAAGGGCGAGGAATCGGGAACAGCCCATCGCTGCTCTGCGTTTTGATAACCGCTTCCCTTCATCCTTCGGGCATGTTACGTCGCTCTGCCCTCATTTATTGTATTTTTTTTTCCTCCCATCTTTCAAAAGAAGATGGTACTTAATTAACTACCTGCGGGGATCTTGTGCAGCTCAGTTAATGTTCAGAAACTGCTTTGAAGGCAGCCAGCCTTGTACAGTTTCTAAGGATGAGGGGCTCCTCCCCTTCCGACTCCGTTACACCCACACGCTGCTCTTGGCCCTGGGAGCCCGCTCCGACCTCCCTGCAATGGGGACCGGTCCTGCCTGGATCTTTGCAGCATCTCACACCATGGCATTGACTCCTGCACAATAACAAGAGGAGCACTTTTTCCATGCTTAAGCGACTAGATTCCCCATCCAGATCTAACATACAGGGATGGCTTCAAGCACAGAGGAAATAAGCCATCTCCTAGAGAAAGAGCGTAATGAGGAGGTAAAGTCACCGTGGTTCTGCTGGTGCTGGAGACCTGGACAGCCAGCTTTTGCTTTGCCAGCCAGGTGCTCACTGCTCTGACTTATTTTCCCAGCTCTGCCCTGTTTTCTTCCTTTCCACCTTCCTGTGGCAAGAGCCCCTGTCTGAGCTCTCCGTCTTTGGTGTGTCAAACCTAAGGTTCTCCTCCATCTCAGCTAATGGTCAAAAAAACAGCCCGGAGTGTAAATCCACAGTTAGGTAAAGGAGAGTGACTCTGCAGATTGTGGGGAAACACTTCAATCTCTTTGGGTTTTTATTCCAAGAGTGATACTGAGATACTGTTTCACAGAATCATAGAATGGTTTGCATTGGAAGGGATATTAAAGATCATCTCATTCCAGCCCCTATGCCCTGAGCAGGGACACCTTCCACCAGACCAGGTCACTCAAAGCCCCGTCCAACCTGGCCTTGAATGTTTCCAGGAATGGGGCATCCACAGCTTCTCTGGGCCACCTGTTCCAGTGCTTCACCAACCTCACAGCAGATAATTTCTTCCTTATGTCTGATCTAAACCTACACTCACAGTTTAAAGCCATTACCCCTCATCCTATCACTACATGCCCTTGTCAAAGGTCCCTCTCCAGCTTTCCTGTAGGTCCCCTTTAGGTACTGGAAGGCCACTAAGGTCTCGCTGGAGCCTCCTCATCTCCAGGCTGAACAGCCCCAACCCTCTCAACCTGTCCTTATAGGAGAGGTGCTCCAGCCCTCTGATCATCTTCGTGGCCTCCTCTGGACTCACTCCAACAGGTCCACGTCCTTCTGATGTTGGGGGCCCCAAACACCAGTTTCATCAGTTCCCTTCTTACCACTTCCACCCCTCTTAAAGATCTCAGTATGTCAAAGGCTTGGGTGAACCTGTGCACTGGCTTATATCGATGGGAGATCACTAATGATGTGCAAGAGCAGGAATAAGCTCTACGGCCTTGTGGGAGCACCTGGCTTGTAGGCGTTGATGATGGTCATGATGGGTACGTCAGTCCATGAAGGTGGCAGAAGTCTTCCCTTCAAGTAAATTGGAAGAGCATATGATTTTGCAGCTGTACGGTTAGATGTTTGGGGCAGTGGACATGGTGGACACAGAACTTGGGGCAACTTCTTGAGACACATCACGCTGTGGGGAGAAAGGTTAATCAGAGGGGGCTGGAAACCCAGAGGCTCAAGTTTCTCTATAGGAGAACTGTCACTTCTGGACAGGGGACTTGAAGGGCCTGGGACACAGCCAGTGCGATGCATCTTCACTTACTGCGCGAAAACAGATGTTCAGCTGCACGTAATACAAAGTTAGCCACTGTTTTCACTCTTCTGATGCAATGCACTGATGAGTTTTCTGATCCAGATGTTTAAATTACAGAGGGCTGGTCTTCATCTATGTAAGGAGGAGAAAAATAATTACAAAACACTAACAATTGAAAAAAATCTACTAAAAAAACCCCAGAGAAGACTGCTAAGTATCTGTCTGAGCTGGAATTAGGTACCTGCAGATGGAAAAGGCTTTTGTTCATCTTGAAGAAAAGTCATGTAAGTGGTTATGATACAGAAACAGTTAAAATGAATGAGGTCTTACATCTTTGTTTCCCAGCCTTAAAGCGCTCAGATTTTGTAACTGACGTTCTAGTTAAGCACAGTAACACCTGCCTTTGTGCTCACACCAGGAACTGGAGGCGGGCGTCGAGATCTGGAGCAGGGAGTGAATCCGTGCTAACAAAAATCTCCAAATGAAGTAATTACTCTTAAACCAGATGCGTTCAGATTCAGGCCCTGTACTGAGAAAATAACACTTGCCCACGGCAACCTTACCTATTTGTTTTGTTTATTTGTCTAGAATGAAGTCCTTTGCCTTTGGGGTTCATGGGACTGCCGGTCATTAAGGGCTGTTTTTGAAACTGTGGTGTTTTTGCAAAGAAGGTTTCATAAAATCAAGGAAGAGGGCGTTATAAAATTTGGCTCAAGGTACCAAAGTGCAGCTTCTGTCGTAAGAAAAATAATGAAATGCTTTTAGGGCAACATTTTCCCTGAAGTTACTTCCCTTCAGTGGTGGATTTTGCCAACCGTTTTCCCTGTTAGACAGCATCAGTGACTCAGGTATGAAGCTGAGTCTTACCCGGCTCGCCGCCGGGACTTCCACTCCTGCGGGGATGCCTCCAGCCCAGCCGCCTCACCAGCTCCCCGGGCCCATGGCTATCATCTCCTAGCCCTTCCCTAACGCCTGCTTTGATGTCCGAGAGTAATGCGATTCAGTGGTTTGGTTAGTGATTCATCGATTAGCATAGAAATCACGCCTCGAGACTGGATGCTTCCCGGGCTTAATCATCCACTGGTGCATTTCAAAGAGCCCAAGAAAGACGACTTTTTAAAAAAGACAAACAAAAAGATCTCAGACAGAGAAAGAAAACAAAAAAACACCCCTGAACACGTAAACTACATTGTGGAGAAGGTGTGTTACCCACACAATTAAAGCCTGTTAACATGAAACCCAGCCTTTTCTTCCAGATAAACATCTTGGGTTAAAAGCGTCCGAGAGGAGAACCTGGTTTGAAAGAACCACATGAGCTTTTTCTCCATCCCCTGAGGTGACATTATCTGAGGCTGTTCAGCTTCTGTCCAGGTTCTCAACCTGCAAAGATAAGAGTTGTAGCTCCTCGGTCATTTACAGCCAACCTATTTGTCCCCGTGGTGATTCTTCAGAGATGACGTGGACTTGGGCTCAAGTTCCCTTCAGGGGCCTCTTGAGAGACCTGAGCAGCACTGTATTTTGACCGAAGCATGAAGCAAAGCTGTGGCCTTTGCAAAAGCTCTGAGGAGGGAACTCTAAGCATCCATCTCCCTGTGATGCTTCAGAGAGTACGCAGGTGGCTCAGAGGGACACAGCCTACACCTCCGACGGTTGCTCTTCCTACCTGAAGAAGGTCTTTTTGCACAAATTTTCATTATTTTTTCCCATTTCAGTGCCTGGCCAGAACCAGACAATAACCCAAAAAGCATTCCTAAGAAAGAAAAAGCTTTACTAAAAGGAAACAAGTGAGTTTTCAAATGGAAAAGAAGGTTTTGTAATTTCAGGTTTCCTTGTTAAAGCTTAATCTTATTTACCAAGAAGGATTTGGCAGGTGTGATTAATTCCCTGCTCTTAAATAAGGAAAAAAAAAATAATCTGCCTGCTTAAACCATCCTAGAGGAGGCTCAGCTCTGCAACAGGTCAGAGCACCCAGAGCCTGCCTGTACAAGAAGGATGTGGTCCTTCCCTGGCCACGGGCATGTTGGGGCAGCGGTCATGGTGGACAGAGAACTTGGGAGCAACTTCATGAGAAGTTCCTCTGCCTTCCTGCTCCTCTGGGAGAGTCCTCACTGCCACATCACGCTGGGAGAAGAAAGGTTAATCAGAGTGAGCTGGAAACCCAGAGGCTCAAGGGCAGGTATTTCTGTTCCTAGAGGAGATATATACAAGAGCAGGGTTTAACCTGGGTTTAAAATCTGGGTTATTTTATAACCGAGTTGGAAGCCACTCAATGCAAACTCATCCAGAGAGGGTGGTTAGTGCTGCCAGCATTCAGCTGAGACCTGAACTGTCTCACAATGGCTGAGCCGCTTTCTCTGTTCATCAGAGCCAACCCATGGAGGTCCACCTCTCCCTTCCTCTGCTCCCAGCCTTTCCTCTCTACCTGAACCTCTCCAGGAGCTCATTCAGCTCACTAACCTGGCAGAAATACATCACAAAATGAACACCCTTGCCAAAGGATGCAATCTTCTTGGAGGAAGGCACACACATGGTCTGCTTTTCCACCCTCTTCCTATCTGTCCATAAGGTCTAGTAGCCTGTTCTACACCAGGGATTCAAGTGGTTTTTTGGTTAGTCTTCCTGACATCACCTCTTGACCCATTCAGGTGCCTCCTCCTGGCCACACACAGCCCCTCAGATGAATTAAGCATCGCCCTTTCAGTGTAGAACCTTCTGAACTCTCTGCAACGTGTTTTCACGCTTTTCTGTCCTGGATTCTCTGCCAAATCCCCTCACAAGCCAGCCAGAGCACCTGTCTCCATGCACGTGGGCAACCGTTCCTCAGCTTCACGTCTCTGATTTCCCATGGCCACCTTCTTCCCCTTGTCTGCACAAGAAAATATGGGCCTTATGTGTCCTTGCTCTCCATCCTCTGCCCCGTGGCACTGCTTTATCCATCAGCACAGCCTTGCCTACCTGCTTTTCCTCTGACTTCCTACTAAAAACCAAGCAGAGAGATTAGACCTGTGTATCCCAACCTTCTCTCACCTTATTTCTATGTAAAGCTCTTATCAGTCACGCCAGCAAGCCCAAACCGCTGTGCTGCAGATTATTCGCCGGACGCATACGAGCTGGATCGCGCAGGCAGCGGCGGAGCAGAGTCCCAGCAGGATCCAGTCGCACCGCAGATACTCCAGATCTGCGGAAAGTAGCCTGGTAATACTTGTCGAACTAGATAAAGAGCGGCGTGGCAGCCAGCAGACTGTAAAGTAGTTGGAAGTTCTACAGAGCCTTTCATGAGGGGGAAAAAAAATAAATAAATCTTGAACTGTGGTAACTTTTGTCTTTAAAAGATGCTCAGATGCTAACACGGAGCAAAAACTGGCTACTCTGAATGAAACGTTTCTCTTGAAAAGACAAATCCTTTGCACAGGATCTGTATCCTGAGATTTTTGAGTGACCACCATGAATTCGAAGCAAGGATGCGAAGAAGTCTGAACCTCCCCAGCACCATGTCCAGGTGTTTACAGGCAATCTGACGCCGGTGCACTCGTCGTCGTCGGAGTCAGACAAGCCCACATCAACCAAATTAAACATGCAAGCCCACCATAAAGAACAGTCTGAAAATTCACTCATAAATCCGCAGTAAGCCAAGCAGCCGGAGACCAGCGAACACACCGCACTTTCTGAGAACTGCAGCTTTCCCTTAGCCCCTAAATTAAATAAAATAATAATTTTCTATTCATTTCTAAGCAAGTTGGGCCAGTCTATGGAAAAGCGGGCTGTGAGCACCATTTAAATAACGCAGAGCCCAAGGTTTAGGAAAGGTGCTTTTAGCTTTTGTTCCCTGCTTAAATCCAGGCCTGCGCAGGGGTAAGCTGGCCTAGGTCGGGGCAGCACCGTGATACACAAATTTTGGGGATGAAATTCAGCTTGCCAAACCTACTAGGGAACTAGCGGATTTTGACACCATAGACAACCTTGCTGGACAACAGCAAGGAACGGGGAAAAAGCCCAAAATACCCAGGGGTACGACTGCGGCTGGAGGTTCACGGCCAGGGGGTCCTTCTGCTGTCAGCGCTGGGGAACGGGGAGCCGCGTCCCAAGGCAGGGTCCCAGCCCAGGATGGCTTTAGAGGTGCTAACGAAAGCTACTGCCTATTCCAGAAAGGTTTCCGACAGCCGCCCGGGCTGAGAGGGCTTCTGACGTAGCTGCTATTTCAGGTGACCACAAAAGGATGGTTTGCTTTACTACAGTTTTCTTAGCTATAACTTAGCGGTTCACCATTTTTCCCTAAAGTCCTAATTTTAAAGAAAAAATTGGTTTCTGTCAGGTGAAGTGAGGCAGTTTAACCCTCGAGCCTCATCCGAGTCACAGGAGTTGGAGGCCCCATCTTGTGTCAGGAACAGCTTTAGGGATTAACCCATGGCGGCTGCATAAAGCCCCAGCTTTAGCACAAGTCCAGGAGATCTGGCTCCTGTGAAAACCAAGCACTGGTAAAGGGTAACTCCTAAACCAAATTCCTGCTTTCTGTTTTTTTTTTTTTTCATGCATTTCCCCCACCAACATCTGATCCGCTGTTTTCAGTGGGCCAATGCAAATTGAAGTAATCTGTTGCACAGAGAGAAGAAAAGCGCAGAGGATGAAAATCGCCGGTTTCCTGAGGACGCACACCCACACGTACCCCAGGTCTCCCATCTGTGCAAGGCTCAGACAATCCACACACCCCAAGGCATGATGACAGCACTGGCCACCGAAGCAGCAGTTCTTGTTTCCAGAATTTGTGTATCCAAAGGATGTTGGGGCATCCAGACTCTCCTGCCTCAGTTTCCCCTTTTTCTCCCTGTTTGTGGACTGCTGCTCTTTCCTAACCTGCTCTAAACCAGGCGGCTGGTAGATGCTCACTGCCTCGTCTGCAGGAACTCTGTCCCCGGCCACTGAGACGGAGAGCTTCCCAAAGCACCAAAAGACAACAAGTGACGATTGAGAAGCAGCTCTGCACAAAATAGCCCCAGCAATACAGCTGGATTTCTGACGCTCGGTAACAGAAGATAGTTTTGGGGCTGGATACAATTGAAAGAAATATCAAAAAATTAGCTTTGCATTTCAAGGATCAGAAATTTGCAGCTTAAAGAAACTTAACCCTGGAAACTATTTACCAAAGAAAACTTACTGTCAGTAATGTGTTCTTTCAGTGCTAGGCTGAGCTTTGCAAACTTTTAGTATTCAAACAGGAGTGGAAGCAGGCTGAAGCTGGCAAAGGATCTTTAAAAAGATATTTTAAAAATGTTTTTCCAAACCTTTGATTTTTTTTTATTTCCATGCTTGGAAGTATTTACTAAGGTCTTTAGCTGGTTAGCAAAAAAAACTCCAGGAGAAGTCACTTCCAGGAACTGCAGAAGAAAAAGGGTTCTTTCTGTAGGTTTGAAAATGTTCCTGGGATTTTGATGCTGGAAAAGTTTTCAGAGCACACTTCTTCTGCAGGACTTTCCAAGAATGTGTAATTTACTGCAAAACAATCTCACAGAGACCTACAGAATTCCTGTTGAGAGACAGAAAAGATATTTCTACAATGGACAAAGCCAAAACATTGAAGTTTCAAGTTTCAACAAATGTATTTTTAGCATATTCTGATACGATATCCAGGATTGAGTATACGGAGATGATACAGAAGCTGCCAAACGCAGTTCCTTAACGGGGTGCTCAATGCAAGGCAGCACCTATGTGGACATTCCATATTCTACATATTCCATTTGTCAGCTTACATATGAAACTGTCTGAGTGATCGTTGGTTCATCGACAGCCCAGAGATTGCCAGCTTCTCAATTTTCACCTCAATAAAACAAAACACCCCAAGGAGACCTTTTTCTCCTTTTAATCATATCCAGCCCTGTTTTCTGTAATGAAGAACTTCTTTTCTGGCCCCAAGAGAGCAATTTTTTTAATGTCACTTTCAGATAGTAAGATAAAAATCTCTGCTGTTTGCAGAAAAGGACTCGTTTGCAGCTTGAACCACTTCCCAATTTATTTACTTTTTTTTGAGGCTGTTTACATTTGCACAGCCCAGCTCACTCATCCCCAACAAGCTCGGCTTAGAGCTGCAAAAACGCTCTGTGCCAGCCACGAGAGACGTCAGACCTAGGAAAACCTAAAGACTTCTGGATCAAGTCATCTGTGTAAAAACTGTGGAGAAAGAAAAATTTTAAAAAAATCTCACATTTTCTGGCAAACTGTATCACCTGAATCTGCCATTCATTCCCTGGAAAGCTGCAAGACCCTCAGATCAGCACGTCGCTGCGTGGAGAAGGGAGATGAGGAAGAAGGACATCCTTAATTTGGCTGAAGAGCAGCTGGTTGTTTTCTTAATCTAATTAGCTCCTCCAGCAAGCCCTTACGCTTTGAGTCAATGAGGCTGAAGCACACTTAGCGCAATTCAGAAGTGACACATCAACCACTTTCATCAAACTCAGAGGGCTCGTTTGTTTGTTCTTTCCGACATTAAAAACTAATTTTGATTGCGACTAAGAGCCTTTTCCAGTGCGAGCATCCCTCGGAGGGAGCCGTGGCAACACAAGAGTATTCAATTAGTTGTCTGCTCTAAATTACTCAAGGAAAGGATTGCGTTCACGTGGACAGAATATGACATTTTGGACAGTTTTTTTGTTGCTCTTTGGGTTCAAGTTTTGACTGTTGGAGAATTTCTAAGGTCCAGGATGGAACTTCTTGTCAGAGGGGTGCAGAGGTGGAATTTAAATCCATGCCTCCTACCTAGAGATTATGTGTTCCAGCCACCTGCAAGGCAAAGGCTAAAAATTTGGGGAATCATTCTCCATCCCCGCTTAAAGGGAAGTGAAATCCTGAGATTTAACAAAATCTGAATCCGAGGGGTCGTATGTGTGTCCTCCCAAGGGACCTTAAAATTTCTGAATAAGTCTTAATAAGACTATTCAGTATGTTCTTATTTCTACTCAGCTCTTTTAAAACCAAGAAAATACCTTCTCATTTCCTACTCAATTACTTAAATCAAGGAATCACCAACCTAAGGCCCGTGGGTAACACAAATGCATAAGCCAAAAGCGCGCAGTGATCTGCTCTCGAGTTTCGGCAGAGGACCGTGCAGACCATAAATCACACGTGGGATCTGACCTTTTTCCTATCTTATGTAGCTGAAGAAAGATCAATAGCGATTGCTGGCAGCGAGACAGAGGGGATGTTTCTTTTATTCAGCTGTGTTTTCTAAATGATAACAGATGTTCAGTGAAGGAAGGAAGAAGACAATCGTACTTCAGCAGTGGCTTGCACCAAATGTGATCCTAGCAAGGTGCAAGAACTGCTCATCATGTAATGAGGCACATTTCAGAAAAACCCAAATTCAGAAAGCTCTTAGTTGTAAGAGGGTATTCCAATCATCTCTCTGACTGCAGGAGAAGAGACCCCTGGCATGGCAGGAAAATGCATAGAAAACTCTCATTATCCCCAGGGCAGCTTTCCTAGCACTGTATTAGACCAAACACATTACTGAACAAAAGCACCGCTTGTCCCACAGAGCCCCAGATCCAAAATCTGTAAATCAAGAGCCTTTTCAGCCTGTAGTGCCTACGAAGATGGAAAGCAGTCCCTGCGAGCTGGCTGGTTCCCTGCCGCTCTGTCCTACACCGGCGCCCCAGCTCAGACCAAGAGTCCATCTCCAGTCCAGCCTCTCATCTCAAGTATTGGCTCTAAAATAGGACAGGAACAGTTGCCACAGGGAGAGGTCTTGGGAAAAGGAAGGATGTGGCAAGCACACTTAGTGGGTGACACTTCGCCCAGCAGCCTCCCAGCTGTTGAGGCTTTTCACCTCTGGAAGCTTCCTGAGCCTCGCAGGGTTTGGCTACTTCACACCTCTCAACAGATCCCTCTTCCAAGTATTTGTTCAGTCTCTCCTCAAATCCAGAGAAACTGCAGGCATCCATAATTTCCTTTGAAGCGGGCTCACAAAGACTTCATTGAAGGACTTGTCCTTCTGTGGAGGACATCAAGTTTAGACGATCGATACCTCAGCTGTTCTAAACTCCTTTGAATTTCACCCTTTTTTCACCTTACCCTTGAGCCTTACAAAGAAGAGCAAAGATCAAGAGCAGCCACAGTCCTGTCTTCCCTGCAGAGAGTCAGATAGCAACAGAAGGAGAAAACCCTCAGCTTCTTTACCAAAAACCTTTCTGCAGATGTAGAGACATTTCTCTTTTCCCTGTATGTGTCACGCTTGGGATCCCTCTGCACTGCATACTTAAAGAAATCACCGATTTTTAAAGTGTGCATTGGTGGGCAATGCACAAAACACCTATTCCAAAAAATATTACCTAACCAGTCTTGCATAGTCTGGACTATCTGTGAGAAAAATACTTCTTACAATTTCACATTAAAAGAAATGTTAGGCCTCTCCAGATCTATTTTAGCCCATGCATACTAACTAGATATACTAGGGCTATAAATACACTGCAGTGCAAGACAAGGAAAACCAATTTAACCCTTATCTTGCACAGAATTCAATACTTGGAGGATTTGGAGGAGAGGGAAAAAAGAAAAAATCAGCAGGGCTGTTTGTCACTGCTTTATAACCAGGTAAAAAAAGTTACATGCAACATCCAGCATTCAGTTCCTGAAGCTGGAAAGAAATTTCCATTTACTTACAAGAGTTCCCACTACTGGAACAAAGAGAGAGAAGTGTAAGAAGTGGTACAATGTCTACAAAGTCTGAATTCATAACAAACTCTAGTCATCAGCTAGCCTAGCTGTATGGAATCAGGAAAGAAGTTGGAAAAACAAAAGACTCCAAGCTGCTGGCAGGTGACCAGCAATTTCTAGCAGAAGTTGGTGGTGACAACGCTCAGTCATCTGCACATCTCTGAACGAACAGACAGCCAAACAGGCACAACGCTTGCTGGCAAATTCTCAGGAAGTTTTAGGAGCCTAAACGTAATTGTAGAGGGAATAAAGCACAAAGGATTTTCAAAATCCCTTAGGCTCCCTTCTATACTTTTAGGAAAGAGTTCTCAGCTTTGCAAGGGCTGCAAGCAGTTATCAACTTCCACTTAATAATAAAAAAACTCCCACCCCTTATCTCCCAGGAAAGTCCAGAACGACTACATTAGTTGGAACTTAACAGACATGAAAAAAGGATCCGTTTTAGGTCAGCCATGAAACTGATGTTCACATAAATGATATTCCAGATGCTTCCAACACAACCATGGGAATCAAAATCAAGCAGCGATAAACAACTCTCTTGTAAAATTTTTTCCACCATTTTTCTCTCAAGAAGAAGCATATTTTGTAGACAAAGCAAAACAATCATTAGCACATTTCCATTCAAAAGGAAATAGATAAACAACTTAACCATTTATTTGACTGCATTGTATTTAGACAGCTTGTACATTTCATAACCCCACTGTTTTTGTTCTCATCAAAAAGGATAAAGGGACAGAAGAATATAATCCACTCAAAACAGCAGTCCAGTATTTTGAGATACACTTGATATTTTCATAGATGCCCACTTGATACCTGAACTCTGATACAGGTTGTAATGTTTATATGAGACCTGAATTATTTTTTTTTTAAACACAGCACTCAGTTTTAGCAATGTCTTGCAGTGCCCTGAAAAATAGTTTGTGACGTACTACGCAACGCCAATTAGATTACACCGACTTTTCTGGAAGGTGGTGAACCTGATCATTTGTTAAAAAATGATACAATGCAAACATCCATACTGACGTGTCAGCCAATAGCAACATTTGGGCAAATTCAAACATAAAAGTGATCAACTCCTTAGATTTGTCAATGCAAAAGGTGAGCGGGAGAGGACTGTGTTTTAGCAACAGACATGAGAAATAACCAACATTTCATTGCTAGATTTCATTTGAAAACCTATTTTCACCTCTTTGCAAATTCAGAACTCCCCACTTGATCTCCAAATCCCAAGCAACACAGAGAACAAATTTGTTTCTTTTAATACAAACCAACACATACAGCTTCAGTATCTTCTGTAGTGAACTGTGTGTTACCCAGCAGCAGCATCAGAACCTTTCTGGCAATGTGCTCTTTTAAAAGAAACGTGCACCTATTTTGCGCAGTATTTTCAAAATGCGCATGGCGACAATTACTTCTTACAGTACACAAACAGAATTGTATTTGAAGTTTGCTCAAGCGGCGAGGGTTTTTTTGGCAGCGCCTTCACGAAAAGTGATTTCAACTAACTTCTAAGTCGGCTTTTGAATCTGAAGACACCTACGGCTTAAACATTAACCAATAGAAAACTTGCCTGTCTGGCTCTGCAGTTTTTAAACATCAGCAGACACACAAGATCACCTAGTTTGTAGTTTGTGATACGAGTTCAACAGCTGTTAACAAGGTATGAAACCTCCCTGATCTGCCTCCTTCATTCCAGCAAGTCGGAGCAGTCACCGCGTCCCGGATCACTGGAATACGATTGAGAGAAATCTGTTTCGATTGATTTAAAACATTATCAACATTTAAATCCTAACTATAAATGAAAGCTCCTGAAAAGCTGCCCAGAACAACTGGCAAACCTGAAGGATCGGGATAACGGCTTATCCTGTCACAAGGCAGTAGAGGCAAAATACAGGCTTTCCGCTGAACTTCAGTATGTTCTGGAAGACTTGGACACCATTTCAAATATGAGTTTTCTTTACTGAGGGGACAAATCTCCTCAAAAACACAAATGGTGTCTACAAGCAGAAAACTCAGAGGGGCCAACTTCCATTAAAAAAAATCTTTATTTTCAAATACAACTCATAATTTGTACATGGTAAGAAATCCCCGTCACCATGTGCGACTGATCTGTGCAAAATAAGGCTTTCCTTTAAAATCCAGTTTTCCTGCACAGGGCTCTTTTCCAAATGTTACTGGAGGTAGGGGTTTTGTTGTTTTTGTTTTCAAATGTACAGTAATTAGCAAAAAAAAAAAAAAAAATCCATAACTCAAAACAAACCCTAAAAAAAGAAAAAAAAAAAAAAAAAGGTGTAGTAAGGCAAATCTGAAGAGTACGCTCAACTACAGAAGAGCGGATTCACTGAGAGTTCATCCTTTTCACAGATTACATAGGTTCTTCCACAAGTCAGCTAATACCTTTTTTTTTTTTCTTTCCAAAGTGAAAAAACCCAACTGATTCATAGAACTGGGCTGTATAATCACACTGAACAAGAAAGCCTAGACACTGTAATTACCGTAAAAAATTGATGGGTACTGGTAAAACCTATGTAAACCAAATTAAAGAAAGGAAAAAAAAAACCCAACAGAAAAATAGAGCGAGAACAAATGTGAGAAAAGAGAGAAAAGAAAGAGAGAGAGAAGTCCTTCCCCGCTGCTTTGATTTTGGGGGGAAAAAAATCCCCCAATAATTTAGCTCATGTAAGTTCAGAGAAAATGAGAGCAGCTAAAAATGGATACAATACACCTTGAAATTTATTTCCAAGACCAAGAACCAAAGATTGAAGCATTTTAGAACACTGAAGCAAAGCAATCTGAATCTGAAAAAAAAATTGTTCCAACTATCGTAAAATAGCTGTTTTTCAGAGCTTCTAGCAATAATTTTGATTAAATAAAATCATACCAATTTACATTAATTTTCTATATCTTCCTTTAAAAGTCCCTCACTCTTCACAAAAAAAGTGCATCCAAAACCAGCAGAGATTTACTGGTGACATCAGGTTCTCTTTTAGCAGCTACTCAAGGTTTTCAAAATAGCTTACACTTCTTGCTATAAGAAAAGAAGGGCCTTCCAAACCCTCGTTTGGGAGAAGTATCCAAATTATAAAAATCTGAAATAATTTATTATCAAATCCAGAATTTAAATAAAAGCAGAAATTTTCTTGCAAAGACAATTGAAGAAAGTAAAAGAATAAAAGCATGCACTCCAAACTTAGAGGTGAAGACAATTATACTTATCTATACAGGCACTGGCAGACGCAATTTAATTGTTACTGTTACTCATTGTAACATACACCCCACCCTACAATACATTTTTTCATTCACTAATCACTGAGGTACCAATATTTAAGAATGGAAAATTCAATATTGAAAAATAAAACCTAAAATTGAAGCCTTTTCCCAGAAAACTATGGCAATTTTTGTATGAAATGTTAGTATACTTATAGAATTTTTACAATCTACATTGGCTTTTTTTTCTGGAACCAAAAGTTGTGTTCCACGTACAGGTTCTCTGATAAAACGTTCACTGTGGATGTAATACAGTCAGTAGACTTGCAAATGAATGAACATGTCTTGGCTATCAACTGGCACATCTTGCTGGTACCAAAAGAACTCGAAGTTTGAAACAATCGGTTTTAATTCGGAACAAATGCGCCATGCCAAAGTGCAACAAATATGTGCGACACTCAATGAGACACTGACAGAAAGAGCTGCATGGAAATTACTAAGTCCACCTGCAAAGCAATTTTGTACAAATTGCATTGCATGCAAAGGACAACTCTGCGCTGTTGGGACGTCAGTTGCTTGATGTGATGGTTTCTCTCAACGCAGCCATAGTTTAAGACGCAGTGCATCAACTCCATTTAAATAGTATCTGAACAGCCTCTTGTCTCGCACAAAACCAAGGTTTTCATAAAGTTTCAAAGCAGACTTATTTGTGATTTCTGTTTCCAATACAACCTTTAAGGGGAGAAAAAAAAAAAAAGAAAAAGAAAAAAGCATATCATATTAGAAAGCAGTTGCAATTACAAGACTACTGAATGAATTTCAAAGTTTTTATTTAATAGTACACTTATTAGCAATGAGTGGAATTAAGTTTTTCTTCTCCTGTTTTATTCAAGCATCCCCTCTCCATTCCCACATTAAAAAAAACCCCCACAGTTATTCAACAATTGTAACTGTAAACATTTTCATTTATATCAAGATTTTAGTTCTTTGTTATAAAAGTAGTATTTCAATTCGTTACCTAATAGCTAGGGTAAAAATCAAACAAAAACACAATCCCCATCTCCCAACATCCTCCCCTCACCCCCCCAACAGGTCAGGGTTGAAAATGTACAGCGAGTTTTGAACAAGCAAGTGAACTTTTTGCGTGCCATCAGAACTTGGCACATGAGGGGTTTTTTTCAGTCATTTAATGCCTTAGACCACTAATTCAATAGATTTAGACTAGATACAAGCTTTCAGCATTCTACAACTAGCTGTCACATCCAGTGCCGGCAAGAAATATTTGTACTCAACACAAGTCAGAGTGCACATCAGGAAGAAAGAGCAGATTTTTCCACCTTTTTCCCCCCGTGTTGGTAAGATCTCAGTTGCAGGAAGACCTGTCATAAATAGCTCAGACCAAACCCGCGTGTTAGAGTAGTCCAAATTAAGCAAAGACTCAAAACCATCCCAAAAGCCTCAAGTACAGGCAAAGTGCTACACTGGTGTTAACAAGAATTTAAATACAAAACCGCTGATGAATGTTCCTCTGAATTGTTTCCCCCCTCTTTTCTCCAAATGCACTGAGCAGAGCTCTGGTGTAACTGGTAAGCTGTGCACCCACTCCAAATGATAAAACCTGCTGTCCAACTCAACTGTACAAGGATTCTGCTATGAAGGACAGACCATGGCTGCACAAGAACACAGGCTGAACTGATACGCTGACTAGACTGCATACAGGCCCACCACAATGTACATTCTCGTATTAAACAAGAGCTGATGGACACTGTAGAAATACCGTAGAATGAAAATACAGCCTAAGCAATTTCCGCAGCAAACCAGCGTTTTGCTTAACAGCAGTGCTGGTGTTAAATGTGCTAATGGCTATTTCTAAACCAGCACTTGATACCCACTCTGTGTAGTTAGAACTAGATACATAAAACTCCTTTAGTCCAAAAAGTCATCCACCCCAGGACCCCTTCTCTTCCAATAAAAAGCAGAAAAACTGGTTAACATATGCCCACTCCCCCAAAACCAGGAACAAAATATTAGTCTGTATTTGTAGAGCAGTTTAAGCCAATCTACTTCACAGACTCTGTGGTCCCGCTGCTTTTCAGGCTTGCATTTCCATTCTCCCTCACCTCCTCTGCCGGCTCACTAGGCTTGCTGCTGAGCTGCTTCAAAAAGCAACCGTAGAAAACCTTTCCTTTTTCTCTCCATCAGGTTTGCTTTCTGCAGTTTGAGGAGCGGCTAAGCCGATACAAAAGAGGGAAGCAGCCAGCAGTCAGACTAGTCACCGTCAATAAGATTTAAAAATCCATTTGATGTAGATATTTGGCAATTACTCAAGTTTCAAGCCACTCTAACTGCATTCCAATGGATAATTCCCCCGTGCTTCTCAGCGTAAGAATGCTGGAAGAATAGCAAACCTGGGGCTAACAACCTAATGGACAATGTAAGCCTTAGAAGTTGTTTATTTTCTGAAAAGGAACTAAGAGTCACACATTAAAATATTAATAGTCAGAGTTCTTAAATTACAGCAGGACAGTTTGTTGTACTTGCACGCTTAAGACAACCTAATTCGATTCTTAGTCTTATGGCAAGAATTAGAGATTGAATTTCTCTAGCTGACACCTCACAAAATAATACTATCGAGCCTTGGGACTTGATCGAGTACTCTTAACATCCTTAATCTATTAAAATGGGTAACTATTCATTTAGAACAAATTATCGAAGCGCAATAGTTTTCCTGAAGAGTGCTATTTTCTACACAATTATGCGCATTGTACAACTTAATTCAAATTAAAACAAAGCGTTACTGCCAAAGAGGAAATCTGACCCATGCAAAGCCACAGTGCAGGGGACTATTATTTCAACTCCAGCTACAAAAGGCATTCACTCTCATAAAAGTTTAGTAACCTGGAAAAGTGATATAACAAGTCTGTATTCAACTGCAAGCTCACACACCTTGCTACGCTAAAAGACTTCCAACACTGCAGATCACTGAACGTAAGGGAGTGGTTAAATGTTGAAATTCAGGTTTGTTGGAATCCCACTACCTGAGTGAATGCTCATCTTGAAAGCAAATGCGAGAGGTTTGTTCTGGTATTTCTAAGGAAGGCTCAGCACAATGAAAAATAACTGCCTGATCTCAACATATTGCATTGATCTCAAAGGGCTAAAAACACATTCATTATCTAAAAAGGAAACAGAATCATATTTTATTCAAATTTCATCAGCTTCATTTTGTGACGGATTCATCTCTTCCTGCGTGAGATTTTCAATCAAGCTCCAAACCTTCAATCATTACATTTATTTCTGGTCCCATAGGGTCTATTTTGTTGTACACATACGCCTGTTAGATCCTCTAATAACACAATCACATCCTCCCCTGGAGGCCAGCAAGGGTCTGATTTGATTTAACAGCACTTTCTGCACAAGTTGCAACTTTCTGAAGTCGGTTACTTTCTGTTATGTCTTAAATATCATAAACCTAAGATTTTATCTCAACTGTCTAATTTTAACTGGGTTTAGAAGCAAGAAATCTTCTACAGTGAGAATGAAGTGCAACGTTTCTTGTTATTACGTTTTCATACCTAGAATTTATTCCTAAACTGAAGAAAAATGGAGAGGCCAAACTTTCTTGCTTCTTCAGTTCAAACTCTGAATGAACTAAAGTTTAGAAACCAAGTGATGGAATGATTACGGCCAAATCAAATAAGGAAATGAAGAAAGTACTCTCTCAGCACTCACAGAAGAACTTTTAAAGAAAGGCAACATCCAAAATATAACACTTAATACCTTATATGACTTGTAGATTAAGAAAAAGCTAAGATGTCAATAGTTTGATAATTTCAAATAGGGTTATATAAAAACATACATTTAATTTTTATAAGTGTGGTACTGAATTAAAATGACACATCTACTGGCGTGGTGAAAAAAACCTCACTTCATTCACCCTGAAGTTTCAATGAAAATTCTCATGTGAAGTTGCAATTCCTTTTCACATTCTCGATTTTTGCTTACAAAAAGCTCTTAAAAATCCCACTTTCTAGAGTCTTGATTAGTTACCAGTCACATGGCACAATATTTCACTAATACGAAGTGAATGATTCATATGTAGGTTCCCTAGAGTCATTTGTTACAGATGGAAAACCTACATACAAAACAACTCCTCCTTTCCAGTTGTGATTAAGGGATGTAACAGTTCCACATGAAGGTCTTAAGCAGTACAGTTTTTGAAAATTGCTTGTCAGTAAAAACTAAGCAAATGTACAAAACGCAGCCAGATGCCCAATCTGCTGAAGTCAGCACATACTTTCCTTCTTACACTGGAAGAATGTCAGAACTTCGGAGACAGGAGCAAAAATACTCACCTTCACCTGATTCATATAGTTTACATTTTCTGTGCAACTCGCCCAGAAAGTTATTCTAAATCATTGTGTCCTATTGGAAATTCAGGCCATTATAGTATTGAAAAATCTTCATTTCACTACTCTGAATATTAGAATTCATTAACATCAAATGCCTGAGAAAATCATCAAGGTAAAAAATAAAAGTAATCAAATATCCTTCAAGTTTTGTAACGGTATATCCAGACGCTCCAGCTAAAAGCACGCTGTTGAGCGCTCTCCTTAGGCTTGAAGGTTATTTCTAGTTCAATCACCCACCCCCAACATCAGATCACTTCCCTTGTTTCTATTCTAATATAGGCCACGGCCAGCTCCACGGCCATCTCCTCCCCTCCACAGATTCCATCCCAGCCAATTCACTTCTTCACTTACCCCACAGCTTCCTCAAGCCAGGAAACAACCGCTGGCTGGAAGGATACTGCCTCTCAGCTTTGCAGCATGGCACATAGTATAGACTACATCTTAGTTAGCTCGCTAACCACAAAAGCTTGCACTGTAAATTACTTGTTGCATAGGCCTGGCTTAGTTTATTCCCACTAAATTAGCTTACAGGGGGAAGAAAAAAAAAAAAAAGTCCTTAATCACTAAAATATCGCAGCATCCTTTGAAACGACAGCACATCAATAGCGATTTTTCAAGATTTTCATCTACAGTGTTGTATAAATCCTTTATTTGTCAGGACTCAATGCTGATACCTCAAAAATCCAATGTACACTACTCTGAAAAGCACTGCACTGAACAAAACATTTATCAGATTATATGCCACAAGTCATTGAGTACATTTGCTGTATCTATTCCATAATTAGATTGAAGGGAAGAGTTTCCAATCAGCCTTTGTAAATTCTTCATGACACCCACAGCTGAATATTCATGCTTTTAATTCTATTCCAGCCAAGTCTCAGACAACAGCATATTTTTGAATTGCAGTTCATCTTATATCAAGTAGCAGCATCTTTTTATTTTCATTATCCTTCTGATTTTATTAAGGGACGTAAAAAAAAAAAGAATATCTTAAGAATAACAGAGATTATTACACTTTTTACATACCTCAAAGACAAATTTTTTCCATAGTAGCTAGCATGGGACTATGTTTTGGATTTGTGCTGAAAACAGTGTTGATAACACAGCGATGTTTTCGTTATTGCTGAGCAGTGCTTACACAGGTCTGCCTCTCACACCACCCTGCCAATGAGTAGGCAGGAGGTGCACCAGGAGTTGTGAGGGGACACAGCCGGGGCAGCTGACCCAACTGAGCAAAGGGATATCCCAGACCATATGACATCACGCTCAGCAATAAAATGCTGAGGGAAGAAAAAGGAAGTGGAGGGAACATACGGAGTGATGGCATTTGTCTTCCCAAGTAACCGTTATGCGTGATGGAGCCCTGCTTTCCTGGAGACGGCTGAACATCTGCCTGTTGATAGGAAGTCGTGAATGAATTCCTTGTTTGGCTTTGCTTGCACACGCAGCTTTTGCTTTACCTATGAAACTGTCTTTATCTCAGCCCATGAGTCTTCTCACTTTTGCTCTTCCAATTCTCTTCCCCATCCCACCAGGGGAAGGTGACCGAGCAGCTGCGTGGTGCTCAGTTGCTGGCTGCAGTTAAACCACAACATTGGTGTAGAACTTTGGAAATACACTCTGCTTGCGTTCCACATTGCTCAGGCATAATGAGCTCCCATTTCAAAATTCCGTGCCAGCACAACACTCAGCTGATGCAAAAGCCCCCAAAAAGCAGAGCATAATTAGTTCAGAATCATCATCCCACAAACATGGTTATACAGTTTCCAAACTGGAACTGAAACACGCCTGCACCCGTCCAGCACACGCTTCAAGTAGCTTGAGTTGCAGCGTGCTCAATTAAAGGGGGACAGCAATACCGTCTGAAAAATGCCCTATGCACTTAGTACAAAGCATTTACACAGCACCATAGATGAAAATCTGTGACTAAGACTTAACGAGGTCTGACTGCAAACAAGCCCTCAATACTTAGCACATTTTTTTCCACCTTTACAAGGACAAAAAAAACAGTAAGAAGGACTCTGACTAATATTACAGTGGTAGAAAAAAAAAAACAAACCAGAAAGACACAGGAGAGATCATTATGTGTGTACCTGCTGGATAGCCCAATTTAGAAATGAAGTTACATGACAAGTAGCACACATACATTCATAAATCATACAGTAATCACTGCAGCTCTGGTAGCTTGCATAGAAATAGTCAGTTCTACTACTGACTCTCTAACAACAGCAAGCAATTCACTTCACTTCTTTGCATCTCAATTCTCCAACTGCGATGTGAGCAGCGTGATATCATTCCTCAACTATTTTTTAATTTCTTTAAATCTTGCATACTCTAGCAACGGCAAATGAATGCAAGACCACTGTGGAAAGCAAGGGAAAAAACAAACAACAGAAGCTTTCTTGATTAGTTCAATGTAGCAAGTAGTAAATCAGATTAGAGCAAAGCATATTACATACGATGATAGAAGCAGCAAGATAAAACAAAGAACTTAAACAATTACAGAACTATCAGATTGCACTCCAGTGCCCGAGTACAACAAATTATACAGAAAAAAAGACACCAGTAAGTAGCGGCATGAAGGGAGCTGAAGGGAAGAAGAAATTACCTCAACAATGAATGAAGGCAGAACATATGCAAGGATGCTGCAAGAGGCGTAACACAAGTGGAAAAATAAACAGAGTACGTGCCACAAGTCCTGCGACAAAAATTACAGTTTTGCATGAGAAACTTCACCACATCGCAGCAGGACAATTGAGGGAGCAATTGAAACAAGATAACAGAGAGATCAAAGGATCATTAACTATGACACACTGAAATGACAGGCTGCTCACACATCAGGAACAAGGTGACAATTGTGTTGTACCACACAGATGAAAGTTAAAGGGACAGATAACTAGATTAAGGAGGATGGATGGAGGGAGACTTCCTCACAAGTTAAACATGGTAGATAAAGACAGACAGTTGCTTTACACATATTAAAAAAAAAAAAAAAAGCAGGGACTGTAATCTGGTAAAAGGGAAGACTAGTAACATATATGGCAGAGAAAGTTTGAGTGTGACTCAGTCACTTCCCTTCCAAGTTTTCACTGACATGCTAAATTACGAGAGTTCTGTTAGTGCTACATAATATAGCTATGTACTGTCAGAACAGCCTGATGACTTTCTGTGATAAAACCATATTCTGCAATACTACAGCACATACTGTTCCAGTATCTTCGTGTATTCTGAAGCATGGAAGTATCACACACAATATGCAAGTTACACCGGTCAGTAGCACCTTAAACTAGAGTCCTTGCAGAAAAACATGGAGGCTGTGGAGGCAGCTTTGCAAAGTAAAACAAAACCCACAGCACTGAATTTAAGCACTTATGATAAATTTAGAAAATCCTTCTCCTATTTGTGCCATGTTTTTTGAGGTTACTTTTCCTTTTATAACAAAAGGAAGAGATTCTTACCAACCAATTTCCCACCTAAAAAAAAAGTCCTGTAGATGAAAAACCTGTGAAATGAATCCACATATAGGAGAATGCAAACCATTTACATTATGAAAGTTTTTTTATTAGAAAATCTTACCTCATCACAATCTCCTTCAACCATAGCATAAATAGCTTTCTTTACCAAGTTTGTACCTGAAATACAGATTTCAGTGTCAGAGTTGCAATGCAAAAATGCCAGTTTATATATGACTAACACGTGTGCTACCTACATGACATGACACCTGGGGATAGACAGAAACAAGAAGTTGCAGTCAAGCTGCAGTCTCAAGTTTGAACGTTAAAATAATCCATAAAGCTATCCAGAGACTCAGCTTGAGCGCAAGATTCTTCTAACACAAGGATATTAGAAACAGGCTTCTATGTTTAACATGGTGTTATATATAGCCTTCCAAGATGTGATTCATTCCTTTTTGTTGCATTTAAAGTTAAAAATCTGCTGGCACATACTTGAAGGACATTCATCTTCCAAGGGAATTTCCTCTTACTAAAACAAATACTTCTATTAGTAGCAGAACTTATGAAACCACTTTTCTTGTGGTTCAATCCCATTTGGATTTGCTAGTATCTAATAATATGGTTGAAGCCCATCCCTTCCCCTCAGTCAAGCATTAATTTAATTCTTTATCATTATTTTTCATCTATTTCACAACAGTTCTACAAATGTAATATCCCTACCTGTCTGTAGAATTGGGGTGAAATTGAAAGTTGATTTCAAAGTTATTAGTGGAAAAAACTGCTGTTCAATGAAATTGCATAAATCTCACTTCCATAAGAAGGCTAAGGAAAAGGAAAAAAAACCCCAAGGAATCTAGAGAATGTTTTAAAGTATTCTCAAAACTTTAATCAATTAAGATTTCCATTGAACAAACTGTACTACATTTAAAATAAATCTTCAGATTAACAGCATACTTTGAGAAACAGCAAGGTGGCAAGCGTAGGAAAAAGTCAACATACATAATGCTAAAGTAAGCAAGGCTTTAAATATAAGTTCTATTTATATAACTCTAAAATAATGAACTGTCTAAAGTGAGGGAAAATCTTGCAGATATCTTCATACTAACAGCATTAGTTCTTATTTAGTTACGAATCCAAGCACCTGCAATTAAATTATGGCAGCCTCCTTCATGACTCAGCTAAAAAGAAAGGAGAGAGAGTGATTTCTCAGTGTCCTCTGCTCCACCACAGAACCCAACAACAGCTTTTGAATTGCACCAAAGAAAAAAAAAATTCTACACATGCTTGGATAGTCATGATAATACATAGTATTTCAAGGTTTTTTGAATTTTGGTGGGTTTGGTCTTTTTTTTTTTTTTTTTTATAAGAGCAGAACAAATGCAATGGTACCGTTCTGCAATGTATCACTGTGTTTTTCCACTGCAAGTAATTTTTCTGTCTTTAATCACAAAAGTATGACCTGTTCAGTGTGAGCGAGTGGTGAAGTACATTTTTATCCTTTGAAGCTGATGACTACTTCTTAAGTTAAAATACGTTACAAAACGTAATTTCACAATAACCAACACAAAAACCCAAGTTCTGTGAGAACAGGTCTTTAACTAAGCCAAGCAGGGTAACTGGTGTTAGAATGAGAACCCCTTCATCAGGGTAAACTGATCAACAAAGGAGGGGAAACTCCCTGTCGAGAGGGATTTCTTTTATTGTGTAACTCCCCAAGAAAAAAAAAGCAGATCTCCATTTCAGTCATTCAAGTAGCAATATACAACTATTTCTCTTCACTTATTAATACAATGAGCTACATACATTCTCCCCAAGGAGCAATATACGCTTAATTGATAGGGGAAAGTCAGGGGATATGTTCAGTCTATCTTTTTTCAGTGACCTTAACATAGAAACACAGTGCTGAGGGCACATACTAAGACACAAAGCAATTCCCACTGTTATTTGACAGCGGTAACAGGCAGAGGTACGGCAATCAGCAGCCCCTTTCTTTTTAGCTTTATCATATCCCAGATGAAAATCTCATAGGGCATTTCAAGTTATTTTAACAAAATTTAAAAAGCCATTGGAGAGCGTGTGTGGTCAAATAAGGTGGAGATGACAGAAACCACCACATCTAGAAGTTCAGTTCTGCTTAAATCTTTGACAGCTACAGGCATCCCAACTACAGGATTTAAGTAAGAAGTAACAAAAAGGCTATTCTTACCAATTCCTTTTCTTCTGTATTTGGAATCCACTGCTAACATGGCTATATAACCTCTGCGGAACATCTTTTTGTGCATATCCAGCTTGCAGACGATGGCACCTACACACTCCTCACCTACCATGGCCTTAAAGACAAACATACACGTACGCAATCTCAGTTTGTGATCTACAGTGCTACCAAAAGTAGTCAACCAGTTCATTTTAAGTGAAACAGCTACACAAAATTTGTTCACGTAAAGCTCAGTAAATAAATAAATAAAATTTTAAAAATTTCTCCAAAAGTATAAGTAAGATTAAGGGAGTCTTATTTCTTTATTACATTCAAATAAAGTCACAGTCAATTAACCACCAATGAATTGTTCTGGAGAGAATCACAGTACTATTCCATGAATTCTACGAGCAAGAACACGTGTGATAGGAAAGGGGGGGAGAGGGGGAAAGAAGGAGGGGAGGGGTAGGAAAAAAAAAAAAAAAAGACAGAACAAGTTAAGGCATAAATCATCCTTTCACATTGGATGCTGCAGAGGAAAAACAAAGTCCATTCCTGTTTCATAGCAATCTGAATTTTCATGTACAAGGGCTGTGGTAGATAACATGCTTAATTTTTGTCTGGTTTTAATGTCAAGGCCACAATGGATTAGAGGAAAATGTTGCTACATTTAATCTCTAGAAACTGTCATTTCCAGTCATATCACACCCAAAGAACAAACAAAAAAGCACAGTTAATTTCACACATTTTAACTGTTCAGAGATATCATTTGTTAAGAGCCAAGCACTGACAGTTAAACCCAACAGCACTGTCGCAAAAAGCGTGGTCAAGGAGAGGTAGTTATTCTGAAATATTAAGAAAACAAAAAAATAAAAACAAAAATAAAAGAACCAAACTCCTCTCCAAACATTTATCAAACTACTTGCACAATCACTGTGTTCACCAAAATTTGACTATTAAATATATCAGAGAAAGACTGTAAGAAAAAATTAAGTCGTATGTTAACTGCAGGATTAGGCAGCGTGAGAGATTAATGACGTTATAACCTGCAGCAGTAAAACTGAATAATGCCGCAGATCAGGACAGCATCCAAGGGGAGAATGAATTACTACTCATTCAGGAAAGATTGACAGAGATAAAAAAAAAAAAGAGACTCATAATTGTGTGTACGGGTGCATGAGTGGATCCACAGCCTTTGACAGACCTGTACCTGCAGGGGGGAACCAGCCTTCGGCTCAAGTGAAGCAACTAAACCGGGACTACAGCTCGTGATTGGCACAAGCATGTGCTGGCACAAGCGCTGCTGGATAATCCAAATTTACAACAGCAAGGCACGTCAAATGAAAAGGACTCGCCAAAGCCACTATCGCCAGGCGTCAGCGCAGCCCACCTGTGAACCCGGCGCTCAGTTCTCCAAACTCTATGGTACATGCAGCCTCCAGCCACCCGAACATTTTTTGCACACCACTTGTAATGCTAAGACTCTACAGACTGAAGATTCCTTCATGCAGATCATATCGCAGGCACATACCCACAGGTTTTTTTCCCCCCCCAAGAAGAATAATGTCTCCTAGCATCCCTACCGGGATGGTGGGTTATTAACCAAGCTGTGAACCGGGAGCTGCATGAAAGGTGAAATGAAGCAGCCCAACATGCACAAGCTGCAGTTTGAAAGCTCTATGATACAGCGTGATCTTCACACCATTTCTAATGCAGTTTAAGCTCATCAGGCAAATATAATTATTGCTAAGGTTTTATTTGGCAGAAAAATACATTTTTAGCAGTATCCAAGAACAACCCTGAACAATCTAAACAATTTGAAACAACAAAACCACCCCTGTAGCATGAGCTAAATGAATTGAAATACACAGCCTCCAAGCAGCCTTTCATTTGTTCTAAAACACAGTTTATTCCACAGAAAAGAAAAGCTGTACTTATACTAAAACTGTGTACGCAAAGCGTCAGCTTAAGGCAAGCTTTGTATCTAGAAAACCAGGGAGTTAAATAAAGAGTATCATCAGACAGCCTGTCCGTAACATTGCTATAATTACGCAGAGTACCTAGATGTAATCTTATACCTCACTTAAAAAAAAAAGCACACCACAAACTAGCACGCTATAGTTATGCTTTGCCCTGAAGTGAACACGTGCAAATTGTTGATCATAACACTCATGGAGATAATTTTTAAGATTTTTTTCTTATTATTTCTAGACATTGCATATCGGTGTTCCGTCTTGTTTAGGGCATTTTTCAGAAAAAGCTACGTTCATGAATCATATATTTAAAACGCCGAATGAACACAAAAGAATTTTGTTTCAGTGATCAAAGCAGCACACACTCACTGGTTTTACCACTGTTGCCAGAGAGCTGAATAAAGTATGAGCTGGTTACCAGTTCCCCAAACATTCAAATCTATTTCTCTGTCTTTAGGCAGGTAAGTCTGCCGGTTAATCTACAGCTGTTCCACTTACAGAGGGAGTGCTGCATTATTTCCACCTCAATTTTAGGGCTTTTTGTTGCCTTTCCTTCCTTTCTCCTTCTCTCCACCCTTATCTAAAGCTGGAAATAAACCTAAAATGTGAAGTAAAACTTTGTAATTAAATTCTCTGGAGAAGGTTAAACTGCTTAAATAAAAAAAAAAAAAAGAAAACCAACAACAAAAAAAACCATCACAACAGACAAACAGGAAGAGTGAAGGGGAGAAAAAGTGGTTGCACACAACACCATTTACGAAAAGACAATCATAGGCCAAATGTTCTTCTCACATATATGAGAGTACTTCAAAACATACAGGTTTCTACAATCAGAATTGAGCCCAAGTTAGTATTACAAATCATAAACCCCACAGAGTACTCTAAGATTCACTTTAATCATAAGTTATTAGCAGGATTAACATACATGAATTTGAATCCAATATTTGCATCAACTTTGTTCTTATGAGTAAGTTTAAATGTTTTAAACAAACCAGATTTTAGTATCTTTGTATTGCAACCATCTATTACTAGAATAGCTAGCATAGAAACACCTGTAAAGCACCAAGAATGTTACTTTTCAGAAAAACTAAACAATTGTCATTAATTTCGTTAGCAAAGAAGGCATTAAGACGGTCACCCACAGTCTGAGTATGAGTTTCACACCCAGATCCTGTGACATTTGTCCCCATTTAAATAAGGTTAAAAAAACCAACTAGCCCCTGAAATAGTTTGAGATTCAAATGCAGTGAACCTGCGCTACTGCAAAAGAGCTTCCCTTCCGCACACGCACCAAAATCCCCCCAAAAGTACCACAGAAACAGCTCTGTGTGAATCCTTTGGCTTACGCTGAGCGATCACGTTACTGAACGCCATCAGAGGATACACTGAGGCTAATGGTTTTAACCTAAAGGCTGGCAGTTCAGGCAGAGCTCTTTACGATACTGGGCAAATCACTAAATCACTCTGTTCCCACTCCGTGAAACTGGACATGAGTAATTTCCCTCCTGCGTAAGGGCACTGCCAGAACAACTACACTAGCTGTTATGTACTCAGATGCTGCAGCGACCAAAGCTTCCACAAAGCCGCTGACGGGGAGAGGTAGCACAGCAAGCCTGTATCTCAAACCACGATCACGCCTAGAGAGGAAACCGGAATACAGAGAGAGCGCGCAAATCGGGAATGGATGTTACAGAATTTCTTCCTACGTCTGTCGTGAGGCTAGGCAAACTTCCCAGACAGCTTCCTAACTTTTCAGGTTCTTCCTTTATGCCCCAGGTTTTCCGCCACTGAAAAACAGAGGCGATGTCTTACAAGTCTTAATTTCAACGTGAAGTGTGCTTAGACTCTTGAATAAAATCCAATTTTAAAAAAAGCAAAGTATTAGTATAAAAGAAGATCTTAACTGCAGTCATTTAAGACCTACAACACATGTAAAACCACTTACATGGAACTAATAGGTTATTTTTAAACTTGTGAAAATTTAAATTATAAATGCTGCTATAGCTAGTGGCAAAGTTAAGAACCCAGTAAAAGAACAGATTTTCCAGATTTTTCTTAAAAGGCAGCTGAGTGGTGCAATATTGTGAATTACAGGAGAGGTTACAACACTCAGCCAGAACTCTGCTTTTATTACGTTCTGTCTTATCCAAACTTTGGCACAGAGCAAGGTTTCCTAAGCTCACCTCTCCCACGCTAAAGTACTTTGAAAAAAGAATTTTCTGGAATATTTAATGTATCAGTTCTAAATACAAGTTTTAGAACTTTAACGCTGCTAAGACTAGAAGCCGCAAAAACACCTTAAAAGGAAGCTACAACTTTGAAAATGCATTTACAATCCATATGGGGACACAGCTGTAGCGATGCTTAAGAATGCTTCATATGAAACAAAAAAGATACGCTCCTTTCCTCGGTCATTTTTTTGACAGAGGAGTGGTTCTCATAGGTCACTTGAAGAGAAACCGAGCTGAGAGAGCTCCTGGAATAAGTAAAAACCCCAGGCATTTACAGGGCATCCACACCTAGCACGCAGCGCAAACCTGCTCTTCCAAAAGACGGGCAACACCTGAGTTTCAGCAGACGGTTGCAGTTGATGGAGGAGAAGGTTCTTACCCGGGAAGAGCGCGGTCAGATAATGCTGCGGTGTAGAACTGATCATCAAGTACTCCCCACTTGTTACCCCTAAAGTCAAGAAGACAGCTACATGGACAAATTTGACATTAAAACGAACGGGTTTTGAAGATTCCTAGAATCTCTGTGTCCTTTTAAAGGGGAGTAAGAACTTTTTTTGAGTGTACAGTTAGGAAGCGGTTTGATACAGCAAAACCCACTGGTGACTAGTTAGGGTTCATCCTATGCCTTCCCTCCAGCTGTGCATTCTCACCTCTTCTCTTGCACCAACACCAGTGCCTGTGACACCCTACTACGAATATATTTGGAGCCTTTAACCAACAGAAACCCGCCCCTAAAACATATACATATACACACACACTTACAAACATCTGGTGGCAGCAAGAGGGCTATCTTAGCTCAGAGAAACACAAGGGTTGGCACAAGCCAGGAAGGAAAAGCAAGCAGCAACGGTGCACCTTGGGAAGGCCAAGCCAAAACTCAGCAAGTTTCGAACCCACGGGATAATCATCATCAGGAATAATGTTAATAATGCCCCCAGAAAACAGCTCTGCATTACCAGCTATCCAAAATGCAGGATAGCAAAATTACGGTGTTTGAGATGGTTTACTGAATAAATATCAGCAAGGGATAACCGCTGATCAGTTATGGAAAATACACATACCATCTTCAAATTTAAATGGTGGCAGTACTTTCCCCTCACATGCTGCTAAAGGGAAAGGAGGCCATGACAGTGCAATGAAGACAGGGGAGTATGCATTGGAAGACTTTTAGAAATGGTGATGGTGAAAAAAAAAAAAAATCAGTAAAGGAATTGATTGAACCCCTACAGATAGTTTTCCCAAAACGCAACTGAATTGCAGCCTAACCTCTTCCTGCAAGACCAATCAAAATCAAAACAAAACCTGAAACCAGAAGGGTGTGAAGCCACAAGTCACTAAAGAAAAAAAATATTCTGTGAGATCAGGCACTCTGCTTCTGTTCACCATCCTGACACTGTTCCTGCTAACGGGAATATGCAGTCCCTGACTGAAGAGGAACACTTTAAAGAGACTTATTAGATAGAAGTAGTTCAGGAATCCATTAACTGCAGGAACAAATTACATTTTAGAGAACAGAAAGTCTTCAAGACAAGCTCTACAAAACAAAAACCTTAAAAATACTAAAACCAGTCACAAAAAACCACACCCATCAAATACTGCAAAAGCTTCAAATTAAGTAGATAACAATTTGCAAACAGCTCTGGACATTCATAGCCACATATTCTTTGCTACAGTTTTATGTACTGTACATTGTTCCACCCTTAAAAAAATGGCAAATTGAGTAGAATTACACAGAGTTCAAGTAGAGTTCTGTTGATTCAAGGCTATTAAAAGAGGCTGTCACTACAAAATAAACTTAAGACACTTTCTTTTTCTTGAGTGGTATCTTATTCTTTGAATGCACTTGTTAAATATTAGAAATCATCTGTTTTAGTGCTCTGTCAAACAACCTGCCATTGCTCTTTTCATAACAAATGTCTCAAGTTATTCCCTGACAAAAGAAAAGATTTAAAGTCTTAACAAATGCATTGTGATCTAAGAGTATCCAACATTACCTTGGCATTACCAGTGACACACTTGATGCTGAAAGTATGGATGTGTGTAATTCACAAGAATTTACTTCCAGTATGAGGTAAATCAGTCACACACAGCTGCTCAGTGCTTGAAAAATACCATTCTGCTCTGATCAGCATCCTTATAATGGCAAACATGACTCTGCATCAAACAATGTTTTCAAATATTTTTGTATTTCCATTTTGTTCCAGAAGGTAATGCTTTGCTCAACTTTGTATAATCCTACTGTATTCCCTCTTCAGGGTTTTAAGAGGCACAGTTTTGAAAATCCTCCTATAAATCATATAAATCCCGCTGTAAATTATACCAGACCCTAAACCAAGAACATTCAGGAAGTTTGAGGCCAGATGGATTCCATTAGCCTCACCTCCTGCACTCACACCCTATTAAAATTTTACAGAGATACTGCTGAATTGAAGGGTGTCTTGGCTCTGGCTAAATCACACCTTTCAGAGAGGTGTCCAGCCTTGATTAAAACATCAAGAGAGAAGAATTCATCATTTACCTTAGCAAGGAAGTGCCATACACTCACATAAACGTTCTCTTTTGCAGACATAAGTTTTCCTGTGAGTGAATCAAACACAGCTAGGCTCCCACTATGCACGTATACCCCTCAGGCCAACTTAAACTCAGTTTCATGTATCTGTGGACAGATCAGCATCCTAAACCCACGCTTCTCAACTGAGACACAAGCTCTTCCACAAGAAGCAGTCAACACTTAGAAAGACAGAGCGACAGCTAAATCAATCTTTTAAATAGCGTAGGAGGAAGAACATAAAACTGAATACATCGTTAGTACAGCAAGACAATCGAAGCAGCATGAGAATTTCTGCATGCTGCACACACTATCACACCTGTAAGAAGCAATAGTTGTCTTCTTCAAAGCCAGTAAATCAAACAGTCTACAAAACCTTTAACAGTGTCTCTCCACATGTCGCTTAACATTTACACGCTAGCCATGCTGAAGTCCGCTTTTAAACCATTGTGCAAGATTTACTAAGCACTCATAAGACACTAGTGAGCTAAGTGCTTTCTTTTTTTTTAATACAAATCTAGGAACTTAGACGGAATGGTAAAATGAGCTACCAAAGGTCACAAAAGTCAATGTCAAAACCAAGATTAGAAGCCTTGAATTGCTGGATCCTAGCTCTCTGCTCAAACTCTTTCCCCACCACTTAAAACTTATATTAACAAATGTAGGAACTTCATGCTTTACTTATGCATGCACAGGTCACAAGGGGACTTCATTAGGAAGACAGGTACTTCCAAAAAAAGCTTGGCCTTATCCACAAAAAGATTATTAGAAGTACTTCCACACATGTCAACCCTTTAACCCTCCCCTCCCCAGCCCCAAACCACTCCCAGTTCCTGCCCTCCCCGCTCCCTCCGGCACTTACCAAAAAGCAAAGTTGTGGCCAGTTGTGGATAAAATACCTATATGTGTAAATGGAGTAGGGTTCAGACAGATCTTTGGTGATCAGTCTCATGATATCGGGCATCTGCAGCTCTGACTCATATCGGACGTATCGTATCGTTAGGTCCTCCTCGGGCTGAGAGTCCGTTCCCGAGCCTTTCAAACTGCAAGCTGCTGCTAAGGACCTGGAAAGTAGCAGCAGGGACTCCTCCTCCTCCCCTCCTCCATCTCCCTCCTCCTGCTCTTCCTCCTCCAAGCCAGTCCCTCCTGCCAGTCCATTGCGGGCTGCAGTCTTAGCAGCAGTCGTAGCTGTGGCAGCAGGCTGGCTCCTGTCCCCTGTTGCTGCTGCTGGGGGAGAAGGAGGAGGAGAGGGTGCAGTCCTTCCCTGGGGAGGGAGGTGGTTGGTAAGGGGGGACGAGCACGGTGCTGTGGTCGGGGGCGATGACTGCTGCTGCTGTCCGGAGCCCATTGTTTTGCTAGCTCGCTTGTTCTCCAGCCCCTCAGGGGCTGCCCCTGCCTCCGAGCTGAGGATCTTGCTCTTGAGGGAGGCCCGCAGGTGCCGCAGCTCGGGGCTGATGAGGCCGTTGAGCTGGTGGTTGTGGTGCGGGGGATGGTGGTGGTGGTGGTGGAGGCGGTGCTGCTGCGGCCCCCCCTTGCCGCCGTCGCTGCTGCCTCCTCCTCCTCGCTGCTGCTGCTCCCATCCGCCCGCGAGTCCCTCCTCTTCCTCCTCCTCTTCGGCCTCCTCGTCCTGGGCCCCGGTGCAGGCGGCGGCGGCAGCAGAGGAGGTGGAAGAGGAGGAAGCAGCTCCCCCCCCTCCTCCTCCTCCGGGGAAGGGGGAGAGCGTGTCCCCCTGCGGGGAGAGGACGCTGCTAGGCCCCGGCGGTACCTCGGCCATATCCTAAGGGAGAGACCCACACAAACCCACCGAGGAGGAGGGCGTCAGACGAGACGGGGGCGAGGGAGGGGAGGCGGCGGCCTCACGGGCCACGGTCGAAGGTGGGGGGGGGGGCACGAACAAAGGCAGAGACGGTGCCCGGGCCCCGCCTCGCCGCTCCGCCGCCGCCTCTTCCTGCTGTCCCGCTCCCCCCGCTGCCACCGCCGGGGCCCTTCCCCGACCCCTTGCGGGCCCCGGGCGGCCACTCGCCGCCGCCGCCGCGGCCTCCCCGCCCGCCGCCGCGGCCACTCACCCCCGCCTCTCCTCAGCGCCGCGGCTCCCACTCTCCGCTCATCCAGCGGCCGCCAAGCGCGGCCGCCGCTGCCGTAACCCGCCGCCAAGTTTCCTGTCAGCTTTTACGACACTTCCTCCCTTGGCGGCGCGGCCTAGCGACGGCGGGGCGGGGCGGCCTCGCTCTGGGTACGGGCGGGAAGGGATCACTGGCAGGGCCCGGCCGCCATCACGCTGCTGGGCTGACCGGGCCCCGGAGCCCGGCGGCTTTTGCCCCGCAGGGTCTCGCCGCTCCCGCTGGCCGGTACAGGGGCTTCGGGGCACCCGCTCCCGGGGCTGCTGTGGGGGTCGCGGTCTGCCCGGGCGAGACTGGGGTCAGGCTGGGCCCTTGGGGCCTGCTCGGCTCTCGGCTCCCAGCCCGTGTCCCTTGGCTGTGGATCCTCTGGCCACGGCACCATTGCAGCCTCCCCTCCCTTCTCTCACACCCCAGGAGATGCTCGCATTGATGTTTGTGCTTTGTTTTGTTTGATCAGCCCAGAGCTGAGCGGGCACACGTGCTGCCTACGAGGACATCACCAGCAGCGTTGAGCTGGGGCACAGGTGCCAGCAGTGCTTTGGTGACGCTGGGTTGCAGATCAGGAGTGCAGGAGTTGTTGCTCTTCCTTTTCAAAGCAGTGTGAGGGATGTCATTCCTTGTCTGGATAGGTAAAGGAGGGTCTTGGACTGCACTGAGCAATTGAAAGTGGTGGAAACTCGGCAAACCAGAAAGTAGCCTCAAGAAATCCAGTTTCTCCACTGCTGTTCCGCATTAAATAGTCTCTGTTTTAAGAACATGCTACTAGATTTCATAGTAACAAACAAATACTTTAAATCTGAGGCCTCTATTAACATAAACACACAGCCCCTCAAAGTGCAGAGAATAGCGGGTTCTTCCTTTTCGCACATGAAAGCTTGGCAGGGCTGCTGTAAGACTCGTTCACTTGCATTTGCTACAGTTAGTTTTCAAGGAAGTGACAGGTCTGGACTTAAAAGGAAAATCCAGCAACTTCTCTACGTGTTCTGACAGGGTTCGTTAATTAGGAAGGAAATAGACTCTGAGGTTACAGGCTTCTGTTTGTGAACTGCTGAGTTCTGAAGTAAAGTAGGAAAAGAGTAAAATACCTATTTAAAAGTGAGTGAATTATAAGGCTTTTATTCCAAGTAATTAATGATGGAAATACTTAAATTTTGAGCGTGGAGTACGCCTCTATCTTTTTAGATTTATTTCTTTTCCTAGACTCCATGCTGAAAGATTAGTGCATGTTATCGCTATTCGTACTGGCTCTATGTGTCTCACAGTTGCTTTGCAGGTCGGTTTTAGGCACTTGTATCTGCTCTATGATGGCGTTCGCACACACAGTTTTATTCAAGGGTTTAATGGGTTTTTGTGTGTGTTTTCAGGCAGCAAAGGACCTTTGTGGGCCCGAGCTGGAGCTGAACTGCTCTGGCAGACCGGCAGCGCTCTGAAGTTCACCGTCCTCGGGTAGTTTAAACAGAAAGAGCAAACAAATGTCTTGGCAGCGTAGGGGTGGCCCAAATTCTGTCCTCATGTTGCGGCAGTGTGATTGAGAGCATCTGAGCCACCTGTTGGGGTGGTATCTGTGTTAAGATGATCCAGGCCAGCAAACGTTAGAGAGGGTGAAGATCATCTGATTTACCATAAAAACACTGTGTTACCTACAATGAAGTTACAAGTACCATGGAAAAAAAAAAAAAGCTTCTCTTGTGTGCTCTCTAAGTCGCTGGTAACGTTTTGTGTTCCACTTCCAGTACCTGTTGAGCCACTTCCAAACTCAGAAGGTCCTGTTGGTCTTAACCATTCATTGTCCCTAGCTAGGATCCATCTGACCAAAGGTAGACATGGACAGGACGGACACCTCTGAGCGGGTGCCTTTGATTCCCCTTAATGTCAGTGGAGAGGAAAAGGCACTCCTGTGCTGGGATGCAGCTCATCCTAAAGTAGATTTCTAAAGCAAGTCAGGTGAATTGTGCTTTGGAGGTGCCATCGTCCCACGAAATAAAGGGAACTCGGCATAACCTGTTCAGCTCAGGCGGTCACACCCGCTGTCACTCTGAAGTTAGGTGGAAGGTGTCCAAGGTGTCCTGTAGTCACTGTTGGGTGTTCTCAGTCTGAGTGCCTGCTGTGCCTCTCAGTTGTCTTGTTTTATTATGACAACAGCTGCTTTTAAAACTGATGTTCTCAACCAGAAGTGGCACCTTTTTTAACAGCTTTAAGTGCATTTTATTCCTTGGATTTCTTCTTGGCTGGTTTTTGAACCTCCAGGAGCCGTGAGCACCCTCATGCTGTTGCAGACTGCACCTTCTGAAGTAGAGATGGGGCTTGGACACAAGCCTCATTGTTTCTAGTTCTTTATTCCGTAACTCTGTGACCTTGGGGGTTTCCATGGCTAATTTATTTTCTAAGAAAACAGCACACACTTAGGAAACCTACTTCTGTTATCTGTGAAAAGAAAGGGAGCTGTTGATGGCCTTCCTCTTTTTCTCTTAAGTATTTAAGGCAAGTACCTACACATTGACTTAGCTTCTACATTAGATCTGAACTCAAGGAAACTTTGGTGGAAAATGGACATCTAAAGATGTGTTCCCTGTTAAAATAAAGGTGACAGCCCAGCTGCACCAGAAATAAGGATGTTGGAGACAGAATATTGAGATGTACTTAATCTGGGCAATAAACGGTAGGAGGAGGTCAGTGCTTAACAAAGAAGCATTATTTTTTTTTTCTCAGAGAAGGGGAAGTAGTTTGACGTGAGCGTCTGACGTGGAAGTGCAATTCCTTCCAACTAAAATGCTCTCCATTTTTCTTCACTTAGCAACAATGATTCTTTTAAAAAGTTGCCCAGCATGTAACAGTGACCATGTTACTTGAGCTCTGACTTCAGCAGCAAATCAATAATAAAATTATGTTTCTTTTTCCTTGCCACTTATCCAAGTCAAAAATAAATGAGACATTTTGGAATTTGGTTTTTCAGGTAGGCGCGTAAAAGTTTTTCATGGGCCTTCTCAGTGTTATGGCCCTGAGGGCATCTCCCTTCCTAGGAGTTTGCCCGTTCGGGCTTGGGGACATCTTTGAGATAGCGCAGTCGATGGCTGACCAGCACGACCATGCCTGCTTCACCTTGCACTTGCCCCGTTGCCATGGGCTTGTCTGGTGTCCTGGGTGTGCAGATTCTGAAATTTCTGCCCTGGACTCTGCATTTAGAGAGGAAATGCAAAATGTGCTGGCGGAGGCGGAAATACCAGGTCCAAGTTCCTGAAACAGCAAATATAGAATCATATTAAAATTACACAAGGTTGTAGGCACAGGAAAAGAGGAATTCAGTAAAAACAAAATGTATTTGTATGTATCAAATAGTGTTGTTCACTTTCTACCTGGGAAACTGGCTGTTTAATGGTAGGATTCGTGCTCAGAGAGGAAATCTTCCATGTAAAATGATCAGTTTGGAAAAACTGCGGTTTAGAAAGTGTTGTAACAAGAGAAATCACAAGGGGGTAGTGTTGTACAGCACTCCCGCCTCTGCAATTCCCACAGCAGTGACCCTGGGCCGTACACCAAGTTTATTGTGCCAGAGGAAGATACAAAAGCCGCTGCCTGCGTCTCTTCTGACAGCAATCCCTGGGAGGATGGCATTTTTCTCCGTGCGACCTGTAGTGTCAGGATCAATACTGCAGCAGAATTGCCATCTCCACCTTTGTAGCTACGTTGAAACCAAGTGTGAAATGACAATGAGATGGGTTTGATTGGTTAAAAAAAATATATATATTTAAAAAGCAGAGATCTGTGAAGGATGAGTAAATTATGACAATATTTATTTCATTTCTTGGTCTTACCTTTTTTTTTCCCCCCTACTATAGGTGAAATCATGTGACTCCTTGATAACTAAAGCTGACTTCTCTTACCCATGCCTGCTCTCAAAAGCAGGAAGAAATCATGGCTGAGCAGGAGAAGTAAAAGGGGCGTTGGTAATTTCATTCAATAATGCTCCTTCTGATAAGGAACTCTTGAGCTTTTCAGGAAGACTTACTTTCTGTCTTTGCTACCCTGCCACAGCTCCTCTCATTTCTTCCCATCTCATGGGGACACAGCAGCTCTCACAAGTACGGGAAGAAACAACGGAAAGAGCAGAGGGAATCTTCCTGCCTATCTGTTGCACCCAGGCTTGATGTGTGCTTGGAAACCCAGTGAAAATGTACTTAAGAGCAGAGATGCTTATTTAGAGATGATTTCATAGACAAGGATTGATTCCACTATGCCTGGCATCTGGCCTGTGAAGCTAATGGGGAATGATTAATTTAAAATGATGCGCTGCACTGAGAATAGCCGGAGATAGCTCTTCTCTTCCAAACTCTTTGTCGAAAAAGAGCAGAGAAGGGAGGCTTCAGGGGGAAGCTGCAGATGTAATGTACGGGAAAGCTCAACATACGGCTGCAAAGCTAAAGTCAGTAGCTAAGATCTCAGCTATAGACCCAACTCTGCTGAAAACAGTCCCTGGCACAGAAGGGAAAGTGCTGTGAGAATTACGCATGTTTGGCTTTCTCGTCCAGCTGGTTGCTCGTTCCGTCGTTGTTTGGTGCTCTCAGTATTGCACAAGGAGATATTTTCACTTGAGCAAGTCAATATGTTGATCTTCTTGCGTGAACTGCTCACCCACACATTCTGACCCATCCCACTTTATGGTGCGAAAGGAGCACACGGGCAGGAAATTCAGGCACGCTTTCTTGCAATAACACCTGTCGACAGTTTTAGGCTGAGTTTGACCACTTCAGTTGGGTTTCGTTTACAGCTGTCAAGCAAAAAGAAAGTGAAGTTACTAGTCTATTAAACAATGATGTGACTTTGTATCCTGTATCAGTATCAGTGAGCTTGCTGAAAGCTTTACAATAGGCAAAATATTCACCATTTAGCATATCAATGTATATTAAATACCTCTGGACGTATAGAAATAAATTCTTAAAGTCTATGAGGTTCCACTGGAGCCAATAAGAAATCTCTTATTTACTTCAGCAGGAACAAAGTCAGACCAACACTCTAGTCCTTTGAAAAAAAACTACCTAAAACTGTTTAAAATATGATTTGGCATATGGTCATTAAAGTGTGATAATCTTTTTAGAAGGTCCTCTGCCATTTGCTGTTTTTCTCTTGCTGATAGATTCCCTAAGGTATGAAATATTTAGGGGAGTAAGTACCTTTAAAAACTGTGGAGGATGAAGAAGATGGGAATGTAAACTTCCTGAAAAAGGGGAGAGTTGGAAGGAGGAGTTAGGGAGTTTTAGACACATGAGCTTATCTTCAATGTCCTGAAAAAACCTGGAACAAATAATCAAACAATTTGTAAGCACTTAAGAGAAAACAAGGAGATTAGTGACAGTCAACATGGATTTGTCAAGAACAAATCACGTCAAACCAATCTCATTTCCTTACGTGACAGGGTAACCAGCTTTGAGACAGAAGAAAAACAGTTCCAGTCATAAGTCTTGACATTAGTTAGACTTTTGACGGGACATGTTCGTAAATGAGTGAAGGAAACATGATATATATGAAGTTATAAATGGCTGTGTGCAAAGTGTTTCAGAGAATAATTCTCAGTGGTTCACCAGTAACGTGTAAGAGGCGTTATGTGAGAGCTGGTGTATTATTCAATGTTATCAATGGACCAGAAAGGATTTTTTTTACATTTGGAGGCAAAGCCATGCAAGGATGGACTGCAGAGACAGGGCCAGAATTGCAAATGATCTTGAGAAATCTGAAATACAGTCTGAAAAAGGCCGGACACTTTGATTAGGATGAACACGAGATGCTAGGCTTAGGAAAGAACAAACAGCTACAGAAATATTGGCTGGAGAAGATCTGGAGAACAGCTAGAGTTCTTTGGAAAAGAGCACGAGGAGGAGCCCTTTCTCTCCCCTCAGCTGTCAGGAGGCACCAGCTGGAGCCCAGCTTTGGGCTTTGCTCTGCAAGAACCGTGAGGGCTGATTCAGAAGCGTGCAGAGCAGCACACAGCAATGAGCAGAGGGCTCAAAACCAGGACCTGTGATGGAAAAGTGAGCGTGCTGGGGTTCTTCAGCTTATGAAAGAGTCAGCTAACACGGGACACCATAATCTCTTCTTCGTGTCCATGATGGACAGGACAAGAAGTACTGACCAAGAGAATTCTGAAAAATGTTAACTGTGCAGACAGCAAAAGCTCCTGGAGAAGGTTATCATGGAAAGCTTTTAAGAACAAAAAATGTACAGCTGATCCTTTCTTGTTACACAGGAATAGATTAGAGAAGGTTATTGAAGTCTTTTCATACTCTGCTTTTATTAAAATTCCAGCAATATAGTAATTTTTCATTGTCAAAAGTGAATTTTACATCACAGGCACCTCTGTCAAGCGGGAAGCTAATGCCCTGTCACTCATTATATGAACTTCACTGGCAGGGCACTGAGAACACAACTAGCAAAGTATTGGGCGACTGCTAATCTAATTATATCAAAAGTGACGTTACACTGAGTATTAAACAAATGTTTCGGTGTGAAGTGGCATATGAAACTGTTGCTCGTTTCTCCTATGTGACACTACAGGGGCAAATTTCCCCTTCAACGGGACTCCCTCAGGGAGCAGAGAGGGAAGGGGAACTCCCGCTTGCTCCATACCGTGCTGCGGGAATGCTGATCTCGTCACTCTCTCTTCATCAGGGTGTAGATATTTAAGATAACTAGAAACAGAGACTCCAAAATGCTGCAGGAATTAGGCAACTTAAAATATCATCCTTCTTAAAATTTATTGCTGTGCATGCATAAACCCATTTCTATTCACTTAAGACCAGTACGCCCAGTACTTGTAGTTGGTTCGGGACTATCCATGACCTTAAGCTTAGATGTGAGTTTAAGTATATGGCTGGCTGGGATCTCATAGTTTTGCCTTGATTTTTCTCCCATTCACACTGAACCAAATCCTGATGCCACTGAACGATAACTCAGCTCTGATTTCCCCGGGGCAAGAATTCAACTTGTACTGCTTATTCTACGCTGCGCTTTAGTTGGCTCGCAGGGCCAGAGATAGGCAGTGGTATTTTGCTTTTAGTGAGGAAATACAAGTTTCCACATTCCTTTCTGAGGCAGAAAAGTGCTGCCTGCAGTGCTCAGAATAGTTCGAGGGAATTTTTTTTTTTTTAAAAGCTTTCAAAAATATCCTCCAAGTGAGCCTTGGCAGTATCTCCGGCACCACCTGCTACTGATAGGCAGGAAATCAGGAGCGGCTGGAGGAGGATGGCTGGAGTAAAAGTTGCCTGGGAACCTCTGTTTTGATGGTCAGCAGAACCAAAATTCAGATTTAGCTGAATGTTCAGTCTTGTTTGGCTGTATATTTTCCCTGAAAGGAAAATAACAGGACCCTTGATGCTTTGAATGCTTTAACTCTGCTCTTTCATTGATGCCCTGTCACGACACTGGGCAAAACTGGTACAATTACAGTCTTAATCTAAAAGTTGCGCACTGGAAAAAAAAAAATAAACCTGGCTGCTACAGCCTTTGCAACAAACAGACGACATTTAATGGTAAAGCTGTCAACATGACAGTGGACTTCTACAGTGGAAACCTCTTTCTCCACTCCGTGACTGCTGGTTTTAATCTCTTTCCTGCTTTTATTTCTCCTCTCTTTTAAAATGGGGATAGTAAGTTCTGCGTTCTTCAAGGCATTTTTTGGGGCATATGTTCCATTTTGCACAAGCACTGAATAAGCACTGGTAGCCAAAACCAAAGCTGGGAGCATTTCAGGGGTAGACCCTGAAAACGTGATGGAGACACAGGAAAGGAGGACATCCTTCATTTTGGCCGGTGCTAATAATCTATCTAGCCCTGCGTTTGCATAGAAAACCTCCACCTACTGCTCTCCACTACAGTGCGCATTGCGTTCCGTAATTCAGAAGAAGACCAAGTGGCCAAAAGTCTGACTGGAGATGTGTTCAACCAAAAAGCTTGAGGACAGAGGATCCTTGTTGATCCTTGGCTTCCTGGATGATCTCTGGATACCAGCTCTGTTTTGTGCATACACAGGGTAACCGTCTAGCTCACCTAACGCAAGGCTTCTCCCTGAAACATCAGAGCTATGAAACACCTGCCTGGTGAGGCCAAAAGGCAGCTGGAAAGCTGTGAAGCTGAACTTTGTGTGTTGCGTTGGCTCAGCAGGCCGGAGGTGGGGCTGAGGGCATGGTTGGATGGAGAGCAGCTGTTGGTTAGAGGTCGCACTCAAGGTGTAGGCTGTGTATGAGTTTGTTACGATCCTTCATCAAGAACAAGTTTTCCAGAAATCCCATGCAAACCTCAAAATCCAAGTGGCCAATAATTCTGCATGGAAAAAGAACACGCCTCTGAAGAAATGGTTAGAAGGCAGCCTTATTCAAAAGGTAGAGATCTCCTAAATCACTGTTAAAACTCTTCTGTAATTACAACTGGGAATACAGATTTGGAGCTGATTTGGTCTATGGTCATTTTCAGATTTTCAGGTGATGGCTATTCTGCTCTGCAGACGTGCATAATGATAGCAGTACCTCTTGCTCCTTGGCATAGCAGGGAGTCATCACGTGGCAGATAGCGGAACAAGTTTATCCTGCAATATAACACGCTTACTGGGAAGCCCGTTGTCAAAGTCTTGTTAGATCCATTGGGAGAGCATAGGGCAGAGCTTTGCAGGCAACGGAGTGGTGGTGGGACTGCTTGAGCCCCTGTGATTCGGTACTCATCACCAGGTGGACTGGAGGAAGCCTTCAGGAGGGTTCCGGCTGATGTCCTGGGAGAGCTCTTCCTCCCTCAGCCCCACCACTCTGCAAGGACGAGGATTATGGATGGATATTTAGAGTGGCCCTTTCCATCCGAGGCTGGAAGACAGGGCTTCCTGCAAACAAATCCTCCTCAGGGTTTATCCTGTGGGATGTGCCAAAAGCGGAGATTGCCAGAGGTATCCTCGTGAGGCTTCAGTGAATGTTCTGTATCCAGTGTAAGTACTGAAACTCAGACACAACGCGAGATAAGTTTTCCTTCTGCCTATGTGATAACTGCTTACACTACAAGATAGCACTCGGTCTGGCTTAGTCCACATATTGACTGTTATTTGGCACAGAGACACCTGAGAATATTTTGAAGTGAGATCAGGAATTGCAATTTCCTGACATGCTGGGGGTGTCCGAGTGTCTGCACCAGAACTGGCTGGGCCCTTCGGTGCTGTGAAGGAGCGTTGGAAGCTGGAGGCACTGGCCCCAGCTACGCAGAAGCTCTCAAATCCCGTGTCTGCAGGCTCACAGCCCATCCAAGCTCGCCCCAGCCTCCGTGCTGAAGGATCCTTGATTATTGCCTAATTTGAGCCTGGGGAATCAGCCATAACGAGTCGGTGATTGAATGAATCATGCCTTGCTTTCTCTTCCCCAACACAGCAATTCACCCACATTTGTTCATTACTCAGACTTGTTTGCCAAATAATTTATGCACATAATTTCAGGTCGGTAACTCATTCACATGCAGCCTGGGTGAGTATTTAGCAATTCAAATGCGAAAGTCAAGATGTTTTGTTTGGGCTCGCAAGTTTTTGTTTCTTGATTAAACTCTCAAAATCGTGTTGTAGGGGTGAATGCTTGTGTCAGTGAATTCAAAATGTAATTTCTGCATTTATCTGCTAATACACACATATATTCACGATGCCTTTGGTTGCTAGTAAACATATTGATTGGAAAGTCTGTGAAAAGAGAACACAAAGGGAGTCTAAATTAAACGAATTATTTAAAACAATGAAACATATGAAAAACTAACCTGTTGTATGATCTTTTAATTCTGCATGAAAGAAAAAAAGGCTACACTGAAATCTGGCCAAAAAGTAAAGTGATAAAATGAGTACTGGATGTTTTCCAGCATCCTCTGAAACATTCAGGGTAGAAAATGTCAGATTTCCTGAATTTGAATCTTATAAAGAGAAAAAAATAAGCATCAGAAATGTAACAAAAAAAAAAAAAACCACCAACTTATGAAGACAGTGATGCTTACCAGAGGAATGGAAAATGGTAAATGTGACACCAGATTTTAATATTGTCATGATGTAAATCCATGACTGGCTTCATCTCGAGCACCTCTGTTCTGGTTGCTCTATGGATACTATGGATATAGGGAGGGAGAATGTGTGTGTATATATATATATGTATAAACACACACACACATATATATATGGATAGCAAAAGGCTGTAGATAAAGTGGAATTGTGAATGACAACAGTTTACATGGGTTCAGGTGGCCAGAGGGAAGCATCAACTCAGGGTTTCTAGCTATCTGCAAACATCTTTGGCTCAGGAAGTTCCCAAGAGGCAAATTCTTGGAGACTGAGATAGTATCGGAGGAAACACCACTTTATACTCATCCTGTTCTTGTATTTTTCCTAGATGTTCGTTTGGCCGGTGCTGGAGACAAGATAAAAAGGAAGTGTGGGTTGAATCAATCTGATTCAGTGTGGTTATGGTGCCGGGTGATGGAAGGGGCACCCTGGAAACCACAGACCAGCAGGTCTTGCTTGTGTAGCAGGCAAATTGGCAAGGTGTATCATCTGATTTCACACTGGGGTACTTGGAAATGTTGGAGACTGGAGATGGGTCACTACAGAAAGCTTTTAGCAGGTTCATTGCAATAAATTCTTTAAGAAATGGCATTATCATGGGGTAAGAGGGAAGCCCTGTTAGGGATTTTTTTTTTTTTTTAAAGAAAGGAAAGAAAATATTGAAATAATGATCATTTTTCACTGCAGAGAGGTTATCAAGCAGGGTCCTCTAAAAGTCTACTCAAACTGTTCAGAATATTTGGAGCTGACCAGAAAAGAACGGGATTTGTAGGGTGCCACAGCTTGCTGGTAGTACAGGACTACATGGGATGGTCAAAGCTAAAGATTCCTGTCAAGGGAAGAGAAGAGATCCCAATACCTAGTGACTGTATGGTAAACTCCAGGGAAATTCTGTGTTGATAAATACCAAATAATCAACATGGGAAAAGTAATTAACTATATGTATGTAATGATAGACTCTAATGGCTGTTACCTGCTCAGGAAGGAAATCTGGGTAGCAGTATTGATAGATTATGGAAACAAAAATTCAATTCCCAGCAAAATTGAAGGAGATAAGCACTATACTAGGCAGAGAAAGAGAAGACAGAATCTGTGCCCTAACATAATCTACATGTTTTTAAAAAGACCATCAGAATAACTAATAGGCATTTAACACTCAGTTATTTGTCAGACTCGTTTATGTTCCAGACGTTGTCGAACACGTTGTTGACAGCACAGCCTCGTCTGTAAGGTGTAATTCAACACATATGAAAGTAATATATACTTATATATATGGAAGAATTTATTTTTACTGTATTTGGTTTATTTGCTACCATATTTGACTCCTGTGTAAGTGGGGTGAGGGAAAGAAAAATTGTCCAAATCCATCCTTTGCTGGGAGAGGCAGACTGGAACTAGGAAGCCTGGTCAGCCTATGCACCCCAAAGTACAGGGAGAAGACATTTAAGTGCACGCACAGAGGGCATCAACAGCCTCCCCCCATGAAAGGCCCACAGAAACAACTCTGCTGAGTTAATCCAACAAAAGCTGTTCAAAATGAGCTTGTTTGAGAAGCCACGTAGATGGAGAGCCAGGAAAGCACTGCTGACGAAATAGCCAGGTGGCTTCCAAAACGCTCCCTGCTCTACTGTTTTCATAGCATGTATATTATCTTCAACCCTCCCACCTAAATCCATAAGGAAAGGCGATGTCAAGACTGTTGAACAGACAGGGCAGGCCCCCAGTCCCATTTTGGAGATGTTAGTGGACCAGGAGGAACCCTGACCTTCATGAGGAGCAATATGTCATTTTGCTCCTGGTAGGCTGTGAGCACTTTTTTGAACCAAATGTTTATCTTGGCCGTCTTATTTTGCCTGGATCCCATGCAGAGAAGTGGCTGTGTCCAAGTAGGGTGACACAGATGGCAGCTGCCGGCAGAGTTTGGTCTTCATTCACAAATGGAAAATGACAGGGAGCTGTTGCCAACCCGAATCTATCTTCCCCATCACCTTTGCTTTGAGGGAGCTCAGCTTTGGACCAAGCCCCAGAGTTGGCAGCTTGGCTCGGTTCCTACAGTGGCTCCCAAACAGCTCCATCCAGATACCCATGGACCTGGGAGTGTTCAGCTCCAAGTCAGACCTCAGATCCTCAGTGTGAGCCCACCATATGGAGCTGGGTGTTGAGAAAACTCTCAGTCCTATGGAGACCAGCAATCACTTTTGTCGGTCTGGTACATACGTCACCCTGAATTTAAAAGCACAGAGCTTTACTCGGAAGCTGCTGCAGACAAAAAAAAAAACCTCTTGCCTATGTGTTGGGCCTTGCAGCTGATGCTGGCTGCAGAAGGCTGCCCATCTGTGCAGGAGGAGAAGCCGTGCAGCACTGACTCACCGCTCTACCACCTCCTACTTCTGGCAATAACCGGCACGGGCTGATTCAGAGAACACTGGCGAAACAGAACGCTTGCAGTAAGGGATCGGAGTTGACGCTCAAATGATCTGAGGTCAAGGCGTGCTGAGAGCAGTCTCTCCCAGCTGTGTGAGGGGTATATGAACAGTCCTGCACGGCGAGCAGGTCTCAAACAGCAGGAGTGAATTTCCAAATCAGTTTGGCTTCCCCTGAAGTGTCCCACTTACCCCAAAGAACCACACAAATATGTATCATACCTGGAGAGGGGAGGTGAAATTTGCTGACAAAACACAATGTCTACCAGTGCCAACACCTAGAGCTGGACTAGACACCCTTGGTTCCCTTTACGTGGGCTGAAACTTGCTTTTTAGTCCTGCAGCCTATGCTCATCCAAAAGCCACCGACTGAAGCCATCCAGATGAGTCTTGCCCTAGAAATGACTGTTTATAATCAAGAACCTGAGTAACCAGCTCAGATGAAGTTAGCAGTTGGGAGACAACTTAAAGACTGGAGAGGAGAATCCCACCCTGCAGACACAGGGACTCATCTCCAGAGTTTACAGCTTTAAGGAACGTTACTGGTGCCCAGTGTTATATGCTTGGAAATAAAAATGTCTTTGGGGCAGAAAACCCCAACCCAGAGTGCCTGCTCCAAACTCCTGGTTCTCTCCAAGCCTACAGAGGATCTTGGCTGGTCCTTGAATGAAAGGAGGACCAAGACTCTCCCAGAACACCTAGACCTCCTCTTAGTGATTCAGGCAAAACCCAGTTTTGCTGGGGACAGAGCGAGTGCAAGATGTGGGGAGCAGTAATGGCTGGGGGCTATGAGGAGTGAGGTGGCTTCCAGAGAGGACAGCGATGTTTTGGGGGCTCCTCTGTGGGTAGGAGGGCAGAGCCGTGACCCTTCTCTTGAAGATGAGGAGGAGAGGTTTTAACGTCATCTTAGCAAAATGCTAACAGTTTCCCAAAACTGTGGTCCAGGCACACTCTTGTGGTTAGAGACAGCTAGTGCACACCGGGGCGAGCCCATTTCTGCACGCACCAGCCCAAAGGGGCAGAGGTGGCCCTGTGGCTTGTCCCGCCTGCTCAGGGCACCGGCTGCCAGCCAGCAGGGAACTCGCCCCACCGAGAAGGCACCGGCTAATGCATTTCGGCCATTTCATCTGTAATGATCAAGGCTACTGTGGTACCCCCCCGAAATGCTTTAAAACCCTTCTGCAGGAATGAGCCTGGTTCTGGGGAAAGGGCCAGCCCAGCTGCTGGATCGAGGGGTGCGGGTTTGGGGTCCCCACTCGATTAAGAGGGATGGGATTTGTGTCACCCCACGTAGGTCTTCCTGGAGGACTTTGTTTATCTTGGGAACAGACAGCTTTGCCTATGCATCCTCCCCAGGTGCGCAGCTTCGGATGCCCTCCGTCTCATACCCCGTGGCCTTGGCAGCTGGCCTGGCTGCGCTGAATCTCTTCCGCCTCTGCTTTTTGTGGTTTTGCTGAAAGAGGCTGCTTCTCCGCTGGGCGAAGCCCTTCAGCCTTGCTAGTACCTGAGTGATGAAAAAGGTGTTGCACGTGGCTGTGAAAGTCAGAAAGTCCCAAAGTGGTGCTGAAAGTGTTTTTTTTATTCCTTTGCTTCCTTCTTTTCTTTTCTTTCCTTTTTTTTCTTTTTTTATGTCAGGACACATGGATCCCATCCAGGAGGCTCCACGCTATGCATTGTCTGAGGTCCCAGGGTCCGTCAGAGACACAGCATCAGAGCCCACACTGAGTTCTCTACAGTCTGAGCAAAACTTTCTTTTTCCCCACTTTTTGGGAGTGCCCAGGCCAGGAGAACTCCTCTTCTTGTGCTGCTCATCCAGCCTCTCTGCTTCCAAAACCCATCTTGGTATCGCTCTGGTCGGAGGCTTTTCCGAGGAGCCTGTGTAAGGACAGGGACCCCCGCGAGATCAACCAGGAAAGGTGTCTGAGCTACATATATACATGAAAAGAGATATATGAATGGGAAATAAGTGGGAAATTGCTTTAATTCATCGATATTCCTACCCAGAGGTACTGCTAGTTGCTTCCTATCTGTATTTTTCAGGTAACTCCAGATAACTCCTGAGGGTTTGGGTGGGAGTTGCACCGCCTCTTCCCCAGAGAATGGCCATGGCCACCGGCTGCTTGGTGCTGGCCATGACTCTGCTGTGCTTATAGTGGGGAGCTGAAATCCTTCCCAAGCCCTTCCCTCTGCTTCCCCTCTCCCTCCTGGGTGAGGACTTGCACAGGTGACGGGACAGACTGGCCTGCCGTGGTGCCGTACCATTTCTGGGCTGGCTCGCTGTCACATGGAGAGAAGAGAGCCACCACGTCCCACTGCTCCTGGGAGATGCTGTGGGAGCGGGGCTGAGATGCAGCAGCGCCCGGAGCAGAGGGCAAATTTGAGGTCCCTTAGCTCTGCCCCATTTCAGACCCGGTCATGGTGACTGCAGCTAAAAATCACCCCCCAAAAAATAAACTACCCCATCCCAATCCATCCCTGGAGTGTTTGGTGGGGCTGTAGGATGGTGTTACAGAGAAGTGGTTTGAACAAAGGCTGCAGCGGTGGCTTGCGATGATACTGTCAGAAAATCCCAGAGACCCTGGGTCTCCTATAAGGTTTCTAAATATTAATTTTTTATTTTCTTGCTGATGGGAAACATGGCGTATTTGCATTTTTGAGCCTGAATAGTTTTAATTCAGTTTTTTATTGTACAAGCTCAAGAGGAACATTTACTTTGTTTTCACTGATTAGTTATACAATTATTCCTTTCAGATACCACATGAACCATGAACCATAATATTGTATTCTTTGCTAATACATTTTGGCAGAGGTATTTACATGAAAACACAATACATAAATGTAATGAATTTTTCAAATGAACACATTGGTAATATAAAGTAATCACTTTTTTTTTTTTTTTCCCGTACACCAAAAATTCATTAAACTTTTCTCAATTAGCAAACTGACTTTTCCAAATAAAGCTGCTGATTGAGCAAGAGCCAGTCACGCAGACCAGCTCGATTTGATAACACTGGATGGCGCGCGTCGCTGGGGAGCACACGGGAGAGCGATTACCTCCGCCAGCCGGGAGGCAGACGTCTTCTGCTGGATCTAACACCAGCTGAAGGGGGTACTGCTTCCAGCTGCCCACCAGTGAGAAGTCAGGGTGGGATAATACCTAAATGAGAATAATCTGCCTCTAGGAGGTGAAATGGGCCGCATCCAGCCTGCAGGCTTCTGTCAGCATCCGTGCTGTGGCCAGCCAGGTGAGGGAGAGGATGCAGTTGAGGCCGAGGGAGGAGAACGCCTGGTTCGTTTTCAGCTGGATGAGGAGGGGCAGATGTGGCTGCTCATGTCCCTGCAGCTGCGCTGGGAAGAAAGAGGCTCAGCCACATGGCAGACAAGTCTCATGTACTGCAAAATCCTTTTTTTTTCCCTGGATTTATGAGCCTGTAACAGTGTTATGTTTTGTTTTTTTTTTTTTCCCCAGGTGTGACTCTGGTCTCAGGTTTGGTAGGTTGGGTCTGGTAGAGCAACAGTGATTGTGTTCAACGGTGACATGAACTGTTACAGAAATAAACCCGTCCTCCTTCCGAAGTCACCAATGACCTCTAGATTTTATTTACAGGTTTTAAAAAAACCCCTAAAATTCTGTTTCCTCTTTTTTTCCCATACTTTGCAGGAAGAGTGATGCCTTTTGTGGACTCATTAAAATATTCTCTGCACAAACCGGTGGATGATGCTGAAATCTTGGTCTCACTGAAGTTAGTGGGGAGCTTGCTACTGGCTTTGTGGGGAAGATTTGACGCTGGTCAAGTCTTTTCGTATGAAGAGGAATAAATCTGTCAGGAGTGGAGTGTCTCAGCACAATGAACACCTCCCAGTGCCTTTTACATAGATTGTACTGTTATAGCACGTGCCTGACTGATTTTGCTTTAATAAGCTCCTCTGTGTGCAGTGAAAGACAAGCAAAACCACTCTTCTGACACCAGAAATCCACCCTGTCTATCGATACGTGTGTCCGGATCCTCTGCTGATAAGGGCTGGTTTTCCCTCTCATGCATGCAGAATTTCCACTGGCACCCAGTGAGGCTCAGACTGGGAGGACTGGACCATCTTACAGCGGTGGGGCCTGGGCATGGACAAAGAGTGAGGAGTGGGATCAGCGGTGGGGTTTAAGAAGTACATCAGGGTGGTCCTGATGTTGGGGCACACAAGGCTCGAGAGGGGCTTTGCGATCGCCTCCTGGATGGGCCGTGTGCCCCTTTCTCTTTGGAAACTTTGTTTTTAGGGTACAACGCCCCAGGGCCATCGTGGCTTCTGCTCTCACGGGACCACCCAGGCCCTCGCTCCTGCAGAGCATCTACATCCTTGGGTTTCCAGCTGCGTTAATGCCAGGCTCCAGCCAAGGAGGGGCAACTCCATCTCCATCATCTCTGCCTCTGGACAGGGCAGAGATGCCATCTTACCTGAAGATAGAAGGTTCCCTTTGAAAATCCCAGCCTTTCTTGGGAGATCTTCCACCACGAACTGTGCTAAATATGTCAGGGCGGGTGTTACGGCTGTCATCGTTAGAGGCATCCCTGGGACAACCCCTCCGAGTTCAAAGCATTTCAGCAGCGGAAGAAAGCTGGTTCAGCTCCCAAAATAGCTCCCGCACATGATGTGGCGAATGACAAAGCTCATTACCTGGGTCACGTTCTGGGGCAGAGCTGGCAAATGCCTCCGAAGAGAAAATCCTGCCTGCTATGAAATGCCCTTGGCCAGCTCTAAACCTGCTTTTCCTGGGCTGGGAAGAGCTGGGAGCACAAGCAGACCTGGCTGAGCAGCGCGAAGGTGAGCAGGACCCTTGTTGTAAGCATGAACGCAGAATCAGGATGCAAACACCTTATGGTTCCCTCCGTATTTCTTTTGCTTTTGCTTCGCCAGTGAATCTGAGTCAATATTTTTTTCTTGCCTCTTTTTTTTTTTTTTTTAATTTGTTCTCTTCTTTGCTTTTTTGAAAAGCAGAGAGAAGATGGAAAAATAAATAAATAAGTCTGGTAGCATGGAGGAGAGGGATTTGCTTTTCATTTGCTCCCTATTTTGGAGACACGGGGATTTTCCAGATCTTGCTTTGATTGCCCCAGCCTTGAGGTTGAGAGGTGGAAAAAAGAGTATCAGTTCACTCGCTGAAAACCAGATATTGGAAGGGGTCTGCATTAGCTTCACTCAGGCTCTGACCGCACGCTGACTTACACCACTGCTTGCCTTTATGTATTTTCTCCGCCCTAGGTGGTGGTGGAGCAGCAGTGGCTGCTATAACACGGTACAACACTACAGCGCGGGGCCTGATCCTGGCTCTGTTGGGCCTGTTGGATAAGTGCCCATCCGCTGGCTGTTCCAGGAGGATGCTCCTCCAGCCTGGAGAGGTCCATGGCTTGCACGCACCCCAGCTTTTTTGAAGGTCTGAGGCTACTGCTATGAAAACGCTGCTCCGTGAGTAAAGAAGAGCCTTCTTCTGGAGCTGGGGACAAGGGGAGCAGTGACTCCTAGACAGGAAGGACACGGAGACATAAATAAGATTGCTTCTGCATCTGAGCAGTCACGTTTGGGAAGAAAGATTAGGTTTATTTGTGCCAAACCAGTTTAGGTCCTTGTTCAGCAAAATCCCAAAGCAGGATCTGAAAACTAGGCACGGCTTTATGTGCTTTGCCGAGTGGGGCTGGAATATCCCCCCTCGCTTATGGGCTCTGCTGAATCAAGACCTCATTTTTCCACCAAACTATGGTGCAAGGTAGTGTGGCATTTGCATGGGGACAGCTTAGCCCATCTTTGGTGTTAATTTGCTGAAACAGCTCTGGAGATGAATTTAACCGTTTGTGTTTTACCAGTGAGATGAAGCATGCCAGAAACCACACAAATCCACAAAGGTTGGTCTTCTTCCTGGGAATAAGATACCAACGTATCTTCGGGGTCAGCAGCGCCTTTGTTTGCCGTTAGTGATGTTAACGTTTGGTCCTGTGGGACATCCTGAGTTCATGTTCTTTCTAGTTAATAGCAGCCTTTGTGTAGTCTTCCCTTTGCTGGGGGGAAAGGCTAATGCAATCCTCACTGCGCTACAGCTGCTGGCTGGGAATTGTCAATAGGTCATAAATAAATCTACCACCGCACAGGAAAGACAATGAGATTATACATCCTCCTACTACTGCCAATTACTGTAAGAGCAACAATTATAAGGTAGCACTCCTACAGCTACCCTAGGGAGAAAATGAGAGGAAAATGTTCCATTAGCCTAATGAAGAGAGTGTGGTAGAGCTGCAGTCAAATTTTCTCACTATTAGCCCCGACTGCGTGCCACTAACACACAAGGGAAGCAGGAGTCATAGGGTAACAATTAAAGTTTCTGACAATTAACCCCTACGAGGTACGTGCCTCTAACCTGATGAGAAAATTAAAAAGAGGCACGGTTCCATTTTCTCACCGTTAGTCCCCAGAACGTACAATGTGGCATTTGCCGGTGACAATGAAGGTTTCTCACCGCTGAGACCTGGGAAATGCCATGCGTGTTGTGGATTTGGTGTTAAATGGTCTCGGGAGCGCTGGGGTGACGAGAAGGCGTGCGGAGATGGCTTAAACCCCCTCTCTTTTAACACAGAGGAAAGAGTTACTAGTACATTTCCTCATTAGCCGGAGGAAAGGATGGATTCGCTGTGGGTCGTTTTCTGGTGTCCAGCCCCTGCAATATCCCGGAGAAGAAGAAAGAAGAAAGATCAGCTTTGGAAGTAGCAATGGGAAATATAGGAAATATCTTGCTGGATTTGTATAGGCCAGGAGGGCAAAAGGACAGCTTGAGCCCTGGCTTACAGCATCGATTGGCCTCACCAAGAGCTGCTTCATTTCTTGTGGGGAGATTCAGTCTGGACAGTTTAAGGACTGCAGTCCAGTATTTACCAAGGTCGATTGCACTGAGCTACCTGAAATACTGCTGTTCCCACGGCTTTTTAAGGCAAGGGAAAGACTATGGCATGTTGAAAACCTGCCTGTAGCAAGGGTTAGGAATGCTGATTTTTAATGGGGACTCCTAAGGTGCGTTGCAAAGTCGTAGATCAATTTTCACATGCAAAATTCTGGAGCAAAATTCAAAATCTGCGCTAGCGTGGACCCAGGCCCTCTCTTCGCATTTTTCGTTTCTGCTGTTGCTTCTGAGACAAGTTAATATTAGCTTGAGGATCACAGTCAGGAGCCAGATTAGCATCTGGCTGGAGGATTTGGCCTGGGATGTGGATTTGCTTTATTTCCACACCCTATAAAATGCAAGAAGGGAAAAATCTGGTTTTGGGCCTCACACAGGCTCATGGTGCTAGACCATCTCAATGCCACTCAGCCTGTAACATAATTATCCTCAAAAAGACCCTCTGTAGAGGATGGCAAGACCTTCCTGGGATCACCTACAGATCCATCCCCTCAGGGGGGCAACAGCTGACCGTGTACCACAGGGGCTGCTGGCTGGCGAGACCCCGGGCATCTTTGGTCTGGAAGCCACGTCTTGGAGCAGAAGCAGATATTAATCCAGACTGAGCACTGTGTTGACAGATCTGGTGGAGTTTTCTACCTGCAGCTTCCTCCTGTCCAGCCTGCACAGGTCTATTTGCACTAAAAGTCTTGCCCCACATCTCGGGAGGGATTGTGGCACTTTCTCAGCATGGTCTCTTGAGCTTGGCCTTGCTGAGAGCTGAGCTAGCGCTCAGCTGGACTATCCCATCTCTGCCATGGAAAGAGATTGTAAGGTCATGAAAATGAGCACCTTTCGCTTGAACTGGGCATGGTTCCCAAGCAGACCCCAGTCTCTGGACCTCTCAAGTCTACTTGTGGTCCCATACCACGTGTGGGACCATGGGCATGGGGTCCAAGCAGTGAGATCTGCAGTGCCAGACTCTTCCTTGCTGGGGCTGAGATAACCACCCTGAGATGGCTCCTGCCTTGCCGTTTTGGGGAGCAGCCATGGATTAAGACATGCTAATTCCCTTGTACAGCTTTAGATCATCCTCCCTCAAGCTACACTGAACCACAGTTTTTCTAACTTGCTGCTCGGCAGAAGGGCAAGCACAATTTTTGCAGCATTGTCATACCTCTTTGCTCTGCCTACATACACAAAAAGGCTCTCAATCTCTCTCTTTCCCTTTCTTTCCCACTGTGAGTTCTCTGCTTCCCTCTGTCCATCATTGCTACAGATTTGCTGTATTTTCAGTAACTCATTTCTGAGTCTAAAAGATACTTGGCATCCATTTATTTATGTGACATTGGGAATGAGAATCAGGATGGGACTTTCAAAGCCAGCTGAGAGGTTGACAAGCACAAAAGAATGGTAACCTAATCCTATCGCTGATTTCAAATTGCCCAGTCAGAGAGGATGTCCTGGCACACCCCCAGATGACTTCCTACCAGAGCGAGACCTGCCTGAGCACTGCTACTCTTGAACCCTGGTTTTGATGGAAGGAAGATGAAAACCCGTAAAAGAGATGGGAGCCACATGCTCCCCAAATACGGCCCAGTCTGGATGGTGAGGATGACCATGCCCTAGCAAAGCATGGCCCAGCACAGAACATGGGGAAGTGTAGGTCCAACCTGTGAAGTCAGCTGGGCTTGGCCAAACTGAGAGCTCTTCTTGTTCTGCGGGTGATGGTGTTGCCCTTCACCTGCTCCTAGGAGTTAATATCTTGAATTTGGTTGCTTTAGAGAAGGCTCTTTTGCTTGGCTTCTAGTACTGTGGAGCAGAGGGATACATTAACAGCAGCTGGAGAAGTATTAAGATGGAAAAATCTCAACTATCCACCCACATATCCCATTCATTGACAAGGAAAATCATAGAAGGATGGGAAGCTGGAGCAGGAGGGAGCTGGTGGAGGAAGATGATGGATATAAGACCATATTGGCCTCCTCCAGAGAATCCTTTCCTCACTTTCCGTGAGTTAGAGGTGGTGGGGCTAAAAACTTGGCTGCTCTTGAGTGATTTGTGTAGTAATTTCAGAGCTGACAAGCACAACATGGGAAATATGAATTCCACTTTTAGCCCCGTTAAGAGATAAGGAATAGTGATTATTATAATTACGATGTGGTTACTTTATTGGTTAAATTAACATTTCGTTGTTGGGGTTGCTGTGCAATATACAGTATTATTTTACCTACTGTGCCTTCAAAGTCATCTTGTCACAGCAACAGCATGGCAGCATGGAAAAAGCCTTTTAACAAGTAGGTAAATACATGCCTTTGGAGAAGTCAGAGCAATAATTATGTCAGCTTCAATACATTTGACAGTGAAAAAAAAAGTCTAAAAATAAGCTGAAACAAAAATGGTAGAAAATATTGAATGCTTTAAATAAAGTCACTGGCATTAAAAAGGTGCAAAGAATTTAATACAGCCACCTTACTCTTTGGACCAGGTGTCCAACTGTTCATACTGCTAGGGTTGCTTTAGGTTTAAAAGGGTGTGTAAAGGGATCCCACACCCCTTTTCTGGGGATAAATAAAGATTTATTGCTAATCCCATCTAAAATAGGTGGAGTAGTTCCTTCCATATGTGATTATGCTTTTGCAAAAGAAAACCAATGGACACCTTTCCTCTCCATCCTTCCTTAGTGCATGATGATGCTCCAGGTTTCCTGGCAGAATACAATTTAGCTGGACACCGACAGGAGCACCTGTAGATTTTAGCTTGAGCAAGTTGTTTAGGTCATTGTTTTGTGACACTTGCTGGTAGCATTGTGCCAGACAGAAAGCAAGGATGGTCCTTGCTTTGGAGCTGTGCCATCACCTGGCACAGGAGGGGAGGAGGGAACGTGGAAGGGCAGTGACAGAAAGGATGTTTTATGCCAGTTTTGGCCCATGAGAAGGAAAACAAAGCAACACCTCCATGAAAGTCCTGCAGCTTTGCTGGCCAGTGTGGTCTCATTGCAATTCAATCTGGTACAGCTTTGGAGATAAAGAAGGACCTTGACCATCAACCCAGATCTTCGAGCTGGCTGAACATGGCATCAAACCTCCAGCACAGGTTGGAGATCTTATGACTTGTGCTAGCCTTTGCTGGTGAGGAAGAGCCAGAGTGAACGTGCGTGTGTTTGCTGCAAGGTGCACCTTGTTGGATTGCTTTGGGACTTACTGTCCTACTGCTTCTGCAGCGTGGGGCAGGAGAGATGTTGAGGCCCATGGAGTGCCCGTCTTTGGGATCTACAGGCAAAAGATCACCCCCAAAATGCTCTTGCCCTTCCTGTGTTGCCACAGCCCCTGCCTGGTACCATGACTGCACACCAAGGCAGGCTGAACAAGTGTGGCTTCTCCTGTTGAGGAAGAAGAGAGCTGGAGGCTCACAGCTTTCTAGAGAAAGGCAGGGCCTGGGTGTGCAGATCACCTGCAGCCTCGCTGATCTAGAGCACCCAACACACAAATCCTACCCCTGGGGTCTGTGCCGAGCCTGGGACTGGGGCCAGCACTCTCCTGACCCACGGATCAAGGATGGGCTGCTGTCTTTCCTTCCACTCTGCCCCAAGATGTTAAGGAGAAGGAAACCACAGAAAAATTGAAAAAATCTTCCTGTGAACAAGCACTCCCTGGGCTTTTGTCTGTGGGCCAGCAGGCATGGAGCAGCAGGAGAGAGTAAAAGGATTTGGGGCTTAGCTTTCCCAAATAATTGACAAGGACAGAGCTGGATTTGAGGTCATTACTGCGAAAAACATCAGTGCCAGACCTGTTTTCTGCTCTGTGCCCCGTCACACAAGAGCCAAGGAGGAGGGTGGCCATGGATTTTGTTCTTCTATAGCAGCGGGCTCCAAGCTTTGTAGGGAGGACTCCCAGAGATGGTGCTGCCCGCTTGGATATCCGAGGTCAGAGCCCCCCCCCAAAACATGAGCCCTGGCGTGGGACCCGCTGTGTCGGAGCCAGCACTGCAGCGCAAGAGAGGAACGGCTGCGCGTAATCGCTGTAATTATTCTTCCTGTTGAAACCATTCACTTGGGCTCCAAGGGGGCATGTTTCCCTTTGCTTTCCCAGATTTTATTTGAGAGATGCATCGGTGCTTTGTTATCTATAAAATAAAATCTGGGATGTAAGTCAGAAGAAGAATGTTTCATGATGTGCAGAGGATTTGCTACTTGTCCCCGCTCCCCCGGCTCAGCTTCCCCTCCCTCTCCTTCTCCGCTGCTTATTTAAAGTCAAAAGGTTCGGTGGAAATTGCAGCTATGAACATGCAATTACTCTTTTTACAAGCTAACGAATATCCCGTGCATATGTGATCGCTATATTCAATTACACAACCGCTTAAACAATACCCACACACTAGTTTGCCTCTGTATAAAGCTTTGATTGGACACTTTGAAGGGGTTGTTTGCTCTGTACCCTGGTCTCCATGAAGGCAAGCAGCAGGGCTTTTGCGAAAAGCACATGTCAAGTCAGCCATATGCATAAAATGACATTATTTCCAAGAGAACTTGATATGGAATCAGGAAAAAAAATCCCTCATACTGCACTTTTCCTAAAAAGAGGGAGTCCTGGGGGAAGAAAGATGTCTCCTGAGTGTAATCTTAAAAATTTGAGTTTCCTTTCATTAGGCTGGGAGTGGGAAATATGATTTTTTTTTTTTCCACAATAAAATGCTTGTTTCCGCTCGTCTTCCCTCAGAACGGTGCAATCCATCCAGAGCGGTCGAAGATGAGACTAATCTACCTCCAACACTTCAATAAATAAAATGTAAATGTTTGTTATAATAATGCCTCCATTGTCAGCACCAACCCGGGATTTTTCAACCTCTGACTCCCGGCGATGACCGGCTGAGTGGCAACAGCCGAGTGCTGAAAGAATTTTTCAACAGCAATTTGCTTGTTCCAATTTGCTTTTCAGGGCTGCTGATCAGGATTGCTGGCCAGCATGTAAAAGGATCTCGTCCTATTAATTTGGCCCGTCCTCTCCTCTTGTTCTCGTCATATTTAGTTTCTCCGGTAGTTCCAGTGAGTAAGTTAATTGAATTAGAAGTGCCACCAGGAGCTTGCCTGCGGATCTACGGTTTCATGTAGGAAAGCGGCTCCCTTCGGCCGCAGAAACAGATACGTGCACCTGTTGAGAAGGTGAAGAAATGTCTGGAGATGACTTATTTCCCCGGTGACAGCCCCCGATTCTCTTCTCAAACGGGTTGGACAATGAAACTCCCTTCATCTGGCAGCGGGTATTCTCCAGCCTTCTCCTTGGACAAACACAAATGAGACGGAGAAGCGTAATCGATGCATGAGAGCAAGGATTGGGCATGCAGCGATTCGAAAAGCGATTTTCTAGGAATGGATTGATGTTGTTTCGTGCTGCTTGTTCTCTCCGCGGTTTGAGGCCAAATGGGTCTCTTTTAGAAATGTAAAGCGTAATTTTTCTAATTGCTTAGTCTGCAATCTCTGCTCACCTGCCGGTACCAATAAATGCGATGATACCAACTGGAGTCTGACCTTGTTTCTACTGGCTTTCAGTTAAGCTCAGGGTTAAGTATGGACACACTTTTTGTCTCAGTAGGTGTATAAATGGAAACAAAATCATAGTTCCTGCTTGCTATTGCATTTTTAATTAGGTTTTGGGGTGATAGGTGCATAATATTGCGCTTTCAACTTTTGCAGATGTGGCATCTTAAAACTGGAAGAAACTTTGGAGAAGTCCTGCAATTGGCAAAGTGATTTCCTAGCAATTTGAGAATATAACCCTGAGTCTATTTCAAAGCTTTGCACACTGTGTTGTGGTCATTAGAGGTTTTCACAGCACGATGTACCTGTGCTCACCTGGACCATCCCAGAGAACTGTAGTGGCCCAGGCTGAAGATGGGTCTGCTCTGGGCTCGGAGGGGATGGGAGCTCCTGCGGCATTAATCATAGAATCTTTAAGGTTGGAAAAGACCCCCAAGATCATCAAGTCCAACAAGCTGAGATTGAGCCTAACTATTTGCAAAGGCCAAGCTTTAGTAACAAAGTCATTCCCAATCCTCTTCCATCCCCCAAATTAAGCTACTCCTAGCCAGACTCTGAGGAAACATCTACCTAGAGGAGCAATAAATGAAAGCATGAAATAAAAATAGTGAAGACTGGGATAGCCGAATCCAAGGCAGCAGATCGAAGGAGTTTGCAATGCTCACGCGATATAAGGGTGCAGCAAACCAGTTGCACCGGTGACCTGCTGGATAACCCAGACGATGTGTATGAGCGCCGTAAATAAATGACAAATAAGAAGCCATCCCTTGCGGCCAGGCTGGTTTTTGCAGCTGAAGCGATGGTTCAGGGCCACCACCGGGGGGCAGAAAAGGCCTTTGAAGAACATCAGCCTTGCCCATGAAAACCACGATGTTGCTACACTAAATAAAGTTCTTCCTTTATTAATACACCCCTGCCCCTTATAGAAATTGGGAGGTTGACCTATTGCGCATTGCATTTAAAACAGAGTTCTGTGCAGTGGTTTAAGGTATTTGTCCTCTGCAAATGCTGCCCAAGGCTGAAAAGAGAAATTATCCTCACACTGGGGATGTTAGAGATGCCTTCTGTTTTTGAACAAACCCCTATTTCTTAAGAAATTCAGCAACAGATTACTATGGTTAATTAGGAAATAGCTTTTAATGTAATCAGAATAAAATATCATCCTGTACTGTGTGTTTGATGGAAGTTTGTTATTGTCGATTGGGGAAAAACAGCCAACGAAACTGATAAATGCCACTCAGATATTTTGCCTTAAGATATTTCCCATCTTATTTATGCCGTGTACTTCTATACATATATATTACATATACATGAACACAGACTCACACAACCGCTGCAAATAAAGAACACCCCCCTCCACATTTTTCTTCTCGCTTAAAACGCAAGCGATGCAGTTGAGGCATTTTCTGTATCTCCTATAGATACAACCCGATCTCCCTAAATAATTTGATGTAGTCATGAGCTAAATCGAGTCATCAATTGTCTATCACTGATGAGGCAACGCTGAGATCCGCGTAGGGATTGGCTTCGATGGCTTGTGGTCACCGTGTTGTGTTTGTTATGCTGTATCGTTAGGCAGACAAGAGTTTGGGCTTATTTTCAAAGCTTAATTTCTTTCCTTCACTGGCTCATTGTGGAGCTCATATAGTAAACATAGAAAATATTTTAAAATCTTCCCTTTTTATTTTTACCAAATCGTAAGTCCATGTAACATTATATTTACCAGAAAGACCCTAAAGCCTTACAGACTATCACGTTACTCCAGATTTTGGCATTTCTGAAAAGGGATTTCTTTCTTAAACCCACTACACTGTAATGGCTCTTAAGAAGCTGTTACTGTCTCGAGTGCAAATCCTTCTTAGTTTGTGTATTATTGACCTGATCAAGTGCGATGGGGGCCTTCGATGAGCCTTTGGGGGGATTTTACGGCTGCAGTGGGTGAAGAGTCCGGCAAGGAAACGCTTCGGAAATTTTCCTTGGAAATGAGAGTAAATGAGGAGGGATGCAACTGGGGTGAGGGGACCACAGCGCAGGCTGGTCATTTCTCATGAAAGTACTCACCTCTTCTTAAAAAGTCAAAGTAATTAATGTCAGGGAATAAAAAAACCCAACAACATATCTGAAGGATGGTTTAAAGGTTGCCTGTGGAATCTAGAAATGCTCAAATACAGCCCTGATTCTGGAAGGGCATAGCTACACGGTTTTGCTTTGGGAGATTGATTTTAACAGATTCTACGGACAAGGAATTTGTTCATGTAACTGCCCAATATCCCAGGATGGGTAAGGTCCTAAAAGTGGAATAATTTTTCTCTCAGGCTTATTTACCTACAAACAACCCCTAAAATCAGAGAGTTGAGAGTGAAAATCCTGGCGGCCACTTTACCAAAAAAAAAAAAAAAAAGAAAAAAAAAATCCCGCAAATGATATTGTTCCGCCTTTCCACTCGCAATAAGAAAATACAGCTTTACGCCCAATCCCGTAATCAGCTTCTCACGGGCTGACCCAGCTAAGCCCCGGATCAGGACCGCGCTCCCGTGGTGCCGCCTGGGTTGCCGCGGTGTTTTTTGCGGTTTACGCTTCTACAAAATGATGTAATAATTCAGCAAGAAGACAACACATTGGCGAATGAGTAAGCAAAAAAAAAAAAAAAAAAAAAAATCACTTCAGGTGTCAGGCAGCCACAGATCAGTTGCATTAAATCTTTTATTTTAGTGAATGACTTCTGTAATCTGTCGCGATGTATTTTCCTCTGTGAATTGGTTTTAGCCAAAAATATTGCACTGCGCCTGTACGCGCGGGAGAACTAGAAAAGGGGTTTTTAGCAAAAAGCAAGATGAATGCCAAGGAATAATACCGGACAGATTAAAACTGGAAAATGTGGTGCCTTATCTGCTTTCTCAAAAGCTGCGATCTTCTACACGCGCCACGCGCTAAGCGGAAATAAAGTGGCGGCTTTGTAAGAGCGAGGAAAAACCTGGCTGCAAAACAAGGTCTGGGGTAGGGCACGGCAAAAAATCAGAGTTAGTGGGAATATCTTGGTTCTGAAGACGATGCCTCAGCCGTTTGTCCCGTTCCGTCAGGACCAAAGACCATTTGGTATTCAATTGACTTTCTAACTTAGGAGACAGGACTTTCCATCTTCAAATACTGAAAATAGATTGCATTCTTGGCCCTTCGCTTTGAACGGTTGGGGAGAATAAACGCACACCCTGGTCGTGTTCTAGTGATCTCCCTAATCTCGGTTGCACTTTGTCAGGACGAGGTAACTGGTAGTTAAGTGAAATACCTTAGATCAAAGGGGGATTAATCGCCAACTGAATCCTTGCTGAATAAACCTGTCATTCAAGAAAATTATTTCCACTGAACTTAGCAGAGGATTGAAGGTATTTGCATAACAGGGACCAACGTACTTCAGCCAGGTTAAAAGGTTCAGAATTCAGGCAGTGTTTAGCTTTTTGGCTCCTTTTCCTTTCAGCGGCCCTGTACAATGGTTTTTAATCTGATAATACAGCTAACTATCTAAATGATGTCAGAACAGGAAAGTATTGCAAAGTTTGGCTGAGGGATGGATCAATTTCACTTTCAGTAACTCCTAAATCTGATTTGTTGGAATTTAAGATGTAATCCTTAAAAAAAAAAAAAAAAAAAAAGTCCCTTTAAACCAGAGGGCTGTTTATTAACATCCTTTTTTTTATTTGACCTTTGTCTTAGGAACACCGGGCCTTGCCTGCCGCCTTACCCGGGGCTCTTCGGGATGGTTTCATGCAGGTTTATACCGGCGGCTGCAAGCGATGTCGGTGGATCCGTGTTCCCACCGCCCATGTGGCTCCATCCAAACACATGCACACAAACAGATTTTCAGGCTTTTCTTTTTTTTTTTTTTTTTTTTAAGCCCATCTTTCGGAGGTCACGCTGAATTCAAATGTAAGTGAGACGGAGATAATTAAATAACGGGACCCAACGGGCTGCCATCATTTTCTAGGATCAGCCCTCGGAAGAGATTTCACCACCGCAGCCTTGTTCGGGATTTGTTGTGCGGTTACAGCAACGACTTTAAACCGTACGAGTTATCTCTGTTTCATGGCAGTCGCTTTTTGCTGTGACTTTTCATGGAGAATTCATTTCTTCAGGAGAGAAGAAGGGCTCTTCCAGGGCTGGAAGGCAACAGCTTTTTAATCCTGCGCTATAAAAATTGGGAAAAACAGTTTAAAAACTAAATTTCTGGAGCATGCTTTATGCCATCTCCCCACCAAGCCGTCCTGGGGTTCATTTGCAAACGCTTCCACCTCTCCTACCTTTTGGGCACATGGAAGGATGTCAAGCTACATGGCGGACGTCAGGTTTCATAATCAGATTTTGACAATAAATGGAATTTAGTCACTTCTGCATCTAGCCTGCGCCTGACACCATTCATTCTTTCGGTGGGCGCAGTTCATATTCATCGCAAACTCAAAGCATCTTTCAAGTTTAAAAAATCGCAAAGAATGGTTATCAAAGAAAATGAATAAAATCCATATTGAGATAATTTTTTAGAAAATGATTGAAGTTTTAACCCAAGAAAGGACTCTTAGAGTTTCTTATAGCTTAGAATAAGAACATGTCAATCACGATTAAGCTTCTGGAATTGGAATCCCTTTGAAATGCAGCTGTTTCTTCTTTAATTGTGGCAGCGGACTCAAAAGAAAAGAAAGGTCCAGCCTTAAAGATGAGTAAGGAATACAAAATAGCTCAGGATTAGTTGTGGAGTTCAAAGGTCGCTAATTACACTAAGGAGTTCCCAGACACAGGGAAAACATTAAACAGGTCACCTACCAAACGGGAAACAGACTTTGACTTCAAAAAAAAAAAAAAAAAAAAAAAAAAAAGGAAAAAAAAAGGAAAAAAAAAAGATCCTGAAGAGATAGGTTTCTAGAGAAAATCAAAAGCGACCAGCTGATCTCATTGGGAAGAAAATGGGTTGGGTTTGTTTCTGTGCTGTTACGTGTCGCTACAGACGGCATCAGGCTTTCCAAAAATTATCTAGAGCTCAACCAGGTTTCCAGAAGGCTCCATGAAAGCAAGAAGGGGAAAAAAGGGCAGGCCTTTACCTTAAAATACAATAGTTTTAGTTGCATTGTTGGTTGTAAGCCCCTAAAAAAAAAAAATACAACCACCTCATGAGGGCTGAGTTCTCCCCATCAGCATTTGGCTTGATTTGTTGAGGATGAGCCATCTGTGTGAATGGGTGCATCTTGGATGGGAAACCTTTTGGGAGAGCCCTGCAGCCCGTTTGTGGGCAGAGAGGCGAGGTCTGGGCCACAGTGGGCCATCCCTTCTCCTGGGAGAAGCACAGCTCCTCTGTTTTCCAGTTCCTCTCTGGCCCCGTTGACTTGGGATGGACTGGTGGGACTGGCGTCCTTCCAGACATCCTGCACATGCAACAGCTCCTTATGGACCAGCACTCAAGTTCCAAGGATGCTGGTTTCTCCTGAAACACTCTTGGGGACAGTTGTCCTGTCTCCTGGAAGGGCTGCAGGAAGCAGTGAACATTTGTTCCTTTGGATCGGGGTGTGGGTGGAGAAAGGCAGTGGCTTTATTGCCAGTCTGCTCATAGGAGAGATAATTTTTAGGATAATATTTTTAGAAGAACAGAGCCTGTTTTCTCTCAGATCCTGCTCCCCTGCCTGAGTCATCGTCTTATTCCTGCAAGAACTGGCAGATTGGTGCATCGAAGGGCAAAATGAGATTTGTGGAAATAATGAAGGAAAACCTTAGATCATTGAGGAGATGCACCTATCCAAGTGGCCTACGCTGGGCCCATACAGGGTCCTACTGGCACCTAAGAAATTTTTAGCATTGATATCAACGGGAGTCAGACTGAGAGCTAAAACTCTATTCTCTGTTCCCTGCACAGGAATAACGTGGGGTGGCATGAAGGGAAGGTAATTTAGAAACTCCAAGGTGCCCTTGTGGGCTTCCCATCGACAGCCATACGGGGCTATAGCAGCTCTTCCAAGGAAGCTTGCACTTCCCAGATTGGGATCCACAAAACTCTCATCTAACGGCTCCTTCGGGATTGAGGGCTGCAGGAATTTCCTGCCATGGCGCTCCAGGATGGACACGGCTTTGGGTAGGCTTGGTTTTATCCACCCTCAAAGGTACTGTAGGTAATACCTTGTATTTTGTCCATGCTATTTGGTAAATTCTTGCTCCAGAAACAACGTGGTCCAGGTTCAGATCCCAGTCAGAGGACTGAGGAGCCAACGGACGATGGGACAGCAGAAGGCAACGTGGGAGATGGTGACAGTAAAATAAAGCTTGGAGAACTCCAAGCCCATGGGAAAGCTCCAAGACCATGGGAAAGAGGGGGAATAGGACCAAATTTCAGTACGTTCAGAAAGTTGGCCAGTGGGAACCTAGAAGTCAAACAGACAAGGTTGCCCAGGGGAGCAAGTATTTTCTAAAGTGTTACCATCCTCAAAAGGACGAGAGAACAAGGTGGTGATGGAGACAGCAAAAGTAGTGAAGGACAAACAAGGGCTTACTCACAAGCTCTATTCTGGCTTAAAACTCAGCAGGGCTTCTGCAAACAGGACAAAGTGTGGCAAATTTCTAGGATAGCGTGAATAAATAGAGGACAACCGCCGTGAAGTGTTTAATGCCTTGTTGTTTCAGTGTTTACTTGTTAACAAATGGCCAAAGTAGTTAACAGTGGTTAAAATGGGATAAAAACGCAGAGGAGGGAAGCACTAAATTATGTAGGAAAAGTAGCGCTTTACAAATTATCTGGAGTAACAGGATTTACTCCCAAGTACTTGAGGAACTGGCATGTATCATCTTGCTGCTGTCGTCAAATACCTTGGGACCCTGGTGGGAAGAAAGGGCTTCCAGAAAACTAGAAAAGCACCAAATTACTGAATAGGATAAGTAACAGCCAGCACAGGTATTTTTTTTTTTTTCCTGAGACATTGAAACCATCAGGATTTGAATGAGGGCTTCAGCACCTTCAGTAATTGCTGCTTCCCTGCCATTGGACCCTCTGTGAACTCCAGCAATGCAATTCCCCTATTTCCTTCCACATCTTCCACAAAGTGCGAAATAACGCAGTCACGCTCCAAAACATGTTGGATGATGGTTCCCCATTGCCACTGCATTTGGAAATGTCAGCCACTTTTTACCATTTAATGGGTTACACGTGAACTCTGGATTATTTTAACTTCTTAGAGGTCTGTTACACCAACTTTCTTTACCAACTAAATGTACGGTCTTGTCTAAAAAGTTGGTTTGACAGTATGTATTTGCTTTAAATTCATGTTAACTGGCATTAGTTACATTACCTGAAAAATTTAATGAAATGAAGCACGCTCATTTTATTAATGAAGTGAGGTCTATCTTAACTTCTTATTTATACCCATCAGTCTGTTTGGGAAAAATGTTGGGTTGACAAGCCAGTATTTATTTAAGTCCTTCTGGTTATTCTTTTCAAGGGTTTCCACGTCAGTTTTCTCCTAGCCCCCTGAGATGCAATACTAAGTCTGGAGAACTCTTTGGCCACCTCTTTTGAAAGCCTTTGTGCAAAGCTATCTGCACAGATCTCAGAAAAAAAAAAAATAAATAAGCACTTCAAGCAGCAAGCGCGCTTGGACCAGAAGAGTGTTCTTATTTTTTCCATTTATGACAGAACATTTTTAAGCAATTGTTGTATTCTCTTCAAAAAACTTGCTGGTTATTTTAAAGAGCTAAAGGAACACCACTGACTTAATCCCCTTTCGAGCCCACCAGAACTATTCTTAGATGCCACCTCTGCCACAGAGTCCTCATGCTCATGTGAGCTCTCAATCGTATCTTCCTGATTTAGTTTATGAAGCATTTTTTCTCCCTCTTAAAACAAGAAAAATGGTCAGAACATGTAGAGAAACAGTGAAATTGTTTGGGGAAGTACCAGGGAACACACAGAGATGCACAGAAGGGTTTAGTAATTTATAATTCCTTGAACTCTGGCTTCCAGTGTCATCTCCCCAGTGTCCCCATTTGCTGCCCAGCCCTGGAAGCACCTGAAAGCTCTACGCACACCACTGGTTTCTCTCCATGCCTAAAGGCACCTCCGTCACAGCAGACCTCAGCTGCTAGTCATCCAGTTTACTAAGCTTACTACGAAGCTTACTTTACTAGTTGAGTAGCTTACTGAGATTTATGAAGCATCTAAACGGGCCCTTTCCCTTCTCGAAAGACAAGCGTAGCCATCAAGCCAGGAGCCAGGAGAAAGGCTTCATCTGACACTTTCTCCGCCAGCGCGGCTATCTCATGGTTGTTGCACAAGACCCTTGGACTAAGGTGTGCGCCAGTTTAACCTGGTCTATTTTGCTGGCTGACTGGCTCATGAGTGCTCTACGAAGAAGAGGCACGCTGCAGACTCGGGTCTGCCACTTCTCTAACTACAGAACTGTCCCTGAGCAAGGGCAGAGCCCTGCAGCAAGAGTGTGCTGGAGTTATAACCCAGCAGTTTATGGAGCAAACCGACAGAATAAAATCAAAACAGGTGATGGCTTGCATGAAGTTGTAGAAAACTGCTCAGGGCTAGAAGAGAAACATCACCCACGCCCGCCCTCCAGCCAAACCTGCACTGATAGGTGTGTGCAACGTAATCTGAAGCAGCAGCCCTCCGTTCCCGAGTACTGCAGCTCTAACCTTCAGAGAGTGAGAGACACGGACAAGAGGGAAACAAAAAGGAACACGATTTACAAAGGATCCCCTGCTATTAAATGCAAGGGGATTCTCTTCTAATGTGCTGTGAATTTTGACAGTCCCACTGTTTCTTGGGGAAATGCTGCGAAGAAGAAAAGCCATTCCTCCACGGTGCTGCTGTGCAGAATACGCTGCTCCCATCTTTCTCATGAGTAGGTGGAAAAGCAAACACCGCACACTGAAATCCTGCGGTGGGTGTCTGGCGCAGAGAACACGATCTGAACTCTTCCAACAGACACCTCCTCTCCCTGCTCACGTTGTGGTGTCCAAGCATGCAGACGACTGTAACAGGTAGGGGCTGGATTCTGGATGAAATCGTTAATTCACCTTTTGCCTGCTCATTAAAATGGACACATCACCTCTGAAACGGGTCACAGCACAGCTCTGTTTTGTAAGTTTACATAGCAGTTTCAGCTGAACAGCATGTTTCACGTGAATTAATCCATCCTTTAGAACATTTAACCAACCAATACTATCTCAATCTAAGTATTTCTTAAATTATAGCTTAAAACTTTTCTCCTTACATAATCACTGATCTTATTTATCACACAGCGTACAGTTAAACAAGAAGTACGCAGGAGCAAACGGCACGCTCGGTTATTAGACAGCATTCTTCTCTTCTTTTGTGCTGCTCTCCAGGTTCTGTTTTTCACCAGCCTTTCAGAATTTGCTCATTTCCTGATAACTCTTGTAAAGTCCATTTCCTGTGTTCCTGCAGATACCAATTTTCTTCTCAAAATTAGAGGTCTGCCTCTGTAAATTGAGTCCTTTTCTTTTCCGCCTATTTTTCCATGGAAAATGGCTCAGTGATGTTCTTTGGAATCTCCAGCCATCTTAGCTGGTTTTGCCTGCTCAGAGCTAGTGCTGTGATTTGAAAGAACAGGTTGACACCTCTGGATCCTCACTAACGCCAGCTTTCGGAGCAATGCGGTTCACAGGCACGTATGAAAGGGAACTCATCACTTCCGCCGAGAGAGGCAATAAAGACTCCTGTCTATCTCCACTTTGAGAAGCGCCACTCATGCTATTCCCTCTCTTAAAATTCTTGTAAAGTATTGACTTGCACATATTCTGTACATGTCTCATGATAATAACAGAACCTTTGCTTTTACCTGTCCTGTTAATCTGGAGTCTAATCACATTCTTGTGACTTCAGAATGGGAACAAGACACTGAAAGGTTTCATATCCCATGAGCTCTTTTGGTTTACCAAACCACTCAAGTAACTGGCCGTCCTCCTGGGAGACACGCCCAATTTTACCAGTCTGCATCTGTATCACCAGGTACTTTGTACCAGTTAATGTTATAAGGGAAAGTAAAAATGGTCATGGCAAGTACATTTCAAACTGTCATCTCTAAGCTGTTATCTAGGACTTAAACCAATGTTTTTAAGAGAAGTGACTTCTTTTGGTTTTCCTCAACATAAATTTTTAAGCAAACATACAAAAAGTACAAGTGAATATTTATTTTCACTGTATCATGACATTACTCTCATTAGCTGTCTGTTTTGTTTAAATACAAAAATAATTCACAATCAAATTAGTCAAATAAGGTTTTGTACACCATAGGTGCTGGTGCTTTGGAATTCCAGATGTAGTAATCAGAAGAAATCAGTTCCTGGGCTAAAAAAAAAAAAAAAAGCAAGAAAAATAAGCATTACAGGGTGCCTTACAATCAGACATTCCTTTATCCCAGTTAAGAGACTACTAATCCATCCTTACCAGTTTACAGAAAAGGTACAATGGCCTCTTTAAACTGTAAGACTCTTATTATTATTTGAAAATCGTTTCTGATAATAAGACATTTAAAGTCTCAGCTTCAATTACCTTTACTAATGTATCAGTCATGAGCTTAAAATTCAAACAGAGGTTAAGTCAAAAGCAGGTGGATGGCTTGGATTTCGTTCCATGAATATAAATTGCATACTCGATATAAAACATACTGTATGAAAATGTTGCTTTTTTTGTGTTGCCATTTAGGACTGAATGCGACCTGTCACTAAATTAACAGCGTAGATCACAGTTTTCCAAAGGCATTCACAGACTTCTGACAACATGACTGACAGAAGTTGCAACATAGAGAGCAACAAATAAAATGCTTCCATTGGACAGTAGCACTCAGATTTATTAAGCACCTACCTACCCAATTAGTATGTTTTTGGGGCAGACTTGGAAGTAGTCACATGTTAACTCAAAAATAAGCAGATCTGGTTTCACAGATTCAGCGTAGTACCACATCCACTGAGGGACGTTGGTGTGATGACACTGAGAGCAACAGTCACACCTTGCGTGCCGGAGCTGAGCTCTCTACCTGGGTATTTCCAATCCACGTATCACGTCTCTGACAAACGTGTCCTAACCAAGAGGCCAGACTATGGAGAGGCATTTTCTGCCCCCTCAATAAAAGTTCTGCCATTATGCAGAGCGCAGTAAAACATCACAGGGCAAAGGAGAAAGAGCCAAGAGAGAGGCTGACTTTGTAAGTAATACAAGCTTTCATCTGAAAGGGAGATGCCAGTGCCTATTCCAGGGATGTTTTAAGCATCAAAAAAAAAAAACCCAAACCAAAACCCCAAAACAACGCAGAGAACAAAATTTCTGGGACATCCCAAGCAAACTAGGAAAAAGCATTGTCCAACTCTAGCTACATAATTTTAGTCACTGACTAAATAAATGACTAAACAAATAAAGTCACTTCAGTTAAATAAATGACATTTTTAGCAACTCACATGCAGTAAATTTGGGTTTTCCTGGTGCAAAGATCTGAATAGAATGCTGGTCTACATAACATCCAATAAGTGTGAATTCTGAGATCCTAAAATACAGCTGTAGAAAGAGGGAAAACACGATCAGATGCATATTCTCATGTGCTCTTATGTGTTATGTGCTCTTATGTGCAAGTGTCCTCCAAAGTGACAGGATGTGAAATCCTGTAAGCAAGAAAACGGAAAGCTCCATGCTGAGAACAGAGCGGCTAACAGTTATGTCTGATGTAAAATCAACATATCTTCATAGCCAATTTAAGATAATTAAAAAAAAATACTGCTAAGGCCTCTTTTTCACAGAGCCTGCAACTTTCTTTTACGTAAGCAGTGCTCCCAGTGCAAACATAATCAGTTGGGTGCTCTTTGCCTACAGTGCCAAAAGACACGGTTCCAGTCAGAGAAGCTTCCAAAGATTTAGGGAACTTCTATCCTAAAGCCAGAAACAACATCTATAAGAAATTATACAGCTGTGCCTACACTACACAAATCTGACTGGGGAGGAAGTTAGAGTGCACAGAGGTATTCTGCTTACCGATGACCCAAACCAGTAGGCTCTTCTCTCGCAACAAATCCAGTTGGCCATAACTAACTTTGTACTCCAGTTGAGCGACCAGGCCCCTGCAGTATGACAGAAGAGAAATAAACCCACTGGAATTAGTATCATTCTGTATTTGTTAACATCCATTTTGTTAAAGAACGCGACAAAATGCTGAAAGACATTATTTAGGTGCATACAGACAAATCATACCTGTCTGAGCACACCGCTAATTTATGGGAAGAAATTACAGAGCAGGAGAAAATCACTGTGATCTCAGCCTAGTAATCATAAAAGAGTTATTGATATTTTACTGTCTTTAGTTCACTGGTAGCGTTTCACCAAGACTACGATCAGCATCAGCAACTTAGTATCATTTTATCTTTAAATTTTCACAATAATTATGTGACAGCGTAGTCATGGCAGTTGTCAGAGAGGCTTAAATGAAAACTATCGTTTTAATTTTAAATAACTGTATTTTTGATAAGCTGATCTGTAGCTAGGATTAGCAGTCTTAAGGAACAGGTAAACCTGGGTTGGAAGTGATCTCAAGACTTTAATCCACCTGGAGGATCGTGGCAGTGTCTCACGTGAAAAAATAGCACAGGGAAACATGATGTGCAACAGAAATACACAGAATGGTACCAAGTATTCTCATACAATTCTGTATTCTGGAAATTACCGTAATTTCGAGGGGGCTTCCCGACATTTGCAAGTTTGGTGTCCGCTGGCAGTACTTTGACGGAGCATAATCTGTCATATTGACTCCTGACAGGTTAATTTCAGGAAGATCACAGAGAAAAGGGAGAAATGTGTTTAGGATTTCTTTATTCTTACCTGTTGAAAAAAGGTATATGAGCTTCACAGTACTCAAAAGAATTCCTTATGCTTTCGTGAAGCTTTAACGGTTAACTGTGATCCCTCTTCAGTGAGTTGGGTAACATCCCAAAATCGGTGGAACAGGAACCTGGAAAAAAAAAAAAAAAAAAAAAAAAAATCATTCTCTGGAGAAATTAACACCATCATTGTAAGATCAGTTATATACTGGTTTAATTGCTAAAGCACTTTTAAAAATAACAAACATACTAATTGCTGACTATGCCAAACTCTTCAGGCTGCTTGCAGTACATAGACTTTTGGTATAAGCACCTGACATCTCAGCCTGGACAGATTTTGTCTTGTTCAAGCATCTATTAGGAAGAAATTTTTTACACTGAGGGTGGTAGAACACTGGCCCAGGTTGCCCAGAGAGGTGGTGGATGCCCCATCCCTGGAAACATTCAAGGCCAGGTTGGACCGGGCTCTGAGCAACCTGATCCGGTTGGAGATGTCCCTGCTCCTTGCAGGGGGGTTGGACTGGATGGGCTTTGAAGGTCCCTTCCAACCCAAACCATTCTGTGATTCTAAGATTTAAAGTAAGAGCAGCCATGCCAAGCAAAGATACTGGCACCTCCTGAACAAGACTCAGATGAGTCAAGTCCTGAAGTGCCTTCCAAGCAGTTTATTGTATAAAAAACATTTTACCTGCCTGTGTCAGACTGAAACTCATTCAGATACGTTCAACAAAACTGGTATTTTTATTCCTGTTTGAATATTGAAAAATAACCAGGGTCAGATACTACCTGGGAAGTGTAGTAACACAAGTTCAATGAATCTGAAGGAGGAACGAAAGGAAATTTGTAAGGTCCATTATACACAGAGTCACCCAGTGGCTCGACACTGCTGGACATCGGCATGGCAGGGTCAAGAGAAGTCACACAACAACGGACCACGGTATCTTGGAGCGGAGGACCATTGGTCGGGAGATTCAAACTGAGGGTTACATTTGGCGCAGATCCCTCTACATCACACTGGAAAAAATGAAGTCAAGAAGTTGAAACATTTCCCTTAAGTCAGAATTAGACATTCAAAAATTGAACTCAAGCATTTAAAAAAATCACACTAAAATTTTTCAAACATCAGTACTGACAAATACTTTCAAAACAAAGTCCCCTTCCCATTCCCTCTCCCACAACAGGGCGAGTGATGCAGTCTTAGCCAAGTCATAGAATCATAGAATGGTTAGGGTTGGAAGGGACCT